>NC_133003.1:6921831-8171831 GCF_048564905.1 Vicugna pacos | reverse complement strand
ACTGGATAAAGAAGAGGTGGTATATTTATACAATGGAATACTATTCACCCATAAAAAGCAACAACATAATGCCATTTGCAGCAACATGGATGTTCCTGGAGAATGTCATTCTAAGTGAAGTAAGCCAGAAAGAGAAAGAAAAATACCGTATGAGATCACTCATATGCGGAATCTAAAAAAAAACAAAAAACAAAAAAAAACACAAAACAGAAACAGACTCATAGACATAGAATACAAACTTGTGGTTGCCAGAGGGACAGGGGGTGGGAAGGGACTGGGATTTCAAAATGTAGAATAGATAAAGATCATACTGTGTAGCACAGGGAGATATATACAGGATCTTGTGGTGGCTCACAGCGAAAGAGAATGTGACAATGAATGTATGTATGTTCATGTATAGCTGAAAAATTGTGCTCTTCACTGGAAATTGACACAACATTGTAAAATGACTATAACTCAATAAAAAAATGTTTATATAAAAAAAGATACTTTCAAAGTTTACAAAGAGAGTTGTAGAAGGATGTGCATCACAACACTGATTACTAAGGGAAAAATAATAACCTAAATGTTTATCAGAATAGGATTGGTTAAATAAAATAGTGTACATTCATGTTATGAAATACTATATAACAGGTTAAAAGAAAGAGGCAAATCATTTTTGGTAACTATTTTTCAAGTACATTAAGTAAAAAGTAAGAATGCAAGAGAGTATATGTATTACTAGTCCTGCATATTAACAAAGATAAATGTGTATTTTTAAGTATGCTTGAATATTAAGAAAGAATTGCAGAAAAAAAATACAAAAAAAATTAAGTGTGTTAATAGTGTTTATCTCTAAAGCGGGATACCAGGTGAGAGCACACTGTTATTCTTTTTTTTAATGTTTCAATACTGACTTTTTCCTAAGTGCATTTATTAATTTATGATTAAAAACTAGGTTACAATAAATAAATAAAATATGCATATGCTTTGACACAGCAAAAAAAAACTATACTTCAATAAAAAATTTTTTTAAGATTTCTGTTAGCAATGTCTGAATCAATTCCAATCAATCAAGAAGTTGATTTAAATGATTAATTTAATAGGGAAAATAAGCTTCATATAATCAACAAAAAATGAAGAGACAAATTGGTTCTACTTCTAATAGATTAGAATTATAAATTCAAAAGCAGAGGAAACAGAACCTAAAGGCAAGTCAATGCTCAATACAAAATTAACTAATGTTCACTATTTATTGTAACCAATTTCATTTACTAAGTAAAGCTTTTACTATATAATTATTAAATTCTCAATTCAAGTGAGTATTTTTGATAAACAGGAAGGTTCAATCAGTCAATATCATACTATGCAGGGTTTTTTTGTTTGTTTTTTGTTTTATCAGCATATAATGAAAGGAGCTCTGAACTTAAAGTCAGAGGCTGAAATTCAAGGATGTGTCTGATATTTTCCAACTGTGTGATTTTAGCTGTCACTGAACATCTCGGAACCTCCGAAAGTCCACCAACTATAAAACACTGTTACAGTTCTTACATCACAGGATCTCTGTGATGAACTGGTAGAATTTTTTAACTTTGTGCAAGAAATGCCAAATAAATATTAGAATTACGGCATGAAGAACCTGACATAATAAAGAGTCCATACTTTCATAGCAGCACTATTTACAATAGCCAAGACATGAAAACAGACTAAATGTCCATCAACAGATGACTGGATAAAGAAGATGTGGTATATTTATACAATGGAATACTATTCAGCCATTAAAAACGACAACATAACGCCATTTGCAGCAACATGGATATCCCTGGAGAATGTCATTCTAAGTGAAGTAAGCCAGAAAGAGAAAGAAAAATACCATACGAGATCACTCATACGTGGAGTCTAAAAAAAAAAAGAACATAAATACAAAACAGAAACAGACTCATAGACATAGAATACAAACTTGTGGTTGCCAAGGGGGTGGGGGGTGGGAAGGGATAGACTGGGAGCTTAAAATCTGTAGATACTGACAGGCATATGTAGAACAGATAAACAAGATTATACTGTATAGCACAGGGAAACATATACAAGATCTTATGGTAGCTCACAGCAAAAAAAAAATGTGACAATGAATATATGAATGTTCATGTTTAACTGAAAATTGTGCTCTACTGGAATTTGACACAACACTATAAAATGACTATAACTCAATAAAAAATTGTCTTAAAAAAAAAATTACACACTGAAGTAAGTTGTAAAGTTGTAAAACAAAATAGGAAAAAAAAAAAGAGACCATACTTTAAAACTGCTTTTTGAATTTAAAAAGCATACAGGTCTGACTGTAGAGAGAATTAAAGTATACCATGTAAACATTTTGTCTTTTTATGAAAATATGAAATATTGTAAGAAAGCTCTCTCATTTTTATCTTTATTATAATGTACTTATTATTAAGTACGGAGTAAATGAATGTGGGTTGCTGTCAACTATAAACACTTCTGTGTATCAGCATTTATTGACCACCCACTCTGTGCGCATCACTACTGGCAAAATTTTGAAGGCACTGTTAACATTGAAGAATAATTATTTTTAAATTGCCTGTAAAAAAAAGAATTATGGCACAAAGAGATAAACATGATTGAGTTGCACGACCCACATACTACCAAATGGAGAATTGAGTTCCGTGGATAAGTTTGTAGCTCAGATCATAACCAATACAGGTTAAGTCATAAAAAACTGCTTGCCTTTTAATTACTAATATTTTGAAAGTTACGGAATTAACCATCAGAAAATCTATCACTAACTAAAACACAGATAACTAAGATGGCTGCAAAAAAGAGTCGCACAGTATCAATCCAGACAAGACTATGTAGCTTGAAATGTAACTGATGGTAGTTCATTTTCATGAAACTTTAGATTCTGAAAATAGTCTTTGATTGCAAATAGGATGATTGCAATGTAGTTAAATAACAGAATATAGTCACTGATGACAGCAGATGAAATCTGACAACAAATTAAAATACTGGGAAAAATAACAGAGAAGCACTCCACCACCTTGGCAATAGGTATAATTATGATGATAAAATTATGCATCAGATTAATTTTAAAGGGCAAGTATGTATTTGGAAAGAGTCTGTGTAATAGGCATATATACATACACGTCTAAAAACATCGGGAAAGGTAACTACATAATGCACGAGAATAAAACATAGTTATCAACTAATGAGGGCAAATACTTAATCACAATATGCATAATGCATCAGAATTTACTCATAGTAGCCATTTTACACAGTAAAAAAATGCAGAAAATGCAGAATGCAAAAAATATATGTGGGCAGCTCTTTTAATCAAATGTAATAAAACTGGGGAAATGTTACAAGAAAAACACAATTCTGAGAAAGGAATGCCAATGGCACGGTTGAATAAAGACGTGCTGCCCGGGTGTTCAGAGCTCTGCCTGACCTGGGGGAGTGCGACAGTTACACTGAACTGTGCTCAGAGGGAGCTTAGTGTGGGTTTATTAAATTGGACCAAAGCAAACGCATTTTCCGTGGAACTATTCAGTAGCGTTTTAATGAACTCATTTAAATAGCAGGTTAAAGTTGAGGTCTAGTTTTAAAAAGTGCGGCTACTTGCAACATAATCAGCACTATTCCAGGATTTTGCTAAGGGACTATTAAGTGATTTTTTCACATTAAATAATTCCAGTAAGTATGTATTTATCCTTTTGTGTGGCTTAAAAGCTGATGTGATATTTAACACAAAAGGTGCTGTTAAGTTATTCAGCTTGTTTGGGCAGAAAATTGAAACTTACCTGGTGTCATGGAAACCTGAACAAGTAAATACAAATGTAAAACAGGAACTCACACAATTTTGGACGTGATACAGAATTACAAAATCAAAAACTTAGGGTAATCTGATTTGCATGCTGATTTCTTTACTGCTATGTAATACTTTTCTATTATAAGCTGCTTATTTTAACATAGACAAACGAAAGTAGTAGACATTTTCAGAATGTATGTTTCCATCCAAACTTCCTAACCCAACTGAGCCTAAACATTTTAAAATATATTTTTTTAGGTGTTAACCAATGGCAAGACCAAGGAAACTTTGAAAGTTTCCTCTAGCATTTCCATTAAAATTTTAGATGCCTTGATTTATTCAGTGATTTTAGAATGATCACTGAGGCTAGAATAAATAAATTTGTACTATCCCAAATTCAGGACTAAAGGTCAAAGTGACATCAGCCCTTATCCACAGAACTGTCTTAATGAGTCAGTCCAGACAAAGATGGGTTCATTGACCCTCCTACACTGCTGGTGGGAATGTAGTTTGGTGCAGCAGTTATGGAAAACAGTATGGAGAGTCCTCAAAAAAAAACTAAAAAAAGATGTACCATATGATCCAGCAGTCCCACTCCTGGGCATATATTTGGAGGGAATTCTAATTCGAAAAGACACCTGCACCCCAATGTTCACAGCAGCATTATACACAATAGCCAAGACATGGAAGCAACCTTAATGTCCATCGACAGATGGCCAGATAAAGAAGCTGTGGTATATTTATACAATGGAATTCTACTCAGCCATAAAAAATAATAAAATAATGCCATTTGTAGCAACATGGATGGATCTGGAGAATGTCATTCTAAGTGAAGTGAGCCAGACAGAGAAAAAAATACCATATGATATCACTCATATGTGGCATCTAAAAAAAAAGGGGAGGGACACTAAGAACTCATCTACAAAACAGAAACAGACTTGCACACATAGTAAACAATCATAGTTACCAGGGAAAGGGGGTGGGAAGGGATAAATTTAGGAGTTTGAGATTTACAAATGTTAGCCACTATATATAAAAATTGATTTTAAAAAACTTTCTTCTGCATAACACAGGGAACTATATTGAATATCTTGTAATAACCTTCAATGAAAAAGAATATGAAAACAAATGTATATGCATGACTGGGACATTGTGCTGTAGACCAGAAATTGATGCACTGTAACTGACGGTACTTCAATTAAAAAAAAGAAAAAGACGGACTCATTGGACACCCCAAGTGGAGAGCATGCCAATTAAAGATCGCTCTAAACTCAGCAGTGAGACTTTGTGGAGTCAAGGTTCGCATCTACATAAAGACAAATGTCCTGAGGTGGCAGTTTATCTGCTGATACATATAAGGTGACCCTCACAGAAGGGGTTTTTTCTGGATCATTCTTCTATTCCCTGCATCCCATAGTTCAGATAATGTTTGAGGGGAGACAATAGCCCAACTTCAAAACCCGTGCTCCTTTGCCTAAGGGACCCTTCACGTTTCAGGACAAATATTACTTGCTCAGGGAAGCCTCCTGACCCCCGACCCCCACCCCACAATCAGGGGCAGTGAGTGTGCTGCACAGTCCCTCATCAGTCTGCACACTTTTACTTGGCACACTTTATACCAACTGCCCATTTATTTATCCTCCATTTAATAGTTACGTCAGTGTTGTTCACTGTTCTGTCCCCAGCAATGAGCACTATGCCCAGCAGAAGACAGGCATTCATTTGTCAAATGACTGCCCGGATGAATGAATGAATGAGCAACTGATGCCAAAGAAATCAAAGAATCAAAGGGCAGGGCAGACGCACCATTTCTCACCCGCTGTCGGGGCTCCAGGACTCAGTGTTTCATTTGGGAAGTGAGGAGTCATGGCTTCATCTTCTCACTGAGCCTGACTCCTCAGTGAAGACCAGTTATTACCTCTGAGGGCAGGACCCAAACCCCTGCTCCTTTGCACCATCTCCCAATCTCGCTTAGGACATTTTGAACAATGAGGAGGAAAAGATGCAGGAGTTATTGTTTGCTAATACCCTAGAAGCTCATCAGCCTGGACTCTCAAAATGGCTGACTTCTCTGGCTGTCTGTTGCAGGTCTGTCCACTAAAATCTGTGGGCACTGAGTGCAGACGAAACCTTTCAACACATGATGCACAGCACAATATGCAGGAATCCAGTCTGACATCATTTTTCTGAAGGTTAAGATAATCGTCATTTTAAAAGAAGATTTCTAAAGCTCCAACTTGCTGAGGTAAATTAAGACAGTCATTTGAGATAGAATGAGAGGAAAATCAGACGTTAGGTGAACGTGGTCGCAGATATGAACCGTGACTATTACCGCCACTCTTCCCACCCACCAGCTGGGCTCCCTGAAGTCAGGAAATCTAGCAGAACAAGGAAGAGGTACTAAGACTCAAACGCCAGGAGCTGCCTTTGGCTCCATCTCGGGGTTGAGATCATGCGTTTGAACCACGCATCCAATTTCCCCCATCATGAAATTTACACTCTTTCTTCTTTATATTCCAAACACTTTGCCATCCAACTGTGGTTCCCATCTGGCTGCCGCCTCTTCCGTATCAGTCCTGATTTTCTGGTTGATGATTCTCCTATGGAAATTGTTTCTGAACAAAACGTTACGGAAAATGATCTCAGCAGCTGAAGAAATCAGTTCTGAAAGATCCCTGTTTTAAGTCACCAACCTTAAAAACTCTAGAAAAATGGAAACTTAATCGGGAGGAGCTAAGAAGAATCAAGATCATTCTCTTTTTAAGACAACAATGGAGAAGTGTTCAGATCAAAAGCCGGCTTGATTTTTCTACGAGGTGGGATGGAGGCAGAGGAACGGTGTCCATACTTGGTGTTTCGACTTACTGGTTTACCGTAGCCCTCACTTCCCGCAGTTTCTGTCTTCCCCAAGAGCAGCTGCCACTGGAAGGATGTGAGTACTGGCTAACACTGCTAAGTCAAGTGGGCATATTTTAGTGATTCTTTGAAAATATATTTACAAGAGGTCCCAAAGAAAAAGATCTTATTTCATTCTACTTGAGACAATTGAAAACTTCATACATATTGGAACCTTATTGGTAGAAAAAGCTCTTAAAAAATGAGGCCACATCTGCACATGCAAAGAGAAGTGGAAAACTGAGACAATCACCCAGAGCTTTCAGAGTAAGAGAAACATCTTAGCCATTATCCGTCTACCCACTGAAGCAAATGCTTGCTTTCTTTTTCTTTCTCTTTCCCTCTCTTCTTTTTTTTTCCCCAATTTTCTTTCTCCGTTGTCTGGTATGACAGATTATGATAACTGTTGAAGGCTCCTATGTCACCAAACCGGCCCTAAAACAAATATAAATTTCCTGACTTTTCCATTTCTATTGGCACCTGAGTTTGGCGGTTCTGGTGGGGAGGGAGGCGGCTCTGGTGGGGAGGGAGGCAGGTCAGGACAGCAAGCGCTAGGGTCTCCCTTACTTCCTGGTCACTGCTGGAAGCTCTGGGCTAAGGAGACAAGGGAGACCAGAGCCCGAGGTCCTGTTAGACGCCTGAGGTGGTGGCTGTGGGAGGCTGAGCTGTGAGCACAAACCTTGCAACTCATTCCTAGTTACTGAGCAAAGGCTTTGCTCTCTGGGTCCCCATGTCTTCACCCAGCTAAGGGCACCTGACCTGCTGCATGTTAGTGACTAGTGAATCAGAAAATGACATAAGCAAAGCACTCAGCACGGTACCCAGAGACAGCACGGCCTTGGTAAACAGGGGCTACTGGCCTCTAATAACAGCTCCTGCCCTATATCTGCATAAAAAAGTGCATTTTCACAGTTCTAAGATGCTAACACCCCAGCTTTCAGGGCCAACTGAGAACCAACCTCTATCATAAAACCAGGGCAGTTGGAAGACCTCTGTCAGCCCAGCTCTCCCACCTCGGGAAACCTCAGTCCCTTTCACCGATCACCTATTCAGTGTACCACACCTAACAGAAAATACAGTTTTGTCTGCTGCAAATATTCGGAAAGAACTGAACTGAATTGGTATTGCTGACTATAAATGTAAATTTAGTTATGATTTGATTTCTCAGCAGTCATAGGTCTCTTATGATCTGCGCATTCGATTCTGTAATTGTTTTCCAAATGTGATACAATGCTTATCATGATAAATTTAACAATTGGGGGTGATTAACATAGTAATTGACATATTAATTTTGATTAGGACCATTCTTGATTAAAATATATATATATATTTTAAAATATATCTATTTTACTGACTACCCGGCAGAGACTTCAGTTTAAATTCCAGCATTTTGGAGCTGGGTGACCTGCATATGTGGCCCCTCTGAGCCTCGTCTAAGAGATAAACCCAGCATCACTGTTTCTACATCCTTCATCCATCTGCTTATATGAGAACGTATACATGCAGGTGCCCTGCACTGTGTAAGAACATGAGTACTTGAAGGAACGAATGGACCAAAAACAAGAGTAGCAGCCTCAAAGCCATATCCAGACTCCTTTTCAGTTTTTCCACATCCTTTGTAAAAAGAATTAACACAGAGTATCCTGGGAGAGGCAGGGGGCATGATAAGACCCCACCTCTGCCCATAAAGAAACGTAGCAGGTCCAGTGGCTTTCAGCCCTGCTTGGGAGGTGTGGCACAGGGAGATCCATCCTACATTCAGTGACAACGTTCCCTTCTTCCATAAAGCAAAGCGCCCTGGGAGATGGGGGGGCGCTCTGATAGAACCCACCCTCCAGCAGCCATTCACACAGTGCAGGACAGGGCCCCACAAGTTGCCCGCGCTGGCTCCCTGGAAACTTCTGTGGCTTTCATCAGCATTCTGAAAGTGAAACGAGGCCAGGCGTCTTTCCAGGGCCAAAATGGTTTGGAAACAAAAATATGCGGTGCAGCAAACCCACCTAAGCCAAGGCAGCTGAACAAGCACCCAGCTCACAGCGCAGGAAACCCGGCTGCCCTGTAAATACAATTAACGTCACAAGACCCTGTCGCCATCCCACGTCTGAGCTCAGAAGTGATTCCGGCCAAGCCCTGCGTCCAATCAGATAATCATGTCTCTGAATAAGCATGGGACTTTTAGCTCGAGACTTTCCAATGGAAATTTGAAGCACTCATGCATCAAAATTATTTTTTATGATCCATCTCCCTAAAGAATTAAAGCATTGAGAGGACGTCTCCCATTCCATGATTCTAGGAGCCAGTGATTCACACGAAACTCTGTTTCAGCTGAGGAATGGACATAACAGTGAACACAGATTTATGGGAGGCAGGGACGGAGGGAGAGAGAAAAAGAGCGAGAGAAAGAGAAAGAAAAAGAAAAAGAGATTCAGTGTCTAATGTATTGTTACCATGGTCCCCAAACTAAGAGAGAACTAATGACTTAGGTACCACCTCTGGCCCCTTTTCAACATGGTACCTGATGAGAGTGGCTCTCAAAGGATTTACCCATGAAGAAAGAAAATTCAGTCATATAAACAAGAGAGAAGAAAAGGGCTACAGATATGTCACAGCTTCATCTCGACAGGCTTGGCTGAGTATTCAGATACTTGGCTGAATTAATATATCCCAGTAAGTAACCTCGCTGTTCCCTGTAGCCTGCTCAGTGAACAGAAGAGACGCAATCAGGTGACGATATTGTATGTGCCCCTTGTTGCTGAAATCAGTGACTAATCCTGCATGGCTGGAACGAATAAAAAGGCAGGGAATCTGCTCCAACTGCAGAATGCGTTTCTTAATATCGGCATGGAAAACATTTTAATAGTACTGTCAGCCACGGTCATCAACATCACATAGAAAGGCAACAGATTAGCTAGTTGACCCCTACAGCTTGAGTCACTGGTCCTGCTCCATGAAGATCCCTCTGAATGTGTTCTTATATTCCTTTGTGTTTCTGTAGGCTGGCAGTCTTCTCTTTCTCAGGTTACTCGTCATGGGAACTAGGTCAGGTCTCTAACCACTGTGAACAGTGAGTGGTCCCAGTTGATTGAATGTCCTATGGGAGGCTTGGGAGATATCTGAGGGGTACTGGGAGGGTGATGGTTTGGAACGTGGTATACTTTAGAATTACCTGGGTGCAAAATCTTAAAAAAAAATAAAAAACCTAACATTGGAAGCAGGTCTAAATGTTTAGAACTAAAACTTGGCTAGGTAGAAGAAATGATTAAACAGGGGAAAAAAGCCTGATTTATTTTTTCATGTGTATCAAAAGAAAATTCCAGACGTGTCTGCTCCTGAGGAGTTAGAGGGGAGAGTGGAATGGAACTGTAGATTCTTGTAGGTGCAAAATAAATCCCTCTACTCCAGAGTGACCGTGAAGTAAGTAGCAAAAGCCTTTGCTCTGAATCACCATGAAAAAATAGCTTAAACTCTCTAAACAGTAGTCTCCCCATCCATACAATGGGAGTGTTATTTATGAGAATTTTTCTAAGGATTAAATGATATAAAGCACATGAGTGACCATGAGTATGTCCCACAAAGGACAAAATATACAATAAACATGGCCATAAATATAATACTAATGAAGGGTATAAATGTGTCAAACAACGTTGCCCCCGTGCCTAGGCTGTGAAAGTTTACATAAATAATCTGTGCCCCGCCTAGAATTACAATTCAATCCAGATACAAAACCCTTGCTTCAGGTATTTAAAAGCATAGTAAAATGTGATGATTTACAGTTTTTGTTCATGGTTAAAGCTAACTCTGAGGGAGTTAAAAGAAAGACTGGACTATGTGAAGAATGCCCACATTGTATATGGCACAAAGCAACAGTCCTAAGTAGGGACTGAACCTCATACACACATATGTCATGGTTAACCTATCAAAGAAGAGCAAGCCCAATGCATTTCGTCTCTTCCCAGTCGATTCTGTTTACTATCTTTAGCAAGGCATCTTATAATGCAAGGGTGAGGTTAAGATATTAAAAGTTAGCCTTTGGAGTTAAAAGGTAAACCCAAACAGAATCTACAATCTCAGACAGCCGCAGAGTTAGAACTCTTTAGACTACCTACCGTTCAGTTCAACTTTCACTGCATGTAAAAATGCCCGCGTGGAGAGATGTCAGTCACACGTCTGAACACTAACACTCACAGCAGCTGGTGCCTCCTAAGGCTTTCTGCCCCAGTGTCACAGAGTTCTGATAGTTAAAGAGTCCTGCAAGCTGAATTGCATTCCACATCCTCACAGCAATTACCACCATCTGCTAGAACAAAGCAAAACTAATCTATTCTCTCTTTTACATAAAAGCCCTTTATAAATAAAAATCGTTATCAAAGTGGCCCTAAAATCTTTCTCCCGTAAACCAAATATCCACAGTACTATCAGAGTGGTTTTGTTTTCTGCTTTGATTTCAGGGAAGTTCTCTGATCACTCTCCCCTTGGCTTATCAGTGAAGAAGGTACAAGATACCATTCTTTGGTATGAACTGAGAAGCCCAGTTTAGGACAGGACCATCGGCTCCTTTGGACTTCACGTTAACCTGCTGTTAACACCACCCAGAGAGAAATCAGAATGCTTAACAGCTACATCATTCTGCTCCCTAGTAGGAGATTCGGTTTATATGAAAAATTTGTTGCTGTTTTACGTTAACAGCTGCCCAGACCGGTCTCTCCACCCCTGTTCTTCTGTTTTCTAACCTAAACAACTGTATTTGAATTGAATCATGATAAATGGAGCTGTCTTGGTTTGGGCTGTTTGTTCCGACCAGCCTAAATCATCTCGAGTTCCAGATTTATGTGCCCCTCAGTTTCCAGGTATTTGCATACCTTTTCAGTCTACATTCCAGTGGTTGACTAGCTTTGTGAAAGAGACAGGGACGAGAGTAGGAGAGTGAGGCTGACCATTCCCATGTTCTTTATTGACAGCCTTTCAGTTTGCCAAGAGGAAATCAGTAGAAACTGTCACGTCTCACTGAAGTTAATGAAGACCTTGATTTTTTTTCATTCATTTGATCTAGAACTCTCGTAATGCATCAGAAAAGAAATTAATGGGAATGTCTCCTAGATAATATAACTAAGCAATTTATTAGAGAAGCAATTATCAAAAGTCTATTAAAATTTTAATTTCAAATTATGGTATTAGACAATTTGTTACATGGTTAATTTTTCAACTGCAGTAAAATATTTTTATAAAAACTTCTTTAAAAAAGAAATTAAGAGTTATTTTTGGCCTATTCCTTTGGAACACATTCTGAAGTTTTTATAAAAACTTCTTTAAAAAAGAAATTAAGAGTTATTTTTGGCCTATTCCTTTGGAACACATTCTGATTGCCCCTTTTCTATGAGGTCACAAATCACATTATTAATTTGCTCATTTTACCCAGAAATTGATGCCACATTTTCCAACCTGTCCTGTCCACAATCCATTTCTCCCTCTTTTTTTTTTTTTGTAAATAACAGAGTACATGTTTTTCTCAAGGTTTCTGCTTATGTCCTCCTATCTCCTCTTCAAGTCTGTCCCTTCCCCAGAGTGCACTGTATTTGAGTTTTACGTCAGAAATCATTTCGAGTACCTGGGTATCTCTTAATGCACTCTTTCCTGAACTGGATTAATCATATAGTATATAATATAACACAGATATATACCATGTCTATAGTTGTATTATATGACTTGTATTTTATTACATATTATTTATAGTATGATACAAAGAATATATTCTTATTAAAATTTACTCTACTTTCCAGTTTGGTTAAAAAAGTCAGATGCGAAATAAAAAAATTAAAAGTTCTCCCTCATTCATGTCACGGGTTAGCATCACACTGTACTTCCCAGAATGCTAAATCTGCCTCCTTGGATGTGAGAACAGCTACATTCTGATATGGGAGGAGGGGGGAGACCAGGGACAGTCTTTCTGCAAGACTGAAATCCTTACAGAATTTTCAGTTCTTTTTTTCTTCTCTTTAATCCTCTACCCCTGTCTTGCTCCTCCACCCATCCCTCGCCTCACTGGTAACCACTAGTTTGTTCTCTATTTTTGAGTCTGTTTCTGTTTTGTTACATACATTCATTTATTTTTTAGATTCTGAATAGAATTTGAAAGTCTTGACAAATTCATACACATGTCTCTTACTTTTCTTTAAAAAAATCTTTAAGTATTTCTCCTTTAAAAAAGTGTTATTTTCATATTTTTCTATGTATTCCTAATTATAAGAAATAATACATACACTTTATAGAAATTCCTAAAGTAAAGCAAATTATATAAGAAAGCAAATATATATGTATCCATACCTTCACAACTCATAGGCAATTATCACTAACATTTTTTGTGTATTGCCAGCTTTTTCTTTTACAAATTTACTATACACACACATATAAATACATATAGGCACGCACACACACACTCATACATGTAATTTCTATCTTTTTTGGATCTAAAACTATCATGATTTTCCTATATCAAGAGATCGTTTGATGGTTTAAATGACATTATATTCCATCAATGGACATTATCTTAATGTTAAACATTTAAACTTTTGCCAATTTGTGGTATTATAATTAATGCTGTAGTAAAAATATTTATATGCTAATTATTTCCCTTATTTTAAATTATGTCCATGTTAAAATCAATGTTTTGTGGCAAGAATACTATCTTTTAAATATTATATTGCAAAGATTTCATCTTGATTTGTCCTTCAGTTAGAGAGAACATGGTTTTAATGTTTTTCCCAAAAGGAGTACGTATGTGGGCAGTGAACTGTTCAGTTATTCCTTATGGGATAATACAGAGTTTCTGTCAACTTTGCCACGAGAAATAAACTGGCTTCACATAGGATTCTTGGATTACAGTTGTTTCAGTCCAACATTGGTGCACACTGTTTCACTGGCTGGGGGCCCCTTCTGAAAAAGTCTGAGGCTACTTTGTTTGTTTTCCTTCATAGATACATTGGGAACTTTTCTCCACAGAGGATGTCTTTTCTTTTCAAAAATATTGCCAAGAAATGGTCTCTTTATATTCACCCCCCTCCCTCAGTCTTTGCAATGTACCATTTTCTTTTCCAAATCCGGAATGTTTCCTATAATTTTATCTGTGGTTGCCACTTCTAGTCCAGTGGCCCTTGATTATCCCTCAGGAAAACCCATAATATGTATGTTCTCTATTTGTGACATTTTCACCTTTGTGTTTTACCCATCCCTCTTTGGTCTAGTGTATTGTAGTATGTGATAGTCCTCCACATACTTTAATTTCATTTTTGTCACTTTTCATGTAGAGATATATATTGTTCAGGGAAGCAGTGAAAAGTTGTCATCATTGTATGCTAAATAAACCAAATTTTAAATAAAAACTGTAGAATTATCCCTTAGGGAGTCTGAGATCTGCAAATGTTAGCCACTATACTTACATTCATATTTAAACAGATTTTAAAAAAATAAATTTCTTCTGTATAATACAGGGAACTCTATTCAATATCTTGTAATAACCTTAAATAAACGAACATATGTATGTATATGCATGACTGGGACATGATGCTGGATGCCAGAAATTGACACATTATAACTGACTATACTTCAATTAAAAAAAAACTGTAGAATTAATTTTAAATAAGTTTATCAGCAGCTTCTCCACATAACACATTAATATCTTTGCTCATTCAGATTATTCACAATTATTTGGCCAGAAATGCACTTTGGAACTTTTTCTCTACCCCTGGAACCACATATGAATTTACCTTATTTGTCTCTGGGAGCACATTCTAGGTTACAGAAAAGACATATCGTGTCTGTTACATGTCACATCTAGCAGCATCACCTGACGCACTGCAGGTCCCAGGGAATACTGAAACTTACTGTTTGACTGGCACATTACTAGGAATAAAACATAAATGTCAGCTTTAACTCCACGACACTCTGCAGCTCTCTGTGTTCAAGGCATTACACACTGGTAGAGCCATGGGAAGAGATCTATGGAGAAATTACACAGTTTCTGTCCTCAGAAAGGTTACCAACTCTTAGGGGAACAAACAGGCAAACTAAAAATTGAGATAGATGCTGAAACAGTGGATCACGGGATGTTAACAAAATCCCCCAAAAGGGCCTGGCACTGCATGGCCAGGAAAGAAAGGAAACTCTAGTTATAACCCTATGTGGGGAATCCAGGTTTAATACTCTTTTGAATTGCAAAAAAATCCATGACATTTCCTTTCCAGTCTTTATCACACACACTTGAAAAGCTCATAATCCCCCCTTTTTTTTTAACCAAAAAAATTCAGCTTATCTCTTCCACCTCTCATGATGAAGCTCAGAATACACTGGTTCCCCTCAAAGTCAAAAAGAGTATTCCACCACATAATAAGAGCTGTTATATGCTCCCAAAACATAATGTCTTAAGACAAGAGAACCACCTTTCAGGTGATCCTTGTTTTAACCTGCAGAGGATTCATAGCTGAATTTAGGGAAACGTTCTTTCCCCAAATAATTGCAAGCTCCATCTCGTTCTAGCGGAAACAAACTGGTGGCGTTCTGCACAGTCACCCACCTACGTGAGCAGAGGTAACTGCCTTGAGATAAAGTGTGCTGCCCGATTTGGTAAGGACGAAAGAGGGAAAGTAATTATTCAAAAAAACCACAAAAACTGAAGAACCCTGGGCTCACTTATTAATTCTTTGGTACAGAGCCACGTCTGAGTCGGGGAGCTTGCGTAAGAGCACATCTGCCTGGCTTGGAAAGAGATAAGGAGGAGACACACAGCTTCTGGAGGTGGAGGTACAGGGGATTCTCTCTGACCAATTACTATGGTGTGTAGTGGTAGCTTTACGTATATTCTTCCAGAAATATGAAGGAATAATAAGTCAACTTGCTTTCTTCCAACAGGCATGAGGAAATCAGCCAAGATGAAAACATGATCTTCTGTTATCTGCAGTGTGTACTTCTGTCTGGCTGGTTTCTGAACGCCCTTCCTACCTTTGAAGAATTCCTCATGTTACAAATCTTATAAGGGAAAAAGAACTTGCTCCAACTACAGAAGCTGCCAAAGACGCACTCCCAGCTCCTTCTGCAGCTGGGAGAAAGGATGAGACCTGCACTGTGTCAATCAGATGCCCCTGCCCAAGGCACTGAGCCCACAGTGGACCCCGGGCAGCAGCCAGGGCCAGCAGTGGTGACCGTTCAGGACGGACACTGGTGCTTGTCGGGGCCGGCCAAGCCATCCTCAGCAGACTGCCTCAGTGCGGGGCTACCTGGCTTGCATTTTCTTGTGCCTACTTTGCCAACCTTGTTTTCCAACATTCCAAGCAATTCAGTGAGCTAACTGGTCTAGTCTTGAAAAGTTCCTCCTCTGCTTAAAATACCCACAAATGATTTTTGCTGCTTGCCACCAAGAACCCCACAAACATGATGGCCTTACCAATGATTCCCCTCCCTGCTACTCATGTCGGGGGGTGTATTAATTCATCCACCAGGCACCACGGCAGTTCACCACTTCATACACCTGATCCTCTTCTGCACAGTCCTTGAGGGCAGGTATAACTTTGTTTTTTTCCCCTTAGCCGTAACTTCGGTTGGTAGCACCAGTCATGATATTTAGGAGGCCCTTCAAAGTGTGTGTGAAAGTGAATGGTGCCATTAAAATCCTTTTATGTTTCCCAGATAGGTAATTCACCTCCCTCTTCTAAACTGAAATGACCAGAGCCATTTTCAGGTCTTACCCGGGAGAGATTTGGCGATGTGCTTATGAGTCTGTCTTCTTGGCAGATGATCAGCTTCGGCACGAGGACTGAGCCCCAGTGAAACCTGGGTCCAGTGCCCAATGGCTCTGTTACTGCTGGATGTTACTCAGCTAAAGGGGACTAGAGCCAGGGCCAGGAACCACGCCTGCCAGCACCTGCACCCGCCACCGCCCAGCCTCTGGGGCAGCACCAGGACCAGCACACAAGTCTGCTCTTCTCTAAGTTTTTACATCACCACCTTAGCCTACTGGCAGTTAAACACTACTCTCATGTAACACACCAATTCCAGTTCCCTGATGTAACCAAACAGGCCCAGGGGATCATGGGCGCTCAGAATATCTGACTTTAGAAAAAACAGTTGAAGTCTCTCGAGAGTCTGTATCAAATAATTATCATTGATAATGTCTGGTGATTTGTAAGGTGTATATGCGTTGTCACAACTGATCTCTGCATAACGGAGGAGGACGGTAAATATTTTTACCATTGCTACTCGCGCACTGGAACACCCACAAACCACCCTCCTGGACTGTCACCCTTTCAAGCAGCCAAGACACTAAAGCCGTTCCGTCCACAGGGATTATAAGGAAGACCCTTTTTCGCTTCTATATCCCTCTTGAGCTCAGTCTCTGTCCGGCCGTCTTAAATGTCCGTGCAACCTCCCTGCAGCGCAGCACAGGGCAAGGAGGGCCAGCTCTGTAGCAAAAACTCTGCGTTTGGATCGAGGCCACCCCACTTACTGTGTGCCCCTGGGCAAGCGGCTGGACCCCACTTCCCTTCAGTTTTCCCTCCTACAAAGGTGGGTGTGGACCCTCGCAGGGGTTTGCTAGGCTGTAAGACGAAGACTTTATATGATTATACTTAAGCCCCCAGCAGGCGGTCCCAGAAGTGAATGTTGTTATTACGGTGCGTGTTGTCAGGCACTAGGCTCCGCACTTCATCCAAATTCCCTTATCAAATACCTACAGCAGATTTTACGTAGGCACTGCTTTCACCCTCATTTTACTGATGGGGAGAGTGAGGCTCGGAGAAGCTAAGTAACCAGACATAAATCTCTCAGGGAGCCCAGGGTTCATACTTACATCCCTCAAACTCCCAAGACTACTCGCTTACCAGCAGGTACCAGCCCCTCTGCATCACAGGGATGGGTCCAACGCACCACAGACGGTGAAGTTGCCTCCAGCCTGTCACTTCCTCACTCATGAGCTGAATCACAGCCCTGAACTGCACCTCGAACCCCCGACCCTGAGCCCCCAGCGTCCCTGATCTCACACTGAGCCCTGAGAGGAGCCTGGCACAACATCGCAGTGTGTTTATCAGGAGAGTCCCAGGCTTTTAATAAATGACCATTCCAGAAATACTTCTGGAACTTCAGAGATCTCTGGGAGGGCTACAAACAGAGGTGGTATTGCCACGGGTGGTGATGGAAGGCTGACCATATTTGTCCCTCTGACCTCTTGTATCCCCTGCAAGTACCACGTAAAAGCAGTTAAAAAAAAAAAAAAGCGTAGCCTCACTGAGATCTGCGTAAGAGTAAGCAGTTCTTTGTCACTCCCTGCTACAAGGTTCAGCCCATCCTTAAAACCGAAATGCTTACTGAAAAGACCCACTGGTGGCTTCCTAATGGCTTGTTTTATTGTTAAATGTCTCATTTTACCTGATGAATCATTGCACCATTGCATCAATTGTGTGTGAGGCTAAAAAAACCATCTTCGCTACTGATGGTTCCAGAAGCAACCCCGCCCCCCTCAACACACACAAGGCTTGTTCTCTATTTTGCAATCTGGATTAGAGGACTTGCCTGCAGACGCCAGGCTCCTTTTGGGGGGAACTTACTGTTATTTGTTTAACACAATTCATTCTGCGAGAAAGTTCTCAGTGTCTTGAGAGGAGTGCTTAATAAAGCTACTTGAGAGTCAAAGCAAGAGAGAGGACAGCAGACATCATGTCTTCAGAAATTAAAGACACCACTGTTTAATGAATTTGAACATCACACTGATTTCAAATTAAACATAAAGGGAGATTTTTTAAACTCTGATAACTCACTCCAGGAAAGGCACTGTTTTCGTCAATGTAAATGGAAGAAAGGTTTCTCATTAGCCAACAAAATTAGATGTAAAATAATAACTTATATGAAAAGGACGTCAAAATTAGAATGTCTCAGCCTTTGGATGGCAATATTGTGGAGCCAGTAAGATGATCTTTACAGAAATTGTATGATGGCCTAGGGGAAAACCAATACATAAAATATTACCTATCCATTATTAAAATTATGACCACTCCTAGACAGAAAAGTGTAAATAAAAATTCCTAGATTTAAACAGCCTTGTGCTAGGGGTGAGGCAACATGAATTAGGGAGTATATATACATGCCAGGATCTACAGTCCCCTGGAGAGTCAGGACAGGATAAGCTGTGCTGCAGTAAGGAAGCAGCCCCACGGCCCCGTGACTTCATACATACTGCTTCTTCATCCAAGCTCCGTGGGGTCCCATGGGCTCCCCAAGGTTGCACCCCTCTAAGCCGTGGCTCAGCATTCAGCTCACTTCCATCTGCCACACCTGTGCCATCTGGAACACACGGCTCCTGGGGGCAACCCGGGGGGGAAGAGGAAGTCGGAGAATGGCACAGGGGATGCTCACCACTGGTATGGACTGAACTGTGCCTCCCTAAAATTCCTATATTGAAGCCCTGCCCTCTGTGTGCCTATTCTTGGAGACAGGACCTTTAGGGAGGCCCTAAGGATGGGGATGGCACCCTAGTAAGAAGAGAAAGGGGCACGGGGGCTCGTGGTCCCTCTTGCCCTGCAAACTCAGGCCAGGCCGTGCGAGGTCCCAGCAGGCAGGCAGCAGTCCCAAGCTGGGAGGAGCGCCCGCACCGGAAACCAAGTTTGCCAGCACCTTGACCACGACTGTAAGTGACACCCACACCTTCACACAGACTTCCCAAACAGACCGAATTTCAGGAAAATGAGAGCAGGAACCAGCAAGGAATTAGGGTCACTTCCATCCCGCTTCGATTTAATCTATGAAATGAGTTTTCTTGACACGGTATGTAACTCTGAGAGTGGATGGCTTGACTATTCGTCTATTCTGAGATTTGTGAAAGCTGGAGTTTCCCAAAGTCCCATGTAACATCACAGCCCTAGGAAGCCACCGTAAGGAATGCTGGAGAGGAGGGTGCAGCTACTGTCCCGAACACGTGTTCCCAGAGGCTTACGGGGGTTTTGGTAGAAGACGTAAGCAGAAAATTCAAAAAGCAGTAACACCCCAAGATGGGATATAGACATAAGCTCAGGATAGAGCCAACTGGTGGCCTGAACGTTACACCCATGAGGGGAACAGCAGCATCTTTTGGAAACTCTCTGCTACCATGTCCTGTGAGACAGAGTTAACAGCAGGAGATGCTGACAAGAGCTGGGATTTATGGATCCAATAAGGACAGTGGGATGGCAGGAGAGCAGAAGCCATGCGGCATCACTTAAGAGACAGAAGCAATATGGATGAAATTATCATGAGTAACAGCAAAGCCAAAGTGGCAGCCAGGGAGCCTTGACCCATGAAGATCTGTGACTACAGCTAGCAGACCACAGTGTCCTCAAGCAGGAGAAGGCCCAGCATCCGGCACATCAGGACACTCTCCTAGGCAGGGGAGAAGTCGTCCCACTTATGCCCCACTGCTCTAACATGAGGCACAGCACCTGGCGGGTCTCTCTGGAGTTCAGAGGCCACTCATACCACACTTGGGAATAGTGCTCTGAGCCTTTTATCCGGTGTCGCAGAGAAGGGCCAGTTTCCAGGGGAGTTCAGAGCAAGGGAAGATTCAGCCACAGAAGTTCCAGGATGTAGTGTGAGCTGTCCTGCCACTAAGGCCCCAGGACCAACAGATTTAATAGTGTTAGGAAACAGACTCGCAGACATAGTGAACAATTTTATGGTTACCAGGGGAAAGGGGGTGGGAAGGGATAAATTTGGGAGTTTGAGAGTTGCAAAGGTTAACTACTGTATATAAAAAAACTAAAAAGTAAATTTCTTCTGTAGAGCACAGGGAACTATTTTCAATATCTTATAATAACCTTTTATGTAAAAGAATATGAAAATAAATATATGTATGTACATGCATGACTGGGACATGATGCTGGACACCAGAAATTGACACATTGTAACTGACTATACTTCAATAAAATAAAAAAATAAAAAGTGTTAGGGATACTCACGTTGAATACGGAAGCAGTGTATTTTCCCTGACAAGCTCAGTAGAAGAGTCAAGGGCACTTATCTTGGTTTCTAGAATAAGGCCATGCCCTTAGTAGGAGAAAAGGACTCCGCATTTGAAAAACAGTTCTGGGAGTGCAAAGAAGCCCCTAGGAGAATCCTAAGAGCCTGACTGCAGGATGCCACGTGACTATGTGTCTAGATTGCCCATTAGGAACCCATAGTGTCAGATCCTTCTAACCACACAGCGGGGCGGCTACAGTGGCAACCTTGTCTTCCTGTGATGGAGATGGTGCCTCCAGCATCAGGCAACATCAGGTCTCGAGGGTGCACAGAACATCCAGGAAGAGGTGGTCCAGAGCCCTAGCGCTCTTACCCCTGCCTGAGTGGTACTGATGCAGCCCTCAGCTTGCGTCCTACATCCTCAGGGGGACACGGATTCTATGAGCAACCTCTAGAGGAAGACACATGGGGCCAGTTCCCTGCCCGACCAGCTCTGGGTATCCAGGCTGGCTGATGATGCTGCCACACAGAATCCTGACCAGAAGGGGCCGTGAGGGAAATCTTCCCAGGGGGCAAAGATAAGAAGAGGACAGGCAGGTGCTCCTGGCTGTGTGTGGAGGAAGAAATGACCTGACCCAAAGTTCAGAATAACAGCCAATTCCAGGCATCACTTAGTGGCTTTTCCTATTGGTCATTTGCCAGGAAGGAATGAGATCAGAAGAGCAGAGATGAAGGAATTTGGGGAACGGGCATACGGGTGAACCCACTGGAAAGGATACCAAACAGGCTCATATTTGGTGTTACAGCTCACTTTACTGTGACTGCTGCCCCAGAGTATGCAGAAAGGGCCCTGGAAGAGAGTTGCTATGGTGATGGTGACAGGAAGGAGTGTGAAGCATGGGTCACACAGCAAGGGACTCCTCTTACTAAGGTCACCACTGAATGCTCAGCCTGCCAGCAGTAGTCTGATGCTGAACTCTCAGTATGGCCTTGGGAGGAGACCAGCCAGACACTTACTGGCACACTGATGTATCAGACAACTCCTACCTAGAATTTTCCTTCCTGGAACTGATACCTATTCCAGGTATGGGACTGCTTTCCTGACCTGCAGTCCCTCTGTCAGCACCACCCTGCAAAGACCTGCAGAACACCTTACAGCAGCATATCCTACCAATCATCACTGACCAAAAGACCCTTTTTATGCGGATAGAGGTGCAATGATGGATATCTAAAAATAGAAAAAAAATGGGCAAAAACTATATAATCATCCTAAAAGCTAAAGAAAAAGATTGACAAAATCCAGTACCCTTTCAGGATTAAAAGATTTAAGAAATCAGGAATAAAAGGTAACTTTCTCAATGTGATAAATTAGCCATCAATGAAAAAATTCACAGCTAACATCAAACCTAGTGATGAAAAAGTGAGAGTCTTTCTCTTAAGATTAGGAACAAGACAAGGATGGTCACTCTCCCCACTTCCCTTCCAAAGTACACTGGAGATGCTAGGCAAAGCAATCAGGCAAGAAAATGAAATAAACAGCATCCAGGTTGGAAACGAAAAAGTAAAATTATCTCTAGTATTTTCAGATGACATGACCCTGTATATAGAATATCCTAAGAAATCCACACACACACACAAACACACACACACACAAACTATTTGAATTAACAGACAAGTTAGCAAGGTTGCAGAAGTACAAAAGAAACATACAAAAAACTGTACTTCTATATACTAGCAATGAACAATCTGAAATGAAATCAAGAAAATAGTTTTATTTACAATAGCATCAAAAAGAATAAAACACTTAGGAATGAAGTATTTTGACAAAAGAAATGTAAAATTTACACCTTGAACATTATAGAACACTGTTCAAAGAAATTAAAGAAAAGTTAAACAACTGGAAAGACATCCATGCTCATGGTCAAAAGACAGAAAATCATTAAGATGGAAATACTTACTATAGCAATCTTCAGAATCAACATAACCCCTATCAAAATCCCAGCTGGCTTCTTTGGAGAAGAAATTGACAGGCTGATCCTAAAATTCATATGGAAATTTAAGGGTCTCAGAATAGCCAAAGCAACCTTGAACATGAATAGTGTAGGAAGACCCACTGCCTGAGTCCATTTAGGCAGCTTTACCGTAATACCATAAGCTGGGTGCTTACAAAAAACAGAAACTTCTCACCGTCTGGGGGCTGTGAAGTGCATGACACTTGCAGTTTGGTGTCTGGTGAGAGACCAATTCCTGGTTCATAGACAGCCTTCTCTCTGTGTCCTCGCGTGGTGGAAAGGGGGCAAGGGAGCTCTCTGGAGTCTCCTTTACAAGGACATCAGTCAGATTTCTGAGAACTCCACCTTCATGACCTAAGCAACTTCCAGAGGCCTCATCTCCAAATACAGTAGAATTTAACATAAATTTAGAAGGACACAATCTACAGCCACAGAGTTCCCAATTTCAGAACTTACTACCAACCTACAGTAACCAAGACTGTGTGGCACTGGCATAAGGAGAAATATGTAGGCCACAGGAAGAGAATTGAGAATCCAGGAATATACCTTACGTACGGTCAACTGATTGTTGACAAGGGTGCCCGGATAAGTCAATGGGGAAAGAACAATCTGTCAGCAGGTGACTCTCGGACACCAGGACATGCTCATGCAGATGAGTCAAGTTGTATCTCCTTCTTTACACACCATACAGAAAAATTAACTCAACATGGATCACAAACCTACCTAAATGTAAGTGCTAAAACTGTAACAATCTTATAAGAAAATAAAGGAGCACACCTTCATGACTTTGGGATAGGCAAAGCTTTCTTCTGTTTAACACTTGAAGCACAAGTGGCAGAAGAAAGGATAGATTAACTGGCCTACATCAAAATTTAAAACGTCTGTGCTTCAAAGGATCCTATCAAGAAAGTTAAAAAAAAGAAGTACAGAATAGGAGAAAATACGTGCAAATCATGTATCTGATAAAGTACTTGTATCTAGAATATAGAAAGCACTCTTACAATTCAATAATAAAAAGACCAATAACTCGATTGAAAAGTGGGCAAAGGAACTGAACAGACATTTTCTCCAAGGATATGCTAATGACCATAAGTACACCAAAGATGTTCCAGCAACATCAGCCATCAGGAAAGGCGACTCAAAGCCTCACTGTGATATCAATTCACACCTCCTTCAACAGCTGAAGTCAAACCAATAGACAATAATAAGTGTTGACAAGAATGCAGGGAAATTACTACAAGACACTGAATGTAGTCCCCTGTGTGCTACAGTACAGCCTTGTTGTTTATCCATTTTATATACAGTAATTAGTATCTACAAATCTCCAACTCCCAATTTATCCCTTCCTACAGTCAATATCTTGCAGTAACCTATAATGAAAAAGAATTTGAAAACAAATACCTGTATGTATTATGTATGACTGAAATGTGATACTGTATGCCAGAAATTGACACAACATGGTAAACTGACTATACTTCAATTTTGAAAAAAACTTTAAAAAATATAGTATGGATTGAAGCTAAAAAAAAAAAAAAGAATGTAGGGAAATTGAAACCCTCATACATTGCTGGTTGGAATGTAAAACAGTGCAATCCCTTTGGAAAACAGGCCAGAACTTTTTCAAAAGGTTAAACGTAAGAGTTACCATATGACCCAGCAACACCACTCCGAGGAATACACCCAAGAAAACTGAAAACACACATCCACACAAAAACCTGCCCACTACCCAATGTTCCTAACAGCATTATTCATAAGAGCCAAAAAGTGGAGAAAACTCCAAAGTCCACCAACTGGAGAATGGATACATAAAATGTGGCTTGTTCACATAAGGGGATCCGGTTTGAACAATAAAAAGCTGTGGAGTGCTAATCTGTGCTACATGGATGACCCTTGAAAACATGCTAATAAGCAAAAGCAACCAGTCTTCCATGATTCCATTTACACGAAGTGCCTAGAACAGGCAAACTCACAGAGGCAGAACGTAGACGGGTGGCTTCCAGCATCTGAGAAAGGGTGGAAGGCAATGGGAAGTGACCACTCATGGGAACAAGGTTGCTTTGGGGACAATGAAACTGCTCTAAAACGTGATGGCTGCACAACTTGGAATGTACTTAATACTACTGAATTGTACATTTTAAATGGGGGGATTTTATGTTATGTGATTTATGTCTCAAAAAGCTTTTTTGAAGGATGAAGAGAATGAAAGAACGCCCCTTTGTCTTGGTTTTCCCCCATTCCTGTTTTCCTGCCCCAAGTCTGTGACTTTTGGTCATGAACTAGCCGCATGTAAGCCCTGATGCAGACTCTGCTTTCTGGGGAGAATGCAGGACGGAGACGTGTGTTTGTGGGTGAGTATATTTCTCCTTGGAGAAAAAGTGAAGACGTGGTAGCACTACCAACATCATCACCCAGGGAGGCGCATGAGGTTCTTCACCCGTTGTCCTTTCTTGTACTGATGGGATAAACTACAAACCCCAAATACATTCCTATGTCCCACCGAGCCTTTCCTTGCAGAGGCTTTAAGAATTAGAGTAAGAAAATGAACAACTGATATTAACTTAGGGTTTTTTTTAAATACAGAGATAGTAATAAATAAGAGATAATTTTCCCTCCCTCATTTCTAAAAGCCTTGAGTTCTCAGCCCAGACACCCTATTTTAAGGACATGTTACTGTTTCTGTGGAAGAGTTGTTAGGTATTCAGACAACTACCAGCTATTAAAGGTTTCCTTGGAGGAAGGACAGACAGATGAGAGAACCTACTTTGGGGAGGAGAAGAGGGAACCTGTTCAGATTCTAGATCTAAGATGCACAGATTCTAGATCTAAGGTTCCCTAAAGGCAGAAATGCACCTGCCTTAGTGTGGAGCAGGAATCTGTTTCTGGGAAATGGTGTGTATTTTTTGGCTTCGTGGGTCACAAAACTCTGCCACAACTGCTCATCTCTGTCCTTGCTGGGTCAAAGCCGTCGTAGACAGTAAAACTGAATGAGTGTGGCTGAGTTCCAATAAAGCTTTATTTATGGACACTGCATTTCTTACCATAGACATTTTAATTTCTTATCATGTTCGTGTCTCATGGAACATTACTTCTGTTTTGAGCTTTTTCAACCATTTAAAACTGCAAAGCCATTCTCAGTTTGTGGGCCAAGTAAAACTAGTAGTGAGAGAATTTCTCAGAGGGGGTGAGCACCATTATCCCCAGCACGGCTGCCAAATGAGGACTACAGACAGGGCCTCACATGCCAAAGAGCAGGGACGGTGTGGCCTGGGACAAGGGCCCCGGACTCAGGCACCTGTGGACACCAACACCCAGGTCTGCGCTTGCTGGGGGTGGAGTTTGGGGTGGGGGTGAGTTTGGCAAGTGCATACCATACAGTGAATCCCTGATTTTTCTAGGACCCACTGTGAAGGAAGAAATCTCCCCAAACTGACTTTGAATAATTTTCTTCCATGAAGACAACAGGCTTAAAATATAGTTCACTTCCTTTTTTTTTTTTTTTTCCAAATTGAAGTTTACAGCATCCAGTGTCAAAGAGAAATGTCATCTCTAATGCTGGGGTTTCCATATGTCCTCAGAAAAGGCTGATGGGCCTGGCCCTGAAGGCTAGACCCCAAGGAACAGCAGGTCAGGAAGAGACTAGAATCTGAATGCAGAGACAGAAACTCTCAGCTCAAGATGGCATTTAATATCGATGTAAAAGAAACTCTTTTTTCCCCTGCCAAATCCTCTCACTGCCAGAGGAGAGTCCTCTGAGTCTTGAAGCACGGCCTAGAGCACTCTACCACAAGGGCAGACTTTCTTTGAAACCCACAGCTTTATCCTAGGAACCCATGTGAATTTGTATTTTCGGCCATAACCCAGCTGCATATTTGTTCTAATATAAAAACAACATGTTAAACTGTTTACTATCAGAGAAAGCCCATGCTCCCTGAAGACGCACCGTGCCTACCGTGTGGCTGTGAGCACCCCCAGGCTAGCCACCCCGCTCCCCATGGGCGCACACACTGTATTTGAGGAGCAAGGCACAACAGGCCGCAGATTTTCAGGATTTCAATCAGATACTGAATACTCGCTTTTCATTAGCAAGACGTGACTGCAGTGGGTTTAGAGATCTCACCCCGTGTGATCGGACGCTGGTCTAGCCACAGCATCACCTGGGGACCTGGGAGAAACACAGACTCTCAGCCCCGCCAGAGAGCCACTGACCCGGTAGGTCTGAGGGTGGAGCCTGGTTACCTGTATCTCATAAGCCCTGCACTGACTGCGATGCTCATTCAGGTCTGAGAACAGCTTCTCTAGGGGAGGGAGTTGGAAAGAGACACAAAAACCTTGGGAAGCTTCACTGTGAATGAATCTCTCCAGCCCTTCTGCGTTCTCTGCTCCAACCGTAGAATCAGGGTACCACTGTCTTCTCGGGATTGCCTTGAGAATGAACTCACATCTACTGAGACATCCTTGAAACACCAGGCACGGCCCCTGAGGAGCAGAGAGAAGCCCCAGCATGAACACTTTTTCCTCCATTCCCAGCTTGAACCTAGCACTAAAACTGAGGTATGGAAGCATCACTACAAGCAACAGTCTCTTTCCGTGAGATGTTACGAGAGACACTTTCCCCCCAAGTCCGCCCCTCCCACCCACATTATTTGCATATGCCTGAAGTTCAGCACGCGGAGTGTTAAAATCAAGGAATCATCAAAGTTGAAAAATACTTAGGCTAAAAAGTACTGGTGAAAAATCAATTTTCCAGCTGCATATTTTCCCTTTGATTTTAAGAGGTCCTTAGGGAGCATTCATTTATAAATTATCCAATTTAAAAAAAAAAATCTCAGAAATACCAGCTTCAAAGACTAGCAAATTGTAAAGGGCACCATTTCCTTACACATTCCAAATGAGAGAAACGTCTTTAACACTGTCTTCCGGTTTCCCCCCGAATCACAGATTATACCCACCTATCCTTATTCTCATTCTTTTTTTCCTCATTCAGCCAAACTGGTCAAAAAAAAAAAAAACCTAAAAATAGCTATCACAAGACAATCAATTCAGATATACAAAGAAAACAAATATGCAAAGAAAGCAAATATGCAAACAGACAAACCAAAAAAAAACTCTTTAAAATATGCATAGGGGAGTTGCAAAATTGTGTCCCCAGTTGTCTTCTTTTTAGTAGGAAGACTTTCACGGAATGCAGTAGCCTACATTCTGCACATGTAAGTGCCCGTACCCTGGTTCCCACGTGCCTGCTCTCTCTCACAAACACAGACACACAAACTCTGCTTTCTGCATAACAGGTGCAGTGATCCTTACAAACACAGGCACCCAAATATTGAATTTTCAATTACCTGGGAAACAATTAAATGGAAACTTATGGATAAAAACTTGGCTCTGAAAATAATGGGCATCACCCAGATAATTTGGGGGTTATGATTGGGGGGTAATTTGGGGTGGGGGCATATTTTAGCTGACTTAAAGAGAATAACTTGTTTTCAAATACACTCAGCCCTGCTATACCTGGAGTAGAGACAATTTATAAACTACTGGTTAACTAATCCTGCGTCCTTCCTTTAGACCGGGCCCCCAAAGGGCTCCATTAGGCAGAATCGTGCTGACCTGCTTCTTATGACTGGACACTCATATTCAGAACTTGAACTCGCATTTTTCAAAGCATTCTCTGATGTAATCTTGTCACTAATTTACACATTTTCTCTACGTCTTAATCTATACGAGTTTGCAGCATTTCAGAAGCAAAGGAGATTTGTCTAGTTATTTGAGATTGAAAAAGGGTAAACTTTCTAAACCTAGAGTCTGGGTTCTCATGACAGTGACTATCCTTCTGGAACATTCTCCCACAGCACTGCACACTGTCAAAGAATAAATCAAAGACCACCAGAGCTTTCAAAGCAAAAGGAGAAGAGGGTGAGGAGAAGTTGTAGTTGACTTTATTACCTTGGAAAGAGAAAGCACAGCAGAGGGGACACCCACGGAATGGCTGAGGAGGAGGGAGGTGGGGGGTCCGGGTCTCCCAAGCACTGGAAAGGTGGTGTGGTCCAGGCGGCTTGACTAGTTCAGGACAGAACTACAACTCTAGATTAGACGGAATGCGTTCCTAAGTCTGAATATGTTGATTAATGTAAGTCCACAGTTCCTTCTAAAAAAAAAGATCTTCAGTTACATCAAATGAGGGAAGTATCCGGAGTCACTTAGAGCTATAGGTCCTTTTCAGATTCCCTTCCATTATATGTTATTACCAGAATTTGAATATACTTCCCTGTGCTGTACAGTAGGTCCTTGTTTATCTATTTTATATATTATTTTTCATATGTGTGTGTATATATAGATATTTCTGAAAAGAAAAAATATATATGTACATACACGTGTCACTGAATTGCTTTGCTGTACACCTGAAACTAACATTCTAAATCAACTATACGTCAATTTTTTTAATAGAATCTAAAAAACATAAGCCCCACTCCTGCCGCTTATTGGCGGTTTGATATTGGGAAGGGGGTGTGATCTGCTTCAGCTTTAGCTTCCTCATCTAGGAAGTGGGGGACATAAAAGTACTCTGTGATATCATAGTTAGGAGGATTATATTAAATAAAATATTTGCCCATATTTATTATTTAATAAATGGAAGACATTATTAGAAATAGCTTTCTTGTGGGACCAAAGAAGGCTGCTGACGGGTAAACCTTGTCATTGTCATTTTTCTAACTCTTTCAAGAGAAATTAAGATTTTAGGTAGGCAAATGATACAGACACTGATTCATTCATTCAGCGATTTGCATTTGTGGAGTGCATGTCAGGTGCCCGGTCTGACAGAATTCACAATCTGATGGGAAACACACTCTCACAGGTCATTAAGAGTTCATCTTGGGAGGAGAAGGAACGGGGCATAATGAGAAACAGGAATGTTTACTTCACAAAGGAATTGGGACTGTCAAAGTAGATAATTCTTTAGGAATCCGAGATAAGGTGAACTCAGCTGTAACTAAGAGACACTCAAGTAGAACATTCTGGGAATATAACCACAGAAGTATATAATTCCTGCCCAATTAGCAAATATTTTTGAGAACCTTCTGTTTGCTAGGAACTGCAGACACTTGCGTTTCTGCTCTAATGTTAAATATACTTCACTGAAAAACTTTGCACCCTATATGGAAAAAACAAACAAACACCCTATTATGAGAAAAAATAGAATTGGGGCAGTCCAATCAAAACTTTGGAAACTTTGGAACAGAACTTTAACACATACAACAATATTCTTAATAAAAGTTATTAGCACAATTAAATCTCAAGCATCATTTGAACCCACCCTCTTTCGCAAGCCCTATGCCTTGCAGTATACCTCCTCAGAGACGCAGAGCCTGCAGACATTTACTTTTAGTACAGACCAGTTTTATCAAAATTAAAACTACACTCTGGGCCCTGGGCTCATGGCATTGCCAGAGAATGGCGGGAGCCGGAGAAGCAGCGGCGGCCGGGACCCAGGCCTGGCTCGCGAACCAATGCCCGCCCCGCGCGTCCCCCCCGCAGCCGCAAGCATTCTCGCCACCCTCCTCTTGCGGCACCACCCTCTGCCGGCAGGACGGATGGCGCGTCCGGAGATCTGAGCGCTGGAGACCACACCCTGACCACCGAACTCTTTTTGTGGTGCTTGGCGTGGACCTGACAAAGCTCAGTCACTCACGGCTCTACATGAATCTGCTCATCAGACAGGTCATGAGCCAATGTCCTTTTCCATCCTTAAAGGGAAGGTACTTGAAGCTGAAGTTCATGGCTTTTTCATCTTTGCATATTCAACAGTCAGCCCATGGCCTGGCTCCTTGTAGCTTGTGATCCTAGCATGGAGAAATGTTAGCTCATGTGACTGTGGAACCTGGCAAGTCCAAAATCTGCAAAGCAGGCCTGGAGACCCAGGGAGGAGATGAGGTTGCGGTTTGAGTCTGAAAGCCATCTCCTGGCCGAATTCCTTCTTCCTTGGGAGAGGGCAGTCTTTTTCTACTAAGGCTTTCAACTGACTGAAGGAGGCCAGCTCACATTTTTATGCAGGGGTAATTGGCTTTCCTCAAAACCTACTGATTCAAATGTTAGGCTCATCACCCAGAATATTCTAGAAACACCTAGAATAATGTTTGACCAAGTAACCTGGTATTGTGGTCTAGCCAAGTTGACACATAAAAAATCAACCAACACACCAGTGCACCCCAGAAGCTCCATTCGTGTAACCTATCCCAATCACACAGCAAGTAACCATTATCCTGATTAATATAATAACCATTTCTGCTTATATTCTTAAAAATAACTTGAGTGCATCCCTAGACATGATAGTTTATTCTTGCCCATTTGTTTTATTTAATTTTTTTTGAAGTATAGTCAGTTTACAGTGTGTCCATTTCTGGTGTATAGTATGTTTCAATCACACATAGACATAAAAATATTAACTTTCATATTCTTTCTCATTATAGGCTACAAGATATTGAATATAGCTCTCTGTGCTGTACAGTAGAAACTTGCTGTTTATCTATTTTAGATATATTACTACATGCAAATCTCAAACTCCTGTTTTATCTCTTCCACTCCCTTTCCCCCTTGGGGAAGTTTATTCTCTATGTTTGTGAGTCTGTTTCTGTTTTGTAAATAAGTTCGCTTGTGTCTCTTTTTTTTTTTTTAAGATTCCACATATATGTGATATCATGTGTTATTTTCTTTCTCTTTATGGCTCACCTCACTTAGAATGATGATCTCCAGGTCCATCCATGTTGCAGCAAATGGCATTCTTTCTTTCTTTTTATGGCTGAGTAGTATTCCATTGTATAAATATACTACAACTTCTTTATCCAGTCATCTGTCAATGGACTTGTCCATTTGCTTTAATTTGTTAGCCCCTAGAAGTCTGTTTTACTCCCTGGAACCCACATAATGTGTTTTTTTACTCCACAATTGATCTGTTGAAGAGCTTAGGCCTTGTGGTGTAAAGAATTGCTTCTATTCTGATTATAACTGGATTTTGCATTAAATTTTCGGTTTTTCTCAAGTTCTGTGCAAGCCATGTCACAATTTCCCCCATGTCAGGGAGACGGGAGAGCTGCAGAACATGAACAGAGCCACAGCCCTGGTATATAACATGTCCAGGAGTCCCCAAGGTGGTTTCTAGGGCCCAAGAACTACAGCTGCAGAGAGAGCAATGCCTGGACGTGCAAAGCGTGGCCAGGAAGCGAGGAGGACAGAGAAGAGCTTACTCCAGCCCCGGGCTCCTTGGGCTTCTGGATCACAGTATACCAGAGTTCAGTAATGATGGGAACACAAAAATAATGGGGAGGTGATACAGGAAGACACAGAAAGGCAAAGTAAGGGGAAGGGAAACACATTTCAGAGCTAGGGAGAAAAGATTTTACTCAAGTGGGACATACAGAAAAGTACACATTACGAGTGCAGAGTTTGATCATTTTTCACAAACTGAACACACCACGTGACTAGCATCCCAATCACGAAAAAAAAAGTCTCTTCTTCTTGCCCCCTTCCACCCATCCCCCTCCCAAAACCTGACTTCAGTATTACAGATTTGTTTTCATACTTTAAATCAACTGAATCATAGAATATGCAGTCTCTGGGGGCTGGCTCTTTTTCTCTCATTACACTTGTAAGATGTACCCATGTTTTTGCCTAGAGCTGTAATTCATTGATCTGCATTGTCACATAGTATTTGATTGTGTGGGAGCTTGCACAGATTCCAGTTTGAGGCTAGTACAGGTAATACTACTGTAAATATTTCAGAGGGTGCTTTGTGAACACAGGTATGCATTTCTGCAGGGCCTGTTCCTGAGAGGGGACTGGCTGGGTCGTGGCACGTGCTTCTGTCTAATTTGAAGAGATGTTGCCAGAGTTTTGCCATGTTGGGGAAATCAGTGTATATTTCCCTCAGCAGGTGACTGAAATTTCCTGCTGCTCCATATTTTCTTCAATGCGTGATCACTTCTGTCTTTCTATTTTAGCTGTTCTGGTAGCTAGGTAATAGTATTGCATTGGACTTTTAAGAATTTAAGAAATGAATTTAAGAAATGTTTTCATACCTTTTCACAGGTTTATCAGCCACCAGCATATCCTCACTTACAAAGTGTCTGTTTAAGTCATTTGCTCATTTTTCTACTGGGGTGTTTTTCTTTTTCTCACTGATTTGTAGAAGTTCTTTATATATGAGGCAGGGATAGAGCATATATGTATGTATTTGAAATACCATCTCTCACTCTTTTGATTGTTTATGTAATTTTTAATTTAAACTAGACTGAAAATTTGAATGCCTGAAAATATAAAATAATATTGTCCTTATTGTTAAAGGCAATAAAAACTTAGAGAATCTGTCATCAAGAGACAGAAGAGGGAGATATAATGGAATAAGGCCAGAGAACAGCAATGGGAGGAAAGAAAACCACTGACTGTGTCACCACCAGACTCAATTCACACACACACACGGCTTCCTTAAGGTCCTCGGCAAAACACTGCCACCCTCCCATCACAGACAGCAGAGCCAAAAGTCAGGGGCTTCCGAAACGTACTCCACGTACAGGCAACTCCTCCAAATCAGCCAGCCTCGTAAATCGTCTGCCAGATTTCAAACCCAAGTTATACGCCACCAAAGCCCAGTGCTGCCAACCACGACACTGCGCTGCCCCGCCTGACGCCTTACGTGTGGCTGTAAAAAATGAACGACGCCCTGGCTCACTCCACTGGGAAGTTGTAAATGCTGCGGCTAGTTTGCTGTGTCAGCACAGAAAAGCACGGTTTCCCTGCTGCGTTTCCAGAGAGACAGCTGTCCTGTGATCTTCACGTGACCTTAGCAACTCGCTCACTACGAGGGTTCGGGTGAATGCTTCCCAGATAAACGAGTAAAGGAGTGAATGCGTGCCTACACACAGAGAGAGGAGCTGAAGGTTAGCGCTGGCTCTCTGCTCAAGACACCACAAGGGATGAAATAGGTTTATCAGCATCCCCAGGTGCGGTGAAGTGAGTCAGCTTTCTGCTGGCCCAGAAGACTCCACCAGGTGAATTATTTTAAGCTGTCACTTCTGAGACTAACCTCTGCGCTGACAAAAATAGGCGGGCGAAATAGCTATGGTCATAAAACACACTGTGGGTACCGGCAGGCACGGTGCCAGCGAAACGGAGCAAGAAATGTTAAGAGCCGAGAGGAGATACAGCGGAAAGCTAGCTTCAGTTCTCTTGACTTTAGCAGGGGGAGGAAAGGAACACGCTAGCAAAATGGCCCTTGCAAGGAGCACAGACGCCTCAGGTAACCCATCCCGACAGACGTCACCCATGTAGATCCCGGTGGATGAATCCTAGAGCTTTTCTTTAGAGCAGTCACCCAATCTGTGCATCAAAAGCTAATGGAACTGTACATAGCACTGTGGTGCTGAGAGGTGCTCAAGTCCTGGCCTGTCTGAAGGATGTCATCACGGTCTAAGAAAGCTGTAAGTGAAATGGCCATCTGAGTAAATAAGGCTTTCATTAAAAAAAAATGCAGATCCCTGGGGGGGGACGTCAGGGCATTCTGACTTCATCTCCATTTTGAATACGTTCTTGCTCTGTCACCTCAAAAAAGTCACTCCTTTGCTCTGTCTCCCAGTTTTGCCAGCCTTAAAATGAGCGTGGTATTCCTTTTTTATCTGTAAGTCAAGTAAAATTATCTAATGCTAACAACAGGCCATAATAGGTCATAAGCCTGTAATTCCTCAACACTATTCCAAAATGCAAAATGCTAGGAGAAACCTCATTTTTTTCATAAGTCATTTGGCAGCAAGCCTTCATTGTTTCTGAAGTTGTTTCATGTCATGCGATGGGAACACATTTGGCGTGAAAACCTGACCTGAACTAATCTGAAGCTCTTCAGCTGTTTAGCCTCATGCTAATGGAATTGATTAAGGATGTTGCTCAAGACCTTTTTATGACTGTGAAATATATGGAATATAAGCTACTTTCACTTTCTGAAAATCAAAAAGAAATTTGGATTTTAAAGTACATCTGATCGATGGGACCATGGGCTTACATTAAACCAAAGATCGTAATATCTAGAATGTAACCAAATGCCTAGATTTCTTTTTCATCCTGGGCCAGCCCTTTAATAACATCAAATCTATAAAATGTAGACCATAGGTATCTATAAAACTCAAAGCCAGCTACTTCATCAGTGGCTAAGTTTAGTATTCATAAAATATCACTGCATTTGGAAACAATTTATAGATTCAATTTTTCTCACTTTGCAAGAATGCTCAGGTATAAACAATAATGGCTGAGAAATGATGGCCCTCATAAATTGTATTTCTTCCTGCAGTCCAAGAATTTCGAAGCAAAGTATGGAAAAGTCTTCCAAATGTTTACAGAAAAACAGTACAGTTTGTGTGAGACAGAAATGCAATTTAACATGTTGTGTGTAAATTAGAACTTATGATAGTCATAATGTTCAGGTTGGCCATGGGAAGAAGTCTCAAGTCTGCCAACAAGAGCTCGAAGAAAGATAATAAACACTGAGGTGAAGAGTTCTTCCTTCGGAATCTTGAGCATCCACTGACTTTCCCGTAAAGTTTCCTTAACAGCTTAGACGTCCCTGGTTCCCTTCTCAGTTACAGACATAAACATAACCAGCACTCACTAGTCTGAAGACACACTCTGGAAAGTGACCCTCATACTAAGGGTCCAGTTAAGCTGACCTGGGGGTTAAAGGAATTCATCTTCACTTGGATTCATAAACTGATGCTACCCCAGCTTCGAAAGGTGGCGGGTAAATGCTGGTCTAAATCTCAGGCTGTCTGCACAGCAGCGCTGGTCCTACAGACGGCAGCAGTGGTTCACACCCCAGCCCTTAAGCACAGAAGTACGATTTCATCGCCAAGTTGCAGAAATGACCTAGTTATCATCGTGGCATGCTTCACCTAGAAAACTACAATTTTGAGGGGTTTGCTGACGGTTGTTACCATTTCAAACTCACAATACCCTCTGAGTGGGCTACAATCATCTTCCCCATTTTACAGATACAAAGACAAGCGTTGAGAGATTCAGACCCATTCCCCAGATCAAGCTAGTGACAGAGCCAGGATGTGAATCCAGCTTTGCGGTCTCCAGAGTCCAAGTTCTTAATCATTATTCTGGCGAGAATTCCTAGCCTCTCCCACCCAAAATGACAAGCCCGTCACTCTCATCATTCTCTTTATCCCGCCAGGGTGAAAGATTTTGTACACACACACGCCCCTTATGAAACATAAAGGTATCTTTATCTTATAAAACCAGATTTCACTGTGGAACTAAAGGCTTTTGAGGCTAAGCATATCATCCTGAGGTCAAATCCTCTACCTTATTTCCCAAATTCTAAGAGACACACTTGGAGGTTCTGCAGCCAGAGGAAAGACAAACAGCCGTGTTGGGCTCCGCTAAGAAGGGAGCAGTTGTGGCAGAAGGGAGACTGCAGTGCAGGACAGCAGCAAAGCCAGCAACGTTATTGTGGCCTCTCCACGCGGCAACCGGGGACCAGAGGAGGAAGGCACCAAGACCACCTCCACGGACCCACAAATTGCTAAGAACAACTCGCCGGCTTCTACGTCTTTACTTTCTGGCTTTTCCCCTGCCCGATGCTGGCAGGGGAGGCTTCTGCACTTCACGCATTCTTACCTGATGGGCTAATGGGCATCTCCACTGAGTGCATTCGTAGGATGACCCCTAACTTGACTCCACGTTTCACAATCCCCCAAAACATCAAGGTGTCTCTCCATTTATTCCACTGAGAACCCGCTTAAGTCTTAAGCGCACAGATTGTCTTAAAGGGCCCTGCGGACCATGTAGGCAGCTTCCCTCCAGATGGAAGTGAAGAAGTCACCCACGCTGGTGAGATTTCACCACGGCTGACACCGAGGGGTTGACATCAGATGGACACAGCAATCTCTTCTCGTTCAGCTCCTGACTTCCTCCCACAGCAAACATTTAATTCACTAAGTGTTTAATATCACGTTATCTCTAATACCCACTAATGCTCCAGTCATAGCCGTGTTCCTTGCTCACCTAATCTCTACTTGAAGGAAATGAACAAAAACAGTATAGAAAAGGGTAGGACAGACTATTTTCAAGCCTCATTTTTAATTGCAGGATGAATGATGCATCTTAAAAATTTTACAGAAATGTCACTGTTTAACACAAAAATGATCCAGAAGAAATCTGAGCTCTTACTCCTTGAAGAAAATCATTGACTATTTGGCTGCTAAAGCAACACAGCTCCATCAATAACTGCTCTCTCCACCAGCAGCTATTTCCAAAGGACTCAAAGGAGTTTTCAGTCCGAGTGGGTTCTTTTAACTGGATAAATACAATGTCTATATTGACGTGAGTAGAGACCCACTTTCAGAGAGGCTGGGTTCCCCAGACAGAAGGCAAAACTGAGTGTTATCAACACTACACCTGAAAATCCCTTCAGAAGGCATCACGCTGGCTATCAGCACATATTTTCAGTACGTTCCACACCTTCTCTTCTTCTCCAAAGATGAAACGCATCTCTGTTACTTTGGGCATTCCGTAATGAAGGGTTTATACCGATGAGCCACCTTCTACAAAAATTGTGCATATCTGAACAGTAAAGTCACACACAGGACAGCAAGGCGGTCACTTCCTGATGGCTTTCGGTAACTGAGATATTTGGGGTAATAAGAGATATATGAGCTCATCTCTCCAAGGTTCACGTTTATTGAAGAGAAAGTCAAATGGAATCACTGAAATCACTACCTAAATTATTTTCTTCCCCCTTCCTCTTTACTTATCCCAGCTTCTTAAACTTTCCTGATAGCATTTCCTAGGATTTGCTCATTTTAGAGTTGAAACAAATCTTAAGGCTACTTTTTAAAAAGGGCCCTCATGCAACAATCTCAGTTCCACCCCTCTTTTTTTTTAACAGCATAATGCCAAGGTCCATTCATATTAATTCAAATGGCAGGCTTCCTTCTTTTTATGGCTTAATAATATTCTGTTGTAGACGTATACCACATTTTCTTTATCTGTTCATCCATCAGCGGACACTTAGGTTGTTTCCACATCTTGCTACTGTAAATAATGCTGCAGTGGACACTGGGGTGCAGATATCTTTTCAAGTTAGTGATTTTGTTTCTATTGGAGAAATTCACACAAGTGGAGTTGCTGGATCATACAGTAGTTCTGTGTTTAATTTTTGGAAGAATCTTCCTACTCTTTTCCATGGCTCCACCAATTTATACTCCCACCAGTGTACACAAGGGTTCCCTTCTCTCAGTTCCATCTCTTAGAGCAGATTAAAGTTGGGTCCATCAAAACTTCAGTAACACCAGAGGTCATCAGAAAGATGGAAGTTAATTCTATAGAATAAAAACAATTAGTGCTGGAGAAAACACAACAGATGTGACTATGCATGTCTTCCCCAGAAAGTCTGCATATTCCAATTAACTCCAAATGTTCATGCGGGACACCAGCTCAGGCTCAAGCCACATGGCAACCAGGGAGACAGGGAAGCAAGCAGATGAAACTAAGCTAGATCCAGAGGTCAGCCCAGGAGATCCTCACAGTCCAAGCTCAGGCTCGTTTTGGTAAATACGGTAGTTAGGGAGAAGGGGTGTGGGCAGGGAGAGGGCACGGTTGAGCCAGTGCACGTATGAGGGAGAAGTTCCAGGGGATGGATGGGAACACAGAGGCTAGTACAAGTGCACTATAGTTCCCAGACATCTATGCATAAATTACTAATTTCCATTCCTGAGGATCCTGGACCAGATGGGAACATCCCCCGCCCCACGAGTTAGGTAAGCCATCAGGGCTGAGTCAGGATAGCAAGAGAGTCAGAATCACTCGCTTTGAAGTCAAGCACATCATGTGTTGGAATTCTGGCTCTGCCACTCACTAGTAATAACAAGTTCTCACTGGGTGGTAACAACAGCCAACTAGGCCAGCATTCAGAACCATGGAGAAGGACTGGGGAAGAGGTGACCTTACAGATGACAGCAGAGTGTTGAGTGCCGTCATGCAATCCTGCAATTGGTCAACATGGGGACCAGTGAGGGTGAGGGTGGGGAGTGGAAGCGGGTGGTGGGCTCACAGGTGTGCCACCTTTGCTACTGCACAGGGCCCCATGCTTGGAAGGGTTCCACACTTGGTTTAATACTTTGCTGTCACCATCTTGATTCTCAATAATTTTTGAATATTTTGTACTGGACCCCAGAAATTATGTAACTGGTCCTAGACCATTATGGACACCAAAGACATTTCAAACACGGAAGATACTGCATGTACTCCCAGACATTGGGATACAGTTCCTCTGACTATGATTAGTTTAGACTTGCCTGGCTTTTGCCAGGCAAGACACAGAATCCAGCTCTGGGAGATGGAAAAAAAGCACAAACATCTGTTTAATAATGAGGGTGACTGTATCATTTGCCCTCCAGCGATCATAAAGGAGAATGAAAGTGGGTGCTATTAATAATTACCCCCAAGACAACAGGTGTAAGCTGTGACTCTCCTAGTCAAACTGGGAAAAATAAGCCATTCTAGCAAAGGATTTTGAAGTCATTCTTATAGGGCAGCGTTGGAAGTAAATGAGGAAGATATTATCATGACTACAAAGCACATGTGCTCACAGAAAATTCAGATCTATTTTTGGAAGTGGAGGGAAGAGTAGTTATTATCTTATCTTTGAAAAGATACTCAATCAAAATAACGTTTTATGTTGCCAAAGCTTCTATTTGAAAGCCTGTTGGTAATTGTTGCAGGTGGGTAGATGAGTGCAGAGAGTTCACTACGCTGTTCTCTCTACCTTTACCCATGTTTGGACATTTATGTAAGAACCATTCATGAAAGGCAAAAAAAAAAACTTAAGATGTTTTTGTTGATATTACACTGACTGAGCAAATATTTTGAAGCCTCTAATAAATTATTTTATTAACAGCTTGCCATAAAATTACTTTGAAAAATAAAAAGGAAAAACAACTTGATTTGATAATGATTTGAGTGTCAAGTGTTCTCAAATTATCCAAGTAAATAAGCAGTGCTGTTGCCAGAATTTCTGTACAGAGGGACTTCAGGAGGGAAATCTAATTGGAGAAGAAATCCAAAATTCTGTCTTGAGGCTCTGTTTACATGGAAATCACATTATTTTCATTTAGATTTCAAGTTGATTTTGATGGGCTTGGGACTGCCATGATGGAGCTTAGGGGACATTAAAGCCTCCTGTATTAGTCACAAGAGATTAGACTCTACTACAGATAGAAATTAGCCCCAAATCTCAGCGACTTAAGCAAAATCAAGGCTTGTCTCTGGATTGTGCTACTGTCGGTCAAGGGTGAACAAGGAGCCCTGCTCCCCTCACTCCCTGGGGGATCCAGGATTGCGAAGACGCCACCATCTTGTAATTGTACCACCTGGAACATGTGGATCCCTGGGTCAGGCAGTGGGGACTGGAGACTCACACACGGGCTTCTTATTGCCTCAGAACCTAAGTGACATGCCATTTCCACTAACATTTCATCGGCTGACATCAGTCATGTGGTACCACCCGACTGTGCAGGGAAAGAGCATTCTGGGGAATGTCTCCAGTATATCCCAACCACCTTCTGTGGACAGCACTGCAAAACAGTCCAGCTCACGACTGCTGGGGTCTTCAGTCCTGGAATTTGAGCCGAATGCTGAATGGGGATTAAAATGGCACTGATAAGTCCATGATATTTATTCAGCAAATTAATAATGAAAAGAAGACTACAGGGGGAGGAGGGTATAGCTTAATGGTAGAGTGTGTGTTAGCACGCACGAGGTCCTGGGTTCAATCCCCAGTACCTCCATTAAAAAAATTAGTAAATAAGCCTAATTACCTCCTCCCCCCAGAAAAGAAGATTGCAGGGTGACATTTCTAACTTCTTCAAGTATTAAATAGTGTTTATTTTCAGATAAGAGGTATGATGAATGCAAAGGAATATTAAGAATTCATTCAAACCAGCAGACCTTACCTTTTAACTGCCAGCATTCTCCTAGCCATTGCTATGGATAATAGTAATGGCACATGAAGTCAGAGGGCCAGCCAAGCTCAAAAGAGGCAGGAACGCAAAGGTGTGAAGACCAGGAGGCATGGGTCATGTGGGCGCCATCTTGGGGGACAAGCTGTCATTCATCAGACATTTTATTTAATCAGAACCTAATTTCCTACACACCGAATTCTTCTCCTAGTTTCCCATACTCTAAATAGTTCATTTTCAAATGCAAGTCTGTATCATGTCAAGTTTGCCCTTCCACAGTTTTTTCCTTATCCTTTAAAAAAACACTGCAAATGGACATGACAGTTTGCAAATGCCTAAGAATTGGTACTACGATCTTCCCTGATCTCCAGATTGAAAATGCTAGGATATCAACTGAATGTCATCTCTAGCTAAGAATGTCACCACTTTGCTGCTCTGGCCCGAGCAACAAATACATGAGGGCAAGTATCAGGATGAATGAAAGGACCAGGGAGGGTAGTGCCAGCCTTCCGGTGTTCATATGCAATCAGCTAAGTCGTGTGTGTGTGTGTGTGTGTGTGTGTGTGTGTGTGTATCTGTGTAGGTATATATGATACAGCTTCTCAAGTCCACAGCCTGGCATCAGCCCCAAGGCCAAGGAGTTTCCTATGCAGCAAAAACAACTCACCTGACTCAGATTAGACCTTCATAACCCTGATTCAATGAGACAAAAACAAGATCACCCCATAATTACATCCAAGCAGGGAGGAAAACAAGACCGCTGTCCAAATCACAAAGGTGACCAAACATCCTCGTCACCCAGGTAACCAGAGCGACTGCTGCGTCTTCATCACTTCCATCTGTAACCTGCCTCTGTCTCTCCCATCTTCTGGCTAAAATTATTAACATACACAATCACAGAATTACCCCACCTCCTAGCAGACCTCAATCCAGAACACAGCCCACTTCCTCACCTCTCCCCAGAACCCCCTAACCCAAGCCCAGAACCAACAACACTTTCCTATCCAGGCACCCCTCCTTTTCAGGCTGTGCTGACAAGGTTAGACTGACTCTCAGATGAGACGTGGGTTCCCCTAGCCCCAGGCAGCCTTTGCTCCCACTGCAATGCTTGTTATAAGACCCACCACCAGGAGTGACGTAAACCGCATCTCACCTCAGTCAATTCAGAATTATCAGCTCTGCTGTGAGCCCCAGTGAAGGCGAAGGGGGAAACTAATGACTGGGAGGAAAGAACATAAATAAGTGTGGATTTGAGGTCCCCCTTCCCCGCTCTGCTCCTGTCATTACTTGATACAATTCATTCATTCATTCCTGCTCAAAGACCTCAAGAGCTCCCACTGCATGCCGAGTACATGGAGTTTCACATGCAGGCATGAAAAAATACGTGCGATGGTCCAGGAGAAATGCTCACGGTTGCCGTTTGCCAGTGGGCTGCACCCACTCTTACTGCACAAACACAGCTAAGCCATGAAATGCCTTCTCCTTCCTGCGTTTAACCCCGATCCTGCCAGATACCCCAGACTTCTGCCACTGCCCTTCAAGGCTGTCTGTTCTATCTGCCACTAGAAAATGAACACACTGGAATGTCTGGCTGAATTATCGAGTCATTGTTACTCCGTAACAGATTCTCTCTCTTTTCTCCATGGTTCTCCCAATTAAGGAGATTAATTGTAAGGTTCTCACCCACCAAGGACTCCTCTAAACACAATGTTTACTAAAGTCATCAATCAATCCATTGATCTCTATTGAACAAAACCTTACAACTGAGGGTTTTTAAGACATAATGCTTAGATTAGTGCCAATTATCCAAAGGAAAAACTTTCCATTTCTAAATCATAGGAGGATAGTTATTTAATACTTACAAGAAGTTTTCTGAATATGAGAGGGAAGACATGCTGGGAGGTGTGAAACTTTCCTAAAGAGAAGTGCACAAGATGCATAAACAATTTACCACAGTTTCAGTTTATCGCGTCATGTTTCAGATTTGAAGATACTTGTTGGACGGTCATCATTCTCATTTGTCTGTTTTTCACAGTGCAATTCATCATGACCTTTATCTGGTAAATATTCACAAAGCATGTAAAACTTTATGTGTGTTCCTTACAAACGGCAAAACAATGGAAGCTGTTACTTCTCACACATTTGTTTTCAAATTATTCCAGATAAAACACAAAATGGTGCATTTTTTAGCTAAAACTTACAAATAAATATATTAAAGGCCCTGCTTTATAAGGTGTTCATGTGCAAATGGTGGACATAAGACCCTGTTCCAAGAAAAAAATAAACTATGCAAAATAATTTCAGAGTCGAAATAGAACTAGAGGCCAAACAATTGTGTTCTGGTCAGCTCAAAACAGAAGTATTTGTTAAAATGTTTTTCAGTTGCCTTTAATTACTCTATAAAAGTTAGAGAAATAACACTGTCCAGTAGTTGAGAGACTAGTGTGCTGGAATCTGGTGAAACCCTGAATTGCTGGGTAAGTTAACTTTGTAATTTGTAATCATCCCATTTGTAAAATGTTGCATCCTTATAGAGATATTGAGGGGGTTAATGAGACAGTCAGTGCAGGTAAAGAAATTTGCAGACATCACATAGTAAATGTTCAATAAATGTTAGGCATGATGATAATGATTATGAAGGAAAACTGATGAAATTAATTCCCCAATGAGTAGGTATCTACCTGTGTACTGATTTACTCATTACCGCATCTCTGCTTGTGTCTATCTGACAAATAGTGTTTTGCAAACAAGTACAAAACAAGCCACTTGGACCCTTAGTAAATATAAATCCAATGCTCTGCTGATGCCAAAAATCAGAGAAAGACACCAGGCTGGAATCCAGGAGAGAACTGCAATTGTATTTTCTACCTCAAGCTGAGAATTTATGTAGGTACTTTCAAAGACTGAAGCCAATAAGCCTATTATATCGCCAACACAAAAGACAAAGGTTTTTTGGTAATAAACAGACATTCACAAGGGGAGGATTAGAGCATAAGTAACAAAGAAGAGAAATGATTATTCTAAGCAAGATAGGGGTGTAAAAGGACTCCCATCCACCAGGCCAGCTCAAGAGAATAAATCTCAGCCTTTTCAGCAGCTGCAAGGCAGGTGATCCTGTAAATAGTCATATAATTTTTCTAAAATTAAAAACCGCTGTTGCGGGAGCAAAAGAATGACGTGTGTCGTGCCATGGTAAGTGCTATTGGTCGGAAAACAGTAGGAAAAACTGTTGGAAAAACAGAGCCCAAACCAGGCAGTGCAATAGAAGGAATTTAATACAGGGCACTGGTTACTGGGAAAGTAGGTGTGAAGGGAAGGACATGGAGAAGAAAGGAAAATAAGTGAGCCAATGAGCAGCACAGCGGGCAGTCACCAAGGAAACTTAAACAAATCAGAAAAAAACAGACATCTCCTTTCCCTCAGAGTTAGAGCCAATCCTCAGCACAAAAGAGGTGGTAGCAGTATTGATCACGGTCGAATATATATATGCACATGCATGATCAAATCATGATGCTGTACACCAGTGTCACTGACTGTACTTCAATAAAGGAAAAAAAATATTAATCAGAGCATCATTTGGAAATGCCACTGGGTTATGTCCCCCGATCAAAAAGGTGCTGCTAATGTTGAAAGTCTCCCCACATAACCAGATTTCTTTCCATGTGTAAGACAGTAAAACAAAACTCTTTTTGAGTAGCTCATCCACTTTTAGATGCCACAGACCTGGAATAATTCAAAAAAAGAAACACTGGCAAGCGTGTGTAGGATGGTCACACAAACACTGCCTATTAATTCCCTGATTTCATCAAATAAGGCTGTTGTAGGAGCAGAAGACTAAAAGCATCCGCTCGCAGACTGAGTACAGTGCCTACTGCAGGGGCTTTACTTGTCTCACGTGGCCGCAGCAGGTGAAAGGTTCGCAGAAGCAGCACAGAGGAAGACGTTAGATTATCTCACGGGGAACTTCCCAAAAGGATGGTACTGACTTGCAGAACTGAATGAGTTCTGCAGAAGTAACCACAGACTCCAAGACCAACTAAATTCATATACCCTTGTTCAATAAAATCTCTGGCTTCCACTTTTCTTAGACTGGGAAGATTAGATTAGAGCATCTCCCCATCTTCAGAGCAAGTGCAGAGGAGCAACTTGCTCAACTCAGTCTCTGGAAAGAGTGAGAACAAAAATCAGAAAGACAGATTCTTAACCCAGAGCACGTTAACAGGCTGCACCTACTACGTAGCAAGTAAAGGAACCCTGGACATTCAAAGCAGCCTCCTCTGAAGGGTGCCTCTGCCCCTCTTTCTGAGCCACCTTTGTTCTCAGCTCACATCCACGAAGCAGTGCATCTTCCAAATCTACCAGCAGCAGTAACGTCCCCACGGGATGCCAGTGAGGTCAGAGCCATCACCCCGATGTCTTCCTTCCCACCAATTCAATATAAAAGTAGGCACTGGGATAAAACATGGCATAATGTAAGAATTTTGTTTTCTCTTATTAATTTTAATATTGTTTTATTGACGAGAGTCCATTTGTAATTGAAATGAAAACAAAAGATAGAAAGAAAAAAATACAAAAAGAGCTCTCATATTATGCTGATGTGGGAGTGAATGATCACCCATGCTAAATTTCTACACAAAATCAATAAAATGAGAGGGGGATGTGAATATAAACCATTTATAACGTCCCCATCCTATAATCTCCATACCCGGCCCAAGTGCCCTGAAAAGTCTAAGAGAGGGTTCTGATCAATAAAGCAAAAGACACACGGGAGTTTATTTCTCCTTGGTTTCATAGATAGTGCGTAATTTGAATGCACATCCTGCTTTTTAGGATTCAAGGCTAGTGCTCTTACCATGAGCTGTTTCAAAAAGAAGCCCATGTGGTCACAACATGTCACCCAGAAAAGCTGCTCACCAACAGAAAAGGTCCTGCTTCATTCACACACGGGGACATGACAGCATCTGGGGGCTTAACTGCCCCTGAAGCGGGTAAATAACGTTCAATATTGTCTGACCTGAATTGAGGTGGTTAATCACCCTGAGTCACCAGGCAAAACCAACAACAACAAAGTGGTTCTGTGTAATATTAGTGCATTTGCTGATATATTGGGGTACGCACTCAGAGCACACACATGGTGGGGGAGAGTACCCCGCTTCTTGCAATAAAAAGGATGCAAGGGCTAAACTTGGGTTGAAATTTTTAAAGGCACAATTCTCTTCCACTCGTTACTAGCCTGATTTCACCAGCTACCCACTGCGGAGGCCTTTGAAGGTCGGGCTTCAGCGTTTTCCTGTCACTGGCCCCCTCACAGAGCCCTGACCCAAAACTTGAAGTCGAGAAAGTCACCAGTAAGAAACTGCATAGCCCTCCATCAAGGGGGCCGCCTTCAAGGTGAGACAAGACCACAGCCTGACACCACCATCCACATTTGCCCAGAGACAACGTAACTGTAAATCTGAGAGCACCGCCAGGGAAGCGAGTATGTCGGGTTCTTGACAAGAGCATCTTACCTGATGTGGCTGGGAGCTGGACCATCTGCTGTAGGAAGGAACCCCGGACGACTTGCTGGCTGAGGCTCTCTAGAAAAGGAAAGAAACAAAGATGTCCTGCTGTCACTCCAACTGAACACGCTTTATAGTTCTCTAAAGAAGTCACTGAGTCAGTGTCGACAGTTCCAAACATTAACACGTCTTCAGTCTATCTGAACTGAACCTTTCTCTTCCATTTCTCTTAAAACGTAGTCTCCTGGGGGGGGGGGGGAAGCCAAGATGGCGGAGTAGAAGGTTGCTCCTAGCTCACCCTCACCCCAAGACATCCACAGACCCACCCATTCACTCAGAACACCTGCTGAACTTGGACAGAACAGCGCCTACTTCAGAATTCCTCAAAAAAACATGGTATGAGAATTAGAAGAAGAAGAAGAAAAAGGAAATTAGTGCAGGACCTGTCCCTCAGGGAGGAAGCGGCAAAGGAGGAACAGCGCTCTTACCCTGGGACGCCCCCTCTTCACCAGAGAGCTCAGCGGGGACGGAGGGGGACCCTCAGAGGCTCCAGTCTGTTCAAAGCAACTGCTTGGCCAACAGAACTGAGAGAAACCGGCACAGAGGAGCCCCGCGGCCCCCAGGACTAGACGCGAGGCGGCGGGGGTGGGCCAGGCCTGGCCGCCCGACCGAGGTGGAGGGCTGGGGCTGTGGGCGCAGAGGCAGCCACAGGGGGCTGGAGGGTGCAGTGCGCCGTGGCTGGGAGGGCATACAGAACAGAAGAGCCTGGGTGTCCCCATGAAAAAAAAGCAAAACTGTAGGTGAGCGCTGAGGGGAAGAGACGCAAGGCGGCCAGGCCATAGCCTCTGCCGCCCAAGGCCCGTGGCAGCATCGCGGGTGAGATCTCGCGAGAAGAGAGGCGGGGCTCAGCCACGCCCACTCTATTTGCTGCTACCGGGGCTCCCAAGCCAAAGTGGGGCTGAAACCTGAATCTGTACCGGTGGGTCTGAGACCTGTTTCCAGCCCCAAGCAGGGGACTCTTCTGTCCTGGTGCCTCTGTGAACTCGTGCCTCTAAGACAAATGAGCAAGGTTCTGGCGCACAGCGGGGGCGAGGGCTGGAGCGGCCGTTTTCTGCGAGCTCGCCTACCGGGCACACAGGCACGGGGAACAGCGCTGACCTGATAGCTCACCGCGATCCAGGTGCGTGACTCAGAGGTGGGCAGCTCTGCGCTGGTAGCTCTGAGGGCACAGAACCCCGGGGACACCAGAGCAGAGCACTGGCATTCCCACGGCTAAGGTGGGGACAAGGGGAGCTTCAACAAACAGTACGTGAAGCCCTCCAACCCCGCCTACCACACACCCCAGCTTAGAAATGGGTCTGTAAGCCTCTATTCCAAGAAAAGGAGAGCAGACCCACCCCTGACAGGGCTGTGACAACCGCAGAACAAAAGGAGGCCCTGCTCAACAATCAAGGCAGGCTCTGGTCACCACAGTACTGGTTAAACCCCCAATCAAAGGGATAACAGCCAGCACATGTGGAACAAAGACGTGGCAACCATCCACACTAAAGACAGACCCCCAGACAAAATTATTAGAGATGCACAATCTACACAGGAAGGCTCCCACTTATTAAAAAAAAAAATCCCTTCAAGACCACAGCAGATAACTGATACTCCATAACCCACAGTGCCAGAGAGAGAAAAGTAAAATGAAGAAACAGAGGAACTACTCCCAATTAAAAGAACAAGAGAAGTCCCCTGAAAGAACAATCAATGAAATAGACCTCAATAGTCTACTAGATCATGATTTCCAAAAAAACGGGATGATAAAAAGCACTGAAGGAAATGAGAGAGTATAAATAAGCATGCAGAATACTATAAAAAGGAAATAGAAACTATAAAAAGGAGCCAATTAAAAACAGAAAACTCAATGGCTGAGATAAGAGCTGAGTTAAAGGCAGTCAAAGCAGACTAGACAATGCAGAGGAATAAATACATGAGTTAGAAGACAGGACAACAGACATCACCCAATCACAGCAGCAGACAGAAAAGCAAGTGAAAACTAATGAAAACAATATAATGGACTCGTGGGATAATATAAAGTGTGCCAACCTATGCATAATAGGGATCCCAGAAGGAGAAAAAAGAGGAAAGGGGATTGAAAAGGTATTTGAAAAAATCATGACTGAAAACTTCCCAAACCTAAAGAAGGAATCAGATATCCAAGTACAGGAGGCTCAGAGGGTCCCAAACAGGAAGAATCCAAACAGACCCACACCAAGACATATTATAATTAACATGGCCAAAGTTAAAAAATAAAGAAATGATTCTAATGGCAGCAAAGAGGAAAACAAAGAATGAGTTACAAGGGAACCCCCATAAGGCTTTCAGCTGATTTTTCGGCACAAACATTGCTGGCCAGAAGGTAGTGGCAAGATATATTCAAAGTCCTGAATGAGAAAAAGCTGCAACCTAGGATACTCTATCCAGCAAGACTATCCTTTAAAATAGGAGACAGAAAGAATTTCACAGACAAGAAAAAGCTGCAGGAGTTTAGCAACACTAAACCTATGCTAAAAGAAATATTGAAAGGTCTACTCTAAATAAAAAAGAAGCTGGATACTATAGAAAGAGAAAACCATAATTGGAAATGTGATAACTACAATGAGCTGCAATAGAAGAAACATGAAGGTGGAAAAGAGGACATCAGAATCATTAAAGGTGGGAGAGGGGAGCAAGAATATATAGTTTTTTTTCTTTTTTTCATTCTTTTTAGGATGTGTTTGTGCTTATATGACTATCAGTTTAAAGCAAACAAATATAGTAATGGGTTAATACACTTGAAAAACAGTGTAACCACAAATCAAAAGCATACAACAGAATCACAAAAACCAAAAAGAAACCAAGATAAAACAAAAGAAAATTATCAAGCTACAAATAGAAATAGAAAGGAACAAAGAGGAAATACCAAATCAATGGGAAAACTAAGTTCAAAATGTCAATAAACATACATCTATCGATAATTACCGTAAGTGTCAATGGACTAAATGTTCCAATCAAAAGACAGAGGGGCAGATTGGATAAGAAAACAAGAACCTACAATAGGCTGCCTACAAGAGACCCACTTTAGGGAGGATACACATAGACTGAAAGTGAGAGGACGGAAAAAGATACTCCATGCAAATGGAAGCGACAAGAAAGCAGGAGTAGCAATACTGATTTCAGACAAAACAGACTTTAAAACAAAGGCCATAACCACACTGCCCAAGGTAATCTACAGATTTAATGTGATCCCCATCAAATTGCCCAGGACATTTTTCACAGAACTAAACAAACAATCCTAAAATTTATATGGAATCACAAAAGACCCAGAATTGCCAAAGCATTACGGAAGAAAAAGAATGAGGCTGGAGGAATAACCCTCCCAGACTTCAGACAATACTACAGAGCTACAACAATCACAACAGCACGGTATTGCTACAAAAACAGACATATGGACCAATGGAACAGAATAGAGAGCCCAGAAATGAACCCACAGACATACAGTCAATTAATCTACAACAAAGGAGGCAAGAATATACAATGGAGAAAAGACAGTCTCTTCAGCAAATGGTTTTGGGAAAATTGGACAGCAGCAATGTAAGTCAATGAAGTTAGAACACTCCCTTACACCATACACAGAAATAAAAATAAACTCAAAATGGCTTAAAGACTTGAATATAAGACAAGACACGATAAATCTCCTAGAAGAAAACCTAGGCAAAACATTATCTGACATAACTCTTAGCAATGCTCCCCTAGGGCAGTCTACCCAGGCAATAGAAGTAAAAGCAAAAATTAACAAATCTGGCCTAATTAAACTTATAAGCTTTTGCACAACAAAGAGAATGAGAGAATGAGAGAAAATATTTGCAAATGATGCTACTGACAAAGGCTTACTTTCCAGAATATATGAACAGCTCATAGAACTTAATAACAGAAACAAACAACCCAATCCAAAAATGGGCAGAAGAACTAAACAAGCAATTCTCCAATGAAGACATACAAATGGCCAAAAGGCACATAAAAAAATGCTCAATATCACTAACTATCAGAGAAATGCAAATCAAAACTACAATGAGGTATCACCTCACACCAGCCAGAACGGCCATCATTCAAAAGTCCACAAACGATAAATGCTGGAGAGGGTGTGGAGAAAAGGAGACCTCCTACACTGTTGGTGGGAACGTATTTTGGTGCAGCCATTATGGAAAACAGCATGGAGATTCCTCAGAAGAGTGAAAATAGACTTACCATATGATCAAGCAATCCCATTCCTGGGCATATATCCAGAGGGAACTCTAATTCGAAAAGACACATGCACCCCAATGTTCATAGCAGCACTATTTACAATAGCCAAGACATGGAAATATCCTAAATGTCCAATGACAGAAGACAGGATAAAGAAGATGTGCTATATTTATACAATGGAATACTACTCAGTCATAAAAAAGAATAAAATAATGCCATTTGCAGCAATATGGATGGACCTGGAGAATGTCATTCTAAGTGAAGTAAGCCAGAAAGGGAAAGAAAAATACCATATGATATCATTCATATATGGAAACAGAAAAAAAAAGGATATCATGAACTCATCTACAAAACAGAAACAGACCTGTAGACATAGCAAACAATCTTATGGTTACTTGGGGAAAGGAGGTGGGAAGGGATAAATTGAGGAGTTTGAGATTTACAGAGGTGAGCCACTATATATAAAAATAGATTTTTAAAAATTTCTTCCGTATAGCACAAAACTATATTCAATATCTTATAATAACTTTAAATGACAAAGAATATGAAAATGAGTATACATATGTATATGCATGACTGGGACACTGTGCTGTGCACCAGAAGTTGACACATTGTAACTGACTGTACTTCAATTAAAAAAATAATAATCTCCTCATTAAGTCTAATAATATGGACACTAAAGTCAAGACATCTGGATTCAAGTCTCAGTTTGTACTGCTTTTTTCACCTGGTGTGAATCATGCAAGCATGCTCTGTCTCAATTTCTCTTCTATGAACCTGGGATAATCATTTTTGCTGTCACAGGATTCCTGCAAGGGTCACATATGATGATAGCTGTGAAGCACTTTGTACAGTTTTATTCATGTGAGGCATTCATTCAACAAGCAGAAAATAAGACAGGTTATTATAAGTTTCCATTTGAAAGAAAAGTGGTATGCAAACACCCAAGTTCATAAATGAGGTCATGTGAGAAGGGGTCATTCATGTTATAAAAAGATGCTTCATCTTAGGAAAGACTGGACCTCACCATTGCTCCCAGCCACCTGGGCTCACTGTAGAGGGACTGCCCCCAAACCATCGTCATCACCATTTCCTTTGCCTGCTCCAGCCACAGAGGCTCGAAAATCTCACATACTCAGTATTCAGTCCCACCACTGCTGCCAAGGCAAGAGGAGCATCACTCTGCTGTGGGCAGGGTTGGGCAGCTCTGGGAAACCCTTAGCTTTTCTGATAAAAGGGAAAAGATGAGGTTTGTACCTTCCCTGTAGCTCTTCTTTCACTCTAAATGCAGATACGCCATGCAGGAGCGGGGCAAGCATTTTGTGACCACGAGGAAAAGACCAAGAGAAGAGCAAAGATGCTCACCTGGATCTCGTTCAGCCACAGACCCACATTTCCAGATGCTGCTTCTACCCAAACCATTCTGGGGCAATTGACTACTGTCACGTGTTTCTGTTACTTGCAGGGTGTCATGATACATTCTGCTAGCTCACTCAAAGTAAGGGTCAAATTACGAGATTTCAATTCCTCAGAAGCTCATGGATGCTTGAGGCAGAGAGAACATAATGACAGAGGTATGAGGATGTAAAAGCGATTAGTATGTTTGGAAGGTAATCGATAGATCAGTAAGGTAGTGCCAGATCCCGCATCCCCCACTGCCTCACCCCATCTGCTCTTCAGGACCCCCGGGTGACTCTGGGCTGGCCTTGGCTGGTTCCGGCAGCTTCCCTGCATCTCTGGGACAGCGAGCTTGGTGTGCCGGCTGTGCGGTGTCCTGCCTGCTCAGGTCAGCTTCCCTCCGACCTGCCTCTCCCTGAGGAGGCAGGGCTGCAGACCCACTCTCGGCCCCTCCCAGCCTCTCCCGCCCCACTGAGGTTCATGGGATCGGACCCTAGAGCAAGTGAGAGAAAGGCATCTCTGTTTGCAACCTGGACAGAGGGACAACCTACGGAAGAGCCAGAAGTTCAACCAAGAGCTGATCATGTGTCCTTAGGGAGAAGCAGCAGGAATGACTGCACTGCTGAGCGACCATGTGCCTTCTCTGAGGCTCACCTTCCTAGTTATAAAATAAGGTCCCATGCTCCCTTCCTAAGTAGCTCCAAATCTATTCAATTAAGTGACTAATAAATTCACTTTCAGAGTATAGAAATGATGGCTGATTATACTGGTGACACTGACTTTCCATGGAAGAATTAGATTCATTTCAATATCATGTGTTTAAAATACCAAAGAAGATTCTTAAATCTCAGTTAACTAGATAGCGTTCGTCATCCAGAATAGCTCTTTGCCTGAATATTTTAGCAGAGTCCGTCTTCCCTGCATTTTTAAGACGAGGCTGTCAGCTGGCTTTTCAGCCCAGCAATTTGGCCTTCAGCAGACTGTCTTCAAGTCTCTTTAAATCATAAGATTTTGGAACTCACCAGCAAACTAACTTTTGAGACATCATGTCTTGAGAACATAATTCATCACTGGTACTTTCAAGCCATACACAATATGGGCTTCTGAAATTGTTAACGATAAACTGTATATTCATTATCTGAAAAATAAAGCTCTGGGGCTTTTAAAAAATTGAGATATAACTGACATATAACATTGTATTAGTTTAAGATGTACAGTAGGTGGATTTGAGACATTTATGTATTGCAAAACATTACCACCATAGCATAACACCGGTATCACATAATTATCATTTCTTTTTTGTGGTGAGAACAATTAAGATCTAGTCTTTAGTCATTCTGAAGTTTATAACAGAATACTGTTGACTGTAATCTCTATGCTGAGCATTAGATCTCTAGGACTTATTTACTAGCTGCAGGTTTGCACCTTACACAACATCTCCCCAATTTTCCCTTCCCCTTAACCCCTGGTAACTACCGTTCTACTCTCTGTTTTTAATGACCTTGGCTTTTCTAGATTCTACACATATAAGTGAGATCATATGGTATTTGTCTTTCTCTGACTTATTTCACTTAGCATAATGCCCTCAAGGTCCATTGACGTTGTCACAAATGGCAGGATTTCCTTCTTTTTTATGGCTGAATAGTATTCCATCATATTTACATGCACCACATCTTCTTTATCCTAAGAGTTGCTGGACACTCAGGTTGTTCCCATATCTTAGCTGTTGTGAATAATGCTGCCATAAACATGGGGGTGCAGCTACCTCTTCCACATCCTATTTTCATTTCCTTTGGTGATTTACCCAGAGGTGGGCTGCCTGGATCCTGTGTTAGCTCTATTTTTCACTTCTCAGGAGTCTCCATAGTGTTTCTATAGTGGCCGTACCAATTTCCCTTCCCAACAACAGTGTACAAAGGTTCTCTTTTCTCCATATCCTTGCCAACACTTATCCCTTACCTTCTTGAGAGCTTTGGGTTGTTTTTAAGTCAAAATAAAATCATGGTCATCAAAGTCAAGATAGAAGCACTGACATTCAAAACACATTTGAAAGAAAAGTGAGATATGTGACTTGCAGCATATGACCCCAATTATTCAGGAACCTTGAGCTGGGAAGGGCAGAAGATGGGCACTTGTGAATTTCAATGCAACATGAAACGTACATCTGTCTCCTCTTGGTAAGTATCACAGTGCTTCCATGCCCACACTTAACTTTTTGTTTTTGTTTTTTGGGGTGAAGGGGGTGGGGGGAGTAATTAGGCTTATTTATTCTTTTATTTATTATTACCATTATTTTTTAATGGAGGTACCAGGGCTTGAACACAGGACCTCGTGCATGCTAAGCACTGCACTCTTCCACTGAGCTACCCCTCCAACCCCCATCATGCTTAACTTTTACCTAAAGGTCACATCGCATTTCAGCTCTGACGCAAGGATGATGAACTTTATCACGGTGTTTGCAGTCTACTGGTGTCCTCCCCGTGCTAAGGGTAAATGCAAAAGGCAAGAGAGACAACAAAACAACTGGGCAACATTAATCACATATCGTAAAGTCATAACAGCTTCACAATTATGCCGTATTTTCTGATGGATGTGGCTGTGTTCGAAAATCTGTCTCGTAGCACAAAACACGAACTCTGGTTGGGTTTCCTTTGTGTGTTTCTCTAATAAACCAGCCATACTCTGTGGTTTGGATTTCTGCTTAGACAAAAATAAACTCACCTGACAAACCAGATGACTAATTGTTCTTACCCTCATTCGCCTCCTCCCAGGGCCCTGAGTAACCTGTGGTGCCCACATCTGAATAAAGAGGGTGGTTGGTTTAAAGGCAAATTCTCAGATCCCAGGAGCTCACAAATTTCTGGGAGATGTTCAGTGCAGATGTCCCATTGGCACCTTCCAGCACGATTCAATGAATCAATGGGACACATGAATTGAACATCTCAGCACAAAAAGTCATTTTCAAATACAATCCAGGAACCAACCAATGGGTTATCCAGACAGCCTGACCTCTGGACGACAGATGTGACTTCTGGGATTTTAATTGCATATGGAAAATCACATTAGATCTGAGAAGCAAAGGAAGAGGCCGGAATAACCCTAGCACACCCTTCTCCTGCACCCACTGAGGGACAAGAGTGGCAGCCAGGACAGGCACAAAGGCCCAAGGAGGCCACTGAGAGCAGTTTTCTCTAAACAGATAAAATAAACTCTCAGGCTCCAGAGAAATATTTCTGGAAACTGAAGGAAGGTGCTTAGGGGAAGAGAATCTCATTTTTAATCTACTGATAGAGATTGAATTTTGAACCACCACAGCCCAATTAAATGGGTGGGTAAGGGTTTCAGCTTGGCTATCCACCCCCAACCCCACCCCCACCCTTGCAAAACCTTCCCTGAGTACCTTCTGTATGTTTCCAACACATCCACCCGTCCAACAGCTACCCTTCTCAAAACTCTCATCACACCATCCCGTAATCACCTTCTAAATGCAGCCTTCTCTTGCAGACTGTACATCCCACAAGGGGATGGGGGCAGGGGGTAGCAATTCAGGGCTGAATCTCACTTATTCACGTAACCAAGCATAGCATATAGTAAGTGCTCAGCAAACGCCAAGCCAATTAATAGGTTCAGTAAACTTAACCCAATTCAACTTTGGCAAGTATGGATAGGAGACTGCTCCAAGAGGAGACAGTGGAGGTGGAAGTGGCATTTTTTTAGAACAAATATCCATGAAGATGGGTAGGATTCGAGCACCCCAGTGCTACTCTAACTTACTAAAAGCATGGCAACCTTGGCCCCGACTTCAAGATACTAGGATGAAGAGTTTTCTTAATACGCCTTCATAGAAACAACAGTACAGTAATAGGGCAAGAAAGAAGAAAATGACAGATACTTTAAGTTGAGAGTCTTGGGTGCATGTTAATCCACATAAAAAATCTCAAGAACGTTTACCATGGGGTAAACTTTGAAAGAATTAGATGACCTAAAAGAGCAAGCGGAAGCTAGAAGTCAAAGCAATGTTGAGACTAAATTATTTACCCAGCTTTGATGGCATCTTCTTTCTCTCTCTCCATGCCCCAGGCTGGGAGGCTTGTGGAAATGCAGGTTACTCATATCGTAGAGAAAGGAGTTCGGGAGAAGACTGTAGAATCTTTTAGTGATCAAAGCATGCAGATGGCGCTACTAAGAGGCATTCTTTTGAACAGAGTGTTTTGTTAAACGAAGGAAAAGAAGTGTCAGGCAGAAACCTGGAAGACAGACCAAATTCGAGGGTGGCTCACAGCTGCAGGAAGCTGCCAGATGATACAGCCAGACGGCCGGCTGGCCAGCCAGCCTCTGGCCTCTTCCTGCAAATGTCCTCTACTTGGCCAGTTTCCTCCAAGTCTAACCGCCCATCACTATACAATGAGGAACTTGGGGAACACATATATTTTTCAGTAGCTGGAGTTTTCCCTGCACACCTTGAGCATATCTGAAGAACAAAAAATGAAAAACACCAATGAATCGTGTTGGAAGGTGCCAATGGGACATCTGAATTGAGCATCTTAGCACGAAAAGTCATTGACAAGTATGATCCAGGAACCAACCAATGGGTTATCCAGACAGCCTGACCTCTGGATGACAGGCATGACTTCTGGGATTTTAATTTCAGATGGAAAAACCCTGTTTCCAACTCCAAAGAGAGAGATGACTCAGGCAAGAAACAAGGCTGAAAAAGCAGATAACCAAGACAGCAGTGATATTTTTCATAAGCGAGGTACAGAGAACTGGGTCAAAACTCTTTCTCCCAGAGCAAGAAACTTTGTCAAGTCCAGGTAGCAAAGCCTCTGCCCATACACTCCTTAATAAGTAGCTACTAAAACAAACAAACAAACAAACACCCCTCACAAGTAAGTATGCGTACCAGGCAAGCTAAATAAAGAAAATTGATAAAGGGAAAAAGAGCATGGGGTGAAATTCTGGAGACTCCTAAAGAACTTTGCTGTTGAAAGAGCAGCAAGATGTCCTCATGACAACTGTGATATTCTGTAACAATTATTCCAACATGTGTTGTTACATTGATTCAGCATTTACTGAGGGCCGTGTGATAAAGGTCCATCAGATGGATAGAAAAAAGCCCTCTCTATCCTTTATAAACGCCATCACAGAAAGAAAAGCCTCGTCTTAATAAGGAATGATTGCGTTCTGTTATGGAGCCAAGAACTCTGGACCGAAAGCGATCAGTCAAGGAGTTCTAGCACATTCCTGATGCAACAGAGTCCTAAGTGTCTAAGAGCTGACCTGAATCTTCCCAGTTTCAGGAAAAGCTCAGATCATTGAGATAGATGAAAGGCAGCCCCCAAATTCTCCATTTCTTAGTGCCAACCACCCTTTGGCATTCTTTTCGCCATTAAATCAACCAGTTTTCTTGAACATTTCTCCGTGCGCCCTCGTTCCCTGGCTTTTATTCCTGTCACTGGCCTCCTTGGCCCCCTCCAAAATCTTCCGGCTCCTCCCCTCCCTGAAGTGGTGAAATCTGAAATTGAATGAGTTACTCCTGGCATCCGCATCACAAAAATGCAAAAATAAAAGAAACCTAAGCTCACCTCCATGCAAAAAAAAAAAAAAAAGAAAGAAAGAGAACATCTCAACACAATTAAGTACTAAAGATTGATTTAGTAACTAAATTCATTAGGCTCTACCGCTTTGATTTGTCAGTGATGGAAGAGAAACAGCTGAGCCTGGTTTAAGGTGACCTAACCCAGGCTTTGTACTTTGCTTACAAAAAGCAGATGTGAAATAATGCAGACTCCATCTTCCTCTAGGAGTTAAAACACCATGTGTATTTCCTGAAATCAAAATGGTGCTCCCAGACTTTTTGTTGGTTAATCCTTTGGCTCCCACTGCACTTTAACTTGACAAGTTTTTCTGCACACCTACTACGTGCAAAGCACTCTATTAGCAACAGGGCTTACAAAGATGGATGAGTGTCTCCCCAGAGAAGCTGTTCCTCTCCCGGAACAACCCTGCCCCTCTCTACCCCCTCACCCTATTGCAATTTCTTTACAGCGCTGATCACCATCTGAAACGATCTTGCTTGTGTACTGGTTGGGTTGTACATTGCTCACCAGAATGTAAGTACCAGGAAAGTAGGGTTCTTGTCTTTTTTTACCACTTTCCTCTTCGAACCATCACTTTTACTATCACGCACATGGCAGTGTCTCAGCAAATATGAGTTGAAAGAGTGGATGAACGGAGAGACTCAGTTCTTACCCTCAAAGAGTTTACAGTACAGTGAGGGAGATGAGCAAATCCAAAAGTTTCCTGCAGCAAAGAGTGTGGACCTTCCACCGCTCGTCCGTACAGACTCTGCCTTGCATGGAGGAGCCATTTGCAACATAAACACACACACACACACACACACACACACACACACACTGGATTATTATAACATTTTTCTAGCAGAAATGCTAAACACCTTACTGTTACCAAATTAGGACAATTTCCCACAAGGGGAAGAAATAGCTTAGGAAGGGTACCTAATGCTCAGTGATAAAAAGGCACTTTGCAGGCGACAATGGTCTCACATGGCCAATTCCCTGGCCTCAGATTTTGAGTGTCCTCGGCCAAGGCAAGGAGTGAGGACATAAGAGGATTCTTCTGCAACAGATGCTGCTTTAAATGACCAGAGAGTGGTCTCCGGGCTCCCAAATGCCCTCCAAGGACCCCCTGGGTCCCAGTATTCACACCACCTTGTAGCCCCCTCCACAGTGTACCAGGGCTGGCGTGTCAAATCCGCAGAATGCAGTAGAGATAAGGATATGTCACTTACAAGGTCAAGGTTCTAACTTGGGCTGTTTCCTTAGTCTTGAGTCGCTTACTCAAGTGGGAGGGGCCACATCACGAGCCACCCAACGGAGGGTCCCACCGTGGGAGAAGTTGAAACCTCCTGCAAACAGCCAGTGAATGAACTTGAAGGTTGATCCTGCAGCCCATCGAGTCTTCAGAGACTGCAGCCCAGGCTAAAGGCTCACATGTAATGTTAAGGGGAAATCTGAGCCAGAAGCACCCAGGCATCCAGCTCACATCTCCCCTGCCCTCAGAAACCGCACAGGATCATTCATGTGCATCATTCCACTGCTACATTTGAGGGTAGTTTGTTTCACAGCTATAGATAAGTAATTCACCCTATTAGCAGAAAAGCGATTCCCCTCTCACAAGTCTGTAGAAAGCATTCAGAATCCTATGAATCACACCTAAGGGGGAGGAAGACATTACTCTTGTGAACCACGGAAAAAAGAGGTTTCAGGATATTTTTTTTTGCCCCCTCTAGGTCTTTAAAAAAAAAAAAAAACCTAAGTCCCTGAATTTTCACATTGTTATTTGACATGTCTTGCAGTCACTTCCTTCAAGGAGAGAGAACTGTGAAGTCCCTGAAGACACGCACACAAGGTAACCTCCAGCTCCCTTCCTGCACAAGACTACAAACAGCAGAGAGGATGCTCAGTAAATAAATGATCAGCTTCCTGTTATCACGCAGGCTTCCCTGTTACTCAACTTGATCTCGCTGTATCTTACAAAAAAAGAGCCGCTTTGCTTGAGCTGCCGGGCTCGAGTGCCACTCTGTGTCTTGGGGACACACAAGCCCTCCTCCGGCAGCTGCACCGCAGGGAGTGTTGCTTTCAAGGTGCGGAGGGGAGGGAAGGCACCCCCAGACTCTGCGGTCCCCCAGATGTGTGCTCTACGCAAACTGGACCTGCCAAGAGACTCGCTGAAAAACGGTTCTCTGATCAGTTGGAGGAAATGTTGTATTTTCCAATTGATCCAACCCAGGGGTCCACACAGTTTTGCTGCACTGGACCATGCAGTAAATATGTTAGGTCTGTGGGCCATATGGTTTCTGTCTCAACCACTCAGCTTTGCCAAGGTAGCAAGACAGCAGCCCCGGACAACATGAACGGGTGTAACTGGGTGCCAATAAAACTTTATTTGCAGAAACAGGCTTGGGTCAGCTTTGGTCCATTATTCTTGTCACTCACTGCTCTCGTTAAGTACCAGCAAAACAGGAAGGTAATTACAGAAGACATTGCTCTAACTCTCCTGAAGAATCACTGGACATTTTCACATATAAAAGGCGTTAAGAATTTCTGCTCCATTCTGGATTTGCAGGTACCCACTATTATATATAAAATAGATAAGCAACAAGGTCCTACTGTATACCACAGGGAACTATATTTGATACCTAGCAATAGCCTATAATGAAAAAGAATATGAAAAGGAATATATACATATATATATAAATCACAATGCTGTATGCCAGAAATTAACACACCATTGTAAATCGACTATACTTTAATTTAAAAAAAAGAATTTCTGCTTCAAAGACTTATCTAGTTTGTTCAGTTTATTCAACCCACGTTTCCAAAAATTATTTGTCAAAAGAAACTATTTACCTATTTACTTACTTATTTCTCTCCTGTGTTCCCTTCTCTTCCCCTCATCTCTCTCTCTCTCTCTCCACTCATTTTCTTATTTCTCTTAATAACCCAGGGATCTAGACTTTCAGAACATGCCTGAGGAAATACTAAGTTACTTAATTTGTAGTGTATATCAGCCTGAGTGAACAATTTGATTCTAACTCCGCAAAGAATTGGCTTGGAAGACAGGGTGTCAATTAGTGTTTCAAGCAATACCTTGACTTTTTTTCATAGGATAGCCCCAAAGATAGAAAATGTTACAAGTGTTTGGTTCCCAAGATGGCAGAGTGGAAAGACCCTCACTGCTCACAGGCACGTCACAATCACTAATATTTACAGAACAATGATCAATGAAAAAGATTGGAAGCTACCCGAAAATATCTTCTACAACTAAAGACATGAAGGAGGAACTACAGTAACACAGGTTTGGGGGGGGAGGTCATGGTAAGGTCAAGACTCATGCCCCTCAGTGGGTGACCCACGAGGATACTTCTAATTGCAGAGCTTCTCCCCAAGGAGTGAGGGGTCTGAGATCCACATTGGGCTCCCCAGCCTGGGGGTCCTCCACCAGGAAGATGAGCACCCCAGAATGTATGGCTTTGACAGCCACTGGGGCTTACTTTGAGGAATGTCACAGGACTGGGGGAAACTGAGACCTCATTCTTTCTTCAAGGATGCATACAAAATCTCACACACTCCAGGACACAGGGCAGAAGCAGTTATTTAAAAGGAGCCTGGGTCAGACCCACCTGCTGGTCTTGGAGAGTTTGCTAGAGAGGCAGGAGGCAACTGGACCTCATCCCGGGGGGGACACAGACACTGGCAGCAGCCGTTTTGGGGATCCTGTTCAACCACGTGGAGCTTGTACCAGAAAACACCATGTTGCAATCCTCCCTCAAGCTTATTAGCCAAAGAGGACCCCACCAAGACAAACAGTAATTAAAACTGTAAAAATTAAAGATACAGGGAGAAGACAAAAAGCAGCAAGGGAAAAGCAACAAGTTACTTACAAGGGATCTCAGATGAGTTTCCGGCAGAATCTCTGAGGTCAGAGGCAATGGCACAAGATATTCAAGGTGATGAAAGGGGAAAACCTACAACCAAGAATGCCTGGCAAGGCTACCATTCCAATTTGATGGAGAGCTCAAAATTTTTTGGACAAGCACCCTGAAGAGGATGTGGAGAAAAGGGGACCCTCATACACTGTTGGAGGGAATATAAATTGGTGCAGCCACTGTGGAAAACAGTATGAAGGCTCCTCAAAAAACAAAAAATTGAATTGCCATATGATCCAGCAACTCCACTCTTGGGTATATATTCAAAGAAAACAAAAAACACTAATTTGAAAAGATAACTGCACCCCAATGTCCATAGCAGCATTACTTACAATAGCCAAGATAAGGAAAGAACCAAAGTGTCCATCAGCAGATGAATGGGTAAAGAAGATGTTATATACACAGATGCACACACAATGGAATACTACTCGGTCATAAAAAAGGAATAAAATTTTGCCATTTGCAACAATATGGATGGACCACTTATGCTAAATGGAATGACTCAGACAGAGAAAGACAAATACTGTATGATATCACTTATATGTGGAATCTAAAAAAACAAAACAAGCAAATGAATATAATAAAATAGACTCACAGATATAGAGAACAAAATAGTAGTTACCAGTGGGGAGACAGAAGGGAAAAGGGGCAGAATAGGGCTAGGAGATTAAGAGATACAAATGTATAAAATAATTAAGACACAAGGATATACTATACAGCACAGGGAATACAGCCAACGTTTTATAATAACTATAAATGGAGTATAATCTATAAAAATTTTGAATCACTATGTTGTACACCTGAAACTAGTTATAATATTATAAATCAAATATGCGTCAATTTTTTTTAAGTATGTGTTTGTTGGTGTTTGTTTTGTGAAGACTGATTAATGAATGCCTCACCACATTCTTCTGTGTTTTTTGGCACTGACCACTAGACAATGTCAAGAAACTAACATATCTAGAACTTAAAACTCAAAGTTGATTTCATTGGCCAAATTAACAAATTGAAGATTTTCTGGCAAAGTATGTTAGAAAAATTATAAACATACACATAGTGGTGTCAGGCATTGTCAGAGTTCTTTTAAACAGGAGAAACCTGGACTTTCCCCATTATTGGCCTGTGATTATTGGCCAAACAGACCAATCCTGGTACAATATGGAAAGGGACAGGGTGTGAATTCCAGGAGACCAGAATTCATGGAATTGGTGGGTATCTTGGAGGTTGCCTGTCACATCAGGTATGTGGAAAGAAACCTGGGAATTGAGGGTTTTTTGTTTTTTTAATCTCCTGGATCGGATACTAATTGCGTGGCATGAACCAAGCCATTTCTGCTCATTCATAGACTGGGAAGGTTCACCTGAAGTCAGCCATTCTGTGACAATGTAAGCGTATTGATATCCATACATTACTTAATGTATTTTCACCACATTTTCATATTAATGATACCACCCAATGGACAATGTTCAGTGAGACGGATCTGGCCTCAGGCTGGCTAGAAGCCAGTTTCCCAGAATGGGGCTGCCTCTAACCAGGATTCCAGCCCAGTCATTCCTTCCTCAAAGCCATGAGAATCCTCAGGATAATTCAGACTTCCCTGAGCTTAGACACCACCAATGCACTATAATCCACAGGGCTTTTCAAACTCGAACTTTTCAAAGCCTAGGAAGAGTGTTGGCGGTTCCTGAATTTTAGCAGTCTTTTGATCAACCCCCCATCAAGTTCGAGACTCCTCCCTCAACCTCCCAGATTTTCCTTCATCACACCGAGACAAGCAACTCTCAGAAATTTTCTCCCATCAGGGCATGTCCTGGGACACTGCCCAGTCTCACATTTTTATCCTGGAATTTCCTCCCGTCTCTTTATTTTCATCATGACACAGAGTGGGAGGCCCAAGTTCTCTGCAAAAATAGCACCAGATGGCACCTTGGCTGCAGCGAGCCACCCAACCATTGGGCATTTCTGTCAAGGCTCTGATCTGACTGTTTGGCTGTGGGTAGCGGGGAGGGGGTGGCCACAGCTGTCCTCATGGACAGAGTCCTCCATGCCAGTGGCCACATACAAGGCATCCTTGGCATGTACACTTTCCAGATGAGGGTGTTTACAAGTGGAAAACATCTAAAGTCTTTGCTCTGTGACTGAATGGAATTTGTCACAGAGAATGCTTGTATGACCCTCCCTGAAAATTATCATCTGACTGCTCCTTCTTGTGGGCCTCTGAAATAGAAAAATTCACTTTAGTTTTCCTCTCTCCCGGAAACTAAAGGTTTCATAATTCTTCAAATAAGGAATAACTTAACTATAAAGTTGAAAACTGGGGGGAGGGTATAGCTCAAGTGGTAGAGCGCATGCTTAGCATGCATGAGGCCCTGGGTTCAATCCCCAGTACCTCCTCTAAAAATAAATAATAAACCTAATGACCTCCCCCCTGCCAAAAAATAATAATAATACAATAATTTAATTAAATGTTTTTAAAAAATAATAAAACTTAAAACTTAATGTAGCAATAAGCAACTATATTCTATTAAAATACTCACAAATTGGGGGTGAAGCTAATTCTTCCAAATACAGCCATCTACTTAGAAGATTTTTGTTGCCATCTACAGTACTTGCAACTCAAAATATGCAAGGACGGAGGTGAGGTGGAGAATTGAGCCTGATTTTTAGAGAGTGGAATTTAGGGCCAGCACAGGTAACAAGCATTCACGGGCATTGAATCAGAAGAGAAATTAACTACCCAATGCAATGTGTATTTCAGTGGAGTCAATTCTAAGAAATTGTGGAAAGGCTGCCCTCTTCAGACACAGGACTTTTTCTTTCCAAGTTGCTATAGATTTTTTTCTATGTAAGTTTCTCCAGGGGGACACGAAGTATAGGGTAAAATATTTTTAAATCACAGCGTTACTCCAATAAATAAATGTCAAGGAAGCACATGAAAAAATGTTATTAAGTACCTACTTTGCCTGTCTGGGCTTGCCTAGAATATGTATCTTTTAAGTATTCCATGCAGCTCTGGAAGCACCTGAGCAAGCTTTAGAATCCTGAGCGGTAATTAATTAATGGACCTGTCTGGGGCTGAAATGTTTACCTCAGCTGTCACGTATCTAAGTGCATTCAGAATAACCACCCAAAGTCACAATAATTGGCTTTCATGTCATTAGAATTTTTAATAGCCATCATGAACTCTACTCATCCCACACAGAACTCTTGTTTTCTGCTTTATTCCTGTCATTCTGAATAAGCTGAAAGGACCATTACAAGTATCCTGTCATAACTGAAGGTACTGTGTGTCTCTGGGACCTGGGGCAGGTACTAATTCGGCTGTCAGCAGAGTCTCCCCAGAATACGCTATAGACAGGCCTTAGGGAGAACCAAGTGGAAAATTTCATTTGCAACTTGACTTGTTTTTCTCCATTTCCTGATCTGGGCCTTTTTTATCCTGCAATATTTACTTTTTCAATAATCAGGTGCAAGGTATGAATCTACTATAATGAGAAGGATTCCAAGAATCACACTCAAAAACCAATTTCAATTCTTTATGGTCAGTCCAGCACAAATCAGGGCAAAACAAGTACCAACAAATCAGAAAATACCCACATTGTATCACCTTCTGCAGGAAAGACAGGAGGAAATCTAGTTTGCAAGGTGGCCTCTTTGCTTCATAGCTGTTGATGAAAAGAGAAGGAACATTATATACTCAATTAAACAAGGGTCATTGGAGAGGGAAATTCTAAACATCATTTTTGAGAAAGAGTTGTTTATGAAAATCGAATTGGAGTCTAGGAGAACGGTGTGTGTGGCAGTGATAACTACTGATTTACATAATATCTGACATATGTGATATACATGTGCATTTTTGCAGAGGGTCATAAACACAGAACTAACTTGTTTATAATTGGAGGCGACTGGCTGAAAGGAAACACGTGCCAGCCTGTGTCTTCTCTGGTTCTAACACTCAGTTTCACATATAATTGATACATCACCATTTTGTGATGGCTAAAATAAGAGTAAATAAATTAGGAGGATCTAAAACGTCACGCATTAGCTGGGAATACTCAGTTTTCCTTTGGACACTCAGCAGTCAGCGTTCCTGAAGCCATTTCTAGCGGACCGGCCATTTCTTTGGCTTCTTCTGTGCTCCCAAATTACTCAGGTTCAAAACTAAGATTGGTAGATAACCGGAAATGCAAACACGACCCATGCCTCCTATTTATGCATAGCTTAAATTCATAGAGTTTGGGCAGAAAAGCCAGCAGAATGCCAAGTACCGAACTCAGATCACACCTGTTTGCAGGGATAAAATGAGGAAATTCCAAAAGGAACCATCAGAAGGCGCTTTCTACTCCAGAGCAAAGCCTAGAGGTGGAGAAAAGCTAATCACTCATGCCATCATGTCTGGGATTTCAAATGTAGGTGCATTTGCTTATGAAATTAAAATTAAGTTACATTTTGAGTATGCACCCAACTGTAGATGCTGCATATATGTGTATGTAGATTTATAAACTTACACAGTTCATATATATATGCATAATATAAACATGATGTATTCTGGATAATATATATTGTATATTATAAGTATGTTTATATGCATTATTTATACATTTTATTTTATTTATATATTACAAATATATGAATACTAGTATGTATAATACATAAGTATATATAATATACTACATATTAAATATACTATACAATAAATATACATAATTTAAATATTGAATATAAAGTGTATGTAATATATTACATATTGATATAAACATATTGCATATTATAGGTACATATTATATAATGTGCTACATGAGGATATTGCATGTTTCATATGCTGCATCTTCTATTGCTGCATAGGTGCACGTACAAAACTATGGATTGTGACCTGACTTTGAAATTTAAGAGACGTTCAAGGGTAATCTTAATCGTATGCAAGTTCCAACTCCCGCAAGGACTTTAGAATGAAAACCTTTCACCGAGGAGACACCACTATATTTGCTCCCAACAGAACACTTCAGGGGCCTTCCTCTTCCAGCAGATGCAAACACACCTTTAATTTTTAATATTTACAGTAATAATACAAAGCTCAGGAATCCCATACAGTTTCGGATTTAAAACCAATTCGCTTTTGAATTGGGTGGGGTTGGCTATCCTGGCTTTGGTGTACCTGCTATTTGAAATACAACTACGTTGAACACAGCTTTGTGCAACGATCTTGGCATGGAAGAAGCCCCGCGTCGCCCAGGATTTGTGGAAAGGCGAGTCAGTGGCCAGTGCTGGGACCAGGCTGCTTGACGGGCAGGGGCTGCGACCCCGGGACACCCCCGCGCCCCAGGCCTCCGCGCTTTGATTAACACGCTACGCTCAGCGCATCAGCACAGCCGTTTCTAAGGAAGGCCCTGGAAAGCCCTTCTTCCCCGATATGCGCGTTAAATAACCCAGCATTCATGCCAGCTTCCCCCGCAGACCAGCCATTACCGGCTCCGTTACCACGGCACAGACGCACGCCGGGGAGAAGCCCCGCACCCACGAGGGCCGTTTTCGTGATTAACGGGTGGAATCAAAAGGGGAGAAAAACAGCAGCGCCGGAGATCAAGCCGCGCTTGGCCATGTGTCCCGTGTGAACACAATCTGCATAGAATCACACAGCGCGTGCAGGGAGCAATGTGGCAAATTTCAGACAGACGCATGTTTTTTCGTAAATAATCGTTTTTAAAACCGTGCGAGGGGTTAAAAAAGCCACCCAGTGCGCCGTCCTCCCGCGCTCTGCTGCACCCCGCACGGCTTCGCTGCTCTCTCTGGACCGAAGCTTCGCAGCATCACGGAGTTCGCGGCACGTGCAGCTCCCGGAGTGACCCAGGCAAAACTGGACATAAAGAAGAGCCTGGCCGGGCGTGGAGGAGGCAGCCTGCAGGTCTCCCGAGAGAGCTGGCCCCTGCCCTCCAGGGCTTGCCATCCCTGTGCCTGGTCCAAGGTCCCGAGCCTGTCAGTGTCAGAATGTGGGAGCCGGAAGTCTCCGAGATGGGCGTCTGGTCATCTGCTGGCCCAGGTCCCGTTCCCACGCTTTTTCATATATAACAACCATATATTCCTTTGAGAAACTCCTCCACCCCCATTACAGGAGGTCCAGGTCGCTTGTCCCCCAGGAGACCCAAGCCCCCCAGGCAGTTTGTCTCCCCAGGATTTGGTACTTGAGTGGAGTGGCCCAAGCCTGGAGGTGATCGCTCCTGACAAGGCACCTGTAGGGACCGTTTATTAGTTTCTACAACTGTCCTAAATCCCTGGAGCTTCCATCCTTGCTGCCTTTTACCAAGCACCGAGGCTCAGTTTTTCCTTTTAAATTTAATTCTATGACCTACACCATATCGTTCCAATCACTTCCAGTTTGCTTAAGTTAACGAAGGTCATTTCTGCTGACTTGAAACCAACATTTCATAACTGATTCAGACCCTTACCAGTTAATCAAGTTTTTTTTCTACTCTTTACTGCATGCTGTTTATCAAGTGCTGCTGGCATATATGTGATCATTTTCTCTAGATATTTTATGGTCTACATCATAGTATATTATGTTCTACTATATTACACTCTATTATGCCATGCCACATTTTTCTCATCCTTAAAACGCCTTAAAAATGTACATATTATTATTGCAATCGCACTGAGGATGAGCAGGTAACAGAAGATCAAGTAGGTTAAGCTGTGTGTTGGGATAAGCTGAGGCTGTGCTGAACCCAGACTCCTGGTCCCCAGACCCAGAATGCTGATTCAGGTGGTCTGAGAAGGGCCCCCGAGGACTCTTTCCTGACAAGTTTCCAGAGCATGATGTTGTGCCCAGAGTCCTGTTTTGAGTAGCACAAGATGATGTCAATCTTCTCAAATGCTAATGGGCTTACAAACCACTTGGGGAGGTAGCCCCCGATGCAGCAGGTCCGAGTGGGGCCTGAACTCTGCATTTCTAACAGCTCCGATAGATGCTGCTGCCAAGCCACACCCAGCACAAGGATGACATGGCTGACCCAGATCACATGGCGAGTCACTGCCTTGCGTGACCTCAGACCCGTCTTCTCTCGTTCACTCTTGCCTCCCTGGGGAAAGCCTGGTCTTTACAGCTGAGAATCAAAAACCAGATCCCGTAGCTGGTTAGCCTACGGTCAGCAGGACACAACACCTCCAGCCTGTTCTCCTCCGTGATGCTCAAGCATTCACAAATTCCATTCTGCTTCACATTCTGACAAAAACACCAAGAAATGGGCAAGGCCAGCATCTGATCACATCTCACTGATGGGGCAGCCAAGTGAGGTCTGAGGGGAGGAACCACCTGCTTATCATTGCACAGTTGAAAGATACCAAAGCTTGACCCAACGTACAGTGATGCCATTGCCATTACCCATCAAAACCAGCGGTCCACGAGTCCTACGCAGCCCACGGGGGCATCTTCTCCGGCCTGCACAGTGTCTGATCTGCTGATGGGTTACTCAGCTGCAGATGTTTAAATACTGGGAAAATGGACTTCATAATTCAGGATGAGAATTGTGAAATTCACACAGCACAGAGCCCAGGTTCACGCTTTTCAAGAATCAGCTGTAGTTGTGACGGTAGGAACGTGGGGTCTAGCGGTCATCCAAGCAGCCACATGCTCCGCTGGTGGACTCACATGATCCACACTGAACCTGGTTCTTCAGTGTACACAGCCTCCAGTCAGCCTGCAGCCAGGACACCCTGCTGCTGTTTGGGGTTCAGATGGATGCAAAAAACACTGAAGATCCACGGACCAGGGAATTGCACTGTCCACATTTCCATGGGATATGAGACAGGATGGTGCAGAGCTGAGCCAAGCCACTAGGAAAGGATGCATCCATTCAAGCTACATCTTTGCTGTCACCCAAAGTTGGCATCTCACCCCTGAACAATGGCTGAGCTCTCAGTGCTCCCTCTCTCTCATCAAGGACACAACACTGTAAACCAACTATACTCCAATAAAAAAATTAAATAAATAAAAAAAAAGAGTAAGACACCAGCACTAATGAACTCCAGTGTCCCCACCCATCCTGGAATTCTATTCTTTTGATGGGTGATGGTTGGCCAGTTTTGGGGAAAATTCTGTCTTTAAAAAAAAATTCCATTTTCTCTACCCTCTGGATTAGCGGTCCCTGCCTCACACAGCTAAGTATGTTTCCAAAGGATGCCAAGGATCCAGCTGGCACAATCCTGCTGGAGCGTGATGTGAAATCGCCAGTCAACATCATGCCACTCTACCGCTGAAATTACCAATTAGAACTACGTGGGGTGTGGTTCCGGCCACATCCAGCCCCATGTGCAGCCCGTATTTGTTGTGGTTGTTAAAGGGCAACACAAAAGCACATCCAGAGGTAGATTGGAGCAGGGGAGCAGGGTCTCAGGGCCATAACATTTCTGCAAGGAGTTTACACACTGACACTCTCTTTGTTGAAGGCAAAAGGTTTGCCAGTAATTCATCACACCTTTAGGGTCACAGTGACACACACACACACACACACAAACACACACATTTATATACTTGAGAGTCAGCATTAAGCAGAAACAGCCCCATCCTCTAGTGTTCTGCTGTCTCCTTGCAGCCTGAAGGTAGAAGTAATGAGCCTGCAGAAGGGAGTGACAGATTTTATCTCGGAGACACTGACCCGAATGACTCCATTAGCACTGTTCCAAATGAAAAGTTGCCCTCCCTCCACGGGGTTGGGAGGGCCTGCGGGGAGACAGGAGGCACCGAGGTGTTCAGCTTCCACTTGGAACCAGATCCTTCCCCACAACCAAGGACATGTTGTGCCCTGGCCCCCACGTCTCCCAACAGCCAAGCTCTGTCAATTTCTGTGCTACTTGCCTGCAGTAGAATAAGGGCTTCTCAAACCAAGGACTGCCTCCCCACTCCCTGCTCTAATTGGAAGCCATAACCTTGTTCAGCCCACATCACGGAGGTCCAGGCAGCCCATCGTGATGCATGCCCCCAGCCCAGCCCCACGGTTTATCATTCACCTGATTTCCCTCCTGGGATCTTTTCCTGGAGGATGATCAAAGCCAGAGACCTGACTCTCCAGAGAAAACAATCCTTTCCAGGTCTGAACCAGGAAAACAGAGGGAAATGGAGTGGGGAAGAGGATGCTAGAGGGCAGAGGGGGTTATGCGCGCGCACACACTCACACATACACACCACACAGCATCACTGGGGACTCCAGGCAAAAGTACCACCTTCAACAATGTAACGACCCGCTAAATCTGAAATGAGTTCATTGGACTTTCACCTTTTTGAGCATCAGATCTTTTTTTAAGTAAATTAATTTTTAAAAAAATTTTTTGTGGGGGGAAGTAATTAGGTTTATTTTATTTATTCTCAACGGCAGTATTGGGGTTGAAGCCAGGATTTCGTGCATGCTAAGCATGCACTCTACCACTGAGCTGTACCCTCCCCCTTTTAATTTTTTTTTTTTAATTCTGAGCATCAGATGTTTTTTAACCTAAGACATACTGCTGTCCGTTAAGTCTAGGGTTTGACATGGCTATGATCCCAGAGTTTCCCATTTACTTGCTGTGGGACCTTGTGCAGGTTTGAATAACTTGACTAGATGCCTCTGAGGGGCTCGGTTTCTTCATCACCAGAATTAAGATATTAGTTTCTACTTTGCAGAATCAGCTTGTACACTAAATGCAAAACAACAATCATGCACCTTGAACAGCGCCTGGTGCGGACAAGAAGTTTAAAAACAATGCAGCCTACTCATAATCATAGAAATAACAATAGTATTTGGATAAACCCCGCAGTCAGGAATCCCCCATGCAGAGGTAGCCCCTAACTGTGTAAGGCTTCCAGATGAGGTTCGTCCTGCCTTCCATCCACGTTGCCAAAGGAAAGTTTTCTCAGCCTATGTCCCTCCGCAAGGACTCTTGGGGGAAGCCACACTGCTGGACCAGGCATCGTTCACGACTGAACGTTAAGAGCCTGAGCAACCTGGGTCAGAGCTCCGTGGCGGAACTGGCCAGGGGAATCGTTTTAGAGGGCTCACCAAGCCGGCACAGCTCCTCACTCCAGGGAGCGTCTTGGTGTGTTAGAACGTGCTGGAAACCACAGACTACAAGTAGCACCTCTCCCTGCAGCATTATTTTTGCTGAATGGTAAGTAACTCAAAATGCAGTTTTACCACTATAACAAACATGGATATCAGTAAAGTAAAAGGTAGGGGGAAAGCATACGATTTTTAACTTAAAATACATAACGTCAAGAGAAATTCAGGCTCATAGGAAGCTAGTATTTCAAGCTTTGGAGGTGGGTACAGGGGGTTGGCAGTCTGTCCCCTGTGCCCTTGAGTGGTTGGGAAGCACCACGTCTCCGCTCAACCTCAGGACAGCAGGTAGAGGATGCTACTGTTACCATTTCATTGGTGAAGAATCAGGCACAATTAATCTACAGTGACAGAAAACAGATCGGTGGTGTCCTAGGGCCAGGATGGGAAGTTCGGACCACAAAGGGGCATGAGAAACATTCTGGGGTGACAAATCTTCCATCTCAATAGCAGTGGTAGTTACATTACGGCATGCATTTGTCCAAAAGCCAAACTGTACACCCAGAAGAGGTATAGTTTACTGTAAGTATAGCAAGGTAAAATTGATTTTTTAAAAGCATTCAGTTTTTAATTAAGAGTTTAAAAGAGGCTGTTGACTCTGAATCCAACTGCAGGAAAAAGAAAAAGAAAAAGAAACCCTATTATACAGTAGAAGAACATTGCAGGGATGAGATGGATAAAGAGGGGGTAGGTGAGTCCAGCGCTGAGCGGTAATTAGCAATTTAGGTACACAGGGAAAGTGCGGAGGAATGTCACATAAAGGTAAGGAGAAAGGAGAAGGAGGCAAGAAAAGGAAGAAAAGAAGGATGGTGAGGGGCAGGCTGCAGGACCAGAACTTGGTGGAATAGGGCAAGCCAGGGGGTGGACGGGGCAAGCCTGGGTGGGGTGAGCTGGGGGGTGCGGTGAGCCAGGGCCGGGGCCAGCCTGGGGGCAGGGTTAGTCAGGGGTGGGGCCAGCCAGGGGTTGGGCAAGCGGGGTGGGGCGGGGCCAGCCAGGGGCGGGGCCAGCCAGGTGGGGCGGGGCCAGCCAGGGGCGGGGCCAGCCAGGGGCGGGCAGAGGACGTTCCCGACAGCTGAGCAGAAGTATCTGGACTGAAAGGCATTTTCAGAAGCAGCCTCTGGTTCTCTGACCCATCCAGGTCACAGCCTCTAAATTTCACTCCCCCGGGGGGCCAGGTTCCAGCTGCCTCCCCGAGTGCTGCAAAACCCTCGCACAGATTTCAATATGCAAGCTGTCCCTTTTCCTTTGGTTCCACACGGCCATGCTTCCTTATTCCCTCCACAGAGATATTCTACTGCCAAGTGTGTCTTCACCAGGGGGTTCCATGCACAAAAAGACGGATCTATTTTTAGCTCCCGACAAATCCCCGAGGTTTTCAGTACAAAGGGAAAGATGAGTGACTTGGCTTCTTTTGGTTTCTGGGGCTGCAGCCGCGGGGAAGAAAAGAAAAAAAAAAAACCAACCTGAAGTGTGGTGCAATGTCGCTCTTCATTTTTCAGGGTTAATTTGGAAATTTGCTTCAACTTGCTGTGACCCTTTACACAGAAATATATTACACTGAACACTGAAGTGTTTTAAAAATACTGGTGCACTCCGGTAACCGGCTGTCACTCTTCGCGGCACATAGCAATTTAAAATTATTGGAGCTCTTAAATTAAGTGCTGAAATTTGAAGGTGATCACCACTTTGAGCTTGTGGATTGCACAGCTATCTCGACTATAACAGTGCTTCAATTTTCTTTAAGCAGGTCATTTTGGAGAGCGATGAGGGAGTCTGATTACCCAGCACGCATTGATTTAAAACTACTGGAGTCCTCAATTCAGTTCTCCAAGCACTCCTGTTTGGGTGCAGTCTTGCTCTGACCGCTCAGACTGGGCCAAATTAGCCTATATTGCACATGCCCAAAACGCTAATGCATTTTGGTAATCTACCTTTTGAGGAACAAAATTAACCATCATTTCGGCTAAGGCAAAAAACAGCCCTCCAGCAGGTATATTTGCCTTTCAAAAACGCAAGGTCATCTAAGTAGGATTTTATGTGTGTCTAACGTCAAAGAGTTACAAAGGGAATATGTGTATTGGTTTTTTAGAGATGTTTGGCCCAACCCAGTGTATTCAAATTTCTCAAAAATAATATGAATTTTATCAGAATGTAATGCCTGTTGTAGAATTGTGTCCTTGCTAGAACCCACAACTCAACATTTTATTGCATCTAAAATAGTAAGTCACAAGGTTTTGCAAACTGACTGTAGACAGGGAATAAAAAAGCTTTTCTCAAATTAAATAGGCCCTCATCCAGTTACAAGAGAAAGCAAAAAAAAAGAAAAAAAATTAAAGAGTGTTAAAAAGAAGAATAGCCAATAGACAAAATGTCTCACATAACAGATCTTAAAGTATCCCATTATCAAAGAGTCCAAGAAAAAGAAGATTTGCTCTTAAAATTAAGTGGGAAAATGCTAACTCATTAACAACAGAAAAAAAAACAATAGCTAACATGTACTGAACACAGCATCTTTATCACGTTATCCTCTCTGCAACCCTAGGGGTAACTATTACAGCCCCTGCTCCTTTTACTGACATATAGAGCTTGTTTTTCATTTATTAAGTATAGATTCCCATATCCACACACACACACACACACACACACACACACACACACAAAACAACATTGTAAGGGGATGTCAGAGTAAGAAAACACACACACACACAACACACACACATTCTCAGAGGGTTTCTTTGTAGTTCCAATGAGATAAACATACCATAAAATTCAGCCATGATGAGTACACAATTCAAACATGTCATACATTTAGTTTTGCATTTAGCATATATTTACCTATCTTCACAATCCAATATTAGAACATTTCCATCACCCCCAAGAGTTCCCTAGTGCCCGTCTGCTCTGCAGTCAGTCCCCACTACTACCCCAAGGCCCAAGCAACCTCTGATCTGGGAATTTCATCTCAGTGGGATCACACATTATGTGGTCTTCTATGCCTCCCTTCTTTCACACAGCATAATGTTTCTGGGGCCCATGTTGTAGCATATCTCAGTAGTCCTTTTCTCTTTATTGCTGCATATTATTCCATCATATAGTTACACAAAAATTGATGGACATTTGGGTTGTCACCAATTTTGTGCTATTATGAATAACGCTGCTAGGACCACTGGAGTATACGTCTTCGTGTGGATGTATACTGTCAATCATCTTGAAGAGTAACAACCTCGGAGAACTGGTGATTCACCAGATAAGGTTATATTTCACTTTGTCAGAAACTGCCAGTCTATTTTCCAAAGCAGCTGTCCCATTTTACATATTTACCTTTCCACCAGCAATGAATAAAGTCCTACTTTACTGGGAGAGAAGGGAGGTCCAGCAGAGGACTTTTGCCTCAGATTGATAACTAGTAACTGCAAAGCAGGGCTCTGGAACTGAATGCTTAACTCTTGGATATCCAGGTTTTCTAACTTCTCAAAGTTGCACAGATTATTTGAGGTTAAACAGATTCCCTGTTATAAGACTTAAGAGGATGTCATAGTCCAGGCTATTGGGAACTTTCAAGAGAAGTGAATAGCATGTGCTATTTTCCCACACATTCTGCCCATTGGACCCTTTCTCATCGAAGTATGTGTCTTCTCTTCAGTTCCCTAGAAGCACCTGTGACCGGGATGGGTGGAGCTGATTTGTTAAAGAGACAGGTGTGTAATGGAATGAGGGAAGCCCCAAGGGGCTAAGCAATGATGGGGTTCAGGTGGAGCCCATCTTTCACCTGATGAGGGGAAGGACAAGTTCTGGAATATAGACTGCAGAACAGAAGATCCTGCCCAGAGCTCCCCAAGTCTGCAGGTCTGCCCCTCCTTGGTGGGCTATGCCCTTCTGTCCTCAGTACCTCCTGATGGTGGACAGCAAACCCCAGAGAAGTGACTACTGGGAGCCATCAGCAGCCAGCTCACCGTGTGCACTGTCATGGAGATGGGACCCAGGAAGGCACCCAGAGCACCCAATACGGGAAACTTCCCACCCTCTCGTGGAGGCTAACATGCCAAGTTCCCTCTTGCCTCTGGGGCTCCAGACACTTGCTGATCTAACTTGAAAATCCTACCCCTACCCAAACACAAACATAGCAGCTTCTTTTCACCCCCCACCCACGCCCAGGTCTTAGTCCATATAAAAGAACTGCAAGAGAAAAGGGCAGGGGTGGCATCAAAACTGGCTGTGCATCCTCTACACGACCGATGGCCTCTCTGAGCTCTTAAACCCCCATCATCAGATGACCAGGAAAACAACAAAGCCCACCGGCAGAAGGCACTGCCACTTTACATCGCTCTCCCCAGAATCGCCGGCCTGCAGGGTATATGTATCACTCAGGACAGGACAGGTTATGCTGCAGTAACAAATAAACCCCAAACCTCAGTGGCTTAAAATGAAGGCCATGTATCTCTTGCTTATACTACACGTCCATGTAGATCAGCAGAGGCAGCGGTAGGGGGATGGAGGTGCTCAGAGGCTCTGCTGATGGATCAGGTATCAGCCTGAATATCGCTAGTCACCAGCTGCAAGGAGTGTCCCAGAGGCACCAGCATCACTGTCAATGTGCCAATCCAGAGCAGCGCACATCACGCCTGTTCATGACTCGTTGTCAGAACAGCTCACAGGCCCTGGGAAGTGCTGTCCTCCCATGAGCTCAGGAGAGGAGAGACCAGGGGAGGAGGAACTGTGACCCACCTTCAAGGCTTGCCTTCATCTGATGGTGAACAGGATGGCTTTCGTCACTGTTTCAGTCAATCACAGAACTCCCTTTCCGACAGCCTCCTGTGTGAAACTGAGTATGGAAAGAACAGAACTTTCAATTGTGCAAAAAGATAAAAAGCAATGAAAGGGCGCATGAGCTGTGGTTAATGAGCCAGCAAGCCCTTCCAAGAGACCACTTGAAGCAACTGCTAAATCCCACGTCACCAGCCAAGGAAGTCTGCATTGTCTTCAAACGTTCAGAGCTTTTCTCCTTTTGCTTTGAGCAAGAGAAAGTTGGCTTGCTCCGATTTCTAAGGGAATTGAAGGTCAAGAGGCCATAAAACTTATTCTAAGACCCAGCCAGGACAGGGATCTGACAAGGGGAGGGAACACAAAGCCTTAATTAAAGCTCCCAAATAAAGAGAAAGAATTTAACTACTTGCTGATACGATTCTCTGTACAAAGAAAGTCTTTCAAATGTCGACATCACAAAAAAAAAGCCTTTGCAATTAACTTCAAATAAGTCATCTTTTTCAAGGCACTTAGATTTATGATGCAAAGGTAGCTTTTAACTTAATTGTTATTTTTTTCCCCGGGACCTTCCACACACACAGCAGGCAATTAGGAGAGCCTTCTTTTGCTATGCAGCACATGTATGATGCTGAAGTGTATGTAGTGCTTTTCTTTTGAAATCAGCTAAATTTAGGATCCTTCCCCATTTGCCCATGAGTTGCCTAAAAACACCAGAAATTCTAAATATTGGGGGGAAAAGAGAAACGTAAGAGACCCCCTTCTACTGACTTAGTATTGATGCAGAGTAAGCGTCAGCCATGCAGAACTGCTCCCAAGGTTTAAATTAAGAGGCATCTCGGAAACTGCCCATTTATTTTCATGGCTAGAGGAGGAATTCAAGAATCGTGATGATCTATCCAAAAGAAAAATCTCATAATGTCTAATTTTGCTTGTGTTTTCTCTTATAGTTGCACTCGGGTTGCACTCCAGTGAAAGAGAGTGACTCTTTGAAGTGGGAGATTATCCCCTCGGGTACGTGGGTAACTGACCACTTCTCAACAGTTCTTTGGCTGTGCACCACCTAACCCAGGAGTGACATGAAAGTTGGGTCATATGCCCAGGCTGAGGAAGAGCACACGGCCTCTGCTCTCCCTCTGGTTGGGTACCATTTGCTCACTTGACTTAGAGCAGTGATAGCATGCTGTTTGACTGAGGCATCTGTCCCCTCGGCCCCTTGACTGCAGCCTCCGTGCTATTCCTCAAATACACCACATCCACTGAGACCTGCATCACATCACATATAAAATGAAGCTTTTGACTCCTGAAAAATTAGAGGAATTTGCTAGGGATCACATTAAATCTGTAGATTGCTTTGGGTAGTATGGCCATTTCAAAATGGACAGATGACTGGAGAAAGAAGCTGTGGTATATTTGTACAAAGGAATACTACTCAGCCACAAAAAAGAATAAAACAATGCCATTTGTAGTAACATGGATGGACTTGGAGAATGTTATTCTAAGTGAATAACCAGCCAGAAAGAGAAAGAAAAATACCACATGATATCACTCATATGTGGAATCTTTAAAAAAAAAAAAAAGACAAATGAACTTACTTACAAAACAGAAATAGACTCACAGACATAGAGAACAAACTTATGGTTACCAACGGGTGGGGGCAGGGATAAATTGGGAGTTTGAGATTTTCATATACTAATATATATAAAATAGATAAACAAGTTTATACTGTATAACACAAGGAACCATATTCAATATCTTATAGCAACTTACAATGAAGAATGTGATAATGAATGTATGGATGTGACTGAAGCATTGTGCTGTACACCAGAAATTGACACAGCATTGTAAATTGACTACACTTCAATAAAAATATATTTAAAAAAAAAAGAAAAGAAAAATTAGAGCATCTGGAAATAACGAGCCCCCAGGCCGCTGAGGCCATGGAGGTTGGGGTCAAGGAGCAAGTCCACTTACCCCTGGCCTGTGAGCTCTCGTCCGTCATGGAACCAGTGGGAGGCTACTGGTCAGTTTCCAGCAACCAGTGCTTGGGCAAGAAGGTGCCCCAACTTGTATTATTTCCAATCTCAACGGTATTAATACTCCTGACATGGTTGATTTCAAGCCACCACTGCACATCAGCCAACTTACACCTTTCCTGAGCATTTAACAGCCGAGTCTCCTGGGCTGACACAGGTGCACATGGCAATTAGGAGAGCCTTCTGTTTCCAGAACACCTCCGCACAGTGCCCGCACTCCACACCCACACCAGGCAGGCACTGGGTTAGAATCCGACCTGCTTCGTGCAGGACTTTATCTGTCTGGGCTTCGCAGGCAACTGAACGAGCCACCACCGGAGCAGATGGCCCTAGATCTTTCCAGCTATGACACTGGATGATCCTGTGACTTGCACGGAGACTTCTCAGAGACACTACATTAACAGTGAGTCTGCTATTACCTCACTATTTTTTGGATCTAGAAAGGGATGCTGGGAGATTGAAATTAGTATCTGGATTCAGATTTGACTCTATCATCTTTACCATCTTATCCTTGAATTGTGGTTGCAGCTTCTTGGCTAGTCCCTCCCAGTCCAGTCCCTCCTGACTTCCGCCCTTTCCGTAGTCAGGCAGCCACTAAAATAACTGTCCTCCAACACTGGTAACAATGAAGCGCCCCCACCATCATCATTTTCATCAGTTACGTCCATACTGGGCAAGTTCAGAAGCTCCCCATGGCTTATTAGGGCGAATCAAGCCCCCAGCGTGGCACCCACACCTGTCAACCCAGAAGCTCGAGCAGTCACCCTGGGCTTCTGTGACCTCTCAGAACACCAGCAAAGGTCTTTGAAATCCCTATAGACCCTCCACGTTGGGTCCCAAATTCCTCATTAACAGAAGACGCAAGAACTCCCATTCCCATTTCTCATCAGACTTGCTGGAATACAGAGCATCCAGTAAGCATGCTGTCTGCATACTTAGTCCCAGGGATGTTCCACCTGCTCCCTCAACATGCACATGTCCCTGATAAATCACAAACGCCATCCAAAATCAGAGAACGTGGCAAGGGATGAACACTTCATGATCACACTTTCAGGGCCATCAGAGAACAGATCCTCGACCCCCCCCCCCCCGGCATTTGCAGAAAGCACTGGCATCTCTTCTCCCCGACCTCTGCTTGCAGAAGGAAGGCGATCAGAGACTCTCCAGCAAGTCGGGTGCCTCTGCATCCTACCGGTCATGCACCAGGATGGGGACAAATTCCTCACTATCACATGCTATGAGTTGAGGAATAGACTTGATTAACTGAAACTCACAAAGACAGGAAGTAGGAGATGCTGCTGACATCCCGCCCTAGTGACCCTCTCAGCGCACCTGCGATCGCCCCTAGCTGTGCTGAAGGTCTCCAGCTGCTGAGCACTTCCCTCCTCAAGCACCTGCCTCCGCTTTAAATCCGCTGAGGTTTCCTCCCAGCGCCACTGAGCATGCTCGGTAGCAAGTATGTTCAACCAGGTAGCGCAGGGGAGTTCACGTCCCAGGGGCATCCCCTACTGATTGGTGGAGGAGAGGCAAAAGCCCATCTCCGTTCTTGGGAGGGACTCGACATCATCCGTCGGAGGTCCCAGAGGCACGGACCCACAGCAGGAATCTACTCACTAATGCACATGTTATGAGTTTTCCTGTTTCTGGTCTCACTTCTTCACTTGTGTTTCCTTGTTCTCTGAACCCGCATCTTGAGCTCTGCTTTTGGAGAAACCAGAACTGAGGCTTGGGGTCCAGGAGAGAGGAGCAGGCAAGCATTCCCCGGCGCCCACTCCCCCCTGGCTGGTCCGCCCGGTCCTGAGCAGCCACGTGTTGCGCTGTCCTGGCCCCTATTGCAGCGGAGGGCTCCCACCCATGCTGGGTCTCCCTTCTTTCCCATCAGTGGTTCTCCACTCCGGCCAATTCTGAGCCCCCGAGGACATGTGATAGTATCTGGAGAAACTGCTGTTTGTCACAACCAGGGATGAGCATTGCTACCGCCATCTAGTGGGCGGAGGTCAGGGAGGCTGCTACACCCTCTACAATATACAACCCCCCGGCCCCTACCCACCTCCTCCAACAAAGAATTATCTGGGGCAAAATGTCAACGCTGAGGTTGCAAAACCAAGCATGAAAGCAACTCCATTCTGGGGAACAATCAGACCCTTTTGGTGCCAGTCTAGATGTGAGGGTCAGCTCTCTCTAGGAGGAATCTGGGGAAACCAGCTGGCCAGCACCTGGAGTCCTGGGGCCCAGAGGAATTGCAGCCCCCCAGAGAGGAGAGAAAACCTGACACCAGCAGGAAGCTGAGCTGGGGTGGCCCTCGCTGGGGGAAGACAGATTCTGGTCTGGCTGCTGGTCCAGGCAACACAGAGTCACACCCTGGGGTCATTTTTCACTCCTGCACCACAGAGAGGAGGCATCACTATGCCTATGCCCTGTACCCCTTCTTAAAGGAATATTTTTAAGAACACTCTGGAGAAGGGTAGAGCTCAGTGGTAGAGCACATGCTTAGTATGCCCAGAGGTCCTGGGTTCAACCCTCAGTACCTCCATCAAAATAAATAAATACACTTCATTACCTCCCTCCCCCCTCAAAAAATTAAATAAATAAAAATTTTAAAAGACAGAGCTAAATAGCTTTGATCCCCCCTTCATGGGAGGGAGAGGTAATTAGGTTTATTTATTTGTTTGTTTATTTAATGGAGGTACTGGGGATTGAACCCAGGACCTTGTGCATGCTAAGCACACATTCTACCACTGAGCTACACCCTCTCCCCAGATAGCTTTGATTTTTCTAAAGAATCTTCTAAAAAGAAATTTAATTTAAAAATTATAAAATAACATTCCCTAGACTTGCAAACAACTGCACCAATGTAAAAATGCAAATGAATTTTTATAAACCAATAAATCCTAGCCAAAGAAGACGTCTGCCTACCCCTCGCACTGTGCCCCATCCCCACACATCTAAAGAAACGGGCGGATCCAAAACCAGTAGCATTGGCTCAAAGTGCTCTGGGCACAAAGAACATTTTCCTTAAAGGTCCTGACTGTAAAAGCTATCACTGTGAGTTTCAGCAAAAGGAAGCATCCACCATGGGGTAAAATTCCTGGTGTCCCAAGTGAAGACGCATCAGACAGGGCAACGATCCCAGGTGAGCTACCTGCCTCGAGGGACCAGGACATAAAGCGGCCGCCCGGCCCCTGGCAGGGACACTACACCTTGAGAGTGCTGCCCGGGAATTCCAGCCAGAGACTCCAGGCAGGACGCAGCCACCACCGAGTGAGCACCTGTCCACCTGCGCCGCTCCTTCCGCTGCGTAATTAATCAGCCCCACTCCCAAAGGTGGCCCCCGACCAAGGTACCGAGCTGGCCACCCAATCCTAACTCAATTTCGGTCTCCCACTAAAGCCTCCTGTGCTCTGGAGCAGCTTGGCAAGTGGCTAATGCTTTCTTCTGGGGGGAAATAGAGAAGCAGAGGAGTGTAGCAGCCAGCCAACTGAGAGAAATCTGCAAACCTGGCAGCCAGCTGCAGCCCAGAAAACAAAAGGGTCCTTGGTTCACCTGCCAAGGCTGTGCCCTTCCTCGCCTCTTGCCTTGAAGCTTATCTGATTCCTTGAGCCAGGTGTGATGGAGCAGAGAGCGCTGACATCACCAGCCTGGGCGGGCGGCTCCGAAGCCGCCAGGGGAACCTGGCAGAAGATGCTGCTCTCAGCCGCGGCTGCAGCTGCCTGGGACACTTGATTCTCTCCTCCAAACTGGCAGCTCAGAAGAAGGGGAAGGAGTTAGGGGCCAGGGCTGCTCCCCGGAAGCGTCGAATTTACCTCTTGCCCTTGCTTTTTCTTTCTATCAGGTCCTTCCAAGAAATAAAGGAATCTTTCAAAGCTATGGGGAAGCAGTAGTCTGACTTGACTTAATCAGGCAGAATCTTTAGTTATTATTATGTAGTTATTCTCTTCCCCTCCATTTTTTGGGATTTTTTCCAGTTTTACTGATACATAATTGATATACAGCACCCTATACATTTAAGGTATACAGTATAGTGATTTGACTTATATATATCATGAAATGATTACCCCAATAACTTCAGTGAACATCCATCATCTCATACAGATACAAGATTAAAGAAAAAAAATTTCCCTTGTGTTGAGAACATTTAGGATTTACTCTTTTAACACCTTTAGTATTTAACATACAGCAGTATTAATTATCCTTATCATGTTGTACATTGCAGTTCTGTACTCAAATTCCTATAACTGGAAATTTGCACCTTTTGGCTGTTTTCATCCAATTGCCCCCATCCTCCACCTCTGATTACCGTTAACTCTAATCTCTTTCGCTATGAGTTGTTTGTTATTGAAGCATAATTGACATACAGCTTTCTGTTAATTCCTGGTACAGAGCGCAGTGAATCAATATTTCTATACATTTCAAAAGGACCATCACCGAGTCATTATCTGTCACCATACAAAGATATTACACCATGACTGACCGTATTTCCCACACTGTACATTTCATAAGTGTGACCCATTTACTTTGCAAATGGACCTTTGTGCCTCTTAATCACCTAGATCTCTTCCCCCTCCTATCTGGCAACCTCCTGTCAGTTCTCTGTATCTATAGCTCTGTTTCTGTTTTGCTATGTTTGGTCATTTGTTTTGTATTTTAGATTCCATATGTAAGAGAAATCATATGGCATTTGTCTCCTCTGTCTGACTTATCTCACTTAACATAATACCCTCTAGGTCCATCTATGTTCTTGCAAATAACAAGATTTCATTCTTTATTTTATGGCTGAGAAGTATTCCATTGATCTCTCCATTAGGATGGCCTTCTCTGCCTCTTGTTACATTCTGTTTTTAAAGTCGATTTTGCCTGACATAAGTATTGTTACTTCAGCTTTCTTTTCATTTCCATTTGCACGGAATATGTTTTTCTATCCCTCACTTTCAGTCTGTGTGTGTCTTCAGATTGGAAGTGAGTCTCTGGTAGACAATATATACACGGGTCTTGCATTTGAATCTATTATCCACTCTGTGTCTTTTGATTTGAACATTTAATCCATGTATATTTAATGTAATTATCAAGAAGTACGTATGATTGCTCTTTCATTCATTATTTTGTGGTTATTTTTGTGTCGATCTCTTTTGTCCCCTTTTTCTTTTTTTTTTTTTTTTGCTCTTTTCCCTTTTGATTTGATAACTATCTTTAGCGTTACTTTTGGATTTCATCCTTTTTTTGTATGTGTGTATCTATTATAGATTTTTGGTTTGTAGGTCTCATGAGGTTTATATATAGCAATGTATATATATGATTATTTTAAATTGATGACCTCTTGAGTTGGAAAGCATTCTAACAACCCTGCATTTTTGATGCCCTGCAACGTTTAATTTTTGGACATCATATTTCACATCTCTTTGCTTTGCGTCTCCCTTAACTAAATCGCATCAGTGACTTTACTAGGGATGGTTCCAGAATGGCACTTGCCAGTTCCATTGTCCTCATGGCAGAATGAGCTTCCAAAAGTGGCTGCTGCCAGCATTTGTGTCTCCAGTGTAAATCCCAGTTGCCTCCTGCCTCTCCCTGAGACTCCCCAAAATCAGCAAGCGGGTCTGACCCCAGCTCCTTTCAAATTGCTGCTTCTGGCCTGGGTCCCAGAATGTGTGAGCTTCCATGTGCACCCTTTAGGGGCGAAGACTGTTTCTCACAGCCCTCTGGCTCTCCCCAAATCAAACCTCACTGGCCTTCAAAGCCAAACTTTCTGGGGTCTCCTCTCCCCAGGGAAGGACCCCTGGAATGGGGTGCCTCATGTAGGACTCAGACCTCTCATTCCTTGGTGAGAACCACTGCCATTGTGTTATCGTCCCATCTGTGGGCTGTCTGCCTAGGGCTACGGGTCTTGACTATCCCGTGCCTCCACCCCTCCTCCCATCCCTTTGTGGTTCCTTCTTTACACCATTAGTTGTGTAAGATTCTTCTGCTGGTCTGCAGGTCATTCTCATCAATAGTTGCGTTGTAAGCAGTTGTAATTTTGGCGTGCCCGTGGGAGGAGGTGAGTTCAGGGTCTTCCTACTCCACCATCTTGTCCACACTCCCCACTTCCACCCATTTTGACAAGCAAATATACTATTAACATTTTTTCCTAGAGAAATAGTCCTCAAAGTATAATTCCTGGTGTTAGAGCAGGCAGATACCTAGATATGAGCAGAGAAAGGGGGACGCAGGCCAAATGGTAGGAACTGGGCGGAAAGGAGGGGCACAGGCCAAATGCAGGAAACCCTACTTCATGTGAGCACCAGGGGTCCCTGGGCAGAGAAAAAAAAAAGCAGGAACCTCTGGGCTGATAAGTGGTCACAATTTTGGGGGTGATAAGTAGCCCTGAGGCGAACAAAGAAAAGTGGGAAAAGACAGGACTCTCCACTGTCCAAATGCAGCCTTTTGCTCATTATGCCCTCATTTCAATAAAATCAGCCTTGCAGATTAGAAGTACCCATCAGGCACTGACGCCATGACACTTCCCATCCAGACTAAATAAGGACAAAAATCCTTCCTCCCTTTGGGAAGGTGGAGTTGGGATGAAAATCAGGGAATACAACCCCAGACCCTTCCCTCCCCAATGAATATTCTGCCCATTCATTTTTACACCCTATGTAACCAACTTGCCAAAGAAACTCAGGGCAGCTGCTCACCTGAGTCTGCCTGCTCACCTCTTGAGAGCATCCTATGCATCCCTTAATAAATCCTCACTTTACTTTCTTAACCTCTGTGTCCTGTCTCTGAATTCCTTCTGGGATGGGATAAGAACCTGGAACACTGGTCACATCCACCGGCAACACTGGGACGGACATCACCAGGGGATGTTTTTGAAATGCATATTCTCAGTCCACCCCCGACACTCTTGAGTCAGAAACTCTGAGGGTGAGCTCAGCAATTTGTTTTAACAAGCCCTCCAGGTGATTCTAAGGCACGCTAAAGTCTGTGAGAGAGAAGCAGATTTCATTTCCACCCCAGGCTTCACAGGTGATTTCAGCTTCAGGAACCTGGCAAATGCATTCCTTCCACTTAGCCTTCCTCACTCATATGCCTTGGCACTGCCACCCCCTCCCAAAAATATTATTTACTGACTTCAGGCTTTTCAAAATTTGCAATTTAAACGTCTCCCCTGACTGTGAATGTTATATTAGCATAGATTTCTCATAGAATGCAAATGTTGCTAGTCGGATGCATTTCAGAGCTGAAAAGCCCTCACACCTGTCATCCCATTAGTAAATTGCTTTTACCCTAATACAAGCAATCCTATATGAACTCCATCAGCATTTTTAGAACAAGATAGTTACTTGTTTGAAAATGATTGTATGCAGAGGAGGGGTGGCGGTGAAGAAAAGAATGTATATAGTTTATATAAATGTGTGTATAAGTAAGTATGTATCTCACACAAAGATCATTTCGGGGCTACTTTCTTTGCTTTTATTCAGTAATATCACCTCTCCTTTCTAAAATGCTTATGATAAGGTCATAATAGCTCACCCAGCCTTTCAAGGTTCTCTGGAATCATTCCTCAGTACAGCCCTCTACAGTCTGTTTTCAAGCCACCCAGAAGGCACCCTCCCTGCCTTTTGCACACATCCCATGGACTTCCAGACCTCTCTGCTTCCCTCGCGTGTGCCCTGATTGACCTCTTCTGTGAAGACATCCTCAAGCCTCCAATCAGAATAAATTCTCCCTACTCTATCTCCCTACTCAATTGGCAAAGATGAAATAAAAACGTAGTACTCATTGTTGGCCATACTGTGATGAGAGAATCACTTCCCTACACTTCTCGTGGGATGGAAATTGGAGCAACTTTTCAGGAAAGCAACTGGGTAGTATCTCCACTGATCCAGTTAAGCCTACCTTTAAGGTTTCATCCCAAAGAAATGTTAGAAAAATACTGTTCAGTGTTTAGGGAATCTGTCTGTCCCATCGATGGACATCACCCTGTGTTCTTTTGTGATGGGCTCCTGTGTGTACTGGTAATTTGGCATGAATGTTGAGTGCACATTTTGGAACTAGCCACCTGGATCTGAAACCTGGCTCTGAAACATACAGATGTCGCACTGGGCAAGCAATTTAAATTCCCTGAGCTGCAGGGTAATCATCTGTTTCAAATGAGGACATTGGTACTCTCTCTCCCACGCAAAGGTCTTGTGAGGTGCCCCATGTTAAACACTTGCCATCAGGTTCACACTCAGGAACTGTTAACTAGCATTGCTTTAAGACTTCATGCCTCTTCTAAAGCCACTGGACCAAAAGGGCTGCACATAACACAGGCTGGATCGATCAGATTCTTTTCTCCTGGGAATCTGGAATTATGCTTGATTATCTATCTGTGGCTGGAAGCCTAACATAAACCATATTCTCCCACGTGGACTGGAAATCAGTGGATTCTTTAGAGAAAGGGAAGTTTTACAACACAACAGCAGAGGCAGGAAATGGTGAGAGAACCCTTGGTTCTTTTCTCTACTGGCAACTTGGCTTCATTTCCATCCCTGGGTTTTAGGAAACATTCAGTTCCTTCACTGCATAGATTAGCATGATGATTATTGTCTGTCTGCTCCCTGCGACCCAATCTTTACCTTCTCCTGCCTTGCTCTGTGCCTTGAGGGCTGACAGTGAGGTTGTCATCACCCAGGATCACTTGTCCTTGTGACCAGACCCTGCTGCCTTCTGATTTCCTCTCTGAGTTCTTTTTATTGAACTAAATTCTCAATTCTATTCTGGTCTTCTATAATATAAAGTACATGCAGGAGATTTTCTTTTATTCCCTGAGTTACGATTTTTTTCTAGCCTGGTTTCTTTGTCTTTCCTCCTTATGTTTTCTCCTCCTCATGTTTTCTCCTCCTCTGCAGTGTATTTATAGTTGCCATGGGCTTTTCCTTCTCATCTCATGGTTATCATGAGACGCTTGTCCAGAATTCCTATTTGATGTGTTACAGTGTGAGTGAGTGAGTCCCCCTTAAGTTCCTTTCCACTGAGACCTATTTGTGCCTCTCTGTGCACCAAATGGGCATCTCAGGTCCCGGCCAGTTGTCTGTTTTTTATTTTGTTTTTGCTTTTGTTTTGTTGTGCCTAGCAAGCTCCAGTGGAGTGGCTGAAGGAGGAGGAAAGAGAGGAATTATCTGAAGCTGCAAGCAGCCCTTCTTAGACTCAGGGGTCTAATGTCTCCGGGTTTTGATAGAGGACCATTTTTAAACCAGCGTTTGCGACCCCTGTGTAGCAGTGTCTCCTATGGCCCTAACAGATCATCTAAGTGCTCAGATTGTGCTCCCCATTCACAGGGGAGCCCTGAAGCCTTTCCTCCCACAGGGAGGGTCATCTTCATGTCTCATTTAACTCTTCCACTACCCCTGGTCAAAAGACAGAAAGGTAGAAAAAGTCCTTCATTTCACTTCTCTCCAGTTTGGGGAAGATTAACGGGAACTTTAGGGCTTTTGAGGATGCTCTGTGATAGACCGCTGTATCTCCCAGTACCTTCCCTTTCCTCCTGGACACACAGAGAGACCACATTTACCAGCAAGCCTTTCAGTTAAGGGTGGCCACGTCACGGTGAAGTCACCCACTTTCAAGATTACTGCATAACTACTTCTCACTTGTGATTTTCTTCCTTTCTTCTCCATAATGGAGAGGACCCTGAGGACCCAGAGGAAAAAGGATCCGCAGATGGAAAGAGCCTGGAAGCGATCTCACGTGGAGTCACCATGTTGGTGTGTTACTAGCAGGAAAGAAAAGTGCGGTACATTAAACACTGGGGTTTTAACATTGCGTGTTTCAACAATTACCCTACTCTGGTAATATCTCACCAGTGTTCCTTCTTAAATCTTGGTACTGTGGTTCAGAGATCTGCCATGCCACACTAGCTATTTTAATTCTTTGCTTGGCTGCCGCTTGGGGAAATTTAGGGCATTCAAATATTTTTCCTTTCCTTATTTTATTCTATTGGTGATCTTTTTTTTTGTTTAGTTGCTAGTCTTTCCTAGTTTTTATTCATTTCATTAAGAATATTTTGTAAACCTGTGTCATGCAGACATTGTTACCTGAAAATGACTCAGCATATTTTTAAAAATCTATGGTAACCATTTTTCCATTTTTCTCTTGCAGTCTATATAGGTAATTACAAATCTGTTTCTTTTTCAGACTGTAAGTTTCACGGATTCAAGAATGATGACCCAGTTTTCTGAGAACTCTCCTGAGTACTACAGCAGCTGGTTCAGAGGAGGTACCCAATATTTTCTGACTAATAGGTCTACTTGTCATCGGTAAGACAGGATGACTGAGTCCAGAATTTTGTCTGCCAGTTGCAACTGAGGGTAGATATAAGTGGATTCAGCATTGAGAATAAACACAAAGTATAAGCTGCAAATAAACTCTCCATGGCCGTACAGAAGATTCAGCCAAAGGAGCTCGACAATTCATCATTTTAAGTGCAAGAAGGACAAATAAGGACAATCCACTGAAATGTCAAATTCTTCATCAATTACACAGAAATAATCAATGAATCTGCTTTGGGAATATCAACAGAAACCCAGGTAGAAGGTTTGGAACTGTTAATGTTGCTCAAACACAGACACGTCAGTTTTGTTGCCAATTAACCCACATTTTATGATACAAGTCTCTCAATAAACTTCCAATGATACAATCCAAATTTTCCTTTAACGGGTGCAACCTCACTACTTTTGAAGTACATTGGCATAGTACTGCCCAGCACTTAACCGAAAATTCAAAAACCTTCTGACCTCTTAGAAGAACCAAGAGATTTGTAAATGGGACCAAATGGGCAACTGCCATCTTTTGGCTTTTCCTGGGCTTCCTGAGATACAGTCCGTCTGAGATCCCTATCCACGCACAGAAGTTCAAGGCCATGGCTGGTGGTCACTAAAATCTAAAGTGTAGGCTGGATATACAGCAAGATCTTCCTGCATTCTTTTTTTTCTATCTATATATCTATCACTCCATCATGAGGTGGAAAATGTTGTCTTTTCCTACAATCCCAGCTGCTATTTCCAAATTTACCTCTTATCTGAGCTCTAGATCCAACTGAACCCTCAGTGACTCCAGGTGGATGCCCCGTTGGCACCTGAAAGTGATGTACATAAGATGAAACTCTTAACTGCCACCATCTCTGTCCTCCCCTAAACCTAGCTGCGTCATCTTCATCTTTGACTACCAGGAACCATCTTTGAGTCCACTTGCTTCCTTATTCTATTTATCTCTTTAGAAGATCCTGTCATCACTCCGTCTAAGGAATATTTCTGTACATCTCATCTTTCACAAAATAACCTTAGTCATCTTGTGTCTCACCTGAGCCCCAGCAACAGCTTCCTAATTGGCTTTCTTCTTCTATACACTCTACTGTCAGTCTATCAGTGAAATACAGACAACGCTATATTTTAAAGACACACATCAAATCAAATTAGCCTCTCGTTATGAAAGCTTAAACGGCACTAAATAATTTCACCTGTATTGCTCTCCACTCACATCTCGTATCATTTTTCCTCCTTCAGCATTTCCTTTTAGCAAATGCCAAGCTCTTTTTCATTGCATGTGGCATTTAACCTCCTGTTAGATGTGTTTCCCACCTTGAAATAGCTAGTTCCTTATTCTTCCCATCTCTTTTACATGCCACCTCCTCAGAGAAGCCTCAGAAGATTCCCCCTCCTTGATCTTTTCCCACCTGGGACCTTGTTTTGTTCACTCAGCATTTTGTATAATGCTTGACACTCAGCTTAATAAATATAATTTAAATAAACAAATGATTATGAGAATTTCACGATGTGAGAGAGCCACTAGGATTGAGATGACACTTCTATATGCTTGTGATTTGTCAATTTATAAGTCAAGTGTTACCCATGCTGTATCATAAAACAGGTGGAGTTTTTTCATGAAGCAAAGAAAGGAGTTATTTTTGCTCCCTAAAGGGAGAAAAAAATGAGGATGAATTCCAGTAGGTAAAGTGCTGGTAAGGTCAAGATTTAACAAAGGGAGAGAACAGAAGGGGTTAACTTATGTAATGTGGAATAGATGTGAACCCTTTCTTTGTCGCTACTGTGAAACCTACCTTGCTCACTAATGCATTCTGAGAATATCAAGAGATGCTAAATCTTGTATCTGGATTAGCACGAGTTAAACCGGTGCCCAGGGCCATCTACACAGTATGTTCACGTAGGCAAAGGAACCAGAGAATGAGGAGGAAGCGGACATCTTCATGACGGGGTCGTAGGAAAGGATTTTTGGAATATGGTATAAAATGCACAAAACATAAAAGAAAACGTGACACCTTTGAAAATATTGAAATTAAAATTACTTCTAAAGCCCATATGAAGAAAAGGAAAAGACAAGCCACAGACTGGAAAATACATTTGCTATGCACGTCACCAGTAATGTTTTAGTGCCCAGAATAAAGCAAGAACTCCAACATTTCTCTTTGGGGAGCAATTCAGCAATCTCTGGTAAAGTTGAAAATATTCTTATCTAAAAATTTAACAATTCCACTGCAGTCTGATCCTCTCAAGAACCCTGATATGGGGAAACATGAAGGAGAATGTTCTTTGCAGCACGGTTTGTAATAGTGAAAAATTGGAAACATGATTAGAAAATGGGTAAATAAATTCTGGCAAAACCACACAAAAGAAATCTGTAGAGTATTTACAAAATTTTAAAACCTTCATGTCAAAACTAGGTGTCATTTATAGATATGAGAATATGTATTAAAAACATGGAAATGGGCATGAGAATAAAAAATGTCACATTCATGATAATTTCTGGAAAGGAAGGCAAAGGAATGGAATCAGCAAGTCTGGGAAAAGAATCATCTACGCATGGAAAGAGCATCAGGGGGCTCGTTATGTTTCCATTCAGGTCATCTGTGGATGTAAAAATCTTTAAAACGCACACTAAAAAAAACATTAAAACTTAGGAAATAAATATAAAGAAAACAAAGTGGAATAAAGTCAGATAAAACCTAGGCTAAGGGTAACAAACAAAAACCATGCTGTACAATCCACATGGCAAAAAAATGATTCCAACACTAGAACATTTAGTTAAATAGTCACTTACACCGTGTTCTCAATTGTAGGAAATAAGTCCTTGTATGCAGACCAGGGTATTGCAAAGATTCAAAACTTTCATAACCCCAGTTTTGGAAGTTTCAGCAAACGGCTGCAACCCCTTCACTTATCCGAAGGAGAATCAACATCAGCCGCTGACTCTGTCTCCTGCCACTCAGCTGTGTGCGGTGTAGGCGGCAAGGAGAGGTGAAGCATCTTGGCTGGTGGACGTATTTCTGAGTTAGCCTGACAGAGGGGCGCAAAGTGCATCTCTAAAAGCAAATGAAATTATATCGTCGTAAATAGATAAGAGCTCTGTCTGGGACACAAGCAACGCCTTGCCCAGTGAATCACTCCAGGCTGCTCTGTTTGCCTGAAATAATCCAGGGCCTTTTGTGTTGAAGGAAGCCATGAATTTTTCTGCTCTCCAAACAGCAAGAGCAGGCCTCTGCCCTGTTGTCTGTGAGAAAACTTCCTAAGATTGAGGGGAGGGAAAAAAAAACAAAAACAAAAACACAGCAAGTAGTTGGACTCTGAGGAGAAAAAATATGGGTCATATTTTGGTCTCATTCTGCTCATCTTTGGAGAAACTAAATTCACTTTGAATCAACTAGGGATTTAGCCTCCTTGTAAGGAAACCAAGATTTTGTCATAATATAAAACCTGACACAATTATAGTCGAATGGAAACCAGAGGTGCTTTGGGTCTTTGGTTTTTCCCGGAAGCTCTGAAAGAAATTAGCGTCCCAAAGAAATCAGCAGTGTAAAAAGACACTCTTCCTTCACAGCACGTCAGGGCGCTTTGCTTCATTTCCTCACATTGTCCCAGCACCCAGCAGCCTTGGCAACTGTTGGGCAATGGGGTCCCGTCCTGGGGGACACCCCAACCCTCCAGGAAGTTCAGACCCAGTGCCGATCTTGCTCAATTCCCAAAGGCCAGGGTAAATGGGACCTGGATTCTCCAGGAAGTAATGCTGCTGCCCCAAATTCCAGAGTCCAGAGACAGGAAATCTTCACCAGCAAGTACCACGTCACCCCTGCCTTCCACAGAGAGGGGCGGGTTGTAGGATCTCCATTTAGAAACACCAGAAACAGACTTAGACATAGTAAATAATTTTATGGTTACCAGGGAAAGGGGGTGGGAAGGGATAAATCTGGGAGTTTGAGATTTACAGATGTTAGCCACTTTATATAAAAATAGATTTTAAAAAAAGTTTCTTCTCTATAGCCCAGGGAACTATGTTTGGTATCTTGTAGTAGCTTTTAATGAAGAAAAATGTCAAGACGAATATACGTATGTACATGCGTGACGGGGACGTTGTGCTGTGCACCAGAAATTGACGCGTTGTAATTGACTGTACTTCAATTAAAAAGAAAAAGAAACAGGCCACGTCCAGATTGTAATGGAAAATATATATTTATATTTCCAAGTACTTCCAGCCTAGATCTTATAATGTAAGTGGATGTGACGCCCTCCAGGAGGATGGTTTCCCGATTTGAGGATACTCCGGGGGTAGTCAGTGGACATTTATTCAGAAGACCACACAGCAGAGACGGCATTTACAAGGCTACAGCCTACTTCATCTCTGACCCACACAGAAGTTTGTTAATTAGCATAATGAATATTATACATGGATTGTCATTGGTGAAATCAATGTCTGGTTAATAAGCATAATGGAAATTGGATATGGGTTTTCATTGGTGACAATGACAGTATTCAGGACACACAGATGGGCTGGATACCGCAGGTATATTCCTACTCTCACAACAGCAGAGGATTTTTAAAGCTCTAGCACATCTTCCAGACCTTAGTAATAGCTCCCCAAGTTCAGTTCCTACTTGGTCCTGGGGTGCTGGTTTAGAAGATTCTTGATCATGTGATTCTGAAAAGAACATGGCTAAAAGACGTATGTCACACAAGAGCTCACATCTGCCTTAAGTGAAGTTTTCATACAGGGTGATTAGGGAGTGGACAGAAGCACAGAAAACCAGGATCTCATTGAGTTTAGAGAACTCTGGGCTTGCTTGCTTTAGATTTCAGATGTACAGGAGAACGCTTGTCTGAGCCCTGTTTCCCTTATACCTCGTAGAGATACCGGGAGGGAAACAGCAAATATTGCCCATCTCTTAATACTGAAAGGAAGCTAGTTGTGCACAGCCAGTCAGGTTTAAGTCAGCTTCTAGCATAAGGACTAAGGCAGACTCAAATAAATATGGCGTAAAGAGGAAGCAGAATTACAAAAGATCAAGGGATGTAACTGGGCAGTCAATGACTGATGAGGAAGAGAGGTAGAGACAAGCGGACTTAAAAGGACAAAGGAAAAAAAAATAAAGTACATGGAGCAATGTGAAAAGGGGAAACAAAGGACAAAGAGAACTAAAATAAATAAATAAATAAAAGAAATGAAGGCACCACCCTGGAATGGGAACAATAGGAAATACTGAAAACAAATAAGTAATATTAAAATATATATTCAAGAGAAGAGGGTGTAGCTTAGTGGTAAAGCACATGCTTAGCATGCATGAGGTCCCCGGTTCCATCCCCGGTACCCCCATTACATACAAAAATAATAATAATAAGTAAGTAAATCTAATTACCTTTCCCCCAGAAAAACAAAACAAAACAATACCCCCAAAATATATATATATTTTTTCAAAGCTTGGTAATAAGATAAAATGATGACTGCATATCCTTTCAGTGTCATGGGGGCATTGTCTAACAGGACGTCCCCAGGATTATTTAAATTTCTAGGAGAAGGTACCTTAGTTTGATTAACTATTTACCATTGATTAGGAATCGTAATCTTTGGCGTTAAATGTTAATTTTATATTTTCTCTGATATAAACGCAAATGATATCTGAACAGTAGGAGCGATGATGCCAAAAATGACCATTTTTGTTGTTTATATTTTTACCATTTTATCAGTTTTATTGCCCTGTCCAGTGAACAAATTTTGTAGCTGAACTTAGCAGCCTTATTCAAGCAGTTAATTCTTTCCGAGTCTGTATGTAATGAGTTTTTCAAATTCTCTTTGAATCAGTTTTAACATCCTGCTGGTTCCCTCATTAATGAGTTAAATACATTTTGGACATGATAGTCATGTTTTAATTTTATTTCAGTATACCTTTCTAGAAAGTCAGAAGAGTCGCCAAAACATTCATAAGTAGTTTCCAAAATCGCTCAAAGAATCGAGAGACTGAGTGCTGTCTTATTATTCCTGCTCTCCAGATACCTACAGGGAAAGATACGTGACGTTCTCTTCGGGTGGAAATATCTTCATTCTCACTTAACAAAGAAAAACGCTAGGCTTGAAGAGCTTAAATAAATGTGCCCTTATTAAAAGTTGATACTAAGAAGTTGTACAACCTTTAGATTCCATGAACGGAATTAGAAAACGAAACTTAAAGAGTTACCTCGGAAATACACTTCCATCTTAAGCAGCCTCTTAATGCTAATGTTCTGTGTTGCTCCGGGCATTTTGCTGAAGCCACTGGTACAATCTGGCCAAGACTCTCACTGCCTGAGGCTTATTTTCCCTCCTGTGAGGTGATCTGCATTCTTATCAAGAAAGCAGGGACGTTTTATGGGCTCTTCTGACCCTGTCCTAATAGTTGGAGAAAATAATCTTGACTTTGGTTCTAACTAGGGCATTTAGGGAACAATGCAATTATTCTTGCAGTTTTTAGATTGTCGGAGAATGAAAGAAAATAAATCCAAGAAGATCAGAATATTCTAAAAACTGAAGTTCGCCCCATTTTGAGACCAGGGTTTTAAAAATTTCCATATTTCACCTCATTTTCTCACGTTCTCTCTTCCTTTGAAACAGGAAGCTTAGTTTTGATCTACAGAGACGACTGGGAAGGAAGAACTTTGACGTGACCCCCAAAGAAGAGAAGTTGAGAACTGGGCGAAGCAAAGGGACCTGTTGATTTATCAAATTGTCTTATTTGTTGTATCTTCTGGGTGCCCTGTGCTGTGCGGGATACACCCACTTAAGGAATTTAGGGTCCACTTCAAAAAGACAAAGTGAACGAAGAGCAGACAGTTCAATAATGCAGTGTTAAATGTTGTGAGACAGACCTGAAATGTTGTAGAGATCCAAAAAGATGTGGGTGGGGTGGAGTAGGGAAAAAGCAGGTGGTCTGTTGACACAAGTAAGCTTGAACTGAGAGATCAAAGACTCTCCAGTTATTTGTAACATTGCCGAGGAAGAAATAAAGATGTCCAAGGGCAAGGTAGAGAGATTGTCTTATAAAATACTACTAATAATGAAGTACTATGTATGGAGTTCAGACTTCTTGCCAGGTATACAAAGTAGCAATTTACACATACGTCATGTGTGTTTAATTTCACTGAGTCATCGTTCCTGTGAGACAGATAAAATTATACCCATTTTACAGATGAGAAGACTGACAGGTGCCCGAGATCTTAACCAGGGGTTATTGAGTTCACCTGCTGTGTGTGTATGTTCACATGATGGTGGCGACTATACACATCTGCCCTCATTGAGTTATATTCTTTGTCATTTTTGTTTTCATTGTAAATTCTGGTTAAATATAAACCAATCATGAAGAGTAATTTGGGAAGTTGCTTTATCATTTTAAAAACATTTTGAATATTTTACATTATTTGGTCCTCTTAATGCTGTGAGATGGGACGGGCTGGGATTACTTCATCCATTGTATAGATGAGGGAAATGGGGCACAGAAAGGTTTAACATCCCTCCTGCTCTGTAAACTCTGATTGACAGGTATGTCTATTTGGTGTGATAAGAGAGAGATACAATCACAAGCAGAGCACAACTCAAAACAAGTATAGAAATGTGTGCCTTCCTTCCTTCTAAAGGGGAAAAAAAAAAATCTGTCAGCCACAGGAAAGAACTGTCAAAGGTCCATGATGTCTAGTACAAAAATTGTGAAAGATAAATCACAGTACAAGTTGTTTTGTGACGGTGTAAATGTCTAAATTTTTCATCAAGTCCAAAAATAGATATCTACCACCTTACACAAGTCACATGTGCTCCTCCCAACATTTTAACTCAAGAGAGGTAAGTTGGGAATATGTTCGGAGCTACCTAGGATGTTAACATTGGGGAAAAGAGTTTCTTTTAAAAAAAAGAATGGCCACATAAAAGAGAGAAAAATATATGATGGACACTATTGGTTGGAACTGAAGGGCATAGGTGAAAACACGAGCCCAATTTTTCTCCTTTTGTGATTTAAAATTTGACCGCATACATCATTAGTTGGTGCTAAATGCTGTCCTTCCTACTGAGGGACAAAGTCCTGTACCATGGAACTTAACATCCCAGCTCAGCTCTTCCAAAGCTACAAAGCACTGTGGAATCCGTACGAGAAATAGCAATGGAATTACCTGCTCCCACGTAGTGTAAACAGTTAATTATTACTGAGAACTTACTGTGTACTAGGCACTTGTCTCTGCTCTTTTCAAATTGATTCATTTCAATACAACGATTTATTACTATCTCTGTTTTACAGATGAGAAAACTGAGGCACAGAGAAATGAAGTAAATTGCCTACTGGCTGATCAAACAGGAAGTGGTGGAGACCGGATTGAAACCCAGCAGCCCAGTCCAGGGCTCTCAGTTTCAATGACTAAATTATCTTTCATCTGGATGCTATGAGAGTAACTCAGAGCAGCTGTTAACAATCATTTTATGGAATGAATTCACCAGTCTTGAGGCCACATCACACAAAACACAAATTAAACAACCACCTGAATCTCATGCTTACCATGTGTAAAAAAAATATGGACAATAGTAATACTTTGCACGATTCATGTGAGGATTCAGGACTAGAACATCCTGTCCCACCCAAGTGGGGAGAAACCCTTGTGAAGTTCACAGTCCAGAGGCGCAGGCTCACTGACAGACTGAGAGCTACTCATGGGACCCTAGAATGCTTCCCCACCCCACCCACTGCACATCCCAAAAGGTCTACTCACAGCAGTTCCTCTCATCCAGATGCATTCATCACAGCCAGGTATCGGGAAAAATCAGAAGGCACACAAAAAGTCAAAAAATGCAATTGGCAGAGACAGAGCAAGCATCAGAACCGGACATGGCAGGGATGTTAGAACCATCAGACTGGGAATTTACAGCAATGATGATGAATATGCTGAGAGCTCTCGTGGGTAAAGCAGACAGCACCAGGACCAGATGGGCAATGGTAGCAGAGAGAGAGAAATCCTAAGAAAGAACCAAAAAGAAATACTATCGATTTTTTTTAAATCTCTGTTAAGAGAAATAAAGAATGCCTTTGACAGGCTTATCAGTAGACTGAACACAGAAGAATCACTGAGCTAGAGGATATTTCAATTGAAACCTCAAAAACTGCAAAGCAAAGAGAAGAGACTGAAAAAAACCAGAATTCCAGGAACCGTGGACAAACTACGGAAGGTGTACCACACACGTAATGGGAAGACCAGAAGGAGAAGGAAAAAAAAGAAGGAACAGAAGAAATCTTTGAAACAATAAAGACTGAGAATTTCCTCCAAATTAATGCCAGACACCAAACCACAGTTCCAGGAAGCTCAAAGATCACCACAGAGGATAGATGCCAAAAAATCCACACCTAGGAACAGCATCATGCACTACACGAAACCAAAGATACAGAAAGAATCCCAAAAGAAGCCAGAGGGAAGACATATTTATAGAAGAACAAAAATAAGAACTATATGCAGCTTCTCCTCCAACCAGAAGAGAGTGGAGTGAAATTTTTTAAGTTTGGAGAGAAAAACAATGAAGGCAAAATAAGACATTTCACAAAGGATGGAGATCAAAGAATTTGCAACTGCATGAGTTTTGATGTTTGTCTTTTTTATATGCCACATGAGTTTTGATGCATTACCTGAGTGTTTCACTTTCTGAAAATCCATCCATCAATATACTTAATCTAATAAAAGTTTATTTTTTCAAAAAGGTCCACAGAATGATGGGGAGGGAAAATGACAGTGAAGCTTCAATCACTATATCCAGCCTCTCCCATGAAACTGAACACAGGCTCAAGTTGCAGATGAGAAAACTAACTTCAAATCGTGTTCACGATTTTGCTCATTACAAAAGACTAAACATTTTGACTCCTGGATTTTCAATTACCTAAATACAACCAGAAAGTGCATAGGGTTCCTGAGCCTTCAACCAGGGTCAATGTTTTAAGAATGGGGCAATAAAAAAGTGTTGTGTTTATAATATTTTGTAAACCCTCCTGAGATGGTCTTTCTTTGCCTGCTGAAGGCAGAGGATGCTCGAGTCACAGCTGCCCGAACAAGGAAATCCACTGTGGACTTCTTATCAGTGAGACATACTCTTTAACTGAATAGTATTATGTTATGTTAAGGCTGCTTGTTACAGCATTTTGTCCCACCTAACTAAAGAACCGCTCTTAGAAGTTTCAGGGTAAACCAAATCACCCAAGTCTCAAGGATGAATCTGAGACAGGAAGGGGGAAGGGCCCAGCCATTCAAGGAACGCTACAGCAATTAACACCAAAATGGTGAAAGATTCAACCCCCAGGAGGCCTTGAGGCTCAGGATGCTGAGAGATTTAACTTCTAGTAGATCCTGAGCTTCATTATACGCCCATTGTAATATATTAACATGGTGAATAACAGGCCCACAGGCGCCACGGCAGCCCCAGGGCTGGCCACAGAAGGTCAAAGGGTGGGAAATGGCCAACTTCCTGGGAATCCCAGCCCCTTTCCCCTTAGGCTGGTCCTTCTACTTATTAGCATATGAAGCCACCAAGCCCAGAAAAGCCAGCAACATAGCGGCCAGCAGCGGTCCTCTCTCTCCCTCTTCAGAGACGGCCCGCATTCTGTCTAAGGAGTGTGTACCTACTTTTAATCTGAGCACCCAACCCCCACACCTCGTGGCCTTTCTCTTGCCTTTCAATGTATCTCTCTGAATAAATCTACCTTCACTCAACTGTGGCTCGCTCTTGAATTCTTTCCTGCGAGAAGTCAAGGACCCACGCTTGGCGGGGCACGTCCCAGGGGCTCAACCGAAGCCTGGGACACGGCCCTCCTCACGCCCCACACCCATTTTTCCTGCATCAAAATGGCAAAGTGGTGGGGACGTAACTTACCTTCAGTAAGTACTGTTTCATGCAAACCTCGCTGCTGATAATAACTAAAATTACTCAAGCGCCGATCACCAGCCATGTATAAGGTTAACTTCTTTACGTCCATTACTTCATTTAATTTCTACAACCACCCTTTCAAGTGAGTATGACCATCATCATTCTAGAAAGCAGCGATCCATTCCAGAATCCACTCCAGAATTCACTCCATTCTAGACTCAAATGCAGGTCTGTCTTAGACCAGAGCCTGGGAATTCCGTGAGACCAGCATTTTCCGTGCTGAGCAATCTGATGACTGATTTCTCAAGGAGGATACTGTAATTCTCCCCATCTGTTTCCTCAACCACAATTCTCAAATGAGAATAATTAAACCAGGATTGATCTAAAGGTCAGACACATAAAGTGCTTGGAATGGTCCCGGGACCTGGGAATTGCCTAGTACTGGTTAGCTACTGTTTAATTAACGTGCATGTGATTATTGAGCACGTACGTGACTCAAGCAAAATAAAAGACGGGGGAGACCCACGATCAAATACATTTGGTACATCTGGGATGGCAAAATTAAATAGGTCCTGTACGCAGGACAATGACACTGCAAACAGCAAGATTAAAGCACGCACTGTTTCCAACACTTACTTGCTGAGAAAACACTTTTCTTCAGAGTACATGTATTAACATAATTCATTCATTTAACAGACATCGATTGCACTGATGGAATGATAAACACGAGTGGTACCGTTCCTCTCTCATGAAACTAGCAGACAGCAAGGGAAAGATACAAAAACAAATGAAAAGCAGATTAAACAGTTACGAACCGTGAAGGGGTCTAGGAGGTGGAAATGGACTGAACCTTTGGATACTGGGGATGTGGAAAGAGAAAGGAGGTATTCCAGGTGAGGGGCAGGGCACAGGGGAAAGGAAAATAATCCAGGAAAAAATTTCAGGAAAATCAGAAGCAATCGCAAGCTAACAGCTTTATTCCTGCTTGTTGTTTTCAAAGACTGATATTTAATCCCAACAGGAGGCGTGTCTATTGAGGACAACTATGTCATTTGTCCAATTGTCCCATTGTTGCTATGATCATCAAAACACAGAATGGTACAAACAGAGAGCAAATTGGAGCCTTTAGTGTAAACATTAATTATGCAAAAGAGGAAACTGAAGCACGGAGAGGTAAACTGACTAGTGTCCCCGCCCCTGGCTGCCCGGACCCACGCGACTCCCATTACATCATTGTCAGTCCCCACAATTCATCATTTGCTGAACTGGAATAAAATAAATAAATGAGTATTCCTCCAGCTTGGTACAATGCTAGGTGTTAGGGGGACTCAAGTGAATAATTTGAATAACAATGTAACTTCTTCCCTTAGGATACTTAGAGTCTTTTTGGGGAACCAGGCAGAAATATAGCAAAATAGCAGGATCAGGCTTAAAGAGGATCCCAGGAGAGCAACCGAATAGAAAGGAGAGATCGCCCTTCACAGGGTCCAACGAACTTAGAAGCAATCAGTACTTAAAGAGTTCAAAGAAGAGTTCGGGGTCCCACGGGAGGTCTTTTGCAAGAGATCAAATCTGAGCTAGGTGTGAGATTCTGGAAGGTTTTGAGAGGCAAAGTGAAAGAGATTTCCAAATGATGGTGAGGATGGGGGTTCTGGAGGGAGCCGGTGGGGTGCTGTGTTCGGGGGGGTCATCAACACGGGTGCAGCCAAGCAGGGAGCCGGAAACGTGGATCGAGTCCAAATATCAGCTCAGTGGGTCGCCTGTGTAAAAGCAATCTTAGAGCTCATGGAAGGATCCTGGGGAGGAATATTCAGGCTCCTGAGAGCCTGGCTTTATCCTTCATGCATTCACTCAGTATGCAGGGAGAGCCTGGGTGAGAGCAGGCAGCATTCCAGGCTCCGGATGCACAGATCAACAGAACGAAAGAAAGTCAAAGAAAAGAAACACCCTCTGGGAGCTGATGCTATGATCTGGTTCTTCTCAAACCTGCCTGCACAGCATTATAATCCCCTGAGACGCTTTTTTATAAAAGACCTGAGGAACGTTAAATACATATTAATAAGTGAACGGGGCCAGTCTGGAAAGGCTACAGACTGTAAAATGCCTACTATGTGACATCTTGGAAAAGGCAAAACTACAGAGACAGTAACAAGATCAGTGGTTGCCAAGGGTTCAGAGTAGGGTAGGGAGGATGAACAGATGGGGCACAAAAGAATTTTAGGAGTAGGGGGTGAGACTATTCTGTACCCTACTGTGATGGCAGATTCATGATACAATGCATCTGTCAAAATCCACAGACTGTCAACACCAAGAGGGAACCCTAATGCAAACTACGGACCTTAGATGATAATCATGTACCACTGTTGTTTCACCCACTGTAACTAACACACCAGACTAATTGAAGACTCTCATAACAAGGGAAATACAGGAGGAAGAAGGGATAAGTGGAAACTTCCTGTACCTTCTACACAATTTTTCTGTTGACCTCAAACTGATATATATATATATGCACATTTTAATTGGAGTATAGTCAGTTACAATGTGTCAATTTCTGGTGTCCAGCATCATGTCCCAGTCATGCATACACATACATACATTTGTTTTCATGCTCTTTTTCAAGATAGGTTATTACAAGACATTGAATATAGTTCCTTGTGCTATAAAAAAGACATTTTTAAAATCTATTTTATATATACTAGTTAATATTTGCAAATCTCAAACTCCCAATTTATCCCTTCCCACCCACTTCCCACTCCCTATAACCATAAGTTTGTTTACCATGTCTGTGAGTCTGTTTCTGTCTTGTGAATAAGTTAATTAATGTTCTCTTTTTTCTTTTAGATTCCACATATAAGAGATATTACATGGTATTTTTCTTTCTCCCATCTTTTTAAAATGACAAATCTTACTAAAAACAAAACAAAAATAACACCTGCTCTCGGGCCCCACCTGGAAATCTGATTAAATAAAATGATGGTCTCGGGTACGCTTTAAAAGTGTGCCCCATGCTTTTAAACCTTCACCGCGAAGTGCAGGCAAAGACTGGGACTACGGGAACTCTCCTGCATGGCTGGTGAGAGTGCCCAATGGTACATCACTCTGGAAAACAGTTTAACAGTTTCCTATAAAGTTAAACACATACTTACTGGATGACCTGGTCATCCCATTGCTAGGTATTTGCCCAAGAGAAATGAAGACTCATATTCACCTAAAATCTTGGATGAAAATATTTAAAGCATCTTATTCATAATCACCCCAAACTGGAAACAACCCAGGAGTCCTTCAACTGGTGAATGGATAGACACATTTAGGTATTTCCAACAAGGGAACACTAGTCATCAGTGAAAAGGAGTGAACCACTGATACACAACAGCACAGATGAACCTCCAACACATTTTGCTAAGAGAAGCACCGTTCTCGTGAAGGGAGATAATCAATAAACAAATAAACAAAATATGCCATAAATCACACAGTCATTAAGTGCTCCCCAAATAACAAAGCAGAGAAGGGAAATACGGACAGATTTGCAAATTCAAAGAGTGGTCATTTGAGCAAAGACCTGATGGGCGTGAGGCTGGGGGATCTTATCTAATATCGAGGAAGAGGTTGGATCATATAGGGTACGCATAAGAAGCCATCAGAAGTTTTTACCCATTTCTATCCTAACTGCCCATCCTGGCTGCTGGTTGGAAAACAGATCCTTGCAGTCTAAGAGCAGAAGCAGGAGACCAGAGAGGGGACCATTCACGGTGGGCCAGGTGGAAGATGACAGATGAGGGAAGAATTCATAGCGCACAACTTCCCTCCACTGAGACACACGCACAGTTTTTAAAGGGGACATCCTCTCCCAAATGAAACAGAAACGGAGCAGCTCCACGAGGCACGATGTGGCTTGAGCAAACTTGCTAATTCAGCCAGCAGGGCCAGGAGTAAAAGGAGAAAAATGCTAGCTTTTAATGATACTGAGAAGAATGTTTACTGCCTCCAGCAAAGACTGGCGATGGAAAATGAACAATGCTCAGTCTGATGAACACTGATCTGTCTTCCACAAGCCTGCGTTGAGAAGGCTGTCTAACACAACCAATGGGGAGAGGGGGCAACAAGGAAGAGTATAAATGGCTTTGAAAGACTCCCATCCATCCAGAATGTCCCTCTGTCCACAGAGTCCTACTCAAAGCAGTGCCTCAAAACCTCGAACCCAGGGTTCCACCTTATGGGGTTCTGTATTCAATGTAGAAACTGAAGAACCTAAAAAAATCAGGCTTCAGCGAAGAATAACAGGCACACAGAAGCCACATTCTTTGTGCCTATCCTAGGTTGGGTTTTCCCAGACGCCACCTCTAAGCACCAATTCAAGTGCAAACATTTATATGGGAGATGCAAGAAACATTACTAAGAAAGTGGGGAAGTGACACAGGGAAGAGAAGGCAGCCCATTAAGCCAGCTTTTCTTGTTGAAAAACGGAGCTTGATCCTTTGTGGAAACTCTGGGAGACTTTGCAAAACAAAACCTAGAGTCACATCACCCAAGGAGAGAGGGAGCTGGGGTATTTATACACCAACTGCTATTCATCACTGGTTGAAGGCTGCAGAGGGGCAGGGAATGCATTATTTTCCAAGCACTACCAGCCTCCTAAAGTGGAGGCTTCGGAAAAAAGGCTTCAAACAAAAAAAATGAAGATACTAGCATCTGAACATCAAAGGGAGCTCTCCAAAATCATAAGGAGAGAGGGCAAAGTACCCACAGGTTCTGCTATACTATCCTGTCTCCCCTCTGTGCCAAGAGCAAGACATTTCTTTATGTCTGGCCAGCTCTTCCTCTGCAGAGGAAATGATTTCAACAAATTGCAAAAAAGGAGGAACCCTTCCTGCTATCCATTTCTCTCAAAGCACTCCTCATTGATTTATCCATTACATTATTGTTATAAATTAATAAAGTAAGGCACGCGTTAATTTACTTTATAGGTTTCTCAGCCACTGATTTCCTATTATCCCTTTCTATTACTCAACTCACTGACTCCTGCAGATAAATTGTCTGCAACACAAGTGCATCCCAGACTCTTGGATTTTATTAAGTATATAAAAGGTGTGTGTGATTTGTATTAGCAACTCAACTCATCACCCCATATTCAAAACTTAGCCAATTAAGCTCAAGTGCATATTAAAATAGGAAATAAGTTCCCAGGTTCTAGTTAATATTCTTCTTGCCTAATGAATTGTTCATTCTTTCTAATTCTAGTGTCATTTGCTTAATTTTCTTTTAATTTCTAAAATGTAAGAAAAACATGTCTGATTTTCTAGATGTGTGAAAATACACTGTCTTAATATTGATTGCGAATATTTCTTAAGAACGCTGAATAAAAGAGGCATCGTGAGTGATAAGTAATATATCCTCCACCTGACACAGTGCCAGGTACACAGTAGGTGCTCAATAAATGCTTGGTGAGTGGATGACTGCACCTACAGTTATATGACTGATGTTCATGCACAAGTCAGGAGACCAGTTGTCACCACAGCAGCTTGCTTATTTATCTGGAAATTATTGTCCTTGTAGGTTTTTGGTGAGCCTGCAAGATGAAAAAGGATGTTTGTATTTATAGTATTTCTTAAAATTAATTGGCTGCTATTTTTATAGTCCTTTGATGCATTAATATATTTCAGTATAAAAAAAAGCCATTATTTCACTCATTTACTCCTTCAAAATGTTTACTAAATGCTGACTGTGGGCCAGGACTCATGAACAAAGGTCACAAAGCAGACAGGATTAAAAGGAGGCTTAGCCTTCTAGACATCACCTGTGGTGAAGCGTTTATAACACAACCACCCACAGAGCAAGGAAACTGACTCCAGTGGGAGACGGGGAAGTCTCACCCAACGTGGGATATTTGAGATGGGTCTTTCTAATTCCGGATGCTTCCAGATGAAAGGAAAGGAAAAACAAGGAAAGGCACTCTGGGCAAAGAGACCAGCACGTGCAGTTACAGGCTTCAAAAACATTATCGGGTTTTTCTTTTTTTAAAGAAATTTTGTTGTAAAGTCATTATAATAGTCATGGTTCTCCAGAAAAAAAAATAATAATAATAACCAATAGATCCTTTGAGAGAGAGAGAGAGGATGCATTTGAAAGAATTGACTCATAAGCCTGAAATTTGCAAGGCAGGCTGGCAGGCTGGAAATCCACATAAGGGTTTACATCACACCTTTAAGTCCAAACTTCAGGCCAACAGGCTGGAAACTCAGGATCCCTTTGCTCCAGTCCTGAGGCAGAATTCCTCCTTCTAGGAACCCAGTCCTTTCTCTCAAGACCTCCAACTGATTGGATGAAGCTGTGAACAAAAAAATACTGCAACCGTATCAGTAAACAAAGAATGCTGAAGCCATCAAGTCATCAGCGGCTGCCGCCATCCCCCAGGGAAGACAAGCCTGCCGCCCAGCCTCTGCAGCCACTCACAATGGTGCACCCTGTGGGGACTCGGAATAAGAAAGGACAGGATACTGGCCCTAGAGAGCTAGGTGTTCATCAAAGGAATGAATTCATTGAGCCCAAATGTTTGCTTCCTCCCATACACAGAAAAGTGCTAAATTCTTTAACTCAAGATGTCTGGTTTTCTTTAGTTAACAGGTAGGATTTTATTGTTCCAACTACCTGGTCTTTGTTGTAAAGCTCCTATATATCCTAGCTTCTCCCCTGCTTCTTCGGAGCGGTCCCTCAGAGCGATCTGAGAGGCTGTCATCCCGGCTCGAGGCCTCATAACTCTCACCTTTCAGGCTGTGCATTTATTTCAGCCGACAACGCCCACCAGAGAGTCATGTGCTTCACTCAGAGTTCACCAATCTCGGTGTTAGTGTCTGCAACATCTCCACCAAACAGCTGAGCATCATGGTGGAACCAAATGGATTCATGAGAGTAACCCTCAGTCCCAGGGGCAGTGGTCCTCGAGGTACGCCCTCGGCCAGCACAGCAGCGTCACCTGGGAACCCGTCAGAAGCACAGGCTCCTGGGCCTCCCCAGACTTCCTGATGCAGAAGCTCTCGGAGCATGTCTGATGCACACCAGGGTCTGAGAACCACCAGACTAGAGCATTAGCTCTAACGTTTAGGTCATAAAGAAACGTGCTAACACGGGAGGAGGTTATTAATTGCCTTACTTTTCCTGGACTTGAGTCCCCTGATAGATTCCGTGTTTAAATGGCTTCTCTGATAGTCCCAGATATTTTGCAGAAACAACAAAAGACAGCACTATTGACATAACTAATCCATTGAACTTTTCTCCATCACTATCTCCAGCCCTTTAGCTATTGACTCTGCTAAGCTGCCTTCAACTTCCTAGACTAAGGCCAATAGGACCCGCATCAGAATTTGCCTTCAAGCCTCTTCAATAGCCCTTCTGTTGGTATTGATCATACAATGGGAGCGGCTTCTAAACTGCTCCACAGCAGTCCAGAGGCAATACAGCAAGAAAACAAATGGCAATGGTTTCTGTTTGAACTCCTTTCAGCGGTTTAAATACCCTATTCATTCATTGCCCCCATGAGCCGTTTTTTTTTTAAATCAGTTATCTATTGCCACAACAATGCTGTGTAACAAACATGCACAGAACCTGGATGGCAGGCAACAATAGTGTTGACTGCTCATGTCACTTGAGTAGGTCACTCTGCTGATCCAGGCTAGACCCAGTCACACATCCAAAGGTTGGCTGGCTGTGTGGACCAACAGCTGAGCCGCTGGACTCGATTCCCTGGTTCTAACCCTCCAGCACCCTCGCTGGGCACATTTTCATGGGGATGGAAGAGTGCAGGAAGCAGGGGGGCAGGAATGAAGCACCAATCACTCAAGCAAGGTTGGCAACGGGTCTGATTCATTCAAAAAGGGCAAGAATCAAGGCCGTGTTTAACATCTACCTCGCTCTGATGGGGAGCCTCTTCTCTGCCTCCCCTCCACCTTCTTCACTGGCTACTCACCCTCTGGATGGACCTGAGCTGTCACTTTCATAGGAAACCTCCACTGATTCCTCAAGGTCGGACTACAGCGCCCCTCCTGTGAGCTTTTCTGTAGCCCCTAAAATCCCCATTATTGAAGCCCTTATGATATGGACATGAGTTAGCAAATCCAAGAAAGCTGAGACAGATGCTGATAACATACACTTGAAAAAGGCTGTCGTACGGTTGGCCCCCATGTCCATGGCTTCCACATCCACAGATTCAACATAGTGTGGATCTAGAAATTTTTTTCTAATTCAGATAGTTTCTCAAAGCAAAACTTGAATTTGCCATATACGAACAATGATTTACACAGCTTTTACATCGTATTAGGTATTATAAGTAAGCTAGAGATGATTTCAAGTATACAGGAGGTTCTATGCAAACGTTACACCGACTTATGTAACAAATTCGAGCATTTGTGAATTTCGCTATCTGCGGGTGTCCTGGAAACCAATCTCTTGTGGATACGGAGGGACAGCTATATTTGGTTACTAAGTGATTACAGAACTACATTATAGATTTATTGGCTTTTTTTTTTGAGATTTTAATTTCTAGAATAAGTGACACAAAATTCTGTTTAATGTGAAGATTGATTTTCTTCAATACCCACACATACCATTTCTCCATGTGCTGCCCCTTGTCACCTGTGACCTTTCCACCCTGTGCCAAACAAAATCCCCCTCATCTTTGAAGGTTCCACCAGGCTTAGATGGTAACTATCCCCGGTGATCCCAGAGCACCCCACGTGGAACTGAGCAGGATCCTGTGGGGCCCCCCAGCCCCTGCCTCTTACCCGCAGAGTAAGCCTCTCCCAGGCTTCCCTGAGTCACAAAAGAGCTCGCTTAGACTCAGTCACAGACTCAGGGTCTGATGCTCTTTCCTGAGTCACTTTTCAGGACCTAAAACTGCCACCAGAGGGAAAAAGCTGACTGCATGATGGCCAGACAGCAGCCATGACATAAGCGACTCCATCTTGAGCAGGACTGAGTCTATGACCAGCACAATTCCAAGAACAACCTCAAGAGGATGCGATTAACACTATTGCTCATCATAATCTGTATCAAAATAATTGTAGCTTGTTCTGCCTGTGGATGTAAATGGGCAACTGAAGCAAAGGATGCCGCCGACCCATGTCAACATTTTCCACTCTGAGAACACAGCACCCTGTGTCAGCATGAAGAAGTTAAGGAACACAGACCCATGATCCCACGGAAATGGAATGATGCTCTGACAAGTGAGGATTTGTAAGCAGCTTTAGGCAGGAAAGAGCTCTCTGCAGGAGGTCCCTTGTGTCTGGTCACTAGCCTTAAATCAGGCACCCCCATGCCCTGCTTAACTCCAGCCCCAGGGCACCTTTCAAATCTTTTGATCACACAGTACCTTGTCTAACATGTTGGTTCCTTCCTAGATCAAAGAAGTAGAAATGGAGACTGAGTAATTAACAGATGACCAGATCTCTTTCCTAGCTTCCCCTTCAGTTCTCCCGTGAACAAACTGTGTGAACAAGACGGCATCTAAAGAAAAATCAGAAGAGGTCAGCAAGCCTGCACACAGTGAGGGGTGGCGATGACTGTGACCCCGCTCCCCCCATCTCAATGATTAACTGAGATCACTTCCATTTTCCCTTTGGCTGAACAGAATCTTTGGAGATGGCACTGGGGGGGGGGGCACTGAGTCCACCACCTCCCCAGATTGCCAACATGAGAAGAAATTGTAAAGAATAAAATTTGCCACCCCAAACTGCGTCTTTTGGGGCATGGAGATTAATTTAGGCTGATTATTTTTAAGAAACAAGAAGACTGAAAAAGCTTTTCTTGGTACCTCCCCGTAACTGCCTAAAAGAATGTAGACAGGAGGTCGCTGAAGAGGAGCGATCACCAAAGGTATCTGCAAAGAATACGGGCTCAGTGTGCTTGGGGCAGGGCCTGGAGATCAGAGTCCACTCTGTGTCCCATTTTCTCTGCCGAGCCCAGCAAACATGTGTTTACCAAACATTTGCTCTTCCATTTCCATGTGAATTGCATTCTTCCCTTTGAAGTCCCAAACCACTCCATCTCCCAGCCCACAACCTCTTTTGTCTTTAGCTAAAGATGCTATTTAAGGTGAGGGCTTCAGTCACTCAGTTTTCCTGGGTCTCGTATTACTAAATGTTGTTTTATTTTCTCCTTTAAGCTGTTCCATGTGCATTTAATTCTAAGGCCAGCCGGAAAGACCTGGAAGGGTAGAAGGATGTTTCTTCCTCCCCAACCAGGCTTCTAGTAGACTGCCAGACCGTGCCCTGAATAGTGCAGAAATGGAAGGGAAATTTACCCCAGTGAGCCCCCTGCGAACTGGTACCCAGGCACCTGTGTGAGCATCAGCAAGCAGCCTCTCTCTCTGATCTCTGCCTTTTAATTCCAGGAAGCTTAGCCAACCAGCCTTCTACTCAGGCTCTGCTGCCCCATCTCCTTTCGGTCCCTGGAGCCCCCAGTGAAAATCCTAACTTGGGCTCTGAACTCTTCACTCTTGAATTCATCTTCTCTCTCTTTCCTTCTCATTCTTCCTCAGTCTTTGCTCTCTCTTTTTTTAATTTTATTTTTTGTGATATATTTTTATTGACGTATCTTCAGGTTACAAGGCTGTGTCAATTTCTGGGGTACAGCACAGTGATTCAGTCATATAGGAACGTACATTATTTGTTTTCATTTGTCTTTGCCCTCTCTTTTATAAAATACTCACGTCCTATAATGCTTTCGCTCCCCACGTTTGTGTTTTGTGTGTTTTCCATCTCCATTTCCTCTTAGGGAGTTCCCGCGGCTAAAGGACCACACCCTGCCTGCCTACCTGCCGGTCTGAAATGGAAACCTAGACCCTGGGGTCTTCGGAAAAGAACAAAATTCAGGCTCAGCAAGTACACATCATTAGCAGGGAGCAAGTCGGTCCCGGGAGTGGTGATTAGGTATTTAAAGAAGTAATAAGGGTGGAAAGCCTGAAAACTGTAGGGCAGAAGCATTAAAAATAATCTCTGGCCACGTTTATGGAGTCAATGACTTGCAAGCCATTTGATTTATAACATAAAAGGATCTTTTTAAAAATTTAGCCGAACAGCGTGTTCCACAGCTTCCTAGTCATTCTCCCAGGGGACAGTGAGGTCCCATCCGGAGAGGATGCTAGTGGTCCTCTGTGCTCTGTCCTTACCTTACTTGCTCTTCCTAGGAGATGAAATCTACTTTCATGGGCTGCATTTCCATTTAAACTACAGACTCCCACAGCCACAGCTCTAACCCAGATGACCCTTCTGAGTTCCGGGGGGCAGCAGCTCGCTGCGTGTTTCCACCTGGATGTCCTGGAGGGACCTTGTGCTGTTTGGTTTTTATTTGTCCCTCCAGACACACGCTCTCCCTTTCTTCCCTCTGCTCTGGGCTCCAGGAGACTGTCTCTGGGAACTCTCTCAACTATTTCCATGGCTTCTTGAATTCTCGGTGAGTTTCATAAGTCACTGACAGGTACGGGGAAGAGGAGGAGAGAGGTTGCAACCTCGATTCCTCCAGTTTCCTCCCTGCCAGGCTACATTCTAACAAGCCCACAATACTCCACCTAAGGCCATAAAGTAAACCAAGTTCTGAAAACCACCCCTTCTCTTTGACCTTCAGACTTACAGATGGTGGCAATGGTCTTCCACTGTTGCTGATGTCAGAGGGCTTCCCTTTCCTCTGCTCACAACTTGGTAAAGAGCCTCCATTCAACTCTCCTCTCAGTGATGCCTTCTGAGTGTGCATCACTGTATCCAAACGAGACATTCCTGACCCCGCGTGTCCCCAAGCCCAGCACCCCTCCTGACTCTCCTGCAGCACCTGCCACAGTGAGCGACTCCCCGATCCGTCCTCTGGGATGATCTCAGAGCCCAGACGGTGATCACGGGCGACTCCCCTCCATCTCACTCACTCCAGTTTGTCAACCCCCACAATCCTGGGCATCCAATGGCCCCCTCACACCCTTCCTCTTTCTCCAGTCCCAGTCCAAGGCAGCATCCTCTGTCACCAAGCTTACTGTGGCAGCCCCCCAGATGATGGACCTTGATCGACCCCCTCCAATCCATTCCACATCATCTTTCTTACGTGCAAGTCTGATCAAGTCATTCACTGCTTAAACCCTTCAGTGCTCTCCCCTGGCTTTAAGATCAAGCCTAAACTTTCAAGTATGACTCAAGGACTTTCATGAAGGCTTCCAGTTACCCCTATCGTCTCTTCTCTCACTATATGCTTTGGCCTCCCCTTTTCTCCCTGAAACTGTCTTCTATTCCCAAACTCACCATGCTCTCTCTCCTCTGGACTTTCACGTACTGGTTCTCTGACATCCCTTCCAGGACATCCATTCTCCTCTACCCAGCTAACGACTGCTCGTGACTAGACTATGTGCTCAGTTAGGGACACACCACTGTATCCCGAGCACCTAGTCCAGGACCTGGAAACTTCCACCCCCTGCCACCCAAGATGCAAGCCCCTTTCCACACGTGGCTATCGAGCATTTGACAGGTGCTGACTCTGAACTGACAGGTGCTGTAAATATAAAAGACATACTTGCTTTTGAAAGACTTAGCACGATAAAATGGAAACTGCCTTAATAGTCTTACATTTCTTACACTTGAAGTATTTTAGATGTGTGCATTAGAGTAACCAAAACATGGTATTAAAATTGATTCTTCTCATGCTTTTCATTTTGTTTAATGCTGGTCAATTTCACATTGGAATTTATTAGAAAACTTTAAATGACAAGTGTGGCTCACATTATATTTCTGTTGGAAAGGACTGTTCACTAAATATTTGTTGTGTGAGCGAAGGTGAAAAATTGAATAAATGAATAAGAGAAATCTCTAGTTTCCAAATTTGGCTTTTCTTTCCTCGGGAACTTTCTCTCAGTCCTCTAAGTCTGGGTTCAGTGGCCTTTTACATGACAACACCCAGGTAATCACTGGGGTTAGCTGTCGGGGCTGTAGTCACTGCTCCTTGGGGAGCCCCAGAAACCCGGCCAAGCTGCCTAAACACAAAGCCAAAAAAACAGCTGCAACGGGACACTGCCGGACTGAAATGGGAGAAAATCGGAAGTTTAAGGATAACAATTGATACTAATGAACTCACCTACAAAACAGAAACAGACTCGCAGACATAGTAAACAAACATGTTTACTGGGGGAAAGCGGGTGGGAGGGAATAAATTTGGGAGTTTGAGATTTGCAACTGTTAACCACTATATATAAAAATAGATTGAAAAAAGCAATATGTACAATATCTTGGAATAACCTTTAGTGAGAATGGATATGAAAATGAATCTAAGTATGTATATGCATGGCTGGGACATTGTGCTGTGCACTAGAAATTGACACATTGCAATGGACTATACTTCAATGAAAAATAAATAAATTTTTGAAAAAATGGATTGATGCTTCCCAGGCTTTAAAACTGCTCAGGCCTTATAGCTCGGGTAGCCATGGTGGGCCACGGTGGAACAGGTGACGATGGCCTAGGGCAAGGTCAACACGAGGGGAGAGGCCGGCTGTGTCCCACTCAGAACAGAAAGGGCCGGGATAAAAGAGGAGACGAAAAGCATGTCATCGGAGCAGAGAGGGCACAGTGGGGTGAAGAGATAGGTGCACAGAGACAGAACAGGCAGAGGCTAGCCAGGTGGAGGCTGCCAGGTGGCACTGTCCTCTGGGCAGCAAGGAAAGAGGGCACCTTGGGGGCGCCTCCTTAGAGTTCATTCAAAGCACAAGCACACAGGGACTGAGTGGGCATTTCCATGACACCCAAAACGGTCCTTTCTTAGTCATTTCCAGAAATGCTTTTCCTTCTAAAAGCTAAAGAGCTTCCCATTTGTTTGAGGCTGCAGAAGAGAGTTTTGAAATTCAAAGCTCTCAGAGGTAGAGTCCTCCCAAAGATGAGTAGAAATAAAGTCTATAATTTTTCCACGATGACCCTGAAGACACAGAGCAAGCTCACAGGGGAAGGGGCCAGGAAGACTTTCATGACGGCCCCTCTGGCTGCCAGCAAGGGAGCTGGCCCTGAGGGTCCCAGCCTTAAATCTGACCCCTACCCAACAACGTGGAAGGTGCACTTGCCTCCCACGTCAAGGATAAATTAGTTTTCACTGCAAATTGGTGGTACTCCTTTGAACAGTAACTTGGGGATATCCATCACAACGTTAAGAATTAGCAATTCCAATTCGAATTGCATTGCCCACAAAGTGCACAGAGACACAGGCACATGCACACGAAGTTATGGGCTGCAGCACCATCTATAATGCTGAAAAGCTGGACAACCTCAGTGGTCACCAGGAAGAGACTAAATAAATGAGGAAATACTGTGCACCTCTTTGCATATTTTTGGCTATGCAAAAAGAGCTACAAAATATGTTTGTTAAAAGTAACAACCGTATAACGTGAATAACCTCATTTATGCTAAACGAATTTACACATATAATTTAATAGACTTTTGTGTGCATAAAAATGTCTAGAAAGATTTGTTAAAATCTTTTTTAATCGTTTTCACAGTGAGGGGTAAAGTCAGGGCATATTTGAGATTAGAGAAGCCTTTTTTTATTGAAGTATAGTCAGTCTAAAATGTTGTGTCAGTTTTTGGTGTGCAGCACAATTCTTCAGTCATACATGAAAATACATACATTCATTTTCATATTCTTTTTCATTATAGGTTACTACAAGATACTGAATATATTTCCCTGTGCTACACAGTATGAACTTGTTGTTTACCTATTTTATATATAGTACTTAGTATCTGCAAATGTCGACCTTCCAATTTATCCCTTCCCACTCCCTTTTCCCCACCTTGTTAACCATAAGTTTGTTTTCTATGCCTGTGAGTCTGTTTCTGTTTTGTAAATAAGTTCATTTGTGTCTTTTTTTTTTTTAGATTCCACTTATGAATGATATCATATGCTGTTTTTCTTTCTCTGTCCGGCTTAATTCACTTAAAATGACATTCTCCAGGTCCATCCATGCTGCTGCAAATGACATTATCTTATTCTTTTTATGGCTGAGTAGTATTCCATGGTATAAATATACCATAACTTCTTTTTTTAAAGATACCCTTTCATCGTAGTTCTTTTTTTTTTTTACATTTTTATTGAGTTATAGTCATTTTACAATGTTGTGTCAAATTCCAGAGTAGAGCACAATTTTTCAGTTATACATGAACATACATATATTCATTGTCACATTTATTTTCACCATGAGCTACCACAAGATCTTGTATATATTTCCCTGTGCTATACAGTATAATCTTGTTTATATATTCTGCATATGCCTGTCAGTATCTACAAATTTCAAACTCCCAGTCTGTCCCTTCCCACCCCCTGCCCCCTTGGCAACCACAAGTTTGTATTCTATGTCTATGAGTCTGTTTCTGTTTTGTATTTATGTTCTTTTTTTTTAGATTTCACATATGAGCGATCTCATATGGTATTTTTCTTTCTGGCTTACTTCACTTAGAATGACATTCTCCAGGAACATCCGTGTTGCTGCAAATGGCGTTATGTTGTCATTTTTATGGCTGAATAGTATTCCATTGTATAAATATGCCACATCTTCTTTATCTAGTCATCTGTCGATGGACATTTAGGCTGTCTCCATGTTTTGGCTATTATAAATAGTGCTGCTATGAACATTGGGGTGCAGGTGTCATCCTGAAGTAGGGTTCCTTCTGGATACAAGCCCAGGAGCAGGATTCCTGGGTCACATAGTAAGTCTATTCCTAGTCTTTTGAAGAGTCTCCATGCTGTTTTCCACAGTGGCTGCACCAAACTGCATTCCCACCAGCAGTGCAGGAGGGTTCCCTTTTCTCCACAGCCTCTCCAGCATGTGTCATTTGTGGACTTTTGAATGATGGACATTCTGACTGGTGTGAGGTGATACCTCATTGTAGTTTTGATTTGCATTTCTCTGATAATTAATGATATTGAGCATTGTTTCATGTGCCTATTGATCATTTGTATTTCTTCTTGGAGAATTGCTTGTTTAGGTCTTCTGCCCATTTTTGGATTGGGTTGTTTGTTTTTTTCTTATTAAGTCGTATGAGCTGCTTATATATTGTGGAGATCAAGCCTTTGTCAGTTTCATCATTTGCAAAAATTTTCTCCCATTCCATAGGTTGTTGTTTTGTTTTACTTATGGTTTCCTTTGCTGTGTAGAAGCTTATAAGAAGCTTATTTACATAATTTCTTTATCCAGTCATCTGTTGATGGACATTTAGGTTGTTTCCATGACTTGGCTGTTATAAATAGTGCTGATATGAACATTGGGGTGCATGTATCTTTTCAAATTAGAGTTTGGGATGGGAGAAGTTTTAATTTTCATTTATATCTTTCTGTACTGTTTGCACTTTTCAATCATGAACATAGTTTTTTTTAAAAAAAATAATGTTTAAAAAGTTGAAAAGATGTTTCTCTATGAGGGAGTACAGTTAAAAATGGAATCTCTTAAAATTAAGATACAAATCCCTGAATCTCTTAAAATTAAGATAGTAAAATGGAGTCAATACTTCAATAATTTTTTTTTATTGTTTATGACCAACTAGAGTTTATCCCAGGGGTGCAACAGAGGCTTAATATTAGAGAACCTATTAACAAAATGCATTACCTCATTAGACAAAGGAAGAAAAGTTACATAATTATATAATCACCCTATTGGATGCCGAAGGACATTGGGTACAAAGAAAAAAAAAACTTGATTAAAAAGAAAAAAATCTTTATAAATAGTAGACTGTCATAATGGATAAACAGTAAGATCTAAAAACAAAAGCCAATGTCATAATTGAAGATATGGAGACATTCCAATTATACAGGACATTTTATACTTTGAATTTTTTTAATGATGTCAATATCTGAGTTTTACATAAAATATATATATATATTTACATAAAATATATATATATATATATATTTTTCAGAATCTGTCTGGAAAATTCCTGAGGAGAGTGGGAAGGAGCTTCAGTACTGAAAGCATCATTGGAACTGAAAAAAGACCCAACTCACTCAGCCCCGAATCAGTGGGCCAAGGCACTGTTTCATAGCTTAGATGATACACTGACGCATTTGAGAGCCCTTAAACACTTCTCACGTGTGACCTGAAACTATCTTAGTAATGTACTCTCCTTCAAATTCAACAAGAAATTAGCATTTTCTCTGTCATCAAGACTATGCCAGGTTTGAGACTCACAAAATGGAAAAAAAAAATTAAGAGAAGGAGTTAGGGTGTGGGAATGCTCCCGGGGGCGTCAGGATTTGAGAGGGAGCCCTGGATGGTGACTGGTTCCCAGTTAAGTGGATGCGCTCAGCAGGTGACACTGCGTCGGGGAGAGAGGGCTGCTGGGGGCACCACAGTCTCAGGTGTGTCCTAAGTGTGGGGACTGGTGATGGTGGCAGTGAGGTGCCAGGAAAGACAGGCTGCTTCAACAGAAGAACTCAGCGAGGCAAAGTCGCCTCCTGGAAGAGTGGTCCATTGGGCACAAAGCGGTGGAGAGTTTGCTCAGCAATGGTGAAAAGGCTGAAGAGACTGAACGAAGATAAAAGACTGGGTTTCAGGGTACAGGTGGAAGACTGCAGGCTGACTTTCCATTCAATAACTACAAGAATTCAATAAGGATCCCAAACAATGAGCCTCATTGGAAGTGAAAATCTTTTATTAATTGATGTATAGTTAGTTTACAATGTTGTGTTAATTTCTCGTGTACAGCAAAGTGATTCAGTTATACATACATATATATATTCTTTTTCATTGTAGGTTATTACAAGCTGTTGTATACATTTCCCTATGCTATAGAGTAAGACCTTATTTATCTATTTTATATACAGTAGTGTGTATCTGCTAACTTCAAACTCCTAATTTATCCCTCCCCCACTCCTTTCCCCTTTGGTAACCATAAGTTTGTTTTCTGTGTCTGTGAGTCTCTTTCTGTTTTGTAAATAAGTTTCTTTCTGTCATTTTTTTCTAGATTCCATGTATAAGTGATATCATATGGTATTTATCTTTCTCTGTCTGCCTTACTTCACTTAGTATGATAATCTCTAGGTCCATCCATGTTGCTGCACGTGGCATTATTTCATTCTTCTTTATGGCTGAGTAGTATTCCATGTGTATAAGTACCACAGGAAGTAAAAGTCTTAACTCTCCTCCTCTGATATGGTGAGGTCAGGTCTGTCTGAGGACTCTGGCTCCTGTGTTGGTTGTTAAGTAACAAATCCAAGATGTGCCTTGAGGTCTGCTGGCTCTGGATCTGGCAGGCTTCCCAGCTGACCTCAGCACTGCATCATCTGCTGCTGGTTATCCATCCCTTCCTGCATGCAAGGCTCTGAAGACGGTAATGAGGAGAAGTCGGGCACAGCCCCAGCTCTCAAAAAACACTCAGCATGACTAAGAGCTGTGCCAGTGATTTCTCAACTGTGACAGCATCAGAACCACCTGGAAGGCTCCTTAAGACACAGATGGCTGAGCCCCACCCAGCAGGTCTGAGTCAGCAGGGCTTGAGTGGATCCTGAGAGTGTGCATTTCCAGCCAAGTTCCCAGACAATGCTGATGCAGTCAGACCAAGGATCACACCTGGAAAATGACTGACTTACTACAAACAGTTAACTTAGATGCCATGGGAATGCAGAGTATGGAGACACTCATTTATGGACATAAAAGTTGTTCTGTGAACACAAATTTTGGTAAGTTTCTAAGCTATGACTTTTAGGTCTATGATGTTCTCTGAAAAACGTGTATGGTTAATGCACTTTTTGTAAAAGAAGAGCCAGGTTCTAAGGAAGTTCCGCTAGCGGGAAGCAGATCCCTCCTGGCTCAAGGCCACTCGAGAATTAGAGATGAGGACCTGAGGATGCTGTCTTTACAAGAGCAGATGCTGCAGCGTGAGATGCGTGTTACAAGTGCATGATCACTGCGTGCACTGGCCAGTCTGGACCACAGGAAACATTGCTCCTCCTCAAGCTTTCATGGGAAATACAATGATCACAAGGGCTGTCACTCTATGAAAGATTGGAGTTTACAAGTAATGCTACATCATGTTCACCTGAGAGACCGATTAAGAGATGTATGAATAAGTGTGCTGTAAACTATGGAGTCCACCTAAATCTTAGTTATCATCACAACTTGATCCTTACAGATTCCCCCGTGTGAGTGAGTGTTATTATCTCTTACCTATGAGTAAAGTGAGGCTGTGGTCAGAAAACTTCCAAGTGACAAAGACACGATTAAAATTAAGAGTTGGGGATTAACTCTATATATAAAAGAGATAAGCACTACTATATATAAAAGAGATAAACAACAAGGACCTACTGTCTAGCACAGGGAGCGATATTCCATTTCTTGCAATAACATATGATGGAAAAGAACTTGAAAAGAAAAATATATATATATGTATGTGTATCTGTAACTGAATCACTTTGCTGTACACTTGAAACTAACATTGTAAATCAATTACACTTCAACACAAAATTTTTTTAAAAATTAACACTTAGAATTTTGACTCCAAATTCTGTGCTGTAGCAGACAGAAGATATACCAGAAATGCCAACCTTTGCACTTGCCCCATCCATGGTCACCAAGGAAAGGACCTCCCTGGGTAACTGTGCTTTATACCTTGTCAGTCTCTGCTGTGTTTTCTCTACCCAACCCCAGAGGCACCTCCACGGCTCAGTGGACCAGAGGCAAGGACCTTACCAGAAGAGTTATCAATCCATGGGCCTGCTGGGGTTAGACTGTGGGTTGCACACATTAGAATCACCTGGAGGCTGGTTACTACAGCTTTCTGGGTCCCACCCCAGAGTTCCTGATTCAGGAGGGCCTGAGGATTTGTATTTCTAGTGAGTTCTGCTGATTCTGCTGGTCAGGGAGCCATACTTTGAGAACCTCTAAATTATAGGATAGCTAAGGCAATTGGATTCCCTTTCCTTACAACTTGAAGCAGGACATTCTGAGGGCTTGAGGTAATTAACAGTGGAGGAAGGAGATAAAAGGAAACATGGAGAGAGAATCAAGGAGCAAGAGCTGTGAGGAATTGTGGCAAACCAGTCTTATAAACTATAAGTAATAGAATGTCTATATTGTATTATAAGAAACCATAAGTATATATGTACACACACACACACACACACACACACACACACACACACACACACACAATGGAATACTACTCAGCCATAAAAAAGAATGAAACAATGTCATTTGCAGCAACATGGATGGACCTGGAGAATGTCATACTAAGTGAAGAAAGTTGTCAGACAGACAAATACCATATGACATCACTAATATGTAGAATATAAAAATATATATATATACAAATGAACTTATTTACAAAACATAAAGAGACTCACATAGAAAACAAACTCATGGTTACCAGAGGGTAGAGGCAGGTAGGAAGGGATAGATTGGGAGTTCAGGATTTGCAGATACTAACTACTATATATAAAACAGATAAATAACAAGATCCTATTGTACAGCACAGGGAACTGTATTCAATACCTTGTAATGGCCTATAATTAAAAAGAATCTGAAGAAGAATATATATATGTATAAATGAATCACTATGCTGTACACCAGAAATTAACACAACATTGTGAATTGACTGTAATTTAAAACACACACACACACACACATTTGAATTTTAAAAAAAAGAAACTATAAGTAAGTAAAAGCAATGAGGCAAAGACAGGTTTTTCAGACAGATAAGAAGAAGGGGGTGGCTGATGGCAGGACAGACAGATGCACCTGTGCAGAGAGCGCATGTGCTAAAGGAGCTTCATGGCACGAGAGGAAGGGCCCAGCGCTGGCAGGGAGAGAACACTGCCTCCTCCTCTCTCTGAGTCTGGTCTCCACTCTTGGATACCCTCTCAGTCCTCCCTCCCCTATCAGACAGGGGACCTGGCGGAAATTCTCTGTCCCTTTCAAAGAAAGGACTCCACTGATCAAGAGAGGAGGTTGGGGCATTCTTCAGTAATCCATCCTGTTTGTCTAACCCCCAGGGCAGGCCCTGGATTGGGAAGCACTGTGTCTCCTCTAGCGTTGAGCTGCAAAGCCAGCCAGCTGCAGGGCCACTCTGGACCAGCAGGTTCCTTAGGACAGGCCATTCCCCGTCCTCTGGTGTCGGTCTGACTAGTAGCCCTCACCTGTCCCAATTTTTGTCTCACTGATACTTGGCACATGTTTCTTCCCTCATTGTATGTCTCCTTCTGGGAGAATTTCCGGCACACCCTCCCAGCCTGGTAGAAGGAATGAAAAAATAGCCAGTGGGTCAAAAAATGCACACTCCAGCTCCTGATATTTTAAATGCCTAGTTTCATGGTTTAAGGTAATTGCCTTTCAAAAACATCATTCCCAGAAGGTTTATCTCTAAGGAGAAAAGTGTGTTTAAACCGCAGATATATTATACTGTCAATGCCATGCATTGGTAGTGACTTCCTGGAGTGATGTCTTGAGAGGGATGAGCCTGTGTCCATCAGGGTGTCACGATCAATTAATAGTGTCTGTCACAGCACGAAAAGGGAAGTGAGGATCTGAACGCTGCATCCTCGCCCTCCCTGATCCAAATGCTATCACGGGTCCCTTCCGTTTCTTAATTCTATGAGTCTATGTTATTATTCTTAATGTGAAGGTACCAAGCACCCATCTACCCCTGACCTGTTAGCTCTATTTCTCCTAAAGGGTCATCTTTCTGGTTTTTTCCCCGTTTGGTCTTGGGCCCCATTTTCCTCAGGTGAACATCACAATATTCTAGTTCACAACATTCAAAGTGCACAACAAACGCATAGTAATATAGTGTCTGTTAAACACTTCATAAAAAGTGCCATTAACTATATATAAAAACAGATTTCAAAAATAAGTTTCCTCTGTCTAGCACAGGGAATTATACTCAAGATCTTGTAATAACCTTTAATGAGAAAGAATCTGAAAATGAATATATGTATGTATGCTCATGACTGGGACATCATGCTGTACACCAGAAACTGGCACATTGTAAGTGATTGTAGTCAATCTTTTTTAAGTGGCATTAATAACTCATACCACATCCCTGCTTCCTTAGGAAAACCTGCAAGGGGCAAACAAATGCAAAATCTCAGTAGGAGGGAAGCAGCCCTGGGACCACAGTTCTTGGATCCAGATGAAGTGGCTGCAGGCAGACACCTTTGATGAAAACCACTTTTTTTTTTCTTCCCTACTTGTTTCTTCCCAAACCTCTTTAACAGTGGTTCAAATTATCCCAAGGCGCTGTGGCCCTATTTCTGTAGAAACTGTTTCAGCATAAAATTACACAGCAGAGAAAATCATGAGGTCTAAACATTCTCTCAAAGAGCATTAGAAAGACAGCTTTATTTATCTCTCACTGCCAGTGTCAATGGGCCACCTCTAACCTTAGCAAGTGGCCTTCCTGAGCCTCGGTTTCCTCCTCTACCCAAAAGGGGTTACAACAGATGGATTCTCAGGTCCCTTCCAGCTGTGACATTTTATAAAATCTGTGATCTTCTCTGTAAATGACTGCTGCACAAAACTGGGAAATTCAGTGTAGTATTTTAAAAGGAACTGGCCTGTTGTAGCTATAAACATTCTAATCGTGCTCTGCCACCGAGAATCCCATCCAAAAAAAATTTGGTTGGTTAAATTTTGGCTACCTTCTGCTCAGCTGGATACACATCCGAGGTTCTGAACCTGAGGCAGGGGAGTACCCAGGGGAGACCTGGCAATTATCTGGAGACATTCTGGTTGTCAAAACTGGCCTCTAGTGAGTGAAGTCCAGGATGCGCTAAACACCCTTCAACACACAAGACAGCCCCACAACAGAGAAGATGGAATGCAGAGGTCAACAGCACTGAGGCTGGGAAACGGCACCAGCCCCATCTCATCACAACGAAATTCACAAAGACATTGAGAGTGAGAATGAGATGGTCGATCTGATGTAACAGCAACTTTCAGTTGTTTCCATTGACACAGAGCAAAGTAAAGAGTTGCTTTTGTCAACAACACCAGGCCAAGTTAGCCGCTACCACTTGGCTAAAATATTCCAGGTTTCTAAATATCACTAAGTGATGGAAAAAAAAAAAAAAGATTCACACTTGGCAGTTTCTGAGCTGATGAGCGCTGCTTGAAGCAAGTCATTTTTCTAGGGTAACATGCTTTGCTTGTGTGGATCTCTCAATCTTTCATAATGTTATTTTGAACTTTTTTATTCAAGAAAAGCTGCAAGAACCTCTTTAACGATCATTAAATGCAAGAAATGAAACAGTTTTATGTTTCCCAGCCTCATTCAGCTAAAACACGAGAACGGAAAAGCTTGCCAAAGGAAAGTGCCTTCTATTTTGGAGGGGAACCAAGAGCACCTTCCTGTATCCAGTGCCGAGACTGCCAAAGTAGAAGGGAGAACAAAAACATATTTTTGCAGTGCTGCTAAATTTTATTTTTGCATGTTAACTATCTTGAGAGGATTGGAAAGATTCCCACAGAGAAGCCTTTAAAAGCTACTACCTGTGTTCTTCCCTGCCCAAAGAGGAAAGAAATAATATTTCCTCGTGCTTAACTCGCGGTTGGAGGGTGATTGTTATAGCGGCATAACCTTGCCTACCCTGACTAACACACTCAGAAATCGGACCCCTCTCTCCAAAACAGGCCTCCAAGGGTGAGGTCCACACTGCCTCAGAGGTATGCCAATATCCAAGACCTCAAGTCACCTAAAATTATAAACATGTCAGTCACAGACACTGCCCTATATCTACACCCTAGGCCTCCTTGTTGTACATTAAACAGGGTCTGAGGCCCTCCCACATCAGTGTCTCCATTGGAACAAACTTGAGTCCTCCACCAGGTTGGTGGAGACAAAATGATTAGTAAACACATTTTTATAAAGCACCCTCCAAAGTACATTTCCTGCTAAGTGACAGAGAATCTATGTTTGAATGGTTCCTGCTCTCCACTTGAATTCATCCAAAAGTACAAACGTTCTTCTACAAGTTTTCCCTTTGTTTGCCAAAGGTGCTAATATCAAGTATCTCTACCCAGTAACAGTCTGAGACCAGCTCTCCTTTATATTCTTGTGATACTTTATGTGGAGCTTGTCATGACTCTCCGGCATAGTTAGGGAATTGGATTAATGATCTGACCTCATCTCTGATCAAGTATTCACTTCACTGTTTCAGTTACCACCTTGATGGCAGGCTTTCTGTGGTCTGATCACAAAAACTTCACAGGAGAGCTGAGTCCTTTATTCAGACTTCTCCATCTAAATCTCCATTATCCAGATAAAGCAGAAGAGCCCACTCCCCTGGCCAACTGTCCAACTGATCCAAGTTATTACCATGTTGTCCATTTCCTTTTACCAATGGAAACCTGATTTATGAATGCTCAAACTCTCCACCAGCCATTCCTCAAAAGGATGCTTTTCCATTGCTCTTAAAATAGCGCGAGACTTAAAAAAAAACAAAAAACACCGTGAATAGCTTTATACTTAGCTATGGAGAAACCTCAACAAGCTAGTTATTAAACCGTAAACTAGAGCAGTTCGAGTGCAACAGATACTTTTTGGCTGAAAGAGCAGACAGTAGCTTCATGCAAGGAAGACCTGTTATACCAAGTAAGCACAGCTGATGGCAAATAGGAATAGGTCAGGGTGTCTAAAACCTTCCTCTGTTCCCAGAGCGTTTCATTAAAGACAACATGACTGTCAAGAGTGTACGTAGTCATCTGTTTACCTGTGACAGCATGTAGTCATTTGTCTACATATAAGTCTGTTTTTCCTGGACTTGTATGCACGCTCTTGAGGACAGGGGATATGTCCTATTTATCACCTCAAGGTCCAGAACAGCACATGACACACACAAGGTATCTGAGTGATGGAATAACTACATGAATAAACACTAGTTTTTCAACCCAAATTATCTGGCCTATATACAATGTTTTGCTCTGCCTCTTAGATTGACTTTGCATCAAAGAACTCTCACTAGAAATCTCCAACAACTTCAGAAAATGGTTTCCTTCCCCACTGAGAGTCCCCCGTGATGCTCTCCATTTTGTGACTGGTGGTCTTAGTGAGACCACCTAAGTCTCCCTAAGGATGCTGGCCATTGCTTTTTGTGTCCTTGTAAGACGGGACAAGAAGAGATGGCAGGTGCCACAGTTGCACATGAAGAGGACTTACCTGTCACAGCAACAAAATGTTGAAATGAGGATTCCAAAGAACATTCCAGAATCTCCAGAACCTTCTCTTCTGGGGACCCCTAATAAAAAGCCCCCAACATTTGTGTATCTCATGACCTTTCAAAGGCCCTTCTGGCCCTGTGATCCTTTTGAAAGGATCATGGTAGGAAAAGAGTTGAGCCACCTTTACTCTGCTACAAAACAAGAGCAAAAATGCCAAAGACCTCATAGAAGAAAATAAAGGAGCTTGTAAGTGCCTTGCAAATGGATTCTAGCAATGCTAAGTAATAATCCTAATGCCTTCCAACAGAGCCACTGCATTTGACAGGATTATCTTGAAATAACAAGTAGGGGTCTAGCCTGCCTAACAGAGTTAACAGCTGTGATGAGTGTCCTCAAAATCTGCAAAGTCTGGATTTTATAATTCAAGGCTGTCCTCTCTCTCTGTCTCTCTGCCTCGCTTCTCCACTCCTTCCCTCCCTCTCTCCATTTCTTTTCTCTCTCTCTCCCTCCCTCTTTGTCTTATAGTCTTATTTCCACAAATACGTAAGGACAAAAACTTACTTACAGTAAAGAAAATAGCACCCAATTTACTTAAGGCAGAACAAATTCTCACAAAGTTCTTTATCATTTTAAGTAGCAGAAAGTGTTTTAAAGGAAGCATAAGGAATTGAAAACAAAATTAATTCCCAATATTCTTGTTTAAAGGATCCAGGCAAGACTGACTACATAATGACCCAGTTCATGGCCATGTTGTGTCCTCTCCCATTGAAATGGGACTTGGCAGCCCCTCCCATCAGAAGGGAAGTCTATTTCCTCATTCCTTTAGTCTGGACTGGCCGTGTGATTTGCTTTGTCCAGTAGAATGTGGCAGGAGAGACAGTGTGCCCATCTTAAGCTACAGCCTCAAGATCCTTTGTGTATTTGCACCCCATCCCCATCTCAGACCGCCACCACTGTCACACAGGGAGCCTGGGTTGGCTCCCTGGAACATGAGAGACCACATGGGAAAGAGCCACACTGTCCTGGCAGAGGCTAATGTCAATGACCAGTCAGTGGCCAACCAACTCCTCGAATATGGGAGACATATTCAGTATCCACTAGTCAGTATCCACAGAGCTGCCAACTGAGCATGGAACTCATCTCAGACACATGAGTGAGTTCAGCTGAGACCACAAGAACCATCCAGCTGCACCAAAGACTTGTATACAACAGTAAGTGTTTATTGTTTCAAGCCCCTAAGTTTTGGACGGGTTTGTGACACACAATATCTAACTGGTACAGGCCTCATCTTTATCTCCTCACCACATGATCAGTTGGCCTACCATTTATTAACCTCAGTGGAGTTGATACAAACCAAGACTCTGGACACATACTTGGTACCTGCTACATTATGATAGATGATTGACATCTGTGGTGTCCAAATGGCATCCCTACCTTTAGAGGGGTGTTTATGATATCACAACCCCTAATTACAAATCATGGAGAGCCTTCTGCTCTTATTAATATTAAAGGAGCAATGGCCAAGTCTGGGCAAAATTGAGAAGTATGCAAATTGTCAACATCATCTCATCTCTGAGAAAGTCCTCCTTCCCTCCGTGGTTATTACTCTATTTCAAGACTTCATCAGACAATCTCTGTTATTTAGGGTATGAAAGTGAAAATCTATATCAAGACCAGAGATTTTCAGAGACTACTTTCCTTTCAAAAGCAATGGAAAATCTAGAAACTCCTTGAGATTGTGTGCAACCATTTGTATACATGTTCATATATGTATTTTTTTACTGAAAAAATTATCCAGTATCTCCTCTTAGAAATAGATAGAATTTTGAGGCAGAAATTCAGCCCAGATATAGAAAATTTAAACAACACAATCAACCAACAGAAACAATAGAACTCTCCATCCAACAACAACAGAAGACACATTGTTTTCCAGTGCACACAGAACACTAAGATAAACCATATCAGGGCTATACACAACCTCAAAAAGTTAAAATAATTGAGATTATATAGAGTGTAGTCTCTGAACATAATGTAATCAAGGGAGAAATCAGTATGAAAAGACAACAGGAAAATCTCTAAAAACATGAAAAATAAACAATAAACTTCTGAATAATCCATGGGTCAAAGGAAAAGTCTCAAAAATAAAAGGCATGAAATAAATGAAAACAAGAGACAACATATATTTTATGGGGTACAAGTAATTCAGTGCTGAGAGGGACATTTATAGCATGAAATGTTTACATTAAAAGTAAAGTCTTATGGAGATTCCTCAAAAGACTAGGAATAGACTTACCACATGACCCGGGAATCCCGTTCCTGGGCATCTGTCCAGAAGGAACCCTACTTCAGGATGACACCTGCACCCCAATGTTCATAGCAGCACTATTTATAATAGCCAAGACATGGAGACAGCCTAAATGTCCATCAATAGATGACTGGATAAAGAAGAGGTGGTATATTTATACAATGGAATACTACTCAGCCATAAAAACTGACAACATAACGCCATTTCCAGCAACACGGATGCTCCTGGAGAATGTCATTCTAAGTGAAGTAAAGCCAGAAAGAGAAAGAAAAATACCATATGAGATCGCTCATATGTAGAATCTAAAACAAACAAACAAACAACAAACAAAGCATAAATACAAAACAGAAACAGATTTACAGACATAGAATACAAACTTGTGGTTGCCAAGGGGGCAGGGGGTGGGAAGGGACAGACTGGGATTGCAAAGTGTAGAGTAGATAAACAAGATTATACTGTATAGCGCAGGGAAATCTACACAAGATCTTATGGAAGCTCACAGAGAAAAGGGTGTGACAATGAGTATATGTATGTTCATGTGTGGCTGGAAAATTGTGCTCTACACTGGAATTTGACACAACATTGTAAATGATTATAAATCAATAAAAAATGTTATATTGTTAAAAAAAAGTAAAGTCTTAAATCAATAATCTAAGTTTCTAGCTCAAAAAAATTAGAAAAAGAAATATGAAATAAGTCCAAAGCAAGAAGGAAAGAAGGAAATTATGACGGTAAGAACAGAATTCAGTGAAATTGAAAACTGAAAAATAATAAAGAAAACTAACAACAACAAATAAAAAAGCTGGATCTTCAGGAAAAAATAGTGAAACTGAGAAACTTTTACTAAGACTAACATTTTTTTTTTAATAGAGAAGGCACAAATCACCAATATCAGAAATGAATTAGGGAATATGACTACAGATCCCACAGGGTTCAAAAGATAATAATGGAATATTATGAACAACTTTGGGCTCATAAATTTGACAGTTAGAAGAAATGAATCAACTGCTCAAAAACCACCAATGACAAAAATTCAACCGATAATAAATAGACGATCTGAAAATATCTATCACCATCCAAGAGTATGAATGTGTAACTTCAAAGCTCCTAAATAAGAAATCTTTAGGGTCAGCGGGTTACACTAAAGAGTTCTACCAAACGTTTAAAGAAGACTTAACAACAATTTTGCATAATCTCTTCTAGAAAAAAGAGGAGGAAACACTTTCCAACTTAGTGAGGCCAGTATTTCCTTGGTATCAAAGTCAGACAAAGACAGTGCAAGAGGGGAGGGGAGAGAGCAGGAGAGATGGAAAGAGGAAGAGGGGCAGCAGTTAAAGTCCCCCCACCCCCCAGGGTTAGGCCAGGTCCCAGGCGCATGGGGACCTTTGCCTTCCCAGAGGCCTTCTTTCCCTCTGTCTCCTCCCACAGTGTAGCAGCAGGCAGGCAATGGGGAGTCAGGCAAGAGGTCTCCAGTCCTGCTCAAGTGGTGGAGGATAAGAAAGCCACAGTTTGGACTGGGAGGGATGGGGGACACATCCCCACCCCCTTGTGCCCCTCTGTGCCCCCTGCTGCCCCCACTGCCAGAGATTAATCTGTATTCAGCGGACATTCATTACATTTTTGTCTCCTTAGTGATTTTTCCTTTGGAGAAATGCCCTCCCAAGCCGGGGGGGGTCTGCCCATTGCGCGATCCTGACTCCCAGGCATGAAGGTGAGCTCATGACCCGGAAAGGCCAGGCTATGCCACTCTCAGATGCAGGAACTCATCCAAGGTTGAGCACATGCCCCAGATAAGGCAGCCCTTCTCCCTCTGAGACAGGGAGCACCAAACTGTTTGGGAGCCTGGAGTCAGCAGGAGCATCTCTGGGCCACGCGAGAAGAGCTACCCTACAAGTGAAGTCTTTATGGCAGAGAGTAAAGTCACTGGATGGATGGAGAGAGTCAAAGTTCCTTTGACAGCTGGTACCTCCCAGTGCAACTGTCCCTGAAGCAGCCACCTCTTGGATTTCCCAATCATCCAGGCCAACACATTCCCTTTCCGCTTTAGCCAGTTGGATGAAGATTCCTGTTACTTGAAATCAAGCATCTTCTAATACGTTCTGTTACCCAGATCCAGTTGAAGGAACCTCATCCTTTGAGATTCAAAGAAAATGCATTTGCATCCCCTCCCTCTTCTCTGCAGTAATTCATTTGCCTCTCCCAGGATGTCTGCAAGTGTGCAGGGATTTCCAGGCTCCTCAACCGCATTAGCTCTGGGTCCTTCCTTTGCATCCGTTGATGTCGGATGACCCCAGCGTGTGTTACTCTACACATGACAATGATTCAGCCTTGGAATTTGCCCACTTTTCTTTGACATGACCAAAAACTACTCACAAGGGGCGTGTGTGTGTGTTGGGGGGAAGGATTCACAGCACAGAAGGACAGATAACTCAAGCTGCCTAAGTGTTAGAGCTGCCGTCTCTGTAAAGCTGTGTAGGGTCCCAGCTCCCAGAGGGAATGTCCCTGGAGTCCCTTTTCTCAGCCTCCTCTGCTCTCCTCCTGTATCACTTGGTCTTCCTCTTCCTCTAGATGCTCGACCGCTTCCCTAGCTTTCTCATCTTCTTGATCGCTCAGACTTGTGTTCCTCCACCCAGAAAAGCCAACTCCCCATTCTATTACACTAAACGAGTTAACCTCACTCAAGGTGTCCCTGAGCAAATGCCACCATTCACCGATGTCCCAGCTAGACAACAGGGCCATTTTTGGTCCTCACCTTTAGCACCCCAGGAGAACCAATGGGCTTGACCACTGACCGTGGTCCGCTCTTCCATGTCGCTCACTGTGAGTGACATCCATACAGGGATCTACTTCCCAACAGTAAGAATCACGCTGCACCATCTCTTCCTGCCCCCTCCCTCCTTCTCCCAGCAGGGCAGGCAGCTACAGTCAGTCCGGTCTCAAATAACAGTGTCCTCTCTTGACCCTACACGTGTCTTGATTGAGAGACCCTGACGAACACGGAGACAGCCAGTGCACAGTAACATTGAGGAAATCCTCAGCAAAAACCTCATTTAATGGAAATGACCAGAAGTTAGTAAGACGTGAGCCCTGGTCTGGGGGTTGGACAGAGGTTGGAGCAGGCAGCCTGCAGAATTTGCTTCTCCATCTGGGCAGTATGGACACGTTGGACTAGATCCTTCTTTGCTGTGGGCACCTGTCTTGTGCATCACTGGGTATTTAGAAGCGTCCCTGGTGTCTACCCATTAGATACAAATATTGTTTTCACCTCTCATTTCCCACTCCTGACAATCAAACTGTCCCCAGGCATCGCCTGTACCCCAAAGGGAATGAAATTCCTGCTGGTTGGGGATCTCTGCCCTTGGGGGCCACTCTACAGGTATACACAACATGAAAAAAAAATGGACATTGACTGCAGCATTATAAAATGTCTATATATAATCTATTCTATCCTGACCCAACAAATCCAACTTTAATTGCCTTGATACTGCAGTTTTAATTGATACCCCCCGAAATCCAATTTAAATATTAAGCTAAAAACAGAACGCGTATTCACTATACTGATTTGTTTTAAGAACGACCCAGTCTGGCACACACCTTGGTAATGACACATACTTCAGAAGCCTGCTGGGAGAATTAGTACTTAGAAAGCGCTTTAAAGAGTAGACCTTATTAAAAGTATTAGTGCAGATTTTAAAACCTCTATTGTTTTAAAAATAAATTTTGCTGAGAGATGCTCTGAATGTTCTAAACATAAAACAAACCTGTACTCATTTCTCCCTAATTACTTGTTAGTGGATTTTACAGATGCAGGACCGGCTGCAGTGTTATGTTTATTGGTCTCTGACATTTAATACTCATAAAATTTGTGTTTGCAGAAGGTGACCTGTTTATATTACATGGTCATAACTGGTTCAGATTCTTCCCCAAGCTATTGCTGGACCTTAACTGAAGGGCATAAGGAAAAAGGAAGAAAGAAGAGATTGGGTGTGGTCGAAGCCAGGGGACTAAGATGGTCCTTGGTCAGAGGACAAAATTCCAGGGTCCCACAAGGCTTGACTTCAGAATCCTTGCATCCTGTCTACTTGAGATCAGGTAGGGTGTCAGGGCTCTGATTCTGGAAAGTTTGTATAGTTTAGAGAAGGTGCGAACTGAGAATATACAGGAAGAGACCTGAAGTGCAAAAATTAGAGTAAAGGATGTGTTTGGTGGGCATCTTCTCCAGCTCACCAGAAATACAGGTCGGAAAAACAAGACTAACTCCTCTCCTGCTGTTGAGAATAAAGCTTCTGATGCATCCCAGGAGGTCAGGTCTGGCGCAGAAAGCAGCAAGAACTAAGGCTTCTGGATATGCAGAGCATGCTTGTTAAGATATTCTCACACTTGTGGATCAATGGGATGGTTTCCAGTAATCTATGATAAGATCCTGGAATGTGACTTGTCCAAGAAGTTCATGACACCCACCAAGGGAGTGAAACAAGAGAATGAATGAATACTCCCAACTACATATTTAAAACCTAAATGTCCATCGACAGATGACTGGATAAAGAAGTTGTGGTGTATTTATACAATGGAATACTACTCAGCCATAAAAAAGAATAAAATAATGCCAATTGCAGCAACATAGATGGACCTAGAGATTGTTATTCCAAGTGAAGTAAGCCAGAAAGAGGAAGAAAAGTACCATATGACAACATTCATATGTGGAATCTAAAAAAAGAAAAAGAGAGGACACTATGAACTCATCTACAAAACAGACTCGCAGACATAGTAAACAATTTTATGATTACCAGGGAAAGGGGGTGGGAAGAGATAAACTTGGAAGTTTGAGGTTTGCAATTTTTAGCCACTATATATAAAAATAGATTTAAAAAAAACACAAATGCCTTCTGTATAGCACAGGGAACTATATTCAATATCTTTTAATACCCTTTAATGAAAAAGAATATGAAAACAAATATATGTATGTATGTATAACTGGGACATGATGCTGGACATCAGAATTGATACACTGTAACTGACTATAGATCAATAAAATTTTTTAAACCCTTTCTTCAGAGACAAGTTCTTACCATTCACACAGAGATAGAGAGATGGCACTGTAACAGCTAGGGAGAAAGGGAAGGAGTGTGTATCTGTCACAGCAGAATAACAAAAGCACCCCACCTATCTCAGATCAAGAGACAGAGGTACTGTTGGCAAGAGTAAGGGACGAACAAGGGATGCTGAGGCATCTGACACTAAGGACATTAGGAAGCCAAGGCAGAAAGAGGAGACTATTAGCATCTTAGCTCGGGAGCCCCGTGTACCGCCGTGAGGCCACATGGAGACACGCTGCTGAGAGCCGGGTCTGCACAGCAGGAAAGGAGAAACAGCCTGGCCTCTCTCTGCTTCTGCCCTCTGGTATCTTCCTGGTGACCCCATCGGCTACACCCTACCGGAAGTTATCCCACAAGGGAGCCCGGGTGTGTGGTCCAGAGGACCACCCTTCCTTGTGACAAGTCAGGGATCCTGAGGGCAGGGAGCTGGGGTAGGTGGGAGGTAAATGAAGAACAATTAGCCCAGGAATAAAAGTTGACTGAATGTCTACCACGCAGGCACTGGACTAGGCATTTTATGTAATTAAAGTCATAAGCAGATAGAATCGGTGTGTGATTGGAGGAAACCTTTCCCAAATATTTTCCCTGTCAACCTGAAATGTCCAGCATCTAATAAAATTTGGGTTTACATTTGTGCTGAGTCTTCTGGGAGAATAACAGAGAAAATAGCATTTTATGTCAGTAAGAAACAATTTTACAAAGGTTTTCCAAGTGTAACCCTTGAGTTATTTCCTAATTCTCGTATGAATGTCGTCTAATCACAATTTTTTTAATGGTAGTTGTTTGTGGATTGGATCAAGAATATCCTGTGAGTTTGGCTGAAGTGCTGTTTAAATGGAGGAATAAATTATGGAGAAGATTGTGAGGAGGAGTGATGGGGATTGCCCGTGGGGCTGTCAAGGGAAAGAGAATTTGCCTTCCTTCCTTCGAGCTCTGGGGCTCAGAACAAAGGCTGGGGGCTAGTGGCCCACAGGCCAAATTTAGCTGTGGATGTGTGGCTTGCCTCTCAGAGCACTGGCCCACAGAGTGTTTTAAAGGTTCTGAATTGGTTGCCAATTGAAAAGTCAGAAGATGCCACATATGAAGGTCTGGTTGACTTGAAAAAAGAGAAGAATATCTGTCCCACATTTCTCCAAAGAAACAATAAATACTCTTCCATTTACCACAGTGCCCTCCACTCCCTACTGTAACCACACAACAGGGGCCGTTTACTATAATACCTGAACGTTTCGTTTTAATACCCAGATTGTCTAACTCACATGTACCGCCTCTGTCCAGCCTCTGTAGGCATTTGAATTTGGATTTCCTGAGTTAGAACGAGAATCCCTGGGTAAGCTCATGGAGACACGGATCTCCCTCTGAAATAAGGATGAGCTCCCCTAAAATGCACTGATTGAGATGGACAAAAATAAGGTCACTGACACTGAGGATTTCCAAGGGAATCTGAGCACCATTGGGCAGCCCCTCTACAGGGGGAATTTAAGCTTTGGATGTTAATCCTTAAAATCCCTTCCCTGAGATTTGATTGGATTTTAGAGCATGATCCTTTTAGAGTCATGGACTATTCCCCACTCACCTCTGATTCTACCACAGGAACTAGACTATGGTAGAAACAGGGAACCATATACTACATCAGGATTGGTACTTGGATTCATTAACTGTGCTTTACTTTGAGGCTCTCACAGCTGAAACAACTTATTTTGTAATCTAGGAAAGAGGATGGATAAAATTATCGTTGTTCGTCAATAAATCACTAATCTTATCTGATTACTTAGTCAACCAGAATAATCCAGCAACCACGAGATGTGGAATAAGTAGAGTTTAAAAAGGCATGAAGAAGTAAATTCTAAAATGATCAGAGAAGTTCCCAAGTGATGTTTATATCTTTAAAGTTTTGGAAAGGGATGACTCCAGTGAGTTCCACAACAGAGACAGTCACTTGTAGGGGGGGAAAAAGGTACAAACTGTGTTGGACTCAGCAAAAAATGGTAGGAAGAGAATTTTACTAATAGCGCCCAAAACTCTAGAGTGTGACTACCACTGAGTCTCTGATTAAAGACAGTGGCTTATAAAATATTTGTCTCAATTTAGCAGTTATGTATTTGTGCATATTATATGCATGCCATTCCTAAGAAGGAATTTTAAAAAATGAAATACCTTTATGAAGAGCTCAAGCCCTGTTCCGTCCATCCCTAAGAGGGGATGCTGACATGGGACACAGGCCAACATCACTATTTGGCCTCATGGTTAGAGTGTGGAACTTTGCTATAATCATAGCAGCTACAGTGTTATGAGACAAATAAATAAATAAAAATTGTAGGGACACATAGCCTAGATTATTTGGATTTCCTGCGTTTTTAGAAATTCCCTTTTCGGAAAACTTTCTCATGTCACTAGCAAAGTAAGATGGACCTTGATCATCTTTGGGATAGTTTTCTTTGAGTTTATTCTTTCTCTCCTTTTCTTGCCAAGAGTCACAAGATAGCAAGGGCCAAGGTAAGGCTGTGGCCAATGGGGAGAGAAGTCAAGGTGGAAACTTACTTGCTTTCAATTGAGACCACAAAGCAAAGGGAATTTTTGAGACCAAATCATAGGGCAGCGCACCAGTCTAGAGTTTTCATATAATAGTTCAGAGTTAACATGTTAAGATAATAAACAGTCTGCCTGCTTCCTTTGTGCTCCTATATATCCATTCCCACAGAACATGATCCTGCTTTAAATGCCTTTAACGTTTTCCCATCATGCTTAGAATAAAATCCAAACTCTCTCTCATTGTCCACAAGGCCCAACATGATCTAACTCCCCACCTTGCACTTCATTCTCAACTCACACAACGTTCATTTACGATACCCTACCCCACTGACCTTTGAACGTCTTCCTTAAACACACCACGCTCATTCCTGGCTCATGGTCCTTCCCTTGTTGGCCCTGGTTTAGAATGCTTTCTCCCAATCCTCAGCCTGGCTGGCTTTTCCTCATTCCTCTGGTCTCAGATTCAGTTTCACCTACTCAGAGCAACTCTCCCTAACTACACACGTCTCACACCCAACAACTCTAACATCACTTTGTTTTCTGGTCTCACTAGTGCAAATCACAAACTATATTAACCCATTTCTTGTGTTTGTCCCTCTTCCAGAACATAAGCTCTATGGAAAGCTGGACCTAATGTGGCTCCAATGGCCAAGAAAAGACTTTCAAATATGTGAGTGATTGTCACGGCATGTCTGTGCCATGAGTGTGCACCTCAGCACTTCTCTGGTGGATCTGAAAGTTCAGGATGCAGCAAACAATGTCCTGCATCCTCACAAGTCAGAAGTGAATGCCCGCAGAGTAAAGTAGGAGTTAAAAGTAGTATTGGTTGGGGTGGATCAAAGAAGCATTTCTTATGCATCTTTCAAAAGCGTGATGGATTTCAACAAGTGAAAAAAAGAGAGAGAAAAGATAATATGAAGAAAGAGGAAAAATACAAAATGAAAGGTTATACCTAAAGGCACGGTCACAGACTGATATTACACCAGTGGAGTGAGAGGGTTTGTAGACAAAGAGCAGAGAGAAAAGCGAGAGAGAAGCCAGCTGGGGCTGTCCTGGGAATCCGGAATAGCAGCATTAAGAGTCTGAACATGTCTCATTACATTCCGGAAGTCAGGAAAGATTCCAGACCAGGGCAACGCCATGACCAGTGACACGATCTCCGGGAAGATTTGCGTCACGATGATACTGAAGATAAATTGCAGTGGAGAGAGACTGAAAATCAGCTGAACAGCTTTAACAATCATTTGAATGATAGCACGGGGTATCTAAGATACAGTTCTGTCAGGAGATGATGAAACAGATATCACTGTCAGAGAGAGAGGCTGGGGGCTGAATCTTGTGGATGTCTGGGATGATAAGGAGGGAGGTTTTCATGAAGCAAATAATGTGGCTCATATTCTGGGAGAAGAAAAATAAGGATAAACTGGGTTGGGAAGAGGAAGCACTGAGTCCTGCTACAAGCAGGCAGTTTGGGTTTCCAGAAGAATATCCAGATGAAGATGCCTCACAGGCAGTTGGAAAGGAAGATTCAGTTCTGGGTGGGGTTAGGGGGGTTGTTGGACTGTGAAATCATATCCTCTAGAGGTAATAATTGAAAGTCTGTGCTTACCCTATGGTCCAGCAATCCCACAGCTGGGTATATATCCAGAGGAAACTCTAATTTGAAAAGACACATGCACCCGTGTTCATGGCAGCACTATTTACAATAGTCAAGACATGGAGACAAGCTAAATGTCCATCGACAGATGACTGGATAAAGAAGCTGTGGTATATTTACACAATGGAATACTACTCAGCCATAAAAAAGAATTTAAAATGCTATTTGCAGCAACATGGATGGACCTGGAGGTTGTCATTCTAAATGAAGTAAGTCAGAGAGAGAAAGACAAATACTATATGATATCACTCATATGTGGAATCTGAAAAAAGAGAAAGAAAGACACTAATGAACTCATCTCCAAAACAGAAACAGACTCACAGACATAGTAAACGATCTTATAGTTACCCAGGGATCAAGGAGATGGGAAGATATAAATTGCAAGTTTGGGATTTGCAAATACTATCTACCATATATAAGACAGACAAATAACTTTATACAGCAGAGCACAGGGAACTATATTCAATATCTTGTAGTAACCTATCATGAAAAAGAACATGAAAAGGAATATATGTATGTACATGCATGACAGGGACATGATGCTGGACACCAGAAATTGACACATTGTAACTGATTATATTTCAATAAAAAAAATTTAAGTCTGTGGAATAGTTTACTAAGAGAAAAATACAGAGGTCAAGGAACAAAGAGAAAAGGCAGAACCTTGAGGAACATCAACATTTTGGGGGCAGACAGAGGAATAAGGAAACAATGGAGTTTTGTCAGGCGGTTCCAGAATAGACTGCACACCTGCTCTGTGTGTCAGAAGTTCAAGTTCCTAACAATAGTATAAATAAATGCATCTATTTATCTTCCAGCGCGATTCTACCTGCAGGATTGCAGATGTCTCATTCATGTCACCCACAACATCCCTTTTTTAGGGCTGTTTATTATTCATCTTGAAATGACAGGATACCGGGCACTTGCTTAAACCCTGAGGAAGACAGACTTTCTGCTGTAACAGACGCAAGGGAAGAGGAGGCAAAGTGCATGCGTCCACCTTAAAATAAAAGCAGGATTCGGGATCTGGGTTTACAGACATAAAATCCCTTTGTTGGTGTGAATTCTTTCTCCATCCAAAGAATTTGGGGGGAGGAATTTCATTGGTGTTTGTTTATGGCGAAACTAATTTTTGGCATGAATTGTGAAATTCTGGTAATTTTTTCATTGAGGTTTTTATACTTCTCTGTACTTCAGTCTCTGTATGAGATCAGCAGTTGATAAGGATGCCGGAAGAGAGTAGTACCAGGGGGCAAAAGACAAACCCGGTTGAACATCCAAGAATCGCAATAATTCCAATTTTTATAACCCAAGGACTTGTCTTTCTGGAGGTTGTTACTATCTTTTTTTTTTTTTAACTTAAACTTCAGTTTGATTAATAGGCTCAAATCTCCAGGCTCCAAAGGCTAGCCCTCCCTAGCCCACAAAGTTGACTTTATGTTCCTCAGACCAGCGGTCCTCACAGTGCGGTCTCACGGCCGCCAGCATCAGCATCACCTAGGACTCGTGAGGGACACGCATTTCCCAGACTCGTCCCAGACTCAGTGATGAGAAATTTGGAAGTGGGGCCCAATACCCTGTTATAACACCCCTTCCTGGCAGTCTTACTTTGAGAACCAGTGCTTTAGACCAATGTTAAAAATTCCAAGGATCAGTCCATCACCCACGGGACAAAAATCTCAACCCTTAGCCTCATCAGCACATTCCTTTTACAGATGAGAAGTCTGATCTTCTACTGTATTCCATAGCTAAGTCCACTTGGATCTGGTGTTCTGTTTGTCAATAAAGGAACTACAAAACGGTGATCGATAAAACAGATAAGGCTAATAAATAAGAATGGAGCTGAGCTGACAATTCAAGAGGACAAGGTGTAGAAAAATACATTTTTAAAATTAACATTAGTTGAAAAGGTAGAAGAGGTAATAAAATTAGCATTCTCATATTAGAAAAGGATGATAAAACCTATGGTCTTAAAATATATATGTATTTTCCAGCACTTGCATTGCATTGGCCAAAATTAGTGTTACTTTCTGCATCACCACATCCGTGGGGATAAAACGGATATGCAGCTCCCCTGCCAGTCTCTCTCTATTAATAGGAATCAGGGCTTCTCAGGGACTAAAAGCTCAGCTAATAGCAGAGAAAAATCAATATGAGTATGGAACATCTTGTTGCCTCTAAGCAAGAGACTTTCAAAAATGTCTCAGGAGCGATGCCAAGAAGACAAGGGAGGCAGCTTAATGGGGTGCACACGCTGCACTGATTTGAACACCATGAATCATTATAGTGCGCTGGGATAACGTGTCTGTGAAAAGCCTTCTGTGCATAATGGTACCCAGCACTGAAAACGTGTAAGGTACACAGAGAGGTCACTGGAAACTAAAATCATATTTGGGCATTTTTAAAAATATTTTAATAAGTAGGTTAGAGAATTGATATTTAGAGATGTTCTGTGTCTGATTTTTCTTCTCAGCACATAAGAAAGAACAGATGAGATAATTTTAAGTCAAGTAACTCAAGGAAAGTTGGAGGTTTTCCTTGGTTGACCAGAAGAGTGGTCAGCTCCTATGGTCACACGTAAGGCTGGTGCATGAGGCAGTGATCCAAAGAGAATCTGTTGCCTAGACCCCCTCTCCATCCCTTAAATGATGAAATCACTGGGTGTTTTTAGTCAAAAATTACTGAGAAACCAAGACCTCACGAAGTAAAGGCTCACTGCCTGGGGCGAAGATGTGATGGACACAGGAACCCTTGGGGGCGCTCCACGTTGCTGATATGGGACATGGGCGTCTGATGGTTCACTGATGTGGCAGCTGAACCTTGCGTGACTCTGAGACAAAACATCAGCCCAGGATGGAATCAACTTTCAAGAGCTCCACTAAGATCCCACATGCCAACCAAAACTAAGGGACTGATCTCCCAGGATCTGTGAACTCAGCTGGTCTGACGCGGCATTCTGTATGACCGTAACTCTAGCAAAGTATAAACAGTGAGAAGTATAAAATACAGGGAGGCTATGAATCAAGTTCATAAATAATGAAAACATAAATCAAATCCATAGTGTAAATACTTCTTAATCATTTAAGCGGAGGTATAATACATTCTGAATCCCACTGAGATTACTTGAGTGTGTCTCTGCATGCATGTGCATGCTGTCTGCTTTGAAAATTTGTGAAGCTTTTGAAATGCAATTGGTAGAGATTTGATTGAAATATTTAGGAGAATTTGTCTACTTAAATGTGTAAGCAGCAATTAAATATTGAAGATGATTGATTCATAAAATATGTTTTTGATTTATTAGGGGCAAAGGTAGCAACCGAATGTTGAGGAAAGCATTTACTAATGAATGAGATTACAGATACGGGCGTTCAAAAGTTACCGAGGGTAGCTAATAATTTTCCCTACATAAAAGAATCTTGGTCATTAAAGATCCTAGGAGCAATGTTATTCTCTGATTTTTTTTTTCCTAGTAGGAATCTTGCCTCCAACATCATACTATGCCTCCGAGGATGGGGCTTTGATTTCTCCTTCCTTCACCCGACAGCGCAGGGCTGGGTGTTCACTGCTGTTGGCTGAAACTAAAATTCAGCAGGCAATCTATAACATAAATATTTTCCATGATCTACTTCAATTATTTGGAACGGATAAAGGGGGAATGGATACCTCACACAAAGAAAGCGCTGATCTCAGCCATCCACTGAAAACAAGAAGGATAAAATACAGCCCCAGCATCCCTTCCAGGCCTGAGCCCGGAGAGGTGAGGCAGACCCGGATACAATGCCAACCTCACTGACATCTCTGACAGCAAACATCAGGCTCTCATTGGACACCCCAGAGAGAAATGTGTCTGTGTGTGTGTGCTCCACGCACCAACAGAAACCCAAATGAGCTGTGCGATGCCTCTAACAAAGACTCAGGCACAGTTTCCAACTTCACAAGCCAACCTGCTCAATGTCCATCTTTTAAAAGGAGTCGTGGGTCAGCCTGGCGTGCTTTTTAGAGCCTCATAGTTTGAACTTAAGAGAATTGTTTCAAGTCGCCAAGGATCATGGCAGAGATGGCATCCCGTTTACAAAACCGCCGTGTGGAAAAAGCAAACCTCATTATAACCATGCTGATCCGATGCGTTAGCTCCTCCACACAACAGTCAACAGTGCCCCCAAAATGTCCCCGCACAACAAAGGCTTGCAGACAGAGCGTCTTGGAGCCTCCGGTGATGGGATGTGACAGGAGCCAGCCACCCAGGGCAGGTTCAATCAATGTTAATCGAAGCAGAAGTGATTCAAAGGCAAATAGGAGTCCTTGAGAGGTGAGAGGGGGGCTCAGGGATTGAGACTCCCTGCTTTTCCCATTACCCCCTTCTATTTAATTACTCGTCCCAGCCGGTGAATTGTAATTTGATTTGCTGTCAGGTGACTCTCGGCTGGTCTCCTATGTTGAGTCCTTCCTTTAAAGGAAAAATCTCTGATAACCTGTGGCAATGCCTGTTTCACGGGAAGGAAACTGTCCTTTGCGAGTGGCTCTCAGATTTACAAGGTCTCCTTTCCAGATCCTAAGGCAGCAGAGGCATCAGAGGGACCTGGGGGAACGCTGCTCAGCGCTGAGTGGTACACACTGCGGTGCTTTCTCTGGGACGTTATTATTTCTGTAACTGCCTAGCCCCAGGACTTTGAATTTGCCTGGGCTCCCCTCAGAAGCAGACCCTAAGGCAGGAATTTATGTGCAAATAAACTACTTATTGGAGAGGTGATCCCGGGAAATACCAGTTGAGAAGGGAGGTATGAAACAAGGAAGGGAAGGCAGCCAACAAAAGTGGGTTAGCAAACTAGTTCCCATCAGGGGCAAACGCAGTGCCACCTCACGGGGACCTCAGAGCCAGCGTGGAACAGGCCAGTGCACCCAAACGGGGAGGGAGCTGGGGTGTTTATACACCGACACTCCTCAGTCTTGGCTGCGGGCTCACCTTAGGGCAGAGGGGAGAACACCCCAGCACTTCTGGCCTGGGATGCACACAGGTGCCCCCCAGAAAGCCCCCAGAAATATGGACAAGGCACCAACCACATCTGCTACCACCATCTGCCTGCAAATATGTAAACTGCTTTAAACGCCAGTGATCCTCCAAACAAACACACGAGGACACCGCCTTGTGGATAAGCTGCTGGAGGAACTAGGAGGAGGTTATGTCCATCCAACAGGAGGCTGTCCCTTGATGCAGGCTTTAGGAACTAAGGTTAGAGCCAGCTTCGTGTTGCTGAAAAATCTGACACTGTTTGGCCTTTTAGTGAGTGCCTGCTCACTGACCCTCGAGGGAGCTCCTGGGCTTAACGTTCACATCCATCAGGACCTCGTCTGGATACGGTGCTCTGAAACCTCAGAATGCTAGAGATCTCAGCACACGGTGGGCTGAAACCGGACACACATATATATACACACACATATATATACGTATATACATACGCACACACATTTTTAGCTTAAAAAATACCTATGTTTAAAATAAAAACTTTCCTTCTCAAACTTATTTGCAGTGAGCTGGCATACACCTGCCGAGCTCAGACAATAATTGTGGTAGGCAGGCAGGCGCGGACGGTAGGTAATTGCCCCAAGTTATAAGTAAGGGCAATAACAATCCCAAGGTGAGATTCCAGGGGCTGGAAGGGGCAGCACACAATGGTAAAGGGACCAGGGTCCTCCTGACTTTGAAGTGCATCCCAGCTGTGACTCTCTCACCTGCTGCGGGACCTGCCTGGCCCAGTTACCTCACCCCTTATGCCTGTTTCTCACCCAAGTCATGGGAGTCAAGGACCTACCTCACAAAGTTGTTCTGATGATGACATGCGCCAGTGTTTGTAAAATGCTGTGCCCAGTGCCCAGTAGGTACTAAATACTCAACAAGTGTTACCATATGATCCAGCAATCCCACTCCTGGGCATATATCCACAGGGAACTCTAATGCAAAAAGACACATGCGCCCCAATGTTCATAGCAGCACTATTGACAATAGTCAAGACATGGAAAGACATGGAAACAACCTAAATGTCCATCTGGACAGATGACTGGATAAAGAAGCTGTGTTTTATATATATACAGTGGAATACTACTCAGCCGTAAAAAAGAATAAAACAATGCCTTTTGCAGCCACAAGGATGGACTCAGAGATCGTCACTCTAAGTGAAGTAAGGCAGAAAGAGAAAGAAAAATACTACATGATATCACTCATATGTGGAATCTAAAAAAAAAAAAAGGACACTATGAACTCACCTAAAAAACAAAAACAGACTTGCAGACATAGAAAACAATCTTATGGTTACTGGGGAAAATGGGTGGGAAGCGATAAATTTGGGAGTTAGATATTTTAAAATGTTAGCCATTATATATAAAAATAGATGTTTTTAAAAAGTTTCTTGTGTATAGCACAGGGAACTATGTTCAATATCTTGTAATAACCTTTAATGAAAAAGAATATGAAGATGAATATATGTCTGTATATGCATGACTGGGACACTGTGCTGTACACCAGAAATTGGCACATTGTAACTGACTATACTTCTGTTAAAAAAAAAAATCCTCAACAAGTGTTAGTTGCTGTCGCGTTGTTACGACCAGCTGAATGACTTCAAGGTAGAAATCAGGAAGTGTTCTTTCTACTACGCATGCCTTGAAGTCCAGGGATCATGAGGATACTACAGACCATGGCAATCAGAGCAAAGCCCCTGGCCACCCAACATGGAATGAGTTATCTTAGCTCTGGTCTGCATCACATCCTGGTCATCCTGGAACCTCAGGTGCGGAGGAAGAGAGGAGAGTGCTTTCTACCAACGTGGCAGAGGCAGCCTGATGAGGCCTGAGATGGGTCACCTTCTCCCCCGAGGTGACCTCTGTGTCCGTGTTTAGAGACTTGCCTGCCCTCAGATGGCCTGGGCCCGGCAGTGAAAACAGGCGTGCAAGGTGTGCACATCGAAGTACATGTAAGTTTCCCTTTCTGTCAAGGCAGCAGCGTCATCTCCGAGAAGGAGGGACAGCTCTGCCCCGCTCCACGGAAGGAGGAATAAGGTGTGGCCACGTGGGCACGGCAGGGAGCAGCGTGTTCTCCCCTCCTGACTTCCGCCCGGGAATCATTCATTCCAAAGGCTTCCAGCAAGGAGGTGAGAAGCCACTCTGAGGTTACTCAGTGACCCCGAGCAAAAGCCAACTCAAAGGAATGTTCTTTCAATTCTTGATTAACAAATACACTCACCACCCTGCACTCGGTGCTGCCTCTGCCCGGCGTGGCCCCCATCTAAGTACCACCCACGGGCCGTCCTTCTAAGGGCACTTGTCACTGCGGGAAGCGCCACTACCCTCACATAGCCACATATTTTGTGGATGAGGAAACTGAGGTTCAGAGGGCTGGGGGCTTGTCTGAGGGTCTCACGGAAACAAATGGGCTCCAGAGGGAGAAAGCGAGGGCAGGGCGCAGCTCACTGACCCAGCAGGGCTCTGTGATGAGCAGAGATTTCTAGAACCAACTCTCATACGGAGAGCAGGAGCGCTGGTCACACGCACTGACCCCACGCCTAGCTGTTTCCAAAGGAGCCGCGGCACCGCCTCCCACTGGGATCCCCAGCGGGCCGACCCAGTGCAGGGCCACCCCGGACCCCTGCAAAGCCACCGAGGACACAGCATCACAGGAATCGGACAGAGACCTCGCCGCGGAGTCAGCTGAAGGTGTTTTATTGCGAGGCAGGCACGGTTACAGGACCCCAGCCAGAAGCAGACCCAGACACAGAAGAAGGGGCCTCGTTCCCACCTCCTCCAGAACAGCCAGCCAAGCAGGGGGTCCCCGGTCTCGGCTCCGCCTCCGAAAACCACCCACTTACTGTGGGTTAGTTTACGTTCAGGGTGTTTAAAGGCACTTTGATACGCATCATTTCTCCCCCATTCCAGCTGCAGGATCGGTCAGGAATTAAATTTCAATCTACAAGGTGCAAAGTAACATACATACCAGATATGGTGCAAGAGTCTAGGGTATAATGTATAATTTTTAAAGGCCATTTCTTTCCTTCTGTCTGTCTGTCTGTCTCCCTCCCTTTCATTTGGTGGGGGAGTAATTCGGGTGTTTTTAATTTATCTTTCTATTTTTTAATGGAGGCACTGGGGATTGAACCCAGGACCTCGTGCATGCTAAGCATGCGCGCCACCACTGAGCTGCACCCTCCTCACAATATACGTTTGATTAGACTTGAAGCAACACTGCACCGAGACCGCTTCAGTAGTTAAGTAAATGTGACTTGGGCCATTACCTGGCTCCCAATGTGGAGGAAAAAAAAAAAAGGAAGAAAAGTAAATGTATTTTTAATCTAAGGATCAGAACCATGCACATCGAACCACGCAACACCATTTAGGAGGTACTCTGGAATTGCAATTCAGAAAATCCCTAGGGACAGAATTTGTTCATAAACAAGGCTAATTTCGGCAACAGAATTATATTTTCCCAAGTAATTCTTTTCTTACAATCCCCAGGGCCCAGAAAAAGAAAAGATGGAGGGGAAAAAGAAAAGCCGACCATTGAAAAGCATCCAGGATTATGTGTCAGTGAGGTGACAACAAAGCAAAAATAGTCCAATCTGAACCGCCGCTCAGGCAGCACAGTCTGAAGGAGGCTGGGCTGGAGTCCCGGGCTGGGGGCTTCTGGGTTCCAGCTGCTGGGTTCTGTCCTGGGGACCAGCAGCATCCCCCTCTATGTCCTCCGGCAGTTCCCAGGACACCCGAGAAGGTGGTCGGTCCTCTGGCCAAAAAGGGGAGCCTGTAGAAGGACACACAGGAGAAGGCCTGTCATCCGACAGCCAAAGGCTGATGGAGTCTAGGGCAGAGGGATTGACCTTGCTCACCTCCTCCAGGCTGGCTTCCTGTCACCTCCCGGGGAAGGTGGCTTCGTGCTTGGGAGCAGCCAGTGGTGTGGAATCTCCGGGATGCTGTCGTGAGCACCTTGGGGTTACCCGCCACCTTTCCATCCATCGCCTCTCTGTTGACAAGAGCAGAAAATAAATTCCCCTGCATCACTTGTCATTGGCACGTTGAGAAGAAGGAGACAACAGAGCAACACAGACACACGGAAAGGAAGGGAGGGAGGACAGGAGGGAATAAAACTCAGAAAGGATACTTTACCTGCCGCCTTTCCCTGGGACTCCCTTGGGCCGCCGGATGCCGACGGGAGGCTTGAAGTGCTGTCTGAGAGCGCCCAGAGGTCTCAAAGGTCTGAAAGGTCTGGAAGCATCATTCCACAGCCGGGCGGGCACCTGAACTCAAAACTCAGCTCCTTGAGAACCTCAGCCAGCCTCGCCCCAGCTCTCCCGAGCGGATCCTGCACTGAGTACCACACAACAGAGAGCAAAACGCGGTTGGAAGTGAGCAGGAGGTGGTCCTCCTGTCCTCGGCCCCAGGGTAGCAGGTAGGGGAGGGCGGGGGGCGGGGGCGGAGGGGCGTCCACACCACCTGGGCTTCTCCTTGGTCAGGTCAACCTTCAGCTCCCAACTCCCAGCTTCCCAGCAAGTGACAGATCTCTCAGAAGCTTCCCCCAGGCCCATGGTCCACGCTCTCTGGTTCAATCTAGCATTGCCTGGGGACTCAAAAGCATCACTTGGATCCTGAGGGGAGTTTCTGTCACAGGTTTCCTGCCTCGGGCAGCCGGACTCCAGACCCAGAGTGAGACAGATGGCTGGCTCCACTTTTGACCTTCCACCCGCCGGACTCCTGGGCAGCCCAGGGCCACCCCTCTGTCCTTCACGGAACCTGTTCCCCCAGGTCACGGTGTGAGGAGCTGGGGGCTAAGAAACAGAAACGTGGAGAGCGACCGAGGAGGCAGAGCGAGGAAGGCATTTAGGAGACACTCATCCATGAACACTGTGCTGTACACCAGAAACTGACACAGCATTGTGAACTGACTATACTTCAATTAAAAAAAAAGGGAGACACTGATCCAAACAAACCTAGTGACCAGCAGGAGGGGGCTGGCAGGGCTGGTCTGTCCTGAGCGCACGGAATAAAGAGGGTACACTGTCTGTAGAGAATTTTTAAATCATCACAAAACTAAGAGCCCATCTGCTTTTGACTACGGCCATGCGCTCACCGGGCACTCCGAGCAGGATCAGCGGCAGCGTCCTCGTCCCCACTCAAGCAGACCCTCCTCCTTGGCCTCATTCTGCCAACGTCCTGTGTCCCCCGTCTGCCTGGAAGCTTCCTCCCCCGATCCCACCCACCCACAGCCCACCCCGCTCCAAGCTCCATTTCGAATGCCACCTCTTCAGTGAAGACTCCCGTGTCCCTCCCGGCTGGGGTAACTCATTCACCCCTCCAGCCCGAGGGCTGTTTACCTGCATCCCTTCATTTCTACCTTATGTTACAGTGAAACACACAAAAGTGGTACCTTCCCTCCTAACAGCCAGCAAGGTGAGCCAGCTGGGTGATGCTGCGCTGGTCGTTAACCCTCTTTAGCTGGCTTCCACATCTCTGCACTGGGGAGCCGGCCACCCCGCTCTCAGGGCTGTGGGCTAAGTTGGGTGATGCACACGGAGTACCCCAGCCTGAGACGATTAGCCCTCTATGGTTCTTTGTTTCTCTACTCTCTTAAGCATCCAATCTTATTACCTCTGTCCTCCCTTCCACACTCCTGCAGGACTCACCAAGGTAAGTCACAGCCTGTGGAAGGTCGGGAACTGTGGAGGGTGTTGAAAATGAGGGGATAGGATCCTTACCATGTAGGCTTGTTCGGATGATCAAATGAGGGAAGACTCGGTAAGTGCTTAGATCAGACTCCGGCACATAGCGTGAGTTACAGAAATGGATGTGAAATAAAATCATCTTGTGCGTTCATGCACAGTTCCCGGACTCCACGAAGCACTCCAAATGCAGATTATCAAGACCCTCCTCCCTCTGATTCAAGCTCCCTCCCACCTTCCCCAGATAAAAATATCAGAGGTAAACGGAACTGATAGAGGGTTTAGAAAACCACAAAATGTTCGCACTAACAGGCTTTCCACTTCTTTAGGTAACTAACCTGTGTCGAGAACACACGATGCTCCAGGCAGCAGGCTAAGAACATTGCAAAGAAAAGGACGTACATAAATTGGGATACAATATATTCATGGAGTGGAAAATCTCAATATTGCAAACATGCCCATGATGTCCAAATATTAAATTTAATGCGGTCACAATCTTACTTTCATTAGATTTTGGTAGGTAATTATAAGCTAAATCTAAAATGTATGTGAAAAGAAATACACCTAGAATATCATATTATTATTTCTGTGCCATTGCATTCTATTTATTTCTTCATTAAATAATGTTATTTGAAAAAAAAAAAAGAACGTTACAAAGAACCCTCCTCTGAACCCTATCAGGAGCTGCCTGACTATTCCTATTTCACAGAAGCAGCAACTGAGGCACAGAGAGGTTAAGTAACCAGCCCATGGATGCACAGCCGGCAAAGGGCAGAGCTGGGTTTGCTAAGGTTTTAGAGTGGTGGTCTCACTCCCCATGGATCTAATGCAAAGTTCCTGCGAGGATGGTGTCCTGCGCGGTCTGATTCAGTCATCACTGGCTACTTATAGCTGACAAGCTCTTGAAAAGTGGCTAGTGCAACTGGGAACTGAATTTTAACTTTTACTTAATTTTAATTAATGTAACTTGAAATGGTCACACATGCCCGGGGCAGGGGGGCCTGCCAGATTGGAGAGTGCAGGTCTCTCGTATCTTAGGAGACCCTTGTTCTGAGGGTGGAGTGAAGTTAGGGCCGAATTTCAGAGGGGGCAGGGCTGTGCTAACGACAGATCCCAGGCTTTGGAGCAGACGCACTTGGGTTTGAAATTCAGGTGCCATCCTTTGCTGGTTGTGCCCACATCACATCAGGCCCCCTTCCTGTGCATCCGATCTCTTTTGGTTGAGGAGGCACAATAATACTGTTTCCAGGGTTTTGTGCTGGGCTGGACCTCCTTCGCTGTCCCCTCTGCCAGCTCTCAGGGAAGGGCGCATCAGGACAACGGTACCCGAGGAGACGGGACTACAGCACATCCCGTCAGAGGCACTGACCACAACCGCCCCAGCCTCCTCCCAACCCGGCGCTGTCCGTTTCCTCCTTTGTAAATGCAGAAGGACACCTGGGACCAAGTCCCCGCTGCTCGCTGCTCACCCCCGCCCCTTCAACCCAGCTGAGTTGGACAAGGAAGAACACTGACCCATCGCGTCCCTAATCATAGTCCTCTCTCGTTCTTCTGCAACGATCCCTGTGGAAGAATCAGGACTGCAAGGCACCTTATGGTGACGGTCCCACAACCCACGTGTGGCTAGCCTACCCGCCAGCCCCGACGTGGCCTGCAGCCGAGACACGGCCAGGGGGCCAACGGGCATCCTAACGGAGAAGCCACGGCAGCCTGAATCCTCAGGCGCCAAACTGCCTCCCGCCGGTGTCTGCAGTGCCAGGCACCGAAACCTTCTCCTCTCTGTGCGGGACCCCGTCCTCTGTGTTATCCCTGGGGAACCAAAACTTAGCAGAAAAGTACCTTTTTCCAGCTCTGGTCACTTTGGCCATTTCAGCAAATGCTTTAATTCTACGTACGTATAAATCTGTGTGTGTATATAAACATGTGCACATATAGATCTGTGTAATATAAATATATGTACATCTAGATCTGCGCATATATAAATATGCACACGTGTAGATCTGTGTATTTATAAATATTTGTCCATACAGATCTGTGTGTATAAACATGCATATATCTAGATCTAAGTCTATAGAAACACAGGCACATCCAGATCTCTGTATATATAAATACATGTACATATAGGTCAGTGTATATGTAAACATGTATATACATAAACATATACACATTTAGATCTGTTTACATATTTAAATGTGTGCATATAGATCTGTGCATGTATAAACACGTGCACATATAGATCTATGTACATATAGATCAGTGTATATCTATAAACGTGTGCACATATAAATCTATGTATATATAAACACGTATGCATACAGATCTGTGTACTTATAAGCACGTGTTCCCGGGCTAGGTTCACTGGATTTATGAATAATGAATGATGTATGTCTGGCTGACATCTGTGTTTGCGTGCGTTTGCTTCGTGCTGGCTCGGTCTCTCCTGTAAGTTGATAAAATGTTCAAAGGCCAAGAGAGCATCACTCCTTCTTCTATCATTTTTCAGGATGCCTGGCATGAGGCTCTGCGGAGTGAATATTCAACCGGGGCTGACAGACAAGAGGCCACGGAGGTCGGGTCTGTTTGTCCCCAGGGCTTGTCAAGGGTGAGAAAGCTCCTAAGAGAAGGAAACGCTGAGGCTATTTTCAGCTCTTTGAAGGATGAGCCTGGAAGCCCATAATGGAAGCTGGCTCCGAGACAGGGCACCAAGTCAGGCTCCAGAGCCGGGTGGTCCAGCCCACAACATGGGAAAGGCTGCAGCATCAACCCGTTTCTGAGTGAGAGTCCAGTCCGGGCACACTGAGCTCAATGGGCCGGACAGACCAAAGTCAGGGCCATCCCCAGGGGAGAGCTTTGCTGAAAATCCTGGGGTTTTGCTGAAAATCAGTAGCCATCCGATTTATTAATGATGCACTTCAAAGTGCATCACAGAAGTCGGTGCTAACAGGTGAGGACCAAAACAGGAAAGAGGAGGCCCGACCTTGACCCCGCTAATACTCCAGAAGGGAAGACGGGGGTGGGGGGCAAGAGAGCTAGACAAGGCTGAGTGCTAGCACCCCTGACCGCAAACACCCCCTCCTCTGCTTGGGGCTCGCAACCCTCTCCTGGCTTCCACAGGCCTATTTCCCTTCCTAACTAAGATAAAGGCTGCTTTATCAGCCAGTCTACATCCAGAACTGTTATTAACAAGCTCCCCCAGGAAACAAAGATTCCAAAGGACCTTCCGAATCAAAGGAAGGTGAAATGACAGTGTTATTTCAGAAGTGAGTATTTGGCTGCATTATTTCCTAAGCCTTTTACAACTGACAATCCAGATAAGGTATTGATTAAACAGATCACTCCACTTCCTCAGCTTGGCTGCTAACAGAGGTCATGGTAACAGCCTTTCTGCCCTTCCTGGTGGAGTCTGGTTCCTCAAGGGTGAATGAACACTGCGAACCTCCCGCACTCAGCCCCTCCCGGGAATCCCGCAGGTGCGAGGGGCAGGTCTGCCCACAGAAGGCACCACGGCCAGCTCCGGGATGCTAAAAGAAATTTCTAAAGCTTCATCTGAGGAAATCATACCGACATATGGCTTTCCATAAATCCTGCTGATCGGGGAAACAAATTCTATAGCAACTTTCTAAAAATAATTCTGATTTGAATAGACAGTCCAGCCCTTTACTGAGCCCAGGCTGGTTTGTTACCCCCTCCCCACCTTGTCACATGGGAACTTGAAGAAACCACAACAATGACAGGCAGACAGAGCAACGGGTAATTCATCCGGGAACGAACTGCAAACTGAACGATAAACAGCTGTCTCGGCAGCTGGAAAGAAGCCAAAATTCAGAAGGAGGTGTGGGCACATGAAAAGATGCTCAGAACCGCTGATTATCAGAGAAATGTAAATCAAAACCACAATGGTCGAATGGCCATCATCAAAAAGTCCACAAACGATAAATGCTGGAGAGGGTGTGGAGAAAAGGGAACCTCCTACACTCTTGGCAGGAATGTAAATTGGTGCAGCCATTTGGAAAACCTATGGAAAAAAGTACGGAGATTTCTTTAAAAATCTAAAAATAGAGTTACCATTTGACCCAGCAATCCCAAATCCTGGGCATATAGCTGGAGAAAAACTCTAATTTGAAAAGACATATGCACCCCAGTGTTCATAGCAGCACTATTTACAACAGCTAAGCAACCCAAGATGATTGGATAAAGAAGATGTGATATATTTATATAATGGAATACCACTCACTTATAAAAATGAATAAAGTCATGCTATTTGTAGCAACATGGATGGGCCCAGACATTATCATACTAAGTGAAGTCAGGCAGAGAAAGATAAATATCACACCATATCACTTATGTATAGAATCTTAAAAAAAATGATACAAATGAACTTATTTACAAAACAGAAAGAGACTCACAGACACAGAAAACAAACTTATGGTTACCAAAGGGGACACGGTGTGGATAAATTGGGAGCTTGGAATTAGCAGATACAAACTACTATGTATACAATAGGGGGGAGGGTACAGCTCAAGTGGTAGAGCGAATGCTTAGCACTCACAAGGTCCTGGGTTCAATCCCCAGTACCTCCTCTTAAAAAAATAAACAAATAAACCTAATTACCTCCCCCTGCAAAAAAAATAGATAAACAACAAGGTCTAACTGTATAGCACAAGGAAATATATTCAATATCCTATAATAACCTAGAATAAAAAACAACATGAAAAAATATATATATAACTGGATCACTATGCTGTATACCAGAAACCAACACAACACTGTGAATCAACTACACTTCACTTAAAAAAGAAGAGTGTGGAGGGAAACACATGAAAACCAGAGACCTCTAGGCACCAAATATGAAGACACACAGCACTTCCACTGTCTTCCGCTAACTGCTGCCCCAGCTGCAGAGAAGCGCTAGCCAGATAAATTCACTTAGCAGACAAGCAATCATGTACACAAGAGACATCAAAAACAAGACACAACAGCCTGAGCAGTCAGGTCTCAGAGTGAAGTTCGAGATGATCTGGTCAGTTCCGGAGGATTCTGCACACTATTTAAGGGAAAAATACACGTGAGGAACACAATGTCAATGTCATGATGAATTACAGTTCATGATGAATTACGGTCACTTTCAAAGCCACAAGTCTACCGACAGAGAACCAACCATGGCAAACGGGAAGAAGGCAACACGGCCCCTCGGGCTTACTGACTCTCTGGGTTCTCTGCATGCCTGTAATGGGGCCACTGCAGCACAAAAATGACATCACATGTGGCCAGCGGTTGCACCCACACAAAAGATTTCATTCCACACCTTCGTAAGAGGCTTGAGAAAAATATTCCATACTATTCCAAACTGTGCTCAAGGCTGCACTGAACTTACCACTGGCTGTTTAAACTGTAGGAAGTTATCATTGAAACACGGTCCCTTGGCAATCTTACTAATGCTCAAAGTCACTGGATATTAAAGGAAGATTTATGAGAAGTGATCAGTTCTATTTCTGCCTGGTCTCCAATTCTAAAACAGTTTAACATCTCCCCACCTGAGTTCTAGGATTCTCTTTCTTCACCTGAGTGTTATGAGTCAGGAACGGACAAGGGGATTATTTCCTGGGTGGAGTCTTGTTGATGGAGATGGTTATTGCCTCAAAGAAGCCGACTGACTCCTCTTTGAACATGTTGATACACATTCTTGTTTTTTTTTAATTGAAGTACAGTCAGTTACGATGTGTCAGTTTCTGGTGGACAGCACAGTGTCCCAGTCATGCGTATACAAAATATATTTATTTTCGTATTTTTCCATTAAAGGTTGTTACAAGATATTGAACACAGTTCCCTGTGCTATAGAAAAGAAACTTTTTAAAAATCTATTTTTATATACAGTGGCTGACATTTGTAAATCTCAAACTCCCAAATGTGTCCCCTCCCACCCACTTTCCCTGGTAACTGAAAGATTGTTTACTATGTCTGTGAGTCTATTTCTTGACTTTAGTGACTTCAGTATAAACTCGCAGAAGGCTGAGGTTTCTTCCGTGTGCTCCTCTTGTCTTATGATGCTTCTTAGAACACTGGACATGGAGTTAAGGCGGCTCGGTCCTAATAAAGACTCTGATGCTCACTGTGGGAGGAGTTACCTCACAGGGCTGCCAAACTTGGGTTCGCCATCTTGTGGGCTTCCGAGGGTGGGTCCTGTAGAAGTGGTCCTGATGAGGATGGTGGCAGTGAGTCCCCCCCAAGAGGGCTTCCTGTTTTTTTCCTCATTAATTCCTGCCCCACTTCTCCCAGTAACCCCCTGGCTGAAGATGGAGGCTGGGAACAAGAGCTTCAAAGCCAGAAAGTCACCAAGGCGGCTCACTGATGTCAACACTGAAGAGGGTCAGCCAACTCATCACAATGGGGAAGGATGCCCTAGGGAGAGCGTGTGCTTGGCCCTGGGACAAGGAAAGGAGCAGATTGAGGAGTTTTCAGACTCCGAAGCCTGATCCCTTGGGTCTTGGCCCTTGCAGACCGCTGCTCACATGAAACAGAGGTTGGGGGCGGGGTGGGGTGAATGTGCCTCCCCTGGGGAACTCAGGGAGTGGGGCTCACAACTTGCCTGGGAGAGGCACCCAGGAGACCAGAGGGGATTCTGCTCATTTATATCGGGGACTTACCTAGCTCATGTGACCTTAGATAGTCCTCAGTTTTGGTTGCCTCATCTATAAAATGGGAATATTAAACGTTTTGATTACATTGAACATGTTTTTTTTTTAATTGAAATATAATTGATTTACAATGTTGTGTTAATTTCTGGTATACAGTATAGTGATTCAGTTATGCATACATACATATATCTCTTTTCATATTCTTTTTCACTATAGGCCATTACAAGCTGTTGAATATAGTTCCCTGTGCCCTACAGTAGGACCTTGCTGTTTACCTACATTGAACATCTTATATTCAGACACGGTGCTTACGCAATCGTTCGAATCCACTAGAGCTGTCAGTGAGAAAGTCCCCTTTGCTGTAGCCCAAGCAAGGTTACTAAGGTCCACTCCCAACATGGGTTCAAGTGGGTTTTTGCGTCCAGGTCTATACCGGTAATTTTCCAATCTATCAATCTTTCCAAAGCTGTGACCCAGAGGAATCGAGTTCCCAGGCAGGAAATGAATATAAACAGAGCTCACATTTGTCTGTGTGTGGTCTACCCAGATGCAAACAGATGACTCAACCCCGGGCAAACACATGAGATGCCAGCATCCAACCCAAATGGTGACAAGGCCAATTATGACTCGGCTCCCCTTCCTGAATTTGAAATGTCACTGAGGCTGGAGAAGGGTTCTGTCTGTTACAAGTCCTGCAAAGGAGAGGCCACATCACTGTGGCTTTCATCCCCATGGATGCCATGAAGAGGAGACCATGTGGAATGACCACCTTGCCAGGCTATGCAGCAAACCTTGAAATCCTTTGATTCTGGAGAAGTGGAGAAGTGGAAACCTTTCATTGAATCCAGAAGTCACAAACTCACATGAACTCAGAGGCCCCGGAGGTGACACAGAGAACTCGGTGGGCACACGGGAAGCCTGAGAGCACGTGACTCAGCTCCAGTGGTCACTTGCCACAGGAGGATTACCGTCTATGGATGCCAGAAATTTCCATTTTTCAAAGGAAACCAGAAATCTAGATTATATATGGGGACATTATTTATGGGACATTAAAATGTTGGCAACTACAAATTTGGTTTTCAATTACCATGCAGGCAAACAAGTAAGACACATCAGTGGGCCAGATATGGCTTGTAAGTTGCCAAATTTCTAGGTTTCTTCTACAGCTAAAACCATAGACAGAGAAAGAGTCAAATGCCAATGGTTTCTATGTAAACACGGTGTCACGGGAGGGTCTCCGCCTTGGAATCAGGACACTGTATGTCTGTCCCGGATCGGCCGTGAGAAGGAGACGGTCTCCCTTCCTCTGCGGCCTCCACTCCCTCCATCCAAAGTGGAGACGGGTCGCAGGCTGTGTGAGGGTTACGCTAAAATGGGACAAAACACGTGAAATGCACTCAGGGCGGTGCCTGGTATATCACACCCTGGTGCTCTTTATGCCTCAGTTCCTTCAGCTGAAAACTTGGGAGGGTAACAGTTTAACCGCCAAGGAGTTGTCCTTTGAGCTAAGTGGGACAGCACGAGCGAAGGGCTTTGCACATGCCTGACAGTGAGTGCTCGGTGAGTGTCCTTTGTTATTCTGACTCATAACCAAGACAGGAGTCTTTAAACCCCAAATCTGACCAACGTGGATGCAGAGACCCAGAGAAAAAGCAAAGCCGTCAAGTCTCTGCTAGTGTGTGGCAAAGTCGGAATCGAGAACTAGGTTTCCTGACTCCTGATGAAGTTGATATGACCCTATGCTTCATTTATTGATATTGAGGGGGGGTGGGGAACACCAACAGACTTTCTCTCTTATATAAAATCCAAAAGATAATTTAGACTTTCCAACAAAATCCAAAGGACCAACTAATTTTCTTTTTTCAAAAACCTACTATATGAAGTGACCTGCATTCTGATTCATTACATAAAATTTCAACTGTGTTCTTGTTTCCTGTGATAGTCCTGAAACCACAGTCCTCACCATCACGAACAGTCCTATGTTTGATGTCTGTAGGAAAAGAATGTTATTCTATTTAGGTAGTCAAACAAAACGATCCCAAGCCACTGTTTGGGTAAACAGGGCTTACGTCTATCAATACTGTCAAGGGAAAACACTCAGGAATCCGACATTCTCTTCTACAAAAGCAAAACTGCTTAAAATGTGAGGATCCAGGTAAGAGACAGTATTGCAAGGAATCAACACAGCTGATCATTCCCCAACATTAAGTTCCCTTCAAGTGCAGGCCTGAAAATGGGGCCCTCTTTGTTGAAATGTGTTTATTGCCTACTTTCTGCCATTCACCGGCCCTCCCATTCCCTCGTTCTTGTCTGTTTTTCCCGTCCGGCTCCCATTTGGACCTCATGCTCTAAAATCTCCCCTTCGCTCTCAGGTTCGGTGTCCGCCATGCTGAGATCCACCCATTCAGAAAGTCTATGTGAAGCGCTCACAGTGTGACCGTTCAGCCAGGCTCCTGGAGGACCCTTCTCTCAGAGCGTTCCCTCCTTGTGCTTCCTCGCTCGTGTTTCCCAAGTTTCTCACTCATTTAAAGACTTACTGAGTTATCAGCGGGGTTAGGCACTGACCCGACCCATTCAGGCCCGCTCACTCAACAAAGGGCAATGTTGGGTGGTCATTTTTACCTCTGACCAGGTAGGCCCTGAGCTTTAAAAGTGCAGAAACAACAGCCGTCTTAACTTGAAAGTCCAAAGACAAATGAACTCATTTATAAAACAGAGACAGACTCACAGACATGGTAAACAATCTTATGGTTACCGGGGGAAGAGGGTGGGAAGGGATAAATTGGGAGTCTGAGATTTGCAGATACTGACTATTATATATAAAAGAGATAAACAACAAGGTCTACTTAGAGCACAGGGAACTGTGTTCAATACCTTGCGATCACTCATAACCAAAAAGAATATGAAAACAAATATATGTATGTATATGTGTGACTGAACTGTGATGCTGGACACCAGAAATTGACACATTGTAACTGACTATACTTCAGTTAAGAAAAAAAATCTTCTCTATCTACTTAGCCAGGATTCTGTCAGACACAGATGTCCACCAAATCTCCCCTTGGCAATATGTGCTTCCTCACCCAGTTTGTTTTACTGGTTTGAAATATGCATCCTGTTACCTCCTTGCTTACACTCTAAGCTCCTTGAGAGAAGAGGACAGGTATGGTTCGCATTTGAAAACACTTCCTCCAGTGAACACACAGTACAATGTCCTGTACATAGTGGGCATTCTGGTAATAACTTGTTGAATTGAATTGCTCCAGTTCATGTCTGGCCATCATTTTAAGACACTTCAACCTTTTAAGGGCCTTCTCCAGTGCTCTGCCAGGAGAAGCGGGGGTGAATTCGGTACTCTGCTTGGCAATGTAAAATGACAAATTGGATCTGTCTGATCCCTCTGGTCTGGGACACAACCAGATGTGAAGATGCTTAGAGATCACATCCACCCAGGACCCTGCTGAGGACATTAACACACAAGCTGAGCAGAGTGGGTTTCTGCATCTCCATCACAGGTAATGGAGACCGAGAGGGAACCTGTCAAATCCCAGGGCCCTCTGCCTGCCCAGGAGAGGGTGCAGTGAAAATGATTACTTATATGTGTTCTGTATGCTTCATACTCCCTGGAGAATCTGGCAAGGGGCAAAGAGTCAATCCATTTCTCATAAGGCATCACGCCAGATCCCTCAGATACTAACACTCTGTCCCCTGAGCTCAGACAATGGAAGGTTTAGGCCACGGATTTCGAGATAAAGATTCTTTGGCAGGTTTATCTGTTCCTAATCAGCGTGTAAGAGCAAATGACGATGGAGTTTCCAGTCATTTTATAGGCACTTGGAGAATGAGGCTACCAATTTCTTCCTAAATACAGACACAATTCAGATATTCAATTATAAGGGGAACAGCAGTTGCTCAAGAATAGTTTCACAGGCTAAAACAAATACAGTAGCACAATAATTCTACTTAGGTAAGGTTTTCTGCCACAAGGTAGATCTGTTTATTAAAACAATTATCTTTCTATTTAGTCCAACAATACACAGAGCGACTGCAAAAGAAATTCAGACACCCAGGTTCAGTGACAAAACTTACACTGTTACCAGTCACTGCTCGCTCTAAGCACGATCATAAATAAACTTGACCAGACCCGCCTGTGGTCCTAAGCTTCTTGCCTCTGTGTGTACACGGCTGCGTGTGTGTCTGTGTCGTGGGTGAGGCTCTTTGCTCAAAATCATCTCGCCAACATTATACGCGTCTGACCTTCATGTGGCCTCCCTTCACATTCCAGCTTTCACTTTCTCTAACACTGAGACTAGCAGAGGAATACAGCTCTCCTGGCTGCCAAGCTGCTTTGCAAAGAATACTCCCTCCTTCACTTTCCAGACTTCCTTGTTCCTCTCCTTAATACGGCCTTTGCAAAAAGGATAAAACAGGCAGCCTGGAGATAAGACCAACTTTGTGAACCCTTTTATGGTTCCTTTCTAATTTGGACAACTGCTCTGCAATGAAATTAAGGAGTCACTCTGTGTGCTGCTCTAAGCTTTATTTCATAACTTCCATCGCTGCTGCCCCGATTAGCACACACGCTCGCACGCAGCTCGCAAACACCACGCTATTTTAAAAGGACTTGGAATCACTTAAATACCAGTGGATGTCAGACCTTTTCCTTTAAATACATGGAAAGGAAATAATTTCCTTTACACACACACACCGCACACACAAACACACAGAGTGTGTAAGTGCCCAAAGGAACTGCACTATATATATTAGAGCATGTATATATAATAATATATATTAGAGCCTCTGATGTTTGTTTTTCCCTAGGAGCTTATAATGAAATAGGTAATTCTAACTCAGGCAGACAGTAGGCATTCAGCAAACACTAGGTACGTCATCAGACTGGGAAGAACAATGAAATGCCTGTACCATAGACCACAGCCCAAGGGCTTTTGAGGTGAGGAGCAAAGATAGGCATAAAATTGAGCAGAACAGTCCAACATCTAGTGACATCCATTTCCAGTGGGCTAAGGATGCTGAAAAGAAAAAAAAAAAAAAGACGCAAGTTCTGAGCTCGTGGACCAAAACAACTAGAACTGTGACATTGTGGCTTGAGAAGTTAAGAAGGGAGATGGCTCCGACAAGTCTAGAGGTTATTAAAGGGGAAAATTCTGGTAATACTTGAAGGACGCACGCAGCATCACAAAGGCTAAGAAAGAACCAAACGATTTTTAGAAAAATACAAAGGAACACAAGCACCTGTTTCTTCTAAGAGTCCTACTTCTAAGCGCCAGGCAAAAAGTACAACCAAGGTCGAGGTGGTTCAGCTCCCTGTAGCAGAACGAATGTTCACAGCGGGCCAGGAGCAGAAATCTTTTGCTGTCATTTTTCTCTAGACAGTTTTCCAACAAAAAGGGTGCAGCGTGGGCAAAGAGAAAATTTACTTATTTAGTTATGCACCAGCTGATTAATTATTTACTAAGTAACTCCAAAGTGTCATGAATTGTGCAATACTTTGAACTTTTGCAAACTTTGGAGAATAAGACACCATAATCTCTGCCTGCATGGAACCTGCGTTCTTAGCGACACCAAAACCGAAAGGAAGCCAATCGGACAGCAACCTTGATACCACCTCACGCAGATCCTCCGAGGTTAGCAAGGAGGTTACCTATCACTCCTTTGCCAATCTTGGAATACTGAAGGCTCATTTTATGAACAGAGCTGTCAGATGTCTTTACAATGTCTAAGAGATGAGGAGGAAATTAATTATGGACCACTGGACTGAGTTTGAGACTCCAGAACCCAATAAATCAGATCCTACAATACTCACAGGCTTTCCAGGGGAACAGAGCACACTCAGTAAATCCCATTTTTCCAAACATTTGTAAGAATGTCAAAAACGACCAAAGTATTAAATGCACAGCCTACAAATGTATACTGTGACCATAAACATATGAAAGTATACACACCACGGGGTCCTCATCAGTTATATGGTGAATGTGATACCGGCTTTTACTGGTAACCAATCAAAAGGATGGGAAATTATACTCCAGTGTTATTTTAATTTGTGCCACCCAGAATACAGATGAGGTGAGTGACTTTTGTAAGTTACTGCAATCTGCATTCTTTTTTCTGTGAATGACCTGTTCACATCCTTTGCCCATTTTTCAGTTTTATATCATTTGATGCGATCACATTAGTTACATTAACTCTGGTTCTGCCCTGGGTTAGAAAAACTTTTCCTCAAGTCTATTTTCGATCTTTCGATTTTGTATTGGCTATCTTTTGTTGACACACGTGTCTCTTTCCTTTATGCCCCCTGGTTTTCTTGTTTAACTTAAGCAGTTGCCTCCCCCCAACCCAGAAGCTATGTCTGAATGTGTCCTCCTCAAGTTCCTATATTGAGATCTTATGCCTAATGTGATGGTGGAGGAGGCGACTAGGTCTATAAAAGAGGCCCGAGAGGGCTCCCCAACCCCTCCACGTGAGGACACAAGGAAAGGTGTGCAGCTTGGAAGAGGGCCCTCGCCGTGATGCCACGCTGGCACCCCAATCTCCGACTTCCAGCCTCCAGAGCCGTGAGAAATAAATTCTGTTGTTTATAAGCCGCCCAGTCTGTGGAACTTCATCATGGCATTCGGAAGAGACTCAGATGCCCAGGCTTCAGGAAAGTCCCATCACTGAGTAACTAAGAGCATGTTCTGGACTCAAACCGCTTCAGTTTGGTTCCATCTCTAAGTTGGGCAAAAAAAACTGTAACACATTTGTAGAGCTATTTTGATGAGAAAGTGTTTAGCTATCCATTGTGAAAATCACTGATCATCACTGTCTTGAAATGTCTATTCTGGTTCAAGTTTCATTGGGTTATATTAGCTCCTCAAATGTGTTCACAGATACCACAGAAGAGCAGATAACGGTCAGAGGCTTCGTGTGTCTTTTCTCTGATAGATGAGTGGACTCTCCAAAGAGACTCCAGGACACGTCCCACCTCAGTGGTCTCTCGGCGCCCCCCTGCCTTCCAGCTTCAACGGCTGCAGGCTAGTGCTGATCTGAGTCTCCTTCCCAATTGAGAAATACATTCCTTCTCTCTGGAGGCTGAGAAAAATGCCTCTGTCTCCTTGTTCTTCCAGAATTTCACCAGGAGATACAGACTACACATAATACCATGTATTCCCCTATGTATACAAAGCCCTGTGCGTGTGTGCTCCATACAACAGAAAAGACATAAAATACACACACCCAGACGTATTTATGTGTGTGTACAAATATGTGTGGGCACATATACGTGTGTACTTATTGATGTATACACACATATACGCACATATTTTCTTCTCTCATGAAACTAAAATTTTAAGTCTTTCTTTATCTTAAGGAAATTTTCTTCCTCTTTTTTTCTAATTATTATTGCTTCTCCATCGGTTCCTTTCTCCCCTGCCCTAGAAATTTTTTTATTTGCAAATTAAATGTCTTGGAACTGACTTCTGTGTCTCTTATATTTTCACCCAGTATATTCTTTTTTTTTTTTGTATTTTTGCTCAGTGTTATGAGATAATCACTAAACCTGATCATTTTTTTAGGGGGGTAATTAGAGGTTTTTAATTTATGTTTTTTACTTTATTTTTTGGTAGGGGGAGGTAATTAGGTTTATGTACCCATTTATTTATTTAATGGAGGTACTGGGGATTGAACCCAGGACCTCGTGCATGCTGAGCACACACTCTACCACTGAGCTATACCCTTCCCCTTAAACTCGATCTTTTAGGAACTATCTTTTGTCTTCAGAAGAGACTATTCTTTCAAATTGTGTGACTTTTTTTTAATTTGCAAAGTATTTTTTTCCTTAAGTCTAGGATTTAGAGATTCTAATTGCACCACTTAAAAAAAAATCTTCCCTTTCTGATAAAGTTTGCATCTGTCAATTCCATGATTTCTATGCCAACAGGAGAACTTTGCAACCAGTTTATTTGGTTGTTCAGCCTATTTCAGTTCTTGCAGTTTTCAGACACTTGGTGGGGCTACACTTCTCGCCCATGTGAATTTCAGTGACTTGCTTTTGCTGTTAAACCGAGGAACGTGTTGCGTGCAACCACAGGGCAGAGCTTTAAGGCACAGTCACACTTCATCACATCCCTTTCTCTCTGTCCCAGCAACCACCGTTGTCCCGTTAGTGCTCTGTAACGCCATGAGCCTTGCAAGGTGTTAGAACATCAAGCAACCATGCCACGTGGAAGAAACCTGCAACTGGTCTTCAGGAAACACGTGAGGCAGGTGAGAGTCGATATTATTTAAGCCACTCAGCCTGGGGATCTTTTGTTACTGCTGCAAAGCCCAGCACAGCCTACCATAATTCTGCTTAGTCTTCCTCCCTCAGACAAAATTTTGCTTTTCTAGTCACAATTAAGCGCTCCTTCAGCAGCCCGTGAAGATTAAGATGTTGGACTTTCTTATGTCGTGAGAGTGAGCAGAAAGGGGCATTTCTTACACCAGTGGGCCAGCTGTGAAGGAGCTGGTTCTCCTCCTCGGGCAGGAGAACAAGCACTTTCCAATCTCAAGTTTGCACAGTACAAGTGGGGTTTCTCTTTTACACGTGGAGACTGGGAGGCATTCAGCTTGCCCAGGTAGTAAAATACACTATGCTGAAACGGAGTCCGCAGGGCTGGGGACCCTCCAAAGAGCAGAAGCAGTGGGTATGGAGCTGTGGTTCCTCCCCAAACGTCGGAAGTCATCCCCCGCACCAAACCCCAGTGTTTACGGTGAAGTGAATCATCTTCTTGGTTGTCTGTCCCTTGACTCTCGTCCAGTGACTTTGAGAAGGGGGCTCCCCTCTGGGAAATGTGGAGCCACAGCCCCACCCCCAAGGGCCCTCTATCTAGCCTTCTTATCTGAGTTGCTCTGATGTTCTGGAAAAGAAGTGAAGAGGGATGGGCACAAAACAAGTAATGGGCAGCCATCTTCACAGGTTCCCGCTAAAGATTTAAGAGGAACAGGAGGAACGCCAGGTGTCCAGACAGAAATCAGCGTCCTGATTCACAGAAGAAATGGGTCCGAGCAATGAGGAGAGAAAACAGACTCTGGAAGTCGGTGAGCTTGAGGTCAAGCCTTAATTAAGTTCTAATGTGCATATTAAATAAACTGTGGCTGCTTCAAAAGAAGATGTGATTACCAAGAATTAGTATTTGTCTACCTAGATAAAGTTGCCCGACCTGCTTTAGGAAGATACCAGGGACAGAAAATAACCAGCTCAGCAAAAGATTTTACTGTTTCAAGACATCCTTTTAAAGAAGATGGAGAAATGCCTAGGAGTGAGATGGATTAAGAGCCGGTGGAAAAAAAACACTCCCAGAGAGTGTTAATTAATGACCTCAAGTCAACGTGGTAGAAAATCTGTACACGTGGCAGGAAGTTTTTATCCTTTTCAATGACATATGTCAATGTCAGGGACAATGGCAGAAACCAGGCTTAACAGAAGCTCATATAAGTAAGACCCGGGAACTTTCATCAGACACAAGGTCAAAATAATGGGTGAGAGATCTGCTTGCCGAAACAGGGTAGGAAATCTTAGGCTGTACTGTAAAGATGTCCCAAGTCTAGCAGGTGGGCAAGTGAGAAGGGGTCGGAGTAATTGTGCTGATAAGAAAATGAAGGGCCTTCCTCTGGGGAGACACAGCCAGGGTCTGTGGCTTAGCAGGTGGAGCACAGGCTGGAATGTGCTTCCCTCCTCCGCTGGACACCCCTGCATGGTGCACAGTCTGCACAAATCTAAGGAGGCCTTGGCAACAAAGCACAATACTACAGTGCTCGGGCCTCAGCGGGCAGAAGACTTTGCTCTGCACTGGGTATTCCTTTTCAAGAAAGACTCTCAAAGTGGGATCATTTCAAAGATGAACAGAATAGCAATTAGTCTGGAAAGTGAGTCACATGAGAATGAATTTGGGAACAAGGTAAAAGCCAAGGCTTGAGAAGAGGGAGCTCAGGAGACCATGAGAGGAGACATCAGTGTTTGAAAGGAGGGGGGTGAAGCTGGTGCTGGGCACATCAGAGGGTCACGTGAGGACCAGCAGGTGGATTCACCATGCCCCGCGCGTGAGCAGTGTTCAAGAAGTATGTCAGATCAAATCAGAGTTATAACAAGACGTCTTTTCCATTCAAGTTGAAGGGATGCTTTTCCATAAATAGGGCAATTCAGAAATGGGATGGCTTCTTTTGAAAATAAATTCCTCGTAAGCGGAGAGTCCTATCAATCAAGAATTTTATAGAAGAGCCTCCATTAAGCACAGGCTGAACTAGGAAAACTCTTCTGAGAATCCACACAATTTCACAGCACACAGTGGCCACGCGCATAGAAGAGGTGGTAAGAGACACAGACATAAATAACAGACAGACTCACAGACATAGGGAACACACTTACGGTTACCAGCGGGTAGAGGGGGTGAGAAGGGATAAACTGGGAGTTTGAGATTTGTAGATACTGACTGCTATATATAAACTAGATAAATAACAGTTTTCTACTGTATAGCACAGGAAACTACATTCAATACCTTATAATAACCTATAATGAGAAAGAATATGAAAACGAATATATGTATGTATATGCATGACTGAAATATGGTGCTGGACACCAGAAATTGACACATTGTAACTGACTAGACCTCAATTAAAAAAACAGACCATTTTTCTGCCTTGAAGCAGTTCACAGTCCAGTAACAAAGACAGATCCATACACGGCATCTAAGCTAAGCCGTAAACAATTATTTCCTGAATGTAGCTAATATACAGGGTAAACTTGCACAGTAGAAACCACGTCTTTTGTGTGTGTGTGTCACCTGCAAGAATTGGAGCCTGAACCAGCCAAACACTTGCCATATATGTTTATTCTCTTGTCTTCCAATAAGGAATCCTAAGATCATATTTTTTAAACCTTTTTTATTGAGTTATAGTCATTTTACAATGTTGTGTCAAATTCCAGTGTAGAGCACAGTTTTTCAGTTATACATGAACATACAGACATTCATTGTCACGTTCTCTTTTGCTGTGAGCCACCAGAAGATCCTGTGTATATTTCCCTGTGCTACACAGTACCATCCTGTTTATCTATTCTACATTTTGAAATCCCAGTTCCTTCCCACCCGCCATCCCCCTGGCAACCTCAAGTTTGTATTTTATGTCTGTGAGTCTATTTCTGTTTTGTATTTGTTTTCTGTTTGTTTTTTAGATTCTGCATATGAGCGATCTCATATGGTATTTTTTTTCCTCCTTCTGGCTTACTTCACTTAGAATGACATTCTCCAGGAACATCCATGTTGCTGCAAATGGCGTTATGTTGTCGCTTTTTATGGCTGAATAGTATTCTGTTGTATAAATATACCACCTCTTCTGCTGATGGACATTTAGGCTGTTTCTATGTCTTGGCTGTCGTAAATAGCACTGCTATGAACATTGGGGTGCAGGTGTCATCCTGAAGTAGGGTTCCTTCTGGATATATGCCCAGGAGCGGGATTCCTGGGTCATATGGTAAGTCTATCCCTAGTCTTTTGAGGAATCTCCATACTGTTTTCCGCAGTGGCTGCACCAAACTGCATTCCCACCAGCAGTGGAGGAGGGTTCCCTTTTCTCCACAGCCTCTCCAGCATTTGTCATTTGTGGACTTTTGAATGATGGCCATTCTGACTGGTGTGAGGTGATACCTCATGGTAGTTTTAATTTGCATTTCTCTGATAATTAGTGATATGGAGCATTTTTTCATGTGTCTATTGATCATTTGTATTTCTTCCTTGGAGAATTGCTTGTTTAGGTCTTCTGCCCATTTTTGGATTGGGTTGTTTGTTTTTTTTCTTATTAAGTCATATGAGCTGCTTATATATTCTGGAGATCAAGCCTTTGTCGGTTTCATTTGCAAAAATTTTCTCCCATTCCGTAGGTTGTTGTATCATTTTACTTATGGTTTCCTTTGCTGTGCAGAAGCTTGTAAATTTAATTAGGTCCCACTTGTTTATTCTTGCTTTTATTTCTATTGCTTGGGTAGAATGCCCTAGGAGAACAGTTTTGAGATGTATGTGAGATAATGTTTTGCCTATATTTTCTTCTAGGAGGTTTATTATATCTTGTCTTATGTTTAAGTCTTTGATCCATTTTGAGTTTATTTTTGTGTATAGTGTAAGGGAGTGTTCTAGCTTCGCTGATTTACATGCTGCTGTCCAGTTTTCCCAACACCATTTGCTGAAGACTAAGATCATATTCATTCACGATACGGCACTAAAGTCGATTCTTAGGTAGCAGAAGACAGACCTGAGCACCATGCCCTCCGCACAATCTCATTCATGTTTCGATCTTACTTAAAGTAGAATCATCACTCATGCTTCCTAGGAGACCACACATCTGGTTCGCCCGGGAGGGTTCTGGCTTGTACCTGTCGTCCCAGCGTAATTACTAATGCCACCTCTTCAGTCTCAAAAGTGTCCAGTTCGGACTATAAATCACGTGGTCATCCGATGCTCCCCTCCCTTGTAAGTGCCCCAGACGCCGCATGGTGGAATGCTGAGAAAGCAGCATGTTAACTACCACGTGGGCAGTTTGAAACAGAACGAGACACTCTCTAGGGATCACTACCACTGCTTAAATACCTTTAATACAAAGCCGATTAAAGCAGTTCCCTAAATAAAATGCAAACCCCCATGGAAGTGTGGTGCAGGGAGGCAAGCGCCCCGACCGACTGTAAGAGGAAGCCTTAGAGAGCGTGTCCAGAAAGCTGAGCAACAGGTGAGGGGCAGTGAGAGGAAGGCCTTTCCAACCCGAATATGGAAGAACTTTTACACCCGTGTTCATTCATTCATTCAGTTTCCTCACCTGACACTTAGGAATATAAGTCAAACTGGTTGAAGGAATCCTGTATTATGTAGCTAATAAAACAGGGAAACAGACACATTGGGTTAGGCATTCCTACATCAACCTTCCTTTTTTGTTGTTAGCAACAGAAATTGAAATGGAAATTGAACATAAGAGTAAATGGGGTTTCCAGGGTATTTCGCATACGATTGTCCGCAAATGTGGTTCAGTATAACCATCTTAAATGGTGAGAGTTTGTCCCATGGTGGTTTTCTTCAGATAAGTCTGTTTTTGTTTTTTTTTTTTTCCTCTTTCTCCTGCCTGGGGATTTCTGATTTAACAGGCTGTAATAGGCAAGATAAAGCCATTCATCACACAGGCTTAATGTGGGAAAGTAAATTTAACTTGGTGAGCTTGATATATAAATATTGGCCTTTTGGGGAACACACAGAGCATATTGACTTGAGTGTAAAATCCAGGCTACATACTACGGCCAACAGATTTCTCAGGTCTGAGGTTCAAGCAAGGGTCTCAGTGCTCTGGCTGAGAATACGGGGTGGAGGAAGAGGCAACATATTCCCCTGCCCTGCTCTCCTTTTGACAGAATTTTAATAACCGTACATTTTTCTCAGTATTTATATCTGTATTTACATGTAAAGGACCATGGAAATTAACGCCTCGTCACCTGGAAATTCGAGGATGGGGCTGTTCTTGGTAGAACTATTCTCAAAGACGGCTGGGATGTCCCTGACAGTGGCAGGCCAAATGAGAATGACATCTTATGCGTTTTAATGCCATGTCGACCCTAGATATTGGGACTTCTTTGTTCCTGCCATCATTACAAATTTTCCATCAGGGCATTGCAACTCTGGCACCGCATTTACTATGTCACATCTCCACGGTGAACCTCACTTATCGTTTGTTATCAATGCGTATGTGTGAGTTTATAAGCCACCAACCATGTTATGTGCCAAATAGGCTTTGGGTGGTAAATGTGGGGACAGCCACCACAGGGGCTGACTGAGGCTGGGCATCGACTGGTAAGTATAGAGAAACACCGTTGAGTTGATCAGTCAGGTGAGTTCCCTTTTATTCATTTTTAGCCAGTGAATCTAGCATTCTCTAGATAAAGCTGAGGTGTAGACTGAGAACTTTGGAAAGGTAGGTACACATCTCCTTTTTAAGTTTTAATAGTAAGAGCCAAGTTTCAAGTTCTCAGATGAATAGGTCCCATTCAGGTCATTTCAAACATCGTGGGATATTTGTAATTTTATTTTTAAATATTTAAAATAAGTTGGGGGGGAGGTGCTGCGTACATGAATAATGCTGTGCTCTTTAAAAGGGGTGATTGAAGTCAAGCCATCATCAGTTTCCAAAGGTTTTGGCAAAGCCAGAACAGAAGCCATCACGATGCCATCTCAGCTAGGTTAACTTCAGTTAAGTTCAAATCATGTTCCGGAGCCCAGTGATTAAGATGTGCTACAAAATAGCTCTCTTTTCTGAACATCTTTAATACAAGCATGTAAATCCAGTCGCTGGAGCTAAATCAGTTCATTTTAACAGACAGCACTGAGCGCTTACAACGCAATGGCCTCTGGGTGTTGAGGACTGAAGGTTACATAAACCATGACCCTGTCCCCAGCAAGCAGCTGGGTTAGGGGATCAGGCTGATATAAAGGCACAGAGATGGACTCAGATGATTAATTTCCACTTTGCCCAACTCCTTCAGCTATGCACCAATGTACGTACTGGGTGAGGAATTACGGTAGTGAGCCTGCCTCTGAGAAGATTAGAATGGAGAATCCAGATCGTGGGGAGACAAGCACACAGAGAAACTAGACAGTGCAGGGGGACGGAGAACACCTGAGAACACGAGGTGGTCTCTGAGCTGGTCAGGGAAGGCTTCGGAGAACGGGTGGGACTTGAGACGTCCTGGATTCAGGAAGACAGAAGGCATCCGGGAAGTTAGAGTCAGTGGGAAAATCACAGCAAAGAAAGCTGCACGTTTTCTAAACACTGAAGTGAGGCAGGAAAAGCAAGGAGACAGATGCTCAGTTAATGAGACAAAGGACTTGAATGATGATGAGGGCAAAAATATTTATGTTGGCCTTATCCTCACCTCCATGGCCAGAGGGCAAGAAAATGAGTCTTCCAGTGGCATCTCCAATTCACGCAGCCAGGCCACTCTCGGTGACGGCGGGTGGTCTCACTCTCACTGAGTGACAGTGCTGAACAGAAGACAGCCACTCTGAGAAACGCACCCAGACACACAACACCACGCAGGCATACAGCAGGAGCTCCGGTCACCTCGGGGAACCCATCGTACCTTCACCGTTCTGTGCTGGAAAATAAGATCCTGGCTTGTTTTGAAAAGAGAGTTTGAGCATGCAATTAACTCCCTCTGCACTCACTTGTCACCCCAAGCAGATTAGTTCTTTCCATCAATTTCAAGTACGTTAGCGCTTTCAAGCAGCAAAACACGTTCTGCGTTACAGAGGACATCATTAGTCATGTGTGTCAAGTCCTAAAACGTCAGAAGTGATTCTTACATTCTCTTAAACTGTTAGAAGTCCTGGAAGTCACAGAAATGCAACTTTGTTTACGGATGACAGCAAAGAACAATGCGGGGTTGAGGGGGGAACCAGTAAAGATGTGAGAATGCAAGTAACAACTCTGCTTGTTTGTTTCATTAGGGCTTGACGGTATCGCCCCAGGTGACACTGTGACAGTATCCACATGAAGCTTTCGGCACCAGGCTGACAAATGACTCCAGAATAAGATGTGGGGGTTTCAGAATACTTAGCCGAATAGGTGAGAAAAGGCACATGATTTGAGAAAATCACTAGGCTTCGAAATATATAGCTCTTATAATTGTTCCTGGACAGATAATGATACAGAAAACAATGTGCTCAATTTACATTTAGAAGAGAAATTTCCATGCTAGGGTTCTTCGTGGAAACTCTCCTAATTGCATTTAAAAGCCTGAGACAGTGTTCACCAGCTCCATCTTAAAATATCCCTCTAGAAATAAGGCTAATAGCTTCATCTTCTTTATAATAATGGGGTTAACTATTTATGGGCGTAATGACAGGTCAAAAACCAATCTGCATTATCTGCCAGATGAAAACAATTCAATAACCGCTTTCAGCTTTTTTTTTTTTTTAATGTCGTGGATATAACACAGCATTATTTGAGATGGTGTCGGTCAGGACACTTCTAGCACAAACCTACCCTGAAACTAACAGGGCAGCAAATGCCACGTGGCTTCGTGAATTTCAGGGGCTCAGGGAGGGAACGGAGCCTTGAGCGTGGGTCTCTCCGGTGGTGGCAGCCGCTCCTGGAATGCGTCTTACAAAGTCAACATACACTCCGACAGCTTCGTGTGTTCCTTCTCTAATACTGTCAGTTCTTTAAGGGGGAAGAGGTCCCAAAGTGTCTGTGTGCCAGTTTCCCCAGATGGTCAGGTTAGAGCTTGTCTACCTTGAAAAATACAACTGTTTCCTACAGAAGTTTTTAAACATCAGCTTTCTGTGAGAAAAAAAATCAGCAAAGATAGAATTACAGGAATTAGAGTATTTTGGTCGTTCGAAACCACGCTGAAATTGCTCTCAAAAGGTACTCTTGATTCTTAATGAGTTGGGATGAAGTTTACGCTGTTTCCTTTATTTGAGGAAGACCACTCCACCTTCCCCAAAACGTGTGATCCTAACTGCGGGGTGAGCATGTTCTGAACCAGAGAAAAGAGCTTCCGGTCAACGTCTTGTTCTTGTCTGCCCTGTAGATCGTCTCTCTGTGCACCTTTTCCTGGTCCAGCAGAGCCAGGAACTCATCCCACAATAGGCTCAGAAGGAGTGAACTGGTTCCCACACCATCACCCTCCCTTTTCTCCTCTCCTTCTCTCATGGTCATCCCTGTATTTTCCTTCTCTGTCCCCTGCCCCCTGTCCCATAACTTGCCACTATGAGGTTTCACTTCATTTAACCCAAAAGGTTATAAAACATCGGTACCTCTTCATGAATCCCAGTCTATTAAACCACTTTTACATTCCTGGAGCTCACAGAGGACAAGAACTCAAGTCACCCAATCAAATAAAGTCTAGTGCCAACTGTAAGCTCATCACCGTCCCAATTAAGATCATTTATACAGAACGTGGGACTTACTGGGGACACCACTTGTGTAGTAATTCCTTCCAGGACCTCAGTCCACTTTCTAGCTTATCTTGGACACCACTACAGGAACTCAGTGGCTCAATGAGCCAAAATGAATTCAGGGATTCCTGTTCCAAACAACATGTGCATGAGATGAACAAGATTTTGGAAACACAAGTGTTAATGGCAAGTCATCTGATCACCTTACATACAGATTACTCAGCCAGTACAGTAAGATTCCCAGTTAATTGGAGGCATAAGATCGAAGTGTTATTTCGCTTTTCATCATCAATCCTTCCCTTTCGAGAGACGATAAAAGTCAGAACATCTGAATGTCTCAGATCTACAGATCATCTCTGGATCATTGCTTTTCAGCCACCTTTGAATCAAACCTACACCCTGAGAAGGCCCCTCCCGGCACCCCGAAAATCTACAAAGGATCATCTGAAAACCACTTAATAGCGTCCATTCACTTCGCTTAACAGCGAAGGGCAGACACATGGCTAGTTTAGAGGCAGTGTGCTCTCACTTTCTCTTTCTCTCCCTCCTTCCTCCCTTTTCTTTTCCTTCCTCCTCCTCTTCTGCTTCAAGACAAACTCCACGTGCCTAAGGCCACGTTTCATTCCTCCCTGGGGTACTGGCTTCACGCCGTGGTGCCTTCATCGGTCTGTTCTTTGCCCCTCCTCTCAAGACCACGTTCTCCCATTTGAAAACAAGTTTCAGTGCACTTGGCCCCATCAGTTTCCATCCTTAGCCTCCCAGACAAACAGCGTATCGCTCAGGGTTTTACACAACTCTTTATACAACTCTGAGAAGCCTTTCGCTCAGACTTACTTATAATAAGAGCAGTTATTTCTCATCTTCATGTTTTTCTAATGAGAAGATGATAGATTTCCTGGAACAGTATCTCTAGAATGACTCTCACTCCAGGACAACAAGAAACTTGTTTTGACAGTGTTTTTGGTTTATGTCCCTCTCCTGCTCTGCCACCTTGAAATATTTTCCTTGCACCTATAAAAACCACAAAGTGACGTCAGCTGCTGCCACCGACATCTCTAAGTACTGCTAATCTCAGCATGGTTGACTGCACTTCTTATTCACTTTTTACTGATGTATAGTTGATCTACAATATTATATTTGTTTCAGTCCACAGTGATTCAGTATTTTTACAGATTAAACTCCATTACACATTTATGACCAGGGCGGGGGTTGGGAAGGGACAGACTGGGATTTCAAAATTTGTAGATACTGACAGGCATATGCAGAATAGATAAACAAGATTATACTGTATAGCACAGGGAAATGTATACAAGATCTTGTGGTAGCCCATAGCAAAAAAAAAAGTGACAATGAATACATGTATGTTCATGTATAACTGAAAAATTGTGCTCTACACTGGAAATTGACACAACATTGTAAACTGACTATAACTCAATAAAAAATGTTAAAAAAATAAAGAGCAGGCAGAGCTACAATTAAAACAAGATCTCTCAATAATTTACTTGAAGATACAAGTACAAATATTTGAACAGAATAGTTAAGTATAGATAGAAAACTCATAGTTTTGTTTTTAGTATACAAGAACATTTACAAAAATTTTGCTGTAAGACACAAAGGAAGCTTCTATAAATTCTGAAGAATCCACACATGATGGAGTGTGATCTCTGATTAAAATGTAATATAATCAATGACAGTATCAAATTACTGTAAATTATTATGGGTGAGCATAAATTATTATACATTACTATACAATTCTATATCTGGAAACCAACAGCGTGGAAATGAAAAACTTGGTATTAAATGACAAAAAAAAAGTTATGACCAGATCGAAACAGACATTTCTCCAATGAAGACATACAAATAGCCAATAGGCACCTGAAAAGATGCTCAGTTTCACTAACCATCAGAGAGATTTGCAAATCAAAAGTACCATGAGATATCACCTCACACCAGTCAGAATGGCCATCATTCAAAAGTCCACAAATGACAAATGCTGGAGAGGCTGTGGAGAAAAGGGAACACTCCTCCACTGCTGGTGGGAATGCAGTTTGGTGCAGCCACTGTGGAAAACAGTATGGAGATTCCTCAAAAGACTGAAAATAGACTTACCGTATGATCTAGCACATGTATCTGGAGAAAACTCTAATTTAAAAAGATACATGGACTCCAACATTCACAGCAGCACTATTTACAATAGTCAAGACATGGAAGCAGCCTAAATGTCCATCAACAGATGACTGGATGAAGAAGATACACACACACACACACACACACACACACACACACACACACACACACACACACTGGAATACTACTCATCCATAAAAAAGAATGAAATAATGCCATTTGCAACAACATGGATGGACCTAGAGATTATTATACTGAGTGAAGTAAATCAGACAGAGAAAGACAAATATCATATGATATCACTTATACGTGGAATCTAAAAAAAGACACAATGAACTTATTTATAAAACAGAAAGAGACTCACAGACATAGAAAACAAACTTATGATTACCAGGAGGGAAAGATGTGGGAAAGGATAAATTGGGAGTTTGAGATTTGAAGATACTAATTATTACATATAAAAGGGATAAACAACCAGGTCCTACTGTATAACCCAGGGAACTATATTCAATTTATTATAATAACCTATAATGAAAAAGAATATGAAAAAGAACATATATATGTATAACCGAATCACTCTACTGTACACCAGAAACACCATCTGATTTAACTAAGTCACACTCACCTATGAATTCATGTCAACTCTTCCACAGCTGTTGTCTATGGAAAGGACCAAACTTGCTAAACACACATAAATTTGGACATTTTAAGGAAGCAGGGGGCCTAGGAGTCGGTGGGCCAGATTTGTGAAATTCGTTATTTCCGAGATCAGCTGTCTATTTGGTTCCAGGCTTTCCTGCATCCACAGAATTCTAAAAGTTTCAAGTTTTCTCACAGTTACTCCCCTCTCAATGTTCCAGCAGACATATCTGTATGAGATACGTATTGATACGTATCTCAATATACGTATATATGTATCTCAGTACATCTCAATACATCATTATGTATATCGAGAGGCTCATTTTTTGAGAAGGGATTGCCTGATTTGCCCTGGTCCACTAACGTGTAACAACAACGTTATGAAACTGCTCTCTCAAGCATCCACCCAGCTTCCACCATCTGAAGTGTGACTGTTATTCCACTGACACGCACCAAGAGGGCACCAGTTTTAAATGTTGCTTCAACAGTGTGAGAGACGTGCCCAAATTCAGCTTTTGGTTTCAGAGGGAAAGGGAAGAGATGGGGAAGCCGCCAATGCCTCTTAAGGCCAGATACTTCGCTGCACATCCTATTTGGGAGGGGGGTAATTAGGTTATTTATTTTTATTTTATTTTTAGAGGAGGCACTGGGGATTGAACCCAGGACCTCATGTATGCTGAGCATGTGCTCTACCACTGAGCTACACGCTCCCGCCTTGTTTGCCCTATTTACATCATAAAATTTATAATCATGCCTATTTTGGGGTAATCCATTCATTCATTCACTCATTCACTCAGTACACGTTTATGGGGTGTCTGTGATACGTCAGGTATCCTGCTTGGCACTGGAGAAAAAGCGAACAAGACAGAGGCAGGAGGAATGTACCCGTGACAATGATACAAATGAAGGCAGTGTCATCATTCCCACTTTCCAGAAAAGGAAACAAGGCTCAAGGGCCTCATAACAACCCATCCAAGTCACACAGGTTTCAAGTCATTGTAGGTTTCAGAGCCACAATTCAAGCCACCCAGGCTTTTCTGGTTGTAGAATTCAACCTGTTTTGCTACTAAACACCTTCCCCTATATTGAGCCATTTCTCCTCAAAGCATGGTCCTCAGACTAGCATTACCAGCATGATTTAGAAGCTCATGAGAAGTGCAGAATCTGCATTTTTCACCATCCTCAAGTGATTTGTCTGTCTATCAAAATCTGCTCAGATCTGGGTCAGGAAGGGCAGGAAAACAAAGGATTAAAGCATTTTGTTCAAACTATACCAAAAGGGCTGCAATTCCCCCGTTATGGTCTGCATTTTGAGATAAAACACGCAGGCTGAGCCTTCAAGTGCACAACCTAACCCTTACACTCAAAGAAAAGCACACGAGACAAAATCAAAGTTGCACTGAGACCCCCAGACTTAGACCACGTCTACCCTTGTCCAGGAAATCCTCTTAATTAGCATGACCTCCTAGTCCCTCCAGGTTGCCAAGCTAACCTGTATTTCCTTCGAGACACGCATTAACCACCACTTCTTTGGGCATTCACTCATCAAACTGCGGAAAGCCTCCTTCAGTTGAGGAAAGGTCACTTGCGGAAAGCGAGGGCTTTCAAAAGATGTCAGTCATTTGCAAAAATTCTCAGCAGAAACTTTTTCCTACCCCTGGCCAATAACCTCTCTCCATCTCACTCCTTTGGACCTGACCCACTGGACACTGGTTGATGCCCTGATTCCTGTTAGTCATTGAGTTCTCAGCTTTCATGGTGACAGACGCCTTCTCTCTCTCTCTTTTTTTTTTTCTTTTAATGAAGTATAGTCAGTTACAACGTGTCAATTTCTGGTGTCCAGCATCATATCGCCGTCATGCATATACATGCATATACTCATTTTCATATTCTTTTTCATTAAAGGTTATTATAAGATATTAATATAGTTAGATGCCTTCTGAACTCTGCAGGACTAAGACCTGGACCAGTTAGGTCATTCTGTAAAGTTTCAGTGCCTTGCTGTATTCACTTATAACTTCCCCTCTAGAAACAGCCAGCCAACCAACCAAGAAGAAAGCCCTCCCGAATGTATGCCCTCTGAATCTGGGTCCCAAAACAAGGCTCCCTCCAGCTCAGTGTCAGTAGTCACCAATCAACTCTAAGTCATCAAATCTAATAGCCCTTTGGGCAGATTGCAGTATTTTCAGGCATTATTCTTCCCGTGAAATTCCTTCCCCGGAACTCCCAGGCTCTTTCTAGAATGTGAATGAGTCACTCCGAGGGAAACTAGGAAACAGACTGCAAACGCATTTCACTGTAAATTCAAAAGCTACTCTTCAAACTGGACAAACCATCTGCACAAACGAGCAGGAAGAGAGGAGGCAGAGGAGCTGTGTGAACAGGAAGGTGTGAGACCCAGAAACCAACGTCCACCCTGAGGCAAGTGTGGTCCGTGGCCAGAAGCTGGGGCTACAAGAAGCCACCATCCAGACGTCTCTTCATTGAAGCCAATGTGTGGAACACAGTGCCTGCTGACGTCCCTTAACAGTGACACTTCTCTGGTCCTGTGACTTTGCCCCGACCCCCTCTGCCCACTCGCCAGAGACAATCCCTTGTTCAATGATAAGGATGCTCCTTAACCCCCGGTGGTAGGAGCATTCTTGAAGACAGGGAGGAGGCGGCCATCGCATGATGAAAAAATCCCCACCCTGACCAAGGTAGGGCCAGACGGAGCCAGTTCAAGGTCCTCTCTTCATCCAGGACAGTGTCGCAAATCCCAACTTCTCTCAGATCGGTTACTCCTGAGTATAATTTCATTGTCCACTAACCTTCCTTAAAACTCTCTCTCCCTCATCAGTCTATGAGGCAAATGATCACTCGTCTCCCACAAAAGGTCCCTTCTTAAGCACCGGACGCTTCCGCATCCACTCACACCTTATGAACTATTCCCAAAGCTTCCATCCATGGTCTTCTGTGACCTGCTGGCCTTCTCCAAGGCCCCTTCTCCTAACACCTCCTCTTGGTCAACAGAGCACTATTTCTCCAAATTCTTTGGTCCTTGGTCTTCCATGTCAATGCCTCTCCTCCCTTTTTGTGTGTTTCTACAGAGGTTCTTGATGGATTTCAAGGTGAAATGCGAACAATTTTACCTACAGATCTAAAGACCCAAGCAAGCAGATGGATAAACAGACGTGACTCCCACACTGAAAACGCTTACACTCTGGGAACAGACCTCAACTGTACCAACCACGTGTGAAATTCACACAGACTGGGCCTTCAATGAAAAGACAGATTGGAAAATTGGAGTAATTAACTGGGTAATTTAGTAAAAGAAAGAAATAAATTCCAGCAATGGAAAAAGCATTTTTTTTTTAAACTAAAGGCACCCTAGTTGCCAGTCTACATTGATCAAATTGAGAGGAAAATTGCTCAATTCTCTAGTTCACATTTCCTGGTAAACACAGGGGAAGACATATGACAGAACAATTTCAAAAAGTGACGAAAGTATATAGATTATACTCAGGCCTTAATACAATTCACATTTGTGCAAATGTCTTGCATGTACTGGCATAAAGATGTGAATCTGGGTTTGCATAAGGACCTCTGCCAACAGTGGCCCTGAGGTAGAATTTCAAAGGATGCTAAAAGATAAATGTTACACCACTCTCTCAGCAGCTGAAAGCTGGGGGAGGCTCTCCTTGGAGATTTTCTGGGTACAGTACACAGTAAAAAAATTTTGACAGGCAACCTCATGGCATGGCTGTGCTCCAATAAAACAGTACTTACAGAAACTGCTGAATGAATATATGTATGTATACACATGACTGGGACATTGTGCTGTACGCCAGAAATTGACACAGTGTAATAACTGACTGTACTTCAATTTAAAAAAAAGGAAAAAAAGAACCCCCTTACACCACACACAAAAATAAACTCAAAATGAATAAAAGACTTAAACATAAAACAAGATACAATAAACCTCCTAGAAGAAAATATAGCCAAATCATTATATGACATACACCTCAAAAATGTTCTCCTAGAACAGTCTACTCAAGCAATAGAAATAAAATCAAGAATAAACAAATGGGACCTAATGAAACTTACAAGCTTCTGCACAGCAAAGGAAACCATAAGTAAAACAAAACGACAACCTACGGAATGGGAGAAAGGTTTTACAAATGAAACTGACAAAGGCTTGATCTCCAGAATATATAAGCAGCTCATATGACTTAATAAGAAAAAAACAAGCAATCCAATCTAAAAAATGGGCAGAAGACCTAAACAAGCAATTCTCCAAGGAAGATATACAAATGATCAATAGACACGTGAAAAAATGCTCAGTATCACTAATTATTAGAGAAATGCAAATTAAAACTACCATGAGGTATCACCTCACAGCAGTCAGAATGGCCATCATTCAAAAGTCCACAAATGACAAATGCTGGAGAGGCTGTGGAGAAAGGGGAACCCTCCTACACTGCTGGTGGGAATGCAGTTTGGTGCAGCCACTATGGAAAACAGTGTGGAGATTCCTCAAAAGACTAGGAATAGACTTACCATATGACCCATCAATCCCGCTCCTGGGCATATATCCAGAAGGAAACCTACTTCAGGATGACACCTGCACCCCAATGTGCATAGCAGCGCTATTTACAATAGCCAAGACATGGTAACAGCCTAAATGTCCATCACCGGATGACTGGATAAAGAAGCTGTGGTATATTTATACAATGGAATACTACTCAGCCATAAAAACCGACAACATAACACCATTTGCAGCAACATGGATGCTCCTAGAAAATGTCATTCTAATTGAAGTAAGCCAGAAAGAGAAAGAAAAATACCATATGAGATTGCTCTAAAAACAAACAAACAAACAAACAAACAAAGCATAAATACAAAACAGAAATAGACTCATAGACATAGAATACAAACTTGTGGTTGCCAAGGGGGCGGGGGGTGGGAAGAGATAGACTGGGATCTCAAAATTGTAGAATAGATAAACGAGATTATACTGTATAGCACAGGGAAATATACACAAGATCTTATGGTAGCTCACAGAGGAAAAAATGTGACAATGAATATATATATGTTCATGTATAACTGAAAAATTGTGCTGTACACTGGAATTTGACACAACATTGTAAAATGATTATAAATCAATAAAAAATGTTAAAAAAAGAAAAAAAGAAAGAAACTGCTAAAAGGCCAGATTTGACCTGTTGACCACAGTTTCTCTTACCCCTGGTTCAGACTCTGGGGTGTGAAACTGTCAGAAAAACAGTCTAATTAATCACTCATCATCCTCTTCGCTGTATTCATCATTATAACCATCACAATCATCATCTACATCTTATGGATGACGAAAGGCTAAAAGATAAACTCACAAAATTATCCGTAGCATCGGGGCTGGGACTCGGAAGATCTGTTCTCAAGTCCAATTTTCTTTCCAGTCAAGCAGTTTATTTTTATAAAACATCAACATAAGACATTCTGAGAGCAGTTCAATACCAGAGTAGAAGAAATGGCAACAAAAAGGGCAGGGGTGGGGGGCAAAATTAAATTTAAAGGAGTAAAATAGAAGGAGTGCAAATTAAATGTGCACGTCAGTCACAGGAGTTCATTGGAAAGAAAGAAATCTCAGTGTCAGCAGTTATTCTCGCCTGTCTACTGGGTCCCGCCTTCCGCTGTCGCTTCCTGGAGCTCTCGCGTTGGCCATACCACATCATTAACTTGGCTGCTTTGAGTTTCAGTTCCTAATTAAAAGCCCCAGAGTAATAGACACAAGGCATTAGTGACACAAAGGGTGAGCTTTTTGTGAGCATCTATTTCCCCACTTCCGAAGTAAACATCCTGTGGGAGTATACCTGAGCCCACCACAGGGAGAGAGAATTCAGAACAGCTCACAGAAGCAGGTGAAAAATATTTAGAAGAATTTTAAAGATGCTCTTTTGTTGTCTGAGCACATACGAGTCCATCCACTGGCAAAAGTTAACAAACACATGAGACTATTTTTACTCAATCAGTTTATATATATATATATATATATATATATATATATATATGTTTCAATACAATCATTTGTGTCTTAAGATGTGTACTAAAACAGAAATATTTGTTTTTGCTCTGAAGCATTTGACTCAAACTTCCTCCAATTTGTTTTAGTTACTACTAATTATTCTAGTAGTGCTTGAATTTATCAAATAATTTTTATTTTGCAATTGTTTTGGTCAACGTGAATGGATTAGCGACCTAAATGTCCATTGAGGGGTGGGGGGGTGTATAGCTCAGTGGCAGAGCACGTGCTTAGCACTCACGAGGACCTGGGTTCCATCCCCAGTGCCTCCATTAAAACAAAAAAAAAGCATTTTAAAAAGTATCTATTTGACAGATCTTTGCTGCCACTCTATTTCCCAGATAATAGATTTTTTAAAATTTATACATATGTTTGTCTATGTGTAACTGAATCACGTTGCTGTACATCTGAAACTAACATTGTAAACTGACTATACTTCAATAAAAAGTAAAAATTAAAGAAAAAAGTAAAAATTATGTAAATACCCAAAACAGTCCTTTTCCACAACTTGAAAGCCAGGTTTCCACCAGGCACAAGTATGTGGCGTTGCCCACGGTGGGGTCCCAGGCAGGGAAAGGAAACATATCAAGGGATTCCAGTGGGAGCCCCTCCCTGCACCCAGGGTTCCTAAGAAGTTTGCTTACTGTCTTCAGGGCCACCTCCCGGGTGGTAGCAGTGCCTTGAACTGCCCCATATTTTTAAAAAAATCTGAAGTCCACATATTCAACAGATAAGAATCAGCACTGCCCAGGCAAATGCACCCTTTATTTCTCCTATGTTTTCCTCCAGCATCATTTGATGCCGTATCAGCCGCTTATTTGTCATTGTGCAGTCACTGCAAAGTAGGTCAAGATACACTGGAGCTTTCCCATTTCCCCAGTAAAGCTGAGACTTCTCCGGGCTGAAGTGCAGGAAAGCAGGGGGGAAAAAAAAGAAACAAGGCGAGGATAAGGAGAAAGGCAATATATTTCCCTCTAAGCCCCTTCATAAATCTTCATCTTCTCTCCAACAAGATCCAGGAAAATCACAGCTTCGCCCGGGACAGGGGTGCTCATTACGCAAGTTCAAAAACCTATGAAAAATTACACTAGAAAAATCACTCACAATTGATTTATGGTTAAGTTGAAAGAAGTGGAAGGCTGGACCAATCACCTGCTTTTTAAATATCTTTCAGTCTCAAACCCACTCTCAAGCTTGGCTCCAATCTGCTTCTATAATTAGAGTTCCAAACATGAGGCATTAATACCTGCAAGAGATCATTAATCATCCCAGCTACCCGGTGATGGAGACCACGGCCAGGGACCGGAGGCGGGGCTGAACAAATAAAATAGTCATTGATCTCCGTTTGAAGACTGAGGCAAGACCGTCCACTCCACATGTGTCTGTTGGCATCTGTCTATCACACTGGAACTGTTGCTACACAGACCATCAACAGCAACACCATTTCCCTTTAAGAGACTGAACCCGAGAGAGAAACGGTGCCAGTTCTCTGGTAGGAAGCAGACGGAGATCCATGTTAGGGGCTGGCGTCTGGGTAAGTGCTTAGTCCCCAGCAGGTGATTAACAGCTGCGGACATCGTCTCCCATTGCCTCAGGACTGAGACAACCACTGATGTGCGTGAAATGAAAGGGTCCACAAACTGTCTGCTGGATTCTTCCTGAATCCTTCCTTCATCCATGAGCATCTTTCCTGAGAGCCACGAAACCCCATTCCTGGGAACAGTTTAGAGGGTAAGCCTTCTGAACCATGGGAGGGGGAAGCAGCCATTAGATTCATTTTCCTTAAATAACTGAGGCTGCCTTCCTTTTCTGGTCTGTTAGAAACACCCTAAGATCGGGAGCCAACAGATACGAAATCGACCCCAGCTCACCTGCTTCGGATGGGAAGATGAAGCCCCAGGCAGCTGTTCGCTGCAGATCACAGTGCGCGTCTGTCCTGACCGGATGGTTTAGAAGATGGTAGGTTATCCTACTTACTAAGGAGCTTTGCCAAGTGGGGATCACCAAGGCAACGGTAAACTTCCCCTCAGACAAGAGAAATAAAGTTGGAGTCCTTTAGAGATACGTCTTAATGAACGAATAAGAACTCCTTATTCTCCTATTACTGGTTTATCTATGAGCAAATGCTTAGATACCACTGGAAAGCAAAGCAATCATTTCTAATTTTACACATCTGACTGGTTTATTACACACTCTCCCTCTCTGATTATAAGTATTAATCCCCAGACCCGATCGCATGGGAAACAGCAGGACTTCCCTTTGCTGAAATAGCCCACAGTCACCCTCACACCTTAGCCACCCCCCACCAACATCCTCTTGTAGACAGATCCCAAATAGAGGGACATGGAGTCCCCGAAAAAATACTAACTCTATGACCCCGAGTCTTCCCCGACTCTCCGTGCGTCTGTAGAACAGATGAGTGAAAGCCTCTTGGAATCTTCCACTGGTCGACCTTGTGACCAGCAAGGGTAGAACCAGGCATAGAAAGAGAGTCTGCCTCTGGTTCCAATAGTCCAGCTACCTGCGGGCCACTGAGCCTGTCACTGCCCTGAGAGACCTTCCAGCACACCTTCCAGTACTTTCTGGATCCCTAAGGCTATTCAGTAATCCTTCCATGAAGGAAATGTTCTTTGACCTGACCGATCCGATACGGCAGCCCTGCCACCCCCGTGCAGACAGTGTCTCTGCCCTGCTGGGGGACATGTGACATAAGGAATGTGAAACTGTCCCCTCCACCCTCTTCAATGGATGATTTATTTCTGTGTTCCACCCAGACGGAGACTTAGTTCTTCCCACTGACTTTTTTTTTAATTCTTATTTTTTATTGAAGTGCGGTGGATTTACAATGTTGGTGCCAGGTATACAGCAAAGTAAAATGGAATAGTACCCATCATGCAAATGTGTGGTGAGCATCAAAAACCGCATGAAGTGTCTGGAGGAGGTACGGGGGCTGTATAATTCAGCATTCTCTGCCTACTGAATTCCTCCACCGCCTTTTCCAGGAATCTTTACCTGGTCTCAAAATTTGGATGTAGACAGAAACACCCAAGAGGAATTTTCTTTTTCATAATCATTTTGATTCAACCAATGATTTAGTTCAGAGAAACTCAATATTCTTTGAACACGACCTCATTTTTCTCCTGACAGTGTTTATTAGAAAAAAGAATTGAGAATAACCGATACATTAAAAGACATCACTTTAATCATATAAGATATGACCAGCTCCCCTGTGCTTTCTCCCACTGTTAGCGTTTTGAGAATGAATTGCTCCTTTGAGCACAGCACTGTACACTGCAATCTAAAAAGACATGGTATTCGCCCTCTGGGAGCTTCCATAATCTAAGACAGGCAAGGACAGAGGAGAAACCCTGCCCCTTGGGTGACAGGCTAAGCAAATCCACAAACCAAACAAATAAGCATTAGTGTGATGTATTTACAAAAGGTGAGTCCAGATTTAACGAGAAGGCAAAGAAGTGTTCATGAAAATGACCCAGCTCTTCTTTTGGAGGGCGGGGGTGATTAGGTTTATTTATTTATTATTTTTTTTTATTTTAATGGAAGTTCAACCCCCAGGACCTCGTGCATGCTATGTATGCACTTGACCCCTGAGCTGTACCCTCCCCACGACCTAACTCTCCTAACAAATTCTTTGAATTCTTTAATGGAAGGTTTCCTGGAGATGAAGTTGTAGATGGAGTGATTAAGGGGACCTGAGAAACAATTCTAGGAATATGGCTTAATCACACTTAAATGGGATCATTAAATATAAGTTTGGGTACAGAAATTTACCCAGGAGGACTCAGGAAAGTCTGGAGCATTCTAACAGCCCACAGTGAAAAGAAAGGCCAGGCTTTCCACGTGGGATGGCAAAAATGGGGCAGGAATAGCCTGGTCGGTCTCTGACCGCTCCCACGGCAGGGACCGCCGACTAATCACGGCATCCTTCCTGGCTCCGTGTGGATAGCCTTAAAGTTCTCACTCCAGAACTCTAAGCAGACTTCATACTAATAAATGATCAGAAGCTGCCTTTAAATCCAAAAACGAAAGATAGCACCCTTACTTTAAGTCCTTACTCACTGGACCATGAGAGATGACTAACCAGGTGCCCCCATCTCTCCCCCTTCCCGCCCCCGCGAAAAAGTTGACAAGTGATAAATGACAACTTATACCGCGTTCCTAGACATCAGCTCAAAGGAGGAACTTAGGGATTCTGGGTCTCCGGAGGAAAAGCGATCGCTAACCAGAGTGAAACATCGTGCTGTAGGAGGAGAGAAGCCGAAGATGCCAAAGACCAGAGCAGAGACATCCCGCGTTACAGGGCAGGCAGCAGCGGGCACTGGCGGTGCGCCCAGGTCTCCTTCAGCCGGAGGCACCCAGCCCTCAGCTACCGGAAGTGCCTGCCTGCCTGTAACTGCAGACCCTTCAGCAACTGCCCAAGGTTGCACCTCCTCCCCTGGGAGCATCACCGATAAATGGGTGAATCAGGAACAAAGGCCCTTCTGCAGAATTCGAAGGACCATCCTGCCTCCAGTCTCCCCTTGCATTTGGTTAAAGCTTCCGTTGCAATTATCTTGCAATTCAACTCCTCCTTCTGCCCAGTCCTGCCACCCCCACCTCCTTACAAGTGCTGTTCTGGAGACCAGTGCCTTCCAAAAGCGTTTGCATGTAAATCTCCACCTCAGAGCCTGTTTCCCGGGAAACCAACGTAAGACAGAGCAGCATCTGAATGGTGGATACAGGTCCCTCTTTAGGTCTCACAACCATCACTGAGATTATTACTACAGTGACTAACTGAGAGATGGTCGGGGCTCAGGAAGTTAAGTCAGAGGCTTAAGTGCTCCAGCCAGGAGTTGAACCCAGCCAGATGCTACCCTGTTCAGACCAAGGGCTGATGGCATGGCCACAATGAAGAGTCCAAATATTCTGACCAGCAAATTGGACTGGAAAGACGGAGATTGAAAAGGTCAGAGGAGGCACTCGGTTCAAGCCAAGAAGGGACAAGAAGATCGAGCCAACAGTGCAAATGAGCAAAAACTCAAAGCAAGACTAACTGTGAGACAGGCAAGGTTGTCCATTAGATACCAGTTCTGTTTCTTACCCATGGGTAATCGCCAGCCTACGTTTGTACACACACACACAAAACAAATATCAACAATCATAATAGTAGCTACTATTTCTGGGAAAGCAGTTTCAGGCCAGGCACTGTGCCACATTTCGCACAAAATGTGCACACGCATACACACTACCAGCATCACACACACCACCGTGTATACACACTGTCCGTGGACACTGCTGGACGCGGGTACCACGGGGACCGTTTTGCAGATGAAAACAAGGGAAACCCAGAAAAGCAGAGAGACTTGCCCACGATCACACATCTAAGTGCAAAAGTCAGGATTAAAACCCGGGTCCGTCTCAGAGTCCAGTCCACGAGGCTCCCACGACACCACAAAAAGTCAGTCCAAGGTGGGGAGGGTATAGCTCAGTGGTAGAGCGCGTGCTTAGCATGCACAGGGTCCTAGGTTCAATCTCCAGTACCTCCTGTAAAAATAAATAAACAACCCTAATCCCTGCAAAAAAATTTTTAAAAAAATTTTTAATTTTAAAAACAATCCTAGTGGATGGGGTTCTGTGACTCCAATATTTCTAGTAACAGTGGCTAACATATATTGAACGCTTACTACGAACCAGGTGTCTTCTGCCTCTGAAATCTTTACAACAGCCCTAGGAAGGTGGGACCATTATCATTTTCATTTTATAAAAGACCAAAAAGAGACGGGGGAAGAGAGAAAAAAACTTGCCCAAAGTCACAGAACTAGTAAGGGACAGAGCAGAAGGTAGACCCAGGCATCTGACTCCAGCGCCCCTCTGTTACACACCAAAAGCCAGGGCTCCAGACGGCCCCTTGAAACAAACAATGAATCGAAACCGCTCTTGAGTTTGTCACTCGAAATCTTAGAGGCACGAGGCGATGCTGTCCCCTGCGACAAAGCAACTGGAATCAGGGAATCGTGGAGAGAAGGTGAAATAAGTATCTTTGCCCAGTTTATTTGGGGTAAATAATAATATTGTTACCTTTTATATGAAAATAGTATTTCATATTTTCAAGGGGGTTTTCCCATATTGGAGAACTTATATCATGTATGATCATTTATGTGATTTATATAGGATGGGGTTAAGGTGAGCACCTAGGAGTGGCCAGGAGACTGGGGTGGCATCCAAGAGTTAATAAGGGCCAACGCAGAGCAGAGGGACCTGGCAGGGATGCTGGGACAGCAGACGTAGGAAAGGAGGAAACTCTACTCTGGCAGGGGAGGGGGAGGCTGGGGAGAAGGTGACAGGCCTGTGTGCGGCAGAGGAGCCCGCGTCGTCCACTGATGGGTAACATTTCCATATATGTCAAGAAGCAGTTCTCATTTTTTTCCTTGAAATGCCTCTTTCCAAAACAAGCCTGTGGTGGTTCCCCTCCCAGGCCTGACATCACCTCTGGCACCACAGTGGCAGCACAAGAATGTTCGCTCACCACCGGCCCCAGGGACGGGAACCAAGGTTTCCATCACATGATGCTTCTCCGGGGTGGCAGGCAATGTCTTCTGGACCCAGTTCTGAGCTGCCAGTGGAACCTGGCCCCAAGCAGCCCTTTGAGTGGCTCTGGGAATGGTTTCCTTCGCCCCAGAGCATCTGCTTGGGTGGCCCTTCATCTGGCCTCTGATGCTTCAGCGGAGAGAAAGGAGGCCACGTCCTAGGAGAAGCCCCTTGGCCGTTCGCTTTTTCTCAACTCAGCTCCTTCTCAGATCTCCTGGATTTTAAAATGTTGTCTCCTCCTCTATTTGCCCTAGTCCTGGTGGGGGTCCCCAGCCCCCGACTCTCCCCAAAGAACTTCAGGCTCCTCCCCCTCCTTGGTGCTGGAGGACGGAGTCCTCCCCATCCTCACTTCACTTCATCACTTCTTAACATCCTCACTTCCCTAGACTCACAGACACCACCTTCACCCGTCCATCTGGCCCGTGAAGCCAACAGACATCTCAGCTCTACACCAACCCTCCTACAACGGTTCACCAAAGAATGGCCCCTGTCATGGTGGCCATGACACCTGGGCACAAAGCTGCCCAGGACTCACTTTGTCCTCACCAGCCCTGCGAAGGTCCCGGTTTCCTGGCTCCTACTCCGTCATCCTCTAGACCGAGGCCTTCTTCATCCTTCAGAGGAGGATGACGGTGAACATGCTCCTGTCTCCACTCAAGCCACACTCTCTAAAGAGCACACAGCTTTATCTGGCTGGCAAATGACATTCAGTAAGACCTCTCCTCTTGTGCATTCATGGCTTGAAGCCATTCTCCAAGAACGTTGGCACATGAGGCACAAGTGCCTTCTAAGCGTGTCCCCCTGCTTCTGAGTCATACGCGGTGGCCCAGCCAGCTTCTCAAATCTGGTTTTGAAGGTGAAGTCACCACATGCTTAGAGGCATCTCTGGCTCCAAACTGTCTCTGGCCTGAGTGCCCCAGAAAATCCAGATGTGCACAAGGCTGGAAGGACAGTGGGTGCCTGCTCACTGAGTGGTCCTTTGAGGACTCATTCAGATAAAGAACAGATGGTAACGGGACCTGGTCCTGAGGTCCCTGCAGACGGGATGAGTGGGGGTCCATCCAGGGTCACCTTCCAGAACCACAACATTCCAGAGGAAGTTACCAAACAGGGAGCTTCCTCTTGGATTCAAAAAAGGGACGGGAAGCCTCAAAATCCAGAAGGTGAGGGTTGGGGAAATGAGAAACTCAATCAAAAAGTTACTGTAATAAGACACAATTCATTGTCTTTGGGGTTAGTGACCAAGACCTGGTTTGGCCACTGATTTACTTTGAACGTTTGGGTAAAGTTAGCCAGTAAGTGTGCCTTCTGACAAAAAGAAAGGCCTTGATGCTGAAATAAAATGTGTCTCCCCATTCTCATTGTAAATGTTACTGAACTTCTATGGAAAACAGACTGGAGGGGAGGGTGGAGCTCAGTGGTAGAGTGCGTGCTTAGCATGCACAAGGTCCTGGGTTCAATCCCCAGTGCCCAAAGAAAGAAAGAAAAAAAAAATAAGCCTAATTACCTAAAAATCAAAAATAATAATAATCATAATTTTGTTTAAGGAAAATAGAAGACTGCCGCTCCTTCCACACCCCCAGGCCCCCCACCACACGTCCAGAAGAGCCCCCAGGGCCCCTGTGAGTCCCCGCGTCCACCACACATGTGCAGAGGAAACAGCAGGACAGATGACCGGGTTCTAGAAACCTCTGGGGTTAGACAAGAAATTGGGACCAAAGCAGCACCTGGGAACCAAATCCCACAAGACCGGCATCTCCTACGTTTTAAATCAACCCGTCATTTAAGTTATCAGCTAGGACACGGGGGTATGGTGGAATGTAAGTAAAAGTCACTGTGTTCTGCAGAACGTTTTCCATCAAATTATGAACCTGTAAGAATAATCACTCGGGGGGAAGACGACGAGGGGGGTGAGGAGTTTCCTGGGCTCCAATCTCAGCCACTGCAGAGAAAACTCAAACAAGCACGGGAGTCTTCTCCTATTCAAAATTTAGGAGAAGCTGAAGAAACAGGAGGGGCTCGTCCTGTGTGAGACAGCGCTCCAAGGTAGGGCATGAAAAATAACCCCAGCTAAATACTGGAACGTAAACAAGGCTGCAGAAACAAGGGGCTCCTTCTACCAATACTGGCCTTAAAACAAGAAAACGGCTGAGGCAGAGAAAAGACTGTGCCCTGCAGAACCAGGGCCTTCCTGCCCCCGCCACTAGAAACAAGCCAGGCTTTGCAGTCACAGGGACAGGTGTGCCACTACCAACTGGCAAGTCGGGAAGCACGAGGGCCTCCTCCCACTTTGCTCCGTCCAACCATACTGATGTTCAGCTGATCAGCGACTGTACGGACACACTGGACACCAGAATACTTAGGACAGAACAAAACAGCACTCCTGTGCTAGCTGGGAAACGCTTACCGCCCTGAATCTCTCTGGAGGTCCCCCACCCCGACTACCTTTGGTCTCTCTCTGGGAACTTTCTGGATCTCCCCAGGATTCAGCATCTAACATGTTATCACACGCCACGTCAGGTGCCCCTAGGACCCAGCTTCAGGCTGAAGCCCAGGATCATTTTTCTATTGTTGTTTTTTAAGTTTATGATCTCCTAGATTTGTTTCTAATTGAAGTACAGTCAGTTACGATGTGTCAGTTTCTGGTGCGCAGCACAGTGTCCCAGTCATGCGTATACAGACATATATTCGTTTTCATATTCTTTTTCATTAAAGGTTATTACAACATATTGAACATAGTTCCCTGTGCTATACAGAAGACATTTGGTTTTTATCTATTTTTATATGCAGTGGTTAACACTGGCAAATCTTAGACTCCCAAATTTATCCCTTCCCACCCCCTTTCCCTGGTAACCATAAGATTGTTTACTATGTCCGCAAGTCTGTTTCTGTTTTGTAGATGAGTTCATTAGTGTCCTCTTCTTTCTTTTTTTAAGATTCCACATATGAGTGATATCTTGTGGTATTTTTTCCTTCTCTTTCTAGCTTATTTCACTTAGAATGACAATCTCTAGGTCTATCCATGTCGCTGCAGATAAGCCCAGGATCTTTAGAGCGAGTGGTACCCAAGCCTTGCCACTTACTGAATATTAAGCAGCATCCTGCTTTCCCCATCCTCGTCCCTCGTTTTGTGGTTCACAGCTAAGAGGATCATGCAGAGTTACTTCTTCCCAGATGAAAAAACCACCAGCTTACCACAGCATCCCCAGATCAACCCAGCCGAGCTCTGGTTTTCAAAGTATCATTCGAGGCAGGGCTTTTATTTTTCTCTGTGAGAATGTTACACATGGCACCTCAAGAGTGCAGGAAACCCAAGATACTACTGTATATATAGTAGACAAACAACAAAGTCCTACTGTAACTATGTTTAATATCTTAGAGTCACCTATAATGAAAAAAACGTGAAAATGACTGTATGTACATGCATGACAGGGACACTGTGCTGTGCACCAGACATTGACCGCTGTAACTGACTGCACTTCAATTAAAGAAAACAAAAGTTCAGGAAGCCCAGACTTGGCATCAGAATAACCCAGGTTTAAACAAAGCGCGGACTCCCCCTGGTTTTGTGCCCACTGAAGTCTGTACGGCCAAGGACTCAGAAGGGTTTGGGGAGGACTGAAGACAATTCGTAGAAAGTGCCATGCATACCGAGCCCACCTGCTAAGAGTTTGATGAAAAGTTCTAATATTATTGTCACACTAGAAGGGACAGTGGGTGCGACATCTGGAGCGAATACTCACGTCTCTCTCTGTTCTCCAAGACACCTTCCTCTCATTGCCCTCATTTTTTGTCTAGTGAGTCCTTATTTGATGCAGTATCAGTCAACGTCCTGCTCTCAGGGCCCATGTGGGTAGATGCTACTCTACTGGAAACCCAGGCACGGTCCAGGGGCGGCTGGTGCATCTGCATCTCTTGCCTCCACGATGTGCCAGCTCCGGGACCTCAAAGCCAGTGCTGTGGACCATCTATAGCCACCGCTTCACACGTGAAAGAAAGACTAACATAACAACCAAGGCTGACGCTCAGCTGGCATTCACCTTGGAGATCCTGAATCTGGGACTCCACTGAATCAAGATCTTGCCCTGAGAACCGGCAGCCACAGAACACGGAACTCCGGCCAGAGTCCCCTGCAGCAGCAGAGGCTGGTGCTTGCTGGGTTCTGCCTGAGAGGCAGGCCTCCCAGCTCTGGTTCTCGGGCCCCTGCAGCGCTGCCTTTGGGTTAATGCTAGGAAATCTCACTAAGAACCCAGGTTACCAGGTGCTGACTATTCAGCCTTGTCTAGACAAGCTCAAAGCCAGCCAGTTCACACTGCATTTTGAAATGTCATCAGCTGTTTGAGAGTCGGGGCATGTACCTAAAAGGCTGTGCGTAACAGCGACTGTCTCCTGAGCGTGTTTTAGGCGCCATGCGCTGTGTTCATTTACAATCACTCCACGGCACAGCCATTACCTCGGTGACACAGAGGAGGAAACTGAGGGTCAGAGGGGTGGAACAATGTGCCCTGACATCACACAGCCAAGAAACGAAATCAGGATGCAAACCTCATCTGTTTTACCTTCAAATCCTCTGCACTTTCAATGCGATACCACCTACTCGTATTTAATTCTTTGCACTGGGGAAATCATCATTTCCGCCTTGTAGGTGGGGAAACTGACCTGTAGCGAGCGAGGGCCACACTTGTCAGCATTAGAGGCAGTATGAAAACCCTGGCACGTTGTCACCCTCCATCTAAATTGCATACAAGCAGGCAGACACTAAACGCAGAAGACTCCGCATTTATTTTATACCCCCCCCAAATCTGAGGCAGCCTTGGGGGTGGGCAGGGGAGAGAAAATGATGAGTAGGATTCAGAAAATGTGGGCCAGGCAACCTACAAGAGGGTCACCTTCTCCATCTCTTCCCTGGAGACCATCTCCAGGGAAATATTAGTCCATGAGTTTTCCCCAATTCAGGTTTGCCCTCAGTCTTTGCTATTTTTGCTTAATGAACCTCACACTCCCAGCTCAACAGTCTGGTTGCAGAAGGATGACCAACAGGTCATTTCCCAACTGGGCTGACGGACCTCTGGTCATCCAACCTTCGGGGATTTGAACCAAGATCTTGGAATTTATCTTCATCACACAAACTCCTCACCTCCCTGCACTTATGGCCTGATTAGTTCAAGGCATCGCCAATGATCCGCACAAAAGGCAACCTGTTCCATCTGAAGGGAAGAGTCGATCGCGTGGCTCAAATGGTCAAGAAATGAAGGCTGAAAACAGCAAACCCTGGCCCACTGCAGGTATCCTCCAGAAAGCTCCCTGGGTCTTAAATTCAGTGCCTTTAGTTCACGCAAGCACCGCGGCTGCCACTGTTTGAGAATATTAAAAGAGTAAATAATGACACCTTCACATGCTGAGCAAGCTCTCCCATCAAGGGGCTTAGACATAACTGCCAGGAAGCCATTCCACACGTCGCGGAAGGACATAAAATCACTGCTCTCACCAGCAAAATAAATCAGCGGGCAGTCCTACGGGGGAGAGGGAGCAGGTTTCTGGGGAAATCTGCTTGCTAAGAAGCTAATATCACGTAAAATGTAAATTTAAAAAAGGGAGAAAAGAACAAGACAAAACCCTCTTCATAGATGGAGAGAAGGTTCTGGTGTGGCTTTGCTATGAACTGATGAGGCCTTGGCTGCCAAAGCCATGATGGGAGATGCGACCCCGCACTTCCCATCCCATGTGGGACTCAGGCTCCCTGGGCCAGGGCCACGCGACGTTGGCCTTGACGCTTGAGGGTAAGTGTATAAAGTAACATTCAGACCTTTGTCATTCCTTAAACGCTTTAGCCATTCTGAACCCCTCTTACGTGCAGTTGCTTTAACCAGCCCCTGAGGTCTAGGGAAAATAGCTCATCTGGTATACCTTCAGAAATGCCTGCGTTCTCCTGCCCCTGCTCTTCAGACAGGAAAACAGGAGGGCTCACACGGGAAAGGACTTGCAAAGGCTCCTGCAAAGCTTGAAAGGATCATCTTAACAAATATGAGGGAGCCTAGAGTGAACCAGAGTGTTCGTATGAAAAAAATAATTAGGTCAGGCAGGTGAAAAACCGTCTTCCATGAAGCACCCTTGTCAGAAATGTGCAAGGTGGAATTAATCAAGATGCAGGCGTAGCTTCCAGGGTACAGGAAACGCTCAGAGTACAGGAACCGGTTAAATGACCTGCCTCACTTGGAGTGATCACTTTGATTATGTGAATTAGTCGTGACCACAAGATCCCCCCTTATGAATGGTGTTTTTCCTTTTCCAATTAGCAAGTCATCTGTGGTATCACGTTTTCACGCAGCGTGAATGTACTTTTTCCCAACAATGCTTTTTATAAAGGTTTTAATATCCACCGACGACCCCTGTCTGGCTCAATTACTTTATAGGGACTGTCAAAATAGTTTTTTTTCTTTTTCTTTTTTTTTTAATTGAAGGATAGTCAGTGCACCACGCTGTGTCGATTTCTGGTGTCCAGCGTCATGTTTCTAATTCTGCCATTACTTCTTCACCTACTGGCTGCCATTCTTCATCAAAGAAGAACTCGTCCTCATCCGCTGCGGGTCAACTACAGTTCCTCCTAAAAAGTCACATTCGATGCATTTTGCCTTCCTCATATTTGAGAGTTCCAACCACACAGTCCAGGGTCTGTAACAGGGATCGGCAGGCTTCTCTGCACAGAGCCCGACAGCACATGTTGTAGGCTTCCAGCCTATGCAGTCTTTGCTGCCATCACATGAAAGGACCTATGGACAATCCACAAATAAATGGATGTGGTTGGGATCTGATAAAACTTTTTTTTCACAAAAACAAGTGGAGCCCCTGGGCTAAGCCATGAACTTGGTCAGCAGTGATCAACCAAGAAGAGCCACGCACCCCACCACGGGCAGATTCGCGGGTGACTCCCATCCTCAGCGGCCTCGCACAAGGGGACGGAGAGAAAAGGGGGCAGCCAGAACACGGCCCTGCCCACCCCCCCAGCCACCAGGACCACGGTTTTGTCTTCACAGGAAGTGGGGGGTGGATACAGGGGGAGGAAGGATGGGAAAGATGGAAGAAATACAGATGAAACAGGAGATTGAAATTTTACGTGGATCACACTGAGACTTTTAAAATTTTTAAGTGGGATTGTTTTAGTAGAAATAAGAATAGTAGAGTGTGTATCTATTTTGTCAATAAATAGAAAACAAATTTACAGTTACCTGGGGGGAAAGAGGGTGGGAAGGGATAAATTGGGGGTTCAAGATTTGCAGATACTAACAACTATATATAAAATAGATAAACAAGTTTACACTGTGTAGCACAGGGAACTATATTCAATATCTTATAGTAACCTATAATGAAAAAGAGTATGAAAGTGAATATATGTATGTACGTGCATGACTGGGACATTGTGTTGGACACCAGAAACTGACACACTGTGACTGACTATACTTCAGTTAAATAAATAAATAAAATTTTTAAATTTTTAAGAAGAATAGTAGAAATAAGGGTTTTGATACAGCACAATGGTAACAGTTATTGAATAAAATAAAACCATTTCAGGAGGATATCAAAGCATCCAGACAACAGGAAGCCAGGAAATTCTTAAACCTATTCATCAAGATGCAACCGGTGAGGTGATAAGCCCACATCACTGCATGACAGAGAAGCCTGCTGTGCGCCTGGGAAGGGTCCTCTAGGAGCCAGCCCAGCTCCCCGGACAATCACGGAGAGCGATGCTGCTTGCCTTCACCGGCCAAAGGCATTTACAGTCGACAGAAAGTCTGCTTTAACGTCTGCAAGTTGTCCACATTTGCAGCTGGGATCTCTTCCCCACCCAAACTGCGGAGAACAGAAAACTGCAGTCTGCATTTCCTTCTTTGAACCTTCTTCCTCCTGCTTCTCATCCTCGTGGTTGCCCATTAAAAGTGATCGCCTTTGGAACGGAGATCAGAAATCACTGCAGAAAGGGTCTGTGCTTCCAAACGACACTGTTAAGATGGGGGTGTTTTTTCACAAATCCGTTTCTCTTCTGATCTCTTCACTTTACAGCCGAAGTCTTTCAACTTTCTTGGGATGAAAGAACTGTAGGCTACTGATTTTTTCCCCCTCCCCCCGGTTAATTCATGACAAATGGTGAATAAAAGCTTATCTGGAAGTTTAGACATCCAATTAAAATTTTACTCTCACGTGAAAATTCCTCTAAGGAAAAAAAAGGGGGGGCCTCCATGTCTGTGAACCCCTCCCCCATCTCCATCCCCCTGGGGACGCGTCTGAAGGCGGCGCAAGAAATTAATCTTGAAATTCACTTGGGGAGTGTGAGTGTGCGTGCACGTGCGTGTCAAAGTGAGAAGCCTCCCTCAACATACTTTCTTCCTGCAGGTCAAAGGGAAAGGGGACTCTGCAGGGAAGACGCTGGGGTTTTGCGAACTCCGTGGTGACTGGGGTCCGGGCCCCGGGGGTCTGGCCGTGTTGAGATCAGACGCAGGGTGGGGGGTGACCAGGACGGGGAGGGCCTGTCACCTGGGCAGAGCACGCACGTGAGTGCGCAGGCAGAAAACGCCCCGAGAAATGGACCGTGCCAAAGGACAAAGGACAAACCTGCCAAGGAAAACATATGAAATCCCACAAAACCACTTCTGACAGGAGCCTGGTCATTTGTGCCAATTTCATGTTTCTCACAGCTTTGCCTCTATTGTGGGTAAACAGCTCTAATATGAAGATCAGTCCTCCGAGACACAAATGTGGTTTTATTAACTTCAGAACCCGACTGCCTGACAAAGGAGTTTTAAGAGAGACCCATGCTTGGAACTTACCTGACCAAGCAAAGTGGGTGGCGTGCTGATTGCACCAGGCACTTCGGGTCCTTGGCCAAAATTTCCAAACCAAATCTTGAATGTATTCCCTGACAGATAGACCAGAGGATGTGGCTATAAACAAATGCTCCATGGCAGGTACCCTTTCTCCTGCTCCCCTAAGCTTTTCCAACAACCCCCAAGCATTCCAGAACCTTCTCCATCCATCCACCATCCATGCCTCCATCCACTCACTGAACAAGTGTTTATCAGATGACTCCCACGTGCCAAGCACTGCTGTGTATCAGAGACTCAGCATGGACCAAACCATATATGGTCCTCTCCTTCACGGAGTTTACAATCCAAGAGGAAATACAATTATTCATAAAGTAAAAACACAAATGAATATCATAAAATGTTGTGCTATAGACCACAAAGGGGGAAAAACCCCTCTGCAAGAAACAAACAAGGACACAAGCCTTGTATGGTTAGGGGCGGCGTCTCAGAAGAAGTGACAGCGTTGCTGAGAAGGAAAGGATGTGCGGGGACTAACTGGTGGGGGTACAAAAGGAGAGAAGGCAGCTGCCCTCGGCCAGCAGAGACTGTTTGAGGAACTGGAGGCAGGAGAGAGCAGGAGGAGAGGTCAGGTCCTGAGGGGGGCAGGTGAGACTGGAGAACGGGCAGGGAGGTGCAGATGGGGAGGGCAAGGTCAGAGAGTCAGGCCAGTCATGTCTTGTGGTCTCGTGAGCAAGTCTATGCAGAAACCCCGCCCGGGCAAGGACTTGGGGCGGTTTTAGGAGGAGGGTGATGCCACGTGACTTCGTTTGTAAGAGGTGACTCCAGCTTCCATGTGGACGATGACCCTGGGGGCTGAGACAGCAGGTAGAGAGAGCACTGGCGGTGCAGACTCTCAACGTGAGGTCTGAGGACCTGTGCCACCAGCACCGCCCAGGAGCGTAGCAAGAGCCGATTCAGACCTACTGAGTCAGGAACTCTGCGACGGGGCCCAGGAACCTGGGTTTCCACACATCTTCATCAAAGTCTACAAGCACGAGCGAGTTTAGGAGGGTACCATGCAGTCCTGGCAAGAAACTACCGAGGTATTAACAGGTGTCCCTTACAAATTTGGCAGAAGTGAGTAAACAGCGCTTCTCCGCAGCTCAGATCAGCAAAACACACCCCCGAGCCCCCACGCAGTAAGAAGCAGCACCAACTTCACGGACACAGCCTCTTCTGTAATCATTAGTCTTAGAAGGGGAACTGAGCTGCCTGAGACAGAGAACCACTCTCTCCGATGATGCCCCTAGACGCGTGCATGCAGAGTACTGGACTGTGCAGAGGACACCAGTGGCCGCCTGGCCTGGCCTTCACCGAGGACGTGCAGGGGTCAGGGGCTTGTCTAAGGTCACACCAACCACAGCAGACCCGACACTAGGGCCCCTCTGCCTCTCCCACGTCTTTTCTCTCCTTTCCAAGGGCTCGTCATGCTGGGATGATGTTCATTTATATAAAAAGAAGTTTACGTGAACCACATCTCATGACTATATGAAACAGCCCACTGTCGAGGGTCCCAGCTAATCAGAGACAGTCTGTTCCAGCAGCTCCAAGTCCTGAATCCTCCGGCCAGGACTTCAAGCGCTCCTCTCGGTGAAGACGTGCTCACATGCTGCAGACACACTCATTAGGGGGATTAGAGACACGTCCAAGCACTGGAGAGTGACAGAGCCACCAAGAGAAGCCCCTCCTTGGCCACAACCATCACGCGCTCCAAACTGCCCAGCGACGCGAGATCTCACTTCAAATAGAATGGAGACGCGGAAATGGCACACAGCGAACATCAAGAAAGATGCAGTGGCACCAAGTAATATCTTCATCCAAAAACAAACCCCCGACCTTAACAAGTAAATCAGTCAATGTTCTTTTTTTTTTTTTAATGCCTTTCATTTCTGGAAATAAAGAACAGCTGAACAGAGTGGGAGTTTTGATGGGGACAAATGATTTCTGTGATCTGGTCTCCCCAAAGTTGATTTTCTCACATTTGTTCTTAACAGATCAATATCTGCCTTCAGTGACTCCCTCCACCACTCAGCAATCTGAAAGAGAAGGAGTGTCTGCAGAAAAACTGTGACTTCAGGGGGTTTGGGTCAGAGCATCCACTGCAGAGTCCAGTTTAGGGGAAAAGAAAAAAAACTCCGTTTATGTGGATGTCAGCACACAGGCTGAGTTTAGATCACACATTCACTCAGGGGAAAATATAATTACTTCTTAATTAAGGAAGCTTAGACATGAATAAAAGAAAAAAAGATGTATGCTTTCTATTGAGTCCTAAAATAAGCTGCAATAAAAACTCCTTTCCATAAAGACTGGGTGGTCACAGCCACTTTAACTGTGTCATTCGAGGATCTGCGCTGACCCAGATGGGCTCTGCTTTGGTTCCGAGAGGGGCTGGGGTCTGTGCCTGCAGGGGAGCCTCTTTAAAATTCATGATTTTAGTGCCTGCTTTGCCCAGAGAGGCAGAGAGAGACCCAGAGGGAGAGAAATTAAAGCAACAGACACACAAAGTTAGAACTACAACAAAAAAAGAGAGACGCAAGACACGGGGAACACACACCCAGGTGTGGCTGCTCCATCGCTCACACTTCCACCTCCAGCTGCCACATTGTCTCTCCTGTCCTTGGGATTCACGAAATCCAGTCATGTGGGTGTGAGCATAGCCCCTCATTCTGATGACTTTGGAGGCACTGGCTTCCACCTTTTTTTTCAACCAACAGGACCAGAAAAATCTCTATTATAAATAATCATAATCCCCTTCACAAATATTAAACTCACAAAGTAATAAGCAAATACAGTCAGGTAACTTCCCTTCCTGAAACCCACCAGTGACTCTCCATGGCTGGAGATGCATGTCCGTTTCTCCCACCTGCTTTACTAAGCCTGCAGGATCCGATCTCTGCTGACCTTCCCAGCTCCAGCTCCCACCTTGCCCATCCCGGCCCCCCATGCCATGCTCCAGCCAGAATCGTGGGCATCTGTCAGTCCCTCCAGCCCAACCGGGCCCTGTCTCCTCTCCAGGCCCCTCCGTAAGACCTTGTCCCTCCCCACAAGATCCCACACTACCTTTTCCCACGGCTTACTTGCCAGTCCAAGCCCTGGTTCAGCATTTACAGAACAGCCTTCTCTAAAACCCCCTCCTCAGCTCTGGGATGGGACCTTCCCTACGGTCCCCACCAGACTACACAGCTGCCCCGGTCACAGGTTGTCTGGTGGGACTGCAGTTGCCACCTAATGCGCTTCCTTCACCTTAAGGATCGGGTTGGACCTTGAATGTTCACTGCTACCTCCCACCCCCCAACACTGAGGACAGTGTTTAAAGAGCACACATTTAGGGCCTCGGGAGGCTAAACCAGTCTTCAGCTTCCTTGAGCATCACAAAGAGGGATTTTCACTAAGAGATACCCACTGTTCCTTCTGGAGCTCCAAGCTGAGCATCACCCAGGTGTGATGACGCGGCTTCCGATCACGGCCAAATGTGGGATCTTCTGAGGGACAGCAGCCCTGGACCAGCGTGGTTTGTTGAGAGTTGGGGGTGGACGCGGAGGGATTTCTGCCTCCATTTGCAGCCAGCCCAGGGCACAGATAATCAGCTTATCTGTCTGAGGTTGAGTTCCCTGGGAAACAGACTTGAGATCTGTGTGCAGAAGGTTCATTGGGATCTCCTCGGAGGGACGGGAAGGAAGGAGCTTCAGATCCGATTCGACAGGGGGAGGAGCTGAGCTGTGATGCACGCTCTCAGCAGCACCTCTAGGTCCCAGGGCGGGGAGGCGGGGGGCCGGGGTTTGGGGGATTGGATGGCCTTTCAGAGTCTGTCCTGAATTGAGGCAAGGGGGCCAGGCAATCGTGCTCCAGCGGAAGAGTCACTGGATGCAGTTTCCTCCTTCCCTCTCGGGAGGGATGGCGACCTTGAGCAAAGCGAGTCCCTTGGGCAGCGGGTATCAGGAGAGAGAGTGGGGTCTGGGAGCCGGCTGCGGCTGGAGAACGGGGTCTGGATCCCAGCTGCACCCCATCCATCATCGTACTTCAGAAGAGAGGGAAAGAGGCCCTGATTTTTTCATCACTTTCCCTTGGTGGGAACGCGTGGGCTCGGGGTACTTGTGAATTACAACTTGGCTTCAACCGACAACAACGTAATGGGACAGACTGCTTCCAAACATTCTTAACAGGGATCAATCTAAAGAGCTAGAAAGCACCCTTCTTGTCAAAACACAGCTCTTTCAAGGGACTTCTGTCAGCACAGGTGTGAGGCTTTGGGTGAAGAGGGGTTGTGGAAACAGGTAACTTATGGGGACCTCAATTAAGAACGATACACAATAGCTATACCTCATTCACCCCACAGGCTTCCCGGGAGAAGGGAAGCGAGTCAGAATCCATCTAGACAGATCACGATGTTCCAGGCCCTCAAACGGAATTTTCCCAAGGGCTGTGAGAGCGTATACAGAAACTGGATGTGTATGTGGTTAACTGAATTGAATGAAATCTTACCCAGAATCATGGCGCTCAGACTTTTATTCTGAAACAGTGGAAGTTCTATTCTAGATTATGCTAAATCAGTCTTTTAAAGGGAAATTAATAAAGATGTCCTGGGATCTGGGGAGGAAAACAGGAGGTAAAGGAAACTGCAGGAAAGGGAAAGGGGCTTTATAGGAAGCGGGGAGGGAAGGTGAAGTGGAGGTTTCTCCTGCATTCTGGACCAAGGAAGAAATCGGAGAGGCGTCCAAGAAGGGCTGACAGATGTGGGCTCCAGGAAGGCAGAGATCAATAATTCTGAGTCATAAAACCAGAAAGGCATGGAACATTTGGACGGCGAAGCAGACTCAGAAAAATAAAAATAAAAATAAAAACCTTGGCTTATGCACCATATCTGCAAAAATTAAACAAACACGCAAGCGACTTGCTGCAACTCTTGGGAAGGGTGATCCTGGAATTACCTTGCTACCCACTAAAACCGTGTAAACTCTCACTAATAACGCCCTTTATGGATGGCTTTACGTATTTTAGCAAACATAAAATTTTAGAGGCTTCCATAGACTCATTCGGGACTTCCACTGCCTGGCCTTACTTCCAGTATGATGTCCTGGGATGTGAATTCCCCTATTGTGAGGGGTTTTAATACCTATTCTCTGTGGTTAGGTGGAAGCTACTGTCTCGAGACACATTTTATTCAGGGACACACATGCATTCGATCACTGCTTATGGAACGTCCATCCACCAACTCATGGAACTTGACAAGGAGGGTGAACTACGGAAGGAGGATGCTGGTCCCAGCTCCATCATTCACCAGCCTCGGGATCTTGCCAAATCCCCTTCGTCACAGTGAGACAGAGCTCGCTCATCTCAGAAATAACGTACGAATGAATATCAATCAGGCCCTGTCCATCCTGCAAGGACTTCTGATTCCAATGACGTTTTGGAAGTGAGGATGACTTTAAGATGCAATACAAACACAAGAAATGATTATGACATATAGAGAGTGTAGGAGTCTGTTACAGAAAGAGCACAGGGAATGTCTAGTACAGTGAGTGAGAAAATTCCTCCCCTGTAAGTTCATTTACATTTGGCCATTTTTCACCCTCGTAATAAATGCTACAACAGGAAACATTATAAACAAATTTCTTCATGGTTACTATAGAAGTGTGCTCCATGCTCTAGACACTAGCAGTACAAAACAGCTGTGTCTCATATGATAAAAAAAAATCACACACACACAAAAGAAGCATACTTAATATGGTCTGGCCCTGTTCTAAGGACCATATACATATACATATATATGTATGTATGAATTTAGTTAACCCCCATTACACCCAGAGGAGGGAGGTACTATTATTATACCCACTTTACAGATGAGAAATCTGAGGCTCAGAGAAGTTAAGTGACTAACCCAAGATCACAGACACAGGACGTGGAACGGCTGAGAGGTGCAGCCCAGGGTCTGGCTCCTGAGCCAACACAGGGACATGGCGGGGGACAAGGAGTAGCAATACTAACCTTGAAAAGTCATAACCCTGGGAAGGGGATAGGAAGGAAAGGTCAGGAAAAGAAGTTATTTTTTAAATGCTATCGCGCTTAATGTCTTTATCTGCTCTCTTCCAGATGTATAAAATTATGCGAATAAAATCAAACCCTTAGAGGGGAGGGTGTAGCTCAGTGGTAGAGCGCATGCCTAGCATGCACAAGGTCCTGGGTTCAATCCCCAGCGCCTCCATTAAAAATAAATAAATATACCTAATTACTCCCCCCAAATAAAAAAAAATAAAAATAAATAAAAAAGAGAAGTTAGAAAAAAATTAAAAATTTAAAAAATCAAATAAACCCCTAGCCCACAACAAGTGGTCCAATAACCAGAATCTATCTCTCATCCAGGAACAGATTTGACCTTGGTGGTTCTGCTGCCTGATCGCAAACTGACCTACCCCAGTTCTGATCTTTAATTACCAACAGTTCGATATGAACCTAGGTACAGGGACAGTTCAGTCATGCCTACTGTCTGCTACCAGCACTGCTGCGGCAATGACTCTAGAAAAAAGAAATGACCTTGTAGCCTGGATCACCTCCTACCTTTTAGAAAAAGAGCATGGGTGCACAGACAAGCCACACATTCGGGCTGGAGGTTGGAGTGATATTGAGCCCTGCTCTCCCACACAGGTCAGAGCATGGCACGTGCCATCCAGGGTGAATAGGGCAGGTCAGCATCCTTTGAGCTTGAGTGACCACCAGAAAGAATGGTCATCTTGAACTGCTTGGCTTCTGCCAGGAGACTTCATTCTTTGCAGTGCCAGGCTCTGTGTCAGACCCCAGGACACAGGATGAGGATGCCTCAGCCTCTGCCCTGAGGAGTTCAGAACAGATTTACGTGCAAGGCAGGCACATAAATCACCAGCTGCGATGAGTGCGATGGAAGAGAGGGCAATGGGGACACAGGAAGGAGAGAAGGGAAAGGGTACACATTCAGGAGTTATTTTTGAGTAAGACTCGGGGTCCAACCAGGTGAGGGAGAACAGAAAGAGGGATGACCTCAAGATCTCTCACTCCCAGACTAGCTCAGAACAACATAAAGGGACTAGCTCTAAAAAGCTGTGCCTTACCCTATGATCCAGCTATCCCACTCCTGGGCATATACCCAGAGGGAACTCGAATGTGAAAAGATACATGCACCCCAATGTTCACAGCAGCACTATATACAATAGCCAAGACATGGAAGCAACCTAAATGTCCATCAACAGAGGACTGGATAAAGAAGTTGTGGTATATTTATACAGTGGAATACTACTCAGCCATAAAAAAGAACAAAACAAAGCTGGCATAAAGCTTTCTCTAAATAAACTTTGGAAGTTTCACAGTAGAAGACCATCTGTATCTGATGACATCCTTAACCTAGGAAAGAAGGAAAGGCTAGTGACTAAAAGTATATGAGCCCTCAATTAGGCAATAAAGAGAAATGAAAAGCATCCAAATTGGAAAGATGGAAATCTGTCTCTATTTGTAAACAACATAATTTTATAAATAGGAAACCCTAAAGACTCCACCAAAAAAACTATTAGAAATAAATGAATACAATAAAGTTATGGGGTACAAAATCAACATGCGACCTGTTGCAATTCTGTAGGGTAACAATGGGCTAACAGAAAAAGAAGTTAAGAAAACAATCCCATTTATAATTACACACACACACACACAAAATACCTAGGAATAAATTTAACCAAGGAAGTGAAAGACCCATATTTGGAAAACTATAAGACAGTAATGAAAGAAACTGAAGATGACACAAACAGATGGAAAGATACGCCGTACTCATGGATAGGAAGAATTAACATTGTTAAAATGACCATTACTACTCAAGCAATCTACAGAATCAATGCAATCCCTGTCAAAATACCAGGGACATTTTTAAAAAGAACTAGAGCATATATTTCTAAAATTTGTATGGACCCACAAAAGACTTCAAATAGCCACAGCAATCCTGAGAAAGAAGAACCAAGCTAGAGGTTTCATTTCAAAATACATTACAAAATACATTACATTTCAAAATACATTACAAAACCACAGTAATCAAAACAGCGTGGTACTGGCAGAAAGACAGATACATAGGTCAACGGACAGAATTGAGAGTCCCCAAATAAAGTCACACATATATGGATGATTAATTTACAACAAAAGAGCAAAGAACATATGATGGAGAGGAGTAGTGTCTTCAATAAACAGTGTTCAGAGAACTGGACAGTCGCATGCAGAAGAATGAAACTAGATCGCTGTCTCACACCACACACAAAAATCAACTCAAAATGGACTAAGGACTTGAATGTAGGACCTGAAAACATAAAACTCCTCATAGAAAAATTAGGCAGTACACTCTTCGACACAGGGCTTAGCAAAATCTTTCTGGATCTGTCTCCTCAGGCACAAGACACAAAAGTAGAAATAAACAAATGGGACCATAGCAAACTAAAATGCTTCTGCACTGCAAAGGAAATCCTCAACAAAATAAAGAGACAACTTACCAGTGGGACAGGGAGAGGTTTGAAATCATAATCTGATAAAAGGTTAATATCCAAAATATATAAAGAAGTCATACGACTCAACAACAAAAAATCCAGTTAGAAAATGAGCAGGGGAACTAAACAGACATTCTTTTTTTCCCCAGAGAAGACACACAGACGGCCAACAGGCACACGACAAGATGCTCATCATCACTAATCATCAGGGAAACGCCAATCAAAACCACAGTGAGATACCACCTCACCTGTTGGAATGACTTACCAAAAAGGCAAGAAATAACAAATTTGCGGAGAAAAGGAAAGCCTTGTGCACTGTTGGTGGGAACGTAAATTGGTGCGGCCGTTACGGAAAACAGTATGGAGAGTCCTCAAAAAATTAAAAATAGAAATACCACATGATCCAGCAATCCCACTTTGGGGTATTTATCTGAAGACTATTAAAACACTAGTTCAAAAAGATACATGTATTCCTATGTGTGTGTGTGTGTGTGTGTGTGTGTGTGTGTGTGATCTGAAAAACAAACAAAAGCAAAGTAAATGAACAAACCAAGACAAACACACACAAGCAGATACAGAGAACAGAGCACTGGTTACCAGAGGGGAAGGGGGTGGGTTGCGGGGAGGGTTGAAATAAGTTAAGAGGGTCCACTGTATGGTAATAGATGGAAACTGAGTTTCAGATGGTGAGCACACAGAAGCAGAAATATAATGTTGGATACATGAAATGTACGTAACATTATAAAACAATGCTGACCTCAATAAAAGACATAATAAAAATAAAAAATAAAGAAGTATATGAGCTGTAAGGCCAGAGTGCCTTGGAGGTAAATCGAGACTGCATGACCTTGGTCAAGTCATTTATCTAGTCTAAGACTCAGATTTATTTAAATCTAAAATAAAAATTAAAAAGCAAACATGTCATAGAGCTGATACGCGGATCGTAACGTGTGCTGTGTGAACGAGGATGCGCACGCACTGGTGGTGGAATATAAACCGACAGCATCATTTCTGAAAACTGAATGTCAGTATCTGTTAGTGTTGAACGTCCCTGTGTCCTGGGCTGCAGCAACTTGACTCCCAGGAATCCATCCAAGAGTAATGTGTATGCATTGGCTCTGAATGATATATGTGAGCATCTCATAGTGTTCCTATTGGTAATAATAAAAAAACTGAAGCTAATACAACTTTCCAGCCACAGAAGAATGGGTCCGTGGATTTGTGGTGTCCAGACAGTGAAAAACTTACACGGGGACAAGCACAAGTAATCAACAGCTATACACAAAGCGATGGATGGGTCTCACAAATATTGAGGAAGGAGGCTAGACGCCAAACAGCACATATGGCATGACTCCATTTACGTAATCTACAGAAACAGGCTACAGTAATAAATGTCGCTAGAAGTCAGAATAATGAGTATCCTTGGGCAGAGGGTTAGTAACTGGAAACAGCACAAAGGAAGCTCTGAAGATGCTGGTGATATTCGTACCCAATTTCGGTGCTGCTAACCTGAATATATTGACTTTATAAAAATGCACAAGGCTCTACGTTATCACTGGAGCATTTTTCTCTACGTATACAATATGTCACTAACATTTTACTAAAAATCTATTTTTAAGGTGACAAGCTGCCTGAAAAACTCTCACACTACCCAATTGCAAGGCTTTCTATAAAGCTACGGTAATCAAGACAGTGTGGTATTAGCTAAAATACAGACACAAGGGTCAGTGGAACAGAATAGAGAGCCCAGAAGTAGACCCACACAGACACAGTCAGCTGATCTTTGGCAAAGGAGCAAAGACTATTCCATGTTGAAAGCGTGGTCTTTCCAACAAACGACTCTAAAACAAATGCATGTCCATATGAGAAAAAAAAGTCTAGACACACAGGCTTTTTTACCTTACACTTTTCCAAAAATTAATTCAAAATGGATCACAGATCTAACTGTAAAATGCAAACTTATAAAACTTCTAGAAGAAAATACAAAAGCATGATCCATGAAAGAAAAAAAAATTGCTTAGTTGGACTTTATTGAAACTAAACATTTTTCTGCAAAGAGAATTTTTCTGCAAAGACAAGCTACAGACCAAGAGATTATGTCTATAAAACACATATATCGGCTAAAGGTCTTGTATCCAAAATATATGAAGAACTCTTAAAATTCAGCAATGAAAAAAAAACCTAATTTAAAAAGTGGGCAAAAGATCTGACCTCACCAAAGAAGAGATACAGCTGGCAAATGAGCGTATGACAAGATGTTCTAGGTCATAAGTCACTAGGGAATTGCAAATTAAAACAGCATTAAGATACCATTGGGTACCTATTCAGAGTAACTAAAATCCAGGAAACTGTTAACTATTAATAGTTGGTGAGGATACTTTGCTGGTGGGAACGCAAAATGGTACAGCCGCTTTGAAGGACCGTTTGTCAGTTTCTTACGAAGTTAAACACAACCTTATCATATGACTCACCAGTTGTGCTTCCGGTATTTACCTATCTGATTGGAAAAATCATGCCCATATGTGTGAAAACCTGCACAGAGATGTTTATAGCAGCTTTGTTCAGAATTGATAACAATTCGAAGCAACCAAGGTGTCCTTCAACTGATGAATGAATAAACAAACTGCGGTGTATCCACACAACGGCATATTATAAAGCAATTAAAAGCTACCAAGTCATGAAATGTCACAGACGAATCTTAAAGGCATACGGCTAACTGAGAAATGAAAAGCCAGTCTGAAAAGGCTACGTGGCATGATTCAAACTATAAGATATTCCCGAAAAATCAAAGGACAGCAGTAAAGAGGTCAGTGGTCACTCGGGGGGTTGGAAAGGGTGTGCTGAGTGGATGAAACACGGAGGAATTTTTATGGTGGTAAATCTACTCTGTACAATAATGTAGTAGTAGATACATGTCACATATATGTCCCTGCTCTGTTAGCTTAGAGTGTTTAAAAGAAACCCCCTAGAACGTGGGTTTTGATAGAGCAACTCTGTTGCAGTTATTAAACAAAATAAAACCATTTCAAAAAAAAAAGGAAGTGGATCAAAGAGGGAGGGGATTGCTCAGGGGTAGAGTGCGTGCTTAGCATGCACGAGGTCCTGGGTTCCATCCCCAGTCCTGCCATGAAATAATTAATAAATAAACAAACAAATAAACCTAATTAACACCCTCCCCTAAAATAAGTAACCAGGAGTCCATAATGATATAACTAAATGATGGAATAGTAAATGGGAGATAAGAGCGAAATCTCCTTTGTAAAAGAATTTCAAATAACTTACGTAGATATTCTGCCCACCAGGATGTACAGTCTATGTCCCCACTCACTCGGTATGTGGTGACTTCCTTCCAAAGAGCACAGTATGGAAAGACGAGGAGAAAGGGTAACTTTAGAGTGCAGAATCCCGACAAACGCCACCTTGGCCAGGTGATGCACGTCAACACCAACAATGATGTCGGGCTGGTAGCGTGCACCTTCGATTCAATGTAATGAGACTGGTATCTACCACTGTGGCCTTCCTGCCAGCAACCCATAGTGCCGATCTAATCACAAGGAGAACATCACACAAATCCCAGCTGATGGACACTCTGCAAAATATCTGAGCAGCGCACTTCACAGTTACCCAAAACAAGGAGGGGCTGGAAAACCACCAGTGCTCAAAGGAGCCTAAGCAAAAATGGCTAATACATGTAACATGGTGTCCTGGATGAAAACCTGGAACAGAAAAAGGTAAAAGCCAAGGAAATATGAAACAAGTATGGACTTTCATTAAATTTTTTAGTGATATTCTGCTTCTAAAGCTCTCAGCCCACAACCTGGTTTGTTACAAGTGCTCAGTATAATTAGGTATTAGAACATCGTGTGGATGAAGGGGAAGAATTAAGTAAGGGAGCAGCTGGGGGTGATCTGTGGGTTATGAATTCTGCTACATTCAGAGAGAGACATTTACCAGGCTAACGGACAGTTATTAAAGCCATGGCTAAGTATACGATCGCTTCTGAGTACAGAACCTGGGAGACATGTTATATACAAGGTAGACAGAGAAGGAATAATTTGGAAAAGAGATTTTTTGGGAAGTGGGAAGAGAAGCAAAATATGGTTCAAAAACAAAGGAAACAGAGACTCCCACGAAGGATGGTGTCAAGAGTTTTAATGCTACGTAAGATTAGGACAGACAGAGACTACGTACACACAGTCCCTCAGATTTGTCTGTGACCTCAGCTAGGACCATCTTAGAAGAGTTGAGCTGGTAATGGAGCTTGAAGAAGGAAAGACAGTGAAACATGAGCCCCTGGGACAATGAAGGGAAGGGGAGAAATGTGACACCATGTCAGAATGCTATAGTTAAAGGCAATGTCTTTATTACGATATTTAAGATGAGTATTTTGTTAGTGATGTGAAGGAACAGTGGAAAGGAAGCAACAGGAGATACAGGAAAGATGGGGTAATTGACAGAATAAGGTCTGTGAGGGGGCATGAGAGGAAAGGATCCAATTCCCAACTGAAGCAGTTAGACTTGGAGAGGAGGGTGGCCCATCTTCCTCTAAGACAGACAAGAAAGAAGCAAACATGAGTACTAATATGGCTTACTGATGATGATGGTGTGGTGATGATGGTGGTGATAATGATGGGAATGATGGTGACTGATGGTGACGGTGGTGATGGTGGTGATGATGATGGTGACGATGATGGTGGTGAGGTGCTGAAGATGATGACGGTGATGATAATGATGGTGATAATGGTGATGATGATGATGACTGATGGTGATGATAATGATGGGAATGATGGTGATGGCGGTGATAATGGTGATGATGGTGATGACTATGATGGTGATGATGATAATGATGGTGATGATGATGGTGATTGATGGTGATGATAATGATGATGATGATAGTGATGGTGATGATGGTGACCATGGTGATTGATGGTGATGATAATGATGATTATGGTGATGGTGATGAAGATGATGGTGATGATTATGATGGTGATTGATGGTGATGAAGATGATGATGGTGATGATTGTGATGGTGATGAAGACGATGGTGGCGATGATAATGATGGTGATGGTGATGATGGTGATTGATATTGATGAAGATGGTGATGGTGAGGACAGGTGCAGCTACCGTCACTGAGCTATCCCTACGTGCTCCATTAGTGAATGTCTCACTCATAGAATGACCCCAGGAGGCATGTGCTAGTGTTACTTTCGCTCTACACACGAAGAACCCTGCTGGCAAGCAGTACGTGTACCTTCTCTCCCAGCACACAAACCTGGGTGTTGGAAACAAAGGGCATCTGGTCTACCTCTGAAGTGCTGCGGAGGCTGCGTGAGTCATGTGCCACCTCTGAGATTCAGTCTCCCATCTGTGGAATAAACAACTAAAACTAAATGAATCCTTTCAGAGTGTTTCTCCCTCTAATAGCCTTTGATCACTTTTAAAGACCCCGAAAGGCTTGGGGAGAGCAGATGTACTACCTAGATGTAAAATCTTTCCGTTTTTAAAGTGAAAAATGGGGCTCATTCAATCCAAGGGCCAAAACCTTTTTCTGTGAAGGGCCCGATAGTAAACATTTTAGGTCTTTCAGGCCAAATGGTGCCTGCCACAACTACTCAGCTCTCCAATCACGGCAGTAAAAGCAGCCATGGACAGTGTATAAATGAATGAAGGTGGCTGTGCTCCAATAAAACTTTTATTTACAAAAACAGGCTGCAAGCTGGATCTGGCCCATGAGCTGCAGTTGGCCAACTCCAACAACTCTGGAGCTGTGGCCACTAACACCACCTCCCTCCTGCAACTCGGAGTATGACTTCAGATAAGTGGGCCAAACTGGCCTCAGATCAGTAAGCTAGCGACCACAGAAAACAAAAGTGCTTCCCTTAGAGTGACCTCAGGAGGGGAAGCTACTAAAAGTGTTAGTAAAACAATGAAAACAGATTTAGGGAGACCACAGGGGATGGCGGGCCCGCTCTTATTCCTTTCCAGTGACTATTAAATAAGATAAAACCGGATTAAACTTCACCAAGAGTTATTGCAGTTATGAAAGAAACACAATGAATGATTGCCTATGAAATACCATGAATGAAATACCATGCTGTCGAGGGGAGGATCTGGCTCCCCTGGCTGTCGTGAAGAATTGAATAGACAATGATGTGTTAACAATCATCAGAAGTGAGTCCAAACAGGAACTCATGGGGGTGGACTCGGAAACCCCTCTCCTTGGCCTGTGAAACTCATAAGGCCCTTCATCATGGGGCACCACCATGAACACTGGGTCACATCCAAAGTATCTGTTCAGCCCCTTCTGACACCCCATTGACATGGGGACAGGCTGGTTCGATCCCTGCCTCCAGGGGTGAGCTGTGATCTGGTCTAAGCCACTCAAGCAGGCCGATCGGAATAAGTCCCAGGCTGATCCAGGAAGGAAGAAACGGCACAGGCGCCTTTGACTAGATGGGGCCAGGAGTGCGCAGGGGCCTGGGCCTGATAAGCCATGTGCGATTGTGAGGGATCCAGGCCGAAGGGCACAGAAGTACCAGGGTGGGCAGGCAGGTCAGGAGAGTCACCAGCAGTGAAGTCAGCGTCCCAACAACATGGCGGCTTGGCTTCTGGATCAAGTATCACCTGAAGCCTGCTCTACCTTGTGTAACTGACACATCCCCTCTGTTGTCTGAGCCGCTCTGAGCTGGTTTCACTGTTACTTTCAGAGATTACATCCTAACTGATACATATTCTCTGCCTGATTTGTATCTGTAACATGCCTTAGGCAAGGAGGTGAAATGAATGTTTAAAATGGTCCTAACACTTTGATCTACTTCTAAAGTACTTTCTCAAACTTTAAATTGTTTTTAAAGCACAGCAGCCAAATAATCACCTTATTGGCACTGTGGTTCCAACCTGTCAGCCATGCATTTCTTCCACGACTTCCGAAAGCAAATGACAGACGAGCTTGAAGTCTCCAGCCCTGTAGTCCAACTAGATACAAATGGTCATCATGCAAAGTCCTGCCCTCATGACAGACTTGCCTCTTGCAAATCCGTTCTGTCTTCAAGTCTCTAAGCTCCCACCTGAGAGGAAGCTACAGAAAGGAGGCCGTGAGTACCCGGTTTCCAAGCCCCCAGCGAACCCCACCCAAGGGTGAGAAACAAGACATCAGGACTCCTTACGTCCTGGGGCACCAGAAAAGAGATGTCTGATTTAGAACCAGGAGGAAAGGCTAGAAAATGCAGGGTTCTGTTCTGTTACCTTCATTCTCCGCATCTATTTTTAGCTTCCTCTAGGCACTGAAGGACCACAAGAAATGCTGAGCATTCCGCATATTGGATACTTTACATGAACCTAAAAACAAGGGCAGGGCAGCCTACTGGCCGTCATAACAATTCCCCCTTGCTGGCCAGCAGCAAAACCAAGATAATGTATTAACCAGCCACTCGGATCCATTCATCTTCTCGAGATATGCTGGCTTCTTAGCCTGGAAGGATGCACAATGATGAATATCCATCTTTTAAATGTCACTGAAGCAAGGCTACTACTTCAAACACAGCATTGTCTTTTTTTTTTTTCCCTTCACTAAGTAAAACTTTTCCAAATGGCATGCCCTCCTGAAAACGCAAATATAGACAGAACAGGCCCACCACAAAAATAATGCATTTTTCTAGGTGCCTAAGTAAGCCCAGTGGAAAGCAAATGGGAAAGCAGGCGCAGGGACCTCAAAGGTGAACCTGGCTTCAAATTTAAGTTCTGTTTCTGATGAGATTTCTTGGGATCTATGCCTGCGAGAGAACATGAAACGTGGGGAAAAGGAGGGTGAGCAGTCTCCACGCATGACAAGGGGCCTTGGGGATGGTCCCGTGGGTCTCTTAGACTTTTGCATTCACCTATTCTCGTCCATCCACCCTCCCTCCTCCATCATACCAGCCTTTCCTTCATCTCTTCCAAAGGTAAACTCATCTACAGTGGGCGTTCCCGTCTGATGCCGGTGGGGCCTGAAATCCCATTAGCGTTTTCCAGTATTGCTTTTTCCTTCCTATGGGAACACAGGGGAGCAATGTTACAACAATTATTCTAAGTGAGGAAGGCCAAAGACTATGGTGTCTTTTCTTAGCTAGATCTGCATGCCTGCTTTGAGAAAGGAGAAACAATATTTGCAAAACCCTCCTGGAAATTTTTTGTATTGGAATTTTACCTGCTGTGTCTTTATTTCTCCCTAAATGGTTTAGAGGAGAATTTTCTCCTTCATACCTACCACCCCCACCCCACCCTCCAAAAAAATCATACAAGGACATCACTCAAAGTCACAACTGGATGATCTAGAGGTTAAAATGATTTCCAAGAGCCCACACCTCTGACACCAAAGAAGTAAAAAAACATAAAAGGTCCAGGATACCCACTCTCCCTTGCTGAACAGAAGGCTGGCCAGCTGCCTAGCACCCTGGCTATGAGACCACCTCTGTCCCCTCCTGTCCCCTGTCACTAAGGGAGCACACCAACTTTAGGTCCCTGGACCCCTGGGATTATTGAAAAGACCCACCTTTGGAAGAAAGTGGAAAGAATTTGGAGGATCATAAAATCCTGTGTGAGTGTTGTCCTGACCAGTGAATAAGGGACCACGTAGCACTGATCATCACACTGAACTCTCCATTCACTGTGCAATTAACAGAATTAAAGAATGGTCTGGTCTACAAAGTGGAGGGACCTTAAATTGGCTTATAACTCCTCAGCCTAACACCTCTCTGATTAACCAGGTCTCTAACCCCAGCCCATTTACGACCATTTCTAAACTCCACCCCAGTCCAAGCCAGAGAACAAATCCTGTTCATCTAGTAAAATCTGTGTGTGCTTGTTTTTTTGGCAACTGTTTGTAAGGGTCAAACGAACCATGAATAGTAATCCTTTCCCACTGGAGAACAAAAAGAATCTTCAATAAAACAACTACCAGCTTTAGAATCTCCCTGCAACCAGCAGTTAATGAAGATGATGCAAACTGTGCTGATGATCATGATAAATTCTATTAGCTTTACCTGGTGGCTTGAAGGACCATCATCACTGAAGCACCTCCAAGCAAACTGTGCCAGTGGCATTACTGACCATTTGAGACCAGTAGCTTCCTCCTCTTGCAGTGAGATAGTTAATTTCCCAAAGATCTGCAAAGAACCGTGAGGATCAAAACCACATTTTGCGGAGAGAATGGTGATTTGCAGGCAGGCTCTGGAGTGGAGCCCGGTTGAATATTACACAAGGGTGTGAATACCATCATTCTGAGGGCTCCCCTGCTGGGCAGCAGCGAAGATTGGGAAAGGATTTTCCACTACTAAGAAAACCAAAGGGAGACCTGATCATTGCAGACAAGGAATCACCTTTATTGATAACCTGTGACCCGGTGAAGACTGACCAGCTTCCTGGACAATCAGATTTGACTTAAACTTCCAATGATCAAGATGGGAGATGAGGAAAGAAAAACCCTTCTTAGTCTCTGCCACTCACTCACTGCCACCCAAACTGGCTTTACCACCTCTGTTCAAATAGCTGGAAGTATAACCTTCAGTTGTGAAATCCAGTGACTTTTGCCCTTAATTGTTTTTTAGGTTTATAAAGCAATGAACTCAAAGAGACTTCACACATGCAAAGACATGAATTTAGTCAATGTTACATTCTGTATTTGCATTCTTCGATTCTTTGTCCTTGTTCCTTTTAATCCGTGGACACACAGCTTTGCTCAACATTTTACACAGACTTTTCCGAATAAATATTCCACCAACACATCTGCCGTTTTAAATAGCTTTCCATTCTTAAGGATACCAGAGAAATGCATGTGGTAGCTGCCCCCCACACACACATACACACCCGTATTTACACACATAATAGACCCTTTCTTCCACTTACAAAGAAGGAAGCAATGTTAAACAGGAAGTTGAAGATACTGAGAATGATGACTTTTGTTTTTCCAAGTCGGCCTCTCTTTATCCCCCCAAAGAAACCAAGCATCCGAGTTGGTTCCTCTACTGGCTCTCACAGAAGACAAAATGGGGCAAGAGTGGCATTTTCCAGCCACAATTCTGTGACAGACCTTCTAAGAGGATATTCTAAAAAACATTAACTCCCAGACCCCGCTCCTGGAGATTCTCATGTGACTTGGTTGAGCAGAAAGGTCTTTAAATATCCCTTCCCTGTCACTATGAGTGATATACTCTTGGGCAAGTTCTGAAATTCTCTGCCTCAGTTTTCTTTTTTTATTGAAGTACAATTACGATGTGTCCATTTCTGATGCATAGCACAATGTCCCAGTCATGTATATACATACGTATATTCATTTTCATAATTCTTTTTCATTAAAGATGATTATAAGATATTGAACATAGTTCCCTGTTCTATACAGAAGAAATTTTTTAAATCTATTTTTATATATAGTGGCAAATATTTGTGAATCTCAAACTCCCAAATGTATCCCTTCCCACCCCCTTTCCCCAGTAACCATAAGATTGTTTACTATATGTCTGCGAATCTGTTTCTGTTTTATAGATTAGTTCATAGGGTCCTTTTTTTTTTTCTTTTTAAATTCCACATATGAGTGATATCATATGGCAATTTTCTTTCTCTTTCTGGCTTACTTCACTCAGAATGACGATCTCTAGGTCCATCTATGTTGCTGAAAATGGCATTATTTTATTTCTTTTTATGGCTGAGTAGTATTCCATTGTATAAATATACTACATCTTCTTTATCCAGTCATCTGTCAATGGGCATTTTGGTTGGTTCCATGTCTTGGCTATTGTAAATACTGCTGCTATGAACACTGGGGTGCAGGTGTCTTTTTGGATTAGAGTTCCCTCTGGATATATGGCCAGGAGTGGGATTGCTGGATCATATGATAAGTCTATTTTTAGTTTTTTTTGCCTCAGTCTTCTAATCTGTACAGTGGGAATGGTATTATTCAATCAGAGATAATAAATGCAAAATCCCCAGCAAACGGTACATCTCCAAAAGAGCAAATTATTAATATTAATACTCATGATTCTTGAGGTTTCCTGATAATAAAATGAAACCAAAGGAAAAGAGGAGGCCATGCAGCCTTCAAGGATTCAAACACACTTTCAATGTCACACTGTTTAGTAACTCTGTCCATGAAAAACTATAGGATCTGAAACACTATTGTGATATCTGAAAAAGGTAACACAATTCAGGGATGAGCAATAATATATTCTGACTCTTTTATTATCTCACATTCCTTTTTATTAAATGTCTTTATCTAATTTAACACTAATATATTAACTGCCTGGGTTTTCACAGGACCAATATTTTTTAACCACAGCCGAGTAAAGTAGAAAGCTGTTTATTATTTGTTTAACAGAGGAGCATTACTTGTGTGTAAATGAAGCCTGAAATTAGCGGTCTACTATATAAAGGCGGTGTTTTCTGTTTTTCTTTTCTAAGTCACAGATGAATTTACACTGGTTACAGATCTGAATAGATATTAGCTGGAGACATTGCCAAGATGCCACTAAGTTGTCACGATCTGACAGTCCTCAGGACCATCTCCTTTGTGCGGTGTCTGGCTGCCAAATGCCACCAAGGCAAAATGTGTGCCTGCAAAAATCAAATACAAATGGGAAAGAAGACAACTTGTAAATAGAAGGGAAAATCTCTTCAGTTCGGTATGCTAACCTGAATTATGGAGGTTTTTTTTCTCTAAAGCAATCTCGTATTAGTATAAACACACTCCTCTCGTAGAAGAATACAAAAGCAAAGATGCAAAGAGAGGTGCATTGGACGCACCATGGGTCCCAACTTCTACAGGACAGCACGTTCTTCCTCCTTTTCACAGAAAAAGTTCCCTCCCTGTTACTGAAAATGAAGATGAAGTCTCCACGAGCAGAGAGGGTCTAGCTGGAGCAGGTGCACTCAGACTCCAGGAAAACAGAGCAAGGAGACAATCTGTTGTCATTTTCCATCCTCATGTTCCCGATATGGGGAAGAATAAAATGGGGATTGGAAAAAGGGCCCCGAGGCACCACCCCCAAATATTTTAAACTACTATTCAGAACACTCATCACATCAAAAATATGCTCTGCTGAACAGCCCAGTGGGTATCAATCAAAAGCACAATTCTTTCCTCCCAAATTAAAAGGGGAAAAAAAGAAACCCACTCTGGCACCTTTGTTCCTCCTGATTGTTTTCTCTGGGGAAATATCACTTTTAATTGATGTTTGTTCTGATCAGGGACTAGTGTCCTGGAGGTCTTCACTACTTAAAGTGCTCTTTTTTGGGGAGGGGGTAATTAAGTTTGCTTATTTATTTATTTATTCATTCATTCATTTATTTATGTGGAGGAACCAGGGATTGAACCCAGGACCCCGTGCATGCTAAGCATGTGCTCTACCACTGAGCTACACCCCTCCCGGCGAAAGTGATCTTAATACACAGTCAATATCCATGTAAATTTCCCCCCTGACTGTACGCAGCACAAAGGACCTCAGAACGTCTCCCTAGAAGCTTCTCCTTTGTCCACAGTATTCCCACGTGAGATTCCTGGAGGCTGATTTTCAACAGAACACAAGAGGGCCTCCTCTGGGAAATGGACGTCCCACCAAGGTGGGCTCCATCAAAGGGAGACTCACGGATGTGCGGGCGATCTGTCCGATTTCACTGCCTGCCTTGCAGAGGGGCAGAGGCAGCCCGCTCACGGACACTGGGAACACCGTGCCCGCGCCAAGTGTCCCTCTCCCCTTCCCCCCTGTGCTCTCACCACCATCCTGTCCTGCAGTTTCATCCTGTGTGTTTTGTTGTGCTTAATTCAGAGGTCCTGGGCCTCCTCCCTCAGAATTTCCACTCAGTTCAACAGATTCATGTGCAGTGCAGCTTTCTCGCACATCTCCAGATTTCACAAGGTTAATTCTCTTTTTTTAAGTTCAGTTATTTTATTTTGGGGTTTTTTGGGGGGAGTGATTACGTTTTTTTTATTATTCACTTTTAAAGCAGGTACTGGGGCTTGAACCCAGTATGCAAGCATGCACTCTACCACTTGAGCTACACCCTCCCTCCAGAATCGATACCATTTTTAAATTTAGTTCACAAAACGGAAACACTGATCATTTCCTAAAAGATACAGGAAGAAAGACCAGCCAGAAAAACCGATTTTCAGTGTGTCTGTATACGAAAGTAATTAAATAAAAAAACGTGGGACAGAGACAAAAGGATTCTGGTATGAAAAATTGCTTTCTCAGAAGCGTCAGCAAGCTCTACCATGGAATGAGGAACTTAAAGGGACTTAACCTTTCTGCTTGACCCACGGCAGAATTAAATTATATCTTCCCCAACCTGATCTCTGCCCTGAAATCCATTCTGTTTAGGATGAAGGGCAAGTACCAGGTGAGAATGATTCAGTGCAGCTCTTCAAATACAGTTCCATCATCACTCTCTGGATAAATACCATAAATACCAGCTGGATGTCAAAGATGAAAAGAAAAAAGACACCCCAAAATGTGGCCACACTCTCAAGAATATTATGAAGCGAGAGCAGGGCCATTTCAAATTCTATCCTCTTCAAGAACAAACAGCATTTTCATTCATCACGTACGAAGCAAACAGCCCATCGCCGGCGACGCCGTCTGCAGCATCTCACCTTTCACACATAGCAGCAGAACTTGGCTTCTTTTGCAAAAACCGTGGTGCTTCCATTAAATTCTTTTCCTTCCCTGCCTGCCCGTGCATAATAGTCACTTGACTCCAGAGGAAGCAAAATTCGACAGCCCGTGGCATTACTGCAAATCCTTCAAACACAGGCAGGACCAAAACAGCACAGAGGACATGCACAGCACCTGTTCGGTCCAGGATACGAGCCTACCGGCAACACAGAGCAGAGAAAGAATGGGTCTTTATTGATGATGACCTGTGCAATGATGAACCGGGAGAGGTTTGGCAGAGGAAGATGCCAAGTAGAAACCCCAAAACCAAGTTTGAGCGAGGCAAGAAGGCTGTGCATTACAAGAATTTTCTCCCCAGTTCTCTCTTTGAAAGCACTGCTGAGGCATGCCACACATTAAAGTTGTTCTTCCTGCATAAATGAAGGTTTGAATGAAACACTCTTACAAAGATGAATTGACTCATATAAAGTTAACTGAGTACCAGTTTTGTCCTCTGCTTTTTGCTGCATCGTTACGACGTGATGGCGGAAGGGTTATTCTGTTTAAGAAAACTGCAGTAATTAGGGTCATCAGACACCTGGGGGTCAAAAGCTCCATTATAGGGCAAAATGGCAAAATGTTAAGCTGTCATCAGGCAGGACATTATGTGACTTGTGGCTGTGTGATCGGAAGCGGTATGAATTCAAAGGAACAGGATGCCACCAAGAACTTGGCCAGCTGAGATGGTCTTGAAGTGAGGTTAGATGTTCTGGCACCTTTGGAGGAGAAGAAAGAACCAGAGTGGGAGGAGCGGCCACAGGAGCAGAGCCTGAAGGCAGAAAAGCTCAAATCCTCTTTGGAAGCAGAGATGAGTGCAGATGCTTGGGGACACTCCCTGAGGCCAGCTCACAACTGCTCAGGTCCACAGGGCTCGGTGCATGACTTTTTATACATTCCAGGCTACAAATCTATGTGACTGTCTGTCTAATTCCCTTCTCAGTCTCATGGCAATGTTCAAGTTCATCCAGCTCTTTGCTGTCGTTTTTTTTTTTCCTTTTTTTCCTTATAATTGAATATTGTGACCACTTTTTTAAGGACATGTTGGCTCTATTGTACAACACAGGGAATATATGTCAATATTTTACAATAACTATTAATGGGGCATAACCTTTAAAAATTGTGAATCACTACATGGTACATCCAAACCTTATATAATATTGTACATTAACTATGCTTCAGTAAGAAAAAAAGCGAAATATTAAAATAAAATGTAAGGAGGGACTGAGGATGAAAAAGCAGTCTCTCTCTCTTTTTTTTTTTTTTTTGAAGTATAGTCAGTTTACACTGTTAAGTCAATTTCTGGTGTCCAACACAACGCTTCAGTCATATAGGAATATACACATATATTCGTTTTCATATTCTTTTTCACCAGAGATTACTATAAGATATTGAATATAGTTCCCTGTGCCCTACAGTATACACCTGTTATTTATTTCATGTATACTAGTTAGTATCTGCAAATCTTGAACTCCCAATTTATCCCTTCCCATCCCCTTTCCCCCTGGTAACCATAAGTTTGTTTTCTATGTCTATGAGTCTATTTCTGACAAGTTCATTTGTCTTTCTTTTTTTCAGATTTCACGTATAAGTGATATCATGCAGTATTTTTCTTTCTCTTTCTGGCTTACTTCACTTAGAATGACATTATCCAGGTCCATCCATGTTGCTGCAAATGGCATTGTTTTATTCTTTTTATGGCTGAGTAGTATTCCATTGTATAAATATACCACAGCTTCTTTATCCAGTCATCTGTTGATGGACATTTAGGTTGTTTCCATCTCTTGGCTATTGTAAATAGTGCAAGAAGCAGTCTTTCTGATTGGTTCTGGCCACGAGTGAGGAAAACTCTTTCAAGCCGGGGCTGTTACTACTAGACTCATAGTGATAGGTGAGTCTCACACTGGGGCCGCTCCCCAGGGGTGAAGAGCTAGCCAGGAGCTGGAGCCTCAGGTACAGGATGACATTTTCTCATCTCCTCTCCTGCAGCCTCGTCCTTCTCATCTCATATTATTCCAGTGGATGTTCCCATAAATGAGGGACAGTCCTAAAGAGGAGGGAGGGGCAGGGGCTGGGATGACACCTCCAAAGTATATACCCCATGATACAAGAGCCTGAAATTGAAAAAGAGCTGAAAGAAGGAAAAGTGATTTGCATCATGACCATTTTTAAGTGTACACTTCACTGGTATTGAGTACATTCATATTGCTGTGCAATGATCACCACCTTCCATCTCCAGATCCCTTTTCATTTTGCAAAACTGGAACTCTGTGTCGGTTCAACAAGAACTCCTCTCTCCCAGCCCCTGCAACCACCCTCCTACTTTCCTCCCTTCTTTAAAGAAAAAAAAAAAACTCCTCTTTCCTCTGTGCCCCAGCCTCTGGGAGCCACCATTCTACTCTCTGTCACTGTGAAGTTGACTTTCTTCTTTCTTTTCTTTTTTCTCTAAGAATCCACATGTAAGATCATGCAGCATTTGTCTTTCTGTGTTTCTGGTTTATGTCACTTAGCATAATGTCCTTCTGGTTCATCCATGTTGTCACTAATGCACAGTTTCCTCCTTTTGTAAGGCTGAATAATATTCCAGCATCTATGTGTATCACATCGTCTTTATACATTCATCACTTGACTGACACTTAGACTGTTTCCACACCTTGGCTATTGTGAATAATGCTTCAATAAACATGCGAGTGCAGACAGGTCTCTGAGATAGTGATTTTATTTCCTCTGGATACACACCCAGAAGTGGGGATTCTGGATCACATGTTAGTTCTATTCTTTTTTTTTGACGAACCTCCATACTGTTTCCCATAATGGCTGGACCAATTTACATTCCCACCAACAGTGCACAAGGAATTCCGTTTTTCTATCCTTGTGCTTGTTACTTCTTGTCTTTTTAATGATGGTCACCCTAACAGGTGTGAGGTGATATTGCATTGCTGTTTTGATTCGTGTTTCCCTGATGATTAGTGATGTTGAGCACCCTTTCCTGTGCCTGTTGGCCATTTGTATGCCCTCCTTGGAAAAGTCTATTCAGATCTTTGCCTACTTTTTTGGGGGTCTTTTCCTATTTAATTGTGAGAGTTCCTTTTATATTTCAGATACTAACAAGTTGCCGGATACATACCTTGCAAATATCTTTTCCCATTTCACAGCTTGCCTTTTCATCTTGATTGATTCATTGCCAAACAGAAACGTTTCAGTTTGATGTAGTCCCACTTTTTTATTTTTGCTTCTGTTGGATTTGGCTGTCAAATCCAAAAAATCATTGCCAAGACCAATGTCAGGAAGCTTTTCCTCTGTTTTCTTCTAGGAGTTTAACAGTTTCAGATCCTAGCTTAAGTCTTTAACACATTTTGAGCTGGTTTTTGTGTGTGGTGGGAGGTAAATGTCCAATTTTAGTCTTTTGCACGTGGATATTCAGTTTTCCAACACTACTTATTGAAGAAACTATTCCTTTCTCATCATGAGTTCTTCACACCTTTGCTGAAAATTAGGCTGTACTTGCATGGGTTTATATCTGGGCCCTTGATTCTGTTCCATTGATGTGTCTGTTTTTATGACAGTACCACACTGTTTTGAGTACTGTAGCTTTCTCATATAGTTTAAAATCAGGAAGTGTCATGCTTCCAGCTTTGTTCTTCTTGATCAAGGTTACTTTAGCTCTTTGGGGTCTTCTGTGGTTCTATATGAACTTTAAGAGTGTTTTCCTATTTCTGTGAAAAATTCAGTTGCAATTTTGATAGAGGTTGAATTGAATCTGAAAATTCCTTTGGGGAGTATGAACATTTTAACAATATTAATTCTTCCAAACTAGGAACATGGGATATCTTTCCATTTGTTTGTGACTTCCTCATTTTTTTTTCCATCAACACTTTATATTCAATGTACAGATCTTTCACTGCCTTGGTTAAATGTATTCCTAAATATTTTCTTCTTTTTGATATTATTGTAGATTCGATTGTTTTGTTAATTTTCTTAAGAAAATGTGTACTGTTTATTTATTTATATATATAATATATTTCTATATATATATATAAAACAAATGTTATATATAGTAGTTTGTATCTGCAAATCCCAAACTCCCAACTTATCCCACCCTCACTTTCCCCTTTGGTAACCATAAGTTTGTTTTCTGTGTCTGCATGTCTCTTTCTGTTTTGTAAATAAGTTCATTTGTGCCATTTTTAAGATTCCATACATAAGTGCTATTGTGTGATATTTATCTTTCTCTAACTTACTTCACTTAGTATGATAATCTCCAGGTCCATCCATGTTGCTGCAAATGGCATTATTTCAATTCCTTTTTATGGCTGAGTGGTATTCCACTGTGCATCTATATACACCACATCTTCTTTATCCAATCACCTTAGGTTGCCTCCACGTCTTGGCTATAGACATATAACATATGTGCTATTATATAACATTGTCGGAGCCAGCCGACAATCAATCAGGTCCAGAAATCTGTGCTGCAGGACTGAGAAAAGAAAGACAAGACTAAAAGGAAGACAAGACTAAAAGGTGGGGGAGAGGGTCTCACTCTAGCCCGCAAGACGCTAGGTCAAGAGTGGACCTCGTGTTTATTTCCAGCAGTTAATTTATATGCTTTTAACCCATAGGCAACAGTATCGTAGGTAACGGTATTGTTTTTATGATCTCTTAACAATGTGTACTAAAATCAGTAACTTGTGCATAGTTACATACATCATTATTGTTTATATTTCTCATCAATCAAGACTAACCGTTCCCCATGAGCTAACATCATTGATAACTGTTATTGTTCCTCTAGGCTAACATCGTGATTTGTGTATTGGTAACTCAGGTGATTGTCACAAAGATCACTAACTTATGTAACTTGTGTATTGGTAACTCAGGTGATTGTTACTAAGATCACTAACTTGTGTGACCTGTATCTCTCTTTCCAGAAGCCCCTGTTCTTAATAACTCAATGGCATCAAGATGTTTTTCCGACTCCAAATGCACCTGCTGTTTTTCTAACAAAGGGGTGGCGGGACAGAGATTGTCTTTGCTCAGTCAGCCTTAGAGCCTGAAGCCCCGCACTCTGGGAGTTTAGGCCCAGTTTCTGTGCTCGGCAGCCCTCAGGTCATGAGTGGCCCCCCGCATAACATATACAATATAGGCTATAACATAGTGCTGTTATAAACAATGGGGTGCATGTATCTTTTCAAATTGCAGTTTTCTCCAGATATACACCCAGGAGTGGGATTGCTAGATCATATGGTAAGTCTACTTTTAGATTTTTAAAGAATCTCCATATTGTTTTCTATAGGATTTTCCAATGGTTGCACCAATTTACATTCCCACCAGCAGTGTAGGAGGTTCCCTTTTCTCCACACCCTCTCCAGCATTGATCGTTTGTGGACTTTTTGATGATGGCCATTCTAACCGGTAGGAGGTGATACCTCATTGTAGTTTTGATTTGCATTTCTCCAATAATTAGTGATACTGAGCATTTTTTTCATGTGCCTGCTGGCCATCTGGATGTCTTCTTTGAAGAAATGTCTATTTAGGTCTTCTGCCCATTGTTTGCTTGGGTTGTTTGTTTTCGATAACAAACTGTATGAGCTCTAAACCCTGCGTTCTTAACCTCGACCCTGTACTCTTTTTTTTTCCACATTTTTCTCTCTCAGGAAACTTCAACACGCTAACAGTAAAAGTACTAATCAAACAAAAATTGTTTACGGAGTCCTCCCTAAGAGCAAAGCCCTGGACCAGGTGCTGTGATGCAGGAGGTGAGGCAATACCGAGGTTCCACCATTGATAAACCTGTAACGCCGGTTCATCCACAAAGTTAAAGGGAAGGAAGAGTCCACCTTAGCCAGGCCTTCCCTAACCTCCACGCAGAGGGAGCAGTGCCCCTTCCTCTGAGCACGCATGTCCAGTTGTCGGACAGCTGAGTGCCAGGCAGGGCAGCACGGGGACCTCAGAGCCAGACTGCCTGGTTCTGATCTTGGCTCCATCACCTGCGACATGAGGATCTCTGGGCATGTGATTGCACAGAGGCGCCTCATCTCTTAGGCTGAACCTTATTCAACTGCTGACCTACCACTGTTGTGACCTACATCAGTCACAACAGCAATCTCATAGGGATCAATCTCATATAACATAAGAATGCCAACACTCACGGGATTACTGGAAGGTTCAAATGAATCCACACAAGCAAAGCACTTCGGACTTACCCAGCTTTACTCAACACGCAGCTTTATTGTTACAATGCCTGTTTTCTGACACTTGAACTTTTTTTTTAAGCTTTTTCAAGCCATGTTATTTTTTATTTTATTTTATTTTATTTTGGTGGAGGGAGATCATTAGGTCTATGTATTTATTTATTATTAGGTTTTTTTTTTAAGGGAGGTACTGGGGATGGAACCCAGGACCTCGTGCATGCTAAGCATGTGCCCTACCAATGAGCTACACCCTCCCCTCGATACTTGAACTTCTTGACTACTTCCTCATGCACCTCTGAGTTTACCCTGACTCTTACTCCAACACCTAAACAGTCCTGGGCACCTAGTAAATGTTCAATGCATGTATGTTGATGAGTGAATAAATGAAATGGAGCTGCCCAGCGAACCAAGGGGCCAGAAGGATCTGCACAAAGGAGACAGCCCATAAAGTCAGCAAGATTCAAGCGTGTGGAAGGGAAGAGGGAGAGCACATTAAATGCTGTGAGGGAGGGACTTGTATGAAAAATGGAAAGAGTTCCACACCAGGCTGGCCAGGGCCCTGGCTCTAAACAATGACATGTGTGAGGGAGAAAAAGGCACTTCTCGGGGCCACCACAGTTCTGCAAGGGCCTCTGTCTATCGTGAAGCCCGAGTTAGGTGTCAGCCTCCACTTGGCTTGGGCGGTGTGCATCCTGCACAACCTTCCAGAGCAGCCCTGAGGTGGCTCCCTGGAGGCAACAGAGGATTTCGCTTTTCACACATGTGCTGGGGACCTGAATCAGCTTGGCGGAGTGGCTGCTGCCAGCAACGGATCTGCTTTTCTTTTCTCCTCGAGCTCCAGGCTCTCACTGTCCCCTCCACCCCCAGACCTCTGCTCACAGAGCAGCATCCCCCAGGTGTGAAGCTCTGCCCCACTGCTGTTGTGACCTGGGCCAAGGTCAACATCTCCTCTCTGTACTTCAGTTTCCTCCTCTGGAAAATGGGATGGAAAATGCCTCGCCAATGCTGTGAGGAGGAGGCTGAAAAGCAGGTGTGAGAGACCCTCAGCAGAGGCCAGGCCCGGGTGACACCCAGTGTGGAGCCCTGGGTATCACACGCCCGGCTGGATCATGCCCATGTTTCCCACATGACACATCGGGGAAGCTAGTTACTCAAAATGAGAAGAGCTCTTCATGCCCCTCGGGGGTGGAGGATTGTACATTCTCACACTTTCAATGACTTACTGAGCACAAGGAGTTGATGCTACATTTTCAGCTAATAAAATACTAATAGTGGAGCACTTTGGGGAAGCAGAAACTAGGGGAAAGCATTTAGATGTTTTTTAATGGCATAGCCTCTTCTCTGATTATTGCAAGAACCCCAGAAGATGGTTAGGACTGTCTTCCTCAATTTACAAATGGAGAAACTGAAGCTCAGACAACCAGATGGGCTGCCCAGAGGACACACGGAAATAGCTGTAGAGCAGGTGTGGAGGGGATCAGAGTTTAGGCATGAGTGATGACCAAGAAAAAGAACTCCTGTTTATAAACACAAAATTAGGCACCGCAGTTTGGAAGGACCCTGTGCCAGGAAGAGGGCATAAAACGTTAACTTCATTCACTGCAAGACAGTTGCTCTTCTGGCTGAGATGAGAAGTGATTTATTGCATTTAAATGCAACATTACGAGATGAGGAGGAGATCCAGCGATCCTTAGCCTCTTGCTTCCTCCCAGCACCACGAGTGTACCTGCCCAGGTGAGTGGAGGGCCTGCTGGGCCTCTTTCTAAAATAGGATGATCCAGGCCTTTGCTCTGCAGACATCCCCACTAATTCAGAAGTCACCAACCGTAAGCAGGAGGGCCGACTCCCCCTGCAGAAGTGCCTCATGGGTCCCCTATTGTTTCCAAAGAATTCGAGCCAACAGTTAAAACTTCATGATCAGTTTGCTTTGCCAATTTCCTGTGAAAACACTGGAATGTCTAGAAACACCTGGGGGGGGGGGGACAGTGGCTACTGACTTCCTTTAAGAGCCAGTGCTCACCTGTCCAACCTCCTCTCCACCACAGCCTTTTATCACATCAGCCTCCTTCTTTTATTAAACTTGCCCACTTGAACCCTATAATCATTTTGGGGGGAGGATTAAAAAGTGTCTTGGAAATCCCACCACCAGCCAAGAGAGAATGAAGTTAGCCGTGTGAAGCCGCCGGCCATGGGCCTCACGGGCACCCAGGAGGGCTGGGCTGGGTTCTCCTTCATCTCTGGGCCCCTCACATCCCAGTATGAGCGCCCCAAGGGCCTGGCTGGTTGGCAGCTGCCCATTCTCCAGCCCAGGCATTGGTCATTAGCAGAGCCCCCACAGGAGATGCGCAGGGGCGGCAGGGGTGGGGTGGAGGGGTGTTCTATAAACTCTTCATTTTTTTTCTAGTCACTAGCAGTTCTCAAAACAGATTCAGTGGGTTGCATGACTTGGAAAAATCTCGGCTGAGCGGGCAATTAAGGACTACGTGAGACCTTTACTTCTAAATTCCTTCCAGCTCACCTCCGTACGGCTGGTGCTAAAACATTCATCATTAGTTGGAGATGCTTCTAAAGCTAATGTTCTGGTGGAGAGGAAAGGATTGTAATGAGGTATCTATGTGATTATGAAACCGCTTCACAACAACAGCAAACTGCTCTGAAGAGCAGGGTGCATCACGGGGCCGGGACAGAGGAGGAAGCTGGTATTCATGCGATGAGAGGTACTTATTCAGGGCAATTGGCTTAATGACACAGGGGATTTATTTATTCTTTTTCCCCCCCTTCATCTTTTGGTAATCATAAAACAGGGTGATGAAATCCTGATCTGATTTGCAGCAACATGATGGACCTGGAGATCATCATTCTAAGTGATGCCAGAAAGAGAAAGAAAAATGCCATGTGACATCACTATGTGTGGAACCTAAAAAAATAAAATAAACAAATAAGGACACAAATGAACTACTTATTATTTATAACTTAGATGACTGGTTTCTTGAATGCACATAAGCACAGCTGACTGTCCGTAATGACTGCATTACCCCATTCGGTTGATTCTTATTTTGTGGTTGGCTTTATTCCTTTGATAACTATGTAAGTTTAAAAATCTAAAGCTCTAATCTGTTCTTAGAACCAATGATCAGTACATATATGTAAACTGAAAAAAATGTGCAGTATATTGTATACATGTATTTACATGCAATGTAATGTATATGTGTAGTCAAAGTGTAATAATTCTACCTAATAAAACTGAACAAGGGAAAAAAAGAAAAAAGAATACTATGACATAAAAAGTCTACTATCTTATTAACTGGAATTGTATTAAATCTATAAATTAGCTTGGGGTAAGCTGATATCTAAACATATCAAATATAAATAGCATACATATTCCAAGGATTAATACAATTTAAAAGAAACAGTAAAAATTAATGCAACTCCAGAAATAAGAAATAATTAACAATACATTTTAGTTTTAGAAAATATATAAATAAGATACATATTAAAATATAAATTTAAAATATAAAATATAAATTTTATATATCTAGGATATATACTAGTTATAAATATTATAAAATAAATGAAAACAAATGTATCTATATGTATGCATGACTGGGACATTATGCTGTACATCAGAAATTGACACATTGTAACTGAGTATACTTTAATTAATGAAATAAAAATAAAGAATAAAATAAAATAAATTATACTTTAAAAAAGAGTCCAATATCTTAAAAGAAATCTGAAAGTATCTGAAAAAAAATCCTGATTTGACTCCCACAGCCACTAGCAAACCCAAGGGTCTCTGTAGATAAAATCGGATGAAGCTGTCCCCTCCAGCAGAACGGTCAGTGCAAGGAGCCTGGGGGAGACAAGCCCTGCGGACACTTGGCTGGGCCGGAGGACAGCGCTGATGCGTCGGGGAGAGCAGGCAGCCCTCTGATCACACAGAGCCCCCTGCCAGGGCACATCGCTTGGTGAGCAGGGCATGGGCTGAATTTCAGTGCCGAGCTGTCTTCCTGTCTGGGCGCATCTGTGCAAAACTGCCCCAGTGTCCTCAGTGGTCCTCCCTGGGGGATGCAATATTGTAGTTTCTTGTCTACAAATCAGTTGCAGAAAAAGGAAAATGGGAGAGAAGTGAAGTTCCTCGAGTGGGTATGAGCAACCATATTTCCTGACAGACCCAGGCACTCAATTAGTCATTGATTCATATGTTTCTCCAACAAACAATGACTGAACAACTAATATGTGCCAGTCAATGAGGACTCAAAGGGGTCTCAGACACAGTCACTCAAGATGCCAGGGAAAAGGATGTGTCAACAAGAGCTTAGCTGGTGTGATGATTTCAGAAACCATTCGGAAGATGGGGTTGACCAGTGGGTGGGAAGGATGCTGACTGTGAGGTACCTGATGGTTATTCCTAGACTTTAGACTTACAGGAATTTCTGAAGGTTTGACCTGCATATTCTGCTTAGAACACACAACATGTTATAGACCAGAAACTGACACACTGCAACTGACTGCACTTCAATTAAAAAAAAAAAAAAAAAGAACGTGCAACACTGAACAATGGGAATTAAACCCAATATACCCAGTTTGGGCAGTCACCTATTTCCTTAGAAAGCCCACAGCTAATTTTCAAAGCGGTAGGCACTGGAGTCCAGCATCACACAATGAAAAATGTTTCCTCCAACCAGAGGAAAAATGTTTCCTCTCTGAGTAAACAGAAAAGATTCGTTTCTTCTTCTTGCAACAGAGCAGGTTTGAGTCTAAAGCATGACTCAACGCAAGGGGAGAAATATTTTGAAAGTATCTTTAAGGGTTCAATACTGTAGACTCTCCAGCCAGAAACTGGCTGCTTCTTAACTGCTCTGAAAAATTCTCCAGGTTTCAAGCAGTAACTAACCCAACATTAAGTTCCATCCTCCTTCTCAAAGTTCAATCCTGTGAGGATTATGAGGGATATTAACAGTAACAGATCTTGGTTATTTAGCTACTTACTACATGCCAGGCATTCTCCAGCTGTTTTGCTCTGTGAACTGTCTTACCCCCGACAGCACTTCCTTTCCCATGATAAGGAAAAGAAGGCACAGACAGTTTCAGGAATTTGCCTAGAATCACAGAGAGAATGACTGGTGATTTGAACCAAGGCAGTCCAGCTCCAGTATCTGGGCTCTCAACCAAGGCACTTCACTGCTTCCAAAATAAACACCTCTTTCTCTTTGACTTGCCACACTGAATTCTAATTACTGGCTTAGGTGCTCAAATTCCCCAGGACATCACGTGAACCTTGAGGCAGACACCCTCCACACACTAGCATGAGGCTCGCTACATATTAGGCAGCCGATAAACATTTGCTAAATAAATGAATGTCTCATACTTCTAGTTCTGCCTTAAGTTATGTGTCACCCCTACCAAAGAACTTAGCACAGATACCACGGGAATCAGGCAAAACTAGGTGCAATACAGAAGCTGGGAGAAAAGAAAATCCGAAATACAGAAAGGCAGGTGGTCAAAGAGTTTTGGCAAGTAGTCCCAGATGTCTAAGAAGAATCACTTCTGGGCTTACACTGTTCATCCCAGCAGCAGGAGGCTGACAACTGAGGGAGGGGTAAAATCTCTTGCACAGACATGCCCAAGGTTGCATGGAAGAGAAGCAGGAAGGGAGGTGACAAAGTACTCTGAACACCCTGCAATGCAATCGCAGCATGGTAGGAATGATCGCAAAGACGTCAGCAAGGGTACAATTTTGCAACAACTTTAAGGGTGTGTGTGTGTATGTGTGTTTAGGGGTGGGGAGGTAAAGGCAGGGAGAATGAATACCAGCCTTTATAAAGTGTGGGTGGTAAATGAATGTGGCTGAAACACTGAAAATGGAATACAAAAGTTACCCACAGTCCCCCGACCAAGAAACCCAAAGGAACAATTCAGAGGAGCACAGAGAATACAATCAAAACCACTCAGCGCAATCAAAGCACAATTACAAGCTGCTGATGCTAACGCAAAAGTTTTTCGCATTCTGCTCTTACAGAAAGCAGATAGAAAAATATACCCGAAGACTAGCTTTTCAGGAGCCTTTCAAGGTAAAGGTCTGCCTGAATTCCAAATGAAGGAAATCATATTCAAGGGGTGGAGAGAGTCACATTATAGAGAACAATGTCTGAGATGCTGGATCAAGCTGTGTCTGAAGCCCCTGATTCCTGGAATGGCTGCTGTATGAGCTGCTTTGTATAAGTCAGTCTGAATTAAATGTTCTATCATTTGCACCTAAAAAAAAAAACTAGCTTTAATTCTTCACTGTCTGAGGAAAGGGTAGATTATAGCTTTTGGAGCTTTAGGAGGATGAAAATGCAGAAAATGAAGCATTATCTCAAAAGAAGTAAAGGAAAGAAATGCAACGTCCTCTCAGTGTAGAATCAAGTCCAGAGGCACCAAAGGCTTCAGGAAACCTCATTCCAATCATCACTGTTTCCCCTCCCAGTCCTTGCATTCCATCAAATCAGACCTGACCCCAGTAACTTCTCCAGAGTCCCAGTTGAGATACCAGAACAGCACCCAGCCATGGACTTCTGGATGGGGACTTGCCCATCTACCACCCTCACAGTGTTTGTCCACTGTTGCCACCAAACTAGGCCTTCTTCAAATGACTGCCTGTGATTTTTTTTTTAAATCATACATTAGATTACACCGTTCTCATATAAGTATTTCCATTGGGCCCTCCTACGCTGCTGGTGGGAATGTAAATTGGTGCAGCCATTATGGAAAACAGTATGGAGAGTCCTCAAAAAACTGAAAACAGACTTACCCTATGATCCAGCAATCCCACTCCTGGGCATATATCTGGAAGAAAATATAATTTGAAAAGATATATGCACCCCAGTGTTCATAGCTGCACTATTTACAATAGCCAAGACATGGAAGCAACCTAAATGTCCATCGACAGATGACTGGATAAAGAAGTTGTGGTATATTTATATAATGGAATACTACTCGGCCATAAAAAGGAATAAAATAATGCCATTTGCAGCAGCATGAATGGACTTGGAGATCATCAAAGTGAAGTAAGCCAGAAAGAGAAGGAAAAATACTATATGATGTCACACATATGTGGAATCTAAAATAAAAAGATAAAAGAGGACAATAATAAACTCCTCTACAAAACAGAAACAGACTTGCAGACATAATAAACAAACTTATGATTACTAGGGGAAAGAGGTGGGAATAGATAAATTTGGGAGTTTGAGATATGCAAATGTTAACCACTATATCTAAAAATAGATTAAAAAACCAATTTTTTAGCACAAGGAACTATATTCAATATCTTGTAATAACCTTTAATGAAAAAGAATATGAAAATGAATATATGTATGTACATGCATGACTGGGACATGAGGCTGGACACCAGAAATTGACAAGTTGTAACTGACTATACTTCAATTTAAAAAATTAAAAATAAAAAATAAATGGACTAGACTGCTTTAAACACGAAGTTAACTATGACAGATCCTAAGTGTGAAAGACGTCTTCCCACTTGAAGGATCCCATTATCATCTCCCCTCCACACAAAGATGGACCCCGTCATCACAATGCTGTCCCATCTCTCAGCTGCGCTCAGACTCATCTTCCCGCATCCAGCAACAAGTATTTAAAGGTCCCGGGTACCACACTGAGGCTACAGAAATTATGACAGCTCTGGCTCACAAGGTAAAAAAACAAAGAAATGAACATTCCCATTGAGGAGCAGACATACAGACACAGTAAATAATTGTTGACCCAGCCATGCATTTTGTGGCATTTGGATTTTTATTACCTATTTATAACAAATAATCTCCAATTAATTATAACACAGTGGCCTTGTTTTCAGAAGCATATAGCACCTTGTGCCAAAAAAAAAATAAAAAAGAGTTAGCAGAATCCAAAGTGTTCCGGGTGTTTCCGCTTGACATAGATGAGCAAGAAGGAAATTGAACAAGGAGGTAACAATCATGGCGGCATGACCACGCCCCAGAGCAAAGAAGGGTGCAATATTTGCAGAGTAATTGTAACAGCCCTAATCATGGGCTCAACTCCAGGTTCACCACCACATGGATCATGATCAGGAATTCACCCCAGGATCCTGTCTGAGATGAGAAACGGCCTCTTCACTTGCAGTTCCTGTGGGATGTCGGCTTTGGACACACATGTTAGACATTTTATCACAGAGACTCAAACGCAACATGACAACCGACTTTCAGTACACCATTTCCTGAGAGTTTGGAGATTTGGCATCGGGAATTTTGCTTTTGAGCTTGGGAAACACAGTTCCCTAAAAGAGAAGCCAATTTGCTCACCAACAGGCTTGAGTCTTGATTATCAATTAAACCGACTCTAAAAACATCTAAATAGATGCTAAACATATCTCTGCAGATGGTCTCATTCAGTCCTCGAATCTCAAGAGAGAAAACTCGAGCCCATTCATGCAAATTTCATCTCCTACAAGATGACGGGGACGTGCCATTGAATGCAATGGGTCTTTTAAAAGGAATAACACTGATATTCGTATGAGAAGCGATTCAAGAAAACTGAGTTAGGAGGTGGACTGGATGAGGGTACCGCAATAGGATTTGGAATACACACAATTCTACCTCTTTTATTAGCAAAAATCACAGAATTCTTGACTTGTGGAATTTTGAAATATTCAGCATTATCTTTAAAAATGCAACCTTTCCCCAGCAAGATTCCTACTGACCTCAGTGGAACTTCAAAAATTGAAATAACTTCAGGGAAGCTTGCATGCATGATTTTAACACACTCACTGAAAGACAGTCAAGCCTTTAAAAATTTTCCCTGAACACCGGCGTACGCTCATTGCAATTTTCTTTCAGGGATCACCATTATGAGGGTTGCTAGGAAAGTTTCTTCTTAATCATTCACAAGCTCTCATATCGGTATTATACTAACATCTTTCCTTTTCAGACTGTATCAGAATCTGTTCCAAAATGGTGAGGATTATGCTTTGAAATATAAAACTTGATGGGCAAAATTAAAACAGGTACCCTGTAAATGTCTGGACAATTAAAACACATTTCCAATAAACGTCTGGTTTATGCACCAACATGGACTACTTCATATAGTAATGAGTATTTTCCTCAGATTTCTGGATCTGTAAAGTTTGCCATGTGGGACAAGATATGAATTTGGCAGGGCTGTTTACCGATTATTCCAGTGTGCTTACAAATAGTGTTTGATCAGCCAACTTCTTCTACATTAACAGGTGTTGCCGTAGGAGAGATCCGGGGAAAGGGAAAATGGGACTGTCACATGGTTACAGAGCTTTGGTTTTTGGAAGTGATGCTGCTTCCAAGAAATCATACAGCTCTCTGAGCAGGAATGCTTGCTCCTTCTTTCCTGCTCTCCTAAATCTTCACATTTGCCTGCTCCTCCATTCCGCACGCGGGGTTAGCTGATAGGAGGTCAACAACAGAGAATTTCCCTGCAAGAAATCTGGCAAGGATGTCTTTTTTTTTAAGCACAAGGCAGTAAAGCTTCCAAATCAACAGAGAAGAAATAAAACGTTCAACCAATATTGCCTGAAAATTTGCAAAGTCGGAAAAGAGAAAATCAAACTAGAGTCTCACCTTATCTACACGTCCAGATAAATTCCTAACGGGTTGCAGAAATAATGTAGAAGGCTTAGAGCATACGTAAATATTTAACAGATTTGGGAGAGAGATTTTCTAAGAAAAAATGCAAAGGAAGAGGTAAGAGGAAAAAAATCTTACATTCTTTTTTTGAGGAATGCGATAATAAAAAATTACTACTCAGGTGCAACGACAATTAAGATCATTTTTCTTTTAAACATTTTACACTCTGACATTCAAAATGTTAGAAACCACAAGAAGAGTGAAAAACAACAAAAAATGTTTAAATTGCCTACAATGCTACTTCAAGAGCCACTATTAATGCTTTCTTATGCCCTGTTATTTATCTGTACTCTGTCCTAGTAAAAAGGATACCGTATAGACGACGTGCCAATGGGAATGTGCTTTGAGGTAGTTTGAGAGGGAATACGACCCCAGACTCCAGGCACGACACAACATAACCCAGATCCAAGCCAATTAAGACTGGATGTGCCTCGTGGTCCCAGTGAGTCACCCGTGGAAGGAAGCATGGCCCCATTCTGAGCCAGCAAGACTGCGGGGACTTTCAAAAAGGGAAACTCTCAGTCCTTCTACCTGGCCCGGGGCCATGTTTGGCAGCCATCTGTGACCAGAAAGGGAGACGCTCTGTGAGAACAGAGCAACTGCACTAAAAGCAGAGCCAAGAAATAAGGAGAAACTCAATGCTAATTTGAGCCCTGAGCCAGCCGAGCCTGAAGCCAGCCCTTCCCCAGAACTGCTGAGCTATGTCAGCCAATAGAACTCATTTCTCTTGAGCTGGTCGTGCTGGGTTTTCTATCACCAGCAACTGAGAAGGTCTTCCGGGTTCATTTGTCGGCAAGGATTCAAAACAACCCCCATGAAGTTAGGTTCCCAATAATCAACAGCTCAACTTTCCTAGCCTAAACCTATGAGTGACCTATTTCTGGAGATGTGGATTCACCCAGTCATGTCTGAAAATGAGAATAAGCGTTATCTGAAGAAAAATCGCAAGGAAAGATAAATGGGTGGTGGACTGCAAAACCCCAGCCATGGTCTACAAGTGACTGAAAAAAGTCCGGGGACAAAGCTAGGAATTTCCACCGCAGGTTATGGTTTGGCCTGTTTTACTTGGATTACATGTGGGCCTGATGCTGTACCAGAACTGGTGTCTCTTACAGTGTGCCTCAAAGTCTTAGTCTGAGGATCTCCAACCCCCCCATTAGAGCAGGCAGATAGCCAGATGTGAGCAGAGAAAGGGGGACGCAGGTCAAATGGCAGGAATTGGGCAGAAAGGAGGCGCACAAGCCAAATGTGGGAAACCCTACATCATATAAACACCAGAGGTCCCTGGGCAGAGAAAGAAAAGCAGGAACCTCCGGGCGGACAAACGGTCACACATTTTGGGATGACAAGTGAGCTGGAGGCAGACAAAGAAAGGTGGGAAAAGGCAGGAATCACCAGCGCTGGGATGCAACTGTTTGCTCATTATGAACTTGGTTCCATAAAATTAGCCTTGCAGATTAGAAGCACCCATCATGCACCGACGCCATGACACTTCCGATCTAGACTAAATAAGGACAAAAATCCCTCCTCCCCTCAAGAAGGTAGAGTTGGGATGGAAATCAGGGAATGCGACCTCAGACCCTTCCCTCCGCAGTGAATATTCTGCCCATTCATTTTTACAGCCTATGTAACCAACTTCCCAAAGAAACTCAGGGCAGCTGCTCACCTGAGTCTGCCCGCTCATCTCGAGTGTGTCCCATCACTTAATAAATCCTCACTTTACTTTCTTAACCTCTGTATCTCATCTCTGAATTCTTTCTGCAACAGGACAAGAACCTAGTCACCAGAAACACCTGCACCTGTGGCTAAACGAGTCCAAAAATGTCAACCTCATCCAGAGGAAAAGAAACAAAGGAACAACTCTAACCACACTACAGTATTTCACATCTTCTGTCACCAACTAGATTCCAACCATTGTCTTGAAGGATGAATAATTATGCACTACAGGTGCCACATCAATCAATCAATCAATAATGTGAATTTACTGACCTCCTATTATGTGCCTAGCATTATGCAAAACGCTCTCTGAATTATAACGTGTATCGACACTGGCTTAAAATGTCAAAACTATCTTTGCAGCCACTCAAAGGGATGTGTGGGAAACACCATGCCGGTTTCTGCACGGCGTCCGTCAACCACACAATCATGACACCAGCAGCCACAGGCAGTGACTTACAAAGGCGCTGATCAGATTTCATCACTAGAGAAAAAAATCACCTCAGTGACAGTTTTATAGTTCTGTCACTGTCTGTGTGTGCGCGCGTGTGTGTTAAAGGTAATTTTCAAACACAAAAAAAAAATAAGAAAAGAGACATTAGACTAAAATACTATCTGCGTATAAAGACCATTGGGAGCAGCGTTGTGTTTTGTTTTTACAGATGTAGACTTAAAACTGCAGCATACAGTCGGCTCTCGATGTCTGTGGGCTCCACATTTGTGGGTTCAACCAACTGCAGATTGAAAATATTATTTTTAAAAAATTCCAGAAAGTTCCGAAAAGCAAAATTTGAATATGCTGGTCACCAAGAACGATCTACCTATCATTTACATTGTATGAAGTATTAAAAGTAATCTAGAGATGATTTAAATTATCCAGAAGGCTGTATGTAAGTTCTATGCAAATACTACACCAATTATACAGGAGACTTGAGCATCCGCAGATTTTGATGTCTTCAGAGGGTCCTGCAACCAACGCCCTGCAGATAACAAGGAATAACTATAATTTGTTCTTCTTCTCTCTTTTTTTAGTGTTTTTTTTTTAACTTTTTTAAAATTTTATTTTGGGTTGGTAATTTGGTGGGGTTTTTTATTATTATTATTTTTGTTAATGGTGGTGCTGGGGGTTGAACCCAGGACCTCATGCATGCTGAGCACGTGCTCTACCACTAAGCTATCCCCTCCCCATTATAACTTGTTCTTTCTCGTCTCTCTTCTTACTTTCTCAGTGTATTAGAGGTAGAGAACAGGAAAGCTGGAAGGAGGAACAGCATCACTCCACGGAGAAATTTTCAACTGCTGCTCACATTGTGGCATGCCACAGGAAGGTCAAAGTCTTGAAACACCAAAGGCAGTTGGCTATGCCACCGAGGAACTTCTGACCCCGAGAAAGGAAGCAAGGTGAGTGAGGACATCGGGATTATTGAGAGCTAAAGGAGAACTGGGACAAAGGGAAGCAGGTGTTAATAGCAGTTGTTCCTAAGTGAAAACTGCGTCCGTGGTGGACGCTTACTGATTGGCTGGTTCGGCTACTGAGAACCCAGCCATACTCTTCAGTCTCAGTAGAAGGACAAGGCCAGGCACATTCCAACCCATCCCAAGGGCCAGTCATGTAATCCAAGCTTCAGCCACTGGACACTTGACTGCAACTTCCAACCTTGAGCAAAGCAGCACAAGATGGGAAATGATGAAACGGGAGGTCGACCCTGCTGCTGGATGCCAGGAGGTAACTGTTCCTCTCCTGTCTCCAAGCATCACACTTTTGTCCACTGTCCCTTCTGCCATCTACTCCATGTCCCTTCTCTAAATGCCCTTTTTATGTCTTAACTTGGACAGAATTGGGGTCTGCTGCTTACAGAAAAGGCTCTTAACTGATGGAGTATCCAGCCGCACCTCCATGTTTGTAGTTCTTTGACTCTTACTGTAAGATGCATATAATTCTGTTCAAGGTATCTGGTAGCCACTCCAAAGAGTTGAACAATACAGCTCAATAACAGAAACCAATGAACATTAGGAGTATCTGCAGTCTATGCACCCATTATCCAGACTGTGGTGTCTCAGAGTAATTTATTTCTTGAATAAAAATATCCCCACAGCCATAATCCACATGTATCACCCTGATCAATGAGTGACTTTTATAGTCACAAAACTTCACGCACAAATCTCCAACCAACTTAACTTATTTCCTCTGAGAAGGAAAGAGAAATGAAGGAAGGAAAGAGAAAGAAGGAAAGGAAGGGAAAAAGAGTTTTTAAAAAGGCAAAGAAAGAAAGAAAGAGAGAGAGAAAGAGAGAAAGAGAAAGAGAGAAAGAAAGAAAGAAGAAAAGAAAAGGGAAGGGAAGGAAAGGAAAAGAGGAGAAAGAGAAGGAAGGAAAGAAGGAAGGGAGGGAGGAAATATCTTTTAATACTATTTTGCTGGGAAAATATATACATGTGCTTGGTTTTTTAAGCAATCTTCCCACTCCTGTGATATCAAAAGTTCTACTTTTTATCATATAATTCTACTAATTGGTATCTCCTTTATCTTAATTTGTCCTGGTAACTTCTCAAGTCATTATTTTTTCTGGGAAAGATACTGTTGTGTTTCTCGCAGCACAAGCTACTAAGTAGGATCAAGAGCGTGAGTACTAGAAGACAGTGTTCATTAACATAAAACTATAAATAGTGACATTTTGATGGGGCAAGAAAATAGAAGCGACTCCAAAACATACGCCATTCAGTTCTATCAGTAATGATGAGGGCTGCAATTTACAAATTATCTCCTCCCCGCCAGGCACAAAGCGAGACGCTTTTACATACGTCCTCATCAGTTCTCCATGACAACCCCAGGGAGCAGGGACCAGGCTCCCACGTCACTAATAAGAAAACCAAGAGAGGCTGGAGCAAACCTGGTGCCTGTCTTCTTCCCAAAATGCTACTCTACTGACAGCTGTCCTTGCTTCAAGGAAGCCAGTCCCCACCACCCATGTCGTGGTCCCCATCACAAGGCGGGATTCCTACACCACAACCATCCTAATCAACTAGTAATTACAGCTCTACAAACCCTTTCAAGTGATGTCATCACTTCCCAGAGAGTTTCAAAAGAATCTTGAACATCCTCCAAAAAGATGGAACCAGTTATAGGCTGATGACATTCGATCTGATTCATACTCTGTTACTGACGAGAATGAAGTGGATTATTTAAGAGAGAAAAAAACTCTATAAATTAAATGTAATTCATTAAATATGCCATCAAGCACTGCAAGAAGACAAGAAGCCGGGCTTAGCCTGCGTTTCTGTGCCTCTGGTAACTCTGTCCGCCTCTATAAACATCAGCGCAAGTCCTTGAACCAGTCACCCAGGCATGTCTTTAAGCTTCTGGACCCCATTCCTCTTACCAGAAATGCTGAGAAGTTTAAAAGTTCTTTGGTTTGGGGCTTATTGCCTCTCGAGTTCTTTGTCTGCCCTGTGGCTGAAACACGAAGGACAGAATGAATGGCAGAAAGGTAGAAACCAGCTGATCCCCAGAACCTGACAAGGTAGTAACACAGATATTCAGATTCTGTGTCACTCAGATGTGACTGCGTCAGTCCTAATGCTTTGTATGCAAAATCCAAGCTTTCATAATCGCCCCGACAGCAGACAGAGGGCACCACGTTTGGAAATTCCTCCTCTGTCTGATTCTTTCAAACCAAGTTCTTAACCGAGTATAGTTTGAGTGAACTCAATGTATCCTTTCAGAACTAATATAGGGGGTCGTGGTTAAGACCTGGGAATCCAAAACGGCCACGGAGCACTTGAACTGTGGCCAAGTTCAAAGGAGAGCCACTAGGAGTGCCGAGTGCCCCACGGAGCTCAAGGATTAGCAACAAAAAATCAAAAGAATGCAAAGTATCTCAATAATATTGATACTGATTACACATCGAAATATTTTTTGGATGTATTAGGTTAAATAAAATACATTCTTAAAGCTATTTTTCCCTGTTCCTTTTTACTTTTTATCACATGGCTACTAGTGTCACTGAGCTCCAGTTCAGCCACTCGAAAGCCAATACGTGAGAGGCCAGTGTTGGTAGAAAGGAAAGTTTGCTTTATTCCAGAGGCCAGTGACTGGGGGAGAGGGTGGACTCATGTCCAGAGGCCAACCCTCTGCTGCCAATCAGTGGGTAAGAACTTTTAAAGGGGGCTTTTGGGGGGACACAGGCAGACGGGGGGGTGACACACAGAACAGTACAGTCATCTCTGACGTGAAATTAGTCATGTGGTGGTCTGAAGAGTGTCATCTTGGTTGTTTTAAATACAGTTAATCTCCAGTTCCAGGGTTGGTTTGTCCCCATTTCTTTGAGGCCAGTCCTCAGAATTGTGGCAGCTTCTGTCATGGCTACAGTTGGGTCACCCTCAGTCAACGTCTTCCACCTGCTGGGGTTTCAGTAGCTACGAGACAGCTCAAAGGACATGGCTCAGAATATGATCTAGAGCCCTCAAGGAGGAACTAAAGGTCCTTGACTTTGTTTAATGACTAAACTCTTACAATTTTGTTTTGCTTGACTATTTCCTTTTGTTTCTGCATCTTCTCATTTCTCTCATTAAACTTACTCTTTGACTGCAGTTTTTCTGCAGACAAGTAGCAGGTGGAGGACATGGGGGTGAGGGGACAGGGTCTGAACTGGGAAGACCCCATAGGGTCCCACTCCATTTCCCCAGGAAACTTTTGGCTTTGGGTGAGTTACTTAAGCTTTCTTTCCCACTTCCCTCATCTGCAAAATGGGGAGACTTAGTCTTCTTGCAAAGATTAAATGAGGCAGTTAATGTCTAATGTCCCAGGTTTAGCATATAGTAAAAACTTCAATAAATGTTAGTTACCATTAGCTGTTCTATATACATTATTCCAAATAATTTCTACAGACCACTGAATGTCTTCAGAAACATTTTCTATTACTAGTCTTTTAAGCAGGTCACTGTTCTCTTGTTCAGACAACCATGATTGAAAGGAAAGTAAGACTGAACCCAACGGTCGATGGATGAAACGGAACCAGAAACTTCCCACACTGGATTTTACCAGGAGAAACTTTACCGTAACTACTGGGAAAGAGGTATATGGCTGGAAATTTTCTTTTTAAGAGTCAAATGGAAATCCGAGGAAAGAGAAGAAATGCCAACTAAATGATTGCTCATCAACTCACAGTGACTCTTATCTTTTCCCCTCAAGATGAATGCCAGTTATATACGAAGGATAAAATTTCAACTAAGCTGCTACGTAAAGATGAAATGACCTTTAAGACAACTGGTATACTTGAAAGGGCTCTTAAGCGTCATTAGGGTGACTGTCAACCAGGGTCCAAAAACATGAGTCTCACACTGAGCTCACCAGCTCAAAGGTGGTCCTATCTCCCTTCAAAGTGCAAGGTGATCACTACCAGGCACTTGAGGAAGTGGGGAGGGGGACGTTCTCCTGGGTGGGGGGAGGGGGTGCTGTCCCCTCAGTGTGTTCTCCGGCTCCAGGGAAATGAGTTACTGGACACAGAGTTCATTAAGCCATAAGCGCAACTACCATCCCACGGCATCAACCGTATTGCAATCACAGTCCTTCCAAGAGGCAGCCAGCCGCCGTCTTCCGTAGAGAAACACCGGTTTGGACAAGGTTTATAAATGATTTTCATTAACTATCACTTACCATTAGTGCAAATAAAAGCACTAAATGCCCACTTTGCTGTGGAGAGTGACCTCTGGCCCGGATCCTCTCTGTAACCGATGAGGGCGAAATATATGGTGACAGCTCCTGATCACACTGAGTGCAGCCCGCGATTTGATGGTGCTGAGTGTCCCATGAGCCACGGCCAGCCCTGGCAAGGCCATTACACCTCGTTGTTGTTTTTTTTTTTAGAGGTATGCATATTAGCATCCCAGGGAATCAAGGAATATAAGCCGTTTCCAATCATCCGAAGTCAATTTCAACGCCTAAAAAACTCACACAGTTACACCATTACCTACAAAGAATTGCTCACAATGAGAACATATTTCTCCTCTTTACGATTCAGGCTTATATGCCTAAAAATACGTTAATCCGATCAGCCCAATTCCACTCCTATAGATAATAACCCAGTCATCATAACTCACCAGTCAGAAACAAGTCTCTCCAAATCCACACATAATGTCTTGCAGCTCCGTTTCGTCTCATAAAAACTTAATACAGCTGGTGCAATATTTAATACCAAGGCATCGCTGCCTGATTCTGTACTAATCCAGGATAACACGTTTCAGGGATGTCAAGGGGAAACCCTGGGAAGTCAACGCTCATAACAAGAAAATGATTTCCTTTGAAATCCTAACGCTTCGATACGAATGAAAACAAGTAAATGGCCGCCAAACGTGCAAAATAAAACACTAAATTACGAGTCTGACTCGACATACGGTGGGGAAGGGCTTTCCTTTCCCGGTAAGAGATTGGATCACACGCTTCCCCAGCCAATGTCTGATCCCAAACAGGGGATAACGGTTTCTCAGTACCCAGTCGGAGGCCAAGAGGGAAACCAGGGAGATTTACACAGTCACGCAAAGGTTGTTTTCTCATCAAGAGCTAAAGCCACGGAAAAAGAAAAGCCAAACCAAGAGGCCACTAAATGACATGCTGCACGTGCGGGATGTTCTCAAGCAGGTGTTGGTGACCACCTGTCCACTGTCCCTGCAGCACTCGGGCCGGATGCTTCCCGTCCGCAGGTCCATGCTCTGCAGCCCTGCTGGTGGGGGGCACAGCCAGCTGGTGCCCGGCCTCTGTTCCCTGGGAAAGTGAAACCTCTTGATGGGAAACTCCAGAAAAGTGATGACTGTTATCTGGATACAAATATTTAGGGAAAGGGGGGAGGGTATAGCTCAGCGGCAGAGCGCATGCTTAGCATGCGCAAGGTCCTGGGTTCAATCCCCAGCACCTCCATTAAACATAACAAATAAAAACCTAATTACCAACACCCCTCCCCAATTTTTCTTTGAATCTTTAAGGAAAAGAAAGAACCCACAACATCAGAGCATACCTGACTGTTCTGAACATTAAGTAGATGGTTTACATAGACCGGGGCCCTTTCTACAGACATCTGGCAATTGCTACATGTTTTATTGGTACCAAAAGAGCCAAAATGATGTTTACCTTGGCTCCATGGACATCCTTTAAAAAAGAAAAAAAAAACCATTATCATTGTTTTCTATACTTGGAACCTACAAGAACTTAGAAGTCGAGGACAATGTTTTCCTCTGGGAGTTAAACTTTTAAAGTCAGAGATGTGTAAAGTCACCTTAAAGATACAGAACGACTTCTCTGTGAAGAAGGCAGCCCACTGGGCGACCGAGGAGTGGACGGTACAGACGATGATGGCTTCTCACCGGCCAAGGACTTTGCTGAGCCATCTCCCCACCCATTTTCACTTACAGGAAACCTGAAACACAGTGAGACGGGTAACCTGCCGAGGTCACGGGGAGCAATCCCAGCAGGCAGCCCCCACCCAAGCACCATTTAAGGGATCTTGTCCTGGTGGCGGGCCCACTCTTCTGTGCAATTCATGTAACCAACTGTCTTGGCCTCAGGCCACTGAATATTTAAATCATGTAACTCATTCATCTGGGCTGGTGACAGCTTCACTGGGAAACCCACTGCCTACAGTCTGCTGTCTGGGCCTCCAGGGACCTAAGGGGTGGGCTGGTGACACGCGTCTACTCCTTTGGCAAGCGGGGCTCTGTACGTTCATCGATTGACTTTCTGGTTTTATACATCAGTGCCCGGAGTTGGGTGTTTGTAAGTCCACACCTCAGAGATGAAACCACTAGCAGTGTATGAACAGGTGAGCACACCGAGCCTGTTGGGATGGGGCCCAGGAGGCGACAGATTCACAAAATTAATGCCATCCCATGATGAGATGGCCAGCAGGTTTGCGGCAGGAAACTCTGAACCCCGCCACCGGACAAGGCAGATCCTTTTCCTTTTAGCCAACTGCGCACAATTACACAACTCATGGTCTCTGATAGCCCATGGTTTCCCAAAACATTTTTTCTTAAATTGCAGAAAATAAAAGCCTAGGGTCACATGAACCTATAAAGAGCTCATTACACCACTTTTTAATCCTACCTTACAAAGAGATGCCCCAAACATAACAAGTCAAGACACGCTCTGTTCCTACTTCTTCATGCTATTCTGCACTTTGACATGGATTATAGGATCTTTTTTTTTTTAACTTCAAAGTCAGATAAACTAAAAGCCCTGCTCCCTTCTTTAAAGGAACGCATTTACGAACAAGCCACCATTAGAAATAAAATATTCTAAATGCTTCTTCAGATAAATGGGCCATGTTTGAGCCAAACAGGGCAGTTCCACTTAATCCAGATTTCCTTTGAAGACAAAGTGCTTTTAAATTCGATCTTTAAAAATTGGGTTACCTGCCACGGCGTTGATTTCCTAATTTATTCACTGCCTTCACCTTGACATGTTCAGGCATATCGGGCAACCTGTTCAAAGGCAGTCTGGGCTGGAGTTTAAATTAGAGGGGACAGCATCCTGAATGATCTTTGGAAAACGGATCTGCGAGGCCAATCCCTTGGATGGCATTACAGTCGAAGAGAAAAGACTGAAGCTTGAAACATACGGAGACTGGAATCCCAGCTTCGCTACAGAAGAACTCTCACCCTTGGCAAATTATCTGACTTTGCTGAATTTCACTTTTCTCACCTGTAGACTGGAAAAATTTTAAAAAGCTAGCATTTGAGCAATTACTCTGTTCCAGATATTATTCTGATTAGCCATTCCCACCTCTCCACTTCTTAATGAAGCTGGTTTTCTTATTGCCAGTTTAGAGATGGGGAACTTGAGGTTCGGTGAAATTAAAAGGCTTTCCAAGGACACCCAGCTAGTAAATGGCCGAGCTGGGACTGGAGCTAAGCTGCCTGACACTGATGCCCCTGCTCACTCATCTGCTTAAGACTACCCAGGGCTGAAAACATAATTAAATGAGATAATGCATGTAAAGCACATTACCCAGATGCAGTAAGTTCTCAGACATTTCAGGTATTGTTTTAATTTTACTTGCACATTACTAGTTTATTTTGCTGGAGTAAAAACGGAATGCAGGCCCTTCAGGTTCTCTTACTTCTTGCATTGGTAAAATTCCTGCTTGTGGAGGGAAAGTATTACTGACAATATTCTAACAGCAGCAGCAATAACACTGTAACAGTAACAGAGTGGCTCAGAGCTCGGCTCCAAGCTAAGAAGGTCTGGGTTCAAAGTCCAAAGCCTTGGCTTGTGTTCCCCTAGAGACTGTGTGTTGAAGTCCTACCCACCCGCGATGTGGTGATGCCTGGAGGTGGCGCCTTTGGGAGGTAATTAGGCTTAGATGCGATCATGAGGGTGGGGCCCCCATGACGGGGTTGGTGTCCTTCTAAAGAAGAGGAAGGCAGAGTTCTCCCTTCGTGCTGAAGAAGGCAGTGAGGAACAGCAGGAAGGCGGCTGTCGACAAGTCAGGAAGCGAGCCCCCACCAGGACCCAACGTGCCGGCACCTCGATCTTGGACGTCCTTGCTCCAGAACTGGGAGACACAAACACCTGCTGTCGAAGCTACCCATGCTGTGGGGTCACTCTGGTCGCCTGAGCTGGTGAAAACACAAGTCTGCTTCTTGCCGGTGAGATCACAGGCAAGTCGCTGCACCTCGCAAAGCCTCATCCGTACAGGGTCCCCTAATTCATAAGACTGTCGTGGGAATTAGATGAGAAGACACATCTGAAGTGCTTAGCACAGTGCCCTGCAGAGAGTAAAAACCATCTCAACATCAGCCAGTATTTGGGGATGGCCCCCTTATCTCAACAGACGTCAAGTCTTGTGTGTGAAATCAAATATGCCTGTTGATCTGTTTGTTCACTGGGGGGAGGTCTTCTCTCAGATGCCCCCTCACCACCCCGGCCCCAGTGATGTCCACATCCACACAAGGCTGCCCCGTCTTCCCATTTTCCTTCCCGTATCCTTCCATGGAGCATCCTTTTCTTTTTCATGAACTCCTTTCTAGAAGTTAAGTTTTTGGTTCATTCTATTTTTTTAATACTTCGATTTCTAAAACATTCTCCACTGCTTCATCTGATGCAACACTAACCCACCATGCCACCATCACCCATGTGGGTTTCACGAGACCATCCCTGGAGGCACTCGGGGACACCGAGCACCTGCTCTGGGCACCCCGGCTCTGATATCTCCAGCTCCACATGTGAGGATGACCCCACTCCTTCTCCTCACCCCACCCCAGCCTGCAATGAAGTCCACCTCACCTCCTGGAGACGTCATATTTCCTCTACCTCGTGTAATCTGAAGTTAGAGAAACCAAAACCAGCTGTATGTTAGCTGCAGAGGAGAAAAGCATGATTTAGAGAAAGTTATTTGCTGCGGTGCAGAAAGAACAACCCGGCACTGAGGCTGCATTTTTTTCATTTTTGAGCCAGTCGAGTCAGGCCGGCACACCTCAAGGCTGAAAACCACGTCTATTTCTCCCCAGCTATATTCTAGATGATTAAAACATCTTTACCATCCCGTTTTCTTTCTGCCCTGGACCTCGTGAGAAATGTTGATTCTTGAGAATGTAAGCTTTTGCTGCAGAGCCAGAAAATATTGACCGTCTCTCCTTTAATCACCAATTAGCACCTTTTGTTTCTCTTCTCTGCTGTGGCTGATGCACTTTGTGTGTTAGACTCACTTCTCAGAAATGAGCCCCTTCACCCCGATGTCAAATGGGGAAAACAAAAGTGGAACGTTTCCTCTTTCTCCCTCCCTTCCTCTCTTTAAATACTGAAGACACAAGCCCCGGCCATTCAAAAGGCATCATTTTATCACATGTAATCCTTCCCAGAAAAGTGACTACATTATGCGCCTTCTAATCAAAACCACCGCAACAACAAGACGACATATTCGGTTCTGGGCAGTGAAGGGTCCAGGAGGGAGGAAGCAAGGATGCTCTCATGGTCTGGATGTTCTAGGAGGCAAACATGGTCCCCACCAGGCGACTTGCCGAGGACTCTCTTCCAAGGATGATGTCTTAGGTCCTACACAACCAAGTTTCCAACTGCTGTGCCCCAATCTTGCATTCGCCTTATTTGTAACGTGGACCCATTCTTGTTGCTCTAATCAAACGCCATCTCCACCAGGTTTTACTCAGAGGAGTGACATCTATTTCATAATTATTTAAAGCACATCCCTGTGTCCCTGGCTGCAATGACTGCATTGCAAAGCAAATACCTTTTCCTTTAGATTATTAAGTTAGTCTTCTGGGCTTTGTCCATTTGGGTTGATTCTAAGAACAGAAAACCAAACGTGTAGGTATCATTCGCTTTAGAACCAACAAGAGTGACACATGAGGACTGGGTAACATACACCCCTTCCAAGTGGAGGTGCCTCAGGCACCCACGCCTACTGACACGTACCTTCTTTCTAGCTTCTTAACTCACCCTTGCTCATGCTGCAGAAATACATCCTATTATATAAACTTCCTACATTTTTATGCATCCAAAAATATCTTTATTTTGTCATCAGACTTGATTGGTAAGGTGGCTGAGAACAGAATTCTAGCTCCAAACACCTCGCCCCGCCCTCCCCGCGTCACAAAGACCCCGCCCCCTTGCCCTCCACCGTCCAATCCGGAGAGCGCGCTAGTTCTGCCACGTGGGTAAAGATTTACTTCTAGAAGCTTTTAGGATCTTTCCTTTATCCTCGGAGTACGGGAATTCCCTTAGGATACATTAACTCTGTTATCATGACTTTGGTGAGAGCAACACACAGGAAGTCCGAGGAACGGTGCAAAATCAGCTACGGCCACGGGGATGCTTTAAACGATGTTATGAACTTCGGTCTTTCTCTTCCCTCTTCTCAGAGCTGGTCTTCTCTGTGTGTTGGATTTTCTCAGGTTGACGATGGCCTTAAAAACGGCCCCTTTTGGTTCAGGGTCACTGGATCTGCACGCACTGGAGACCTTGGAAAGGGGAGATACAGGTATCTCGCACCTGTGGCTCCCCTAAGAAGCAGCAATGGGCCAGCTCGGTATACGGGAGAGGAGCTCCCTGTTACCTAAAGGAAAGGAGCTGAACAGACAACAGCAGTCCACCGGGCTGGCACGGTTTTTTTCCCCTTCATTCTATTTGGCACCTACTGGAACCTTTCCATCAAAAGATCTGTATTTCTCCTGCTAAAGAAAATTTTCATCTATTATTTGTCAGCTATGCCCTCGCTTCTTTTTATTCTTTCTGGAACTCCCATTGGCATCGTGTTGGATGCCTAGCCCTCTACCTCCTGTCTTAGCTCTGGTTCCCAATTTTCCAACTCTGTCTTCTTTACTGGTCAGAGTGGGAGGTTCCTGGGCTCTAGTCCCAAGCACCAGCATGGGTTCAGCTCCATTACCTAAGCATGACTTTTTTCCTTAATTGACATATAGTCAGTTACAATGTGTCAGTTTCTGGTGTGCAGCATCATATTTCAGTCATACATACATACATAGATTCCTTTTCATATTCTTTTTCACTACAGGTTACTACAAGCTATTGAATATAGTTCCTTGTGCTATACAGTGTAAACTCGTTGTTTATCTATCTTATATATAGTAGCTAGTATTTGCAAATCTCAGACTCCCAATTTATCCCTTCCCACCTGCTTTCCCCTCAGCAAGTAAGCCAGAGAGAGAAAGAAAAATACCACATGATAGCACTTGTATGTGGAATCCAAAAGAAAAGGAAAAAGAAGACACAAAGGAACTTTACAAAACAGAAACAGACTCCCATAGTGACCACGACTTTTTTTTTTTTTTTTAGTATCAGCCATCTATCTTTTTGATTTTCAGAAACACCTGCCTGTTTTATGGAGGAAAACTCTATTTCACTCTGGGAACACTCATTTGAACTTTTTTTCCATTATTTGAATGATTTCTATTTAATTTAGATGAGTTCTGTTCATCTTGGTCCCTTTCTGCTTTTTCTCCTGGTTTTCGTCAAGCATCTGCTAAACCTCGTTTGTCCATTCCTATTCTGGATGTTTGGTTTAGGAGAGGCAGCGTGGCTTTACTTTAAGGCTGTGTGAGTTTGTTACCCAGGCATCAGTGCCTTGAGAAAAAGGCTGAGAGCAAGCTCCAGGCGGACCGGGGAGGAGGGAGGGTGTCCGCAGGCATGTGTCCTACCACAGGGACAGAATCACCTGTTACACTTCCTTCCCGGGCACCTGCCTTCTCTTTGTTTTCCTTATCGTGTTTACCATGGAGATCAGGATGCCCTACACACACCTCCCACCTCACTCAGAGACTCCCAGAGTCTCACTGGGATCTGTCCCAAGATCAATCACTTTCTTTAAGAAAGTCCTTTTGCCTTAGCTCAAAGGCAAAGCTGCTCTGATGCTCCAGGGCTGGGCTGTTAGAAGCCCCGTCTAAAACTATGACAATGAAAATATGTATGTACATGCGAGATTGGGACATTGTGCACACCAGAAATTGACACATTGTAACTGACTATACTTCAATTAAAAAAAAAGAAGAAGAAACCCTGTCTATACAGTGAACAACCTGGTGGTTGCTGGGTGGCCTGCCCTGGCCCCTGTGTTGACTCCAGGCTGCGAGCTCTGGACTGGGGTTTCTACGTGAGCTCTCTCCATCAGTGCAATGCCATCTGTTCGTTACCTTCCACATCTTCTGCAAAAGTCCTGGCCACCAACAGTACCTTTACTTGTTCTCATTATAATTTAATTCTTTTTAAAAAATTTTTTCTGTCATTTTAATGGAAGGGAGAAGAGTTAGACACATATCATCAGACTACCATTTTCAGCCAGAAGCCTCTGGATACCAGTTAAATCCTGTTGGATCGATAAAAATGAAAATGACTGGTAATGTTGAGAGACAGCAAATGTATGAGAAACAGGCACTCTGCCCTTAGAGAAAAGGAGGCTGGAGCAACCTTCTTGGAGGGGATCTGACAGGCCCTGTCACCATATTAAATGTCCACCAGCCATGGCTCTGTGATCTCACGTTGACAATCTAGTTTACAGGAACACTAGCGTGACTATTAAAGATACATGGTGTAATTACGGTTACCAAAGCACTCGACCCAAAAGCAAATGAAGAGATGAAGGCGTAAACAGGGCAATGGTTCAACAAATGACTGCACAGCCATCGACGGGTAAAGAATGAGGCAAACTTGTCTGTGACGACTTTGAAAATGCCCAAGATCTACAACCAACAAAAGCAAGTTGCACAAAAAAAAAAAAAATCCAAATATTTTTTGATGACACTATTTTTAAATAAAACCAGTGTGCATATTAATGATGTGCCTTGCACATCCTGATATAAAATGCTTCTAATACACTTCCTTTGCCTGTTCCTACTTCTTTTATTTTTAATGTGCAATCTCTGCATAAAACAGACATAGTTCATGGCTACTGTCAATTAAAATCAAGCAGCAACAATGCATGAAATGCAAGTTTTCTCTTTAAAAAAAAAGTACTTGATACAATACACAGACCAAAAAGTATTGTACATCATAAGTAAAATGTTAGTATTTGAGAACATTTTATTCCCTATAATTTGCATAGCCACACCTCCCAAATTTTAGGGAATCCAGATTCTATAGCTAATGTCAGAATCCTTGATCAAGTTAATTTATCTCCAGAAAATGAATCCCAAAGCTCTGCAAACTTAAAAAAAAAAAAAGAATCCTTCATGTTAAAATCTGAATTCATCTTCATTCAGGCAAAAAGTTTTCACCAAATAATGTCTGGATGACAATTTGCTGATTTCACCAAGAATCAGTTTCTAGTTGTACATCACGTGTCCAAAGGCACTGTGTAATCTTCTGTTTCTCCACAAGCTCTTTTCTCCTTCCTTGAATGTTTCAGAGTGAAAAAAAGTAGCAGAGCCAGGACTAGAATTTGTTAGGTGAAAACGCAAAGTTTTTCAGAGAAACAATCACATTTAGACTTGTTTTATAATTTCAAGAGCGGCATCTGAATACACTCAGAGCATCTAAAGGCCCGTAAGCAAGTTTTACCAATAAGCCCAAAGTCATTCTCCATCTCTGTTACCTTGTTTTTGATTTACAGCATTTCTTTTTCATGTAGCCAGGAGTCGGGGCAGCTCAGATGCCTACTGCCAGGGAAACAGACCCCTAAAATATGGTGGACGCACATCTGAAATGTCACGCAGCTGTTACAAGCAAACAGCTGTACACAGAACACAGGTAGATGTTAAGACATGGTTTGGGCAGTACGGAGGTTCCTTAACAATTGAAAAAGAGACCTACCATATGATCCAGCAATCCCAAAGGAGATATCGGAATATTTTTTTCTTTTTAAAAAAACAGAAGTGACGCATGCTAGTTGTAACAAATTTAAAGAATACAAAAGAGAAAATAAAGATTATAGCCCAAACCAAACAATAATTTAAAAAAAAAACTTTCCATTCCCAATCTAATACCTTAATTCCCAATAATTAGCACTGATAACACTTTGAAGTGCACTGGAATATATCCTTTCAGATCTTTCTGTCTCTGTCTCTTTCCCCTTTTGTGTGAGTGGTGTGTATATTCACACACAGACATACATAAGCACATATCATATGTATAATATATAGATGTAGTTTAAAAGATTTTTCTATTAATAACAAATGTGATCAGGTTAGTAATACTGCTCTATAACTTGCCTCTTAAAAATACATCCTGGGCCAATAGGCACGTGAAAAAATGCTCAATATTGCTAATTATCAGAGAAATGTAATCAAAACTACAATGAAGTATCACCTCACACCAGTCAGAATAGCCATCATTCAAAAATCCACAAATGACAAATGCTGGAGAGGCTGTGGAGAAAAGGGAGCCCTCCTTCACTGCTGGTGGGAATGTAGTTTGGTGCAGCCATTACTGAAGCTAGTATGGAGATTCCTCAAAAAACTGAAAATAGACTTACCCTATTAACCAGCAATCCTACTTCTGGGCATGTATCTGGAGGGAACTCTAATTTGTAAAGACACATGCACCCAATGTTCACAGCAGCACTGTTTACAATAGCCAAGACATGGAACAACCTAAATGTCCATCAACAGATGACTGGGTAACGAAGCTGTGGTATATTTATACAATGGAATACTACTCAGCCATGAAAAAGAATAAAATAATGCTATTTGCAGCAACATGGATGGACCTAGAGATTATCATACTAAGTGAAGTAAGCCAGAAAGAGAAAGAAAAATATAACTTATATGCAGAATCTAAAAAAAAAAGACACTATGAAGAAAAACAGAAAGACTCGCAAACATAGTAAACAATCTCATGGTTACTTGGGGAAAGGGGGTGGGAAGGGATAAATTTGGGAGTTTGAGATTTACAAATGTCAGCTACTATATATAAAAAATAGATTTTTTAAAAAGTTCCTTCTGTATAGCACAGGGAACTATGTTCAATGTCTTGTAATAACCTTAATGAAAAAAAGTATGAAAACGAATATACGTACGTATATGCATGACTGGAACATTGTGCTGTACACCAGAAATTGACACGCTGGAATTGACTGTACTTCAATTAAAAAAAGACATAGCTTGGGGGTTAAATAAGAGACCAAGGAGGGTAGGGGGACAGCGCAGTGGTGAGAGCATGCTTAGCATACACAATGTCCCAGGTTCCATCCCCAGGACCTCCATTACCAAAAAATGGTTTAAAATGCTTACTGCCATAGTGAAAATGTAAAATATATACTTTTTAAATTTTTTTAAAGAAACCAAATGAGAACCACAAGATCACACGTTTTGTGGGTATCTTTAAGGACAACACAATAAAGCAGGTGCCCACGTGGTACAGAAGAGTTGGAAAGGGTAAGATGTGTCCAGGATCAAAGGTAAAAAATGAACAAAGAACAAGAAAGAAGCCTTACGAGGAAAGAAGCACAACCACACACACCAGCCCTCTCGAGAAGGCTCCACGTTTCACCCAACTTCTCAGTCCCCACACGACCTGCCAACTCACAGCGGATGGAGAGCCTCCCCGAAGTCTTTGAATTTTACTCTTAATGTTTCCCACACGCTCCTCGTGTGTCTGCTGGGTTCTCAACCAAGTAATCAATCATGTGCTTTCCTCGGGAAATGAGGCCATTTTTTAAAACTGCTGACTCACTTCACAAATTTGGACTTGTTTTGTCATTTCCACCATGACACAAATACGCTGGGAGCGTTTCGGGGCACTTAAGGGAATTTTATAATCCTTGATGCTAAGAGCTTACTTGAATGTGTCTAATTTGGAAGTGTGTATTGTCCTGATTATACATATGAGAAAATCTTGCTTATACAAATAAACCCAGCAAATTAGCAGCAGGCCCTAAGTGAGTAGTTGGGATCCCTGACTCTCAGACCAGTTCCTCTACTAACAGGGTGAAGGAAACGATGCTTAAGACATCAGAGCTGGTTCCAGATGGTCAGGATGGACCACAAGCCCCTGAGCTTTCTCTCCTCATTGAGGATCTCTGCGCAGATTCCAAGTGATTCCACAACGGTCCCTTTCTGATGAAACCTATATATATATATATATATATATATATATATATATATATATATATATATATAAAGTAAAACATATTATATACACACACATATTTGTATATATATAAATGTGTATATATACACATACACGTATATATGTACATTTTTTTCCAGTGAGGATACACAGCCCTCTGATGCCCACTGCTAACTGTCAAGTGGAGAGGACCACAACTCGTAACAATGTTGGAAAAAGACAAAATCCAGAGTCCAAAAAAATCTGGGACCTTTGGGGGCAGTTAGCAGTTCCAGGCCTTCACATTTTTTCATACTTTTCGCATGAAATCTGAAAAGGCAGGGCTTGGTTATCTTTTAAATATTTTCCCACAACTGAATAAAAGGTTCAGACTGAAAAAAATCCAACATGATATGGCTGTATTGCTCTGAATCAAAACTCCTACCTTCTCCATGTATTAATTACATTTTGTCATCACTGCAGTAGGAGAGAATTACACCAGATCTCACTGACAAAATACTTAAAGGAAAGAAAGAAGAGGCTCATAACCTCCACCCCCCTCCCAAAAGAAGTAAAATCGCCCCAGAAGACTGAATTAAAACGCTCATCTTAGTTTCCCAAGGTCTGAATCTCCTCAGGCATCTCTTGTGATCTTTCATTCAAAGGAAAAGAATATTTAGCTGCCAGCCGAGACGTTCTCCTTCAAGCATTTAGCCCCAAAGAAAGAGGAAACAGGGCAATATTTCTAAAGAAAACCCAAGCTATCAGACATGAAGAAACAGATTAGAATCGAAATGATTTCTGCGGGAGGCTGACAATGGTGTCGTTCAGAGCCAGCCTGGATGGACAGATGACACGTGACTAAGTCTGATCTTTCTTAAAGAACTGGAATTCGGATTGAGAGCAGCAGCTCCCAGCCCTGAAAAAACAAAAGTAGTGACAATAAACAACACTGACCTCTTCTCTCACAGAAGCACTGGTCATGACAAAGGAACTGAAGTAGAGAAGAAACTTCAGATTTCAATCTACTGTACAGAGTGGTTCATACAAACATACACAGAAACTGGGCTTCAGTGGTACTCCCCCGAACAAAATACAGTAAACCCTGGGCACAGCCCGTCTCCCAGGTTCAAGAGTGACTTTATACACTTAGCACCAGCCCAACCGGGTCACCAAGACGCATATCTCCTTCTAACACAAGGTCACTTAACCACCTCAACCAAAAAGGGGTTGGAGACTTGCAGATACTAAAACCTAAAATAGACAAGTTTTTTTCTGTGCAGTACAGGGAAATATATTCATTATCTTGTAGTAACTTACAATGAAAAAGAACATGAAAGGGAATACATGTATGTGTATGTATAACTGAAACATGATAGTGGACACCAGATATTGACACATTGTAACTGACACATGGCAACCGACTATACTTCAATTAAAAAAAAAAAGAAAGTCTAAAATTGCTGAAGGTCTCCAGATTAGACTCCCTGGCCACACCCCAGAACACATTTCTAGCTGCCACTAACAGGAAATGATCTCAGGTGGGGAATCGAAATCACCCACCCCAGCGAGGTAACCTGTTTCTTCTCTTTTTGATTTCAGAGGCCAGCAGAGGATGCTGCTTCAGTGACAAGCGCGTCCCTTCCTGCAAACGCAGTATCAGAGTGTCCCCCAGGACGAGCCGCTGCTCTGGCTGACCTCTGCTGCTGGTTCTCCCTTAGCGATACGCCAAACAAACTTTGGGGGCTCCTGCGGAAACCTCTGTATCATGAAAATAAATCTCATGCAGAGAAGAGCAAAGAGGGACAGCCTAGGAATTGCAGAGACGAGGACAAGTCCAAGTGCACGGTGGGGCCTCTGAGATGCGGGGAGTGTTGGGGGACGGCGGGCGACTCTCCAAGGACGTGGGGAGACCCAGTGGATCCTTTCTAAGCTTTTATCCTAAAGATTCTCCTAACGTGGACATTTACCTACCAAAGCATACCAACTACAAACGATGTTCACTGCAGCCCTGTGGATAACACGGAACCATTAGGAACTAACAGGGAACTTCTTAATTTCCTCCCAGTCTTAGCCCAGTCCCGCAGCATCCTACCATCCCTCACCTGCATCCAATACCTCTTCCCTCCAGTTCAAGACACAAGTCCACTACCGTTTCCTGTGCAAAGCCATCTAGGAGCCACTCACCTGCAAGATAAAGTCCAAACTGCTTTCTACTATGCACAAGGCTCTTTAAAATCTAGTTCCAAGCATTATCTTTCATCTTTCTCAGACACTGTTTCCTCTCTAATAATTAAGCCTCATTTTCTCCCACCGTGATTTTACAACATCCCACACAGTCCTCTTTTATACTGTTTATACCTCCATTCTCAGTTACCCCCAGTCCCCAAACGGTCCTGGCCGAAGCCCTCTGCTGCAGCTGGGAAAGCTAAACAGTCACTTCTCTGGTCTCTCTCACAGCCAGGAATGGTCGGGTGACAGACAGCCCGACCCAGGAGACAGCAGGGCAGACCTGCTGGGGACTCTCTGCATCATTTTTGTGTTTTCCTGGTAGTAAGAGGGAAAAAAAAAAACTACAGCTGACACCTCCCTCTTCCTCTCACCTTACACATGAACATGACATCTGGGACCGCAGGAGGTGTCTTGCCAACGTGAGGGCAAAGCCAAGAGCACCAGAGAGGTTACAGCCTCCCAAACGACCTAGCAGCCCCCGATCTGCCGACTTACGAGGCGAGAAAAGCCAGCCCTGGTTTTACAGCGATTTTTCGCCCTGTCTCCTGCTTGCTGCATGGCTAACTGATATTTTTATGAGCAAAGTAACGCAGCAATAACCACTGGCAACCTACCAGCGTCCTGATGCTACACCGAGTTTCTTTTATTTGTTTGCTTTATTTAATCTTCAGGCATCACTTCTATTTGCAGAACTGAAGACTGGTGTACCGAAAACCTACGTAATTTCTCAAACATCACACACCGCTACGGAGCTGCTGAGCCGGGATTCCAACTCAGAAGCTGTCTGACTTGAAAGCTGGCTCCTTTCACCATTTTGGAAGATGGAGTCAGTGCGGCTGGACCACGCAAAGCGCCATCGAGGACAACATGGGTTTGCAAGTCCAGCAAATGAGAAAAAATCCGTATCAGCTGAATCCAGTTAGCAGCGTCCCAAGGAGTTGGTTGGTTGTGTGGGAAAGAATACAAAGCGTTGCAAAAGTTGGGAATAGATGGATCTTTCTAAACTGCCTGTGCAAGAATGATCAGTCCTGCCGCCCTTTGTTACAGGAGATTGGATTCCCCCTTGTAAAGCCAGAGGGTTACTTAGGCCCCAATGCCCCGAATCTTGCAAACTCATTCTCCGAGGAGACCCATGTTCACACAAAGGGTGGGACAAATTTGTCTAAAGCATGTATGTGTACGCAAAGGCAGCCCATGAGAGAAAGTGCCTCTGTTCAGAAGGGACTTGGCCATGTTTGGGGTCAGGAAGGATTTTAACAGGATCAGGAAAACATCTCCACACTGTGATTGAAGGGTCAAGAAATGTGATTTAACTAAGCATAGAGATGTAAGACCAAAAATTCAAATATCCCCATTATATTGCTGAAATAACTGATATTTCTAATATCGTGGAGGAAAGGGTCAGGGCTTTCTAAGCACATAGATAAATATATTGAAATCTCAGTTCCACCACTGACTCTGTCTTAGTCTCTGAAGCTCAATTAGCTTCATGGTCACATAAGGGTGATGCACCCGCTTTATAAGGTTTTCTGAGGATGATTAAATGAGATAACAGGTAAGCAAAACACTGAGGTCCACGCCTGGCCCCATTAAGTGATATTGCTGGTGACGCTAACAATTACAAAAGCAAAGACTAACCACCATGGTTCCAAGGTACCCCAACCAAATGGTGCCCATGTCAACACTGGGGACAAAAGCGTGGTTCACATATTGCAAGTCAGAGGATTACTTGGAGCAGGAACATGAATACAAGCCAAAGAACACTTTGGGTAAACAAGGCTGTTTGCTTCCTTTGGAAGGGCTGGTATCTCGAGGACCTCCCATATTCTAGAATAATCCTGAAAAGGAGTGGTGGGCGTTTCTGTTTATCAGTCCAAAGTTTATCCTTCCCTGCCCCCCATTTATGAACAGTAATAAACAGTTTACAAAGCACTCAGCCACGAAATTTGAAACAACGTAATTCTGGTGGAAATTGTGTAATGCTGGTGGAAATTGTTATGACGCGATTGGGTTCATGTTATTTTAAATTTTACGCATCGAGTGAAGTAATATTAGCTTGAATCACAAAATGTCGCAGATGCCTAATTTCAGTTCTCATGAAATGGGACTGTTCCCAGGGAGCCAAATTCTGAAGTCTGGAAGCCCAGGAAAGTCCACCCTCCGCCCCTTCCCCCACTCCTTCTGGGGAAGATGCTCGTGCCAGGACTCAGCTGCTGCATCCCTCAGCCATCGTGGACCAGCCAGAGCCTGGCAAGTCCTCTCTGCTGGAATATAAGGGACACTGCCATCCCCACACTCTCCTCCCTGCCTCAGACTGGACACACGTGGTCACCTGACCTTCAGGGATGGGAGGCCGTCAGAGGGAAGGAGTCTGGTGCCCTGACTCCCGGCATGATCACCGGGGGTCAAACATGCACCTTGGGCTGTGATACAAATGAGAACGTTTTACTGTGTTTGAGACATTACACATCTTTAAGCCTTTTTATTTTTTTATCAGTAGTACCTACTCTCATGACTAATAAAGAGTCCCTAGAAGAAAGTTACATGAAAAATTTGAGTCAGTAAAACCAGACACGAGACGAAAAGAAAATCTAGATACGTTATCACATCCCTTTAGGAGAACTTTTTAGCTGAACCACCAGCATCCACTACCCTGTCCAGCTAGTGGATCCGACAGGTGTTATTAATGGCATAGAAAAAGACAAATTCTGAACCCATCAGATGCAGGTGAAGTTTTACATTTCCGTGTGAAAAGCCTAAGTTAGCATGGCTTCACTGGTTCAAAAAGGACCTTTGAAGAATCTCTAATTGAAGAATCTTTCCAAGTAACTGCCTAGCGGAGCCCACCTCTTGATGTCCACACCCCTGCGTGTCCCCCACCACACTGAACAGGGCTGACCTGTGCAGCCAACAGGGCTCTGTCCAGCTCACAGACACAGAACACAGACTTGTGGTTGCCAGGGGGAGGCGAGTGGGAAGGGATAAACTGGGGGTTCGAGATTTGCAGATACTAACTACTATTTACAAAATAGATAAACAAGTTTATGCTGTACAGCACAGGGAAATACATTCAATAACTTATAGTACCTCATAATGAAAAAGAATATGAAAATGAATATATGTATATTCATGGATGACTGAAATATGCTGGACACCAGAAATTGACACATTGTAACTGACTAGACCTCAATTAAAAAAAAAAATTGGGCACTGTCCACATGACCAAGAGTGACTTCCCAGACTAAGTCAGAAGGACACTGGCCCTTCCAGCTTCCTCTCTCTTGGAGGGCTTGTTCTGGACGGGATACCTATGTGCTGTAGCTTCAGGAGGGACCCTGATCCAGAACCATTCACGTAAGATGCTGGAATTCCCCGCCTAAGGAAATTGTGTGAAATAATACATGTCTTCTGTTTGTTAAAGCTGCTACATTTGGGGGTAATTTGCTACACAGCAAAGATAACTAATTCACTAGCCTCTTCCACAGAGAGATACAGAGTGCTCGCTCTACTGCGGCTGAAAAGCTTTGAAATCTCTGATTCTTTTTTTTTTTATTTAAGTATAGTCAGTTAGAATGTGCCAATTTCTGGTGTCCAGCATCACATCCCAGTCATGCATATACATACATATATTCATTTTCATATTCTTTTTCATTATAGGTTACAAGCTACTGAATATAGTTCCCTGTACTCTACAGAAGAAACTTACTTTTTATCTATTTTATATATAGCAGTCCAGAAAGAGGAAGAAAAATACCATATGATATCACTCATATGTGAAATTTTTCATTCTTAATGCTTCCCGGAAATAGGGGAAGAGGTCGTGCCGGACATCCTGTAAGTGCTATGAGCTTTCTTCAGCTGAGTCTCATGGTGAAATCGGTTCCACAGACACAACAGGCTCCTTCTAACAAGGCAGCAGAGGCTCTACTCATGAAGTTGTTTGTGTGACACCTGCTCACATGGAAGCCAATGCAAAGGTTTCTGTGTGTGTGTGTGTGTGTGTGTGTGTGTGTGTGTACGTCTGTGTGTGCACGTGTGCTGACTGTTACAATTGAAGAAAACGTGGCTGATTCAACGGAGCAGAATCTCATTCAGGGAATCGGAGACTATGTCTTGAAATGCTGATTTCTTTTTTGTCCCCACCTAATTCTTCACCAAATCTGAAGTCTAGCAAATATTAAAGAATGACTGGTATTTTTGTAGTAACCTAACAGACACTTTCAGATCATTTTCATGAACACTGCCTCACTTTTTAATAAAAAACAATTTGTAAACCTAAGGTTAACAGGGGGAAAAGGGGCTGGGAAGGGATAAATTGGGAATTTGAGATTTGCAGATACTAACTACTATATGTAAAATAGATAAACAACAAGTTTATATTGTATAGCACAGGGGACTATATTCAATATCTTGTAGTAACTTATGGTGAAAAAGAAGAGGAAAAGGAATAAATGTATGTATACATATGACTGAAACATGACTCTGGACACCAGAAATTGACACACTGTAATGGACTGTACTTCAGTAATAAAAAAAAAGATCAACTTGTGTGTATAGGGTACCCTTTTTTGCTTGTTGATGGCCTGAGACCAGCACTTAAGTGCCTCCTGCAGTGATTCCCAACCTGGAGTCTTTGAAGATGGTCCTGGAGTTGATTTTAATCCTGGTCTTTGCAAGGAACAGAACAGGAATGATGCATTTGCCTGAAATAAAGCTGCCTGGGGTGGGCTCGCTGTGGGTCTGCGGGCCAGACTGAGCCTAGCCAGCACCTGCTTTGGGAAACAAAATGTTACTGGGACGCGACCACACCCGTTTATCTCCAGGTTGTGTATAACTCTGCAACAGCACAGTTGAGTGGCTGAGGCCGAGACTGCACGGCTCACAAAGCCAAAAATAGTTACTACCTGGCCCTTTGCAGAAAACGTTGGCCAACCTCAGAAATGAAGTATCATGCTCAAACTTCCCACGTTGGGCTGAGAACATTTTCACTGGAGCGAAGCCCTCCCCTGGCCATCTCACACAGACTGGTAGTTAATTTCTTGGTGTAATAAAGTTATCATCACAAATTTGATTGAGTACATTGTTTAAGATTTGGGGTGGAGGCAACAGAATTTTCCTTGTTAACCAAGAATTTCCCACCTCAGGCTTACCAAAATTAAAAATGGGATCTGGACAGCTCCTACACTTTTAACAGTTTTTTTTTTTTAATTGAAGTACAGTCAGTTACAATGTGTCAGTTTCTGGTGTCCAGCATCATGTCCCCGTCATGCATGTAGATACATATGTTCCTTTTCATATTCTTTTACATTATAGGTTGCTGCAAGATACTGAATATGGTTCCCAGAAGAAATTTGTTGTTTATCTATTTTACATATAGTAGTTAGTATCTGCACATCCCCAACTCCCAATTTATCCCCTCCCACCCCCTTTCCCTTTGGTACTTTTAACAGTTTTTACAACATAGTGATTCACAATTTTTAAAGGTTATATTCCACTTATAATTATTATAAAATATTTGCTCGATCCCCTGTGTTGTGTGATCTATCCTGGTAGCTTATTTATTTCACACATAGTAGTTTGTACCTTTCAATCTCCTACCCCTATCTTGCCCCTCCCCACAAATAAAATTTTATTAGAACACACACACACACACACACACACACACACACACTCTCACCAGTTTTTAGAGCCATCAGGCAAGTTGAAGCAGCTTTCTTCCAACACAACTTACTTTGTTGGACACCAATACTTCACAGGGCTAACTGTTCTTCGCTGGAGAGTGTGTTTTTGAAAAGAGAACATGTAAACTATTTGGGATACAATGTTTTTCTTGATTTGAAAAGTCGTAACTTGGATTAATAAATATTGTACAAGGCAGGAAAATGCTTGTAGCAAAATCTAATAAGAGTGTTAACAGCCACAGGATTTAAATTCACTGATTTGGAAACACAAAGCATACATACTTGGGCACAGAGAGAATCTTTGCTACAGTCAAAGAAAATTATTTTTAGGGAACAGGAGTCCTATGTCCCCACGTCAAGGCAGCAGAAAGAGTCTTAATGAGCGTCAGTTTTGCTAAAAAGCAAAGGCGATGCTTCGAATTCTTGGTGTAAAGAACTTTCTCCTCAGACCTGTCTCTTAGAATTAGATCCGACCAAAGGGTGAATTCACAGACTGGGGGGGGGGGGGTTCTGATGACTCTCTAACAAGGAAAAGGCTTACATGTTATCTGTCTAAATCTTCCCTGCAAAGTATTACCCTCACGAAGTATATACAAAGGCAAGACCAGAAAATCTAGAACATTCTCTAGGCCAAGGTTTCCAACCCGGGCGGTGCTGACATGGGGGCCGGATGGTTGACTGTGGGAGCACTGGGGGACAGGCAGCTGCATCCTTGGCTTCTGCCCCCTGGGGACAACCAAAATCACTCACAGGTATTCCTGGATGTCCCAGGAGGGCAGAGGGAAGACAAAACTGTCCCCACTTGAGAACCAGTGCTCTAGAGGAGAGTCAGTTAGACCTTCAGCTTGCCCAAAGCTGGTTCTTTCATTCAATCTCTACAAATCAACTTATCCACAAAGTTGGAAGCAAAATCTGTTCCCTTCTCCGATGAAGCGGGGACACGTCTTGTCAGTTTCCATCACTGCCACGCAGGGAAGGAGAATGATCTCTTCCTCGGAAAATTCCTCTGAGCTCGTTTCTCTGGTTGTCATGTCTCCCCCTGCAGGCCCCAGATGCCCTCCCAGGTCTGATCAACATGTCCGGGGAGGCACCCACAGACAGACCCATGTTGCAACTCAGCATCCTTGCGCCCCGCCATGAAACGGCAGCAGCGAGGGGTGCCCCCTTGTAACTGATCAGGGCCCAAAACTCAGCCACCAGCACTTGCCCAAGAGTCCCCTGAGATGGCGTGTCACCTGGGCCACGCTGCACGTTAGCAGAATTTCTTACGACAGTGCCAGCAGTCGAATGCGCGTCTTTTCCTTGATTCTTTTAAATCCCCAATTCAATTACCTCGCTCATTTTTCTGATGAATCATCAGCAGAGAGCAAGGCCGTTTTCCAGACAGTGCGGTGAGCCTCAGCTGGAACATAGCTTCTGGAGGATTCTGCTTTACCTACTTGGCACCAGACAGACACTCAGTCTGGCCCTGAAGAAGGCTAGACCTTCCTGCTTAATCCGGCATGAGATTAACCCTTGAGAGAACTTCTAGGTTCTCAAAGACAGCGCTTACACTGCTGAGGAGAAAATAAAATGGGAGAAAAATGAAACTATACACCGGAGCCCAAGTGGGGGTGTTAGCTGACCATTGCTGTCTATGTTTGATGGCCTCAGAGATGCAGATCTCTGCTAGACGCTGCAATTAAATTGGTGCATCCAAATCCAGACTTTGCATGCATTCTCAAACATCACAGCAGCAGTAAAATGCTAGGTCCTCAGGGTTGCTTTTCCCTCCAGAAGTTCCTTAACTTAAAAGGTGGGGTGAGGGGGTTATCTGCAGAGGAACACAAAGGAACCCTTTGGGGGTAATGGAAACCTTCCACATCCTGTTTGGGGTGGTGGCTACACAGGTGTATACATTTGTCAAAACTCATTGAACTGCAAGCTTTAAAAGGGTGAATTTTACTAGCTATAGAGTATATGCCAATAAATCTTTCTTTAGAAAGAAAACAGATTGTTTTCCATGACGGCTACACCAAACCACATTCCCACCAGCAGTGTAGGAGGGTTCCCTTTTCGCCACAGCCTCTCCAGCAGTTATTGTTGGTGGACTTTTGAATGATGGCCATTGTGGAAAACAGTATGGAGAGTCCTCGAAAGATTAAAAACAGACTTACCATGTGGTCCAGCCATTCCACTCCTGGGCATATATCCAGAGGGAAACTTAATTCAAAAAGATACATGCACCCCAATGCTCACAGCAGCAGTATGTACAATAGCCAAGACATGGAAACACTCTAAATGTCCATCAACAGATGACTGGATAAAGAAGTTGTGATATATTTATACAATGGAATACTACTCAGCCATAAAAAAGAATAAAATGCCATTTGCTGCAACATGGATGGCCCTACAGAATGTCATTCTAAGTGAAGTAAGTCAGAAAGAGAAAGAAAAATACCATACATGAAATCTAAAACAATGACAAATGAACTTATTTACAAAACAGAAACAGACTCACAGACATAGAAAACAAACTTACGGTTACCGGGGGGAAGAGAATGGGAAGGGATAAATTGGGAGTTTAAGGTTTACAGATACTAATATATATAAAGCAGATAAACAATAAGTTTACATTGTACAGCACAGAGAACTATATTCAATATCTTGTAGTAACTTACGGTGAAAAAGAATATGAAAACGAATATATGTGTATGTTCATGTAGGACTGAAGCACTGTGCTGGGCACCAGAAATTGACAACGTTGTAAACTGACTATCCTTCAACAAAAATATATATACACAAATACAAAGAAAATAGATTGTCAACTCTAGGGGCTGTAACCTGGGGACGGGCAGCCAGTTTGGAAAAGGGGTAGAGATGGGAGCCAGGGAAGGATGGACAAGCTGCCTGTTCTCATGAACAGGACGCAGCCTGGGCCTTCGGTTACGGGGGGGGGGCAAACCACAGAGAAGGTGTCACTCACTGGCCAGTGTCCCTGCGTGTCCCACAGTCTCCTTTCACCGGGCTACTTCTGGGCCCTGTGAGCCAGGGCAACGCTGTATCTTAGAAATGTGTGAAGTGGCCCCACCTATAAACAGTGTGCTCCGCCTGCTACTGCCCTGGTTTCTGGCCAAGCTCCAGAAGGCTTTAAAACAACATCTACAAGGGAAGACAGCCCCCTTCTCCGAGAAAATGCATCCTTCTTAGCACTGATTTCAACGCTGCCCATTTATTTGTTCTTTTTTGTGCTTCAATGTCCTTTATTCATGAAATGATGTAATATCCTCTTCCGGTCACACAATAAATACAAGTGAATTCCATTCCTGTCTCCTCACTTTCTTTTAAATGTACTGATCGGTGAAATTCCCACATCAGGGAACCTTCCTGGGCCGTGGAAACAGGCGCAAACCTCCACTCTGGACCTACTCTTTAGCAAAGAATGTCCGAACCTCCTGCCACGCCATCACTTGGCCTCCGCGGTAAATCCACCCCCAGGGAGAGCTCCCGCAGCCAGTGAAGGAGAGAACCAGGATCACGCGTGGTCTTCCTGATTTCACTCTTAAGAGGCTTTTTTTTAATTTTTATTTTTTTAATTTACTTTTTTCCTGGAAGGGGGTGGCGAGGTAATTAGGTTTACTTATTTATCTTTAGAGGAGGGACTGGGGATTGAACCCAGGACAGCCTGCATGCTAAGCATGGGCTCTAGCCCTTGAGCTACATCCTTCCCCTTTTAATTTCACTCTTAATCAGAAAGCCAACCCCCGATCACAAAGGAATCCTACCTACTGAGGGCAAGTGTCTGCCTCTGTGCCAGGAGTCACAGTTCACCTGGCGAACACAACACAGAAAGGAAAGGGCTTCCGTTATTTTTCATGCCAGGAACCAACCCCCAAGGGGTCAGGCATCAAAATGAACTAGTTGGCTGGGTTTTATCACTTGCCTTTCCTCCTCTACCTGCCACTTGAGACTTCGCTGTCCTCTGTGTACTGACAAACCCTATCTTACCTGGAGCAGGAGTGCCCTCCGGGATACAACAAGAGACTAGCACACACACACGCACACACACACACACACACCCCACCCACCAGTTAACAGCACTTAAGAGCTTTGCCAAAGGTACCCCTCCCACGGGGCTCACTGCAGCCTCCACCCTGCCTGCCTTCAGGAGCTGTTCCTACCACCAGAAAAAGGGTGAATCGTTAAATGTGAAGTTAAATGTAACTCTTAATACCCTCTCATGGAGCTTTTCAGGTGTTAAAAAAAAAAAAAAACTCTTACCTCCTTGAAGGATAGAATGAAAAGCATCCACATGTTACACATTCACTCAACAAACATTGGACGCATTTCCCTAACAGTAATGCACCCATGTTAATTTCCTTACTGTAATTTACAGACCATGATTAAGTAGGATGTTAGCGTTAACGAGAAGCTGGATCAGTGGGATGTGGAAACTCCCTGTCTTATCTTTGCCATTCTTCTATAAATCCGAAATTATTTCAAAATGAAAAGGCTTTTAAAAACGAGCTGCGTGAGAGACTGCCAACAGCAGTCTCCAGAAAACTAGCAGTTTAGGACAGCATTGCTGACGGAATGGAAGTCAGGTGAGTCTTGAGTCAAGCCCATCGCTGAAGCATCACCGGGAGCTCTCTAGTCCACAATCACAAGATTATCTTGCAAACCAGGGCTTTAGTAAGAGCTGAACTAGAGAAGAGAGTTTGGTCATGTGACCAAATACACGCTAATACACACCTCTACACAAAACATCACAGCCGATGGTGTGTGTGTGTGTCTGTGTGTGTGTGTGAGAGAGGCAGAGAGAGGAGGGGGGGCAGGAGAACCCACACATTCATGTAAGCAACTAGCTAACACAGATAGAGTAAGAAATGGGGGTGTTTCAACACAAAGGAACTTTAAAAGAAACTTTTCCACTAGAAATTGACACATTGCAACGGACTATACTTCAATCTGAAAAAAAACAACTTTTTCCAAACCAAGTTTCAGAACATCCAAGTGTTATTTAGGGTAAGCAGAGCATCTCAGAAAGGTTTTAAAAGTCACTAAAAGGATGGAATATTACGGGCAACAGAGAACCCTGCAAGATGATTTTGGGGATGGTCCAGTCCAGGGGTGAAAAGACTGGGAAGGTGTCTCACTCAAGGGGAGTGACCTCTTCATCTTCATCTCTTCAGACTGGGAGGAAAGAGTCTGTCGGTTTGGAGAACTTCTTTTGAGATGTGACAAAGAAGTTCTCGAGATCCTAGGTGAGGAAACCTCTCACCAGGACCCCGCGGGGGTCACCACGTTGTCTTTGGATGTCACCACAAGGAGAGGAGACTGCCTCTCATAGGGTTGGAGATAAGCCTGCCTTTAAAGCCCAGGGGAGGAAGAGATGGTCTGGGGTCTTCTCCAATTCATGGGATGGGAGCACACACAGCATGGAGCTGCTGTAACATTTCTCTGAAGAACAGTTAGTTAGAAAGAGGAATCAGGCAATGTTATTCTAGGAACAGACAGTGCCAGTCATGTCATGAAACGCAGGCCTAAAAAAAATCCCCTAACAGATCCAGAGTCTCTTCCAGAGACTTTCTGAGGATGCATGGCCGTGAACCTGCAATTTTGAAGACAAGCTCATCTGGCACTAAGCTCCGATTTCTTTTCCAATAAGAGAACTGGGGTAAATTCATGGGAAAATTAAATCATGGCCCCCAACCAGATTCTGGAAAAAAAAAAGTCACTACTTTCCTCACACTTGTGGGGAGAGGAAAGGGGGAGACAGCCACCCAACATTCCCCCAATTTGGTAAAACCACCTTCCGCTTTATCCGTTTGTTTTTCCAGTTATATTTTAGTAGAATAATTTGATCAGACACCCAAAGGCCTTCCCACTAATGAAAAAAGAACTTGCTAAGAAAAATCAATGTGTAAGTTGCCTTCAGATCCATCAGAGACTAAAAGAGTTATTAAAGTCTGGAACAGAGCAACCGCCCTCTGACTCTTAGAAGGACCAGTAGGAGCGGAGCAGAGACGAGCAAAGGGTTAACACAGCTGATTTCGGGGCAAAGAGAAGGAGGCAACATCCTTTTTTGAGGCAAACACCTGGAGGGGAAAAAAGTGGTATGTTGTTTCCAGCTCCAGAAATTGCAGACACACAGAAAGCAAATCACATCAGGGGAATATTCAGTTCCCTGCACGTGCTAATTAACGAAATGTCATCAACCCACTTCCAGGCCTCTCCTCACCTGCTGTGTACTTGCAGGGCACTGCCTGCCTGGCTCCTCACAACCGGCAGAACATCAGGCAGTCTGCACGGCACATCCCAAGGAAACAAATAAGCGCAGATTTCTGTTGATGGCAGGATTTCTCTTGCTCAGGGCAAACGAACCAACCATGTGGGTGTGGGCAGCCCTGGCTGGAGATTTTAATCATGCCCCACACCTATTTTGCGAAAGAGCCTGAAAGTTCGATTAGGTCCTATGATGCTCAGTTATTTCACAAAACTGCGGTCATTGGAAGTAGTAAATATGCAGTGATGACGGAATTAAATATTCATGAAACTGAGTGCAGCTGAAAAGCCGAGGACGTCAGGATATTAAAAACGCCTCATGGTTTTACCGTGTAAATCTTGCCCGCATCACCCAGGTCCAGTCTAGAGTGTGTTCCAATGCCAGTTCCTTGCTGGAATGCCACTGAAATTATAATATTGATTTTGGTAGATAAACGACACTGTCAGCCCCTCGCTCAGAATCACCATGCAAAACCATTCTGAGCATTCACAAACACCAACTTGTTACGGTGAGCCTGTCTCCAAGCACAGAAAGGCCACGCTCAACATGATCCCGGCACGCTTTGGGTATTTGTTTAGTCCACTGGCACCTTGGGAGAGATTCAACAGAGAGCAGGGCACCCTCCCGGGGAGGCACTTCGCGACACACGATTCTTCCCTCACGGGGAACAGTGGCTGTCTCCCTGCACACGTCCTTCAGTGAACCAGAATGAGAAAGTATTCTGACTGCCTCTTCCTTGGTTCCAATATTCTGATTTGTTGGACCAACTTTTCCGCAACATTCAGCAGCCAGTTTCAAAATGGATTGACAAATAACGTGTAATCCACCGGGGAGAGACAGCAGCGAGCAACGCTAGCTTCCGCGAAGCTGAACTCCGTGTATGGAAGAGAGAAAACCCTGCTCAGAGCCACAGCGGTCATCAGCAGACTCTAATAACATTATCGAGGCATTACTTTCTATGCATTTCCTTTCCTTGACAATTTTCTCAACAGAACAAACAGCAGCCCCTGAAAATGGCATTTGAGCCATTTCCTAGTGGAATCCAATTACCCAAGGAGGGAGTTATCCACAGTGAGTAGCTGCTATCCCCTGTCCACAATGACACAGCAGGGCTGCCAGGATGTCCTGGGCTCACCTGCTGCCAGGCACTGGGTCCCTGCCCTCCCCAGAGGGAGGATGCCAGGTGGGGAGCAGGACCTCCGGCTCGGAGCCGGGAAAGGCAGCGCTCACCATTCTGCAAAAGAGCCAAACTTTGCTCCCACTGTTTCCATCTTTCGCTTGATGTCCCCTCCCTCCAAGGAGTCTCAGAAGCCACTTGGCAGCCCCTGAAGACATAGGTTTCCCCTTGACCTAGATCATCTAAATAAGCCCTGGCGACACGGTGCGGGCAAGCGGAGGTCTCTCCATCCTGCTCTCCTGAGGTGCTGCGCGCTGCCGTGGCACCACATCGCATGGACCAGAAGACTTTTCTCGGCACGCACAACACTGCCTTCGGAAACCGGGGCAGACTTCTGCACCCGCCTTCCCGTTCAGAAAGTCACTATCGCCCACCGCACGCCTTCCCCGCATCTGCAACCCCCACCACCACACGGACGGGAAGGGGGTGGGGGAGCGGAGGGGTTAAAGTGACAGCCACTCCTAGAGCGCCCTGGTTCCGTTCGAAAGGTGTCACAGCGCCAACGCGGTGGACCTACCTTGCCCTCTCCCTTCTCGCCGTTGGGGCTCGCCTCGGGATCGTCGCTGTCCTCGGCGGCGGCACTCTCGCCGGGCAGTTCATCCGGAGCCAGCTGCGGCGGCGGCGGCGGCGGCGGCTGGGGCTGGGGCGGCGGCTGGGGCTGGGGCGGCGGTGGCGGCGCCTGGCAGGCTACGCCAGCCCCCTGCGAGCGGGGGATGGGCTCCGGGCGCGGAGAAACTCCCTCAACATCCATCTCCATCTTCCCATTCACTGGAGGGCAAGACAAAAGCGGAGCGCGGACTTGGCAGCGGCGCCCGGCGGCTGCTCAGCTGCCCGCGGCACGCATGGCTCGCCGAGGAGGGGCCGCCTCCCGCGCGCCCTCCCTCCCGCCACCCTTCGCCCGCGCGCCCCGCAGCTCGGCTCACCGCTGGGCTCGGGCACCGGCGGCGCCGGGGCCGGGGAGCGCGAGCCGCGGGTGGCCGCGCGCCCTTGGAGCGGTGGCCTTCGGGCGCCCCCGGCAGTCCTGCTACGCCGAGCGCATCCCGGCGGCGGCGACGCCTCCCAACCGCGCGCCCAGCCCCGGGGCCGCTCGGGGACTCGCTCCCCAGCCCGGCCTCCTGATCTCGGTTGCTTTCGGCGTCTCCCCTCCCCTCCAAGCTCTGAGCAAAGTTACTGGAAGAACAATCACACCCCCGAGATGCACGGGCGAAACTGACAAGAGTCGGGTAGGTCAGGTGTAAGCGATATCTACCGTCCCCGCCCGCTGACCCGGCGCCGACCCCTCACCCTTGCCCTCTCCCGACGCGGAGCTGGGAGGAAGGCAGGGCTTGCCTGGAAGGGAAGGCAACCCTGCAAGGAGGGGAGCTGGCGGAGGGCGCCCACCCCAACCCCAGCGACCCCCACCGCCACGCCGGCCCCGGGCCCCTCCCGCGCTCCCTCCCGCGGCCGCGCGGGTCCCCAGGGTCATCCCTCCCGCGCGCGCGAGAGCATCCCCGCGCTCCCGCGCCGCCGCGGCCCCGCGCCACCCCGCCGGCGCCCGAGGACCGCGGAGGCGGCGACAAATGCCAGGCAGGAAATTCACCTACCCTCGCCTAGGGCCCGGTCGCGGGCTGGCACCGGGGAGGGGTGGGGCCCGGCGCCCAGGGCGAGGAGGCGACTTGGACCGCGCGCCCGAGTTTGGCGTAAAGGTCGGCGGCGGAGGGTCGGAGCGGGAGGCGGAGGCAGAGGCGAGAGGTCGCTGCCCGGCATCCGCTCCAGGTGCCCGCGGTGGGCGCCGGCTCCCGGCCAGCTCTCCTGCGCTTGGAAGGGCGTCCTCGGGCCGGCAGGGACCCCAGACCGGGCGGTGAGCTGCGTCTGTAAATCTGGATAGATAGCGAGGACAAGGGTAGACTTGGGAATTCTTAAATCAGGTGATTAGGATGACTTCTAAATTTAGCACTACTCGGTCCCGGGGAGTAGCTCCCAACTTCAGGGAAACAGCTACGGCGACTCTGCGCGCCCGGGAGGGACCTTCCAGCCTTGGAGAGAAACAGCGGGTTATTAAGAATCTGTTTAATATTAAATAGAGCCCATTGTTCTGGGCTTTGAGTTCTGTAATGCCCCCAAATGGATCAGCCAGATAAATGAACTATTCATGCATTTCTTAGCATGGGTGGCTTTTTTCCCCTAGCATATAATGCATCACGGATAACGCTTGCCTATGAGACTAGAAAGGTAAATTCACCTCGTGACGGCTTTGCATTAACTTAAAGACAACTTTCATATTTCCAAGCCTCACTGCCCCAATAGATGCAATTACACAAAAACACAACATTAGGTTCCCGTCCTGCAAGGCAGTCTCTTCATCTCTGCCTCTGCCTCTGTGTGTGACAGAAATTAATTGCCACTTTAATTGAATCAGTGCAGAGAGCCAATCTGGATAATGCAATGTGAACATGCTTTTGGAAGGCAAAGTTGGGAGGCGAAATAACTCAGTCCTCTTTTTCTTCAAAATGTCGAAAAATTAGATTGCAAGCTCATTTGCTAAATTGGGAACTTGTTACAAATAAAAGGAACTTGCTTTTAGTCTGAGATTCACTGTACTTTTTCAATGACATTATGGCAGTTTACGTAGTAATGTACCAGCCAAGGAAATACAGAGCTTTGTGCCTTTAAAAGAAGTTACTTACTCCATTTCCTCCCTGGTACATTGTAATAAATCAATTCTTATAGTATTTTTATAATGGTAAATTAGATCATCTGTGTAAAGTGCTTAGCAGAGTGCCTTAGGGCATAGTAAGCTTTCATTGTCTGTTTTACTGAAAACAGTAGGATGACAGAAATTCACCATGAGCACTCGTCTGAGGACCTCCATTAAGGAAGAAGAGATTGCCAGTTTAATTAATCTTTTTATATCAATTATTCCACAAGATTTTTGGTATCTTCAAAGAATGAAGCCCCTTCTGAAAGCTGGAATCAAGTCAGTGGTGTTCTGTGAAATCAAGTTTTGAATTTGACAGATTTTCCTCTTACAGTGTAGAAATAAAAATTACATGTCAGTTCCAACAGGAGCTGGAATCACTGACTGGTAAGTTATTATTCCTCCATGCTTGTTAGTTCCAAAATGTGTTTGGGAACTTCTTTCGAGGCTTCAGTGAAGAGTAAATCAAAAATAAAGATACAATACTTCAACTAAATTTGTTCTAAATTTAAGCAAGTGCTGGTAAAGTGCCCCATTGTTAAATGCAAATATTTTTCCTTTCTCTGCCCTTCTGTTTTTGGGGGACACAGAAGATTTTTTTTTTTTTGCATCTGTCATAAGTAAATACGGGCTCAGAAAATATATTACATTTCAAAACTGTTGATTGCACCTAATTATGCATGTAAATTGCTACTTCAAGCGCAGAGACAGCTTGCAACATTTTGAAAATTTTGCCCTAGTACTCATCTGAGGTATTTGTTACTGTTTTTCTTTTGCCTTAAATGACTTCATTTCACCCATTAGCTTTCCATTAATGAGGGGTCTGTGAATAATTCTGACCTTCCGATGTCTCTTTTCGATGATTCAAATTCGTAAATCAGCACTTTCGGCAAAATCACCCTTATTATGGTTTATATCAGGCCATTTGATTTCTTGAGTCTCTGAAGTGAGAGTTCACAAAAAGGTAGCCTGGAAGAGTTATCTAACCCCTTGGTACTCAAAATGTTAGTCACTGGACAGGCAGCATCCTGACACCTGTATTGTCAGAAGGACGAAGTCCAGCCCCAGACTTACTCTGCATTTTAACAAGATCTCCAACTGATTCCTACCATATTCAAGTTTGAGAAGCACTGCTCTAACGCATACCATAATTGGCCTTTCTCTATTATGATTCTTTGGCACTGACCCCATAAAAGACCACTCGGGAAGACTTATCAGGGAAATGCAATCATAGAAACTTTTTTTTTTTTTGGTCAAGACATTATGGTCACTTCCCATTCTCCCTGGGTTCTGAGTGTTGCATGACGAAAAATTGCATAAATTAAGAATGTATCTATATTGTATATCTCTCATCATGAATTAGAAGTATGCAATTTCCCAAAATCAAAAGGAATTAACCAACAAGGGGAATAACACTTTATCTTGAATAATAAATGTTACGCAAACATGTGGAACTGATTCCTAAAAGAACTTGGTTAATCTTGACCTTCTGCTGGAGATGGAAAAGTCTAGTTTCCAATCTGCTGGGAATATTGATAGGCTCTGTTACCATGCAACCGGGAACCACCGAGTTAGCATCTGTACAATGACAGTCTATTGAAGCGCCAATAATTAGGCATAAGAATGGACTAAAATATATGCCGCGGTGTTTTTAGGGACTAGCAGAACTTGATGCTTTGAAGAATTTCTAGATCAATCAATTATTACTTTTAAAGGCGATCTGGAACCGTAGTTCTCACCTGTAATATACATGAAATCACCTGGGGAATCTCCCTGGAAGGCAGATTCTGACTCTGCATTTCTAACCAACTTCCTGATGAGACCAGTGTTTCTGGTCCTCAGGCCCCATCGACTTGCTTTACCTCCATTGATAGTTCTCAGACTTTAATCAGTTGGGGAGCTTTTTAAAATTTTCAGTGCCCAGACTACACCCCAGACAAGTTAAGTTAGAACCTCTGGCTCTAGTGTTTAGACCCCAGGGGGTTACAGTGTGGAGCCAAGACCGGGAATCAGCGATGTAAATCTGTGCTTCCCCAGCATTGCCTCCAAGACCAGCGACACAGCGTCACTAGGGAGAGGGTTACAATGCTGACTCACAAGCCCACCCCAGACCCACGGGGTCAGTACCTGCACTGTAAGCTCTCCCCACGCTGTGTCTGCACATTTCAAGTTCAAGCAGCACGGCTGTAGCCTAGCCCCAGGGGGCAAGGAGGTGGCCCGCAACCAGAAGCAACCGACCAACCGACTGTAATTCCTTCACCTCTTGGCTCTTTACAGAGCTACACCAGTTCTGAGAAGCTTTCACAACCCTGACCGCTAAATTTCCCATTGATAAGCGGCCTCTTCGAGCATCCCTGGCTGTTTTCATCACTGTAGTTGGCAGCACTGGCCCACAGGACTTCCTGCAAAGACAGAAATGTGCTGGGTCCCTGCTCTCCAGCAGGAGCCACCAGCCACATGTGGCTGCTGAGTACGTGAATTCACAGCCAATGTGCCTGAGACACTTTTCATTTTATTTCCTTTTAATTGATTTAAATGTAAATGACCTCCTATGGTTGTTGGGTGCCCCCCACCCTGTACTGGACCCAGCACCCCCCCCCAGTAACCATCCTCTGCGGTCCTGTCTCCAACTCCCAGGTTGCACGCAGCCCTGCCTGCTCAACTTTTGTACGCGATAATCCCCAGCGAATGCGCCAAGATGACAAACATCTGCCTTGCCACCTCATCTACATAATAAGTCACATTATGCTTATTATTTTGAATGAGAGGAGTTTAACTTGAATTAAATGCCACCCAAAGTTGTCAAAACCTTTTTCATAGCATTCGTAATGACGTGGCTTTAATTTCACAGCCTTTTCAAACATCAGCAGACATGGGGTGCTTTGGGAACTGCCTTAAGAGCAAGAGACAAAAGAGGAAATGGATTTAGGGTAGAAGACAGAGCCCCCCACAAGCATCTTATTGGTACCCAGTAGAAAATTCCCAAAATTAAAGAGTGTATCTATGTTGAAGGCAAGTATCAAATCTCGAAGATTCCTCTCAAAATGGAAGATGAGATACAAAGGGGGAAATCAAGGAGTTAAGGTGCCAGAAAATGGCAAATGAAACTCAAAAGAGAAGTTACCCTGAACATGAATACCTATTAATCTGTGGGATCCATAGAAAGGGAGGGGCGCGGAGGAGAGAGGTGGGCGTGGTATAGAGGAGAAGGGCATGACATAGAGGAGAGGGGCTGCTATGGAGAAGGGGCAGGGAGAAGAGGGGCAGGGTGTGGAGAAGAGGGGTGGGGTGTGGGTCAGGGAGGAGATGGGTGGGGTGTTGAGGGGGCGGGGCATGGAGGAGATGGGAGGGGCAGGAAGGAGAGAGGCGAGTGTGGAGGAGGTGGGTGGGGCATGGAGAGGGGCGCGGCATAGAGGAGATGGCGGGTACGGAGAACGGGTGGGGAGGAGAGGGGCGGGGTGTGGAGGAGGTGGGTGTGGCATTGGGTGGGGCATGGAGAGGGGCGTGGCATAGAGGAGAGGGGTGGGTACGGAGAACAGGCGGGGAGGAGAGGGGTGGGGCATGGCCGAGAGGGATGGGGTTGGGACTGGGAGGAGGGGTTGAGGGGGTGGGGCGTGGAAGACTTGGGCGGGGCGTGAAGAGGGGCAGGGCGTGGAGTGGGCATGGCATAGAGGAGATGGGTGGGGTGTGGCAGAGAGAGATGGAGTATGGGGCAGGGAGGGGGGGTTTTGAGGGGGTGGGGCGTGGACAACTTGGGCGGGGCGTGGAGGGGTGGGCGTGGCATAGAGGGGAGGGGCGGGTATGGATAAGGGGCAGGGTATGGAGGAGAAGAGCGAGGGGCGGGGACAAAAATCCCAGTGACTAGAAACAGGCCGCAGCCCCCGGAGTCTCCCCCAGGGTGAGAGTAACAGCACCACCGCCCACCATCACAACAGCGCAGCCACCAACCATTAACCGGGCTCCGTGCAAGCTCCCGAATGCCCGGTCCGGCGGGTCTGGACGGGAAGAGAGATTATTCAGGGCACGTTATTTGAACCGACACGTCTCACGTTAAAGATAAGCAAATCCCCACGGGAGAGGGAAGAGGAGAGTGCTAAACTACAGTCAGCCCTTCCCTCGACTGAGAAGGTGACTGGGCACAGCCTACCTTGTACCCGGAGGCTAACACCAGAGAAAGGTTTCCTCGAGGTCTGTGCCGCGCCCGGCTGCGCGGCTGCCGACCGGGTACCATGTGACTCGGCTGTGCCCACGGAGAAACGTGTAGCCAAGGGCAACAGCCTCACTCGGAGGACGGTCACTTCTTAGCAACTGAAACCAGTGAACACACAGCTGTCGTCGTCCTCGGGGAAGAAACTCCAGCGGACTTCAGACCACCGGCTTCCAGGGGTTTGGCCATGAGCTCAGACCCTCATTCAGGCACCTGAAGACCTCCCCTCACCCCCGCCAGGCACTCCTTTTCTTCGGAAACTGAGGGCAAATGTCGTCACGATCCACATCAATCCAGCTCAGAAGGGAGCAGGAAGAATGACAATGAAAGAAGAAAATGTACAGTCCCCTCACTGATGGACTCAAGTTCTAAGTTCAGGGAGCTTTATGCATGTCCCCTGCCTAACAGCGCGGCTTGTTACAATGAAGTCACAGCCCCAGCCCTTGTCCTGGGCAATGCCTGCAAGATCTCCCACACTTCCCTTGTTCACACACACACACATTTCTTGGCTGAAGTTATAGGTGTAGTTTACCAATGGAAGGAGCCGCAGGGATCCTGAACTTAAATTCTGGGTCACCTGAGAATATTCCAGGAGACTGCAGTTTTGAGAGCAGTGGGCCCCGCAAGGTGGAAGCAATTCTGTCTAGGGCTTCCTGGCTTGTCCAGAATGACGGTTTGGCTGAGCTGGTCCTAGACTTGACCTGTGCCAAAATACCCTCTTTGTTACTGGTTAAGTCAGGTGGGAGGAGGTAGCTGGTATCTGAAGACAAATGATCTTCTTGTTTCTGAGCCTGGGATCGGACAAATCCACGCATCAGACACCCTCTCCTGGAGCCCAGAGACGAAAGGAGAGACTCCAGGAAGGCCCTGTGAACTCCCTACACGTGGAGAGCAACCTCAGAAATGGAGAAGACGTGTTAATCCTCCCAAGTGAATTCTGTTTCACTCTCAGCCCGAACCCACATCCCGTGACCCAATGCCATTCACTGCCTGGTACCCTGACGATGGGAGGAGTTCTGGGAGCCCACCCTGGACAGCTCCACATCCTGCCTCCTGCATCACTCACGGGTCCTGGGGGGTCACCAGGCCACCATCAGCTCTGCCAGTCCCCCTCCCTCAACTGTGGAACTGACTTACTGGGTGTGAGACGTGGTTGGTCAGAATTAACATTCCTCTTGCAAGCTCTCCAGAATGACACCCCTGCCCCGGTTCTCATTAGCATCAAGCCCGTATTCACTGAGCAAACCAGACATTGGACGAGGTGGAAAGCTGGCAGAGGTGATGCTCTAACAAGTGCCTTTTATCTTACAAGTGCCTAATAAATATTACATTTTCGTAATTTGGCTTTTTAAACCAGAAATTATCTTTCATTCCCTCGCAGCGTATATTTCAGAAGATCCATCAAATGCCGTGCCTTGTGCATGGTGGGAACTAAATAAATGTTTGAGAATGAATATTAGAAACCTTTTAGGTGAAGGCTTAGAAATGACTTTGCATCTCATCTTGGAAAATGTAGTCCTCAAAAAAGTCAAACAAGAATAGGCTTTTTGGAAACTGGGTTTTCACTGTGGACTTACTGTGATCATGTTTGTATCAACACCATTGAAACACTGCAGGAGGGTAAGTGTCTGAGTCTCCATTCCCTTTTTTTTTAAATGAATCGAGGAACCTGCAATTCCTTTCAGCTCAAAGACTCTGAGATAACAATAGGAGATATTTTCTGACCAGTTAGTTGCGTTCAGAAAGCATCCAATGATCAAGTGATGGGGGAACCCTCTCTAGTTTGGAATGATACTCTTTGATTTTTCATCTATTACTCAGCAAATCTCTTTCACTGTTGCTGAACCATGGCCAGTGGTCTCCCGGTCATCATGTCCTTTGTCTGTAACTTTGCTTTTCATTTTGGGTCCAGGGTATAAGCAATGTGTACAACTACAGTAACAATTAGGCAAGACATGCCGGGGAACCAGGAAGTTAAATGTAAATACGAAATCCACAGAGATGGTGTTGCGTGCCCATCTGCGATGCCATGACGTGCTCCAGCCCTGACATCTCTCCTGAAGCCAGCTCCACTGTAGGATCATATATTCGAATTTTCCAGAACCTGAATTCACAAAGCTCTCGGTTAAAACCAAGCCTGACTGACCTTAGTCTTCGTGATTTACATGAGCAGCACCGTTCTTCCTAATCACCGGTGCCCACCGAGCAGCTCACCTGAGCCTGGACTCCTCCCATTCCCAGCGCCCCCACTGTTGGTACTCAGACCTCCTCATCCTGCTCATCAAATCCTTGATTCATTCTTTCAAGAATAGGAATTGAGCATCTACTATGTAATTGACCCTACTTTGGTTGTATTGTTAACTAGTGATGGAGATACAATAGTACACACACACACACACACACACACACACACACACATGTGTGGGAAATATATCTATATTTATATATAGGCATACTGCCTTTGCCATCAAGTAGCTTAGAGGCTTATGCAGAAAGAACAGACAAAACAAAGACAAGTCACAGTTGTTACAAGCATTCTGTTCCAAGTAAACGCAGGGTGCCGAGGTTCCAAAGAAAAGGAACATTAACCTGGGGTATTGGATTTGGTGAGTGAAGAGAGAGGGTGTGAGCTCTGATCCAAGTCTGAAGGAACAGTAGTTTTGTTCCATCAGAGCTCACACGTGACAAACAGAAGTCAAAACCAAGCGACACAGAACGCCGTTCAGCTCAGGCTGACTTTGAACTGATCGCCGAGACAGTCTCTGAAGGATGCTCTGTTCAAATGCCTTTCTCCATACACTGTGTTTGAATGTGTACAACCTGGGGAAGGGAAATTCATTTCATTGTGATTAACCAGGATCACTGAGCCCTGTGATGCTGGGAAGTCAATGTAGGGAGACTTTCCAAATTCTTTACAGGAATTAGGAGGCAGGGGTGGGGTTCTCCTGCCATCCACACCCAGCTGTGTGCTGGGGCAGCTGTACCCCTGTGGTTCTCACTCCCCCCAGGTACCCCGATTCTGGGATATGGTACCACACCCTCCCCGCCTTGGACCTGCAGCCCTGGGGGCAGCCCCGCCTCGCCCTCTCACTGACCTCTCCTGGGCTCAGCATCCCCTGGCCGCCACCCCCTAAGTGACAACTTCTATCACAATCTTTTCTATTTGAAAGACTGGCGTGGTGTCAGGTTTCCTGGCTGGGCTCTGCCTGATAAAACCAGCTAGCTCCTTTCAAGCAATGAGTTTTAACCATGGCACAAGGCATTTGCTGCAAACTTGACCATCTTAATCACCCAGGTTAAAGTTCCTTTTCTTTGGAACCTCAGTGCCCTGTGTTTACTTGGACTAGAATGCTTGATCTTAATCACTAAGTACATTCACATGGTTCTGATGCAGGAAAAACGGGTGTGGGGCATGAGGAGGGCCGGTCCCAGGCTTCGGTTGAGCCCCTGGGACGTGCCCCACCAAGCGTGGGTCCTTGACTTCGCGCAGGAAAAAACTCAAGAGCGAGCCACAGTTGAGTAAAGGTAGATTTATTCAAAAAGATACAACGAAAGGCAAGAGAAAGGCCATGAGCTGTGGGGTTGGGTGCTCAGATTAAAAGTAGGTACACACTCCATAGACAGAGTGCAGCCATCTCCGAATGGGCAGAGAGAGGCGGCCTTGAGGCACCGTGTTGCTAGTTTTTATGGGCTCAGTGGCTTCATATGCTACTAAGTGGAAGGACCAGTCTAAGTAGCCTGGGGAAGGGGCTGAGATTCCCAGGAAGTTGGCCATTTCCCACCCTTTGACCTTCTGTGGCCAGCCTTGGGGCTGCCGTGGCGCCTGTGGGCGTGTTATTCACCATGTTACTATTGCAATGGGCGTATAATGAAGCTCAAGATCTACTAGAAGTCAAATCTCCTGCCATCCTGAGCCTCAAGGCCTCCTGGGGGTTGAGTCTTCCACCATTTTGATGTTAATTGCTGCATCATTCCTTGATGGGCCCTGCCCTCTTCCTGTCTCAGTTCTTCAACCTTCACCCCACCCTCCCCTTAGTCCACCTGGAGAACTCTTCTCATTTGCAAAACTGAAACTCTTCCCCCAGGAAACAGTGACTCCTCATTGCCCCTCCCCCGTTGGCCCCGGGCAACCACCCATCTGCTTTCTGTATGAAGCTGACCCCCAGGTGCCTCCTTTCGTGGCTTATGGCCCTTCACATAAGGTCTTCAAGTCTCATCTATGCTGTAGCACGTGCTGAGTTTCCTCCCTTTTTAAGAATAAACACCATCCTCTCCTAGGTATATACCATATTCTGTTCATCCATTCATCTGCTGATGGGCACTTAGCGATTATGACTAACACGGCTGGGGATGTAGGCATACAAATATCTCTTTGAGCCCCTGATTTCCGTTCCTTTGGGCATATACCCAGAGCTGGAATGGCTGGATCAGATGGTAATTCTATTTTTAGTTTTTTGAAGATTGTTTTCCATAGTGGCTGCACCGTGTCGCAGTCTCCCTCACAGCCCACGGGGGTTCTAATTTCTCCACATGCTCGTCAACACTGGGTATTTTCTGTCTTTCTGATAGTAGCCAGCCTTGTGGGAGGACGGTGGTTTCTCACTGTGGGTTTTAGCTCTGAGAGGCAGTTGGCTCTGAGAGGCAGAGATCATGACTCAGTCTTGTCCTCAGATCCTATGCTGAGCACAAAACCTATTGCTTTTCTACGTTTTATTACAAGTTTAAGTTAGAGACTTGCCAATGCCCAACGCTGAGGCCTGGGGTGGGGATGTTAACATAAGACGGGTCTTCTTCAAGTCCCACCTCAGTTACTGTATGACCTTGGACAAGTCTGTTGGCCTTTCTCTCTGACCTCATCATTTCACTGTGAATCGTAGCCCCTGCCGCACACAGCTAGAAAAATTACGTTTTTCCTATGTATTTACTTTTGCTCCATCTTCTTAGCTTTAAATATTTGATGCTTCATACCTTGCTGGCTTGTTTGTATAATTAAACCTTCACAAGCTTTTGTTGACCGAGTATCTGTAACAAGAACTGAAAATGTGCATGTTGCTTCCCCTGGTGGCAGAGCTTCAGAGAGGTGACTAACTAAGGGTCCATGTCCCTGATGTCTGATCATATAATTTCAAATCCTAACCCCACCACCAGGACATGGGTGACTTTGGAAAGTTACCTCAATTATTAAAGTTCTCTGGGCCTCAGATTCCCCATCTGTAACATGGGTACAGTCCCTGTTCCTCTCCGTTTGGCTTGTTGCGGGGATAAAATGATCAAAGGACCTCAAGTGCTTCCTTCTCACACTGATAAAGACACATCAGGGATTACTAGACTCCATTTGTGGGGGGGGGGAAGTAATTAGGTTTACTAATTTATTTTTAGAGGATACACCGGGGATTGAACCCAGGACCTCGTGCATGCTAAGCATGCGCTCTACCACTGAGCTGAACCCTCCACCCTAGACTCCATTTTAACTGCAAATTTAAAATCTTAATGGACCAACTCTTGAAAGAGCCCTTGACACTTTCATCCCATAGAGAGGATTCCAGTTTGGCTGTTACGACACATGGATAAGGGTGAAAAGGACACTTCTGCCCCAATCTGGAGCCCTCGCCTGCTTTTCCCAGACTCCAGGGCGCACGGGAACATGGTATCAAGTCAGGTCACCTGCCCGTGGGGGTTGGATGAGCCCCGAGGGCCTGGTTTCCCCTCCGCAGGCTAGGATGGTGGAACTCCCGGGCATTGTGGGTTCTGTGCAGTCCAGGAGGGCAGAAATCCAGGTTTGACCAACAACCCCAAACCCGGCCGAGCACGGTCTACTTACAGCAGCACTTCTGTTCAACCACAGTCCCCAACTCTCAGCAGGAAGGACTGGCGAGCCTGATTCACTCACTTCTTCCCTGAGAGAGAGGGCAAAGCATCCCACCCCCTTGTGCATTTCTCCATTCATCCCACAAGCCTTTCCCGCGGGCCCGTGCCAGGCGCTGAGTAAAGAGACCAGAAATACAAGACACGGCTCTAACCCTCGGGAGCCCGGGAGCCTGGGAACCCAAGGGGCCCGCTCAGCCTCAGGGGTTCCAGAGGAGACGTTAACAAGGAAGAAAAAAAGGGAGGGTGTGTGCCGTCCCAGGTGGGAAGGACACTGGGGACAGGGACGTGGAGGGTGAGAGGCACGTGGCAGGACCTCCAGCGTGCACAGGAGAAATGATCGGGTGATGGAGGGTTGGCTGAGTCCAGATTATGAAGGCACTTCTGCGTCATGGAAGGAGTTCAGATCTTAGACCACCTGTGCTGTGGAGGATGGGGGGGGGGGTTAAGTTGGAAGTCAGAAGAGTTAGGAGATGTCTCTGATGACCCTATAACGAAGAGTGAGACCCGAAGGTGAGGAGACCAACCAGGACACCCCAGCCGTAACAGAAGCAAGGAATACAATTTTGACACAGTCAGTGGCCACACAAAGGAAGAGAAAGCACTGAATCCTAAATCAGAATCAGCAAGTATGACCAAGAGGACTGGGTGAGTCATTAGGTGTGTTTGCTGTTTCTAAGTGAGGAGTTCCAAGACCACCGGGCAGACCATAATATCCTCTGACCACGTGTGCGCACAACACGCACGATTGGAAACAATGGTCAAAGTAAGAGTAAACTCCACGTGCTGCGTAGTGGTCAGATTTCACCCAGGGCTGACCCACTGGACCATCAGCTACGCCCCGGAGTGTCAGGGACCAACAGACTCTGTGGAATTCCTGTGGAGGAGAAAACAGGAGAAACCCAAAGCTTCGACATGGTGCGCATTTTTGCTTCTATGTTAACAGCGTTCCTCGCTCTGAAGGTTCCCTCGAGTCGTGTGTCATGAAATTAAGACATGTTCTTCTGTGTGAGACCTCAAACATCCAAAGATTCTATTTTCCATTGTCTCCAAGCAACTCTTCACTTAACCGTGTCCAGCCAACGAGAACCCATTGGTTCTATTTTGTGGGATCACCAGGCAAAGATGTTCCCTAACCTCCTTGAGGAATCCAGTCTCGGTCTTAAAGCCCTTCCCATGATGAAAACCCTGCTGGTGACTACAGTCACTTTCTCCTATGACCAGGTAAGTCTGTCCCCTTGTGTCACTTGGAGTGTGCTGCAGGAAAGCTGGGTACCAAAGGCAAAGACTTGCCATGGATTGGACTGGATGAACGATGATGAATTCTCCCTCAGGGGTCAAAGCAAGGTGAGTTACAATAATGTGCCGAAAATTACACTTCCCAGGTTCCAGAGCGAATCACTCACCACTTGTAAAGAAATGGACCTTGGTTTGCAGTGGGAGAAATAATGGCCTGGGGCAGCTCTGAGATTGTATATATATTTTGGATAAGGCAACCATTTGGGATTATGTCATTGAAACACACCATGGGAGAACACAACTAGCATATGTTTTATAGTCATTTCCTGTGCCTAAGAAGGTCTTGGTAAGTTGGATGACTGGCACTTTCCCTGGTCAAGTGTTGGCCACGTGTTGAGAAGATATCAGCAGTCTGGGCCATAGGTATTAGACGATTAGAATCCAGTGTTGGAACGCGGGGAAACAAAACAGGAGATAAGAACTGAAACACAGAGTCAGTTCAAGGCTGAAACCCAAAACGAAGTCCAAGCTATTTGTTTCAGTAAAGATGTTTGGGGCTGCGAGCAACCAAAAACAACTCAAACTATTTTAACAACATAGGATTATATTCAGTAGCAAAGACATAGAAACAACCTAAATGTCCATTGACAGATGAACTGGATAAAGAGGCTGCAGTGTATTTATACAATGGAATACTACTCAGCCATGAAAAAGAATAAAATAATGCCATCTCCCACAACATGGATGGACGTGGACTTGGACTTGGAGATCATCATTCTAAGTGAAGTAAGCCAGAAAGGGAAAGATAAATATCATACGATGTCATTCATATGTGAAATCTAAAAGAAAAGACACCAATGAACTCATCTACAAAACAGAAATAGATTCACAGACGTAGTAAACAAACACGGTTACTGGAGGGAAAGGGGGGTGGGAAGGGATAAATTGGGAGTTTGAGATTTGCAATACTAACTACCATATATAAAATAGATAAAAAAACAAATTTCTTCTGTACAGCACAGGGAACTATATTCAATATCTTGTAATAACCACTAATGAAAAAGAATATGAAAACAAATATATGTATGTGTATATATGTATGACTGAAACATGACTCTGCACACTAGAAATTGACACATTGAAACTGACTATACTTCAATTACAAAAACCACATATGAGCTTTATTGGTCCATGGAACTACAATGACTCGGAATTGTGCAGTTCATGGCACAGGTTGAACTGGACTCCGCTTCATTTCATTACTGTTCTCTTGGACCTGTCTTCCTCTGTTGTATCATCTTTATCCTCAGGCTAGCTCTCCAATTTTTAGACTACATTATGTCATGTACCCTCCCAGGAAGCAGTCACCATGGCCAGCAGAAGAGGATGATCTGATTGACGTGAGCCAATCATGTCCTGCCCCGGGTCTGGGCGTGGTGGCCAGTCCCACCGAACCACCTGCCTGTCCCAGCAGAAAGGGGCGGGGTAGACCCTGGAGAGGCACCAGTGCCCATTGCAATGCCCGCTGAGTCGGTGGGCACGGAAGCGGGAGGGTGAAGCCAGAGAAGAGGAAAGCAAAAAAACCCTGAATTCAAAACAGTTCTGGCTCCAGCACCTGACTCGATGCCCGGGGCACCAGCGACCCTCACGCTGGAGCAAAGCCAGCTTCAGAAAGCAGGTTGATTTTGTCCTTCTGGCTGTGACGGGTACCCAGGAATAAATCCTGCAGGAAGACTGCAGCTGAGACCTCCATTCACGACAGTCACTTCCCGATTTTAATTGTTAAGAAAAGAACAATGATGGTTGTAATGCCAGACAGCTCGTGGCAGTAAATCACCGCTTTAGAACAAGTAAAAGAGGCCTTTATTCTTTCGAGCATCTGATGGACTGTTTAGTAAATGTCTGCTGTTAAGGATAAAGTAGAACTCAGAAACGCTAAACATTTCATTAAATAAAACAGCTTGTTTCCTTAGCGCTGCGCTGTGTGTGGTGACAGGATGTTCCAGGACGGACAGAGATCCTCTGACAGGAACAAGTTCACAGGGTGATGTTGAGTAGTGAAGGGGGATGGGTCACAGCCGCCGGGAAAGTGCCTTTTACGGTTTATCAAGATCTGGGTACAAATACCACAGGTTTTGTTTTCACTGATGTCAAGAAAGTCCCTCTAGAAACAAATCGATTAGTAAATCTCTTGCGCAGTACTTGGCAAATAGCAGGTGCTCGATAAATGTTCATGGAATTATTTCTTGAGCACCTGGTAAGTACGGGACGGGCACTGATGGAGGTTTAGCAGACCCTGCGCTTAGCTCTGGGCGCTCACGGTTCCTGAGCATGTGGTGGCTTCTGTGACGAGCATCGCAGACTGGGTTCGAGGGAGGTGCTTGTTCTGCACGTGGGGCTGGCTTGTACTGTCCCTAAGAGCAGGTCTCAACCAGTGGCAGGCGGGGACGGGTGGAGACGTGCCCCAGCTTCCTGGCCCCTCAGGTGGGGCAGCTCAGAGACGCGCTTTGTGCTGCATCACGGATGGCTGCAGTGGGGTGGAGCCCCTGCTGCCTGCATCACTAAGATGCTCATCCATATGCACGGCATTGGCTCCCTTGCCTTTTCTCCTCTTCCCTCTTTCCTGCCAGTGCTTCCTGGGGTCACATCCTAAACACACCCGTCTTGCTCGTGACCTGGTCTCACGTCGGCTTCTGAAAGGACACCACCTACCACCATAGCCCTTCTTTTTTTTTTTTTAATGTATATATGTTTGTTTTCATATTCTTTTTCACCATAGGTTACTACAAGATATTGAATATAGTTCCCTGTGCTATACAGTATAAACTTGTTTATTTTTTATATATTAGTACCTGCAAATCTCAAGCTTCCAATTTATCGCTTCCCAACCCCCTCCCCACCTGGTAACCATACGTTTGTTCTCTATGTCTATTAGTCTGTTTCTGTTTTGTAAATAAGTTCTTTTTTTTTTTTTTGAGAGTCCACATGTGAGTGATATCGTATGGTATTTTTCTCTCTTTCTGGCTTACTTCACTTAGAATGATCATCTCTTGGTCCATCCATGTTGCTGCAAATGGCATTATTTTATTCTTTTTTATGGCTGAGTAGTATTCCATTGTAGAAATACACCACATCTTCTTTATCCAGTTGTTGCCATGTCTTGGCTGTTGGAAGTGAACAGTGCTGCTGTGACCCCAGCCCTCCTAATAGACATTCTCACTCTCGTCCTGAAAACCAGAGCCATGATATCCAAGGGAAGGCAGCCCCAGGAGAGGGGCTCTTATTGGGATCCGCCCAACCTGCCCATCTCCTTTTCAGCTTTTCTGGCCAATCTTGCAAGCACAAGGGGGTTGTATGATCACCCGAGCCAATGAGAGAGGAGCACAGAGCTGATGGAAACCTTCTGGGGAGTCTCCCGTTCTGATAAAAAGTTACAGATGCAGGAGGGAAGGGTACAGTTCCGTGGTAGAGCGCGTGCTTAGCGTGCACGAGGTCCTGGGTTCAAGCCCCAGGACCTCCATCAAAATCAATCAATAAATAAACTTCATCACCTTTGCCCCCAAAAATCTGCTAAAAAGAAGTTTCAGATGCAACTGCCTGCTTCTACCTTGACAGTAACTGTGGTCCCACGTGACGTTTGCTGCAACAAAGACATAAACAGCAAAGAAGGTGCTGCCCCAGCATCCGTGACCCAGCGAGCCAGGGGTAGAGCAACGGCCCAGCTCTGAGACGTCTTCTCTCATGAGTCAAGTTCATTCAGTTTTCTGTTACCTGCAGCCAGAAGCAATCCTAACCTACTGATACCACTGCGTTAAGGATTGAAAGAGACCAACAAGGAATGACCCGTGACTGTTTCACCAAGGAGTGAAAAGGAAGTTGTAGGATAATTAGAACCACGTTCATTAATTCTGAAATAAGGGGTGTGATGGGCCAGTTTGTTCAAGCACAGGCTGGACAACTCATGGGCACAGGCCCAAGCACCGGGAACTATTTGAGGCTAGAGGGTCGTTTAGGTGCCTTCCAGCCGTGAGTTTCCAGCCTCCTCGGGCAGCAGGAAAGGCGCAGATCAGAATAGTATTTCCAGAAAAGCTCAGGGAGAAAGAGGAGAAAGAAACGGGCTTTGAATGATGGATGGGGCGTGAAGAGGGTGAAACGAGAGCAGGACAATTCAAGCAGGGGTTGGAAATACATGCCGCAGAAATACTGCCTGCGACCTCAAGTCTCAGAGTGGAAAGCCCTAAACTGGGACCTCCCCACGTCTTGCAAAAATGAGAGAAGATTCAGCCACAGATGATGAAGGCAGCCAGGTATACACGCATCCGCCACCTCAGAAGAGCAGGTGTCACCGGGAATGCAGGCTCGGGCTGGTCCCGCTGACCCGGTTTACACCCTTCGAGGAAGAACCAAGTCAGCTCAATGGATAATGACAGAGGCGTTAACTTCAGTGACGCCACTTTCTGAAGATGAGCCGGGGTGTCGTGGGGTGTGACATTAAACACTGCACGTTAGAGAGAAGGAGAGACGGAGGCGGGACCCCGAGAGGAGCCTCTTGGCCGATCCATAATTAGCTCTTTCTTGACAAAACCCTGTCAGCTGGATGCTTTGTTTTAAAATGAAGAAACCGAGCCTAAGGGGTAATCACAAGGTAACTAAAAAATCTTTTCAGTAGTAACATAAACAACAGTGGAAGGAAATACATGGTTCCCCACTCATTCCAACCAGGCCCAATGACCGTGTGCTCCGGTGATGATAAAAACCACTGGGGTCTCTGTTTTACAAAGCGCGGTCACGATGCTGCCTTGGACAAACCTCACAAAAACCTCAAGAGGTGGGTAAGTTAAAAATAATTCAATCCCTGTTTTACAGAGGAGGAAACCGAGGCTCAGAGATTAAGCAGTCAAGGTCACCTCGCTGGTAAGGGACCAGAATTCAATTCATTCATTAGAAAATACAGCGGCCCGTTCTTTGTTTATTACTCCGCCCTGCCCTGTGGGTTTCAATACATGAAACCAGCTTGATGGCCAGCGCGGGTCAGTCTTGGCATGTCCGAGATGCAGGCTAGAACAGGAATCTTGGTAGAATCTGTCGATAAAGTCATTCATCCACTTACTTGTTAAACAAGGATTCATTAAATGCCAACCATGTGCCAGGCACCATGCTGCGTGCCAGGGGTCCTCAGAGAAGGCACGGTCCTTGACCTCAAGGGGTTTACAATCCTTTCAAAGGCTTTCACATCTTTAAATTGCTGACCTCATCTTGAGATAGTTGCCTTGTGCAAGGACAGGCCTCCGGCCAGCTCTGCTGTTGGGGGCAGGACCTGCCATGGTTTGCTGACTCGATCACCCAGAACAAGGTGGTCCATGGAGGGGAACCAGAGAGGGCAGTGAGAGAGGTCAGGGAGGGAGGATGGAACATATTAAAGCCGAGATCCCTTACAGAGCTGTGGGAGGAACTGAGGAAGTAATGGTCAGGACAGGGGTGCTGAGAGGCCAGAGGGAAGTCAGGGTGGGGACCAGGGCACAGGGCACAAGCAATCTGGCCGTCACCTCCTGCCGCTGGGCCAGGTCACCCTGGGGCACCTGGAGTCGGGGTTGGGGACTGGGCGATTGGAGCCCACAGGCACGTCTGAGCCTCCCTCATCACGGCCACCTCCCTGGTGGCTTTTACCCCAACAGGAAAAACTCAGCTAGAATCCTTTCACCAAACCACTAAAAACGTAACCGAAAGACAGATGTACGTACATTTGTATAAGTAGATATTCATTCCGTATGATTCATGAGCCTAAAAACACGTTCCCAATTGTAAACCACCAAAACAATAGGAAAAGGTTACATAAGTTATGATGCAGCCATCAAATTATATTGTTTTTAAAACTGATGATTTGGGGGAAAGATTGTATTATACTATATGGGAAAGTGTATGTGAGGGGTGTGTGTGTGTGTGTGTGTATGTGTACACCAACGATGCAACTTTTATAAAATTCCTCTCACACACACACACACAGGAAAATGACCAGAAGGAAATATATCACAATCCAAATGGGAGGTTACAGGCAATTTTTATTTTCTTCTTCCTGTGTTGTTTCTCCCTGAGTGGTTATATAGTGAGAATTCTACATTGGTTAGTGTACTTCATCCATTCATTCACACAGGCTTTTTTTTTTTTTTTGGTTTGGTTTCTGATGTGTGTGTGTGTGTTCTGCCTTATTACATAAGATATGTACAGTTGAAATTCCCACCAAAAAAATCCGTATTTGTCTACTTACGTACTTATAATTGAAGCACAGCTGCTGTACAGTGTACACAAGTCGCAGGTGGACAATGCAGCACGGTCCCAGTTTCCACAGGGGACACCCCGCCTGCAGCATCGCAGACGAGCGGCTGTGGTCCCCGCTGCACAGCTCGGCCCGGTAGCCTGCTCTGGACCTAGCAGTTTGTCCCTCCCACTCCCCGACCCCAGGCTGTCCCTCCCTGCTCCCCTCTCCCCACTGAGAACCACTAGTTTGTCTTCTATATTGTGAGTCTGCCTCTTGTTGGTTCCAAAATCCTCTTTTTAAAAAAGATGTGCCAACGCACTGATTAAAGATGGGGAGGGGCATTTTTAATGCCAATGAGAGATGGAGGAGCTGTTTGGAGGAGACAGTCGGTCCCTGGCTCCTGCCCTCTGTGATACAGTAAGAGGGACCAGGACAGGCCCCTCGGGGTGAGTGACCAGCTGTGCTTAGAGCCGTAGGTCCATCCATGCCCCGCCCCTCCTCACACGCAGGGATGGGGGACCACCCTGGAGAGCATTAGCCAACCAAGGACCCTCCCCTGCTCTCGGGTCCTGTTTCCAGGGAGTGAGGGATGGGGAACTACTTCTGGCCAGTCTCTTTCACTCACACTCTCTCCTGATGTCCTAAATTCCACCTCGTTTCACCGAAAAAGAATTCCCGCTGATTGTCTCGGTCTGATGTCCATTTCGCTGGTGGCCGCAAAAGAGCAGTGAGCCGCGAGGCTGGCGACATCCCGGGGGGACAGTGGACCCTGAGAGGAGAGGTGAGGGCTCACGCAGCCGAGCAGAGAAGCTTCTCAGCATCAGTCAGGCCCTGGTCCCCCCCCACCGACGCCCACATGACAGGTCACGCGAGGCAGCTCAGGGCTCAGACCTGCTTCCCCGCAGGGGAGTGACTCCCAACACCTGGTCGACCTGGAAACGCACTCTCCTAGACATTCGACTTCTCTGCTGCCAGTGAGCCTCTCATCCAATTGCAGGCCTCTGCACGATGCCAGCTCAGTTTCTCCCACAGTGACTTGGAATAACCCACATTTGGCTCAAATGGCTAAATCACCTCCATCCTCCGACCAGCAGGTTCCAACATGGCAACCAGATCAATTGTCAGGCCATCTACGCTCATCCCCCAGATGCCCCAGATAATCCGACTGGCTGCGGCGCGGCCTGGTCACAGTGCACAACAGACCATCTGGGGACTGCGTCTCCTCCAAGAGTCACCCGGAGGCCCGTCTGCTGCGAGGCTGCCTCGTCCTGCGGATGGCGGCAGAGGGTGCAGCCGACCCACCCGCCAGCGAGCCACACTCCTGCCTCTGCAATTCAGCCGCTCGCCTCCCTGCCTTGTCAGTGAACACATCATAACATTCAGAATGCAGATTAAACTTTATGGGTGCCATCACCTTGGCCATGTATTGCAGCGGATTGTACAACTGCCTGGTGCTGATAACCCAGCCCAGACTACTCTGGCATTTTTTTTTTTTAATTTGGCAGCTGCCATGTGGACCAAGCCACCCTGGTGTCACTTTGCACAATGTCTTGGACTCACATATTCGCTACGGTCCTCTGGCACACGAGCAACCCGAGTCAGTCTCAGAGAGTGATGCACAGAAAGTTACGTTATCTTGGTAGACTCAAGTTCAAGGTTATTTCTCAAGGACTTGAGATGTCAGTAGAGGTAAGGTTCTGAGGGGGAACAGGGTTGCACCAAAACACAGGAGGACTTAGCAAACAATAGGTCAGTTTAGGACCAACTGGCCTACTACACGGTACCATGTAACTACCAGTTAGAGGGGAAGGGAAAAGGGTTTCTGTGAATAACATGACCCACAAAGGCATCTATGGTTTGTCCTGACTTTGAAGAAAAGCACGCAGCCTTGGGGTTATGGCCAGAGAGGGGTGAGGGAAGCCAGGGTTTAGGTGACAGTGCACTGGGCAGACAGAGTCCCCTGATCAGGAACAAACAGCCAGGGAGGAGGCCACAAGCTCTCAGGGGACAAAGATCTGTGCTCAGGAGCCAGAAAGCATCCCCAGAGGTGGCTGCCAGCCGGGCCACGTCCAGATCACACACTGTGGTGGCTCCTTCTTCAGCCTGTGGCTCCTTTGACTGCTAATTAGTAAACGTCACTCTGTTTCAAACACACCGTCGGTGATCAAGAGAAGTGAAGGAAGATGAGCAGTGCCGTCGGCATCTCTGCTGCCCGTGGACCCCTTCCTGGAGCGTCTTATAAACCACGTTCTCCCCATCAGCATGGACGTTTGCCATCAATTTATCACAGCAAAACGTGGTCACTGGACACTCACATCCTCTTATAAAAGGAGGCTTCCTTGGACAAGCGGGGACCTGGTCCTCCGTCCAGGTCAGCTGTGCACACTGGATGGCCGGCCAGGCAGTATGCGTCGCGGTGAAGGCCACGTCCCCGAGCCACAGAGGGCCTGACCCCGGCTCCGTGACGAGACTGGGTGAGTGGCAGGGCCCTGCCTGCATCAGTCCCTTGTCTACGGCCTCACTGTGTGACTGTGAGGATTCTGAGCTTTGTCCTGAGCCGAGACACCCGGCACAGGGCCAGGCGCAGACTAACCATGCAGCAAGTGTCAGCGATTATTATTCACATAGCGAGTGGAGCGTCAGCTACGCATGGAGTTTCATTTTTAAACTGAGTACTTAAGGCCCTCAAGTTATTTGCATCAATCACAAACTTCCTTTTGCTTGAAAGATGGCTCCTATGGACTCACTGAGATAAAGCTTTTCTCCATTTCCCACCCAGAACCTCCTGTGCTTGTGACTCTGAAATAGACAGAACGGGGCACCTCCGTCCATCCTGGTGCGCAGGGCAGGCGGGGCCTGGGGAATGGGACCAGCCTCAGGAGTGGCCGTCGCCAAAGGCCAGGGGCAACCGGTCTACCCCAGCCTCCGCCCCGAGGGTGGGCGAGCACTGAGGTGTGTGCCCATACTGGTTCCAGAGCCCCCGCAGCAAAACCGAGCCCCAGCGGCCCACATGGACAACTTGGCCACAACAAACTTTCCGCGCCCTCTCCGAGGGCCTCCCTACTGGGGTCTCTGGAATCACCTTCCAAATAAATCACCTGAGCGCAAATCGTTATCTGATTCTGGGAGGGACTCCAACTCAAGACAGTCAGCAACATAAATACACAAGCTGAAGAAAATGGGTTTTAAACATATTTGTCTCCAATCACTTTGCTGCACACCTGAAACTAACATTGTACACTGTCTACACTTCAATAAAAAATAAGAATTAAACACTTTTTAAACTAAAAAAAAATTCGTCTCCAAATTCAAAAATTATTAAGATCACACCAATCGAATTCAAGATGTTCCAGTGCATCCCAGTTTGTGTAGAATTTGAATATTTAGATATTTAGATATTCAATGGTTTCAGGAGAACTTTTTACTTCTTTTTAAAATCTTTGGCTCACAAATGCCGTTACACAGTGAATATTTCTATTCTTCAGTCTCATTTGAGACTGGAAGAATGGCTTTGACCTTGTTGAGAGCCACTTCACCTCTGTGGGCCCCAAGCTAACTTTGTCTCCTGCCCCCAAGCTTCCATTTAATGTTAACAGAACATGACTTTCCAGTTCAAATAAAAGTATCTTTGAAAAGGCTTATACGATGGCTCAGAAGATGTGCTGCTGTTTGAAATGACTCTGAGGGGTATAAATGAACCAGGAACACAGATTAAGTTTCCCTTGAAACACAGAGTTTTCAAAAGAAAGGAATCCTTGGTGGAAACTATTATAAGGATTTCCTGCTTTGTTCTGTTTGTTGTTTCACTTTGTTAAACATTGGAAGGACTGTTGAAAGTGTTCTCTTCGATAAAAATGCCCCTGAATTCTCTTTAAATTGCCGTTAAGAGACAATCATTTCGATGGGGAATAAATATTTAAAGTTCCTGTTACTTAAAAGGCTCTGTCAATCCAGAAAAAAATTGTTTTAATGCCCTAAAATCAAATATCTTTAGGGATTGTGCAATCTAAGATGAACAGACTTCATCATATGTTTACATTTATGCCAAATCAGCATTTCAGCTCATGAAAACAACCTGTAACAATCTGTAAGAAAGACTGAAATTCCTTTACATTTTGCAAATTTATTTGCTTGCTTTTCCATCAAAGCGAAAAAAAATTCTTTCTGGTAAATTATTATCATACTCAGTGTCTCCATGTTTTCAACACTTCATCCTAACTAAATATGCACTAAAGAAAGATTTTTTAACAAAATATTTTGCCTCTGCAAGACTAGGCTAATACAAAATTCTGTCGAGATTTAAAAAACTTATTGTTTTCATAACCTGTGCTCTAGAGCAGACACAGAGCTGAGAAAAGTTGATTATAAAAGATACAACACATGCCTGGTCCTCAAACATTTTAAATTAACTTGCTTTGGTAAAAATGGACAGTCGTGGGTTCTGGGTAATCTGTTCACTAAGAGCATTTCCTCGTGGGTATTTCTAATATTTTGCCTCTTATAATTTGAATGGCCCTTATTTTTATTTAAGAAGAAAAGGTACATATAGTGATTACTTTTGTTACTACTAATATTCATACATATGTATTTTATAGACGTATGAAAAAGAACGTGTCTTCCTTCCCACAAACAAATCCTAGTCTGTAAATCGTTGTCCTTTTTTCTTTCTCATCTCAGTATGACCTCTCCAGTCTCTTGCCTCTGCACATCCCACACCATGCACATACACACACACCACACCAAATCCACACCACACACACAACACACACATTTATACACACACATCACACACACATACACATGCATCACACACCCCACACATACATATACACATATACACACATATACATATCTGCAAACACCACATACACACACCACATACACACACCACACACATCTATACACACACATACATATCCATACACTCCTACACACACACATCACACACACTTATCCACACACACACACACAACACACCACACACAGACACACAGACTCTCTGGTGTCCTCTCTGATCCTTTCCCTCTCTCTACCCCACATCCCCCTTCCTCTCTGTATGCCTCTCAATGAAATTTACTCTCCAGAATTAAAGCGCAAAGCAAACAATGAATTTGCCAAGATTACACTGATAAAAGGAGCCAGCCAGCAAGAGAAGCAGGCAGCTTTATAAAGAGAGACCAGCACAGGCGCCCTGGTTTATACGACACTGTAAACGTCCAGGGTGAGTGGAAGCTGTGATTCACGCCTCTCTGCAGGGCGTTAACCTACTAAAGTGAGGACACACTTGGTTATCTGATGGGAGACGCAAGAGGAGAAGGTCTGGATGGCTCTGAACTGCAGACACCAGCCCCTGTGGCCCAGGCAGGACTCGCCGTCCGCTGATCGTCCATTCACCGTGTTTTTTTCAGTGAGACAGAAAAGAGGGGAGATCCACAGCAGAGGCCGACAGAACATTAAGGAAACAAAAGAATTCCGTTTGTTCTGCTGTGGAGCTAACACATGTCGATTTGAGAGCCGATGTCTTGATAAATAGATACTGATGGAGCACATTACTTCCTGCAGTGACAGGAACATTCTAACAGATTCGTGTCACCGCCTATAGAATTCATTGGCGAGCACCGATGGCTTTAATGACGTCCGGAAGCTTCCAGCAGCAGCTGTAATCAAAGGTGGACTCCTACCTGTGAATTCCCTGATGCTTCATTCCGGCTACAAATATTTGCCTATTTTGACTCAGCAGCCATGTTTATATGTTTGTATAACGACTCATTTACAGAAACAGGTCTGTTTAAAGGGGACCAGTATCCAGGGCCCGGTTCAAATTCAGGGAACAAGGGAGGAGGGGTCCAAGCCCCCCAGAGAGAGACTGAAATGTGAAGCTGGATTTGGGAGAAAGTCAATGGCAAAATCTACATCAGACGGTGATGTCAGCCTCTGCCGTGCTGGCCGCGCCCTCCTCTCCACCCTGCTGGCCTCTGACCGTGCAGTTCCCTCCGCCTGGGCTGTTCTTTTCCAGACACACGCAGGGCTCTCTGCTCAAAAGTCTATCTGAGGAAGTTTCCTGACACCCTAAATCAAATACACAAAATAGCATCCTTCATCTTTATGTCCTTTTTCTTCTTAGCTTCATGTCATCACTGACCTGGTCTGTAAATTTATTTTTATTACTGTATCTTTTATCCACTAGAATTTACTTCATTCCTTTTTGTTTACTGCTTGCCTGAGATCCTAGAAGAATGTCCAGTGGGCATTAAATAAATATTTGTTGACTTGATTAGAAGGTAACTGGGAGGCATTAAACGCATTTATTTTGACTAATGTGATCTCAATGCCATCAAGTCACCGTGACAAGTGAAAAGACATGGCTCTTTTCCTCGAGATGCTTATTTGGTGAGACAAGCCTGTCACACATTATATTAGCTTTCAATTCCTGGGTAACAAATTACCCCAAACATTGGCAGCTTAAAACAATGAAGATTTATTAGCACACATGGTTTCTGTGGCTCAGAATCTAGGAGTGGCTTGGCTGGGTGGTTCTGATTCAGGGTGTCTCATGAGGTGACAGTCAAGACACTGGCTGGGCCTGGTCACCTGAAGGCTGCCCGGCACTGGTGGGTCACTTCCAAACGAGCTCACCCACATGGCTGCCAAGTTAGAGCTGGCTGTTGGCGGAGGCTTCGGTGGTTCGCCCCACGGACTCTCCAGAGGGCTGCTTGAGTGTCCTTATGACCTGCCGCTGACTCCTTCCTGATGGGTGACCCAGGAGGGCGCCAAGGGAGACCCCAGTGTCTCCTATGACCTCACCTTGGGGGGTGTCCTCTGCCACGTCTGTGACGCCTCAATGGCTATACGGGTGGGCCCCATTCACTGCAGGAAGGACACCATAAAAGTGTGGCTGCCAGGCACTGACACCCGTCTTGAAGACGGGCCACCACACACATACAATCAGCAAGCACATGTGCCCATGTGTGATTAAGGGCCAAACTGCGAAAACAGCCTAGGTTTAACGTTTCGAGAACTTGAACTTCTATAGCTGGAAAGGTTTAATTAGCGAGACGGCAAATTTAATCCTCATTTGGGCAACGGTTCCAGATATTTTCATAACATATACTCCATCGATTTCTTCAGTAACTATTGTTTGATTAAATAATTCTCCATTAGCTAACTATTTATAAACAATACTTATTAAGCCCTTGCTTGCTGCGCTGGGTCCAAATGTTATGAACGAAGCCCAGAGCCTGGGAAGACCGCTGTGTATAAGGTCAAAACTTTGTTTTTTTAAACAATTTTTTGGAAGGAGGAGGTAATTAGGTTTATTTATTTATTTTTGTACTGGAGGTACTGAGGATTGAACCCACGACCTCATGCATGCTAGGCATGCGCTCTACCACTGAGCTACACCCTCCCTGCCAAGGTCAAAACTTTGGAGCAAGACTGGCCTGGACTGAATTTAAGTACTTCGTGCAGGGGGGGCAAGAACCATCGTCCAAAGCCCGTTTTTCTCTGGACACTAAAAACAGAAATGACAAATACACAAAATATTCACATTATATGAATGGAAAATCAAAGAGTCATTGTGTTCTCATTAGAAGCCATCTCAATTTACTCCAAGAAAGGTGGAGTTCGGAAGTAATCAGCCAAGTAATCGAACATCAAAACACTCACAGATCGTGATGACAAGACGTCAAGGAAGGACACCTGACTACTTCCATAAATGGGACCAGTGGAGACCGGTCTAACCCTCTGAAGTATCTCTACCCTCACCCCCCACCTGAACAGCATGTAACCTCGCAGATTGTTAATGTCGCAGTCCACCGGAACATGCTGCAGAGCGGTGACTCTCCGCTGGTATTTGCCACACCAAAGGTGGACCAAAAGGACACTCAGCGTCTAAATCAAGTGACCACCGATTCTATTAACACCACCTCGTCTCCCTTCCATTGCCAGATTAATGATTGCTATCTCAGTTACTTTCAGGCCCAAGCCTGTGGCCTGTGTTGGTGCTAACTTCCATCCCTCTCTAAGGAATGAGGGCAAAACTGCCATCTCATAGCCGTCTGGCCAATGTTCTTTAAGACAGAGGTTAACCCAATGCACTGTTCTAAGTAACAGAAAACTCAGGCAGAAGCCAGACCCCGGGGCTCTCAGGCACGTCTGGTGGAGGCTAACCCAGGACAGACATGAAGAGTCTGACGCTGTGCAGACACTGACTTACTAATTTCTCTGCTAGGAGTGACCACACACGGGAGAGCACATTAAGATGGGATAGTGAGCATGCTCATGGCAGGGGGGACTTGTAATTGTGAAAACAGAAACAAATTAAATGCTGAAGAGCGTATCTCATTGTGTGGCTATAAATACATAAGTACACAAAAAGCAACAGGAAAAAATCATGTGATGAACATTACCTATGGGCTTTAAAAAATACACATTTATTTGGAAACAACGTTCTAAGGCTTTTTCAAGTGTCAGCAATGATTTCTCTGCGGCTGGTAGGACTGTAGGGGATGCGCAGTTTCTGATTGAAATGTTTTCTTTTTCAGCGAGCACAGGTAGCAGGTGCCCTGCTGCCGACTTTGGCTCCGGGGTCGGCTGCCTGACGGTTTTGGCTACCGGGATGTTGCAAGCATGCGCAGTGGGAGCAGAGGCTTGGAGAGCACCCTTGCCCTTGTCGCTCTGACCCCGGGGGGCCTTCCGGGGTCAGACCCCTCCCCCTGTCCTCTGCTGCAGCTCCTCTATGAAGCATCCAGATAATAGTATCTCATGTATATTTCCAGAGTGTTTCAGATGCTTAAAGCCACCCCCAAAGGGAAGAAATTAACTACTTGATGAAGGAGGGCACATTGCCTCGAGACCTTCTGGCGCCTGGGGGTTGACGGTGTTGACTGCTCTGTTACCCCCACACCAACCAATCAGGATTGTGCACGAGCTGATCACTTACCCTGTGCTTTGCCCTCCCTCATCTGCCTTTATATATGCTTTGCTGAAACCCTTTGGGGAATTTGGGGTTTTCTTGGGCACGAGCCACCCCTCCTCCTTGCTCGGCCCTGTAATAAACATTTCTCTGCTCAAACTTTGATGTTTCAGTTTGTTCGGCCTCATGGTGCAGCAGGCACACGAACTTGCCTTGGTGACACAAGGCTGTGCGGGTCGGCAGAGGGAAGGCGGCGTGGGAAGCAGAGTTGGGCTGCCTGATTTCCCACCTTAGGCTGCCCTAGCTCACCCGAGAGCCAGCCATCCCGGATAAGCCCAGCAAGAGGGACAGAGCTGAGACTGGCAGCAAGTAATCACGCCCACCAGCCCCGCAGGGTCCCCAGACTCAAAAATGTGCTTTGCTGTCCGCCCCGGCACCCCGCGGTTGCCTGCTGGCCTGCATTAATGTAGCCATCCGTAGCCAGGAGAGCACCAGTCTGTTGTCAGGCGGGAGGGGAACTGGAAGGAAAAGCAACGACCACCGCGGGCTCAAACCACAGATGTCTGAGAACAGAAGCTGGCAGAAGACATTTCTGTACAGGCTGGACTGGCAGAAAGTTTAAAATCAATCTAAAAATGGAGCTGATGTTCTAACAAGGGCAAGGCACTGGGGTGGGGGGGTAGGTCACCAGAGTGGAAGGACACCCAACGCCTCCCTCCTGGGATGCACATGGCAATCGTGGGGACCCCTTGCCGCAGACACGGCTCTCAGGGCGTCAGCAACATTGCATCCATAAGCTCAGCACCAGGGAGCTTTAAACTGCTGGAGGTGGTCACAGACGCACTGGCTCTCCCCCAAGGTGATTCTGAGAACCCAGTGAAATCAAAAAGACTGCTCCAGCCGCCTGATGAAGTAATGAGGTCTACCAATTGACTTGAACAGAAGAAAATGATTTTAAGCTTTCACAGAGGACAAATGAAAAGGATCTGCCTGTAAGCTTTCTGACAGCCAGAGACCCGCTGCCATTTAAAACTCTGCGGCTGCGATGTATTCCCAGGCAGCCCAGAGTTTAATAAGACTCGGTGGAGACACCTAACCTTCCAGTCCCAGACTGCCTGCCAGCAGCCCTAAGGCGCTCGCTCTGGAAACTGACAGTCTGAGCTAACGTCGGGGCACGGACACGCTCAGACACGGGGCACAGGGATGTCTGCCTGCTGGTCCCTGCCTCTCCCCATCCCCCATGCATGCAAAGCACAGGGTGGTCTGGCATTCCCAGACCCCTTGTGTCCATCCTGGGGGTCACCCCCACACCTGCCTTCCCCGCCGCCCCCTGCAGTCTGGTCGCTCTGCTGGTCCTTCTTGTTCACACCTCTCGGCTGGCTCAGCCTGTGGCTCTCCTCCTCCCCTCTTCTCGCTTCCACCTCTGGCTTCACTTCACGGGACTCACTCCCCAGAGAGACCGTAAAAATGATGATTACATAATATACAACAAGCCAGGCTGAACCCAGGACCTCGCTCATGCGAAGAACGCGCTCCACCACTGAGCGGTACCCACCCCCTCCCACCCCACCCGGTGCTCTGCATGTCTTAACCCGTTTGACTCCGCTCCACAAATCCAGGGGGTCAGCATCATCACCAGCACCACTGATCCCAGTTTTCAGAAAGAAAAGTGAGGCACAGAGGCTGAAGCACCTCGCCCAGAGCAGCAGGATCAGTTCACGGGCCTGGAGGTCACGTGTGCACTGTTTTGTTCCTAGCGTCCACCCTATTGAATGGACGAATGAAGGGAAACATCCCCACGAAGCTGTTCCTGCGGCAGAATCAACCTCACTCTCCTTTGCTTTCAAATCTCCACTCTAGGACTTAACACGTTCTCTCTCCCTCCTAAGGTTGGAGCCCAATTTCCAAATAATCTGCGCTTTCACGCCCTGCCGTACATTCACACCCCCACCTCCTCTGCAGGGGAGAAGTCAGGCTTTCACAGATCAGGAATTTCTGGTCTGGGCCCTGCCGGACAGGCTGAGAGAGGGCCAGGAGGCCACGGGAGAGGTGGGGAGAAGGGCTGTGGGCAGGAGTGGGTAAAATCTGGACCCAGACAGACTTCGCAGCTCAAAATCCAAAGTGCTAAGGAAGTCGTGGGGAACCCAAGGTGGACGGAAAAATATGCATACTTTTGTCAAATGAGGCTTCCCCACTCCAAGTGATCATTATAGAGTCTAAAAATACTTACAAAGGAGAAGTGGTCTGCTCTGATAAGCCCTTAGTGACATGCTGGTGGTGCCAGAAGCTGGGAAGATCCCGGGCGGAGGCCCTGGGCTAGCACGCCGGGTCCAACCCACGAGGCAGGACTATCTGACAGCAGCTCCACCCCGAGGAAAAAGCACTGCGGGTACAGCTGGGAAGCTGACAGCACAACTGGTCTGTTGGACATTGTTGTTGGGACCAAGAAGCCAAGTGTATAAGTCAGTTATGGCCACAGTGATGCTGTGTAATGAAGCGCCTCAAAGCTCAGTGGCTAAAAGCAACAGTTCTTTAGGCTGTGGAGCTAGAGGTCAGCTGGGGCAGCTCTCTTCATTCTGCAGGTCTCTGGGTCTGAGTCCTCTCCACTGTCTCTTCCCTGCCCTGAACCAGAGGGCTCGCTGGGGTGCGTTTTCTCATGGTGAGGGCAGAGGCCCAAGAGGAAAAGAAGAAACAAGCCTCTTAAGGCCTTGATTGAAAACTGGCACTATCACTTTAGCCCAATTTCACAGATGGAATGAAAGGCCAAGCCCAGTATCACATGGTGGGAAGGTGTACTCTGCCTGTGATGGGCTGTGGTCCGAGCACAGTGCCGGGAGACACAGAGAACCTGGGCCAACAATCCAATCAGCCACTGCCCACCTCCATGGACGCATTATTCATATCCCTTTAACGTGAAAAACACCCCATCTCCATCAAAGGACACCCTGAAGTCTCACTCAGTCCCGGTACCAGGCTCCATATTTAGGACTTCAGGATGTACACATGGTCCAGATGTGACTAGTCCTATGAACTACAAGCACAAGTTACTGGCCCATCTGCACCCCCCACCACAGCCACACAACACACACTGGTGTGACAGGGACAGGATCATCACAATGGACACCCCCATTCAAAGAGGAAACTCAGTCCTGAGCAATTCTAGAATTCCTCTAGGCAAATCAGACAAGTTCCCCTGCCCGTGTGAGTAGAAAGTGTTTCTTGATTCCTGCTTCTTTTCCCAGGGGAAGGGGAGGGACGGTGGGGGCCGGGGCAGGGGACGGGACCCCCCAGTCCACGCTCTCTACGTGGCTCTGTCCTCTGCAATACCCTTGCCATCGTGTTCCTCATTGCTTCTGACGAGGACACCAACTTAAACCTTTTTTTAGTGGCTGAGTTTCCCCAGCCTGTTTGCTACCTGAAGAAAACTGAGGCTCAGAGGTTTTTCTCCCTCTGTTTCAGTTTCTTATTCAGGCTAACTGTACTCTGGTAATACCCCTTTCTCTACTACTTAGTGGGTTTTCTATGTATTTGCCCGGAGTTCATTCCATGAGTCAAAAATCACGATTGTTTTTTTCAAGACATGCTTCTCCCCAGACTTAATTACGAGCCCTCTGGGCACGTCAGGTGTCTGTGGGACCCTGCCCCTGCCCAGCTGGAAGATCTACTAAAAGCCATTTTGTAATATTTTGCAGCGTTATAACCAAGCCCTCGACTGGGTCTTTGCCCCGAGGTCATGTTTTCCTGCAAATCCCCTGGTCTTGTCTCTCGCTCTCAGATCCACCAGCCAATCCCGGGACTTCATCTTGGCTGCATCTAACTTTGAGAATCTTTTCCTGCCTGGATGGGCTAAAGATACCAGTTGTTTTTTTTTTTTTTTTTTTTTTCTAAGTAGCAACTTCCCGGCTGCTTGCCAAATGTTCTTTGCTTGGTTTTTGCTTTGAGCATCTCTTTCTTATAGTAATTTAACTATACGTATTTAAAAGCAAACAACTCATCCTTTCAAAGTCTGTCTTAGGAATTTCTCCCTCCTCTTTCTCTCTGCCCTTTCACTTGGCTGCGCTGCTTACCACCATGCAACGAATCAGTGGGTGGAATCAAAATCCTAATATTTAGATTTGTTGACACAGAATTTCCCACTTGGACCATAAGAACAAATTTATCTGTACCGACCAACACTTCTGGAACTCTATTGAGAGACATCAAGAATTGGTTCAGCTCTAAAGAAATACTATTTTTAAATTGTATTCTGTCCAGAGCTCCTGTTGGGACCCGAGAGAGAGAAAAATGACAGAGCAAGACTTGGATGTTTTGAGAATTTTCAAAATTGTACCTCTGTCCCTTGGAAGGGCCGCAGGTGCAAATCTGACTGGCCTAGAAGGAACTGGAACAGACTCAACCATCTGTCAGCCCTAGGACACGGTGCAGTCATGGATTACCAGCTCCGATCTGGTTCCATCTAAGCCCTGCACAGGTGACCTCAGCCACGCGAATGCACGTTCCTCTAGAAAGAACTAACCACTCACTTTTTCCACAAAGACTAGACTGATTTACACAGTTCATTATAGTATCTGGGTCTGTCTGTGGATAGATTAATTGTCTGTGGCCCACTACACTCCACTGCAGAGCCAGTGAGGCCAAGGCTGTACCACCACAGACTTTTGCAAGGACACAGGTCCATGTCCCTCTTCACCCCACGGGTAGCAAAAAGAGACGAATCCATTCAAAGTCCACAGTTTGTCCCCAGTAAAGATGCAGCTAAGCCTCTTACCAATGGAAATCCCTGCGCAAGTTCACCTCGTGTAGGGTGGAAGGCCCAGGTCTTCCCGGAATTTAGGGCAACAGAGCTGGCTTTGGTGCCCAACTCTCCAGGGTCTGCAGATCTAACCTGGGACTCAGTTTCCAATAAATGCAGAACTTTATGGAGGCTGCAGACTAGGACCCAGATCCTTCCAAAGAGGATCAGTCAGCCACTCCTCAGACTGGACAAAGTTGGGGCTCTTTTTCCAAAACCCGAATGTTTGGCAGAAGGCCCAGACATACTGCCTTATACCTCACATATCAAATATGGTTTAGCTCGTGTACTTAGAACTTAACTTTGGCCGGTAGGTAGATGCAATTTCCTTATGAAGTTTTCCTCTGGGCCCAGCAAGAAGCTCTAGCTATAAATGTAGGGTGTGGCCCCAGAAGTCAGCTAATAACACATAGTCCTTGGTCCCAGAGCCGCAGAAGCAGCTGCATGGCCTCTGGCTCTGCTGGAAGGAAGATATAAATCCCCTGGGGTGGGGGTGGGGGGTATGGTCCTAACTTGCATAGTTAGCCACCTGTTAGGACTCTTACCTGCGCTCCGTGCAGCTGACCATGTTCCCTTTCACAGCGACCTCCACTTCAGAGATGGAGAGAAGTGTAGGCGCAGAGAAGTTCAGCAACGCACGCGGGTCCCCCGGCACCGGGGTCTGAAGGCAGGGCGTGCTCCCGCAGTCCCGCCTCTGCGCCGGCTCCAGGTTGGGGGCCGCCTCTGCACGCGGGATGGTCACCCGTGCGGAGGGCCTGCCCGCCGGGAACCGCTCTCAGCCCTGAAGACAGAGATGTTAGCTGATCGCACCTGCATCCCACCCAGAAATGCGAAAGCCTGTATCTTCACACGGATGGGGGCTCCCCCGGCCTCTTCTTGGAAGGAGGCTGCAGTTTTGTCTGCAGAAAAGCCCATTAAATGTCTGTTCTCAGAATCACTTTGCGCGGCTCAAGAACACAAAGACCTCAGTGGACACTGCAGACACTGCAGAGGTGGATTCGGTCTGGCAAGTTCAGCCTCTCACCTATGGAATCTGACTTTGATGAGCACCAGCTGTTTGACCAAGAGGAACTAGCTGTGAGTGATTTAAGTGATCCACCAGATCAGAGTCTGTATCAAACACCTGAATGGTGGATGAAACGCTTTCAGATACGATTGGAGTCATTTTTATAGCTGGCTCAAAGAAGTAACACAGAATGGGATTACTTCTTGAGCTGTTGGGGAGGCTGTGAATATAGAATCATGCTGCCAAGGAGAAGTGGAACAGTTCTCCTAGAATGCTCTGGAGTAAATTCAGCTGGGAGAAAAAGAGGACGTCAGCCTTCACTGTTTCCCAGCGCTTAGAATTTACATATGTGTTGAGAGACCGACCCCAGTTGCTCTGGTTCTTGGACTGGTGTTGAAATGCAGACTTGGTCAAAGCATGACTTGTTTAGACTCTTCCCTGAACTCACACTGTTTGGCCCAAACTTGGCTTATGTTTCTAATCTGCACGTGTGCCCACGTCAGTGAACAGTGCTGGTAACACCAGGAACCTGGGGGCATCTTGGACTACCCCCCCGTCCCACCCCACACCCGATCTCCAAGTCCTAATAATCCACTCGTGTTGATGGAGCCTGAACCTACCTGCTTCTCTCCATTGCGGCCCCACCATCATTCAGGCTCTCGGGATCTCACCACTGAATTACCGAAGGCGTCCCCCAGCTGGTGCCTTGACCCCGGGGACCCTCCCCGTCACCCACTCTCCACACACTGCTGCCGGTGAGCATCCTCAGATGTGAAGGGGACGTTCCCGTGGCCCCCCAGCCTGTCCCACCGGTCTCCTTACCCACTGAGGCTCCTTTCCCACCGTCACTCCGGCTCCTTCAACCAACACCGAGTCCTGGAGGCTTTCTTGCTTTCTCATCTCTACTCAAGCTTTGTTTTTTGTTTTTCTGTGCAGGGAATGCCCTTCCGCCACCCCTTCCCCAAGGAGGGCGACAGGTGCAGACAGAGCTGGAGCTAGAATGCAAGATGGGTGTGCAAACACACGTGCTGACGTGCACACGCGCTGGGGCTGTTACTGGGAACCCCCAACCTTCAGGGGAGATGAGGGAGTGGTATGGCACCGTGTACTTTTTTTACTTTACTGTTCAGATTTTTCTATAGTGAAGATTGTGTAACTGTCTTTCTCTATTTTAAATTACATTTTCCCACCTTCACCTCCAGAGATTCTGATCCAGTGGGGAAGAGTCCAGGATTCTGATCTTCCAAAGACCCTCCACAGATTCTGCTCATCAGGCAGTTTGGGAACTGTGGCTGAAACAATTGTTTCCAACAGAATAAGGCAACTGACATTTTTGTTTTTAAGGAAATCCCCAATGCTATTATATAACCATTTAAAAAATTATTTCCTTTTATTTTTGCAGTAACTTAATTCTACTACAAATACACATTCTCTAAGGACATTAGATTTGAATTATCTGTAAGCATTACAATAGCATTAGCAGTCATTTTAACAGTTAGCCACATTTGAATAAAGGGTCTAAATAATCATTGTAAAGAATATATTTGTGTAGTAGGTTTCATAAATCATTTTAAATTAAGGCAAACAAGAAAAAAACTACAAATACAATAACAGAGTTTCTTAAATTCTAAATTTAAAACACAAATACCATTTGATTGACTCAGAACAATGGATATTCTCAAAATATTAAGTAGAAAGTTATTAGAAATTATCAACTTTGGGATAATGGGTACCTATTTCACTAAACATTTTTTAAGTTTTGACTTCGGGAGAATATAAAGATGCGAATGGCTTTCTAATTAACTTTTGAAAGTATCTATAATGCGCTATAATTCGGACATCAACGCATCTATTTCTTTAAACTTGTTAGTTATACTTTCAATGCATTCTCCAGCTTTCAGCTGTAGCCCATCAATCACGAGATAGTCCTCTTCACAGAGGTCCTCAGGCGAGCTGGCCGCAGGAGCTTCAGGGCCGCATTTACAAGACTGTAAAAATAACCATACAGTTCATTAGGACTACATCAAGTCTGCTTGAAGACCAGGCTTAATTATTTCACAAGTAAAACGCGAAGCAGTCCGTAACTCCCGCATCCACAGCAGGCACACGGTGTCCGCCACGCTGGTCAAACAGGGATCCCAGGTTGTACAGTAAGTGTGTTCATGTGAAAGTCACTTACTGAGTCACGTCTAAGTGAATAGATTCCCCAACATTACACGTTTTTAGTTTGATTTTATGCTTTGGAAAAATGTGGTCATTAGAATTAAAATTCTGGGAGTTTTCTCTATTTATTTATTTAAAAGTGATTCTTATGAGGAGGGGATACAAGTCAAGAGTTGTTTCAGGCACATTTTCTGAGATCACCTTGTAAGCATCTATATTCCTGACAACTAGGGAGAGTGTGTATGCCAGCTTAGTGGGAAAGGACACGGGTAAAAGAACACAACACACTCATTTATGAGATTTATAACTTCAAGGTTCATTAAAAGTAGAGGTCAATTCCCACACAACATAAGGAAAAAAATGTATGTAGCTTATACAAGTGCGTTCATGTATCAAAAATGTACCTTGTAATACAAATAATTATTCAGTAAATTCTGTCTTATTTGTATATGGGTGACCTAATTTGTGAATTACTCAGGTGGATTTTATAATGATCTGAAATTAATTCCTTCCCATTTTTTTCCCAAGTCAGGGCATGTCAATGAGCAGTAATATTAGCTAAGAACATAATTAAAAAGGTGACTCTACTGAGGAAAATAATCAAAAGTATTTCAGTGACAAACTGAAATGAATGTTGATGATCCATGTGTGTCTGCCTTTTTCCCCGTTGCTCCTCCCTGTTCACTGGTCTAAGCGCTTGAGTGTAATCAACTTGAAACCTCATACAGGAAATGAATGATGCAAACACCATCGAATTCACAACTCTGAAAAGAGCTCAGTCTCTGCCCAGAGAACAAACATGCTCAGAACTTAAAACTTAGCAGGTGGCTCTTCTTGGTGTGCCAGCTTTACCCAAAGTGGAAGGGCCACTTTCTCCTAAAAACAAAATGCGTCTTCCGTTTGAGGTGGGATTACCTTTGGAAGCCACATTAATATTTCCTACCAACTTAGAAAAAAAAGGAAAAAAAATAAATCCCTTAGGGGATCATTCTTTATTTTTAAACTGGAAATGGCTCCGGCTTTGACAGCTGGTTTCACTGCTATTCTCCTCATTTCAAAGCGAATAAGGCCCTGAGTAACCAAACCTGCATGAGAACCACGCTCATTAAACTTGGTGGAGAACAGCCCACGAACCAGTCAGCAGGCGGCACGCACCTGCCTGCCAGCAAGCTAAAGTGGTTAATTTTGTATAATTCCTCAGTGCCTTTTGAAAACCTAAAATATTACAAAAAGCCCGCTCTTGCCTGGCGATGTATTAAAACTAGATATTTGACCTTAAGAAATAAAAACCCGAAGTAATTTTCTGTTCTATCAGGTTACCAGTTATAATGGCAAAATAGAAGCCAATTCTGTGGGTAAAAACTCCAGGCCATTTCTATAAAAATCAACCTGGCTGTGTTTTTGAAAAGACGAACTGCAAAGACTGGAAAAAAACACTGTATACAGCCATATGGTGCTCAAACAAACACACATTTGCTAGAAAAGAATAATCTGTAAGTTAACTATACATATACAATATATATGTCACCAATCTATAGATCTTATTCTACAAAAGGTAAGATCTACAGAGAGAGAACAAGCTTTTTAAGAAAGGGAACTCTAATTGAGAAAACGGTGTCCACAGTCCATGGCCAATCAGGGACAAGCTCGTATCACTGATCAAGAGGATGATTCTGTCTTTCAACTCAGTGAGTGTTTTTAATGTTATTTTTATTTTCTCTTGACACTTCGATCTCAGCTGTAAATTCTGTATATTTTCTTGACTTCTAACTCAATAAAGGAGGTGTTTAAGAATCACCTTTACTCTTGCTAAAGGTCTGAATGAACTCAGCCAAAGTGGGGAAATGATCTTGTCCATCTACAAATCCACCGTTTTCTGCATCTCAGAACAGACTTGGGGGCGGGTGGGTCCTCACAATGAGAACGTGGGCAAAGAGATGCAGCAAGGAACCCTCAGCCCTTCCTCTCTCCAGTGGCTGCCAGAGCCAACGCTCATCTGTAACAGTAGCCAATTTTGGGGTGCCAATTACTGTGCGAAGCACTTTTCTGGTTTGCCCCATTTAACCCTCAAACAATCCTCTGAGGCAAGTGATAAGCAACTCTGCCAAAACACACCAGTCCTCGGTGGCAGGACCGGGACGGGGGCACAGGCACCGGGTTCCGGGCTCGCTGTGTATCTGAGTGAGTGAGCGAGAGAATGAACGAAGCCCTGAGGACCCACAGCTCCTCGTGGCCACTCGTCTTCCCCACTATTTAGGGAACAGCTGTACCACCCCTGGGGAGCATCTGCCTTGTGACTTGCTTTTCTCACACCTGCCACACTGCTGCTGTGTGTTAATGACCCGGGCTTGGCCCCTGATTTTATCTGCAGAGACACGGAGCTGATGTGCTGAGTGGTTTGTCAACCAACTTCAAATTTCTGTTGTCACATGGAAGTACTGGATGCTGTAAACACACACGGCCTTTCTCAGCTCAACATAGTTGCTCCCCCACCAAAAAGAAGACAATCTAGTTAAGGCTAGTGAAACATATCCAGGTGAGAACCTCCGCCTCCAGGGTGTTATTAAGGAGGTTTGCCCCCGTGGGGGTTGTCCCTGTGCAGGAACCAGACAGGGCAGATTTTCCAGACCGCTCTCGTCCTGACCGTCAAGACTGGAGCCCCTCAAACCACGAGCCCCTCCCTCTCCTCAAACACATTTTTCTTTTCAAAGACTGAACCATATATTCTGATTTCTCAACAGGCTGCTTAGTTTATTATCTACCCTGTGATAATCAAGGGCTCACATTTCAGAACTGAAAAAAAAAAATTCCCATATAATTAAAATGAACATCCAGGAGCAATTTCTGCCACTTAAGGAATCTGAAGGTGCTGTTCGGCCTGATAATAACCACGAAGCCTACCTTCCCTGCTGCCTCCGTCTCCCCCTGCTCCTCTTCAGCCCCTTCAGGTGCTGCCGTGGGCTCCAGGGCTTGCTGAAGCATTTGCTCCAGCTCTTTCAGTAAAATTTCGGTCTCAGAGACAACTAAAGAAACATCAGTAATTAGACAGTCAAAATGCTACATCTTAATTCATGCCATCCAGTTCATAATCTCAACCACCCCCAAGGAGGACGTTCTCTAAATGTTAGGAGATAGAAAATAAATATTTCATATAATTTTCATGTCTGGAATTGGCTTGATGCAAAATTATTATGGGTTTCCGGGTCAATCTTTTTACAAGTACCCCCTGAAAAATGTAGGTGACGTTCTTGCTATGTGTGGACCACAAAGTAGCCCTGAAGTATCAAAAGCTCACCAGAAGTTGATATTTCTTTAATAAGGAGCCAAGGGCACCAAATGAAATTGTTATTTATAGACCAGAGGTCAGCAACTTTTTTCTGTGAAGGGCCAGAGAGTAGATATTTCAAGCTTTCTGGGCTGGACAGTCTCCATCACACCTCAATTCTCCTGCTACAGTGCAAACCATATGTATCTGTATAAACCAAATGAGAGTGGCTGTGTTCCAATAAAACTTTATTTACAAGAACCGGCAGCCACTGGTGGACTCAGGGCCACGATTTGCCAGTCCCTGCAATAAACTATTCAAACTGCTATTTAAAAGGGGAGGCCTTGTAATTACGTGGCTAGGCTACACACAGGCTACGCTATTCCTAATCAAAATATCAGTGCATCTTAAGGATCTGATCTGATTTTAAAAAAAATAAACCCACACACATAAAAGTTGTGGGGTTTTTTTTTGCTATAGTGACATAAACATGTGAGTAGGCAAAAAATCTGGTACTTCATTGAATGTGCTGAGATAAAACAGTATTCCCTACCAAAGAAATTAACGCCTATAAACGTCCAGTGTAACTCTACAGAGGCGATTACTGATTAACAATTTGCAACTGATTCCCGATTTAAATAAAGCAAACATTTTCATTTCAGACAGAGTCTTGCGGAAGCGAAGACCAGGGGAAGGAGGCCAGCGTGGCCTGCCCCGACACCACAGACAGATGGAGCACCTGACAAGTCTTCCAAGACAGCAAGAGGCAAGGCCACGCACACACACCCCATCACCTTCCACTCCAGTTGTTCCCATCTGACACACAAATCCTTTTATCCGCTGTTCACTGGCAGGTCACCAAAAATCCCACTAGGCAGAGCAGCTGAAAGTTCAGGGGACCCAAGCTGGACGCACCCTTCAGTGGTAAAATATTATCAATGGATATGGAAGCAAGATGTTCTCAGCAATAACATTAATTTCAATTTAATTGTGCATGTGATATACACATCCATTTGTCTGTGTGTGTGCGTGTGTTTACACTCACAGGTATCCTGTAAACCAAGCATGTTTTAAGGTAAAAAACAGAGATTATTAATGTGAAAAGTTCCAGTTCAAAAGAATCCATATTTTATCACCATCTCCTTTTATGCGATCCACACATATTTACTGAGTGCCTTCTAAGGCCGGGGACTTGGCAGGAGTCACAGAGCAGCGAGTTTCCTGGCATCATCCCTACCCAGCCCACCTCAGGCTTTCTCTATGGAAAACTTCCAGAAAGGTTTGAAAGCAGCTTTCTGATAAGCCACCCCGCACCTTGGGATCAGCTTCTATATTTGAGAACAAAACAAACCGACAAAAACCGTAGCTCACATGTTAGCTGTCTCCACGTGGATCTGTGTTCTGTGGGAATCGCTAAGCCTAAGAACACAGCCTATGCACTGTTACACTGGAGAACATGGTCCTCCAAATTTGAGGGGTGTCAGAATCACCTGGAGAGTCTATGAGGAAACTCCAAAGCAACCCCATCTACTGAACAAGGCTTTTCGACAGGAACGCATGTTTTTATTGCAGCAGTTTTGCTAATGAGGTTAACCTCTCTTCAGGACGGACTTCTTGCTTAGGGACCTGTCACCTCATGACACCTACGTGTGGTTCTCTTCACCCCGATTCCCCAGTCCCACTCATCCCTGCTTCTCATTCTGAGTCTATGGAAATTGACGCTGACACTTAATGCACTGTTGAGAAGATGAATTTTGAGCTGTGCTGTAAAGGAAAAATGGCACACAAATATCTTTATGTTTCTAAGGCTCGACTAAAATACAACCAATTTATGATAACGCAGGTCACTGCTGAATGCTTTTGTGGGCTCTCTGTTTTCAAGTGATCTGGAAAAATATCTCCGCTGTCTTTTGATCTGAGGGTACACAAAGTAATGGATGACTTCATAAATCAACAGGGGTTCATGACACCAACTTGACTGATGTCAAATTCTGCTTCCACAGCAACAGGAGGCTTGCTATTCTCAACAGGTATTTCTATTCTGCGAACTGATGGAGTCCAAAAATAATTCTCGGAAATAGAGGTTACTGTAATCTACAAACTGGGTTAGCGAAATTGGTCAATGAGGTCCTCCGAGGATGGAGACAGGATGAATGCCTGTGCTTACTGCCTGGCCAGTCTTCATCTATCAACCCTGATTATCCTGTGCTTTTCCTGACTTGCTTCAATTTGTTGTTGAGAGTCAAGTGGTGCATGATAGCTGTTCTATCACAGAAAAATTAAAAAAAAAAAGGAGGAAAAAAAAGGATCCCATACTGAAGTCTGCATTTGGCTTTTAAAAATGAATTTTTGTAAAATAAATCAGTGTTGTTTTTCCGTTCCTGACAAGAAATAACTTATTGTTTGTCTCAATAAATTGGTCACTATTTTAAAAGCCTTCAGATTTATATTTATGAAGTTTGGGTTAATCTCTATTTCTCTATTCAGTGTTTAAACAAGCTGTTTCATCCCTCATACAAAGGGGCTGGGTTACTTCTCGCCTGGCACTGAAAACATCATCTTAAATACATTTTCAGGGCCATTTCAATATTGAAATTTTGAAGCCATTCTTACAGAGAAGTGGGGTGAAGAGGAGGCAAAAGCATTGGTTTGGTTTGGTTTTCAATAAACGACAAACCCTTCCTCCTCTGAGAGTTCAAGATTCAGATGCAGAGATGAGTGAAATCCAGGCTGACGTGGAGTGAAAAGGTCACCGTCCTGAGACACTAGCAGAAACAGGAGGCACCGTGCTGTTTGGAAAGGGGCGTGCCGGCCACCCCCGCCCCCTTTCAGCCTGCAGGTTGAAGGTAACTCCCAACCAAGAGCAGGTGGGGGCAAGGTTTGTCTTGAAGAGCGAGACAGTACCTTTCTCCCCATCACCGCCCAGCCCCAGGCCTCCAGGCCTCCTGCCCTGGCCAGGCTCAGCCCATGGTCCAGACCTTTCCTGTGCTAACCATTCTCTGCTGCGCCCACCGGCCTCAGGTGGCTGATGATCACACCCTGGGCTAACTTATTAATGAATAGTAATAGATTATTAGTTAATCCAGGGTAATCCGTCAATCTTTCTTTATTAAAACTTTGACAGACTGTCTACTTCCCCAAAAGAAATGAGGTGATGACCAACAGAAAACAGTGATACAACGAAACAGATGACAAAAACTCGAAGACTAAAAACAAAAGGAATCAAAATCGATTCATTAAGGGGGATACAAAGGGCGATAATGACGTTTAAAAGATGCTTAGACCAACTACCACTGCTGTACAGGATAACCATACATTTAGCTTTAAGCTTCTGGTACTCCAAGCAAGGAAGCAACTGTGAGCTTTGAGGAATTTTAAGAAGCTATGGGACCTTAGAAAAATCATATAACCTAAGTGCTTCTGTTTCTCCACTGATAGAACGGGCGGTGTCAGAATTCCTATCTTACCTGTCTCAGAGAGATCTTGTGAGGGTTAAACCAATCAGTAGACATGAGATGTTTAGAAGAGTGAGGACACACAGTAACTGTTACAGGTGTTGATTATCATCGCTATTATTGTATTATTATTTCATCATCATAGATGAATTTTTTTTGTCCCTGAACACTGGAAAAAAAAATTAGTTACAGGGACGACACAAATATAATACAAGATATTACTGGCAGTAATTTTCCAAACAACCCAGACATGCTCCACAAATAATTCTTAGATTAAATCTTTATAGAGCCATGAACATAGCGTTTACATTATTTAATGACTTCTCCACTTTTTCTATTATTTTCCAGAGACAGTGCTCTCTTTGTTGGATAAGAGGGCTTCCTCTGCCTTTCTTTACAGCAGATGAAGACACTGATCCTTGGAGAGGTGAAGTAGCTGCGCTTAATTAACTCCCCCCGGATCTCTAACCAAAGGGGAGAGAAGTGATCGTGGAGCATAAAACCCGTACAGGCTCATCAGGGCTGGGGCAGCAGACTGATGGGGCCTTCAGGACCTGGGGGTGCGAGGAAAGAGGGTCCAAAAAGTGGGGCAGAGTCTCAAGAATAAAACGGTATAGGAAATAGGACTGGCCCTAATTAGGCTAAGAAGAAACGAGACATATCAGAGGCTTGGACCAAGAGATCCACAGGAATATGGGTAGGAGGTAAAAAGTCTGAAGAGGGCTAAATTACTGGGAAAGAACCCCTCTTTCAGGAAGTCAGTCAGGAAGCGGCTCTTATAAAGAACAGAGAAGACTGGATGTTTCTGCTCCATAGTTCGCATGGGACTGGAGGAGTAAAATCCAGATCAGGCTAACTGCTCTCACAATGAGCCCTTGAGGCTTTCAGAGCCACACAGAGCGTGAGACTACTGAAAGGGCTTCCCGTTACGCGGGGAACCGCTGAGATGCGGTCACACTGTGACACGGGAGTGTCACTGCCGGCCCTGGACTCCCGGCGGCAGTGGGTTTCCTCTGTGGGGTCCTGTGCCAGCTGAAGGGGAGAAGGGCCCAGCTGTGGGGTCAGGGTCTCCCAGTGGGAGCTCGGTTTAGGGATAGAATGATGTTTGCTTTTCCATAGGAATATCTGGACTGATCACTTGAGGCAAAGGGAAAAAACAGCCAAGGGGGAAACAAAAAGGAACCTTATTAGCTGGAAGGCAGCAGCAGAATTAAGTTGAAGAAGAGACAGGAGCAATGGAATTCTGTTGTGCTTTAGGAGAGGAACAGAAGAAATTTCTTTTTTAAAATAACTGCTCTGCCCTTCGTTGGCCTGATCCTTTCTTGTGCTGAGACTTTACGAATGGCTTGCTTAGCCAGTTGAAATTAGTGTGTAGGATGTGGTGGTGGGGCTCCATGGGGAGGGAGTTTGGCTCCGATCACTTCTCTGGGTTTAATCAACTTTGAAACGTCTTCACAGGGCTGCCAAAGCTCCACCTTGCAAGCAAGCAGGTGCCGGCTTTTCAGGACGAAGGGAAATGCAGAAAGTGGAAAGCACTTCTGAAAGCAAAGGCTTCCTCCCCGCTTTCTCCCCACTGTGGTCTGACGCCTACGGTGGGCAATTAATTCAGCTGGAAGCCCCGGCAGGTGCTTTTCTTTCTTCTGTCCCTGGGGCAGCCCCCAGACCCTGGTACCCTGGACAGAGAAGTCTGGATTGACGTGCATTGATGCTGGTGTCTCCCCAACAAATGCTGGTACTTTATTTAAAAAAAAAATTAAATACATGACAAAGCCAGAGAAAATCTCATTCATTCGAGGGAACAGAAACTGAAAGTCATTGAAAAGCCCTCGTATGTAAATCCGTCCTAAAAATGTCTCACTAATGTTTCTCCTACAAGTAAGTTTTTTTTTCCTTCAAAGGACGACAACTACATTTGGTGAAATTAAATAGAGGTAAAAGAACTAAGAGTGGGCCAGCTTTCACATACCCAGGTTTTCCTTTGATAACGCAGCATCTGAACAAACATTTTCGAAAGAGGATTCTAAAACAGCTTGCCTAGAAAAAGAATTTGACAGATTTAGTTCCAAAAGATCAATTGTGTATATTTAAATGACTAGTCATGCATATTCATTGCTAACTGTAAATGATAAACATCTATTTCTTAGCTTGAGGTACTTTGGCTTGGTGGTTTTACACAGTATGTGAGGCAGTGAAAAAACCAAAGGGGAATAAATGGATTCAATAATAATATTGAGGTCTCACCAGGGGAAAAGCCCTAACAATCTGCTCAGCACCTTACATGGCCTTTTTCATGTAATTCTCCCTCCAGAAACCTACTAAGTGACTGTTACTCTTATTGTATAAAGAAACCGAAGCTCTGAGAAATTGAGAAATCTGACAATGTAGGAAAATGGTTGAACATGACAGAACTAAATTCTGTCCGACCGCAAAACCCGTATTTTTTTCCACTACACTCTGTTGATGACTTAGTCAGAGAACGTTTGTTCAAATGCGTTTTCTCTAAACATAAGAGCTTGAGAAAGCCACTTAACTTCTCTAAGCCGCGAATTCTTCTTCTTTTAAATGGAGTTAATTACGAGACACCCCCTACCTATTTGATGGGGTTACTGCGGTGTAACACAGCGCTGATTACCATTCATTAAAAAAAAAAAACTGTATGGCTGGTTCAATGATAAACATGAAAACTTGTCATCAGTGGATTGTTATAAAGGCTTGTTTCTGGTTCGCATTATCGAGTTTTAAACGAAAACCCTGCTTGTCATCTGGTTGCTCACATGATATTAATCTCTGGAAGTTCTAGTTCAACATATTTGTACAAACATGAAACCTTCTCCATACTTCCAAGACTACTACTTATCATTTTATTCTTTTAGAAAATTTAAAACACATTTCCCTAGAGAAACAGAGTTAAGAACCAGGGGGAAATATCATATAAAAATTAAACCCGGCATATATATTTCAATTTTATACAGAGTGTTTAATTTAAAAAAAAAAATCAGACCTTTTCCTTTTTCTAAATTTGGGCTTTTTCTTTTCAGTCTTATTTTTGGAAACTTGCATCTGTAAAATAACAACAAGAAAAAGATGAGTTAGTTCATGTGGCATATGATGAGCTCAGTATAATAATGGATTCTATATGGTCCAAGTAATTTAGCTCAGAAGAGACACGCTGGCCCACAGCCCCAAACAACACCTGTAACTCTAAGTCACTACTTCATAATCACTGCAATTGCGCTGATTTGCTTGGTTCCAGGAATGGTCGCCTGATCCAAAATGAGTGCCTTCCCCCTGTATCCATTCTTCCTTCCTCACCTTCAAAACCACATGAAAATACTAAGTAAAACAACTTTAAAATTTTAATACATATATGATCTTTAAAGAAAGAAAAAGAAATATTCAGATGCCAGAAACATGTGGAATGCCAAGCTGTATCAGTGGGAAATGACATGGTGAAGACCTCCAGGGAATGTGAACCAGGAAAGGGCCAAAAGGGCTTGAGATTGGAGTTTTAATGTCTAAACAAAGACAAGATGAAGTATGTCGAGGAGCCGGAACCCTCATACATTCCTGGCTGGACTGGGAAATGGTGGAGCCACTTTGGAATACAGTTTGACAGTTCCTCAAAATGTTAAACGTAGAGTTACCCTCTGGTCCAGCAATTCTACTCCTAGGTATACGCCCAAGAGAAATGAAAACACATGTCCACATAAGAAATGATGTCTTGTCAAAATGATAAAACTATAAATACACATAACAGCATTCTTCATAACTGCCAAAAAGTAGAAACAACCCAGATGTTCATCAATGGACAGATATTGTAGTATACCCATACAATGGAATATTATTCAGCCTTCAAAAATAATGAACTGTTGACACATACTACAACATGGATGAATCTTGAAACCATTACGCTAAGTGAAAAGTTAAAAAAAAAGTCAGACACAGAAGGCCACATGTTGTATGAGTCCATTTATCTGAAATGTCCAGAAAAGGCAAATCCACAGAGACAGAAGTGGATTAGTGATTACCAGGGTCCATGGGGAGGTAGAAATGGATAGTGATTCCTAACGAATGTTAGGTTTCCTTTTGGGATCATGAAAAAATGTCCTGAAATTAGATAGTGGTATTGGTTGCATAACTATGAATCTACTAAAAACCACTTAACTGTACATATTATAAAGAGTAAATAAATTGTATCTCAGTGAAGGTCAGAAATTTTTAAAAAATGCAATGACATGGAAAAATTGAAAGTAATGAAATAGACACAATATATCAATGATTATTAACAAAAGGAACCTGACGTAGTGATTTTAATGTTAGAAAAGAACAGATGTTAAGGCAAAAAAAGCATAATCAGAGATAAAAAGAGTTATTATTTAATGCTAAGAGAAACAATCTACCCCAAAAGTATAACAGTCCTGAACCTGTATACACCTAAAATCTTAGCCTTAAAATATACACAGAGAAACAGACAACTACAAGTAGAAATTGATGAATTTACAGTTAAAATGGGCTATTTTCATTTACTTCTAAGAAATTATATCTTAATAATAACTCAAGGAAAATTTATATGAAACATTCAGGGAATTCATGTTATTATGATGCTAGAGACTAAGTGGTCTTTTTGTGATCTTCAACCTCAAAGTAATATTCAAATATTTTTTTCCAGGACTGTTTCATATACATACAAGGTAGAAAAGCATATAGAAATATTATTGTCTAAATCATTGATCTACATCTCCAAAGACAATGTAAAGCTATCATTTCTATCTTGTTTGTTCGGGTTTTTTTTTTTTTTTTTGGAGGGGGAGATAATTAGGTTTATTATTTATTTATTTAATTTTAATGGAAGTACTGGGGATTGAACCCAGGACCTGGTGCACGCGAAGCATGTGCTCTACCACTGAGCTATATACCCTTCCCTCTATTATTTCTGTCTTGAAATTAAGCATTGGCTTAAATTATAAGCATATTTGAGTATGAGGTGAGAGGATTGCTACAAAGGAAAATAAAATTAAGGTAACAAAGTGCAAACTGCTTTATAGGTTATTAATAGAAAGAAATACTGTTAGACAACTACCAAAAGTCAAGAAGAGTTGTGTTGGTGGTAAGAAATTCCTCTTCTGCTTTGTTAAATACTCCACAGCAGCCAAAACGAACATGTCAGTACTTGCCAAATGGTCTAGTATATATTTTCTGACTAAATGACCATTTTGCATTTCAGGGTCTTCTTTTGTTAAATAATGCTAAAAAATAACTACCTCAAGGTATCTGAGGGAAAATTAAATTAAATAACATGCCAGTTAGTTGATGTTCAATCATTGTTTACCACCAGCCCACCAGGTCAGTGCCGGAACTCTGCCCTTCATCCTTAGATCACAGGACCGAGGGAACTTGGCACTTTGATATGGCTGGACTCGGCCAGCCTATTAGTTCCCCAAGGCTGCATAACAAATTACCACAAACTTGGTAAAGCATCAGAAAATTTTCCTCTTCCAGTTCTCCGGGATAGATGTCTGTCTCTTATAAGAACACCCGTCATTGGATTGATGGCCCACGTAATCCAGGATGATCACATCTCCGAGTCTTCACCTCAGTTACACCTGCAAAGATCCTTATTCCAAATAAGGCCACGTTCTGAGGTTCCTGATGGACGTATCTTCTGGAGGCTACTAGTCGACCCACCACAAACAGACACTAAAGATTACCTTATCCATTCTATCCTTTCTACTTCGCTTCCTGGGTGGCATAGCTGATTCTCCCATGTTGTCTAGTCCAACGCTCCGCAGAGTAAGAGCCACAACGTGACCGGCTCAGCACATCTGGCAGCTTGTTAGGAATACAAATACTCATGGCCACTCCAACCCTACTGAAGCAGAAACTCTGGGGTGGGGCCCAGGGATCTGTGTTTAAATAAGCTCTTTGGGTGATTCTTAAGCAAACTGAAGATTTCCAGGCAGTGGTCTAGCCCACACCCATTCACACATCTTTACTACTATAGATGTATCAAGGCTTTTAAAGAAAACAAAGCAAGTATTCATTCTTTTCTTGCTGGATGTAAAAAACAAAGAGTCATATGTATAGAGAGCACATGACACTCATCGAAAAATATATATATTTAATGATTATTACGATTGCAAATGATAGAACTGCCTTTCATTGCAAAGAACTGAAAATCCGTAAGAACTGTGTTTACATTCGGTTTATAAACTCTGCATAATGCATAAACTGACTTGACGCCACACATTTCCTTAAGTCACTATTCATCTACATTAAAACCTTTTTATTTTCAGGCAAGAACAAGTTTGTTAGCTAACGCTGTGTTAAATCTGAGGGCGTAAAATTTTCATTCAGCATTTTATGCTCATAGAAGATATAAATGTGTTTTGTAATCTTGTGAGAATAACTGTCAGTTAATAATAATCTTAACTAAAGAGCTGCCTACTTTGACGGAAAAGGGAATGTGTACCTCGAATAATGTACACAAACTCCTTGTCAAAAGTCATCACACAGAAGCGAAAGCCAATATTCTCATTTTCCTTTCGTAAATCTGCTGGGAAAATATGCTTGCAATAGGATGAAAACTGGTTTCAGGCAACATTGTAAATGATGGCTATTACTTAATCTGAGGATCTGGAGAGTACAGATGACACAGTTAAGTCTTCGAGCCCGGATGATGTTTATTTTTAACACTTTATTGAAAAAGGAGGGAAGGTTGAAATGATCATTGTCTAGCCCTACTTTAAACATGATTTCAACAGATCATCTACAAATCTGGACTTTCTTACATAACCGTCCGTCAGTGACCAGTGCTCCAGTGCGGTCCATCTTCAGTAGAGGCCGATTTTGCTGTGAGATTTGGACAGTGTCAGAGATCAGTCCGTGGCAATGTGACCTGTAAATATCTTGCTGTCCCCTGCACTACCTCTTCCGCCATCTGTGAGTTCACGCTAAAGCACCATGTGGATTTCTCAGCTTTGAGGGGCTTACCAGAGAAAACAGTGGAGTGTGTGTTCAAGGAGTGAGCTAAGACACAGGAGAGCCTTTTCCTTAAAAATAGAAATTGGCCACTTGGCCACCTTAAACAGAAGGCATGAAAAGGCCATCTATTACCACCTTCCACTCCGGGCTGAGGACGGAAGGGACAGGACACCTCAAGAAACACTGTGATTATACACTTCACTGATCATTTTTAAAGCCTTGGACTTGATTGTTTTTAAAATAGCCTTTGGCTATCTATCTGTACCAGTGATAGTACACAGAGATAGCACAGGCTGTACTCGCACCGATGGAGAGCTTCAGAATACTCGGGACTAACAGAAACAGGGTGTCCCGAGAGGAAAGGTCCCCGGGAAAAGCAGAATGGATGCCAGCTGTTCATCTGACTGAATGGAGCCAGTAAATTAGATTATTTGACCTGTAACTGGACACCGTCTAAACACTCAAGTCTGCTGGGAACAATTCCTATTTGTGTATGGCTTTTCCTAAAGTCACTGGATATTTTAGCAAGAGGAAGGTTAGGAAAAGATAAGGTTTCCAAGGAAGATTTTTTTAGGATTGACATATTTCAATTAAATTTAAAAAGCTGATGCACAGAGAACCTTTGATGAGTCTAGTACCCATATTAGACTTTTCTTCTGGATTACAGAATAGATGTTGAGATCTTTGTGATCTGTTTTACCATTTTTCTCTCCAACAACTTGAGCAGTAAGGGTAACTGGCCTGATCCTTGAACCTACGATCACTGTCAAGCGTTCTGAACACTTATCCTCAGCATTAGGCGAAAGAAGATGATCTCTCTTCTACATAGGAACAGACAAACTCTGCACAGTAGTACAATTTTTTTTAAGGAGACTATCTGCACAATAACACAATTTAAAAAAAATTTTTATCTGGATCCAAGTCTTTACACTGGCTCTCTGAGGATTGCAGAGGTTAAAATGAAAGACATTCTTGCTCCTAGATTCGTGGAAGGACATGGAAGATACATCTGTTTGATCTGGCTGTGTGGGGGAATACAGACTTAAGATGTATATCCAATATACATATTTCATAAAAGAGTAAATTATTTTCAAAGCAATGTGAACGTATTACTACATAAGCCAAAACAAAAATATTACCCAAAGTCATTATAATTACAAAGAATTTAATAGTAATAATTCATAGGTCTTCAGAGAAAAGAAATAGGTTCGTGCTGTCTAATATAAATAATAAGTTGGAAGACTTGTGGGCAGAAGCCAAATGCTTATAAATTGGAAATTATAGATTAATTCCAAGTGATTAATTCTAATAAGTTCTAATAAGTTCTAAGTAAATTCTACTAATTTTCAATGGCATATTTTTTTCCAATGATAATAATTTCCCTTTGTAAATAGGAAAATCGTAGTTATTACTATTAGGCATAGAAAGATGATTAATATCTAGTGTAATAGCTGAAATCTATAAAATAAACTCATTACTCACATTCCTATTGTATGTTATATCAATCATCACTTTTCTATCGATCAGTAACACTGGTTTTGATTTTAGTGGAATGAGATGAGGAAGGTGATGGTGAATAATAACCTAACGTCAAGAAGAAACCCGGATTCATCTTGTGTGCAGCTTGATGGTGGAGACACACGTGTCTCTGGATGAGATGAGTATAATCAACGAGATTGAAGAAAACTGCAGAACACAACCTTTTGTCCCAAACAACAAAGGACACTGCCTGTTCTTCATATGATTCGTAGGACTCAGGCTGAAGAGATTTTTGTTTCTTAACAAAAGAGCAATCACACTTTATAGAATTCTTTTTATTGCCTTCTGGCTCAAAGGTAAAATATAGACTAGAAAACTTGGAGAGTTATGGTTGAAAAGTTTTGAATTTCTGTGACACCGGATTTTAAGTATTACTAAACTCGAATTTCAAGTGAATTAATACTTTGAGTGAATTTTCAAATAAGCATGCATAGAGAAACAAAAATCAATACAATCTTCTATTATTAAACAGGGATATTTTTAAAAAATTTTACACGATACTTTGTGTTTTTTCATAATTAGGAGGAAAACAATTCTTAAACATTAAGAGAGAAAATTATTGACAAAGATGAATTTCTGTTTACCAAGTACCAAGTCTGTATATACCAAGTCTGTATTTTGAATTCCTTCAAGTCACTGGTTTGGATACCCACATCACTTCCACCTTCCAAAGCACCCTTCAGACCTGCAAGTCCCCAGAATGGCACTAACAGGTTCCCAGCAGCCCTGTGGATGGAAAAAGTGCCCTTTAAAAGCCGGCTGGCCAATACCTCGCCAACTACAAGCCCTGTGAGCCTGGAGAACAGCATGACCCTCACACTAGGATACTGTCCTTTTGAAGTGGGAAGAAAGGGGGCAGGGCGCAACCACTGAAGGAATGACACAGCAGCTGAGGACAGGACAAAGTGGCTAGAACCAAGATGGCGGAAGACTTGACTTCCAGTAGACCTTGAGCCTCATGGCGCACCCACAGGTGCCAAGACAGTTCCTAGGATGACCATAAAAGGTCAAAAAGTGGGTTAGGGGGCGATTCCTGGAAATCCTTGCCCTTTTCCCAAAGTAGTTGGAATAATCCTCCTACTCATTAGCATATGAAATTGCCAAGCCCATAAAACCTAACCAACTCAGCACCTTGCGGTTGCTCTCTCTCTCTCTCGCCTTCTGAGATGGCCGGCACTCTGCCTATGAAGTATGTTATCTCTCTAAATCAACTTGCTTTCACTCTACCATGCCTTGCTCTTGAATTCTTTTTTGCGTGAGGTAAGAACCTATTCTCTCACAACACTTCACCTCCAGGGAAGGAAAACAGAAGGGTTTCCAAGTCTGCTGCCCCAACCCCGGTGCACAGGTCCCCTCTATCCCCCAGCTCCTCCCACTCCCGCTGCCCATCTTAGGAAAACTACAAGGGGCTCAGTTTGGCTGAAGTCAGAGCTGTGAACTGAAAGTCAAACCAAAGAGGTAAAAAAAAAAAAGGTTAAGCAAATCTACAAGTCTCAAAGTAGACTTTTTAATTTAAGAAACAAATACAATCATCCACAGCAGAAAACAGTGACTTGAAATCAAGGGGTCTTTGCTTGCTCTCATAAATGGTATACAAAAGGCTTTGATATCAGCAATTAATTCACTTTGTCTAATTTTAATATTTTCCTACTAAGAGTTATCCTAGCGAATTCCTATAGCTTGTAATTCAAGATAAAAAAAGGAAATCTCTTGCAACCTAATCAGGCAGGTTTAGTTATTAAGTTACTAAAGAATGTCATGGTTAAAAATCACTCCCCTGGAAGGCTGTTTCATAACACTGCCTTTCAGTGGGGCAGAGTTTGAGAATAGGAAAATTGAAATTAATATGAAAAGAATTTTTTATGTTAAAGTTTCTACTGATGATTTAAAGGGATAAATGGACAGTCTTTAATATTAATGTATTTATTTATATGTATTTGAAGATGTAAATCATATCAAAAGAGGGCATTACATTTTAAAATTTTGGTTAGGAAGCTTTTTGGGGTGAGGCAAATGTTGCCTATTTTAATCTGGAATGGTAGTCACGTGGATACACACACGTCAGAAAAACATCAAAACTCTACATTTAAGATCTGTTCATTTCACCGTGTTCAAATTTTACCCCAATAAAAATGTTAATAAAAAGGTAAATCATACGAAAGAAAGCCACAGTAAGTAACAGTATAGAAAATGGCAAAATGATAACAGAATACCTGAATGATTCAAGTTAGGGGAACACTGGCATCTGGGAAGGGAATGATGCCCACAGAGTAAACTCCGAAAGGAGATTAAATGAGTTTTGAAGCCTGACTTTGACTCTTCTCAAGGGGTTCCTCTGCTTACTGTTCTTCCCTGAGATTCTGCTCTGCCTGTGGCTAGAAACCAGCAGTAGAGATCTTTTATAATCTTTATCTTGTGGGAAAATGCATATAAAGCTAAATGAATCAAGTGAGCTATAGTGTATGACTTCTGTATTAATAAGCAAACTTATTAATTAGCACAAATATCCAGACATCTAGTCATAAAGTGTAAGCAAGTTCTCCTGCAATTGGGCTAATGAAATTGCCCTGCTTATCATGAAGAATTTTTCCAAACTTTCGGGGAAAAATTTTTTTTCATTAGAAAATATAATAGCTTAAATTCCTCATACATACTTGTACAAATCAAGACAGTGGTCATTATTTTTGTCTATCAAGGTGGTTTAAGTTAAACTCTTGGTATTAAGAAAAATAAATTGTTAGAAAAAAGTTACCCATACATGCATACTTCCTTTGTATAAGCCAAAAGATTTAGAAAAAATTTAAAAAAAAAAACCTTTTCCAATTAGTAACAAATATGTGGGACAGTGGGATAGCCTTAATAGGTAAAACTCTACATGGAAAAAATTAAAGAAAAGTGATGAAGAGACAATTTCTGCTTCTACATGGGTGCACTTAGTATTATGAACGCATAATTTCTCTCCAAATTAGTACACAGATTTTCTACAATACCAATCATCGTGTCAACAGAATTTTTCTTGGGACTTGACTAAATATTTCTTAAGTTCATCTGTGTGTTGTTAAAACTATTTAATTTGTGCCTTTATTGGGGTTTCCACGGGAAAGGTAAGGTAGGGTAGGTAAACAGTTTTAAGACTGGCTACCGTGAATAATTCTGTAAGGCTTTGCTCAAGAGGGTGGTCTCTGGTTGGCTGGAACCCGGCCCTGGGCTGACTTAGGGCAGGGGAAATACCGGCTTGGGATTTGAGAATTTGATAAGAAGGTAGTTGAGGGGTGTGGGTTTGGAGTTGGGTGCTGCACATGAAACATGTACCCTGAGCCACCTCCAAGCATTAGCCAGCCTTGGGAGGGGGCAGGCCCTTCCCAGCCAAAAAGGTTTTTTTTTATGTTAAGACATCATAATATATAGAAAATACATATATATATATATATATATATATATATATATATATATATACATACAATCTGAAAAAGTAAAAAGACAAGAACTGTGAAAACAATTTTTGAAAAAGCAGAGTAATGAAGGATCACTAATGCACACATTAAAGAAAAGACAGAGAGACAGTAATTAAAGCAATTCGGAAGTCATTTTAAGATTAGATACAGGTACACCAGAAGTTAACACAACACTGCAAACTGACTACACTTCAACTAAGAAAAAAAGACTTAGATACATGGATAGATATGGAAATAGATGTTTTGACATGTAAAATGCCATATATTATATTATGAAGAAGGCATATTATGTATTATAAAGATGATAACAAAAGAAAAAGAGTAAAGAAGGGAAAATTATTTATTGGTCAATAAATGGTATTGGGACAAGCTGTTAGTGTAGGGGGGAAAAAGTATCTTTTGCCTCTACCCTTCTAAGTTCTCAGTTGGGGCCCCTGTAACGAAAGACAGATTCGAAAGAGAACAGCATTCAAATTTATCTAAGTTTTATGTGACAGGGAGGCCTTCATAAGGAAAGGAAGACTCGAAGAAGCAGTGAAAGCTGAGAGCTTTGAGGTCTGAGGAAGAGTGGAAAGTCGTGGGGAAATGGGACGGACAGGAAAGGGTACGAGCTGAGCGTAGCAGACTGCAGGGGACGGTAAGGCCTGACCTTTCACATTCCTCTCTGTGTCCTCCTGTCTTTGGATTCAAGGATGCTCCTTGTCTCTGTGTATACGGATGACACCTCCCACGTGAGGTTCTTATGACCTGCTTCAGGGGAAGGTCAGAAAGTCCTCCCTGCACTGTTTCACAAATTCCTTCAGCTTGAAATATTCACTACAGCAGGGTGCCACATTCTGGGGTGGCATGTCCTGACTCTTACCATTGGAAGGTTGCATGCAATTTTTTGCGCTCTGTCTTTGGACCACATGTAAAAATCAATCCACGCTTCTGTAATAACAGCTAACGATTATGAAGCTACTTCCTACGTTCCAGCACCGTGAGATGTGTGTTACACACGCTGTCAGAGCAAGTTTCATTTTGTCATATGTTCATTCTTCCCATTTGAGAGGAGATCGAGAGCTCAAGAGTTAAGCAGCTAAACTGAAGGTCACAGCACTGGCGGGTGACAGACCAGGGCTCTCTACGCTTCCTCATTCGTACTCACACCACTGCACCATTATTTATCAAGTCTGTACCATTATAAGCAACAAAATAAATGCAGAGCGCAAATGTAGACTTGACCACATACCAATATATAACTTCTGTATTTCCAGGGGGAAAAAAATGGAAAAGCACATAACATACTGGGAAAAGCATAACAGAAACTATGACAAAATTAATATTTTCATTATGAGTATATAAGGAGTTCATACAAATGTGTAAGAAAACATTACGAGCCCAGACACAGACAATCTACCGAAAGTCAAAGAAACGCGATTAAACCAACAGCAGCAGCAAAGTAAACTGGTAACAACCTCTTTATTATTCCTGTCAATGATGGTGGTTATTTGCATGCACTGCTGGAGAGAGCCTGACAACGTGGTAACAGGTTCCTATCCCTTCCCCAGGAATCCTTCTGCAGGGAAAACTGTCCTAAGGAAACGGCCCAACACGCGTGATGGAAGAGGAAGCCGTACTCATGAAGGTTCTCACCGAAGTATTACCAGTAGCGCAGGAGAAAGGTTACATGAATCATAACATACTCTTGTTTTCACGACAGAGCAGTCTTTTAAAGCATGTCTCAAAAGCCCTAGAGCCCTGAGAGAAAATATTTTACTATATACAACTACACCAAAAGAACTACAAAAAAAAAAACTGAAAAGGAAAACTGAAAACATGTTAACAAAGTATTATAGGGAGGATATAGCTCAGTGGCAGAGCATGTGCTTAGCATGCATGAGGTCCTGGGTTCAATCCCCAGTACCTCTATTAATAAACAAATAAATAAACCTAATTACCTCCCCCTACCAAAAAAAAAAAAAGAGTTCTAAAAAACAAACAAAGTATTAACAATCAATAATGAAAGACAGTATCTACAAATCAATCAAAGTAAAAAAAAGCCCATGGAAGAAATGAGCAAGTGTACGCATAGGCAGTTTTCAGAAGAAATATGTCCAATAAATGTATAAATAATGCTCTGCTCATTAAAGTAAAAGAATAAATACCAGCAAATTAAAATAAAAATGGTGCATTTTTCTCCTTTCAAATATTGGCAGATACGTAAAGATCGGTGATCTCTAAAGCTGGCAGGGGAGTGGGAAAAACACTGGTAGGTGTATTCAGGTATAACTGTTTTGCAGTGCAATTTGGCGATACTTAACTCAAATTTTTAATTTTTATTTTGAAATAATTTTAGATTTACAGAAAGTTGCATAAATAGCACAAGAGAACCCCTATGTATCCTTCACCCAGCCTCCCCTAATGTTAATATCTTATGCGTTGATGAAGCCAGGAAATTAACACTGCTACAAAACTATTAACTAAACACCTAATTCAGAGTCACCAGTTTTTCCCACTGATGTTCTTTTTCTGTTTCAGGATCCAAACTAGGATTTCATGTGACATTTAGTTACTATGCCTCCTTAGTCTCCTTCAATCTGCAGCAATTTCTCAGTCTTTCCTTGTATGGGAACAAATTGAAATGCTTACACACTATCCCCCAGCAAATCCACTTATAGGAATTATTTTGCTAAAATTTGTGCACAAATGTGCAAAAATGTTTCCACAAGGATCCTTATTTCTAGACTGTGAAACAGTAAAATGTTGGATGTGGGGCAATAAATGGGGAGGGAAAATGGCTCGCACTTTCCAGCTCACATGCTTTTGAATTCCTTAATTTTTTTTCCCTAGCATGTATTTGTTTCATAATTAAAGGAAAATAAGACAAATTATACAGAAACAAAGACTGTTAGTGTCTAGAAATAGCCAGCCAAGGCGGTCTGGACATTCCCTTATACTAATTGGGACTGCCATTGGTACAATAATGTGGGGGATTTTTTTTTTAATGGAAGGTGTTCAGCAATTTGGCATAATTTAAAATGCATCTAATGTAAACTATGGGCTTTGGCTGGTAATAATGTGCCCATGTTGGTTCACCGATTGTACCAAATATGCCTCACTGATGAGGGATGTGTGGGTGGGCAGGGCTACATGGGAACTCGGTATTTTCTGCTCAATTCTGCTGTAAACCTGAAACTGCTCTAAAAGAATAAAGTCTATTTTAAAAAATGCATCTATTCTTTGAAGTAAGCCCACTTCTAGTCATTTTTCCTGTAGAAATACTTCACAAATGTTTGAAGAGATTTCTGTACAATGCTGCTGCTGCATCTTGTAGTTTTGTAAACCTAAAGCCAACCTGAATGTCCAGGAGATTGCTCAGGAAATTAAGACACTTCCATAAAAAGCGCCATGCAGACTCTTAAGATACTGGTGGGTCTCTGACTTGGAAAGATGTCCACAATGTATTACTGAGTGAAAACAGTGGAGTTTAATTCATTCCACTTATGTTAATAAAGTATATGTACTTATAAATGTTATACTTTGTCTATTCATAAACATTTGTACATATAATACATATATTTATACACACAGAAAAAAATACATAAAAATATTAACTTTTTTCTTTTAGGGCTGAAATTACAGCTGGGAAAGGACTTGTAGCTTTAATTTTTTTTCTCACAATGCTACTTCTTTACTTTTAAAAAAAACTCTTAAAAGTTATAAAAATCACAAGACATGGAAAAGGTTTGTGATATATAAATGAAAACACTAATGGCATATTACTCAATGATTTAAAGTATACAAATAGACATGTATACAGAAATGACTAAAGCCAATACATTCAATTAATAAAAATTGGTTTAATTAAGGTGATGGATTTTGGATGATTTTTAAAATTTATCCTCCAAATATAATGTTATTATATTACTTTCAAAAAAATTGAATCATGATTAAAATGTGGGACCTACATTAAAAAAAAAGACATAAATAATCTTTATCTAATAGAAGTAAGATACTATTATATGTCTGAGAATTTTAAATATTCTTAAATCCTTACTTTCTACTTCTTTCTAAGGAGAAGTTAGGGAGAAAAGTATCAGCATTTATTAAATAAGCACCTTGGAAACCCAGTAACTACATGTAGTATCACTGCTTTTCATCCTAACCTTTACAGCAATCAGGCAAGTAATTACTATTGTTGTCAACTCAGACATTAGGTCAATGAGGTGCAAACTTGCCTGAAGTCACAACCAGGTAACAGAACTGGCTCTTGAAGTCAGATCTGACTCATTCTTAAGCCTGTACTCTTTCCACCATGCGATGCTGTTTCCTGAATCTATGTATAACATTTCCCAGAATCTGTAACGGGCAACACCGTTAGCTCCTCCGCCTGTCCTCCTGAGACGCTACTGTCTTATACTTTATTTACTTATTTCTATTTCTCTATTTCCAGAGCCATTGGACTTGGAGATTTACTCTGGTCTGCACAAATCCTCTGACATTCTGAAAGTACTTACTGTCGTAAACGTTCTACACTTCACGGAATATTAGAGCAGGAAGAGACTTAGATGTGCCCTACATCTTCCTCTTCTTTTCATCAGGTGGGACTCAGGGAGGTTAGTGTGACTTACTCAAGTCTCCTTCCTCCCGACTGCTGTCACTGCTGTCAGAGTGGCCAGGTGGGGACACCTGGACTATTCACCTCTCTCAACGGGTAGCCACGCAGCTGAAGGGGTCAAAGAGTGTGGCCACCGGAGTGGCACAGGCTTGACAAAGAGCATTCACACTTGACCCTGGAAGCCCGTTCTTGGTAGGCACTAAGGGAAGGTGTCCAAGGCGGCAACACTCTTACGTCTTGGTTCAAAGAGGTGGCAGCAACTGCTACTACAATTCGGCAAAGACGGACGCATAACTTTAACAACTTATTCCCCAGGGTCCTCCCACCACTCAAGGGAGGCAGGTGACACTGGGGCTAGCTTCGATCTACAATTTCACTTTGCAAGTCTATCCTATAAAATAATGACATCAGTATTTAAGGACATTTGTACAAGGATGTTCGCTAAAGCACTTCCTGTAGCCGTACCAAACCACACCTGCAACTTGCTCATCAATACAGCACTGGCTGACTTTAACTGTGATCTGTCTGCTACGGGATGCTATGCAAAAGGTTAACAACAGATCTGTATCTGTTAGTCTATGGAGTCAAATCTATAGAATAACGTACATAATAAGATCTCATTGTTGTAAAAACACAACAATCACAAAACATTTATACATGTGCCTACACAAATGTGTTTACATAAATAAGTAAGTATTTATATACATAAATAAAATATGGACTATTAAGATTTGCAGCCCAGGGTGAAAGGGTGTGGAGGCAATTACACTTCTTCACCATCCATCATTACACTGTGTTTTGGGCAGGGGTGAACTTCCCTACACTTACTTGCTTTATTCGTGAACCAGAGATGATAATGAATATCTCTTGAATGTTGTGGGAGTGAAAATAACTTACGCATAATGCCCAGCACTTAGCAGACATTTCATACATCACACTAATATTATTATCTTTTTCTTTCATACCAAGAGCTTGTTTTGGTCCAGCAATAGTGTTTTATATAAAATACTTCTGTCTTTAAAAAATACTGTGTTCAGTATCCACAGATCCAAAATCAACAGAAAAATAAAAGCTACCTTCTTAAGCTCAACTCACTCAAACTCTAATGGGGCTAGCTCCCTAATATTTTAACAGGAACCAAGGAAAACTAATTCAGATTAAATAAAAGTACCGAAGGAGCGCAGTGTGGCTCTGGCAACTTCTCTAAACATAAATGATCTCCTTTGTAAGACGGTGATGAAAATGTTTACTCTGCTTCCCTCCCAAGGGTCTGAAGAGAAAGACGATGCTTGTGGAAATGCTCAGTAATCTGAAAGTACCATACAAATGAAGTATTGTTTTAAAGCTAAGACTGTGCCCATTCATAAGCATGAAGTTCAAGATTATTTAAGAGTCAAATATACAAAGTGATTTAGATACTAAAAAAAGATACAAGAAAGTGATTTTGTACCTCAAAGAAGTGACTTGGAAAGCCAGAGAACTGTCAAAGGGAGCTGTGGGATGTGGACCAGCAGAACAGCACACCCACCTGGCTCTGACACCCACTCTGTCACTGGGTATGTCTGGGGCGGTGTCCTTGTGAGAACTACTATGGTAATCCGTTTCCCACTGGTATTGTCGGGGTCAGAGAGGCGGTATGTTAGTGCTTCTCAGTCATATCACACTTAATGACCCCCTTTTGTAACAAATACTTTGAAACTTATTGTTCCCTAACTTGAAATGAAGCTCTTAGAGCACTAACTGTAACCGAGGATCCAGGCTCCGGAGCTTCCTCCTTTGAGCAAAGCCTCAGCCCTCAGCCCTCTTATCAGCAACCTCTTTGAAAACCTTCCCTGCGCCCTGGCCCGCTGAGCAGCTGCGTTCTGCTCCTTCCCTTTGCTCCCGGGTCTGGCCACGTTACTAAACTTGGCCAATGGAATGAGCGGCTTCGTGCTTTCTCATTCAGCAGCTCATCCGCAGTTACTGCTTCCCATGGGCCAGAAGGCGGATGTGCAGATGAAGTCAAGTTCTGACCTTACAGGAGAGGACCACACCCTAGGGGCTGGCATAACAGTAAGACAGAGGAACTTGGGACTCTGGATGATCTTGTGGGGCAAGGCCTCCTCCCACCCTGGATTGCTTGCCCACCTTCGGTCATGCATGTGATGAAGAGATGAACTTCCATCTCGTCTGACACACTGCAGTTTGGTGTCTCCCTGTTCTATGATCGTAGTCTTTATTCTAATTAATACATCTGGTTGCATGAATAATTTCAAAAAACTGTAAGAGTCATATAAAAAAGAAGTAAAAGAAAATATACTTAAAATAAATAAAATGACCTTTTTTGGTTTTTTTTTTTTATTTGGGGGGGGATTAGGTTTATTTCTGTAATTCTTTAATGGCGGTACTCAGGACAGAACCCAGGACCTTGCGCCTGCTAGGCATGCGCTCCACCACTGAGCTATACCCTCCCCCAGCATGGATTTTTATATGTATATGCTTGGGAGCAGCTCCATTTGAGGACACGAGCCATCAGATAAGTGTCAGTCATCCCGGTCACGATATAAGTGAGCCAGGAGGGTCAAAGTCATGCTGCACAGGATCTGTGGGACCAAGTACCAGCGGAAGCAGTGGCGGACACGAGAAGAGACACACGTCTAGTAAAAGGTCAGGCACTGGTGTATGTTGAGAGAGAAGAGATTAATCTTAAATGGAAGAAATAATATTCCAAGGTAAATTACAGACTGAATGTAGAAAATGAGAATGATATTCTCCCAAATGAGCTTGGCAAAGTAACTCCCAGGAGGGAGAAATAATTCTCTGTGCTATGACTCGGATTTGACTGTGGGGTGACTGGCTAACAAAATTCACAGAAAAATACAGCTCCTTTCTTGAAATCATACAACATATCGGTGCGTACACTCAGTCTCCAGTACGTGAAAAGGACTTGACCATAACTTCCAACAGGTGAGGAAGAGTATCTTGATAAATTGGAAAAAGAAGCAACAATGTGGAAAAGAAGCAACAGTAAGGAATTTTAAGATAGACTTTCGAGGACAGTATCAGAGTAAGACAGGAAAATAACAGGCTATCCAAAAATAATTTCAATATGTAATGTTTTTAACATAGATTTCTTATCATCATCCTAAAATATTTTAAAAATATAAAGGGTAGCAATACTATAAAATATTTCTAAATGTTTATCTTTAAAAATTCAATGCAATCAATATATTCCATGTGTCTGTTAAATTAATAATATTTTATTTTAAGACTATTAAAAGGCATCTCAAATTTCCTTTTATGTATTTGTAAATGTTTTCCTTGGTTTCTCAGTAATTGCACTTCTAACAGCTAAATATATGGTTGAAAATGGTACAATGTATTGAGTAGAAAATAAGTAAATTATTCAATAATTTCAAGAACAGTATGTTTATTCCATTTCAGCTGTCTTCTCCATAATAAGTCTTCTAAATTCCTTGGCTTTTTGCCTAATGTATTATATAGTTCAGTTTTTTTTAATATTAAATCACTATATGATTGTATTTGTAGTTTGTTGAATCCAGCAGGACATTCAAAAGGACAAATGTTGGACATTTTTCGTTATTCAGTCCTGTTCCATGCACTGCAAGACATCTAGTGTCCTTAGCTTCTGTCCAATAAAATGCCCATATTCCCCCAAATTACCTTACCCCAAAACGCTTCCACAAATTCCTAGAACAACTCATAGGGCAGTGTCTCTCACAGTATCTGGGGTAAAGGACCAGTTACCCACCCTCCAAGCTGTCCAAGATCTATACTCTTTTATTAAAAAAAAAAGTTACTAGAAAAAAATGAAATAAAAAACAAAGACATACAAAATATATGTTTCATTTTATTACACTCAGTGGACAAGAACGACTCTGCCAAATTAGCAGCCCAATTTCTGAGTGGTTCCTCTCAGTTTCTGCTCTTATCTCACTGCAGACCAACAGTTTACAGACCAGCTCTGGTCCAGGGGCCACACTGTGAACATCACTGTCCTAGAGATGGCACTGCCTTTGCTGAAAATCACTAGTAAAAATAAAGCGACACATAGAAATGTTAGTTACCATCGTCATAATTTTTATGCTAAATATCCTTTTGCAGAGACTGAAATAAACAATTCCATCCACACTGACAGCCCTGCACTGCTTCACGCACTCCTGCCTAGATCGTCAGACAAACGCACAAGTCCTATCCCCTTCCTTGTTTAAAGGGCAACCTTGTCTTCTATGCTACTGAATTCCTCTCTGCAAAGGTGCATCAACACAGCCAGAGAAAAGTCCCGATTCCTTTTAGAGGCCAAAAGTAAAAGGAGAAAACAAAATCTGATTTTTAAAGGACTCACAAAATACACACATGCAGAACACGAAACGATGCTCAGCTCGCTGCCTGTTCACCTGCTGGTCCACACTCAGCATCCTTTTCCTCAATGCCCACATCCCACTCGCCCTTCCGTGGGCCCACTCCAGCCCCACCCCGCCCCTCAGCACAGGAAGAGCCACAGGACAGGCCTCCCTTTCTCCCACGATTCTTCTTCTTATGACACCAGTATAGCATCTGTCCAGAAGAATTTGTTTTAAGCACTGACTCCTTCCCTTTTCAGTGGTGTCCTGTTAGGAATATTGTCACTTGAGAAAACCGTCAAGGTTCATCTTATCCCAATCACGGTTTTGACGGTAAGTACAGTGAAACGTCTCTCTGCATACAATATATGGAATGACATGTTAAATTTTAAGCATCTCTTTAAAATGCTATTGACTTTATAAATTTTCATGAAAGAGTCATACAAATGTCTGATGTTTAACATTACACTGAAGTCCATACTAAGCTGTGACTTTTAATTATTTGAATTTTCCATGAAGATTGTTTGCCCACATTACAATAACACAGTATACAAAACATTTTACTATATGAAAATATGTACATGAAATGTAATTCAAATGAAAACAACTATTTATTTGTTAAGTTCAAATTTTCTGCTGTTCTGATATCTGATAATTCTGTAACAGTGATGTAAGTAACCATAAATATTACATTTCTAGTGTCAACCACACTAACATTTGCAAGAAAAAATTGATGTATCACTTTGGTTTTAAATATTAATTTAATTTTCTTTTAAACACAGTATTAATCAAACTGAATTTGAAGTCTGTATACCTTTTCAATAAAGCACGATCTTACCCTTTTCTTGGCCACCACAGCAACTCTGCCATCTGCTTTGGATTTGTCTGTAAGATAATAAAGTAGAGCTGCTTCAGAAAAGTGCCTACACTCCTGCCCAAGTAAACGCAACATGACGCAATTAGAATTCCCTACTTGTTCCCACCGTGAGATGTGTCTTCAGTGGGCCTTTCGATCAAAATGCTAACAAACTCGGCTCCCAGAGTTGAGTACAACAAAGTAATCCAAAAGTAAGAACATCAGGGATTCGAATGTATCCTTATTTGATAAACCTCCTCCTTTAAATCTGATTGGCGGGTTGGATGTCCTCAAGTGAGCATCCAGTGTATCTCATTTCTACATTCTGGTCAGCTTGTGTGATCGTGAGCATGAAGGGTCTGGAATTCAATCTCAGCCACCTCTATCTGCACATCTGCTACATGCCAGACATGGAATAAAGACTTTACAGAGACAATATCTTATTTAATCCTCACGACCGTCTTGCAAGGTGTGTACTCCACCCTCACTCGATAGCCCAAAGTGGTGCAGCGGGGCACGTCCATCTGACTGCAGGTCCCTAACTGTCCTTATGTCTGCAGCCTCCTCTGGGGCCCTCGGAGCTGCCAACAGTGCCTCAGAGAAAGACTCAGCAAGAATGAAGACTATAATCAAACAGAACACAGCTGACCTGAACAACGTGGGGGTTAAGAGCGTGGACCCCTTGTGCAGTCAAAAATTCAAGGATAACTTTTGACTCCCCTAAAACTCAACTACCAGTAGCCTCCTGTTAACTGGAAACCTTACCAATAACATAAACTGTCAATTAACACACATTTTGCAGGTTATATGTATACTGTATTCTTACAATAAGGTAAGCGAGAGAAAAGAAAATGTATTAAGCAAATCATAAGAAAGAGAAAAAACATTTATAGTACTCCACTGTATATATCAATGCTGTGAGTTTACATGATTTGTTTACAAGGTCTGTCAGGACCTACGTCAGTATTGTCTTCTATGATCTAAACACTGCAGATGTTACATGTATTACTAACACTAGACAGCAAAAATGAAAAGATAATGTGAAAAAGAAATTCATGTTTATTTATAGGTATAATGATTCACACACTGATAATAAAGCAGCAGCTACATGACTGCTTTATGGAGGCCCAGGGTAACGGGCAGGATTGCATCACGGGAGCCCAGCCTACACACTGAAGAATGCATCATTATCAAATTTTTAGGGCACACAGTACTACGGGCATTTTATAAGACAGTCCGGGAAACACGTTAAATTTTTTAAAAACCACTCACCTGTGATGATTGGCTGATACGGTTTCTCCAATTACGAGAGACAGAGATGTACTGTAGGGTAATGTAATTCTTTGAAAGCAAAGTTGTAAAACAGTAAGAAAGCTAACAGGATGAATTTCATGTAAGTATCACTCACCCTGTGCCTCCGTAAGGATATGCTTACACCGACTTCATCACGGGTCTTGGACACAATGTTCTACAGGATGTTGATGACAACGATGCTGCCACAAAAAGCCCCATGCAGCTATTCGATGTACATGAAGACACGCCCATAATACGCAGCAGATAAGGTTACTAACTGTCCGGCATGGTGACTCTTCGCTATTCATTAAGTAGAAGTGGGTCATCATAAAGGTCTTCATCCTCGCCGTCTTCAAGTTGAGGAGGTGGAGGGGGAGGAGGAGAAGGAGTGGGTGCTAGAGACAGACGAGGTGGAGGGGGTGGAAGGGGAGACAGGGAGACAGGCACACTCCATGTAGCTTTGCAAATATTCATCTTACTTTCTTCTGACTTTTTTTTTGCTTGTTTCTCCAAAAATGTTTCTCTATGGTACGTTGTTTTTCCACTGTTTGCTTTAGTTTCAGTGCCTGTATCACAGAAGGATCCGTGTCATAAAAGAAGTCAGAAGCAGACTTGAATATTTAGAACCCTTCTACCAGACTGTCTAATGTCAGTCTGTTACTGGCACTGCTCCCTCCACATCTTCTTCCTCATCATCTGGCGCTGGTTTGGAAGCACTCATCTGTTAATTCCTCTGGCGTGGTGTCTATTAGCTCTTAAATTTCTCCAAGATTCGTATCTTGAAACTTCACACCCCTTCCTTTATTTTGGCCATATTCACAGTCACTTTCATGATTTCCTTGACTGGTTCCGTCGTGAATCCTGTGAAGTCACGCACAACATCTGGTAACAGTTTTCTCCAGCAGGAATTTACCGTTTGGGGCTTGATGGCTTTCAGGGCTTTTCTAGTAACAACGGCGTCATCAATGGCATAATCCCTTCAGTCTTCCATGATGTTCTGTCTACCAGGATTCTCCTCCACAGCATTAGCAATCCCTTCCAATCCCTACCATGTGTAATGAGCCTTCAAGGTCCTCTGACCCCTGATCTAGAGACTGAATCAGAGACACTGTGTTTGGGGGCAGGCAGACCACTCCGACCCCTTCGGTGTTGAACTCATGGGGTTCTGGGTGGCCAAGGGCACTGTCTAATATTAAAAGAGCTTTAAAAGGCAGTCCCCTACTGGCAAGGAGCTTCCTGACTTCAGGGACAGAGCACTGATGAAGCCAGTCCAGAAAAAGGCTTCTTGTTGCCCAACCATAAGACTGGCAGCTGGTGTTTATCTTCTCCCTTCAAGGCTTCGGGGGTTAGCAGCTTTATGGATGAGGGCAGTCCTGACCATAAACCCGACTGCATTTGCACGAAGCCAAAGAGTTAGCCTGTCGCTTCCTGTCTTAAATCCTCGTGCTGGTTTCTCTTTCTTACTAACAAATGTCCTTTGTGGCATTTTGTTTTTCCCAGAACAGGGCACTTTGTTTGCATTAAAAAAACCTTTTCAGGCAGATATCCTTTCTCTTCAGTGACTTTCTTAATGGTGTCTGGGGACCTTGTCTCCTGCCTCTTGGTCAGCAGAAGCTGTTTTTCCTGTTATCGTGACATTTCTTAAGCCAAACCTCTTTCTAAAATTACCAAATCATCCTTTGATGGCATTAAATTCTCCAGCTTTGGATTCCTCATCTTCTTTTTGCTTTAAGTTGTCAAATAATGACCTCGCTTTTTCTTGGGAGTATATTGGAGTCCACACGTGTGTCTTTCTGATAGCAACCCTGCATTCACATTAAGGCTGCGTTTTCGACGCGAGATTAAAAGTGCAAGGTTTTCGTGCAAGTGTGTGCAGCCGCAGCAATGGCTTCATACATTTTCTTTTCTTTTTTTTTTTTTATAATGGCTGGATTCCTCCATCCTCAAACGGCGGCATCTTCAGCTGCAGACCTCAATCTACGTTACATAACAAGCAATTCAACTTGTCCTTGTCATGTCATGACTCTGCTTCTCGGGAGCACTTCCAGCATCACTAGTGGCACCTTGTGGGTCCACAGCATTGCTCAAGGTTAATGGTATTGCACTAAACACGATGCAAAATATGTGAGAACATTCTATTGCCATGCACAACTCACTGGAGAGATAAACTGCTCATGCAGAGGTGATCAGGGTCACAGCATTTTAAGCGGATACTCACTACACTTGAACTCACAACAGCCAACAGCAGATGGCTATGGAATTATTATAGTTGAACAGTATGTACTACAGTTAATTTTATGCAATTATGATTTAATACTGCATCTTTACCTTTGTTTACATTTCTCTCGACTCTGAATGGAACCATGTACAATCTGTGTTTGCATACATTTTGATAAAATTTAACTCTTTACTATAGATTTGTATGGATTTTATGGTAGTGAATGATAAAATTGACTAGTATCTACATATATTTTAATCATTCATGATATACCTTTCTCTTAATTTTTTCAATATTTCTAGGCTATGAAGTTCATCTGTGAATTTTTTCAAATTGTCGCAAATCTCCAAAAATATTTCCATATACTTACTATGAATTCATTGAAATCTGTGTATAAGCAGAGTCATGCAGTTCAAACTTATGTTGTTCAAGGGTCAACTGTATAGAAAATTACTCTAATCTAATTGTCCATCAACAGATGACTGGATAAAGAAGTAGTGGTATATTTATACAATGGAATACTACTCAGCCATAAAAAATGCTAAAAAGAATGCCATTTGCAGCAACATGGATGGTCCTGGAGAATGTCATTCTAAGTGAAGTAAGCCAGAAAGAAAGAAAAATACCATATGATATCACTCATATACGGAATCTTGAAAAAAAAAAAGACAAATGAACTTATATATAAAACAGAAGCAGATTCACAGACATAGAACACAGATTTGTGGTTGCCGGGGGGAGGCAGGTGGGAGGGGATAATCTGGGAGTTCAAGATTTACAGATACTGAATGGTATATATAAAATAGATAAACAAGTTTATACTGTATGGAACAGAGAATATATTCAATATCTTGTAGTAGCTTACAGTGAAAAAGAATATAAAAACGAATATATGTATGTTCCTACATGACTCAAGTACTGTGCTGTACACCAGAAATTGACACAATATTGTAAACTGACTATATCTCAATTTAAAAAAAAGAAAATTATTTTGAGGTATCATTTTGATATGTGCAAAAGTATACGTGTGTGTGTATTAGTAAAAATTATTGGCATAACTATGGATTTTTAAAAAAGTGTTCAATCTGGAATTCTGCAACTGAATAGGTTATATGTAAATATTTATTCATAGATATGTTTTAGAAACCTTAGTATTGTGGGAATGAAAAATGGAAAGTGTTATGGACATTAATAGTAAAGTTCTAGGGTTACCTTTAACATTAAAGAAAAATACAGAAATTTATCAGTGGAGTAGTAGAGTTCACAATAGACATGTAAAGCAAATTTTGCCGTAAAAAAAATTATTTCCGGAAAACCCAGAAATGCAGAGAAGCAGGTTGTTACATGCATACCTATGACTGTCTGGCCACATGTAAACTGCCCTCTTGCCCTGTGTTCAGCTGCGTGTTTGAAATAATCCTTTCTTCTGGAGTACACTTTCTCTTTACTGGTGAATGTACCAGATCATCTCCTTCCACAGATGATTCTTCCAATTAGGAGTAATACCCACCTGTCTTACAAATCCACAGTCTTAGGCCACAGAACTTTCTTCCTTGTATTATGGTTACTTCTATATCTCTCTAAGCACTCTGCAAGACCAGGGTGTGTGCCTTAAAGACACGGACTATTTTTCATATGCAGCAGGTGCTCAGTTTTTTTATATGTAGTATATGTACATATATTCTATTCAAAATATTATATGGATCTGAAAGACACGTTGTACCTGAACATATTAATATAATTTATTAATTAAAATACAGTAGAACATATACATGGTATAAGGTACTAGGCAGTGTGAGGTGTAAAATACTGTGTGTTCTCAGACCTTCAGTTTCTTTATTGATAAACAAGGGGCAGTACATTGGTATACTGTGAGATTTCAATAATATAATCTACATAGTAAAGCTCTAAAACAATGCCTGGTAGATAACAGACATTAACAATATTCTCTTACATTTTAGCTAACTGGTGTGTGCGTGTGAGAGCGAAAAAAAAGAGAAACCTTAATCCTTATACTACTAGGAAATAGTTCAGTGATAATTAATTTCACTATTGTATCAGCTTTTTAAGTGATTCCTTCATTCTTCCATTTAAATAATTATTTTAGTCTTTAAAACACAGTTGGGAATAACTGATGAGTAATGATAAAACAGCAAAATAATGCAAGGTAGAAGAAAAAAATTAGATCACTGAAATTCCATAATACATTTTAGATTTATTAAAGGGCCCAGTGAAACCTGATAGTAATTACAAGATAGAATAATTTTGTTCTATCAAAAAATTTTTTTTTCTCCTTATTCTATTGACCTCTGATAATAGCAAAAAAAAAAAATCACAATGAAATACCATCTGTACAAATACTTAAAACTGCACAAAGAAACTTAAAAACTAAAATTGGATCCAAAGGACCCTGATCAAGTACTGACAGTTAATGGTTAATGATAATAGAATAGAAATGTATGTTTCTCCTCAAAACATAAGTCATGCTTATGTGAAATTCTCAGTAGGGAGGTGAATTGGAAACAGAAATATCCAAATTGTTGTTCAAGAAACTTTTTACATTCAAAAGTGGCAGAACCGTCTCCCAGGGCAACAGAACCACCCATTTCAAATGCCAAAGGAAAATTCTGACGTAATACTGAAAAACGTAACAATCACTGGCGATTTCCCTGTTAATAACAGTAGGGTCCGTGCTCAACTTCAGCAACATTAACTACTTTCTAAGAGCTGAATTCTCCCTAGTGAGAAAGGTTTAATTTCCTCCCTACAGAAATCTCTGCATGTAAGGACCCTCACGTACGGAGTGAAAAGCAGTTAACAGGAAATGTAGATTTTGATCATTAAATGGGCCTTTTCTCCTCTTCTGAGCTATAGCCACATCATATTTTTGAAGTGCAAAAGAGGAGCTGCAGGTAGAAAATGACAAGTTCGAAATGGGTAGAGGTGGCCGTGCCTCATGACCCACAGCAGATGTTCAGAATTTTTATTCACAACCATATCAGAGTCCAAGTACTAATATAAATCAATGGCTTCTCTTCTTTGACTGTTTTTCCTAAAGCTTGTCCACTCATGGCCTCAGAAGAACTGGCAGTACATGCTTCTTTAAATGTGACAGCGAAACCATCTTCTTAAAAACAGAAAGGATACTCTGACATGTAAAGAACTCAGAAGTAAACCACTCTGTCATAACAAGTATACAGCTGAACAAACTGAAAATCAATAGCTCTGCTTAGATCCCTCAGAGAAGTGAGTTCACAGGGCAAACCGAATTTGGAGAGACAAATTGGTGAATACAAAGCATCACCACTGACCGGAGCAGAAACGTCTGCAGGGACCAGTACCAGGGCAGGAAAACGTGGATGGTCACGGCTGGCCTGCTGGACACTCAGTGTCAACAAGCCTGAGAGGGAAAAACTCCAGGGGGACCCAGTCGGGGGGGAGGGAGACGTACTTCGGTGAGTCTGCCTCCAGGAATGAAGACTGGGAAAGAAATCCCCCTGTGCTTCTGGCAGTGGGAGGAAAAAGAAACCATTTTGAAGTAAGCCAGGGCATTCAGTTCTTCTGAGCAAGGCCTGGCCTCAAGAGATACTCTTTTACCAGAACCTAATGTACCAAGGTTTTTAAAGAACCAAACCAACCTGAGGGAAGGGAAACGCCCAAATCCTGGTGTGGCCTTCCCTGTGGGGGAAGGGAACTACCCAACTCCAGCCCCCTTGAGCCATCATGTACCACCTAAGGGGGTGAAAAAAAAAAAAAAAAAGAGAAGCATTTGTGAAGCTCAAAGCCCAGTCCTGAGACCTAATCACAGGACTCCAGAATGCCCCCTCCAAGTCCCACACATCTTACCACTGCACTATTAAAGGCCTCTTTACCATGGTTCCTTTTACCTAGTACGTCATGCCACAAAAAATTACAAGGCATACTAAAAGGCAAAACACAGTTGGAAGTGACAGAGCGAGTGTCAGAAGCAGTCTTTGACATGGTAGAGATGTTGGAATCATGAGATTACGAAGTTAAAACAACTACAATTAATATGCTAAGGGCTCTAACATTAAAAGCGGAAAAAATGCAAGAACACCTGGGTGATGTAAGCAGAGATTTGGAAATTGCAAGAGATAATAAAAAAGAAACACTAGACACCAAAACACTGGAAGAGAAACAAACTATGCCTTTGATGGGCTCCTCAGCAGACTGGGCACAGCTGCGGACAGACTCACTGGGCTTGGGGACATGTCAATAGAAACTTCTAAAACTGGAAAGCAAAGAGAAAAAACAAACTAGAAAAAAACTGAACAGAATACCCAAGATCTGTGGGACAACTATAAAAGTGTAACATATGTATAATGGGAATACCAGAAGGAAAAGAAAGACAGAAAGGGACAGAAGAAATATTTACAGCAATAAGGACTGAGAACTTCCCCTCCAGTTAATGTCAGACACCAAACCACAGCTCCAGGAAGCTCAGAGAACACCAAGCAAATATCAATAAAAACTACACTTGGGAGGAAGCGTATGCTCAGAAGTACAGTGTGTGCTTAGCATGCATGAGGTCCTGAGTTCAATCTCCAGTCCCTCCATTTAAATAAATAAATAAACAAACCTAAGTACCTACCCCCCCCCAAAAAAAACTACACTTAGGTGTGTCCCATTTAAATTGCAGAAAATCAAAAATAAAAATTCTTGAAGGAAGCCAGTAGGGATAAATGTATCTTATTTATAAAGGAGCAAAGAAGAATTCTATCCAGTTCCCCTCAGAAACCATGCAAGTAAGAGGAGAAAGGAGTAAAATATTTAAAGGTTGAGAGGAAAAAAAACTACCAAATTAGAATTCTGTAACTTGTAAAATTATCTTTCAAATTAAAATACACATTTTGTCTAAGAAAAATTGAGGGAATTTCTTACCAGAAGTCCTGCCTTGCAAGAAATGTTGAAAGAGAAACGGAAAATGATATAAAACAGAAACTTGGGTCTACATAAAGGAAGACCATCAGATAATGACTAAGTGGAGGTAAAATAAAAACTTTTATTTTTCCATTCTTAATGTACCCAGCAGAAAATAGTTTGTTTGAAATAATAATAGCAACAATGTATTCAATTACTATACATATATTTTATATATATCCATAATGAATGACAGCAATGGTACAAAGACAGAGGAGGAATTAGGAAAATTCTGTTAATGTGAAATACATGCAGTACTCATGAAGTTATATGGTGTTTTTTGAAAGTGAACTTAGATAACCTGGAAATGAATATTGCAAACTCTAGGAAGACCACTAAAAAAGTTAAAAAGGAAGTATAATTGATAGGCTAAAAAAGGAGAGAAAACAGAATTACGTGAAATACTCAAAACTACAAAAGGCAAAAAAAAGAGTGGAAGAAAAAACAAGAACAAAAAAACAAGGCAAACAGAAAATAGTAACAAACATGGTAGATATTAACCCAACTATAACAAGAATCGTTTTAAGTATCAATGGTCTAAATACACCAATTAAAAGACAGAGATTGTCAGAGTGAATCAACAAACAGGACCCAGCTATATGCTGTGTACAAAAAAGCTCCCTTTAAATATAAAGACATATTTTAGGCGGAGGTAAAGGGATAGAGAAAGATATACTATGTTAACACTAACCAAAAGAAAGCAGAAGTAGCTATATTAATTTAATATAGAACAAACTTTATTAGTAAAAAAGAGGAAAATTACATAGTGATAAAGTGATCAATATTCCAAGAAAACATAATGGTCATTAACATGAATGCACCTAACAGAGTGTCAACATAAGTAAGGCAAAAATTGAAAGAACTCAAGGAGAAATAGATCAATCTATTATTATAACTGGAGACTTTAACACCCTCCATCAGAAATGGACAGAGCCAGCAAGCATACAATCTGTAAGGACACAGTTGAACTCAGCACCGTCAACCAATTGGATACAACAGACATCTACAGACTACTTCATCCAACAACAGCAGAGTCACATTGTGCCCAAGCTCACCTGGAACACTCACCATAATAGACCACATTCTGGACCATAAGACATACCTTAACAAATTAAAAAACAGGTATTTTACAATAGTGTGCTCTCAGACCACAATGGAATCAAAGTATAAATCAAAAATAGGATGATTGGAAAAATCCCCAAATACTTGGAGCTTAAACAACACCATTCTAAATAACACATGGATCAAAAAGAAATCTCAAAATAAATTCAAAAACATTTTGAACTAAATGAAAAAAATACAGCTTATCAACATTTGTGAAATGAAGTGAAAGCAGTGTTTAGAGGGGAATTTATAGTATTGAATGCATATATTATGAAAGAATAAAGATCTAAAGTCAATAAGCCAAGCTTTCACCTTAGGAAACAAGAAAAAAGAGCAAGTCAAATCTCAAGTAAATATTAGAAAAGAAATAAAAATTAGAGGACAAACCAATGAGATTGGAAACCGAGAGTCAAGAGAGAATATAAATAAAACCAAAAGCTGTTTCTTTGATTATCTGCTCTGCATATGCCTGTCAGTATCTACAAATTTTGAAATCCCAGTCTGTCCCTTCCCACCCCCCTGTCCCCGTGGCAACCACAAGTTTGCATTCTATGTCTATGAGTCTGTTTCTGTTTTGTATTTATGTTAATTTTTTTTTTTTAAGATTCCACAAGTGAGTGATCTCATATGGCATTTTTTCTTTCTCTTCCTGCCTTACTTCACTTAGAATGACATTCTCCAGGGACAGCCATGTTGCTGCAAATGGCGTTACGTCATCATTTTTATGGCTGAATAGTATTCCATTGTATAAATATACCACATCTTCTTTATCCAGTCATCTGTTGATGGACATTTAGGCTGCTTCCATGTTTTGGCTACTATATAGCACAGGGAAATATATACAAGATCTTGTGGTAGCTCACAGGGGAAAAAAAAATGTGACACTGAATATATGTATGTTCGTGTGTATAACCGAAAAATTGTGCTCTATACTGGAATTTGACACAACATTGTAAAATGACTATAACTCAATAAAAAACGTTTAAAAAAAGCTGTTTCTTTGAAAAATCAATAAAATCAATAAACCTCTAGCCAGGCTAACTAAGAAAAGAAAAGAGCAAAAACATAAATTACTAACATCAAAAATGAAAGAGAGGACATCACTGCAGATCCCACAGACCTTATTTAAAAGGATAATAAATGCATGCTATGAATAACTCTATGCCAACAAATTTGGTAACCTAGATGAAATGGACCAACTTTTTGAAAAACACAACCTGCCAAAAGTCACACAAGTAGAAACAGACAATCTGTAGAGGCCTCCTGTATCTCTTTTAAAAATTGAATTAATACAATAATCTTCTAAAACAGAAAGCATCAAGCCCAGGTGGGGGCACTGGTGAATTCTACCAAACATTTAAGGAAGAAATTATACCCATTCTGTATAAACTCTTCCAGGAAGGGTATACTTCCTAACTCATTCAGTGAAGCCAGTATTACCTGAAATACCAAAACCAAATAAAGACATTACAAGAAAACTACAGAGCAACCAATATTCTTCATGAACATAGATGAAAAAAGTCCAACAAAATATTAGCAAATCAAATCTAACATTGTAAAGAATTACATATCACAACCAAGTGGGATTTATTCCAGGTATACAAGGTTGGTTCATCATTCAAAATCAGTTCAATTAATATAATCCATGACATTAATAGAAGCAGACAAAGCACTTGACAAAATTCAACACCCATTCATTCATGGTAAAAACTCTCAGCAAACTAGGAATAGGGGGAAACTTCCTCAATTTGATGAGGAGAAGCTCCAGAAAACCTACAGCTAATATCATCCTTAATGGCAAGAAACGCAAAGCTTTCTCCCTGGGATCAGAAACAAGTCAAAGACGTTCTTTCCTCACCACTCTTCTCAACACTGTACTGGAATTTCGGGCTAATGCAGTAAGACAGTAAAAGAAAATGAAAGGTACAAACTGAGAAGGAAAAAATAATACTATCTTTCTTTGCAGATGACATGATTATCTAAGTAGAAAATCCGAGAGAATCAAGGAAAATACTCCTGGAACAAACAGGTGACTACAGCCAGTTGCAGGATACAAAGTTAACACGCAAAAGTCAATCACTTTCCTATTTACCAGCAATGAACAAGTGGAATTTGAAATTGAAAACACATTACTATTTATATTAATACCCCCCAAAATGAAATACTTGGCCATAAATCTAACAAAATACGGACAAGATCTGAGTCAAGAAAAATTATGTGAATAATACCCTATGTGTTTAAAAAATACAATTATAATGAATGTTCCTACATAAGAAAACGCTTCCTAGAACCAGCAGAAGAATTACTTCATGTGGAGTAACAGTTAATGCAACAAAAACAGGATAACCCAGTCCTGTGTACAGGACCCTGAAATCTGTTACACTATCACTGGGTCTGTATTTACACATCATTTACTGACCCTGCAGATTTCAACAATGAAAGAGTTGCATCAAACATAATAGTGTGCCAATTTCTACAGGGTAAAAAAGAATTTAGGCCAAAAAATTAGTAGTAATTATTTCTGGGTTGGAAGAAGAAATCTGGGGGTAGAGAAATCCTCGAAGTTGCCAGGACGAGATAAATGGTTTGCTTCCAAGCAACTCACCTTGTGTAAAATAATCTGAATGGTTAATTATCTCTCAAACCTACTTTGATCGCAGTAAGAAGCTGCGTATGTCCTAAAGTCACCCTGCAAGCTAAGCAGACCCAGGATTAAACTGTCTATTTTGGAGACAGTGAAGAGTGTGTGTATGCAGGAATGCCAAAGGACCTGGACTTAAGTGCCCAAAACACACGACAGTGACAAGAGACATAGTTCCATGACTTTTTGAGAAAGCAGGTTCCTGCTAGTGTGAAATGGCTGTAATATGCTTTTTAAAAGTCAAAGACCATATCACTTCAAAATATTAATGCTTTTTAAAATTTCTTAAAATTTTATTTTATTTAATTTTTGAAGGGGAGGTAATTAGGCTTCTTTTTATTTTTTTTTTTTACCATTTTTTTGGTTTCTTCATTTATTTACTTATTTTTTTAATGGAGGTACTGGGGATTGAACCCAGAACCTGGTGCCTGCTAAGTGTGCCCTTTACTGCGGAGCTACACCCTCTCCGGCTCAAAATACTAATGTTTAGAAAAACTAAATATTTCAAAGTTTATGCTGGTTACACAAGAGAAATGTCTAGTCCACGCGAGAAGAAAATTGCATTTGTGACAATAAAGGGAGTTCAACCTTTATTGCTAATAAACAAAGAAACTGTGTTTTCAGTACAAGGAATAAAACCACATTTGTGGCAGTAAATGTCTCTTTACCAGAGCAGTTTGCTTGCCATTCTTTTTCCACTCTTTTCAAACCTACTTATATGCTTTGAAATCGAAACTTAGATGGCTGGGTTAACATTTAAACTTTTTCTCAAATAAAATGCTTTTACATATAAGTTTTTAAAAATACATATTAAAGTTTTGCAAAGGAGGAAAAAATATCACTCTTACTTTAAAATTCACTCGGCACCAAATCAGATCCTCCCACAGAATAATCTGTTAGAACTTAGGTTGATTAAGTGAGATGGGCCTTGTAAGATAAAAAAAATTCTTATGATCACTGAGCAGAAAAAATTTAAATATATTTGTTTATCAAAAAATCATTTCCATGCAACTATTATATTCTTTTTAAGAGTTAAAAATGTGCTACACCTACTGTAAATCTGATGATGAATTCACTTAAAAAGCTATCTATAAACCAGAATGTTTATGATTTAAGAGAACTTTCTTTGAAACTGACCTGAAATATCATATTTTTCACCAAAATAAAAAAAAAGTTATTACCTTTTATATTTACCTTGAATTTACTTAGAAATAAAATATTTTGAAAAATACTTTGCTCTGAAATATCCAAGGGAAAGTTTCGCTCCAGGAGTATATTTTAAAAGCCACAGCTGCTAATTTTGAAATATATGCTTTGAAATACACCAGCAGGACCTATGCAGAAAGACTAAGAACAAAGAAGATGACAGAAGCACTAATTAAAGCCCCAGCATTTAAACAGAGCGTGTGCTTAGTCATTGAAAATTGCTTCAAGAGAGCAAAATACATACTATTAATCCATATAAAATGATTTTTCAGTGGACGAAGATATACTATTTTCCTATGAAGAGGAGAGATTTTTAATGGCAACATATTTTGGAAAGCATGCCCCTGAATAAATCCTTATTTTAGGGGTGGTAAGGAATAAAAAATGCATGTACCCTGGTTTGTGAGGGAGCACATCTCCAGTCTTTGCTCATCAGAAAATCCATACAGCAGGTACGCTTCTTGGAGTGCACTTTTGTACCACTTCTTCTTCTTGTTACATTTTCCTGGCTAAAGAGAGACAGAAAATAAGGTTCATTTTGAAATTTACAATTTTGTTTTAGCATCCACTCGATTCAGCAGTTGAGCTAGAACTAAATCTGAGCACTGTACAATAGATTACTTACACTTTGGTATCTGATTATTCTTTTATTAGTATTTTAGAAAAGAGCAAAATTGTAGAACTTTTGCATATTAATAGCCAAAAGGGTCAGAGTCTTCATTGACTAAGGTAATACTTATAATATAATTCATCTCACACTTAGAAAGGTACAGAAAGTTAAGACCACCAATGTAACAAAGTAGTGAATATTAATACATTTTATCAGAATACTGTTAATTCCCTTTTAACACAGCAATGATAAAGAAGTGGTAAAAACTGAAAAGTCTAGTTTCTTATTGTAATAAGATTAATTTCATTTACAGCTAGTTTTGGTGTTACTGCAGCTAGTTGATACATTCATGCAAGTTTTTGAAACTTTCTGTGCCCCAATTTCTTCACCTGTAAAATGTGGATAACACGATTGTCATAAGGTTTCATAAGCATTAAATAAAATAATAGATGAATGTTTTCTGTAAACATTCAATAAATGTTATTCTACTTGAACACAGCACTTTTTCTAAAATGTTTATTTAGTTTTTTAAAAACTACAATTTGAAAAGAAAAACAGAATCAAAGAATCTCTAGGTTAAAAATGAATATAAAATTATCTGGCCCAATAATTTTGCCAATGCTGTTTTTAAAGCTTGCCCATAAAAGGTTTTTATAATGTTTACAAACACTACAATTTATAAAATGCATGCTACCCTTTTCTTTTTGAAAACTTTACCATCAAAAAGAATAGAGGTGTTAAATTACATGTGGTCCCTGGACACTAACTTATTTGGCATAAAAAGTGAAAAAATATAATCAAAAATATATCTTTGTACACAGAATATTTAAATTTCACTTATTAAGTTATTTCATATGAGAAAAGATGAAAAGATAGGCAGATACAATTCAATAAATATTGGAAAATTTAAGTCAATTTAAGAATATCTAAGGCTGACATTTGCAGATTTAAGACAGTCCTGCAACTCAAATGTTATAAAGATGAGTTAAGAATTTATAGGCAGTGAAAAATCACCTAAAAGTTGATATAGCACTAAACAATTGAAGTTACGGAAATTTCTTGAGGAAAATGAATATGATACATTGCTATAGTAAACTTTTGCGAGTTTGGGGAACTAAAGAACTTTTTTTTTGAAGTCACATAATTTAATTACTTTATTTTTATTGAAATATAGTCGATTTACAATGTGTCAATTTCTGGTGTACAGCACAATTTTTCAGTTATACATATATATGCGTATGTATATATTCCTTTCCATATTCTTTTTTATTATTGGTTGCTACAAGGTATTGAATACAGTTCCCTGTACTCTATGGTAGAAACCTGTTGTTTATTTATTTTATCTATAGTATTTAGTACCTGCATATCTCAAACTCCCAATTTATCCCTTCCCACCCCCTTACCCTACTGGTAATCATAAGTTTGTTTTCTACGTCTGTGAGTCTGTTTCTGTTTTGTAAATAACCTGTTGTCTGAGTCTTTAAGAATTTGTCAGGAAGTATGTGCCACCTACTGGTAAGAATACAATTAAACATTTTCTAAAGAAGTCAAAAAGTTAAAGACTCTACTTTATAAAGAAGTTCGAATTCCAGAATAATGCTCAGCTATGCATTGCAGTTTTCAGTTAGTTTGTTCTTTAATTGAAGAAGTGATAAGTGCAAATTCCAAAAAGTGTAGAATGCGCCTCCCTATCCGTCCCTAGTACTCAGTGTTTCTCCCAAAGGCACCCAATTTTACCAGTTCTTTCACAGTCTTCCAGAGCTATTTTATCTACAAGCGTTTATATCATTTATATATGTTTTACAGATTGCCATGAATAGTTACATACTTTGAGTTTTTCTATTTGTCTTGCAGGCTGCTTCATTTATTGATTGATTCAACATATTCTAGACCCTTGGGATCTATTGCTGAAAAGAACAGACAAAGCTTACATTATAACCAGTGAAACAGACAATCTACAATAAGTATGACAAACAGGTCAAGGCTACAGTTTAACAGGTTGTAAGTACCATGTAATAAAGAAAAGGTAAGGCAAGGAGGTAGTCAGGGTGACTCGCATTGAAAGTGGACATTTGAGCGAAGACCTAAAGGAAGTCAGGGAGTTAGCCCTGTAGCTATCCAAGGAAAGAGCACTGCAGGTGGAGGAAAAAGTGCTGTAAGATGGGAGATCACAAGTTTTTCAAGAAGCATCAAAGAAAGGAAGGTGGCTGAGGGTGAATGAGAAACAGAATGAGTAACAGGGAATGATATCAAAAAAACAATGAACAGGGACCAGATCATGGAAGTCCTTGCAGGTCACTGTAGGGACTTTGGCTTTTACTTTGAGTGAAATGGGACTCACTGCAGAGTTCTGAGCAGAAAAAATAACATTTGATTCGAGTTAATGTTTTAAAACAATCATTCTGCTCGCTTTGATGAGAACAGGATGACTGGCTACTGCAATAGTCCAGACAAGAAATAATGGTGATGTAGACCAGATAATAGCAGCCACTGTGGTGAAAAGTGGTAGGAGTCTGGATATAACTTGAAGGTAGAATAAAAATAATTTCTTGACCAACTGAAAATTGATTATGAGAGAAAGAGAGGATGACTCTAAGGTTTTTGGACTGAGTGAACAGAAGATGGAATCTGCCACCTACCGAGATGAGGAAGGCTGTCAGGGAAGTGAGACTTGCAGTAGGTGTGTTGGGGGGGAGCATAGAGCAAGAGTTCAGACATATTGAGTATGCATTATGACATCCAAGTGAAGATACCGAGTAGCAATCTGGTAAGGGAATTCAGGAGAGAGAACTGAACTGCAGATAAAATGCAGGAAACATCCACACACATGCACCATTTTTAAAGCCAATAAACTAGATGAGAAAACCAAGGGAATAAGGAATCAGATATATGTATATCCATGTACATGGTATACATGTACCATTATTTATTTTACAAATGCCCTTATTATGGACATTTAGGTTTTTTCTAGTATTACACAACATGAAACAATGCTGCAATAAAAAAAAATTGTCCCTATGTCTCTTTGCCCATGTGAAAGTGTACTGAGTATAAGTTCCTAAGATGTTGAATGACCACGTTTAATGTATGTATATTTTAAATTTTGGAAACCATTGTGAAATAACTCTTTAAAAAAATTTTTTTTAATCTAAGTATAGTCAATTTACAATGTTGTGTTAGTTTCTGGTGTACAGCATAGTGATTCAGTTATATATATATAACACACACACACATATTCCTTTTCATATCCTTTTTCATTATAGGCTATTATAAGATATGAAATATAGTTCCCAATGAAATCACTCTTGAATGAGGTGGTCACAATTTACAATGCACCAAACAATGTTTCCTCACACTCTGGAGAACAACACTTCTGTTACTACACTGAGATCTCTGTCAACATTTTTAAGGAAAAAAAAAAGTATTTCCTTTTTATTGTCATTTTTGTTTCTTAAATTCAGTCATCATGAGCAATTTTTCCTATTTTTTCCAGCTTTACTGAAATTTAATTGACATGTAACTGTAAACTTACGGAGAGCAACGAAATGATTTGGTACAATGTATACACTGGGAAATGATTACTGCATCGTTAACACATCTGTTAACTCGCGTAATACTTACTTGTGTGTGTGGCGAGAACATTTAAGAACTTTTCTCTCAGCAAATTTCAAGGATATAATACAATCTCATTAACTACAGTCATCATGCATACAGCAGATTCCCCAGAACTTTTTCATCAACTTTTCATATTTTTAAAAGCCATTTATGGGGGAGGGTATATAGCTCACTGGTAAAGTGTGTGCTTAGCATGCACGAAGTCCTGAGTTCAATCCCCAGGACCTCCATTAAAATAAATAGATAAATAAATAAATCTAACCCCCCCAAAAAAACCCTCAAAATAAATAAATAAATTTTTAAAAAATAAATAAATAATAAATGTCATTTATATTTTCTTTTCTATGAAATGACTGTTCAAATCCTGTGTTATATTTATCTTGCTCATGTTCTCATTGATTTGCAAGAGATTTTTTGTGTATTACAAATGTAGTCCTTTGCTATGTGTGTTGCAAATATCTTCTCCTGTTTATAGTTCACCTTTTAGTATATTTGTATTTTCCTCTCCGTTCATTTAAACCTTTCATCCTTCCAGAAGTAATTTGGACATGAGGTGTGAGATATAGCTTCTACTTCATTTTTTGCCCAAGAAGCCAGCCATTTGTATCCACATTATTTATTACCCAATATAATTTTTCTTTAATTATTTGAATACAACCTTAACCACTATTTTCAAGTAATTGTGGACTATATTTTATTAATCTATCAGATAACTATTAATACCAAACTGCTTTTACTACTGGACTATTACTATAATTTTATATTTTATAGACCTAACTCCCTCTTTTTTGTTTTATTTTCCTACAAATTTTATAATTTGACCCTTGAACAACACGGGTTTGAACTTCATGAGACAGGAAGGGGGCAAGGTACAGTCATTCAAGGAATGACGCAGCAATTAACATCAAAATGGTGGCAGATTCAACCCCTAGTAGGCCTGGGGGCTCAAGATGGTGGGAGATTTCACTTCTAGGAGATAGTGAGCTTCATTATATGCCTATTGTAATATATTACCATAGTGAATACCATGCCCACAGGTGCCACGGCAGCCCCAAGGCTGGCCACAGAAGGTCAAAGAGTGGGAAATGGCCAACTTCCTGGGAATCCCAGGTTAGTTAGACTGGTCCTTCCACTTACTATGAAGTCACCAAGCCCATACAAACTGGCAACACGGTGCCCCGCAGCCACCGCCCCTTCTCTCTCCCTCTTCAGAGACGGCCCGCACTCTGTCCATGGAATGTGTATCTACTTTTAATCTGAGCACCCAACCCCCGCACCTCGTGGCCTTTCTCTTGCTTTTCGATGTATCTCTCTGAATAAATCTACCTTTACTCAACTGTGGCTTGCTCTTGAAGAGTTTCCTGTGCGAAGCCAAGGACCCACAATTGGTGGGCACGTCCCAGGGGCTCAACCGAAGCCTGGGACACAGCCCGCCTCACGCCCCACATCTGTTTTTCCTGCATTATTCGCAGTCCCATTTACACATGACTTTTTCTTGCTAAATATGTACTGCTGGACCACAGGATCCCTGGTTGGCTGGATTTGCGCATGCAGACCTGGTGGACCGGGACGACCGCTGGAAAGTTACTGGAAAGTTACCATAAAGTTACACGTGGATTTTCGACTGCAAAGGGGGTGGGCGTCCCTACCCCTGAGTTGTTCAAGGGTCAACTGTAGGGGGTTTTTTTTTTTTAAGTCCTTTTGAAAAATTGAGATTGCATTCAAATCAATGTAGGGAGAATTGACATCTTTCCGTATTAACTCTTCTAAACAAAGAAGGGGATTATATCTTTCCATTTACTTGGGTTTTATTTTCTGCCTCTTACTAGCATTTTAAAGTTTATTCGTACAGATCTTGCACATGGTCCTTAAGCTTACCCCAGTGTATTATATATGTTTTGCTGCTGTCATAAATGGTATCCATCCCTTCATATATGCAGACTGGTGATCGCTTTATAGTAATTTTATTGCCACATTTTCCTATTGTTTCTGTTTTCCTGTTGTTTATAACAGTTCTTCTATTGTTTATAATAGTTTTGTTTATAGTAGTTTTTCCACTTGAGTTCCATGGGTTTTCCAGGTAAACAAACATCTACAAATAACGATAATTTTGTTTTTTCCTTTCCTGTATGTACACTTCTGCTTCTTTCTTTGGCTAATTATATGAGCCAATTCTTCCAGGACAATTAAATAATAGTAGCAATCCTACATACTTTTAAATACCCCAATTTCCGACCTGAACAACCAATTTCTTCTCTAATTAAAACTTCTGGTTGAAAGAGTTCATGTATTTTTCAAGTTGTATTGTAGCGTCTCACATTTATTTAAATTGAATTCTTCTGCAGACGCTACCAAAAAAAAATTTGTTTGTAATCACCTTTATAAAGTAAGCTCTCTGAGACATTCTCATAATCTTTCAAGTGGAATCTGCCCAGGAAAGCCTTCTGGATTGACAAGAAAGAAAGACTCAAACATAACAGATTCATTTCATACACTAATTATTAGGGCAAAAGTTTGTGAAGGATGAATGAACATTACGCTTGAATGAATTACAGTAACACTGTGATTAAGTTCAATTTAAAAATACTGTAGTATTTAATGAGTTAAGTGTTCAGCTTGAAGGTTTACCTTTTGGGAAAAAGCTAGCAAAGGAAAGGATGCTGTTTTGAATCCCAAACTAAGGCAGAACCTCAAACAAAAATTGTCTTTTAAAGGCAGAAAACATTTCCATCTACTTCTTCAGCCAGAAGTCAAATAATTAACTTCATTTTTAAACAATGAATTGTTCAAAGCGAAGTATTATTTAAAATAGGATTCAAACTCACGCAGAAAGTGACCACCATTCAAATGCACTTTTTCAGCTGGAATCTAGAAGTTTCTTAGCCTTGACTGAAATCTACCACAGGTCCTATGGTTTTTCTGGTAATTCTCAAATAATAAAATGTCCTATAGTTACTTATTTGGTTCTTCCAAATTAAAAAACTGAAATGTCTACCGGATGTAAGAGACAAAACGTCATTTCAGGTTTGGGGCACTCCCTGGGGCGTCCAGGCTTCAGGCTCCCGTTCTCCTTTTCCTCTGCATGTGTCTCCTCTCCCCATGGCTTCCAGGTCCCCTGGGATTGAAAGGGTTAGGTGTGGAGAACGCAAGAGAAATTGCAGAAAATGTGTTTATCTGATTGCTATCAAGGCAATCTGGGTCATTGTCTCCCAAGCTGGAAGTGGTTTTTATTGTAAAGTGCTTTGTGGGTTTTGAGAGAACTTTTTGTCCCCACAAAGAACAGCTCCTTTGACAGGGGCAAGGTCTTTCTTTTAGCTGGCTGCTTTCAATCCCCACTCCATTAACTATTTTTCTGCCGAGGCTGCATGGAAGCAGGAAGCCACCTTGGGTGGGAACCCTGCGAAAAATGACCCAACTCTCTCCCGTGTTGTCTACATTGCAGCTCCCCAAACTGGGTGATGCTGGCCGTTCCCAGTGCCTCCAGCTCTCTTCCCTCTGCTGCTAGACCTGTTACTGGAAGCTCTCAGTCTGTAGATTTCTCTGGGGGGAGCTGCAGAGCACACACCTCAAGCTCCCAAACAACCATTTGTACAGGAAAATGACCATCTATCCTTTGCCCAAGATGGTGTCAGGGGGGAGGAGGTATAAGAAGATGCCACAGTACACTATCATCCCCTCCAAAGAAATTTCTGTTTGTTTAAACTCAAAAATTTTACATCCGTATGTAAGTTGGGCTAAGGGCTGCCAGGCCAGTTTGGGCACCTCCTTTGCAAGTCCTGCAGACATAGTCTTGTACCTCGGTTTGCAATGTGAAAAGTATTTCTGTCCTCAGCTTTTGCAGCCCTAACCTGAGTATATTGAATAATTTTAGAACTTTCAAATGATCTCCCACCCCGAAACAAAACAAACCACAGACACAATTTTAAATATACTTGTTTAAGAAGGAAATTTTCAGGGTGGCTCTTTGACAGACTTTCAAGGAGCCAAAAGCTTGTAAAATCAAGGATTAAAATCACTGACTTGAGATGAGATGCTAGGAAGGGCTGGGCATCTTCAAATTCCAGTAAACTCTTTGATCCCAACGGCAAATATTTATACTACTTCGGCAACTTGAGTTTTCTTAATCAGTTTTATTAAATAAATTTAGGGTGGAAGGGGAAATAAGTAATCGTCCTAGAAAGAGAAGAAAGCATATAGTCTAGAAATTTGTGTGAATTTATAAGTATAAATAAGATGATTCTAGATGTGTTCTCAATAGATGAATAAGCATGTAAATATTTGGAATAAGGATGAGGTCTGAGACTAAACAGACGGTTAGACAGGGAAAGATATCACCCCATCTCTGAGAAAACTCCTAGCTGTGTCCAAAATTGAAGTTTGTAAACTGCTGTCCTGTGTGATCTTGTTTCAGTTGAGTGTTATTGGCTGAAAGTCCGAGAACCATTTTCACCTTTCCCCGAGTTTGAGGAGGAAGCTGGACGTCCAGTCTCAGCGACTCCTGACTCACTGAACGAGGGCTGTGCTCTCTTCAGGCACTAACGTGAAGGGACAAATTCAAAGAGAAGAACACCCATGTGGTGGCCCACCCAGCAAGGCCAGTAAAGAGAAATGTGCCATCTGGCAGTTCCTATGTTCTCTTGCTTTGTATGGTAAGACTGTTTCTCCACTTAAAATTCATTAAGACGGAATAACCTGGAGCTGCAGCAGGGTGAGTCTTACTTCTCAAGCTTGAATTGTCAGCATAGTCACATCTCCTTGTTTTTGCAAAATAAAGTTGAATGTGGCAGCCGTCACGCAACAAGGATAAGAAATTTGATCCTACTCATTTAGGGGCCAGCCCTGACTTTCCCTAGGCTCATGTAAATTGGAAGGGAATATTTGGTGCCTGAGGAGTGGGGCAGATCATGACTCCTCCACACACAGGGCTTCCGGAATAGCATCTTCCTTCAAGTCCCCTGAAGTCAGGCCATCTAACAGCTTCTCTGCCACACCTGGACCAAAGGATCTGTTCGGAGGATGGGGGCGTGGGTTCTATCTCATGAGGCACCACGTGTGATTAATCTCTGAGATGCTGCCACTCCCCAGGGCACTGACGGACCTTTGTCCTCTTCAATGTCTGAGACGACCTCTTCTCTGCCTTACGCTCCCGTCTGCCCCTCCCGGGGCACGGGACTCTCTGTTCCCCATATTTCCCACCCTCAAGGAACTCAGGTCAGGGACACAGATAAGATCTGCTTTGGATCCCCACAACAGAAAGCGCCCCTGAGACAGGAGAACAAGAGGGGCTGGACGACTTTGTGGAATAAATGAAAGGGAAAAGTATAATGAAAACAAAAATTATCGCCAACCAACCGCTGGTATTTGCGTGGCTGTCGGGAAGGGTCTCCTAGCGAAAGGGCTCTGAGTATCAGAACCGAGGGCGGGTGGCCATCCCTCCTCCCCACCCTCCAGCACCCTGCTCCTTCACTCTACCTCCCTCCCTCCCTCCCTTAATTTTTCCTCACAGCCCTCATCAACAACACCCTGTATCTTTTAAAAAAATATATTTGTTAACTACGTGTCTCATCATCTCATTAAGTCTCATGATGGCATTTGAATTTTGTCTGTTTTGATCAGTTATGAGCCTAGAATTCGTGCAAACACTAGGAGCTCAGTAAATATTTGAGTATTATAAATAGATATTTCTTGTTCAGGGTGGCATGGGTAAAACCCAGACAGGAAACTGGGGATGAAAATAAAAGGCTGCTACATTTTAATCCTGAATTATGTGATTATCCCTGGAGAAAGGCAAAAGAAAATTTTATAAACATAATGAGTATCTTGCATTATAGTGTGGTAATATTATTTCTAAGATAATATTAAACTTCATTTTGTGTATAGAATGCAAATCTGTAAAGTATTTCACGAGCCCTTGATTTATCCTATGATATTTGTAGCATTTTTTTCTTGAAAAGAAAAAGTGTGTCAAATTTCAAGTACTTTAAATGTTAGGTAAAAAAGTTGTATCTAATTTTAAAACTAAATTCAATCAAATGCTTCTTAATATGATCTATTTGAAGGGCTGGCCTCATGACCATCCTGTAGGTACAAATGATAACATTTACTATCCCAAATTATCGATTCAAATTTTGATTATATCAATAAAGGCAGTTGCAAATAAAAATGTCTACGATTTAGAAAATGTACCTTTCAGACACAATGTTGAACATATATTACAAACCTGGAAAACTGGAATCCTTGGACTGCTTAATTGGGTGTCATAAATTCATTGAAATGGCTACAAATAGGGACCACTACTTTAAGTTATTTCAGTACTTTGTTATAATATGCCCTTGAACATGGGGAGATCAGTCACAGATTTCAGAACGTAAAGAAAAACAAAATAACTTTCCTTTGGAATGTTTCTAACCTAAAGGTTTGAGGATCAACATGAGCACCTATTATAAAGTGCTCTGCCTGGTGATTCATGTCAATTGCAGCTACTTGTACCTTCAAACTGACCATGCACCTTGCTGACTCTAACCGTGATGGCTCTCTATTTACTGTTGTGCCAAAGCGATCGTTTTCACATAAAGCAATTCAGGAGAAAGTTAATCACAAGGCAATCTTGTCTTCCTTAAACTGGATTTCTGCAACAGCACCCAGGAATCTCGACAGTGAGAACATTCTCGTTGCTTTGATGCAGAGATGGTCACATCACACCCCTGTGCACCACACACGCCGGGCCGCCTAACATCTGTCTCCCCTCACATCTGCCATCTTTAACGTAGGTTCTGGATTATTTAGACAACTTATTCAAGTGAGTCAACACTTGAAGCAACATGCTTTCAACAACAGGAATCAGCTTCCTCTAACTCAGCAGGACTTTTACATCAAAGTAACTATGTCCTCCGCGTCCTATACCACTGACACATGTGAGCCAGTTAAGCTGACCAAAAAAAAAAAGTTCTAGCTCTGTTCAGTCTGATCCTTTACATCAGTTTGAAAGATAATACCAAGAGTGCAGTGAGTTCGAAGGGAGAAATTAGGCAGAAAAGAAAGAACAGGAAAGTGTGAGAGTCAAAACCTGGTTTACTTGGCTTGAAACACTGGGGAGTTACCAGTACGGGGCCTGAGCACTCCCTGAATCTTGGGGAGGAGGAGGGGAAGGAAGCCAAGCAGTTTTAGGTAAAACGGCCCCCATGGACACATCAGAAAAATCAGAGGCCACTAGAAAAGCTCTTTATTAACCTCGACTTTAACATACATTTTCTAAGCATTTGGAATATTTGAGTCCTTTCCCTCCGTATCAAGATAAACATCGGCTGCGTGCTGTGGGGGGGTGTGTGTGTGTGTCTGTGTGTCTGTGTGTCTGTGTGTCTGTGTGTCTGTGTGTGTGTTTAAAGGCACCCTTGTCTGACATGTTAGGCTGGTCTATTATCTGAACTGATATCCCCCAGAAAATAATTTTTATACAACCAATACATCAGTCGTTTAGTGAAATGGACCTGAAACCAGCTTTTGAGAGAAAAAGAGAGAAAGAAAGAGGGCTCTGGCATCACAACAGGGAAAAATCAGTCACCACCAAGGATAGAAACTGTTTAAAGGGACAGGGGAGTCTAACCTCACAGTTTTGCTAAAGATTTGCCTGGCTTCTTTAGCACCACAAATTCATAAACACATTCATAAATTCTACAAAGTAAACAATAAAAATACTATACCTTTTCACAAATATCTTCTCTAGTCAATGCCAGTGAACACAGAAAACAGGTATTTATGGGGAGAAAATCTGCTATACGGTGGTTCTGGAGATTCACTGAGGAACCACAGGGATTCTCGGGACACTCCCCAGTATGGAGGTTCAGGAATACATATTTTTAAAGAGCTCTCTGGAGAATATGATGATGAGACAGTTTGAGGAACCAAAATCGGAGTAAAACAAACAAACAAAAACCCAAAACAAACCATGGCATCAGAATGTCAACATTTGCATTAATAATAACCAATTACTTCTAAAGTTACAGGGGAATGAAATAAATGCTAGGTTTTAATGACAGCCGCAAAGAGGCCCTACATTTATGGCTAGGAATCAGTGCATTCAACATGAAGAAGGGAGCTTTCACATCTTTGTTCATTTCTGAAAAGCGCTGGTTAAAGGTTAAGTTAGTCAATCAAGCTGGCTGAGTTAACAATAGGAAACCAGTAACAAGGGCTTTGTGATTGTCCAGTTTACTGATGAGAGCTTATTATGAATTTGATATGCTTATGAAGATTAGAAGCAGATGGTCCAATGTAAATCTCAAGCAGGTCGACACATAATGTAAAAACCTGGGGCCTGTAGTCAGAAGAGTGGGCTTGAGTCCCAGACCTGCTGCTTTGTGACCTCAGGGAAGTCATTTGACCTGAGCCTCAACTTTCTTAACAATGAACCAAGATCACAGGAGATAGTAAAAGGTACTTTGTAAAATGTAAAGCATTTTTGAAATGTTGGTTGTCAATGTCATAAATGATCAGAAAATAAACATTTATCATTTAGTTTCTGCATTCCCAAATAAATGAGATAGAAACTCTATTCACAATAGAAAGGAGCTGACTAACTATTTTATTTCAAAAGGTGTTCCACTATGAAAGAGTCCACACAGGAAACTATATTCGATATCTTTAATAACTTTTAATGAAAAAGAATATGAAAATGAATATATGTATGTACATGTATGACTGGGACATGATGCTGGACACCAGAAATCGACACATTGTAACTGACTATACTTCAGTTTAAAAAAAATCCATTGCTATTTCATTTACTAATTTCTCCAATGCTTATATAGTATTAAGTGTCAGGTACAGTCTGAAGCACTTCACAAACAACTCTCTTTAACTTCTCAGCAAGCTTACCAAGTAGGTACCATTATTTTCCTCATTTTACAGATAAGGAAACTGAAGCACTGAATTTAGAAATTGCTCAAGCTCACATAGCTAGTGAGTGACAGAGCTGGAATTCATACACAGGCATTCTAGCTCCAGAATTCATGGGCTCAATGACTACAAAATGACATTCCACTAAAAGGCAATTCTATTGCACAAATCTCAAAGATGGTGTTATGAAGAGCGTCTAGACCAGATGGGAAGAAATAAATTCTGTTAAAAATGACAGGAAACTGCAATCTGGCATTTTCTGTATCAGGTCATATTTATATTGCTTAGGAAAAGTTTTTCTAGGATGATTAATCAGCACTTAAGAATTTAAATCGCCACTTAATGTATGGTTAAAACAGTAAAATTTTATGTTATATATATATTTATATATACAATATATATGTATATATTTTGGAGCTTAGAAAAAAGAGGCAGCTTTATAACTTTGCTGGACAAAGGGGATTCACAGCAGGCTAGTGCCCTCAAAACTGTGAACCCCTTATGTTATATTTATTTTATCATAGTTTTTTAAAAAGAATAAAACTCTTCAATTTATTTATTGTGTACAGTTTAAAGTATTTTACATACTCTGATTTCAAGCTGCAGAATTTTTATTTTGCAAAACTGAAGATACCACGAAGTCTGTAGCAAGAAAGCGTTTTACTGCTGTGAAAAATGATAGGGAAGTATTAGTAACATGTTGATGAAAGAAAGCACAGGAAGCCAGTGAGTCCACAGATAATTTGTAAGGCCGTGCTAATCTCAAGTGCTGTATCTCCCACAGATCCAGCCAGGCTGCCTGCTCCAGCTGGGGATGTTCAACAGAACTGGGAGAATGGGTTGAAAATCAGCCATGAAAATAAGCCTGTGCTCATTTGCCCTGAGCCTTAGAAAAGTCAGGATTGGCTTAAAGGAGTTTAAGCAAGAGTCTGAATGGATACCCAGACCTGAATCTAATAGTGAACATACGTGGTTGCTATTTTCGACTCCACATATGCTTGTTTTTTATGGAATATATGTTTACGGGAAAACAATGGCTGCATTTATTACAGACAGATGCTCAGATTCTGTTTAAAAATAGAATCATACAAGCAGGTGGGAGATCTCTGAGAATAAGACGGTTAAATATGTCACACAATCACAGTGCATATTCTGTGATCGAAACAAAATGGTAAGGAAGTGGTAACCCTGGAATTTATTTTCAAAGTCAATTTAATCAGCATTGTTTAGGGGTTTGCCTGAGTCAGACTGTTCCTGGCCCTGGGTTACAAGATCCTTTTTTTAAAAATGAAGAAGTTAATGAAAAGAAAAGAAAAAAGTTAGTATATCAATTGTAGAATTTCAGTTACGACTGTGAGTTTTGGACTTCACCATTCCCTAATGGAAGAATGTATCCAAAAGATACTCCACAACTGTTTACTAATTTAAGAACCTGACATACAGACTCATTATAAGACAGCCTTACTCATAAGGGATATGTGGCTCTGAAGGCAATTTAGTGAGGCCTGTATTTTGGCTTAAAAACAGTAATCTGACTCTGGTTTCTTTAACAGAAAATAAGCTCTTCTAGAAAGCTGAGAAAGCTACATACTGGAATTTCTTTGGAAAGATGACTGGTGGTGCACTGAGGAGTCAATATGAGAAATCCAGTTCACGCATAATACATTTTTCATGCATTTGATAATGGGCAAGGTAGCCACCTGGTCCTTCCTTTATAAACTGAGTACAGTTGGTCATATTATTTGGATTTAGACTTTTAACTTCAGCACAAGTTCAAGCTATCTAAATTCATAAGAGATGAAGTTGGGAGATGACAAAGGTGAATTTAAGAATTTATTTGGAGCAGCGAAGTCAGCATATATAAGTGTGAATGAATTTAAAAAAAAACAGAATAGAGGTAGGGAAACAACTGGTTTCATTCAGCTGCAAAAAAACATGAAAGATAATATTTCCTAGTCTCCTTCCAATTCCATCAAAGAAATCTGAAGTATTCTTGGGGCATGGCTGATCCTGGGGACTATTCATTCACCAAGGAGTCACATTAAGAAGGCTCTGGCCTATCTCCTGCCTTCAAGGGGTCGTAGCGCTTCTGTTTACACTGAGCTAAAAAAGCAAAGCAGCAGTGGCCACTTTCAGTCACGGACTGAAGAGTCAAAGGATAAGGTGAGCACTCAGTTCTATTTCCCTCAATTTCCGAAAGCACTGTATTGGTTGATTAAAAAAAACAACAACACTACAATCATGTCTTTTTTTGCCATTTGCAGCAAAATGGATGGAACTGGAGATTGTCATACAAAGAGAAGCCAGAAAGAGAAAGAAAAATACCATGGGATATCACTTCTAAGTGGAATCTAAAAAAAATGAGACAGATGGACTTATTCACAAAACAGAAATAGACTCACAGACATAGGAAACAAACTTATGGTTACCAGGGGCAGGGGGGAGGTGGAGGGATAAATTGGAAGTTAGAGATTTACAGATACAAACTACCATATATAAAATAGATAAACAGCAAGGTCGTACTGTAGAACCCAGGGAACTATATTCAATACCTTGTAAATAGCCTATAATGAAAAAGAGTATGAAAAGGAATATACATATATAACTGAATCACTATGCTGTACACCGGAAACTAATACAACATTATAAACCAATTGTATTTCAATACTATACTTCAATAAAGTCATGTCATTTTTCACAGATAATCTTAGTCACAAGAAAAGATATTACTCTCCACCTTGTCATTCTTGTTTTTTGTTTGTTTGTTTGTTTGTTTTGGTACTCCCTCCTGTAGATATGGGTTTCTAGAGGGAGGAAATAAGTAATGTAACAGTATATTTCACGTGTACTTACAATGATAGTGTCAACTAATGCTTATTAAGAGCCCACTACATATACTAACTACTATATGTAAAATAGATAAACAGCAAGTTCCTTCTGTACAGCACAGGGAACTATCTTCAATATCTTGTAATAACCTAGAATGAAAAGAAATATATGTGTGTACATGTATGACTAAAACATGATGCTGGACACCAGAAATTGACACACTGTAACTGACACATTGTAACTGACTATACTTCAATTGAAAAAAAGAGCCTACAACATGACAAGCTCTATGCCAAATACTTTCTGTGCATAATCTCAGTCAAGCCTGTAACAACTTTAGGAGGCATATACTGTTAATAACCTCCATTTTAAGATGTGGCATGTGGGATTTGTAAGGGGTAAGTGGTCTGCCTCAGGACAGACATCTAGTCAGGAACACAGCCAACCTGCAAACCCAAAGAACCTGGCTCTGGAAGTCTGCCTTTCAACCACTATGACAACTTCATTTTTCTCCTAATATACATTACTACAAAAGTTTTCTTGACAGGTTATTCACAAATTGTTCACAGTTATAGAGACATGTTCTAATTCTCTTAGACTTTTTCAGACCAAAAACTAAAGGATGCTTAGAAAACAAACAAACAAAAAGCTCTTAACCCAATAATGCCAAAATTACAGCAAATTTTACAAAAAATATGGAATTGGTATAATAAAAATCTACTGAGAGTTTGGTAGCTGTATAGATTATCTGCCACAGGAACATGGTGCAGAAACACACACACATATATACACACATACACTTTTCTTTTTCCAAATGTGATTTTCCACTGAGAATTGGCTCAATCGATTTGTATCCAGTTTCACTTCATTACCTTAAGAGCAAAACACTGCCTGATGCTCTAGTTATAAGCTAATTTGCTAAACCTTATTAAAAACTACATTCTTAGAATTTGGAGCCTCGTAAATCTTGGAAGCAAAACACTTGCTCAAATAGATGTTAATCCAGACACACCTGTCAAACGACTACTGCAAATGTAATCTGATAATATCAGAGTCCTGTCACTAGTCCTCCAAAGGGGAGCACTGAGCAACAAATAAAGAGCAAGCGTACCAGAAACTGCCATCATTCAACGTGTATATTAGAATTAAAAGGTGAAAACGTTCCTCATTTCATAGGAGGCGCAAATGTAGAAAAACATTCAACAATAAATCAGACCACTGCCTATGCATATGTAAATTGGCACAGTATAGAAATAGAAAAGAATCGGACCCTATAGTGAGACATCTTGGCTCCAATCATTGCCCCATCACTTGGCAGCTGACTGACCTTGGACTAGACATGTAGCCTGAATATCAGTTTCTTCCGTATGTCAAATAACGATGTCTATCTTCATGGGGTTTCTGTAAGACTTCAAATATGATATTTATTATATTATTATATTATCTCCCCAGTCCTTGGCCTGGGGTAGGGACTCAATTACGTGTTTGCTGTTTATGATTATGGGCTTGCTGAGTTACTGGAGTCAGGGCAGTGCACACTGACATCAGAGCTCTGTGCTGGAGGATATTTACCAGACCAAATTTATATTCAGTGTCTCATCAATGCTGGTAATTTCTACTCTATGTTTATCGTTGCACAGAAAAGAAATCAACTTACTTGATAAACTACTATAGGATAACAAGTTGTGTTATTTCTATTCACAGACTGCGGGAATGAGGGTAATGTGATTTCAGTCACTTGGCTGCCTTCTCAGGAGTGCTGAAACTTCAGGAGTGGTATTTCTGAAGATACAGGTTACAAAGAAGGGTGACATCCTCTGCACTATTATTAGTATGTCTGTTAGAATAATCCTAGGGGCTCAACATGAGGCCTGTGTCTTCTTCATGCTGCATATCTGTTACTCGTTGGCAGCACGGGCTTTTGCTAAGAGTGATCCAGGGTAGGGAACCAACATTCAAACATTATCAGTCATGGAGCCACAGAGGAGAGGACTCTGGAGGATGGTGCTCTGGACCCAGGCACATGCTCAGATATTGATCATTCACTGAAACTCGTCGGCCTCACCCCACCACAAGAGCTCCACACATGCAGCTCTACTTTATAACAGGAAGGCAGAAACCTGGAAAAACTTGGTGAACAGCACTCACGACCACCCTAATTAGGAAGCAGAGTTCCAGAAGTTGCAGAGCTCAGGTTTAGCAATACGGTATTGCTCCCTTCTCATCTCACTGGAAAATACAGGCAACTTCGTATTACAATGGGTAAATACCCAAACAACATCTGGTACCCCAAGAAATGGCTGCATATCTGCAGGTATATACTACATACAGTAGAGGGCAGTCTATTAAAATATATAACAACAACAACAAAAAAAATCCATTCACATCATGGACCAAAAGAATCCAACAGGAGCATCATAGCATCATGAGTGAACTACTAACATTTTCTTGACAATATAAAGAACCAGAAAAGGGTAGGCCAAGCAATCATTGGTTGGAGTACCTAACCTATGTCTAATAAAAATTAAAATGACTCTATGTAACCTGTAAGATAGATGATCAACTTAAAGACACTAGGAGTATTAAGTTTCAAATTATACATCAGCAATTTACCAGCAATAGATTATGTATACTGCTGAATGACAAGAATGACTTGAAAGCTGTTTTCAATGAGGCTGTTACTACTGGGTGAGACACGTGAACCCAGTGCAGCAAGCATCATTCCCAGGCGAAAGGAAGTGAACGACTAACAAAGGAATCAGGAGAAAAGCAAAGTGAGACAGGAAGCCGCCGCCACCGCTGCGTCCCTACACTAGAGGGGATAAAACCAGAAAACTCTGACACCTCAGGTTGAGAAAATGTGGTCAGTGGTTCTCTCTCTCTGGGATGCACATGAGATTCATTTGAGGGACTTAAAACTACTAAGGCCTGGCTGGCCCTCCTCCCAGAGCTGATTTAATGGATCCAGTGGAGTGGAGTCCAGTGAAGCCCAGGCATTGCTTTGTTTTGGTTGTCCTTTTGTTGTTGTTACTGTTTTGTAAAGCCTTTGAATGCAAAGCCAGGCTTCAGAAATGCTAAACCAAGTCATGCAGTCTATCAAACAAAAAGTAAACTTGCAAATAATGGGTTCTGCAGACCAGCACCTACTAAATACAAAAGAAAACAACATTTGTGCTCATTGGGGAAAGAACTGTATTCCATCCATCACTTCTTAAAATAAACAGGTACCCAGCATATATTCATGGCTATTTTCTCTGAGTAATTACCAGAGTGACATCTATTTTGAATATATACTATAAGAGAATCAAGGTTTCTTTAAAAGGGGGAAGGGAATTTCAGCTCTTTATACTACTGATCTTCTAGTAAGTGAAAAAAATAAAATGTATGAGTGAACTAATATAAATTACAAATACACAATCTAAATATTGCCTTCAACGTTTCTAAAGTACATCCTAGAGTATCTACGAGTGATTTTATTTATTGGGGAAAAGCTTATCTATCACCTGTATGAATAGATAGTGACAGAGCTCTGTTTTCTTTTCAACAATAAAATAAGTTAAGTTGGGGGGTCCCCTAAATATATCACCTAGGGTGACTACTCAAAAGAAAAAAAAAAGAGAGACAAATACGAACATTTTCAGAATTTAAAACTTAAAAAATACCGTATTTTCTCATAACTGCATATAATGTCTTTCTAGAAGAGCTTATTTCTCTCCCACTGTAAAACATACTGCAAAATAAAGATAAGCCATAGTCAGTGAAAACCCTGAAATAGTATTTAATCACTTGTTAAACTAAGCTTGCTCACATTAGGAGAAAATGATGTTGAGATAATATATGAAGTCAGCTTAAGCACTGAGAGCCATGCATGCCTACCATTCTTTGTCTACTTTTAGAAAAGCAGCTCAGACAATGGGTGTCTCCCTCCTCTCTTCTACAAAAATCTTTAAGAAAGTCTACACTGCGGGGAGGATACAGGTCAAGCGGTAGACCACATGCTTAGCATACACAAGATGCTGCGTTCAATCTCCAGTACTTCCTCTAAAAATAAATTAATAAGTAAACTCTCCCATCTCAAAAAAAAATTTTTAAAGTCTACACCCTCCTATACATTCTTTTTGTGTAAGTGATCTTTTCTGTGGGGTGGGGGTGTGAACTGAATACCCGTATCAATGTGGTTCGCTGCAGAGACAGCATTTGAGGATGCAGGCGCTCCAGTGCAGAGAGGACTATGGGAGATTAAATTCCTGGGAAGTCTAGGCACAGAACTGTAGGCTGAAGTCAATACTATCTCCATCTCCAAGGGACAGAGACATCTCAGCCATCCCTGGGTTAGACGCAGTGTGATATTATTCATTTTCAAACAATTTCTGTATGTATCATTGTGGACCATCTTTCGATCTTGGTTGCCAGTATCTCCTGAGTTGACCTCTTTGCTTTCTTGACTTCTCACTGGGGCAGTGAGGCTCCCGTCATGGGTGAGTCTCTCCTTCCTGGCAAGTGGAGAGCCTGACACAGCTGGGAATAGGGAGCCGGAGCACAGCAGGACGGTCTGGCGGGCGGCGGCTGAATGTGAGAGAAAAGGGAGCAGAAACTGTGGCCTTGGATGAAGAGGCCCACAGAAGAAGGTGCCACTATTATATCAGCTCCAAGTGAGGAAGTAAAGAAGATACGGATGAGGAGAGAATAAGGGACAAGTACCCCGCATGACAGCACGGAGGAGAGCCTGCGCTGAGTCCGCGGGCACCCAGTGACTCATCCACCCAGAGCACCCAGCCAGTCGGGGGAGTGGGTGAAACATACACTTAATTTTTTTCTGTCCTCATTCTTGCTTTAGGAGGCTGCTTAATTTAAGCAGCCCTGAATTCCCGGGTCTTTGCAAGAATTTCTAAGTCTGATTTCATGCTTTCCGAAGGTTGAAAACTTACGGCTCCTGATTCTTGAATTTACTTTTGTTTGGCATCAGATTTTTTCCCTTGTCCCAGGAATGAATGGTGGGCTCCCTGCAATCAGACTACTCAAATTTATCCCGACAGAACTCAACTCCTGAGAGTAACGCTAGTTCAGATGATGTAAAAATACATTTTGATTTTTTTGTACATATTTAAATAGGATTTCTGCAGAATGCCCTGCTCTTTATCACACTGTCAACTATTTCAGATTCTGAGGTCCGCTTCACGAGAAGCTAGGCGGCTTCCCTACCTTTTAGAAAAGGGGAGGGGCACAGAAGGGAGGACATGCCTTCCTGTCTTCTGTGGCTGCCAGCAGGAGCACATCCAAAGTGGCAGAGCAGAGAAGGTGCCTCCCACGAAGGTGACTGGCTCACAACTACCGTGAGACGAATGTAAGTCATGTCATTCCACACCTAAAGATTTTTACTGCAAGAGCCTTCCTTGCCAGCTGCTTTCAGGCTGAATAGAACAAAGATGCTGTTTATGCCAGAGACACAGTAATAGTTCACCGGAAAGTGCCTCAAATTTCCACCAGTTTACTCACACTGTGGATTCAATGGCATGCCTTAAAGGTAATACGTCTGTCTGTATATTTTCATATATATATATATATATATACTTCTCACTATAAAATAGAAATCATCCAAATTGATTCAGAGGCATTCACATTTCTGACATCTATTTTTTAATCACATTTCTAATGGAAGCATGGTTTGCAGATGAAGTTTCAGTATTAGAATACAGACACAGATAACTGGATTAATGTGTAACAATTAAACCAATCATGAAAACAACCCCAATTCACTTCTCTCACCAACTTGAGAATTCAGCCTACTTGTTAATTGCAGTGTGTGATTTAAAATTTAAAAAGAGTCAAAAATACTGAAGGAGTTAGTATAATGAAATATTCTCTTTGAAATTTGAAAAATCTGGTTGTATTCCATAATTAATTTTTCCTGTGAGCTAGGGCTACAACTTAGAGACTTCTCAAGAGAATTAAAAAATTACCAAATGATAATCTTAAAAGTGTTTCAAAAGGCAATTAAGTCTTCAGTTGACTTATACTATATTGCCATTAGAGAAATAAAATTTAAAACTATCCTCTGGGTATTTTTATGTCCACACTTCCTTTAAAAAAAAGCTACTTTAAAATACAAATATTTGAGGGAGGAGGGGGGTTGGAAGGGACAGACTGGGAGTTCGAAATTTGTAGATACTGACAGGCATATGTAGAATAGATAAACAAGATTATACTGTATAGCACAGGGAAATATACACAAGATCTTGTGGTAGCTCACGGCGAGAAAGAATGTGACAATGAATATATGTATGTTCATGTATAACTGAAAAACTGTGCTCTACACTGGAAATTGACACAACTTTATAAACTGACTATAATTCAATAAAATAAAATTTAAAAATACAAATATTTGAGTTTAAACAAATAATATATACCATTTTGTGTACATAAATATGAAAGTAGGTAATTATGTATCTTTGAGGATCTGAGACAAATGGCCATAATTAAAAACAAAGGCGTTGATGTTATTGCCCCTACCTCTAATGTGATACTGTAATGTCCAACAAACGCTGCCTGGATCCATGACCGTGAATGGGGGTCACCCAGGAATTCCACGTGATACTGCTCAACATTTCCATCCTGGTCATGAGTCACGTATTTTCCTTTAAAAGGATCAGGGCAAAGTATTCCTGGCCAGCTTTTGAAAGAAAATATTTTTAATTATTTTGATGTTTTAAAAAAAGGCAGACATTAACATATATGTCACAATCTTATTTCACATTTCCTCCTTTGAATTTTAAAAACTTTTTCATGAATTTTAAACATATTCATCTTTTTAAAGTAGGAGATTCAATTGATGCAGGTAATCATTTGTATCTTTGTAGATACAGAAAGCTTTGAAATAGTCACATACTTAAGATATTCATAAAATATGAGGAGAAAGAATTATAAGACAAAAGAATGATTTCCAAGGTCTCTGAGAGACATTTAGGCATTGCTAATAGGAAAGATAAGAGACTAAAGGATTCATCCGATTCATGGCAGGCTCGAATCAAGTCTTACCAGTCAGAATGATTAATTATGCAAATGTTAACCCAAGGACATGGCTTCTGACAGGGCAGAAGAGAGCCAGTGTTTCATGAACCAGGCCCGCCAAAGGGGTTCTGGTAGGTTAGGCTAGGATGACACTGGAGATTGTCACGACTCTGGGGAAAGTGTTGAAATAGCGCTCAGCAGTTCTGTAACGCCCCCCACCCTCCCACCCCCACCCAATCTGCCCCACTGGCCATGACCAAATCGCTAAAAATCCTCAGTATTGGAAGTAAGGTTTATCCTTTACTGAACATAAATCCTTTAGGGGTGTGTTCTTTCATGACATAAACCTCTACAAATCCCTTGATATGTTTCATTTTCCCATTTGGCAAAAACATACTACATACATCAACTAAGTTTTAGCCCTGTTACCAATCTTTCGTGACTCTGATCTACTGTGCAGAGGAGAAAGCAGGCAGGGAAGGCAGCAAGTAAGACCAGGAAGCTGGAACTAAGGAATGTACAGTAGAAATCTTACTGAATTTTATTTTTTTTTCAGTTTTTATTTTGGGGGGCATTTCATTATTTATTTATTTAAATACTTTACTGAGGTGAAATCCACAATCTAGAAATTAACCATTTTTGAAATGAACATCTCGGTGGCATTCAGTACATTCACAATGTTGTGCAAACACCACTTCTGTCTAGTTCCAAAACACTTAAAGCACCCAAAATGCAACCTCTTACACATTAAGCATTTTCCCTCTCTGGGCGCCCTCCTCCAAGGCCCTGGGAACTGACTGAATTTTATAGCCCACGATCCAAAATATGCCTATCTGATATACTCAAACATCCAAAAATCTGTGCAACTGTCAAGTTCTACTTCAGTTTGCAGCACAACAGAGCGAAAAAGATAGTGCGGTTCAAAATAAAGCATCCAGGCCCCAGCTCTGCCTTCAGTCCAACAGGAAGCCTCGAGTGGGTAACCAGGTGTCAACGTGACTCTGGCTCCTCGCTGTGCTGCTTCAGAGCTCAAACGAACACGTGCTTTATGCACATACGTTTCCTGGCAAATTGCAATACTGCAAAGTGCCATCATTATGGTCTGAATTGTGTCATCCCACCAAGCCCCACCCCTGTCCAAAGTCATATGTCGAAGTCCCGAGCCCCAGTGCCTCAGAATGTGACTGTATTTGGAGAGAGGGTCTTTAAGGAAGTAACTAAGTTAAAAGGTGGGCTCTGATCCAACATGACTAGTTTTCCTATAAAAAGAGAAGATTAGGACCCAGACACACACAGAGGGAAGACCACGAGAAGGCACAGAAAGAGAGACTACCCACAGGCCAAGGAGAGACCTCAGAGGTCAACCCTGCTGACACCTTACCTCAGACTTTTAGCCCCCAGAACTGTGAGAAAAGAAATTTCTGCTATTTTAAGGCACTCAGTCTGTGGCAACCCTAGCAAACCAATACAATCATGTATCAAGTAAGATTAACTGGTACAAGTGAAAAGTAGAAAGAGTGATAGAAAGTTTTTTCCTCATTTACATAATTATTTAGAAACTAGATAAATTAGATGCTTAGATAATTTTAAAATGTAAAGGAAGCTGTAAATCATGTCATAAAGAATCTGAAATCACAAAGATACAAAATCTATAAATGGCCTGGATTTGAGGACTCTAGCTTGTTAATCTTCTGCTAAATTATCCTTGATATTAAAGTTATATTACAGTTATAAAGTCATAAACATAGAAATGTATCTTCCATAACCAACCATAAAAAGACTTTACAGATATAAATTGATAAAACAATGTAAACTAAGGGAAATATTTCATGCTTACTATTATTAATGTAAAAAAACAGATTCCAGGAAGTTGAGTCCCAAGGACAGCTGTCAGCAGGTGGTGACTTGGGGGAGTGTCGGAATGGAGCAGGCACCTGCTCTCTGAATGCTGAGCAGCACCCTGTAGCTCCTGGGTCACTGAGCTGGGAAGGAGACATGGGGGGCTGGCTGACTGCTAGCCCCGGATCATGGAAAAGGAAGGGCTAGAAAATTAAAAATTGAGTCAGACTATCTGGAACCCAAAGCAGCCTGATATTTGGAAGAACTGGAAATGATAATGGAAAGTCAAGTGAAAATTCAGGACCTAAATGAAGACCATCTGGTTATTATCAGGTTCATGTCACAGCATCTTATTGCTATTTGGCGACTCTGAGCTGCGCTTAAGAGTTAAACTTGGGGCAGTTTATCTTTTAAACTTACAGTGGAAACCTACATTTCTGAAGGAACCCACTCAAGAGAAGAAGACTTCAACATGCAGATAAATGACTAAGATTGAGCGGTAACTATAACGGAGACCCCCCCACCTTATCACAAGTCGAGGAACAAGTCGTTCCTTCAACATGATCAATGGCTATTTTAAAAGCAACGAAAATGTGACTGTTACATTATTATGTGTTTAAACTCATTATAAAATGTAGGGAGCTCACGTTTAATACTAGGTGGTTTGGATCTCACAGCGATTTAAAAAAGGCTCACTGCCAACCAGTACCAAATTATAAGTAGCACCTATTCCATTCGGTGTAAAACAGTCTTTTCTAACAGTTTTTCTAACACTTAACACACTAAAGAATGAAATATTTTGCAGTTATTATGTATAAGATGAGCCACTACTGTTCTGACATAAATTCTGATACAACTATTTTTTAAGTCAACCCTATTGGGCCCAAGAGTACTCAATTTAAATCATTACTCTATTAAATATAAATAAGAAGAGATGACACCTAAAAAGAAGTAGAAGCCAACAGAAGAAAAACACCTCCTGTTCATTATTTAAAAACATTATATTAAAGAAAATATTGCATGCTGATTTAAATATGAATTATGAAAAGTATTACCAAATGTCCAAATAACTGGGGCATTTTCAGGTGGTGCAAAGAAATTCTAACTCCTAATTCACACATCTCAGCTAAAACAGAATGTAGCGAACTGCAGGAAAAGCTGAGTGGAGGCAACAGATGCAGAAAGCGTGATTACTTCCCCTACCTGCTACATCCATCATCTCTGACTTGCTGTGATTGAAGAAAGAAGTTGAAGTCCATTTTTTGCCCTCCCTCTGACCTCAATTTGAGTTCCAAAACTGTCAGAGATGATAGTGCACTGAACATTCTACTTCCCGATTTTTCACTTTCATATTGAGGAGAAATTCTGTAAGTGTTGTCTGGGGACTTAAAGGTGGACAGGAAAAGTTAGAGCAGGCCACCCAAAAGAAGGGGATCAGAAATACAAGGACAGTGTAAGGTCAGTCTCAAAACTGGTGGGTGGTGGAAGGTAAAATGTAAAAGTCACGGTCAAATAGACACCAGGTGTTGAAATCCACTTGTAGGACAAGAAACTTCAAAGGAACTGAAAACATATCGCAAAAAAACTCACACATTCCTTCTCCAGTGGATATGATCTTTAATAAGATAGCCATTGCCTTCAGTAGAAGGTGAAGCTTAAGCACAGTGTCTGTCGCCAGGTATTTATACCCAATGAGAAGTACATAACTTTCATTTTCAAATTGTGATCTAGATGTTTAAGAAGACAGCAAATATTTTACTTGGGCCTCATTTCTAATCGCTGGAAAAGAAAATGGATGAGTTGGAATTACCACTAACTTCATGTTATATTTGCCAAGGAATCTCCTTGCTGTATACCTAACTGCAGGGGCTGATGGGGAGAGGAAATTTCCCACTCACACACATACACACGCATTATAAGAACATAAATCCATAGGCAGAAGAATGCAAGTAAGAAGTAATTAAATAAAATTTTATAATGTTGAAAGGGTCTAGTAGAAATCTCAATTTTTAAGTATATACACTATATTTAAAAAGTATCACTGGATTGGCTCATTAACTTACAGGCATATTTAATTACTAAACTGTTCAGACTACAGTATTTAGAATGTGCATACATTTTCTATAAATTAACTTTCATATTTATGAGAAATCTTTGTAAAATGTCTATGTAAACATGCCCAAGGCAGCTGCCCTATATAGAGCCCTGTTTCTCCTTACCAATGCCTTTTCTTACACTATATGGGATATGCACATGGGATACACACTGTTATTTTAACTTTGAATTTCTGTGCTCTTTCTAGCTCAATACAATGTAATTGATCAATGGGGAATCCTCCTGCACTGCTGGTGGGAATGCAGTTTCCTGCAGCCACTGTGGAAAACAGTATGGAGATTTCTCAAAATACTAGGAATAGACTTACCATATGAACCAGGAATCCTGCTCCTGAGCATATATCCAGAAGGAACCCTACTTCAAAATGACACCTGCACCCCCAATGTTCATAGCAGCAATATTTACAATAGCCAAGACATGGAAACAGACTAAATGTCCATCAACAGATGACTGGATAAAGAAGTTGTGGTATATTTATACAATGGAATGCTATTCATCCATAAAAAATGACAACATAACGCCATTTGCAGCTACATGGATGTTCCTGGAGAACGTCATTCTAAGTGAAGTAAGCCAGAAAGAGAAAGAAAAATACCATATGAGATTGCTCATATGTGGAATCTAAAAAAAAAAAACATAAATACAAAACAGAAACAGACTCATAGACATAGAATACAGACTTGTGGTTGCCAAGGAGGAGAGGAGTGGGAAGGGACAGACTGGGATTTCAAAATGTAGAATAGATAAACAAGATTATACTGTATAGCGCAGGGAAATATATACAAGATCTTATGGTAGCTCATAGTGAAAAAAAATGTGGCAATGAATATATGTATGTTCATGTATAACTGAAAAATTGTGCTCTACACTGGAATTTTAACACAACATTGTAAAATGACTATAACTCAGTAAAAAAAAGTTCAAACAAACAAACAAACAAAAAGATTAAACAGGCATTGCTTCATTCTGTATAAGCCTCTCTAGCTTTTTAGCTTTATTGGAGAGGGTGAATTCTTCCGAGAAAAAAATACCTCTGAGATGTTGACAAGATTGAGGTTCTGAGCCTTCGAAGCTAAGTGTGAGGCCATGCACTAACAAGAAGGGACCCCGGTAATGCGACACTACTAAGTGTCTCTGTAGCCAGCTGACTGGTCTTTTCGCTTGAAATTTCAGCCTCTCTAACATTTCCTAATTAAGAGCTGATGTTTGGCTGTTTTTCTTTAGTAGATCAATTCTGTCCTTATACTCTATGACTGAAATTTATTCTGTTAGCATCTTTCTATGTATTTGTGGTACTGGATAAGCCATACAGCTGTGGATTTGAGTTTCTTAGTCTGTATTTTAAGTCTGTGTTCATCTGTACTTAGTTCATAAAGAGGAATACATGTGAGCACGTAGCCAAATGCTTTCCGTTCTTTCCAGTAATCAAGAACAGAGATACAGCTGTATTTGGGGGCATTCTGATGGTCCTAATCAGAGATTAGAAATAACTTAGGGACTAGACTAAAATATTCTTCATTTGTATTTCAAATCCTAACCCGCAGTTACAAGCACAAAACTGCAGAAGAAATTCCTAATCAAATTTCTAACATAAAATTTCAGATACAATGAAAAGATTCAAATCCATTTCCTGAAGTAGAGTTAACTGAACCTTCAGAACTTCCATTAGAAAATACAAATGGTCTGCTTCCAAAATGTTCATCTGAGATATGAAAAATGACAGGGGACTACAAATACCTTCATAACTAACTTCAAAAATGTGTGTTTACATTGATGTCTTTTAAAAATATTTGTCCTTACATAACTATCTAGTTCCTCCTCATGCCCATCCTAATTATTACACATAAGTCAATTATATATATATCTGTATATATGTGTGAACATTTCACATTTAACCCCTACAAGAGTTCTCGGTAACAAAAGGTGCATATCTCAGAGAGATTTCCACATCTGAAAAGATATCAGTGTACCAGTGTGCTCAGACTGCCACAGGAAAATGCCACAGATTGGGTGGCTTAAATAACAGAAAATTTTTTCTCACAGTTTTAAAGGCTAGAAGTCCAAGATCAATGTGTTAGCAGAGCTGGTTTATCTCGTGGCCTCTCCTTGGCTTGCAGATGGCTGCCCTCTTGGCGACTTCACATGGTCTCTCTTCTGTGCACAGGCATCCTTGGGGTTTCTCTGTGTGCCCAACATTTCCTCTTCTTACAAGAACACCAGTCAGATGACATTAGGGCCCACTCTAATGGCTTGCTGTAACTTAATCATCTCTTTAAGAGCCCTTCCTCCAAATACAGTCACATTCGGAGGTCAGAGGTGTAATGCACGACTTTTAGGGGAACACAATTTATCCAGCAACAGTACGTGACAGAGTAAGAACACAAATCTAGGTAATGACTTGAAGCCTCTCGTGTGTGTGTTAGAACAAGCTCATCAGTCTCCCCATGAGAGCAAACATCTTACATTTTTCATGGAGAAAAGGTGAAAATAAATGAAAATAAGATGATGGGAGAAAAGGAAGATTTAAAAAGATAGGTGGCAAAACTCATGAAAGAAATTTTACAGTTTTCAGTAAAGACTAAACTGAATGGAATACAAGAAAAAAATGAGTTCTATTGGTAGTTCCTTTAGAAAAATAAAAGCTGGAAGGGGAAAAAATATTTGAATTTTAAAAAATGAAAAGATGAATACAGTTGAAGAAAAAGTAGTACCAAAGATAACCAAAGAAGATCCACCATAAGTAATACAGGAGTCCCAAAATAAAATCAAAGCAATGAACAGAATAAACTGCTTACAATTAAAAAAAAAACTTGGGAGTTTGAGATTTACAAATGTTAGCCACTATATATAAAAATAGATTTTAAAAAAGTTTATTCTCTATAGCACAGGGAACTATGTCCAATATCTTGTAATAACCTTTAATGAAAAAGAATATGAAAATGAATATATGTATATATATGCATGACTGGGACATTGTGCTGTACACCAGAAACTGACATATTGTAACTGACTGTACTTCAATTAAAAAAAAACTTAATTGAAATAAAAAGACTTGAAAGCTCATGCTGAAAATATACACTGCATATTTGGGAAAATCAACTCTGAGCAGGAAACATTGAGCTATACAATAGTATACATACAAAAATCTAAAGAAAAAAAAAACAAATCTTTTAGGTACCTAGGGAACAATTACAGAATACACTTTTTTTTTCAAGATAGGCCATGCTGAGCCATAAAATAAGATTCAATGAAATTGACTACAATACATTTAAATAAGAAATCAATAACCATAAGGTATTTTAAAACTCCAGATATTTAGTGATTTAAAAACACACTTCTAATAACTCATTCCAAAGAAGAAATCACAAGCTGAATAGTAATAAAATACAACATACGAAAATTTGTGGGACTTAGCTAAAGTAGTACTTAAAAATTTATAGCTTTAATTGCCTGTATCAGGAGGAAAAAAGATTTGAATCAGTTATCTAAGTTTCCAATGTAAGAAACCAGAAAAAGAAGAATTAAACCCAAAGAAATCAGGGAAAGAACAGTGAGATCAGAAAACAATAAATAAGAAACCACACAAACAATAGAGAAAAAGTTACCTTTGAGAAGTTTTGAAAATTAATAAACTTAGCAAGACTATCCCTCAACAGTTTACTATAAAACAACAACAAAAACCTTACCTTGGCCAATTCTGTAATTTGACCAAAACCAGGCTTCCAAGTGGGAGCTGTGAATAGACGATCTTAAATCCACTCTCATGAAGCTGGGACTCTTCGGGAAAGTCTTCTTCAGAAACAGAGCACTTATTATACCTTGAGTCGGTGTTCATGAAGCAGTACCATGGTTCACTGTGGTCAACTCTGGCTGCATCCTCACTTGACAACAATCTCCATTTCAAACAACTTTCATTCTCACACTGAACCCACATTTTGTTTACATACTTCTTGTTTTCCACAGAGGACTCCATTGCAGTATTACACTCTTCTACTATTATCTTACTATCTAATTTTTCTTTTTCTTTTTCCATAAATGCATTCAATCTGGAAAATAAATCAGAGGAAAATAAAAGAATAAACATTTGAAAAATATGAAAATGAATATATGTACGTATATGCATGACTGGGACACTGTGCTGTATACCAGAAATTGACACATTGTAACTGACTATACTTCAGTTAAAACAAAGCAAAACAAAAAAAGAATAAGGATTTGAGAGTGTAAGGAGAAAAAATTCCAGCCAAATTCTGAGAAATAGCTCTTTGATACCTTCTTTTTTTTTAATTTTTAAAAATTTGTTTAAAGGGGAGATAATTAGGTTTATTTGTTTATCTTTTTAATGGAGGGACTGGGGATTGAACTCAGGACCTCATGCATGCTAAGTGTGCACTCTACCACTAGCCATACCCTAACCCGCAATATCTTTTTTTTCCGATTCTACTGTTTTATTTTTATTATGTACTACATAATACACTGTATGCTACACAATACACTACATAACCTTCTAGCAAGAGTAGGACAAGCATAACTGAGTTATTTTTCATCAGGAAAAGTGCCTTGTTAATCAATGTTCTCCAAACCCTTTGACACATAGTAATGATTAACTCCAGAGATACATCTATCTCTTTCCATCAAACTCCTCTGATATGGATAACGGGCAATCCTTTTTTCCTTGCCCCGTTACTGAACCTGTGGACGTGTGCAGTGGCCATTCCCAGGATGGACAAGCACGCGGCCATGACGGCAAGCCCTGGGAGAATCTCGAACCGCATCGCTCTGGGAAACCAAGAACAAACACTTCTTTCCAGGCCCCTGAAAGGTGCCCCGGCTTCGGTCCCTTCCCGATAAGCTCCCCAATACCTTGACTACCCCCTCTCTATCCTATAAAGACTACACTCGTTGAACATGTTACGTTTCCACCTATCCAGAAACAAAAGAACAAAATAGAAGCCTCAATCACTCTGGTCACAAATGCTCCAAAATTAAAAAGAAGAAAAGTCTGATATAGTAGAAGAATAGTAGAAGTTAACTGTAATACCTATTGTACTATTATTAGTACAAAGCTGGTAGATATCCAATGCTTCTGCCGTAATAAAAATGAAATCTCATTCAGTGCTATGAGGCAGACATTATTCTAAGTGCCTTATGCACATGGCTTACATAGTCTTCACAACCTTAATATGACCACTTTTAGGGGGAAAAGGAAAGCTAAGAAAAGTAATTTGTTTAAGGTTCCAGGTCTAGTATATGGTAGAGTTGGGCTTTAAATGCAGACAGGTTTCCCTCCCCTGCAAATTCTGTGATCTTACCCAGGAGACTGTACTGCCTGCTGGCTATATGATGTATATAAAATGTAGCAATTATTTAACCATATGAAAATTTGGAATTTATTGTTAAAAATTAAAGGAATCTTTTGTTTATATAGTTTGGGGTCTTTTATCCATTAATTCAAGGGATATGAGTAAAAACTTTCCAGAGCTTTTTTATTATGAAAATTTTAAACACATAAAAAAGTTAGAATTATACGATTAAGTCCCAAACTACTAGCTTCAAGAATAATAATGTGCATACTAAAAATAATTAATATAACTGAAATACAAGTAAAACTAATTATTAGCAGTCTTAATTTGCAATACAAAAACTATTTTTCAAAAAAGACTTAGAGATACCATATTAATAAATTAGTAGAACACTACTATTCAAGTAGAAGTGCCATTTGAAGCAGTTCTTAATTCTGAGTTAATTATATATTTAGAAACTCACTTATCACATACCTTCGCATGGTCACTACAAAGTGCTTTAGAAAAAAATTTGCCAATGTATTCCAATAGGCATAGTTCACAATTTTTGACCTATTAATCCCACTCATGTGAATGTATCCAGAGAAAATAAACGTAAAAGAGACTAACCTATACATTGCAAAACCAACAATATTCACTGTGCACGATTTATTGTATTGAAAGAGTGGAAAAATTTAAAAACAGGAAGAACAAAATCTAAAGGAAGACAAATATAAAATTTTGCTAATGATATATATATATTTAAAATTTGGTTAATTCTTTAATTGGTGAGGATATTCATGAGGAATAACTCTGCATTTTAGACTGCAGTTGAAGTGAAGTCTTTTTCTCTACTCTATGGGTCACTAGACAGTAGAGCAGAAATTTCTTGAGTCCAGACTTTGGAGCCAAATTACATGTGAATTCCTGGCTCTGCTAATCACCAGCTGTACATCCTTGGGCAAGGCACTGTTTTTCACTTCACTTCACATTTGGTGTAACTTCATCGTGTGTGTGTGTGTGTGTGTGTGTGTAACAGCTTTTTTTCTTTTATTTCCAATCCTTCTGTCTTCTCTACTACGCTGGCTAGGACACGTATAATATGGAAGCCATGACAGTGGACTTATTTTTCCCTAATTTTAAAGACAATGATTCTATTATTTGATGATAAAGTCAAATATATATGCATGTTTTTTGTAGAAACCATTAAAAGATAATAAAAAGTAGTTTTCCTTCAATTACCAGTTTACTAAGAGTATTTTGAGGGGGGTTAAACATGAAGTGGTGTTGAATTTTATCAAATGCTTTTCTGAATACTGAGGTGAATATAAGATTTTTCTTTTTAATCTGTGAATCAGGTAAGTTGTGTTAATGAATTTATTAATGATAAACCCACTTGCACTCTGGGTAAACGCTATATGGTCATGTCATAAGATTTTTTTCTTTAACATATATTATTGCGTTCAGTTTATTAATAATTATATAAGATTTGTTCATATACGTGTTTATAGGTGAGACTCGTCTATTACTTTCATTTTTCCCCTTTTGTCTTTCTGGTTTTGATATCAAGATTAAAATGGTCTCATAAAATGAGATATAGAATATCCTCCTTTATTGGTAAGTTTGCTTAAGGGAGGAATTTCTAATTTTGTCAAACATTTAAGAATTCTAAAGAGGCACAAACTACTATGTATAAAATAAATAACCGACAAGGATAGATTGTACACGTACAGCACAGGGAATATGGCTAGTATTTTATAGTAACTTTAAATGGAGTATAATCTATAAAAATATTGAATCACTATGTTGTACACTTGAAGCTAATAAGTCAATTATATTTCAACCAAAAAAATTAAGCAACCAGAAGCAAACAGAACAAAATGTTACTATCTGCTAAGTCCATGCAGTGAGTACATAGGTATTTCATGTTTTCTCTATACTGGAAATCTCTCATAACTAAAAAATGAAAAATTAAAAATAGTTTAAAAAACCATAAATTAGTAAAACTGATAGAACATTATGAATCATGTAGAAGCATTCTCTAGAAGATTTGCACAAATACGAATATTTGCTTATTTTCTCCAATCTGTCATGAAACAAACTGAGAATTTTTCTTGTAATGAATTTTAAATTTGCAAACAATAAAAGTTTCTTTGAGAATACACACACAAAAAAGAATTCCAGGGTAACTACTGTACCTCTCAGTATGTTCTTTCACTCTGAATTTGTTTATACCATTTTTTTCAATTCATTTATCTTGTCAGAGTTTTGTAAACAACCAGAGTTTCAGTCTTCTTATTTATTCATTTTTACTTATTTTTTATTTTTTTAAATTTAAAATTTTATTTTTAAATTTAAACAATTTTTATTTTATTTTTATTTTTAAATTTTTATTTCTTTATTATTGAGTTCAGTCTTCTTATTTATTTTTTTCAATTCTATCTATATTAATAGCTGCATTTTATTTTTTCCTTCCTTCTACTTTCTTTGGGAATTCTTTGTTGGCCTTTCTCTTCTTGAGTTGATGCTTAGTTAATTCATACTCAATCTTTTTTTTAAACTTTATTAATTTTATTACATTGTGGTAAGAATACTTAACATGACATCTACCCTCTTAATCTTTTAAGAATGTAATAGAGCATTTAATTTCAATTTCATTAAAGAACTCCTTCTAGTATTTCTTGTTGGGCAGGTTTAGTGAAGATGAACCCCTTTATCTTTGTTTGTTTCAGAGTATCTTTATCCCTCCTTCAATTCTGAAGGACAACTTGGCCAGAAAGAGTATTCTTGGTTGGTAGTTTTCTTTCTTTCATGAGTTCTTTCAGAATTTTGAATGTATCATCTCCCTCCCTATCTTCACTCTTTTTTGTTCTTTGTGCTCCTCTGATTGTTTGAGTCCAGTGAGCTATCTTCAAATTCATTTATCTTTTCTTCTGTTTGATCTAGTCTGTTGTTGAACACTTCTTTTGAATTTTTAGTAACATATGATTTCTTTTTAGAATTTTTATATTTCCTCCTCCTGTTGAAATTCTCACAGTGCTCCTGCATTGCTCTCCTGACCTCAGTGAGCAGCTTTATAATGATTTTGAATTATCTGGCACGTAAATCACTTATCTCCCCTGGTTTTTTCACTGGGGTAAGCCAGGGGGAGAAGACATGGAACATTTATTTCCACATGGTCATTCAGGGTCCCATGGGACTACTAATTGTGTGCCCTATTAGTTCTCAGATGCAGGCTAATTAGAACCATTAGGCAGCCGCTGAAAAAGTATGCAGTCAAATTCCTTCTAGGGGAAACAGGGGAGTCTTGTGTTTTTGCCTGCTCCCTCTGTGCTGGTCACCCATATGTTAGACATCACCTGTTTGTATTCTGTGGTGAATGGGGACTTGAGAGTTTCGAGCCCTTTAGGTTCTCTAAGACTTGGGAGCCAGTCCCTCAAGTGGTAGCCATAAAAGTTGGGGGGTGCTAGATATACGGAGCAGCTCTTTCCAGAAAGAAGATGAACACTTGCTTTTATCACTGGAGTGAGTGAGGGGAGCGAAGGGGATGGAAGTGCCCACAAGCCCTTTCAGGCTCCCCGAGGAACACAATCAGCTTCCAGATGCAGGCTGGTGAGAAGCGCAACCCTTGGGCAGCAATGAGGAAAGTATGCAGGTGAACCCCTTCCAGGGAGAAACTGGTAACCTTGTGTTTTAGCCTGCTTCCTCTGTGTTGAGCCCAGGGGGATGGCCATGGTAAGTGCCTGCACTTCTGTGCAAAACTGCCTCACAAATGCTGATTCCCACTGGCTCTCAGAGCGAGTGATTTGGAAGCTGGTCCCCTGGGTAGCAGCCATGAAAGTTGAGGAGATCTGTGGTCCCACCCCTTTGCTCTTCAGGGAGAGGCTGGCAGCTGGGGGCTCCTTCCTGAATGTAAGGAGCTACTATGGAGGTTATGGCATCGATGCTTTTCCTACTCATTTCAACGTGGGTATTTTCTCAGTCATCCTACATGTAGAATTCACTCAACTTGTTTCTGTATTTTCTCTCCAAGGGAACTGATCTGCATGTAGCTGTTTATTCCGTGCACCTGTAGGAAGAAGAAAAGTCTGAAGCCTCATATTCAGCTGTTTTGCTAATGTCCTTTGTATTTTGTTTTTTTTTTTTACTTTTAATTACTTGCAGGAAAATACAAAACAGTAGTAGTAATATCAGACATCTTTGTCTTGTTGTGACTTTGACAAGACTGAAGCGTAAATCTGGTCATCAGAAATGGAAGAAATTAAGGTTATCTTTGTCAAGGCTTTCCTCTGGTTGTATGTTCCAGGACACCATCACACCATCACCCATCCTCCACAAGCCCCCACGTGAGATGCAAACAGTGTATTAGGAAGGGGAGATAATGCTGGCCACTGGGTGAAGGGCTACCAACTCAAAAACCAAACGTAAAGAGGGATGAGGGAGATTCTAAATCTAAGGCAGGTATTGGGAGGCTATGTGGACAACAAAGCTGAGGATAAGGAGTTGGGGTACAGTCCTCGAAATGGTGAGGTTCTCCATTACAAGTTGGTTCAAGCATCTTCTACTTCTATTTATTATTTAATAAGAGAAATAGGTCTTACTGATATTTGAGAGCAAACTGACACTAGAAATCTCACTCAGTCTCTATGTGAGCAGGTCATACATCCTGAATGGGACATGAAGCCTCCTGCTGGAAAGGTGGGAGGTACCACAACTCAGTGTTTCACGAGGGGCCCTTCAGTTCTCCATTTAATGTCACTATATTACAGACATTTAACGAAATGGGTTTATAGATTATATTATCTAGATTATTCCTCACAAAATGAAGTCACTTAAAATATTTCTAAAGAGAAATGACATCTTGAAGAGAATACTAATAACACATATTATTAAAGTATAAGAGACATAAAAGAAAGCAGAACGTGACGACTATCTGCCACTTAACTGCCTGGGATTCTGTCCATCTTGCAATCACTGGTCTGCTCTAAAGCAGAAAGCACTCTAAGTTTACCGGCACCACATCAGTGGAAAGCTTAGCAAAATCCATTATGATAGCCTATTATAAAATGTTAAGGGGATTAAAAGATTACTTTGAAATGGTAGATAAAGTTTTCAGATTTTCTTAGGAAGTTGGGTCTCACAGTGGATAACACTGAGAAGATAAATTAACACTAAGAAAATGTCATTATTACTTAAATACTGATACTCATTTTCAATTGTGTCTAACTTAAACCTCTTGGTATTTTAGATTGGACACAGTTTATCTAGGCTAATAGAATTTATACTACAGATTATAAAATACTTACTCTTTTCAAACCAGATTCTCATTTTATTTCTATTACCTTTTCTCCAACACACTGGTTTTCAAAATTGTTGTCACATACAGAAGGTGCAAATGAAGAGGAGAAAGAGAGAAGAGAGGAGTAAGGAAAGCGGTGGAGTATTTGAAGGGGTCCCTATAAAATCATGCCTAAGTTGTCAACACTTTAGTGTGTAAAGATATTGACAAATACAAAGCTGTGCTAAGTACACTTGCTTTGCTCAACTTCTGTTTCTAATTTTTTTATTTCATAACTTAGCTAACATATTAAACTAGAGAAGTCAGAAGAAAAGGTAAAAGTTACATTTTGGAAAATAGAAAACACTGAACATCTATTCAAAATTACACGGCCGTTAAGTTCAGGCTGTACATTAGTTTATTTACTCATTCACTTAAGGCCATAGGTATGAATGGTTATAGACAATTTCCAGTCAGACAGCTCTACCACTTTTTACTAGGCAAAAAAGTTAACCACTCTGGATATTATTATTATCTGGGGATAATAAGAGTACCACCACTCTGGAACCTCTTTTATAAGGATGCTGATCCCGTTCATAAAGGCTGTCTTTATGAATTAATCACCACCCAAAGGCTCCACCTCCTAATACCATCACATTAGGGGTTAGGTTTCGATATGAATTTGACCCGACACAAATATCCATTCTACAGCATTCCATCTGGGCCCCAAAATTCACATTCCTTTCACATGAAAAATACATTCATCCCATTCACAACAACTCCCAAAAGTCTTAACTCCTTTCAGCGTCAACTCAAAAATCCAAAGTTATGTCTAAGTATCACCTAAATTAGATATGAGTGAGACTGAAGGGAGGATTCATCCTGAGGCCAACTCTCTTCCCACTGTGAACCTGTGAAATCAAAAGTTGCTATGTGTTTCCAAAATACAACGGTGGGACAGGCACAGGCCTGACACTCCCCCTCCACAGGGAGAAGAAAGAAAGGAGCGTCAGGTCCAGAGCGAGTCTAAACACTAAAGCTGGATAATAGTCTTGTTTGGCTCTGCGCTCTGCCCCCCAGGCCTACGGGGGTTGCAGACCCCTTCTAGGCCCACTGGGGTGGGTCCCAGCCCCACAGTTTTGCCAGGTAGGGGCTGGGCCCCTAGGCTATAGGTGGCCTTGCCTCTGTGGCTTTGGGCAGCCCATACAGGTAAGAGTCAGGTGCCTGTGGCTCACCTGGGTTTTACTGGTCTGGGGTCAGCCCTGGCCCACAGCCCCAGTGGGCCATGCCTCAGCAGGCATCCTCTGTGGTGACTCTGCCCCTGCAGGGATTCTCTGCCTGTGTCCCAAGCCAGGAAACCTAGGTGGCAGTAGCTATGCTGTTGTGGCTGTGCCTGGTCAGAGACAGCACCCAGGCATGGCAGCAAAGTCTGCTGATGGGTAGATGCCGCAGAGGAACCCGCTGGAACATACCTGAGGCAGTCAAGGATCTTGGCACGAATGTGGGGAGCAGAAGCCTTGAGGCAAGGCTGGGCAGCATGTGTTAAGGACCCACAAGTGACTGTGGCCCCTCCTTTGAAATCATTCTGTCCTCCATGCCTTTCTTTGCATTGCGTGATGGGGGTGGCAGCCCTGATGGTCTCTGAATTGCCCTCGCTCTTCCAGGCTCTTAAACAATACCACCTAGCTTCAGCTGAAATGGCCGATCAGCTCCTTAATATGCTTATTTGGCCACACCTTTCATGGTCTTTCCCAAACAGCAGCTCATTCTACCCAATATGGATAGGCTGAGAATTTCCCAAGTATTTTAAGTTCTGCTTCCTTTCTGATGAAACAGTTCTGCCTTTGAGTCTTTTCTCTCTTCTCACATTTTACTGTAAGCCAAGAGAACTTACTTCACTTAGTCAAGAGATGCTAAGCTGGACCTTCAACATCTTGCTTAGACATTTTCTCTGCCAAATATCCACTTTGTTTACTCATCAGTTCTCCCTTCCACAGAACACTAGGCATGAGCACAATTCAGCCAAGTTCTTTGCAGCTTCATAACAAGGATTGCTTTTTCTCCATTGTTCGATACCGTGTTTCTCATTTCCACCTGATACCTCATCAGACTGCCTTCACACTGTCCACAATTCTACCAAGATTCTGCTCAAGATTACGTAGGTATTCTCCAAGAAGACTGAAGCTTTGTCTACAGTTCTGCTCTTTTCTTTCTGGGTTCTCAACAGAATTGCCCTTAATGGGCTGTTCATTCATGACAATGTGGCCTTTTTCTAGCATGAACCTCAAGACTCTTCCAGCCTCTACCCCTTACCCAGTTCCAAAGCCACTTCCACATTTTCAGTTATTTACTACAGCAGAACCCCTGCTTCTCAGTACCAATTTCTGTCTCTGTCTGGGCTGCTATAACAAAAAATTCCAGACTGGGTGACTTATAAACAACATTTAGTTCTCATAAATCTGGTGGCTGGGATGTCCAAGATCAAGGTACTGACATATTGAGTGTCTCGTAAGAACCCGCGGCCTGGTTCACAGGTGGCCATCACTTGGCAGGAGGGGCCAAGGTACTTTCTGGCCTCTCATTTAAATGCATTAATTCCATCTGCTCTCATGACATAATCACCTCCCAAAGGCTCCACCTCCTAATACCATCATATTTTAGGGAGACACAAATATTCAGTCTACAGCGACAAACCTACATTGGTTTTGAAAGAGAGGGGTAGATTCTTAGTGGTAAGGGAGGATAGTGGCAGATGAAGCTTAGATATCTGTTTGGGGCAAATGGATGAACAGTGGAGTTAATAACCAAACAGGGCATATAAATATGGAGCAAGCTTGATATTTAGGGATCAGAAATAATACATTCCTTTTGGTCTTAGGTTTAAAATGCCTGTGAGTCTGCTAGGTAGGCAGTATGAAGTATGGGGCTCATCCTCTAGAAGAAAATTCTAGAGTCACACAATAGAAAGTCAGAGTTTTCTGCTCAGTTCTGCTGTAAACCTGAAACTGCTCTAAAGAAATAAAACGTATTATTAAAACAAAAAGTCAGAGTATAAACTGGGGACCAGCAATCCTAGGCAGTTACTCAACTCTTAAATGACTGACCATCTGGTTTTTAAATTTTTTTTTTTAAAGAGACCAAAGATTTTCTAATCCTTTAATCCTAATTATTTAATTAATTAATTAGGGTGTTTATTTATTTATTATTTAAGTATAGTTGATTTACAATGTTGCATTAGTTTCAGGTGTACAGCAAAATTATTCAGTTTATATATATATATATTATATACACACACATATCATATATATATATATATATATTTTCTCAGATCCTTTTCATTATAGGTTATTACAAGATACTGACTATAGTTCCCTGTGCTCTACCGTAGGTCCTTGCTGTTCATCTATTTTATATGCAGTAGTAGTGTATCTGTTAATCCTAAACTTACCCTTAAACCTCTACCCTTTACTGATTCCTTTACTAGTTCTTCTGTCTCTCTCTAGGCCCTAAATGTAGGCCTTTCCAAGGTTCTGTCTTCAAACTTCTCTTTCTACATTCTTTTCCTTGGGGATTTCATTCAAATAGCTTTGACTCTCTCTCCCATGCAAACAGCTGCCAAATCTCCGTCTTAATCCCTGAACTTCATCTCAAATCTCATCTTCACATCTACATTCCGAATAATTTTGACACTTGGATTTACTCAAGCACCCTCAATTTGGGCGAAATCAAGTTTTCTTTTCCTTCAAAACAGTTTGTCTCTCATTACTGTTACCTAGACTCAAATTTCATCCAGGGTCAACTTTGAAACTGCCTACTTCCTCATCCCCTCTATGTAAATTTAAAGCTGTCATTTTGTTACAACTTACAAAATTGAAAAGGTTTCTGCCTGTGTTCCCACCTTTCCAATCCTACTGCTACAAACCTAGCTCAGTTTCTCATTAGTTCATTTAGACTGCTATAAACAGCCAACTGACCAATCTGTCTACTTTCTCTCTCCTCACGTTGATTTTCAAGTCACTGATAATAGGTTAATCTTATAAACTCTCAATAATGGATCCTCTTGCTAAAAAAACGTATTATTTGCCATTGCTAACATAATTGGAAATAAGGTCCCCACTCTGTATTTGAATTGTCCACAGTGCAACTCTACAGTGAAGTAGTTAAGAGTATGGGTTTTATTACCAGTCAGACCTTGATTAAGATCTAAGAACACGAACTTAACAGCTATATGACTGTGGGCAAAATCATTTAATATCTTTTCATCTGGAAAGCAGTAATAATGCTAACACCACCTCACAGAATGTTGTAAAAGTTCAGTAAAATAATGCACATAGGGTACGTGGCAAGAAGCAGAACATGCAACGGGTGCTCATTAAATGGTTGCTAGCATTACATTCTTTATTAGTCTTCCAGACAGCATCAACTTACATTATTTGATATTTCCCAAACATACCCAGTGTGTTCTGTCTCTATACCATTGCTCATGCTCTTCTTCTTACTCCATCATTACCTGTAAACTGCCTACTTTGAAGACCCACCCCTTAAACACCGTGTCTTTCCAGAAGTCTTTCTGGATATCCCCAACTGGCTGCAATTTCTCCCTGCTTGACCTTCCTGTCCTCTTAACTTCAGGTACTGACAACATTCTGCTACATATTATAATGACGTTACTGTCTAATTCCCACCACTGCACTGTAAGCTCGCCCAGGGAAGAGGCATTATTTTTGTACCTCCAGCAATAAATGAGTTGATGATGAAGACATTGTTGTCTCTGTGTTGATCTCAAAATGCCTCTAAATAATGCTTTAACATGAAGGAGTCGTTCATATCACTTCCCTAATTTTGCTCAATTTCTTCTATATTTCTGTGGGGCATAGGGAACTGGCTAAATATACTAACAGATGGGAAAGGGATTAGTGAGTAATTTTTTATTTATAACAATACATTACAATGCATTACTACTTAAATTGAATTTATTAAAGAGACCACCAAAGTCGGCAGAACCCCACCAAACAGTTCTAAATAATTTAATATAGCACAATTACTATAGATATTTGTAGCATTAAAGTGAAATTCATGAGCTAAAGAAAGTAAGAAAAGTCCATATGGGCTTTATGTAAGTTCTCCAAAGATTTCTGTATTCCATGAACGTTATTGAAGAATGTTAGAGCAGAGTCTGAAAAAAATCAGAAAATGAGATCAAGTCTTCTTGAATTGAATTATTACATCATTCCATTGTTCAACAGAACAAAGGTCTCAAAGATAGAGCACAGCCAATATGAATTCTTATGAAGCATCACTTTTTATTACAATGTTTACGTACTTTATTTGTGACTGATGTATCCCAGATGGGAAAATTACAACATAACCAAGGAGTTCTGAATAATCTCAGAATATAATGAGACAGTGTGAATAAATACGTACAGGATAGGAGTAAAGATAAATGGATGCTTATAATAGAAACTGTTTTTATTGTCTGTATGTGAATGAGAAAAATAATGACTGTTCTTCCAAATGAAAAAGTTGCCCTTATTCTTTTGATCTCCAACACTGCTGTTACAGGAAGTGCATACACTTTTAGCTACCGACTAACCCAGATGATGCAAGTCTTCTGGGTTTGAGAAAAATAATAGTTACTATATGAGTGTCCTCAGAGTCAGTGCATTTCAGTATTAGAATTTCAATTTTCATCACTCCCATTTCTAGGTAACATGTCATGTGTAACCAACAGCTGTACAACTGTAATACCAAACCCGCCTACTTCCAAAGATAATCTGAAGTGATTAAAAAGGTAATTTTAATATTCTGGATTAAAATTTCATAATATTCAAGACAGAGGAGAAAAAGATCAGGACTTAGTGTCAAAAACGTAGTTTCTCATCTTGGCTGTGCAACTTCCTAGCTCTATAATCCGTGAGGTAAAGAAAGTGGGGCTAGACGGTTTCTAAAACATTGTCCCCCTTTCCTACTTCTTGATTTATGCTTTCAGACTGTTCTTCCTCAAAAATCCTCTACTCCGCCTGCTGGACCATTAGCTCCTCGGCTATGTTCCTTTGAAGCATGTCTCAGAGCCCACATTTCACTAGCCACCCTTTCATCACATCTGTGTTAAGTCTTGTCAGCTCTCAAGACTTACTATATCTTACTTGCTTTGCAGCATGTGCTGGTTTTCAGTGTTTCTTCTGTCTTCAGTTCACATATAATTTCTTTTAACTTGGCAATCATGTTAGAAAAAAGGTGTATTTCTTGTCAATCATTAACATTCAACACTCTTCATCACCTTCAGTCCCCATCTGGGGCCTTCAATCTGGTATCTGCCATCGTCTTTCATGAAATATGCTTTTATCACTATCTTCAAGACAATTAAATAGAGCAGGTATGAATTCCCTTCGGCAAATGTTCATTGAGTGTTTCACTGTCCTTCTCACTAACCAGCCCAATGTAATGTTATCAGCTCTGAAGTCAGGAAGTGCACGAGGAGTCCAGAATCTACTAATTACCAGTTGTATAGCTTTGGGAAAGTCGTTTAACTTCATAATTTTATCTGCAAAATTACTATTTTATAGAGAAGTTGTAAAGATAAATTGAGAAAAATAAGCATATGTAGTAGAGAATACTGATTGTAATAAAAATTAAAGAACAGCGTTTATACTAGGGACAATCAAGTTTGGAAGTTCTCCCAATACTTCCAGAGTTGGATTTTTTTCTTTTTCATTCTTAGGAAGAGTCCATGAAGAAAAACCAAAATACAGAGAAGGAAGGTAGAGTATATAATAGCTAAAAGAGATAGGGGTTCTACTGGGATGAATCTGAAGATACTGTATACCAATTTAGCAAAGTTTAAAACTACATTAGTCTACGATTTTAAAATGGTAAAGGATTATTTGAAATTCTCACATACTAATGACAAAAATGGAAATTGGTAGACACTTGGGGAGAGAAATTTTGAAGTATGTGACAAAAGCCTTTAAAATGTATCCAGATAGCAGAGGTATTTCACCACAGTTAAATTGCTGATTTGGAGAACTACATTATAGTCATGTAATAATAAAAATAATTTCTTGTTTTTGGAAATAACGTACTGAAGTATCAAGTGGTAAAGACAAATCATATCTGCAAGCTACTCTTTGTAAAGATTGCATTCCTTGCCAAGTGTGGTCAGCCTCTCTGGCACCAGCAAGTTACACCAGGAATGCTAACTGTCATTTCCGTGGCCACCTGTGAGCTGGGCACAGGGACAGTAAGTGGCTATTAAAACTAACCATCGTTAGTTAGTTCCGTGTGTCAACTTGGCTGGGTCAGGGTACCCAGATATTCGGTCAAATATTATTCTGGATGTTTCTGTGAAGGTGTTTTTTAAGATGAGATTAACATGTAAATTACTGGGCTTTGAGTAAGGCAGATTATCCTTCACAATGTGGCTGGGCCTCAGCCAATCAGTCGAAGGCCTTAACAGATCAAAAACCAATCCTCCCGAAGCAAGAAGGAATTTTGTCAGCAGACTGCCTTTGGACTTGAAATGCAACTCCCCACTGAGTCTCTAGCTTGCTGGTCTACCCCAGCAGATTTTTTTGGGGGGGTGGGTGGGGGTGGGGGGGCTTACCAAGTCACCACAATCGTATGAGCCAGTTCCTTAAAATAAATTGCTCTCTCCCTCTCTCTATATGTATATACAGATACACACATACACATATATATAATGTGTATATACACACAGACACACACACACATCCCGTTTGTTGGTTCTGTTCCTCTGGAACGCCCTAACACAGTGGGTAAGTAAAAGCGTCACATGGCTCACTTACTGAAATGAGCAGCTGCTTTCTTTAGTAAGCACTCTTCTGGGTATTGTCATGTTTTTATTAGATTCAAAAATTAGATTCCAGAAGTCCAAAAAAGTTAAGTCTAACAGTTTCTGCCAGCTTAATCATTGCTTTAGTGAAGGGATTGATTTTAAATTCCCTAATCTGCTATTTTCAGTAATACCACTACAACTTACTCTTAAATGATTCAATATACATACCCAATTATATACTGAATATACATTCCTACATCATTATTTTTAAATATTACCATTGAGAATATTGGGGAAATCTGAGTATAAAGCAACTGGAAATTCTTCCTTCTATTCTTCAAACTTTTCTTTACATGACATTATATCAAAATAAAACAACTTTTTAAACTTAGCTGTCTCAGAGACTGGTTCAAGATGGGAGACTGAATACACGCCAGAGCTTCTCATGCCACCCCAAGTGCCAGGGAATCACAGAAGAGTATACCTATCTCCATATCTTCTAAAAAATATATATTTTTTAAAAAAGCAGGCAGTACCTTCAGGTCTCCAGAAACTAGGAGGACTCCTCCCATGAAAGAAGATAGATGGGAATGAAGAGAAGGAAGCCACAGCCCAAAACATAAACAGATGAAAACGCCTACAAAGATGGAAGCTGGTCCGAGGGTATGCTAAGCCTACAGTGTCAGATAATGAATACAGGACAGGTCTGGGATAGCCAAGAGAGTGAGGGTCACCTCTCTTTGGGCCAGACAGTGAGCAAAGAGATGTCTATCGTCAGGTAGAGCAGAGCCAACCAACCCTGGGGTGAAGGGGTAGAACAGGGGCTTCAGGAGGCTAGCAACACCCAGGAAGAATAGAGTTCTCACGACCCAGAAGAAGCCACTGGCTCACCCCATCTAGGAATTTGGTCCTACCACTCCTCCTTCCGTATTTGGAGAAAAGCTAAAGTAACGAGAGAGTTTATAAACAATCCCAAGTACAGAGCTGAATACTCAATCACAAAAATTAAAGAAAAAAACCCAATAATGGAAGAGAGGAAACAAACCCAACCAAAGAAAACATTCATTACCTAGGAAACACAAGTTTTATAAACTAAACAAGATGGCATTTTAGAATGTCTACTAACTCCAGAAAGATATGAAAGGATATTCATTTCTTTAAAAGAATCAACAGACTGTTATGGAAATTTAAATTCTGACCACTGAAATTAAAAAAAAAACAATCGATACACTGTCAAAATAAAAATAAATAAACTGCAAGACTGAGCCAAGGGTTTTTCACAGAATGCAACCCACATTTAAAAAAATGACGTATAAGAGAAATGAATACACTAGGAAACCAGCAAGAGAAAAACACATAAATAACCAACAGAGTTGATCAATGTGGACTGTCATTAAAACAGACAGTCAAACAAACAACTCAGAAACTGGGTGGCTTCAACAACCATCTTCAACAACATAAAACAAATTTATTTTCTCACCGTTTTGGAGGATGGAAGTCCAGGATCAAGGTCCTGGCTGATGTGGCTTCTGGTGAGAGCCCTCTTCCTGGTTTGTGGATGGCTACCTTTCACTATGGTCCCTCTCATGCAGCCTCTCCTTGGTGCATGAGCAGAGAGAGAGAGTGTGCGTGCACAGAAGCATGCAAGAGAGCTTTCTGGTGCCTCTAATTTTAAAGTCACTTATTCTCTCATATTGGGCCCTTACTTTTATGATCTCATTTATCCTTAATTACTTCCTTAGAGGCTCCTTCTCCAAAGACAGCCACACTGGAGATTAGGGATTCAACATATGAATTTGGGAGGCTCACAAACATTCATTCCATAACGATCAATAAATCCAAAGTTGGTTCTTCAAAAGGAGAAAAGTCAGAAATAAATCATATTAGAAATATAGCTGTAGAACTATAGCAAAATGTAAAAGTTCCTAGAGGATAGCCTGTATATATTTAACCCAAAGGAGATCTTAAAAGCCAGATAAGCAGAGCATAAGAAAAGTTTATGTTAATCTCATTTAGGAAGGAAGATTTAAAAAAATCCTAGCTAAAGCAGATCAGATCTGTAAAGTAAATCAGATCTATCAGAATATTAAGGAAAAAATTGATCATGGCCAAATAGGCAATCAGAAATAAGAGTTAATTAGTCCAACACTGGTCCCCTCCAAGCTGGTTTCTCTGAAATGTAGCATCTTTCAAAGTTACATGGAATCTGGTTATGGCCCAAAGCCTGAAGCAATCAATACTGGTCAACCACAAAATGTGGACCCCAGTACTACCTCCTCACGCCAGGGAAGGGGATGGTACTAACCCAATCATGTATACTGGTGTGCCCTACTGCAAGTTAGGCATGTGCTAACTTATAGCTTCTTACAACTGTAATCAAAAGTCTTAGCTTTCCCATCCACCTTGAATGCCATACTGTCAGGAAAGTACTTGAACCAAAGTTCTGCCACATTTTATTACTACTGCATTCTGTCTCTGATCATGCCAGGGGAGAAGGTGGTATTTCTCTAATTACTCAGGAAAAGCGCCATAGTTCAATGATCAAGGGCCTCTACTGGTATGTGTCCTATGGCCCTAACAGATTGTGATGTTCTGCGTCAGAGTGGAATGAGGTGATGGAGGCTCACCAACCAGCTATGTGCACATTCTCTAGCAAGTACTACAACAGCAAGTCTGATACACGGGCTGCTTGGCCACTTGCACTGTTCGCATGACATGCCACATTACAGACTAGAGAAGGAAAACCATATATGATCATCTGAATAGTCACTCTCCCAAAAGCGTGTGAGGGATTCAACATTCATTCATCCTTTTTTACAACAAAAAATAGAGTTCAATCTCAACCCGGCACCATTTATGAAAATAAATTCTAGACTGACTAAACAGTAATGTAAAATATCATACATAGCATTGAAGTAAAAAATGCATTTGTATGTAAGACACAAAAAAGTCATAAAGGAAAGACTGATAAACTTGTACATGTAATAGAAAAGAACAAACCTGACTCCATGTTAGATCTGTTCCTTTGGCTTTAACCCTGTGCCCTGTCTTCTAGGCTGAGTCTTACTGGCTCTGTACCTCTTGTAACAGAATGTTGCCTAGAGCCTGAAATAGACAGGAGAGCCTGTTCTCAAGGCTCTGCCCTTTAAGGATATTAACACTTTGGGATATTAACACTTTTTCATTCATATAAAGACAACAAGTTGCAGAACAGAAAATAATGTTTGTTTTGTTGGAGGTTTTACAGGGGCACCATGACCTGACCTACACGGACAGTTACAAGAACAAAGGATTCCAAGAACAAAGAATTCCTACACCAAGAAGTTTGAAACAACCAACCACATCCCTCCCCTTTTTTGTATAAAAGGAGCCTGAATACTGACTTGCAGAAGATGGTTCTCCAGGACATTAGTCTGCCATCTTCTTTGGCTGCAGGCTTTATGAATAAAGTCTGTATTCCTTGCCCCAGCACCTTGTCTCCCGATTTATTCGCCTGTCATGTGGCGAGCAGAACGAGCTTGGATTCTGTAACAAACATGGTGAGATTAAATCTCTGTGTAACTAAAGCTGAAATCAATCAATCAACCAACCAATCAATCAATCAATCAATCAATGTATAAGGTAAACTGAAAGGCACGAAAAAGACAAGGATGAAATATTTTCATATGGATTAATATTCAGAATACAGAGAGTATGAAGTGAACATACTCAGAAGGCATCATGAAAGCAGAGAAGCCTCAAGGTTGCTTTTCTATTTATATTATTTTTAAAATGCTGTAGTGAGACTAAAATAAAGGTATTTAATTTCCTACAAAAAGACTGAGTATTAGTATCTAACAACATAAAAAACACCAAACAGATCTGTAATTTCTAATACATTACAAATTTATGTGACCAGATATAGTACATTCCACGAGTAAGAGGGGTGGAAGGGGGGAAACAAGACTGTGGTTGGGTCTAGTAACAAAAAAATACAGAAGGGGAGATGGTTCATATTAGAGTATATTCTACCAAGACCAGTTAAAAAGTACAAAATTAAATTCAAATATAACTCAGGAGAGGGAAGGTAATGGGCAAGATTCTTATACCTCAAAGGGCATGGGAGAGCCAGCCAACTCACTATGTAGTTTGTGTATACTGTGATATGCAGTATGTAGGTTTTTCCAAAAGGAAGAAGTATAGAATTGCAATTTTAGATTAATAATTATAAAATTATAGGATACCCATAAAAATGACTCACTGCCTATCATTATTTATACTATCCAATATTTTAAATCCGGTTTTAAAATTAAGCACTGAGTCACATTTTTATAAGGTAGGCAAGATGTTCTTGCCTCATTATAAAAAGTCTGAACTGGTGAAGTTTTTTTTTTCTTTAACTTTCAGAAAAGCAGCAGTGAGAGTACTTCGGTTTGGGCTCAGATGAGTGGCTTTTAATGAAGCTATGAGAATTGAAGAGCTCCACTTTCAGGATTCATTAATCCCCTAACATCTCAATGTTTAGAAAGCCTGACTAGAAGAAGCCATCCATCCCCAAATCAGCCCGCTTAGCATTACTACACACCTCCTTTCTTCCAGTAGAATTTTCTTGAATATAAAATGAAAAAAAAAATCCTAACAGGTTAAAACAAACCAAATGCCTGGTAAATACTTAACAAATTCAACTGAAGAACTAAATGTGACTTGTGCAGGTTTCCAGCGAAAACATCAGTCACATAATACAAACAAAAGTCAACCATTCACATACATGGTAAACTCTAAGAAATGTACCCCAAGAAGCATTAACCTTTGTACTGTGTCATCTTGAACACCTATATACATTTTATTTTTTTCATATAGTGTAACATTTTAATAGAATATATTAGCTACTATGTGATATTGCTTTGGTGCTAGTTACACAGGATCTTTTATCTTAAAAGATGCAAGTTTTCCCAATGAAGAGCTTTGGTTCTGCTTTAGAAGTGTCATTTAAATTAAACACCTTATCAAATATTAACACAGGGAGAGGTGACACCGGCTGCAACATAAACAGTCAAGTTACCTCTCTATGTCTTTAGGAATTACTTTCTCCTTCAAGGTATTTACACTAGAAAGCTTAGTGTGTCCTGATTAATATTTCAGTAGTAAAGGTTTGAGCGATCAGAACCTTGGCAAATTTTAATTCAAAATTGTGAACAAATACTTGTAGTGACAAGACTATGAAATTGAGTTATTACAAATTTAGTATTAGGAGGGAAAACAATCGTCTTTGAAAAATGCCTTAACCACTGACTGCTTCTCAAGACAGAAGGATCAAAGTACAGATGGTTTATCATACGATTAATCCTATTCTGTCCTCTGACATTTCCGTAATCTCATTCATTAGAAGGGGATTTAGAGACTTAAGAGCACTTTATTGCCGCATTCAGCTTTCCTATGAAATAATCAGGATCATAAACATTATGTATACTTTTTTCTCTTTTAGTAAACTAGATACTGGCTTTAGAACCTGTGGAGATGGAGACAAGAAGAACCAACTGGAAACCATTCTAGAAATTGTCTTTCGGCAGAAGAGCAAGCATCCAAATGAGAAACAGGATAGCCACTGTTAAGGGCTGAACTGTCTTCCTTTACTCCCAATTTATATGTTGAAGTCCTAAACTCCAGTACCTCAAAATGAAGTATTTGGAGGCAGGATCTTTAAAGAGGTAGTTAAATGGAAATGAAGTCATGAGGCTGGGTCTTAATCCAATCTGACTGGTGTCCTCACCGGAACAGAAGTTGGGACACAGACAAGTACCAAGGGAAGACAATGTAAAAGATACAGGGAGAAGACCCCCGTCCACAAGCCAAGGAGAGAGGCTGAAACACATCCCACCTCAAGGATCTCAGAAGGAACCAAGCCTGTCGACACCTTAATTTCAGACTATCTGTTGTTTAAGCCACTTAGTCTGCAGAACTTTGTTATGGCCGCCCTAGGAAATGCATACAGCCACTTCTGCCTTTCCAAAATGTAAACGGGTTTTGTTCCCCTTCAGTCTCAACCCCAGTCGCCACTCCTCAATGGGAGTGAGTGGGAGGAGGCTCTGGCCCCTGCTCCTCCAGCTTCTCGGAAGGTGCTTTCCTACTGGTACAGTAAGGCTTAAATAGATGTGTTAAGGAGGACCTCCCCAAAACGCCTTTATAGATAAACCCGCAACATACTTTTTACGTTTTCCAGCACCTGAGGTTAAAAAGGGGAAGACAGGTGTTTCGTTAGAACCACAAACCATCTCCGCATCAGAGCCCTCATCTGACTGGTAACTGCAACAAGGGACTGGCTGGAGAAGAACTGAGAGGGGGCTGTGGGCATCAGAATCATGATGTTCAAATTCTTCCTGTAGTTTCCTGATCTGGTTGCCTCTTCATCCCGTTTGAGGCAGTTTCCACTTCCTTTGGATTCCATGTGGAGTTCAGACTGGGTCCTGCCCTGGTATCTACCACGTGACTCTGGTTTTTGGCTTGTTTTTTATCCTGCTGGCTGCTTCTCCTGTCTTTTCACAAGCAGTACTCAGCCACGCAAACATGTTCCCAAAGAGGTCTCATGTAACCGCGAAGAGTTCTGAAAGTGCTTTCAGCATTTACCGTCACCACGTTGAGAATCGGAGATCGGCAGTCCATTTTTGGCTTGTAAAACTAAACATCTTTTCTTTTAGAAAGAGTCTTCCAAAAGCAGCCATTCCACACTCAGTAACAATACCCTCCACCCATGTCCAGTACCCCCAACCCCTCAACTGCCGTATCTAGGAAGACTGTGTCCTGAAGTTTTCCCTGGGATTTTTTTGGTTTTGTTTTTAACAAAGAAGTAGCAGAGAGCAAAGCTTCAAAAGCCTAAGGAGCAGTATCCATGGCGGCGGGCGAGGTAAAGTGGCATTACAAGAAAATGTTTAGGATCTAAATGCATACCGTACCACTTGGTGGGACACAGAGGATAAGAACATAAAGATTAAAAATACAGCTTCATCTTCCGCTCCTCAGTTCTTATTTCTAAGAAAGAGTTTTTATTTGCTCCCGGGGACTTCGTCGGCTGATGGGTAAAAATGCAGATGTGGAGGAGCTGAGAATGCTCCTTACAGAAGAAAGAACAGGAAGGTGTTCTAACACTAGATTTGAGAGGTCATAGGAGACAAGAGGGAGTGAAGTAAGGATGTGATCAGTCAAACAAAAAAATTAATGAAATTTGAGGGAATAGAGGCAAATAATTCCTGCAAGGTTTGGAACTCTAAGGACAGATGGATAAAGTGAATTCTTAGAAGTCTACTTCGTATTAAATGAAGGGCTTCCTCCTCTGCCGCCCCTTCAAGAGACTTTATAAAGGCTGAAATTAACACTCAATGCTTTTGGTTTTTTTTATGCTTAGGAAAAATTCTACTTTATTAGAAGGCAGTTGAGGCTCATGAACTTAGTTCATATCATACTAAGGGCCTAATAGTTACCTGCGTCAGAGTATCATTTACTAAATATTTACTAAATGTCCTGATTTAGTGAAGACACGGTCAGTGAAAGATGAGCAAAGACTGGCCTGGCTGCTCACTCATCCCACTCAGCACCCCTAGGGCTCTGCCACCACCCTCCAGGACTGCCTACCAACCAGCCATTCCCCATAGAGAGGATTGTAGAATGTTCTCTCTAGAGTTCCATAGTAGTACACTTGAACTCTTTTTCTTGAACTCATTAAGGTCTTTTATTTTGTCTTAAAGTATACTTAATAGTATACATTTTGAATAGAAAATATGGACAATTATCATGAAAAAACTTTAAAAAAGATGATTCAACCATACTGAGTTATTTAGCATATAAAAATTCTTGTATTTGAATCTCTAAGTTGTTCATATATTCAATTAGCATCATACTGTCAGTCTTTCTAATTTTTCTTTTACTTTTTACATTTGATTTTCTGAATTATATTTTTATTGAAATATTGTTAAATTACATTTTTATAGAAGTATAGTTAATTTATAATTTATAATATCATATTAGTTCCAGGTGTACAACATAGTCATTCAGTAATTTTACAGATTATATTCCACTTACAGTTTTTACAAAATAATGTCTCTGCTTCCCTGTGCTGTACAATATATCTTTGTTGCTTATTTGTTTTATACCTAGCAGTTTGTGCCTCTTAATCCCAATACTCCTACCTTGTCCATTCCCCCTCCCTCTTCCCACTGGTAACCACTATTTGTTCTCTGTATCTGTGAGTCTGTTTCTATTCTGTTGTATTCATTCATTTTGTTTTAGATTCCACATATAAGTAATAATATAAAGTTTTTGTCCTTCTGTGATTTACTTCAAGCATAATACCCTCTAGGTCCATGTTCATTGTTGCAAATGGCAGAATTTCATTCTTTTTATTGCTGTATAATATTCCATTGTATATATATACCACATCTTCTTTACCCATTCATGATGTCATGATGGATACTTAGAAACTTCCACATCTTGGCTATTGTGAATGGTGCTGCTATGCACACTGGGGTGCATGTATCTGTCTGAATTAGTGTTTTTACTTTTTTTGAATATACACCCAGGAGTGGAATTGCTGGATTACATGGTAGTTTTCTTTTTAGTTTTTTGAGAATCCTCCATATTCTTTTCTGTAGTGACTGCAACAATTTTCATTCCCGCCAACTAGGGTTCCCTTTTCTCCACACCCTCACCAACATTTGTTATTTGTGGTGTTTCTGATGATAGCCTCTCTGAAAGATGTGAGGTGATATCTCATTGTGGTTTTGATTTGTATTTCTCTGATTATTAGTGGTGTTGAGCATCTTCTCATGTGCCTGTTGGCCATCTGTATGTCTTCTGTGGAAAAATGTCTATTCGAGTCTTTCCCTATTTTTTAATCAGGTTGTTCAGTTTTGCAGATATTGAGTTGCATGAGTTGTTTATATATTTTGGTTATTAACCTCTTATCAGTCATAGCATTTGCAAATATTTTCTCCCATTCAGTAGGTTTTCTTTTTGTTTTGTTGATGGTTTCCTTTGCCATACAAAAGCTTTTACGTTTAATTAGGTCCCATTGTTTTTGCTTTTATTTCTTTTGCCTTAGGAGACAGAGCCAAAAAAAAAATATTGCTATGATTTACATGAAAGACTGTTTTGCCTATGTTCTCTTCTAGGAGTTTTATGGTTTCCAGTCTTACATTTAGGTCTTAATATTCAATGTGTTTAAAAACAGAATTTGTATTTTTTTAAATGTGACACTGAGCTGGCCTTATCAGGATGGGAACAAGAAAGCCTCAGAGCTGAGGAATATGTGAAGGACTACCAGATGAGATTTGGGACCAATGGTAACTCTACCTCAGATTAAATCATCACCCGAAGACAAAGCCACAAATTAACCTTCACCATAACCATCCAGGGGACTAGGTTTCTCCAAGAATTACTGTAAGACATTAAAAAACGTGGATTTTAATTGGGAATTCAGGCCTTAAGATTAGATATTTACAGATGGAAACCAGATTTAGGCAGCATCACATGATTTCACAAAATGAAAGTACTCTCTTGGGGAGTTACAACTGAAAAATCATTCTAATCTAGGCTTCAAAGACATGTAATTGTTCGAGATGGTGTCTTTCCTGGTCTGAAAGGGGAGGTCTGAGGAGGAAACAATTAGACTGGTTGAGGGTTCCTCCCTCTTTTGACTGGCTGTGACTGAAACCATGGAGATTGGCATACCATGCTGTAGGCATCCAGCAGGCTTTGGAACCACAGTAGGGGTGTTCATTGTCATCAACTGCCAGCATTAATGAGGAACACTGCCAGCACGGGGGAAAAGGCATTTGAATTATGGCTAGAATAAACTAAGTGCTCTAACAGTGTCAGGCCCCAGAGGTTGAAAAATGCTGGAGATTAAGTGAGGATCTGTAAGAGTCTAGAATTTGGAATTCACAGTGAGCTCAAAGCCACAAAGAACTACTTCTGTAGCAGTATTTTAGGCTCTCTCTTCCCCCCTACTCCACACTGCACCCCCCGCAAAGAACTATACACTTAAACGTGAAGATTTCTTGGGATTCTTAGGTCAAGTTAACATCCATGTAGCAAAATAAAGGGAAAACAATCTGCCTACATATTCATATTTCGAGAGTTTTGAAATGGGCCCTCCAGCAAGGAGTGGAGGAATAAAAATGAAGAATTAGAAATGACAAGATCAGGTTAGTGCAGGAAATGTTCACCTTGAGAAGAATTACTAAATAAATTACTCTTTCCTACTAACAAGGAGCAAGTCTTAGAGAAGGCAGTGAGGACTGTCAGGGAGAACTTGGGGCACAGAGACGACTCAGTGTCCTGATTTCGTCCCAAATCTCCCAGCCTGATTTAGTTGTAAATTTGTGACTACAAACCTCAAAAGGCTACTCAACACTTCTCCATAATCCTACCACAGCTCCCTTTCAGTTTCCTTTCTCATTCACCTACACAATTTCTCCTCTTGAAAACATACCCTTCTGCCTCCCCACCTTAGCTAACGACCTCAGATTGGAAATATTTCTACGAATTCCATTATTATTTTCATCCAGGATCGATCATAAGCACATTCACACATGCATACACACACATACACAGATTTGACCTTAGCTCACAGGCTAGGTTAATGCTAAGATATATCAGAATAAACCTGTTGTTTGCAAATTTAAGCCTCGTGTGGTAAAAATGGAACCGTTCATCTTCCTTTTATTATATTTCCCATGTTAATTTTCCAATATTCCAAGTAATGCCTTCACAATGCCAAGCTATCAGGGAGTCTTCTGCTCTTATATGCAGAATATATTTGAAATATACTTACCAAGTATATTATACAATTATCTGAACTTGGCATTAAGAATACAAATTTTAAAATAGCTCCAATTAATTTAAAAATTATAGTAAACTAAACTTTACTAGTATTGTGGCTATTTAATGTTTGTGAATCTTAACTTTAAATACTTAACATCACAGCATGTTGTTAGAATATGTATCCTGTTTATAATATATGATGAGTGATACAAGTTAACAGAAACAGGAAGATTAACTTAAAATAAGAACACACAATGGCGGGAGGGTACAGCTCAGTGTAGAGCGCGCGCTTAGCATGCACAAGGTCCTGGGATCAATCCCCAGTACCTCTGCTAAATAAATAAATAAATAAATAACCCCCCGCCTCAATACTACATTGGCTTTTATTTTTTTAATTTTAAAAATAAAATAAGAATATGCATTTTTATTTAAATACCTCTTTACAATTTTAGATATGATTTAATTGGCATTCTTATAATTACTAATGTCCGTAATTAGTGCTATGTAAATTAAAAATTAATCTAAATATCATTTTATGAGAACTGAATAATCTCTATGTTCAAAACTAGAACTGTTTTTAAAATAAAATGAGATAGGAATAAAGTATTTCAAAGTCTATCAGCAATAGCCTACTATTGCATAGTGAGTTGCAATAACTGAGAACTAATCTTTTGAATATAAATTGTTTCTGGTAAGCCAAAAGAAAATGTGAAATACAAAAAAAGGCTCACAGCTTCTACCCTGACATGGCTAAAGTAAAAGTTGCTGAATTCCAGAAAAGAAAAAGCAGCACAGAAAATGTCAACAAAAGCACTTTCTTGTAGTTTGACCAGATACGTTATTGAAGAAAAAAATTTGAGAGACAGTTTTCTTACATTTTCAAACACTGAAACATTCTGACAGGCAAAGGAACTCTCAAAAATGAAATGGAAAAGTTGTAAAAATGTTATATTGCAGGAAGAATCTAAAGGATCTAGAAACTTACAGTAATAAGAATATATTTGAAGTTGATACATTTACATTTTTAAAAAATGCAAATTATTAACAAATGTGTTAGCTAAAATGTATTAATTTTATATTTATGTATCCAGGTAAAATACTATGAGGGCAAAAGCAAGATTATAAATGTATACGATGTTATGACTGAAACTATATTTTATCAGCTAGGATTCATTTTGATGCAAGTGCTAGCTTAAGCCAAAATATTAGAAAATTAAAATAAAAAGGAAAGAAATCAGAAAAAAACCCTATTGGTTCATATATCAAAAGTGAGCAGCATGGGTAACATGAGGCACAGATAAATTCAGGACTACATCAACATACAAAAATCAGTAGCATTTCTTTACACTAACAACAGACTATCCAAAAATGAAATCAAGAAAACAATCTCATTTACAAGAGCATCAAAAAAAAAATAAAATACTTAGGAATAAATTTAACCAAGTAGGTGAAAGATCTGTAAACTGAAGTCTATATAACACTGATGAAAGAAATTGAAGATGACACAAATAAATGGAAAGATATCCAGTGTCCGTGGAATGGAAGAATATTGTTAAAATGTCCATGCTACCCAAAGGGAGCTACAGATTCGATGCAATTGCTATCAAATCCCTGTAGCATTTTTCATAAACACAGAAAATACAACTCTAAAATTCATGTAGAACCACAAAGACCCAAGAAGAGCCTTGAAAAGAGGACATTTTTGGCCTATCTGAAGGACAAAAACGAGGCTAGCATGACAGGTAACAGGTGCATGGAAGATTTCCTGTACAGATCTACTATCAACTAGAAAAAAAAAATCAGAGAACCAAATAGGAAAAAAAAGCCAAGAGACCTGAACAGATACCTTGCAAAAGAGGCAATCTAAATGACTAACAAATAGGAAAAGGTCCTCAAACTTAAAAGAGTTGTAAAGGAAATGCAAATCAAAGCTACAATGTGACACCACAGCACACTTACAAGCAAGGCCAATGTTAGAAAGACTGCCGATGCCAAGAGTTGACAGGGGAATAAACAAACTGGAAGTCTCAGACACAACTGGCTGAACTGCCGATTAGTAATCCCATTGGCAAATTTGCTTTCCGTTATCTACTAAATTTAATACACCCACTTCTAAGTATATACATAATGTAAATATACCTAATGTTTATATCCATCTCAATAGATATGTACAAGAACATTCAGAGCCAAAAACTGTAAATGGCTCAAATATTTATAACATGTAGAACAGAAAAATGAAATGGGACATATTTACATAGCAGAATACTTAATAGCAAGTTTAGTAATCTTATATAGCAAAATGAACACACTCCTGCAACACAGAACTTGAGTGAATCTCAGAAACATACTGAATGAAAGAAGCCAGATACAAAAGAATACGTATTATATGATTCCATATATATTCAGCTTTAAAACAAGTGGAACTAATTTGTGATGTTAAAAGTTAGAATAGTTGTTAGCTTTGGGTCAACGGGGTACAGTGATTGCGAGGGGCCATGAGGTGGCTTCCGTGGGGCTGGCAGTGTTCTTCTAGGGTCCTGAAAACCATGACAGGTAAGGAGTGAGGGGAAGAAATTCATCTTGACTCTGAATGTAGTTATACAAGCATATTTACTTAGTGCTAATTTGTGAGCTGTTCATCTATAATTTTTGTACTTTTCTGTACATACGGTACTGTTCTACAAAGTATTTATTTTAAAAATATATTACAGTATAAAGAATATATTTGGGGGGAGGGTATAGCTCAGTGGTAAAGTGTGTGCTTAGTATGCACGAGGTCCTGGTGTCAATCCCCAGTACTTCCAATTTAAAAAATTAAAAAGAAAAAAATACAGTTTAGGTAAGGAGATGATGTTTCGGCCCTGGGTAGAAATAGGGCTCTGAAGAAAAGTGGACCTACTCCATGTGTGTTTTAGAGGTAGGAGAGGTGGGACTCAGTGATGTACTGCGTGGAGGGAATAAGGGAAAGGTAGAGATCAAGATTTACTACTAAACTTTCAGCTTAAGTAACTGGATCAAAGTTGGTAACATTTGTTTGTAGAAACACAGAATGGTTGATTGCATTAGGCGTTTGGAATTTGATTATGAGGACAGAGAAGCTGCCACTGGATTTAAACGTGGAAGTCAATGATGATCTGAGCACAGTGCTGGGTTCATGGTGGGGATGAAATCCTGACTGGAGCACATTAAAGTGTAACTATGAAGTAAGGAAGTGAAGAAACAAGTTTTGAGTAGTCGTTTTTGTATTTATTTTCCTATGAATGGGGTGGAGAGAAATGCAGAAAGCGAAAGCTTGAAAGCACTGTGGGATCAGAGCAAGTTATGATGTGTATATGCAGGTAGCTGAGGAGAGGGAGTCTGGTATAAAAAATTAAACTTGATTTACCTAATAATTTTGGCAGGAAATTAGAATCCAATACAATTTACCTTCCCCTCTACGTACAAAACCAAAAGCCAATTTCTTCAATTTTGAGTTTTTTCTAATCATTCTTTTTTTTTTTCCTTCCTTCCAGTTTTATGTATACTTTTGCGGGTGGTAATTAGATTTTTTTTTTTTTAAAGGCGTACTGGGGACTGAACCCAGGACCTCATGCTTGCTAGGCAAGCGCTCTACCACTGAGCTATACCCACCCCTCTAGAGAAGGCACTTTCTAAGAATCTTCTTTACTGCAAATGGTCAAATTTTTCTATTCTTTATGTTTTGCTAGGTTTAGGGATGGGGGAAAATTCTTATTTTTCTCTTTATTTCTTTTGCTTTAACAGTTTTATTGAGACATAATTCACATACCACAAAATTCACCCATTTAAAGTGTACAATCATTTCTTTTTATGTTCTGGGTTCCTTCATCATGTTGAGGGGTTATCTGGTGTTAGTAACATTCAGTGTAAAACAACAACAGCAAAAAGTTTTAGAAACAGAACAGAGATATTTTCCTTCTAAACTTTTATTTCAACAGTTTAAATATAAAAAATATTTACTGTACAAAACAAGATTTCAGGAAAAAAAATTATCTATAAACTATTTCCAATTGTTTATAGTCAGGAAAGAACTCATAGTAACACTCTGAAAACTGGTTTTTTATTGTTGTTTTTTTCACTTTAGGGAGCTGACCCTCATTCTACATATCTGGTCTCCTGCGTATGTGAGAAAATTAACGTCTATTTGTTTAAACTACTATTTGCTCTCTTTCCAATTAGTTGTGGTCAAGAGCATTCTTAAGGTATATGGCTTGGTCTTTGACCTCTTGTGTCTTGAGCTGTTGGTTCCTGGAGGAAATTATGTAGTCATGTCTATTGGTACCACTTCAAATTCATGGACTCCAAACTCAGATGAGCCCTCAACACGTCTTAAAGGCTATCCTTTTTCTGTAGTCCCTTTCCTCCTGCAATCCTTTAGTGATTATTCCAAACCTTCATAAATCTCAGACCATCCTCCTCATTCTCAAAAGACAAACCTATCTCCATCATTTCTCACCTCAATACCCAAGAACTTATCTAAAACTGCTCTCACTCTTACGTGCTGCCGTTTCAGACCTTGATTCTCTTTTCTTTGTTCTAAAACACTTCTTGAGGGTTTACTATGAGCCAGACATACTGCTAAAGCAAAGACAAGATTCCTCTTCTCAAGTAATATTATGAGACAAATGCGTATGGGGCACACCTAAGTGCGACTTTCAGGTGGCGAGTGGCAGGCTACTTAGGAGAGGTGATAGCCAAGCCAACCTGAAAAATGATTAAGTAGGAGTCACCGACCCTACTGTGTGCCCCAGCAGTCCCCGCCCCCTCTCCATGCCACTTGACACACTGTCTATTTAACGAAGTCCTCCACAAGGAAAGGAAAAGCCACTGGCAAGTCAATCTGCCTTGTTAACTGCTGTATCCCTAGCATTTAACAGAATACTTGCCAAAGAGAAGCACTGAATGAATGTTTATATTATGAAATAAGGAAAATAATATGAACGCCTAAGTTAAGACTGTCCTAGGAATTACTAACATTCAAATTATTTAAAAACCAGGATGGCTGTGTGTGTCAGTTGAATACCATTTGTAGCTCTGGATTAAATTCTGGCTCCACTTCATTTGAGTTTTTTAAATGAAGGCAAGTCAGTTAAATGATCTGAATATCCTTCTATCATACGTACACTGATGGTAATAATACTCAATTCACAGGATGGTTTTAATGATGAAACAGCATACGAAAAAATCCATTTCAGCGCTGGTACACTCAATACATATCATAAATGTTTGACTTCTCTTCTAGATTGTTTTTGAGTTAGATGTATAGTTAGGTAAGAAAATTAAAATATGCAGAAATCAGTACAGAATGAGAGCACTCTTTTGTGGAGGAAACTTCATGATTTTTCTCAAGTGCTCAACTCAGAAAGTGAATGCTTAGTTTGCTCCTAAACTTTAAAATGCATTTGTCCTTAATCTTCTCTATACTGTAAATTTAAAAATTTGCTATTTATTCATTTACCTAATTAACAAATTTTTGCCTATATATCAACCTTAGATTATACCTAACGATTCAAGAGAACTTTATTAAGAGCATACTATTCATGCAATACTGTAATTTATCATCCCGGGACGAGTTTATGCAGTTATTGCTGGATAGCTTCCACCTGAATAAATGCTCCAAGATGCTTAATATTTTCTTTTGTTTGTTTGTTTTAATAATGAGGACAACCGATAGATTTCAACAAAAGTAAGAAATCAAAGTGGAGTGGGAAGACACAGCTTAATAGCAGTATTTAAAGGCTGGTATCTTTTGCAGCAACTATATTCTTGAGCTTTAAATTTTTCCAAGGGAAAAGTTAAATAATGAGAAATGTGATAAATTGTGCTAACTGCCAACTTCAAACCTTAGTAATCAATTTATATGCTATTTATGTCTACATTAGATGGCTTACAAGTATCCCAGTATTTTGTATTATTCAGAATATTGAGAGTTGTGAGAATAAAACAACAGGTCCAACAAGAATAATTAAAATTAAGTTCTTCAGACTGTCTACCAAATCCAAGTGTTAAAAAAAAAGAATCGAAATTTGTAGATACTGTCAGGTATGTAGAATAGATTAACAAAATTGCACTGTATAGCACAGGGAAATATACACAAGATTTTGTGGTAGCTCATAGCGAAAAAAAAATTTGACAATGAATATATTGTGTTTATGTAAACTGAAAAATTGTGCTCTACACTGGAAATTGACACAACATTGTAAACTGACTATAACTCAATAAAATAAAATAAAATAATTTAAAAAAAAGAATCAGAATTATGTCAGTAGCCTGAACAAGGAGAATATTCATTTCAGACCTCCTTAGTTATTTCTCCCTACATGTGACCTTTAGCTAAGCTATACTATCAAGGAAGTCACACAGTTGATTTCTTCAAGGTAAAATTCTGTTCCACCAATGTTGCTGAAGAACAATCTTCAATTAAGTTGATCGCTTCCTTTAAATCACAAGATGGGGAAGGAGAATTTCAAGTTCATTTAATTAGAGAATTTCAATTTGTCATTCAAAAATGTAAATTTATACGTTGTCATTTATTTTCCTCATTTCAGAAATGTGTCATAATTCTAAGAAAAAAGTGGTAACTTTTTTTACTCTGGGTGCTAGTAACTATATAATTATGCTTCAAAAGTCACTATGCAGATATTGAGCAAAGGCATCTATCACTAAAGAGTTTTCAAATGAGGACATGCCAGTGGAATTAATTTTAAATTGCATAATGCAAAACTAAGAATGTGCTTCTTCCTCATGTCACATCTAAATTTGCAAAGAAATCATGACACACTGAGAATAGGAATATTGGAATTCTTGGAATGTTGGAAAGTTGGAATTCTTATCTTGGAAAGAAACAAACTGAAGATTTTCCCCTAGTCTGTCTAGTTTTCTTTTCAATTCCTTTGGAGAGGGTCCTCTCCTCTTCTGTCCTGAGAGGCAAGCCTGGACTGCCTGTCTTTCTGCATGATGAGACGGGGGAAGACAAGGAAGCAAATTAGTTTGATGAAAGACTTCGAAAAATGTCATATTCATCTTCCATCTTTCATCTGGGGCCTTAACAGCCCTGTGATGATCCTTCTGGCAGGATGATCCGCTGATTCCTGTCTCCACTGTGGATGCTTCTCCAGTGTATTCTCTGCCGAAGCCTCTTGGGCTCCCCTTTCACTCCACAGTGGGTTCATAGCTAGTTTCTCTCAGAATGTCTTTTGAAATCCTTTGTCCACTGTTGACACTCCAATCCTTTTTCTGTTCTGTGTATACTTTTTGGCACTTTAACTCCAATTTTAATGTAAGGGAAAGAAATAAAATTGTCTATAATCTCAAATAAAACTTAACAATTTATTCTCCTTACAATATATTATGAATATTTTCCCATATCATTAGGTGTCTCTACTATTTAAGGCATTTTAGTTTTGAAGCTGAAATTATATTCTTTATTTACTCTTCAATTATGTACTTGAGACAATTCTAATAAAGTCCAAAGTAAAGCTCACAATATTTCTCCAATATTGGAGTCACTAGATAACGATTTTTAATATTTTATCAGTGATTTAGTGACTTTTAGTTATGTATTTTTGTTGTTGCTGCCTGTGATTTTGGTGTCACATCCAAGAAATTGCCAAATCTGCTGTCAAGAAGCTTGCCCCTCATTTTTCTTCTAAGGGTGTTACAGTTCTAGCTTTTATATTTAGGTCTCTGATTCATTTTGACTTAATTTTTATGGTGAGGTTAGGGTCGAACTTCATTGTTCTGCATATGGATATTTAGTGTTCCCAACACCATTTGTTGAAAAGACTGTCCTGTCTCCACTGAATGGTCTTGGCGCATTTGTTGAAAATCATTTGACCACTTATGTGGGGATTTGTTTTGAGCTCTGTATTCTATTCCATTGCTAACGTCTTTATGCCAGCACCATAATGTTTTGATTCTGCAGCTTTGTAATATGTTTTAAGGTCAGCAAATGGGAAGCCTCCAGCTCTGTTCTTTCTCAAAACTGTTTGGCTATTTAAGGTCCCTTGAGATTTCATATTCATTTTAAGATGGAAATTTTCCATTTCATTTTTATTTCTGATAATAGCCGTCCTAATGAACGTGATGTTAATAATTTTATTCCAATCATCTATTTCCTTACTGTATTTTTTTATACTATCAGTTAGTGAGGGAGGCATGTTAAAATCTTTTAATATTGTGGGGTTTTGCCCCAGTTCTGTCTAGTTTTGCTTCATATAGTCTGAAGCTGTTTTATTAGACACATACAAACTTAGAATTTTTAAATCTTATTGGAAGTAATACTTTTGTTTTCCTGAAAGTTTGCTTTGTCTCATGTTAACATACTATAAACAGGCTAATTTACTACAGTTTATTTGTGATCAATATTTTTTCATCCTTTGCTATTATCTACAGATTTCTTATAATCTGAAAAGTTATTTTTTCTTAACCCAATATGATAATCTTTGTTTTCAGTAGTCTGTGTGCATTCAATATAATACTGATATATTTGGTTTTAAATAAATCATCCTATAATGTGCAAAACAATAAAACGAATGTCAATTAAGTCTATTTTTCCTAAAACTTTTAAAACATCATGAGGAGAACTAATCAAAATTATGAATGAGTACATATTATAATCAATATTGAAAACTTTTACCACTTTTTCAGCATAAAGGAGACTTGAGACTGATATAATTTAGGTTGTGTAGGGGAAAAGTACACTTTCTCAAAATAACTCTTAACTAAAGGAACATTTTATAAACACATTATATAAAAATGTCTAATGCTACAGTTTATAGTTGACAATATCCTTATTACTGTATAGTATTTCTCTTCTGACAATAAATAAACCTGTCTCAGTTTTTGTAAAGATCAAAGTCATTTACATATAATTTTTCAAAGAATTTTCCTATTGTTGATTTAGTTTCAGAAAACATGGATTATGGAGTATTTACTTAATATCAAGATGCACAGAATTTTTCCTTAGACCTTTTCTTTTCTTCAACCCAAGCCATTATTTTTCAATTGGAGACATTCATATGCATATATTCTAAGTAAGTTTGCTCTATTGGGAAGATCATAGTTGTCCTCTGCCTAGTTGCATAGACATAACACTTTTTATTCTTTTAGACTCTATATACTATGTTTCATGCCTTTATAAAAATTATTGACCAAAACAGTAAATGTGCAAACATAATGAATGAAATACTTAATGTCAAAAATTACATTTTTCATGAATGTAAATGTTATTGATAATTTTAATCATATTTCTGTTACTAAAAAGTTCTCAAGTTAAAATATAAGAAAATGTGTAGATATGGTTATTTCATTTCCATTTCAATCTAAACAAAGATGAAAAATTGTAAAAGTAAGAATAATCTGGCTTCTAAAACTCTTTCAGTTTTGAGCAATCACCTCAGGTACTACACTCAACATATCAGTGATTTTCTCAGTGTAGTTAAGTATTTCCAGGTAGTTATAGTTCAGCCTTATCTCTGATCTTTAAACTTCTTATCTAACAGGTATTTGTAACATATTAACTCATTTGCAATAATAAATATATCAAACGATCTGGTCAGGGTAACAAAAGAAATATTTCAAATTGAAAATTTGGATTATTCCAGAAAAATGATTTGAAGGATGGGATAAGAACTTCTCTTATGACTTTTGTGCATAATATACAGGTAGTAACACAATTCATTATGAAGATTTAGCAGAACAATTGAGAATTGTGATGCTAGTTTAGTACGATCTCTGGAGAAAAACCTTTGTATTTCAGGCACAAAGGGAACGTACAACTTTGGTTTCTACCAGGGAGCACTTGGTGTCAAAACCGTGATGATATCTTTCTGGCACATGTTCCAAAAAACACTAATGATTCAAGAATACTTAAATCTATTCTGATGATATCTATTATCTGAAGATATAGGATCCTCCTCCATATGTGATGCCAAGTAAGAAGCAGAGACGTAATTATCAAACTAATGCTGAAGAATGTTTTTGGAGTTCCCATTCTGAGAATTTTTAAATTTATAAAAAAGTCAATGATCATCTAAGAAATTAAATATTCTATAATCATAATCAGGGTCAACTGAATGAAAACTTTATAAAGGACTAAAGACACTCAGACACTGAAATTGGATCTCTTTAGTCCTTTATAGAAGCTGGTGGTAAAACAGGCTGGGTTAGATTAAGAACGGACCTCTAAAACATGCCAAGAAATCATTTCAGGGGTTTAAGAGTAGAAATGTAATGGTAAGATTTACATTTTTAAAAACTCATTTAGCTACATATAAAGGGTGAGTTGGAAACTAAGAAAAAAGGAAAAACTAATTAGAGGAAATTATAATACATAAGAAACTGTGGCACAGTAGAGACTACGAAAGACATCCAAAAGATGCTGAGGGGTAAAATCCACAAAACCAGGTGAACAGAATGGTTATGGGATGAGAGGGTAGGGGGTTATTAAGGCCAAAAGGGAAGGATATAAAGTGACTGTCAAGAGAAAATAATTAGTAAAATTTCAATGAATTTAAAAAAACACGTCTTTTTGTTTTTGGACTTTTAAGAATCAATTGTTATGCTGACAACAGAAATTGACACATTGTAACTGACTATACTTCAATTTTTTAAAAAAGAATCAATTGACTGTTCATAGACAATTGAAAACTCTACACTAGGAAATTATGTCTTTAAGTTTTTAACTATTACAAAATCAATGATTTCACTTTTATATCATGTGAATTGTACAACAGAGTTGGAAATTTTCCCCCTCTTTTGCTATATAATCTATTTCAAAAATCTAGTTTAATTTCCTTCTATAGATCTTACTGACGTTTAATGTCATCCTTTCATTGCTGTTTATTTGGTGGCTTTATAAAATGTCTTTCCTCTGAAAAGCTGACTTTATCTTCTTGGCTTTTATAGTATAGATGTGAAAGTCTCAAAATAGAATTATTTCTCCCTCTCTTTCCATTTTAAATAGGGGGAAAAGTTTATTTTCTTCATAGGCACATATAGAAACTGTCGTGAAAAATTACTGGGAGTTTCTTGTCATGTTAAATTTCACATAGGTCTTATCTATGTGATTGATTTCTCTGTGATAGATTTTAATTTTTTGTGAGTCTTTTTAATTTTGGGGGGGAGGGGAGGTAGATTTTAATTCCTTACACATTAAAAAGCTATTTTGCCTGTTTCATCTCTGTGCCTAAAACAATGACACAATGGTAGGTACTGAGGGAATATTTGTTAAGTATTGAATAAATTAATGAACTCATATCTCAAATAGTAAATGTGTAACTATCAAGCTTCAGAGAAGGGTTGCTCTTACTTCATTTAATAAGAAGTCCAGTTGAGACTTCTTATTGGACATATGTTTCCAAAAGAAAGTCACTGCATTTGCTAACTATGCATACAATTGTGACACTCATGTTTATTTTTTAAAAAATGAAAGCTGTCAGAAGCTAAGTCCTCCTGACTGCAAAGCATTTCAAGTCAAAAAGTTATTATGAAGCAGACTGTATGCCCAGGACAAGGCTGGCAGCAAGAGGCAGTAGCATACATCTCTTGTGTAAATGGAACGTAAAATGCCATAGTGGTTTGATATCTACTAATCTGTCCATCTCAAAAGCACAGGAACGAGATCTCCTTTCACAGTTAGGAACTTGATAATGTCTCTTTTCTCCCTGAATTCATATTTTTATCTCACTTCCCTCACCTAAGCTTATCCATAAGCTTAAACATATTTTAGTGCTTGAAAATATTTCGAATTGGTCATCATATCACATTTCCCTACATAAAGAACTGTATTTAAAAATTCCAAGAACATAAACTTTAAAAATTGTCAGCAATATTGTATTATCATTAAACACAACTGATCAAATGAGAAACTTATTACGTGTTATGATCATTATAAAATATCACAAGTCAGCTTTTACTGGAAATGCATCTCTTAAAGAAATGCATACCCCCTCCCCATTTAGGTCATGTATCCAGGATGAATATTGTTTGTTGCTACAAAGAAATAGGCTGCATGCTAATTCTATTCTTATATTTCGTATTCTTCCATTCCAATTATTGGGAGCAGGAGTATTTCTGGTTATACCAATAATTATTCTTTTGAACTACTAAGCTGTGTACCAAAAATCACATAGGGGTATGTCATAAAATTATTTTTAATGATCAGCTGACAACTCAATTGAGTCCTTCTGCAATATTCTCAAAAGCCACTGGAAATTACCATTCTTGCAAAACAATCAGCTACCCAGTCATTACAATCGTTTACTTTCTAAACAAGACTTAGATATGAAAGGTATTGCCTTGTTTGCAGAGTGAGAGGAGGACAATTACCAAAGAGGAAAGGGGCAAGGTGCCTGGATCAGGCACACCCCGAGGCACATCAATTTTAGGGCAGAAACATGCAAGTTGGCAACCTGAAAATTAATACCCATAAACTATCATTCACATAACTGCCTAAAAAGTCTTCATGTACTGTCTAAGATTAAGGGTTAGGGATATGTGATGATGCCTAGTTTGAAGACTGCTGCTTCAGGCACACATAGATTCAGATAGACACAGTGTAATAGAAGTCATGAACTTTGATAACGCAGTTCACAACCTTCTGTGTGTGTATGTGTACTTTGCAGGTATGTGTGTGTGCGAGATGAGGTGTGGGACAAAAGAAAGAAAAAAGACTATGTATGCCCAGATAATAGATTTTTTCATTTTTGGTAGTATTTTTGAATCTGCTTTTTATCTCTGCCACTGAAACCATCTCCTTACCCTAAAGCTCTTAACTTGGACACATGCTAGGTAGGGGAGAAGAGGAAGAGTGCTTTTAAGACAATACTGATGAAATTGAAGCTGATATTAACATGAAATGAAACACTGCCATTTCAACTTAAAGGTTCTGCCATCTTAATTCTGTTCTGCTGATACTGAAAAGCCACATCTACAGAGACACAGAAAAAAAGATCCCTCCGGTGGTGTGAGCTAAATAAAATTAAATTAATACAAAATTTAAATCACTAATCAAATGTTTGCTTTAAAAATTTTCCTCTAAAGGTGATTTCTCTCTCCTCTAACAGTATATATTCGCCACAGCTTAGAAATGCTTAGCTCTCATTTGAAAAAAAAACAAAGAACACTTTTTTCATTGTTTTAATGCACTGCTTAATTAAACAAAAATAAGATTTGAAGCAGCTGTAAAAATGCGTGATTGCCTAAAAACAAGAGAAACAGGCTGAGCCACAGGAATTGTGCCAGGGCCCATATTCTTTGTTCAGACGCGGCTTTGAAATCCAACCTAAGCCAGTGAAAAAGGGAACTTTGCTGAAGCCAGTTCCATACCCTTCAGGAGCAGCTCTTGACAGAAAACATTAGGGCCCTGGTGCAAGGATGGGAGGAGATGGAAAAAGGTCCCGGGGGGAGAAACTCTTGTGATGTGTATTTTTTTGTTCACAACGTGTAAACAGGACACTTTACACTTAAAAAAATGCCTTATGCCCAGTGTTGAACTCATTCCAAAAATGGCCATTTTATAACAAGTATATATTTCAAAGCCTTGAATTGTTTTGAACATGTCAGACAACATTTACAGTTACAGAAAATGTAATAATGGTTAAAAAATATTGTCCCAAACCTGCTGGTACAGATTTTTTCTGGATGACTGTAATTCACAACTCTCTCCTGGGATGAAATGAACATTCCTGAAAAAAATGCCTAAGCAACCTTCCAGTAAACTTCAATGGAATTAAGACTTGCTCTGGGAAACCATTCACTCACCTAAGCAGTTGACTATTAGTGAAGAATCTAATGACCCTCAATTCTTTTTTCTGTTATCTAAGTTTAATGATGATTATCTGACCATTTTTTTTCCCCTACCAAACGTCCCTACCAAGGCTGTATCTTGACTTATGGGAGGTCTTTTTCTTTGCAGCAAAACCTGTAATAAAACTTCAATATATGCTTATAACTAAAGTGTGGCATTTTTAATAATTCATTAAAATTAACTAAAGCGGATGCACAAGTGAGATAGAAAGTGACCATTTCCAGCTTAATTTAAAGAATATCTGGATTATATTTGGTCATAACCTAGCAGGGGCACTACTTACAAAAGAATCAAGGTGTTTCACTTGACTAAATTGATACGTTTATGCATTCTGAACAAGCAAATAGTATTCTTAATAAAACCCACTTTTTTCATAATCATAATAGGGAGGTATGCATTTTAATACAAAAATAAGACGCTTCAAATAAGCTAAAATACTGAGCTAAGTCATCTTCTCCTTACTCAAAGATAAACATGAATTTCCTTTCTTTTTCAACAAGTCTCAAATTATTCTGAATTGTGAATAAAGTTTCAACAGAAAACATTTCTATTAGAAATGTTAGAAAACAGATGACCATTTTATTTTTGATGGTTCTGGGTGCCTCAACCGATTTTGGTTAACATTCTTCAAAAACTCTACCAGCAAAAACATACCTTTTGGCAGTTTGCTTTTATTTTGTAAAGCGCATTAGTCAGGAAATAAAAAAAAGGGCTGATTCTTGTCCAAAATACTAAAAACACTGCACTGATGTCCCAGCCTGATAAACTGAAGTGAATGGATCTTTCTAAAAGATTAATACAGACTTTTAAATATTTTTAAAATGTCATGTTTAGGTTACGTTGTCACCTTGGTTCATAATAGCTGCGACTTTTCACTTAAATCTGAAGCAAAAAGAGAGGCTTAACAACAATAAAAACATATTTTAAAGTAAACCCTGGAGCTGAATCCATCCTTTGATGAACTGACTGATGAATTAAAACGCGATTCAGAAACATCTTCCAACAGAACACCGACTCAAACGATACGTAAACCCTCAGTTGACAAAATACTACGTAAGGGAGGCGAGGGGCGTTGCTGTTGCTCATCGGCAGTTACCAAGGATAAAATTCGCTATGAGGACCGTTTTCTCTTTTATTCGTGTAACCAGAAACAGGCTACAGCTTGAGGGGCTTCATCTGGCTGCGATCGCCGAAGACGGCGAGGAATTCAACTACTCGCGACCCCACAGCCCAGGACCTGTCCCTTTTCCAGAAATAACCGAGGCGGCGCGGCCGGGTACAACCCCTAATTCCGAAGCTCCGCCCTGGAGTCGACAGAGTCCACATTTTTTAAGGAGCAGAGCTCTGGATAACCAGGAGACCTGGAGCAGCGCCCCCAAAAGAGCGGCGGCGGTTAACGGCTCCCCCGCAGGCACGCATCGTCACAGGTTCCCGCGTTTGTGGCCACCGCGAGGCGAGCGCCGGAAACCCGCAAGAGCGCTACCAAGCGGAGCCAACTCGCGCCGCACCGCTCCACACCGCTCGGGAACCCCCAGCGGAGACAGAGGAAAGAGGACAGCGATGAAGGAGACCGTCGGCCCAACGGCCGCCACGGGGGCTAACGTCTTACCCAAGTCGGCTCCGCCTCCACCTCCGCCTCCCGCGTCACTGAGGCCCCGCCGGCCCGCCGCGGAGGCTCACGGGACGCGTAGTACGAAACGGCCCCGGCCTCCTGCCGCGGAGGCTCACGGGACACGTAGTACGCAGCAGCCCCGGCCTCCTGCCGCGGAGGCTGACGGGAGGCGTAGTACGCCGCGTCCCCTTTCTCCCTCCACCCCCAGCACGGGCTTCGCGAACGCTCTCCCGGCTCCCTTGGGCCTGACTTCCGGTTTGCTGGCGCAGCGCAGGCGTCCAGCCGCGGACAACGGGAGTCCTTTTTCCAGCCGTGCGCCGATCGCCCTCCCGCCCAGCCCCCTCGCCGGCGCGCCCCCTGACGGGGCCGGTCCCCCCTGACCGGGCGGGCGCCGGCGGGCCGGGGTCCCGCGCGCCTGTTGCCGGGTGACGGGCCTTCTCCGGCGGCGGCTCGGCCCTCGGCCCGCGCCTCCTTCCAGAACCTCCGAGGCCCCAGTCGACCGCCGCCGAAGCGAGAGAAATGGGAGTCCCTCCGCGGCGCCCCCGGAGCGGCTGTCTTCGCTGGGGAAGCGGCAGTGTCTTCGAGGAAACCGGAAACCCATGGTGACCCCTTGGCGACCCGGTTTGTTTTCCGTCCGTTTCCACACATTGGAGAATCGAAACTCGGCGGCCCTGGGGGCGGCCTCACGGAGCCCGTCGTCGGGGTGAGTGACTGGCTTTGGCCGGGTGGGGCGCGGGCAGTGGCGGGACCACCCTCCGCTGCGGTGGCTGGTGCGGAGAGACGCGTCACTGGACCGGCGGCGTCCCGCCCCGGCATTCCTTACCCCGTCCCCTCGGGCTCGAGCCGCTCCAGGCCCCGCTCGGTCCTCACTTCCCCCGAGTGCTCTGCTTCCCTGGGCACCTTCAGGTCTGTTTCATTTAGTGTGACTGCGTTTCGGTCGGAGACGAAAGAGGAGCGCGTGGCTAGGACACTAGTGCCGGGGCAATGTACAGCAGCCCTCTGTGCGTAATCGAGGGCTGACAGTACGAATTCGTCCGTTTTCCAGTTTAACCTTGGGTTCAGTATGGTTTTCGATCATGCCGGGTAGGCTGAGACCCTCGTCCCTGCAAACTAGAAACTCAGACACCCGGAAATGAGAGGAAACACTCAAAAAGCTGTAATACAGATGAAAGCAAAAGTGCTCCAGGCTGTGCTGGAGATACACTGAGACGATCAGAGGCAGCGACTTACTAGTAGTGACATTGACCCATGCCTCCTCAACATAGAAGACGCTTGCTTTTTTACTTCTGGAATTTTAAATTGAATTGAACAAGATCTCAAGGAGTAATTTAAATTCCAGTTCCCAAAACTTGTCACGTGTAATTTATCTACCTGTTGTGATCACTCCTGACATCGTCTGTAAGTTAGAAATGGTCGTCCCTCACAAGGTGGTTAAATTTTAATTCGAGAACGGTTGTAAACAAACGTAAGGGTTTAATATTAAGGAAACATTGTAGCGAAACGGGAAATGCAGTGGATTAAGTCAACATTAACCCAGAATCAGAGGGCTGAATTTTCCACTTACTCACTTGGCTCTGAGGAAGAGATCAAATTTCTTCCTCATCTTTCTTTTCTCTAAAATGGGAATAATACTTCCTCTCCAAGGCACCAAAGCATAGTTTCCAAGAGTTTGGTTGGTCTAGAGCCAACTAGCCATTTTTTTCATTACTGGCTTCATCTGTGATAGATGGAAATTCTTGCCCACCTGGTAGGTCTTACGTAGATTTAATGAATTGTTATGAAAAACAAATGAGATAATTCCCTTAAAAGACAAAGCGCACTGCCTGCCACACCAACACAGCACATTGTCATCGTTATTAAATAAACTATGATAAAGTACTTCATAATCAGTGTAACTTTTTTCTCTTTCTTTTGGCACATATATTCTGGTTTAAAGTACAGTTGTCTTCTCACTATCAGAGAAGAATTAATAATAGGACTAGTAACATTTAGTGTGTAAAGATGCCCAGTTGCATTGAGATGTATCACTTCTTGAAAGGAATGAAAAGAGTGAGACTACTCTTCATACCTGTGCTAACCCAGAAAGAGTCCTGATTCCTTGGCTGTACAAACTGACTTCTGGAATAAGGCAGTTAGGTAACTCAGTGAGGGTTATAAAAATGAAAAGGGGTTTTCCGTACTGTGTATCTGATGCTAAGTCCATTTGGGGGCATTCACTGAGTTATAGGCCATTCGAATGCTGAGGTGCACAGATACACTGTGTCTTGAAGAAAGGCTCTTGATCCCTTCCATGTAAACTGTATGTGTACTGTATCTTTTACTCAGTTTCTGGCAAATCTGTGAATTCCTTTCTGTTTAAGGTGCCATTGCATGTTCACATTAAAACTTTGCTTTCACAATATAGGAAGGTGGCATCTCACAGATGTATTTCAACTCTGGCATCTTACTGGTGGGAAAATTTGGATTTGGAGTGGTAAACTAATCAATGGTCAAGGTGGCAGATCTTAACTAGAGTCTGGGTTTCTGAATCTCAGGCCAGTGTTCTTTCTGCCACTGAGTTCTGCCTTATCCAGATTCTTATTGAGAAAATGAGAATCCATTTTGTGTTGCCTCTCAGAATGTAGTATTAAGGGCACAAATTTGGAAGAAGGCATACCTGGGTTCACATCCCACCTTTGCTGCTGATTGTGTAGTGCTAGGCAAGGTATTGAATTTTTCTAGGGCTTTGTTTATCAATTAGGATAATGGTACCTACCCAAGAAGTAGGAAAATGCATGCTGTCCAGAAGAAATATTCCTCTACCCTAACTTTATTCCAGCCAACCTGAGGAGGATTACAATCTGGAGATGGTCTTTCAGAAAGTTCTGAGGGCTCTTCTGCCCCTTAGAGATCAAAGCATGGTTATATAAATTCTTGAGACAAAGAATTATACATCAGATGACATATTACTGACAGCTTACACAATCCAGATCTAAGTGTACAAAGTGAATAGTGGGTCATGGGTCAGTGTGGCCCCTTACAAGATCAAGAAGGAAAGTTGTCTCCTAAGGATCAAATACTTGGTCCCCCGTTTCCATGGTGGCTGCTTACCTGCCCTGGGTCCATCAGGTCCCTTGGTATCAGGTTTTAATAGCCTGATTCCTTCCTTTTAGGGAGTTATGAGAGTAGATGTCTGGCAAGCACTAATGGTCAATTCCAAGTTGTCTGGAATTGATTATCTTTTGCATGTGCATTGTGCATGCTCATTAATTTATGGAGAACTATGTATGCAGTCAGAATTGGCAATAGGAGTAATAATGTCATTGGTAAAGGTTTAAGCCAGGATCCTCCTAAACCAAACCATTTTCCTAGTATTTTTCCTAAACTGGGAAGAGGATCATTCAAAGTGGAAATTTGACTCTTCATTTGTGTTATGAAGTAACAGATATCTCAGCCAAACGGTCATACCGTTGGAAAACTGATAGAAACCCAGGATACTAGCATTAAAGGCAGATGGGCAGGGGCTATTTCGAAGGCTACCCAGAGGTGACCTTGAGCCGAAGGGAAACCAATTGCACTATTTCTAAACAACCTGGGGAGAGCCAAGGCCATAAACTTGTTCCATAAGTCCATTGGGTCCCCTTAGGAGATACATAATATTTAACATCTAGTGAAAAGGAGTATTTATAGCCAGGTTCAGAACAGGTGTCATTAATTGTCCAGGTGAGAATCTCACTTAGTGATACGGGTGGTAGCTTGCACAGTGCTAGAGTTTCTTCAAAAAATAAGGACCATCCAGTTAGCACTCTGGAGAGGAGAAATCCAGCAAGGAAACCTAGGAGTACTGGACATAGGTAATTGCCACAAACCCAGCAACTGGATTGAATTTTTGAAACTTGCAAATGATTGAGCCCAGGGAAGATAGACATTTGGTTCATAAGCAAAAGTGTGAGCAGTTGTCAAAGTAATATTATACAGGCCTGGACCAGCATCTTGGGTCAGCTATCTACTTCAGATGTTGTTGTCTTCTCGTCCTAGTCTGGTAGTGCTAGTTAGTCAAGGTCAGGTGTCAGCAACAGGGGTTATAGTTCGTCCAGGAGAGGGCCTGATAGGGTCCTGTCCCGCATGGCTGTAGAGTCTTTTATCTCATGTCTTTTCCAGTACACATAATCTCCTGGTTGCCAGTCATGGCAAATCTGATCTTCATCCAAAGAGAGGTTGCTGTGATAAGCTTCAGAAACAAACTTAAGAGGGTCATTTTAACAATCCAATTAAACATTACAATAATATAACATAACAAGGAGACATCTGAGAAGTGAGTCTTAGGCAGTAAATACAAAAACCTTAATTAAAACTAGAATTTAATGTCCACCGAAACATAAACTTTTAATCTCTATAATTACCCTCATTTCTACGAAATACAGCCAAATTAAAACTAATCTGTTTGCAAAATAAGTCTGCCTAATTGACCACTTAGACTCTTAAACTGGCTCTGTTGGAACTTGTCATAAGTAATCTTGGATTGAACCTCTCAAGGCCAGGAAAATACACCAGGGGCTTGCCACATGTTCTGCCTGCAGTATCTGTAGATTGGAGTGAATTCCTCTCTTTTTGAGGTCTCCAAAACACCTTGAGATTCCTGCACCTGGTAGGGGTCCTTCCTTGTTTACTGGATAAAGCTGCTGGAACCTAAGAGTTACCAATTTCTGCAGCGATCAGGTAGAGAGAAAAGGTAGATGAGTGTTTCGATTCTCCTTACAAAGGTATAATTTACCAAATTGCTGTAAGTCATAGTTAGCTGGAGGGGAAAGTTTTTTTGGGTTTTTTTTTTTTTGTATCTGGAAAACACATTAAAAACCAGTAATATTTTAACCAAAAACTAAAAATAGTATGACCATATTCATCAGTTCACTCAGTCCTGTGTGATTAATCCTTGATTTTAATCTTCTGTTAAGTTTTGTGAGACCATCAGGTTTTTCATTAGAATTCCTACATTTCTTACCAGCAGTATGATTTGAAAGTTGTCAGAAACCTATACTTGTCAAAAAGTCCTTCCTGTGACTCTTTTGGAAGACAGAGCATTTTTGCAAAAGTGTCAGAATAAAAAGATAACTTTGTAAGAACTTACACAGTCTGTTATCAAAAATAGTATTCTGAGAAAACCTTGTTCTCTGAACAGAGAAGCAGACCACACTCCAGTCCTGCATCAGCTTATTTTTAATAACAAAATTCATTCACTTATTTAAATTCAGTCTAACCTTACCAAATCCTAACCATACACAAAACTCTTCTCGATTTCCTTTTCAGCAAACCTTCTATGACATCGTTTTTGCCTTCAGATCTGTTCTGTGCTTTCTCTTTCATGTCGTTAGGACAAAATGACTTTCCTCACTTCCCTTAACTAAATGCGTTTCCACTCCTCATACCTTTTTCCTTGGACACAAAATGTTTTTCTTATCAATGTTTAGCAGTTTTAATTGCATATTTTACTTAGAATTCTCAACTCTTGAAAACCTTAGAAGTAAGCAATTTTGGACTGTCTTTTCCGTTAGCATTCCTTAGATCAGCAGACTTATAAATACTACTTTTAATTCTAAAAACAGGTGCTTCCTTATAGAAAATGTCTCAGTGTGGTGCCAGACGTATTTATTAATGGTCCTAAATATCTTTAGTTTCTCTGTAAAAGGAAGCCTGTATTCAGTAATTAATATTCCAGTATCTTATTTAGAAATGATCTGAATAGTCCGTGAATTCCCATCATTTAACTTAACAGTTTCAAGTTCCCAAAATCCTGAAGAACTATTTTTATGTAGACATTCCTAAAAACATAATTTATTCCTAAAGAGTTTATCCCAAAACTCATTTACATTTAATTTCATCATATCAAGTTATTTTTCTTGCTGACAAATTATTAACAGGAATAATGTAAGATCTTACTTTATTTGTAGTAAATCTAGATACAACGAAGGTATTATACTTAATGACGATGACTCTAAACAGCTGCCTGTTAACTAAACCAACAAACTTAAACTTGTTTTCATTCATTAAAATTATGATTTCAGATCACGTGATTCTGAAATTCATTTGAGTTTTCTGAGTATGAGTGCTTCATTTGCGTTAAGCCAATTAAATAGAGCTGTTTTACAAATTAATTTTGGCAAATCACACATTTACAACACACACAGACACAAAGACACCCCATAGTTTTCATTCCAAACTTTCAACCATGAACAGGCACAGTAAATGTAAAGTTCTGAAAGAAATTGGATTCAAATTGGGTGTGGGGCAGATGGTTGAGTCAGACCAGTGGCCTCCCATCTTGGTAACCCATTTACAGAAACTCTTGAGGATCCTCCCTGGGGAAGATCCTGACTATAATTCCTTGCCTGTAGCTCTCAGTTGGCCTTTGACCTGAAGAGGCTCACCTGCAGCGTCAGGTAGTTCCATAGCTCAAGGTAGTGTTTATTTAACAGTGTCTTCAGAGTGGGAAGGCAGTTCAGGTAGAGGGTTACTTAAAGGCGGGTCGAAGGTAGGAATAGTAATGTCAGCCTTAAAGGGGTTTTTTGTCGGTTAATTTCACAAACCTTTTATAGCATTAATCTTTCAGTAGCCTTCTACAGATCTTTCAGTCAGGCTGTTTTGGAACTCTGAAGTCTTTGGGGGCTTCTGCATACCAATCAAAATAGGTAAAATAGTTTAAGATGAGAGCTCTCTAAAATTTTAACAATTTACAAGTCTTCCCAAGTCAAAGGAGCCAAGGAGCTAGCCCTACAAATATTTTCTCCTGCTAATCTAATTTTAAAAAAGAGGAAAAATTCTTACCACTCTTGTTTCCAGTAGATCCTGCAGGCAGGGACCCAGGAGACTGACTGACGTGGTAAGAACTTTCCTTCTGCCAGCTTTCCCTAACTGTGCATGCAGAAATCAGCTTTGGAATGCTAAAAAGAGGGCCCCATCTTGGCTGTTTTGGGGCAGGATTTCCTTTAATTCCCAATTAAATAAGCACTTGGAAGCGTACGTAAACCCAGCTGGTATCCCCATAGGTGGCTGGCTGTCCAGGAGCGGTTTGGCCTTTCAGATGCAGTTTCCCATCATCAGTCTGGTAGTCTAATTCAGATGTGAGATATTCACTGAACAGCTTCCTGAGGACAGTGTGGTAGATGGGAACATGTGCTCTTCTGAGTCTGGCTCTCCAAAGAGTTACCCTTGGGCCTGTCCCACTTGTTTACGTGTCTCGGTTTCTCCCTCCCACAGCAAAACCACTGAATGTTCAGAATACAAGGTGATCAGTCTATATATTGAGCGTCCTTGGAAGAGCAGCATTTACTTAATGGTTGTAGTGGGATTCCCTGTTGGAGCGCCGCATGTCCTACATGTTCCATGTGGCTGTCACGAGGATGGATCCTCAGATATTCCACTAGGTTCTCAGTCAGCTGAGAACACCTTGTGGCTGGAAGGAACAGATATCCCTGGCTTTTCAGAGCTGAATTAATTCAGCCTCTCATTTTACTAGCACAAGTTTTGTTCAGACCATATATCAATTTGGTTTTTTAATTTAAATCTTAGCAGAAACCCAGCCACCTATGTTTGCCTGGGCCTCCTGCCCAGATCCCCTTAGGCCCTCTGCCTAGGAAATGCCCCGGTAATTCTTAAGACTCCAAGTCTTAAGTAAAAATAGCTTGTGTACAATTTTTAGGATTATTCTTAAAAGTAATGAGATGCAGATAGCAGGAGAATTCACCAGAACACCTGAGCCATGCTGGTACCGAGTGCTGGTCCAGGGTAGACCCCGGGTGTCCTCTGGTGGGTGTCTCTGTTAGCCTGCCAGCCAGGACATGTCAACAAAAAGGTTAATCAATAGTCTGTCTGAGAAAGAAATGGAAAATTTTTATTTTAGCCAACGTGAAGATTGTATCAAGAGACAGTCTGTCAAAAAGCTCTGAGGACTACCCATCAGAGGTCAAAGCACAGTTACTTAAGTTTTTGAGAGAAAGGATCATACTTTAAATGACATATTAGTGATGGTGTACACAATCCAGAATTATAAGAGACATTTTTTTGGAGTGGTAAATCTGCCTCCCTGCTGTGAGGACATGCTAGTACCTGGCATTTGGTTAGTGAACAATAAATAGTAAATGTTAAGATGATTAAATATGACAGGACAATCATATTTTTTCCTAGAAGAAAGACTAATCTGGTGTAGAAGATGATTCTGTGTTTTCTAGTATCTCACCCCCCAGTGTATATAGAATATCTCAACAAGGGTCCCCTCATTGTTGATTGCAGTAAAGACTGAAATTTAAGATCTTGAGAAATAATTCTGATGAGTAATGTTTGACTGTTTTTTCTTCTCCTTATGTCTCTCCCACAGCCTCAGGAAATACCATACACTTTTCTGCCTCATCTGGCTCATTGTGCCCATCTTTCTCCATTGATATTGCAATACTGTGATTCATAAGAAATAAATATGTGGTCATTCAGATGACTAAAATATATTTCTCATATATATTTTGTCTTAATCCATGGTTCCTTGGCTCACAGCTCCCCAAACCCTTGGAATTTCCTGAGACCATGGGAGCATCTTTTGTCATAATATTTGGCCTCTTGTTCTCAGTTCCTAAAATCTTTTCAGAGCCATAAAGGTGAAAAGGTTGTTACTTATAACAAGAGTCTTTCCACCTTGACTGGGTTTATGTTGGTGAGGTGACTTTTGGAAAGCACCTGTGGATGGGGCCAGTTGCCAGGGAAGCAAGCAGGTGATGAGAGGATTGGAACTTTCAGTCCCACTGACCTGGGCAGCGCAGGGCCACGACAGGGACAGGGCCGGGAGGCTGAATCAATTCCAAGTGATTTAATCAATCATGCCTATGTAATGAGGCCTCCATAGAAACCCAAAGAGGAGAGGGTTCAGAGAGTTTCCAGGTTGGTGAGCCAAGACTTTTCCATATGCCACTGCGCTGGCTTCAAACTCCGGGAGGGCAGAGGCTCTTCTGTTCAGCACCTAGCCCTGTGTATCTCTGTATCTGACTATTGATTCATACCTTTTAATGTTCTTTGTAATCAACAGTAGTCAAGTGAGTAAGAAGTGGGTTTCCTTAGTTCTCTGAGCTGCTCCATTCTGTACATAGTAGTTTGTATCTGCCAATCCCAAACTCTCAAACTATCATTCCCTCCCCCTTTCTCCCCTAGTAACCATAAGTTTTTTTTCTGTCTGAGTCTCTTTCTGAATAACCAGTATTTTTGAGCACCTTCCACAGTGATGAGTTGGGGACACAGTGGTGAGCAAAGCAGATGTAACCTCTCGTGTCACAGAGCTCACATTCTATCAACTTCAGCCTGGGCAGATTACTGCACTTTTCCAGTCCCTTCCTATAAAACGTGGATGATAATCTACCTCATAGAATTGTTAGGATGAATTTAAATGAGATAATGTTTAAAGAATATAGTACATGGTACTGGGACATAGTGGGCACTCATATGTTAATTCCTTTGTCTTCTGTTGTGAACATAATCAATTTCTAGTGTAGAAAGAACATAGTGGAGTATGCAAAAAAATTCTGTAATATGTTGTAAAGAATTATACTCAGAAAATTTATAATTTGGTGAGCTGTAAAACTTGTTACTTACATCTAAGAGTGGAAACATTGAGGAAGAAATATATGGGTATAAAATATTGAAAATTTTTTACCCTCTTAGTGAAAATGGTGTTTTACAATTTTTTGTAAAGCTTACTAATAATAGCTTAGATGACGGTTTTAAATGCTTTATAGATATCCACTTATTTAATATTCTTAAGAATTCTATGAAGTAGCTGTTGTTTCTTATACATTATAAAAAGGAACCTGAAGCAGAGGTCAGGCAACTTGCCCAAAGTCACATAGACACTAGAGCTCGGATTCAAATCCTGGCAGCCTGGTCCTGGAGTCCATGTTCTTAACCACTATGCAATACTGCCTATAAAAAAGATTTCTCCAGAAAGTGGGCACAGAGGGAACATACCTCATCATAATAAAGGCCATAGATGACAAGCCCATGGCTAACAGCATACGCTGTGATGAAAATCACAAGGCATTTCCTCTAATATCAAGACAAGGATGCCCATTCTTACCACTTTCATTCAACATAGTATTGGAAGTCCTAGCCACAGCAATCAGACAAGAAGGAGAAATAAAAAGAATCCAAATCAGAAAGGAAGAAGTAAAGCTGTCTTTGTCTGCAGATGGCATGATACGATACATAGACAATTCTAAAGATGACACCAAAAAAAAACTACTAAAACTCATCCATGAGTTAGGATACAAAATTAATATACAGAAATAAATCTCTTGCATTTCTATTCACTAACAACAAACTGTCAGAGAAGTTAAGGAAACACAATGTTATTTACAGTCGCAGCAAAAGGAATAAAATACCTAGGAATTAACCTACCTAAGGAGGTAAAGACCTGTGCTTGGAAAACTATAAAACACTGATGAAATAGATTGAAGAAAACACAAACAGATGGAAAGATATACCATGTTCATGAATTGGAAGAATGAATACTGTTACAATGACCACACTACGCAAGGCACTCTGTAAAGTCAGTGCAGTCCCTATCAAGATACCAAGGGCGTGCTTCATAGAACTACCACAGACAATTTTAAAAATTTGTATTGAAACCCAGAAGACCCCAAATAGCCAAAACAATCTTGAAAAAGAACAGAGTTGGAGGAATCATGCTCCCTGACTTCAGACTATACTACAAAGCTACAGTCATCAAAACAGTATGGTACTGGAACAAAAACGACACGTAGATCAGTGTGGCAGAATACAGAGCCCAGAAATAAAGCCATACACTTATGGTCAGTTAACCTATGACAAAGGAGGCAAGAATATACAATGGAGAAAAGACAGTCTCTTAAATGGTGCTGGGAAAACTGGACAGTTCATGTGAAAGAATGAAATTAGAACATTCTCTAACATCACATACAAAAATAAACCCAAAATGGATTAAAGACCTAAATATAAGTCTTAAAACCATAAAACTTATGTAAGAAAACAGGTAGAACACTCTTTGACATAAATCACAGTATTTTTTTGCATCTGTCTCCTAAGGCAAAGAAAACAAAAGCAAAAATAAACAAATAGGACCTAATTAAACTTAAAAGCATTTGCACAGCAAAGGAAACCATCCACAAAACAAAAAGACCTACTGAATGGGAGAAAAAAGTTGCAAATGATATGACCGATAAGAGGTTAACATTCAAAATATATGAACAACTCATACAATTTAACATCAGAAAAAAACCTGATTAAAAAATGAGCAGAAGACCCAAATAAACATTTTTCCAAAGAAGACATACAGATGGCCAACAAACACATGAAAAGATGCTCAACATCATTAATCATCAGAGAAATGCAAATTCAGACTGCAGTGAGACATCACCCAACACCTGTCAGAATGGCTGTCATCAAAAAGGACACAAATAACAAGTGCTGGTGAGGATGTGGAGAAAAGGGAACCCTTGTACACTCTTGATGGGGATGTACATTGGTGCAGCCAGTATGGAAAACAGTATGGAGGCTTCTCAAAAAACTAAAAATATATCTTAAAATAGGATAGCATATGACCTACCAGTTCCACTCCTGGACATACATCTGAAAAAAATGAAAACACTGATTTAAAAAGATATGGGCACCCCAGTGTTTATAGCACTATTTACAATAACCAAGACATAGAAGCAATCTAAATGTCCATCAATAGACAAAGAAGTTGTGGTAAACACACACACACACACACACACACACACACACACACTCTCTCACTCTGCAACACTACTCAGCCATTAAAAAGAATGAAAATTTGCCATTTAGCATGGATGGACTTGGAGGGTATTATGTTAAAATGAAATGTCAGACAGAGAAAGACAACTACCGTATGGTATCACTTACATGTGGAATCTAAAAAAGAAAACAAACTAGTAGATATAAGAGAACAGAAATAGACTCACAGGTATGGAGAACACACTGGTGGTTCCCAGAGGGGAGAGAATATAGGGGAAGGGAAGACGGTGAGGGATTAAGAGGTACAGACACTATGTATAAAATAAGTAAGTTACAGGGATATAGTGAGCCACACAGGGAATATAGCTAATATTTTATAATAACTGTAAGTGGAATGTAACCTTTAAAAGTCACTATGTTGTACCTGAAACTGATGCAATATTATACACCAACTATACCTCGAAAAAACACAAAGAAATAGGAGTTTTTAAACATTGCCCCAGTATTCACATTATTCTAAATATGTGTTCTCTTTTCTGCTCCTTTATTCACTGATACATTTGTATTTTATGTTTTTATTTTTAAGTAGCTGTCATGGATGCGCTGGTGGAAGATGATATCTGCATTCTGAATCATGAAAAAGCCCAGAGGAGAGATACTGTGACTCCGGTCTCAATATATTCCGGAGATGAATCTGTCGCTTCCCATTTTGCCCTGGTCACTGCATATGAAGACATCAAGAAACGACTTAAGGATTCAGAAAAAGAGAACTCTTTCTTAAAAAAACGAATAAGAATTTTGGAAGAAAAGGTAATTTATCTGTTACCTTCATCTATGTTGTATGACTTAAAGAACAATTCAAATCCAGAGTATTTGGAGAATTAAATATTTTTCCGTCCTGTCTGCCGTGGGTGTACCAGATTTCCAAGGATAGCACACTGCCAATCTCAAAATCCTGGGCATTTTACGCAGCCTTCTGTGCTTCATGTATCATAACACTTGGTGAATATTTGCAGAGTAGGATTTAACAACATGAAGGGATTAAATTTCAATTTTTGTGTGTGTATGTGTATACATATGGATATAGATATAGAAGTATAGCCAGTTTACAATGTTGTATTAATCAAATATTTTTCTTACCTCTTTTTGTCAGATGGCCTTACCTTCATAGTAGTATGTATTTTACACAGCATTTTTAAATCTGTGCAAAAAATTATATACCAACAAAGTAAATTAAGTGTCCAAGGAAGAAGCTCCTGGAACATTGTTCTGATACGTTTAATAATGTTTTCATCTGGACTGAAGTTTCACATCTTCTTTACCTCAACATTCTCTTTTGTTCTTGAACACACATAATGAGAATGCTTTTAACTGATTAACTAATGTTTCTTCTGTTTACCTTTTTCATTTAGAAATTGGACACTTCTAAAGGTGACAGAATATATAAACATCTGATTCAGTTATAAATCATCAGATCTACTTGGCTTGTATGTTGAGAAATCTTCCTCACTCTTTTTTTTTTTTAAGTTTTGAAGTGTAGCTTAGTTCATGTTTCTTCAGATCATGGTTTATGATCTTCAGATGTTCAGTGTATTCATGTTTTACAAACAGCAGCTTCCACAAAGGAGGAAGGAAATAATCTAGGAATAAAAACTTGAGGATGGGGCTTGGTAGAATTGAGTCCTTTGAAGGAAATACGAAAAAATCAGCTTCTTCGTATTCATACGAATTTTCTTTAATGATAATTAAATGGTGACAGACTGGGATAGAGTGACAAAACATAGCACTTTGGAGCTCGTAGTTAGGTTTTTAAAAGGTCAGTAGAAAAATGTGACTTAGTGTAATGAACATTGGAAAATATTTCTGTGCTTTGTGACATACAATCCTATTAATTTCTGTTCTGGAGTAATACAGATTTAATGAACTAACACATCTGTTCCTTAAAATGTCAGGTGCACATTAACTTGATACTTTTGCTACACAGTAACTTGGTACTGTATACCTCCTTGGAAAGCTCAAGCAGTATACAAGAATGATGTACTGTGTTTTGATGTGATGAATTAATATAAAAATAGATACCACAAAGTATAAGATACTGATGAAGGAAGAGCATAAAAAGAAGACTTTTAAAAAATATTCTGTACTTTTGTGTTTTCTTCATCAGTAAAGCTTAATTGTGTGGCAGTGAAATGTTCACTTACCCGTAGTCCAGACTTTATCCCTGCATTACAGTGATTAAGATGTGGAGCCATCAGAAAACTGGTTTGTTTGTTTTTTTTAACATGGAGTATGCTCTTAAGCTTTCTCTTCTGATTTTCTGCCACTAGCTTATCGGGGCTCGAAAGGATGAAGAAGCCAGTTCTGTGGGACGAGAACAAGTCAATAAGGCCTACCATGCGTATCGAGAGGTTTGCATTGACAGGGACAATTTGAAGAGCAAGTTGGATAAAATGGTAGGTTGGTTTGAAGAGAATGATATCTATATATTGCAAATATTTTCTCCTTGAAGAGGTTTAAAATTAGAAATAAGAGAGACTTGCATTTATTAAGTAAAAAATTGAAAATATGCATGCTCAAGGCAAATATAGAAAATTTTAATGGTAACATTTGAAAGTTATCCTTATACAAAATAAATATGCAGTATGTAATGATGTTTCACTCTTAAGTACGTCTAACACCACTAACTTATTTTGAAAAATCATGAGTTGGTAGAATTTGTCAATGTGTTAAAAAAAAAAAAAAACCTGTGAATAATAAGTCCTGAGTTAGAGAAAGAGATTAGTGAAGAAAAAACTGGGTTCATGTTCCCACCTTGCTTTTAAAAAGACTAGAATTAGTTTTTCAGTATCTACCTGAAAATTAATATATAATACCGATCTATAGATTTTATTGAATGTAATTTGGCATTTTCCCTACTTAACTAGAATAAAGACAACTCTGAATCTTTGAAAGTATTGAATGAACAGCTACAATCTAAAGAAGTAGAGCTCCTCCAGCTAAGGACAGAGGTGGAAACTCAGCAGGGTAGGCCACTTACTTGTTACAAATATTCTAACGGAATTAATACATTTTTCCATTGATGTTTATGTCCATGATCAGTTTTCTATATCTGTATGCTGATAAGGCCTTAACTTATTTTTAAATTTTTAGGCATGTATCAGTGTCTCTGTTCTGCTTTTACAAAACAGCAACTCCTTTTAGCTTTTCCCTAGATGGAGATTGCATTTTTCTTGGAGAGAATTTGCCAGGTTTTATTCAGGGCTGGCTTGTGATGAAGTGGATGAAGAAGGGAGTGGACCTCATCCTCTTCAGAGCCTTTTGCCCACTGCTGAACACTGGCGTGGAGTGGTTACACTTGCATTTTTGTTTTGTTTTGGTTTGTTTGTTTTAATTTCTGAAGGTTGTTAAAATGTGCAGGTGAGATGCTGTGTTGAAAAGTCAGGGCTGAGGGTCTGAGTATTAACTCTCCTATTCCATGAACATTCACTCTGATGAGACAGGCTGGAGATGAGGCTCTGAGAGACTTTTGGCAGGAGGCTGAGAGGAGATCTCTCACAGTAGCTCGTTGGGGCTTTTTCTGCAGAGAGAGACTGAGAAGCTAAGTCAAGCGTTAGTCAGTATCTGGTTGTACTGAGTTTGTACAGTGGCGCGTTTATGAGTGAAACTGTTCTGAAGTGAAACTTTATACTTTCTAAAGGGACTAGATGGAGTGATTAGCTGAGTGAGCCTCAGTTTACTCACTTCGCTTAATTCTTATCACTGTCTTCATCTTGACGTAGGTTACTGATCTGTCTGTAATTTTAACATATGCTTGATTAGTGTTGTATATTTTAAAATTTCAAACTGACAAATTTGCTCTTAAACCTAAGCAGAAAATCAGGGATGGGGTGATTAATACGTTCTAAGACAAGATCACTAGATTTCTTATTCTCATTAGCATAGATATTTGAAAGCGATTACTGTTTTTCAAAACCTTAATTGTGTCTGTATTACATTGGCTTTTCTTTTACCCACCTCTCAATAGTGTAAGCTCTTTTGAGTTGCAACCAGTGCAGAAAGCAGAAATAACAGCTTTAATGTCCCTCCTTTTTGTAGTGATAAGGAATTTAAATCCACCTTCGTCAGACTGGGAGGTGGAGAAGTTGAGCCGTGACCTGAAGATCCATGGTTTGGAGCAAGAGCTGGAGCTGATGAGGAGAGAGTGTAGAGACCTCAGACTAGAGCTGCAGAAAGCCAGACAAACGGTACCATAGACTGGCCCCACCGGGAGGTTCAAATGCTGGGCGCGCCACTCGCAGGCCTTGTCATAAGTGTCACACCACAGGCTCAGCGTAAACTAGCTGCTTAGAGAGCTAGTCTCTGAACGTTCATTCACCTTTATCTTCCCTTTAATCATTTTTGCTAAAATTTGATATACTGTATACTTTTAGCATAATCCTAGAATTACATAATTTTGTTGTTAAAAAGCTAATTTTTAAAAAAACCTTATTAGTTTATTAATTTATTAAAACTATTCTTTCAAACTTCCTTTTCCTTCAGTTTCCTTAAGTCATTTTTTTCTGTGTAAAGTGCAAGAGAACTCAGGTTTTATGTTTCCCATTTTATTTAACTTACAATTTGATTAACTTAGACACCACAAGAGACTACTTGATTCTTAGAATTCTTAAAAAAAAAAAGAGAAAAAACTTTACCGCATCCACTAATTTTCAGAAGTCTAATACTTTCGGAACAACTTTAATTTTCAGCAAATAGCTGAGAATTCAAGAATTGAGGGGCAAAAGGCAAAACCGAAAACCCTGCTGAGCTGCTGAAGTGTGGTTAGTCATCCACTGAAACACAGGATGCCTCTCAGGTCCTCACCAACGGTCTATGTACTGACACAGCGACCTTTGAGCAGTGTGTGTGTGTCTTGCAGAGGTCCTGTATACAAGGATTTTTTTCAGTAAAGATACAGTCGGTCCTGGGCATCTGCCAACCACAATCGTAGACTACGCTGTCCGTCACTGCTTGATCCACGGATGCCAGCCTGAGGGTACAGAGGGCTGACTCTGCGACTTGAGCATCCACAGGTTTTGGTCCCTACTGTGGATCTTGACACCAGTCCCCTTGGATACCAAGGGACAGCTGAGCTTTGTGTTGGGTTCTAGAAAGCTTGGATACGTTTGTTCAGATGTCATGACGGAGAGCGCTGAGGATAGAAGGTGCACCAAAGGCAGGGTTTAAAACAGTTATTACGGGAAATGGAAAAGCTTAGTAGTCTGGAGTTCAGGAGCCATTATATACACCCATGGATTTCAGACTAAGGGAGCCAGGTAGATCCTTATTTCTCAGCTCAACCATTTTGCCCATCAGAGCATCCAGCACTACCCCCAGGTTCTTCCAGGCTGCCACTGACTGAAAGAGGGGCTGTGCCCTCACCTCCTGACCACCGACCAGGACTCTGCCCTGAGCCCCAGGTGTCCTTGGATGCGCTGACTGTGCTTTTCTGTAATGTCGCCTTTACCGAAGGTGACCGCTGGTTAAGAACGGCATTAAGAGTGATGGGGCATCCTGCATTGGCCTTTACCAGATGAACTGGACAGTGAGAACTTGATTCGGAGCCCCCAGCCCTGATAAAAGGGAAACATCTACGACAAAAATTACTGTCAGCTCCTGCTGGAGCCAATTTTTTTTTTCTTATTTGACATCTGAAGTTAGTTTTCCTGGCTTTGAACCTGTGACCCATGGCACAATTCCCTCAGAGGTCTTGAGTGTCCTGCCTCACAAGCCCCAGTGGCCACAGCCTTCGAGAGGCTCCTTTTACAAAGCTGTGCTTGCCAGAAAAGGCTCACCACGAAGCTCTGAACTGTAATCGTCAGTATATACATTCTACTTTAAGTGATGCGATAGTTTTTATAAACAATGGATATTTACTTACATAGTAGGAAGCAGTACCCTGGAATTACAAAAATTTGGTTCATAATTGTTGTGTTCCTATTAACATTAGCAAGGTCATTTAACTGTCTTGAACTTTTTTCCTATAAAGCTGACGTTAAATATCTATTTTTTTATGAAAGTTAAAATAGGTAATATGTAAAGCAGTTAGCGTAGTGCCTGGTACAGAGGGTTTTCAGAAAGTGAACTACACATTAGGGTAATCCAGAAAAGCAGTGTATGTGTGATACAGTTCAGTTCTCAGCATTTAATATTTTCCACTAGATGGTGCTGGGGGATAAATTTGCTTTTAGTTTAATTCATCTTTCATAAATCACAGAAACAGAGTTGAAGGTAGAAGAAACTTTAGAAATCAGTTCTTTTACTGCTGATGAAATTCAGTCAGAGACTAAGAAACTTTAAGAATTGAAGTGAGATAAGGGAGGTTTTGTGTTTTTTTTTAAGAATTTAAGACATGGTCCTTCCTTCATAGGAATTTATTTGGCTGGGGGAGGGGAGATTTAAAGGTTAAAAAAAATGCTCACAACTAATATAAAGATATCAACCAGGAAAATAAATAGTGGAAATTTATCAATTTATCAAGAGTTCCAAGTTTCAATCTTGATACTGTGGCATGTGTACATTTAAGTCTTACGTCAAAGGTGTTGCTGAGCAGACCAAGAGCGAGCCAAGGAGAGAGACGTATGTTCACACTAATCATCTTCCTTATATTTACTGTAGCCATATTTACAAATATTTATAAGATGCTACTTTGTGAAACATTTTGTAACACCTTCTGAGTGTGAAAGAGCATCGCTACATGGATGTAAGAGTGGCCTTTTTTGGGCTTTTTTTTTTTTTTTTTTTGAAGTACTTAGTGAACTCAGTTGATTGTTCGGTATTATTGAGTTCGAAGTTCCACTGTGGACCTTTTGGACTCTGTATCCTCCAGTATTCTAGCCATTTATATTCAGAACAGTTGGTCCTTTGAGAAAAACAGACACTGGGGCAGACGTGTAGGAAACGCCGGCTCGGGTGTAGGAAAGGCACCCGGTGACGGCGGGTTGGAGGCGGACACCGCGCTGTGCTGTGCCGGCGCTGCTGAGCGGCCCCGCAGTACGGGGACCCGCTTCGCTCAGCAGTGCTCCCCGGGGTTCCGCGGGACTCCAGCGCCAGGTGTTTGCGTATTACAGATAATTTCCGTTGTGCCTTTTGCTGATTTACAATAGATTTTCTGAATTGTTAGGTGGCAACTGGGAAAATACTTGAACAACCCAAACTGTTACTTTTTTTAATATCACTGGCTTTAAAAATGAGAAAGGTTTCCATTACACATGTACACATGTATACGTTAATTAAAATGTATATTTTATGTATATTTTTTATTAATGATTATTAACTAATGATACTGAGAAACTCAAAGTGACTTGATCTTATTCCTTTATATCTTGTGAGGAACAGGAAAGGAACATGTCCAAGGTCATGTGCCTTGTTAGGGGTCAGGCCTCCCCTGTTTGTGGGCCAGTTTCCCGTCTCTACAGGGCTCCCCTAAGACGCAGCTCAACTGTTACAGTCCTTAGTTGGTATTTTCTGAACAGTCAGGTCCAAATACCCTTGAATCCTATAATATGGTTGATGTTTTACACCCCCAAGTGCAGAGGACTCATGAGGTCCTTTTGTGGCATTTTAGTGTTTCACTTTAAAACATACCATTTAGATGATATAAATACACGGTAAAATTGAATTTTGTCCTCTCAGTTTATAGTGGCCATTCCTGCTAATAAAATTAGTGCCTGTGGTATTGTTTTTATTTGTTGTGGACCCTGAAAGTAAATGCATTGCAAACAAGTGTGTTACAGAATTGCCTTAAACATATTAAGTTTACTTTTAAATATCTTTCATAGGTTCTTTTTGTCATCTATAACCTAAACTACTAAAACTTAAAGGCATATAAGGACTTTATGAAGTCCTCGCCCTGCCACTGTCTTGTGGGAAGAGGAAATTTATGCTGATCTTTTTAAACAGTAACCTGTTAAATTTTGGTACTATTTTTTTGTAGTGATACCAAAAGTGAGATACTAACAAACTTCCATTTTCTGATGGAATGAATTCACTCAGCTGTACTTTGAATAAAGAGTAATTTGATAAAATTTGTTACCCTTTTTAAAATACAGACTCTAGATGGATGTTTTCAGAAATACATTTTGTAAGACTCCAAGTTCTTTTATGTGAGACCAATTGCAGTTTTTAAAGAAAAAGCATTCATGACTTTAATTGGAAATTTAGAAATTACCTGGTATAGGTTTAGAGTTATTTCATTAACATTGAATGTAAGATCTAGTTTTATGCTGCAGTTAACATATTCTTTAAAAGCTGAAACATGGCTAGGCTAATCAAGTACTGACAATAAATAGAACGCAGTATAATGACAACTTGTAAACTTTTTTTTAAACAATGACAGGACCCATCTCAGGAAGACAGTCCGAAGAGTGGAGATGTCCAGAGACTGAGCGTCTCCAGGTATGACCGTTCTCCAGCGCTCAGGACAGTGCAGTCTTGTCCTGTAGCCTCTTTGTGCAGGTTCCTAGACTTGTTATGATTTAACCTCAGATGGACACCATTTGGGTACTGCGTTTAACCTCTGATCACAAGAGACGCAGAGAAAATACTGAACTAATGCTTAACAATAGGCTTGAACTTGAGAAGCAGAAAGGTGTATAATGTGATTCCTTAGACAGAATTTTTGCAGTTATACTTTAGACAGGGTTTTAGGGAGCTAGCAGTATAGATGTATTCTGTCATAAATTCTGATTTTTACATGAAGAATTATGTACTTCCCTATACAGCAATATCACTTTGCCTTTTTGGGGTGTGTGTAGTTAATTATGTTTATTTATTAGTACCACTCTGTCTTGGGGGCAAACTTAGACACCCTTAGTCTTTGATATGACATGAATTTTAAGAGAACTATTCTCTTGGGGTAAGAGTAAAAGTAGCAGAGTTTATGTATGGAATATTCAGCCTCTTTTTTTTCTCGAATATATATATATCATTTTTACTTAAGTAACACAAGTACGTTTTGTCTGATAATTTCTGTTCTACTGTGTTAGTATCCCCTCTCTATAAAGATAGGTCTAGCCAATGAAAAAAATTTAAATTTGACTTGATTGTCTGATTGTTTGGTTTGCAAAGTTTATTGGCCTAAAGTAAGTAATGTGAATTACCTCTGACCTATTCCTGTGGAAAACCTGACTGAGAGAAACGATCAATTAGGGGAAGACGGTCGAGGAAGCACCAGGTGGCCCTGCTCCCGGCCCAGGGCGGCCCCCACCCCGTGTGAAGGGCCAGCAGTGAGGATGGCAGGCCTCGTGGGCCAGTCTCTTGCCCTTCAAACAGTAGCTCATATATGCCATCAGCTTGTATCCACATTTACAGCAAAGAGGCTTTTCCTTGTATTTAAACACGTGTCTAGTACAGTGTCCATGTAAATTATTTTTCAAAGTTGTCTGTCAGTTACTTTCTTTTTTCCTATCAGCCTAGGTTTCCCTTTATTAATTTTGTTGCATTTATCATTTTCATAAGCCTCTTCAAACCATTTTTGGGAAGAAGCAGGGAACAAATGTGTTTACAGTCACAGTAGGTCAAAGAAAAGGGCTTGTATAGTGTGTTAGAACGGGACTTCTGCTTCCATTCTCGGGCGACAGTACGTAGTTTGGATCACTTCTGTGAGAATAACTCGGAAAGCTGACACCACGTAACTAACAAGATAGTGAGGAATCTCTAGGCCAGGATTTGGAGGAGGAGGAGGAAGGCCCAAGGAGGTGAGCCTGGTTTTTGAGGCTGCAGGACTCTGTGCAGTGTTCGTTCTCTAAAGCTTTGTATTAATTCAGGCTCAGAGAAACAGATGTTAGAATTGCCTTGAGTTCAGTCTGAACGTCGCTGTATGCGAAAGAGCTGTACTAATTAAAGCACGCCCTCCTGGCTCCCTGGTGCTCGGGACACTGTGCTTTTGCAAACTGCTTTGCATTTATCTTCTGTAAGCAGAAGGCTTCCATCTCCCGGTTAGCAGCTAGAAAACCAATAACCAACTTTGGGGCTTACCCTTGCTAAACTTTGCATCGTGCATTTTTATGTTAGCGTCACTCCTAACTGCATTCTGTCTTGCTTTCCCTTTGCCTTGTCATTTATACCTGCTTCCAGTTTAGAGTCCGCCGCTTTATTAATCTTTGTAAATTGCCTCATCCACTTTTAAGTGGAACAATTCCATTGATAAATTAAGTTTACTATATTAGGAGAAAAGCACATAGGAATGTTTCCATAAAACCATTAACTAAAAGTTTAGAAATTTTTAAGGATGATTTTCCAGTTATTTGGAAAATTCCCTTTCTATTTCCTTCATCACATTGCCAGGCAGGTGAAGTGGTACCATATTGCTTCGTGAGTGAAGCTTTTAATTACCTTTGACATGGCACTCTTTGTGCACAACTAGTAACAGGAGCAGCCCCGCCCGTCGGAAGCTCGGCCGGCGCTCGGCCGGCGCCCTGCCCGTGCGCTGGCTGGTGTTACCTCCGGTTGCTGCTCTCAGTGCTGAAGCCAGAGCTAGGGGTGGGGTAGCTTCTTAAAGTACAGACTCTGAGCTTAGAAAATGGGGATTAAGTTAGTGGTTTTCACACTTCGTTGTGTTGCCTTAGTGATCATGAGATTTTGTGAGTTAGGACATGCATTTTTAAAATAAGGAATAAAACAAAACATCCCAGAGTATGAGCTGCAGTGTGAAATGGCTGCCTGCTGTGCCGTTCAGTCAAAAATAGTTGAAAGGTGCTTGTCTGAGGGAATCACAGTTGGCAAAATACACACGTCTGCGTCTCTAGTTCTTGGCTAAGACGGTGCCATACTTTCATTTTAATTCCTCTGGGGAATATAATAGTTCAGTACATTTTCAAAAGCTGAAGAAAACTATGGCTGAAGTAAAAACTTAAGTAGATTTTTCTTATACAAGGAACTTTCATTTCAGTATGAGAGTTGAATGTACAGTGTCAATTAAGAAAACAGCTTTTACACAGTTTTACTTTGTAAGCTGGGCGTGTCCCCCCTTCTTGAGATGTGGATAAGCAGGTTTCATTACATTTAAAATTCAGAGATGTGGAACTTTATACTGGACCTAGGAAGGCTGTGTTTTTGAGGGGGGGAGAGAGAGAGTGTGAGAGTGTGAGAGAGAGAGAGAGTGTGAGAGAGAGAGAGAGTGTGAGAGCTCCCAGGTGGCCAGGTCGGTCTACGGATGGGCAGGGGCGCCTGTCCAGCGCAGAGTGAAGGCTCAGCCCTCATTACCAGTCTATCTCATCTGTCTTACTGTCTCGGGTTCTCATTTGGGATACTTTGTGCTGCATCTCAGTGTTCAAGTGGTTTTTAAGTTCTTTATAAAATTTATGTATGGCCTTAGGATGCTGCTCGTGTGGCATTTAGAGCAAAACTAATTTACGCTCCCCGATGGTGGGGGCAGAAGGGGAAGGTTGTGTCTCAGAAATACACAGGTCAGTCCAGGTTAGTTGGAGCTCTGCTAAAGATTTGTGGATGACAGCTTTTCCAGTCTCACGTGAGTAATGATATAAACATTTTGTTCAAGTACAATTTTACAAAATTAACACACTTTGAGGACTCCAGCGCTTTTCTATGAACTGTAAAGCGCAAAGTAACTGCCATTACTCTGTTTCCCACAAGAGGGAGAGCTCGTACTTAGTAATGACTAGATTTTTCTGTCTGTAGTTTTCAATTCAGGTGACGTTAAGGGCAAAAGAAAACAATCTGATGTATGTTAAACGTGGTGACCTAGTTTTTGAACTTGAATTGGAAGGTGTGTATAGATGCTGCTCTCACACCTCCGCTGTAATTGTTCCTGCTGTGTCTTACATGCTTGGCTGCAGTGCTTAGACACTGTCTGCAGTATTGCTTTTCTTTTCTCCAAGTCAGGCACTGATGTACCATCTCAGGCCAGTAATAAACCACTGGCTCTGAACTGCAGTGTTCACACTTCCCTGCTGCGCAGTGTGAGGGGCTCTTTGGAAAGCATACTGAATGCCCCGAGCTGCACCCAGGCACCGCCCGCTCTCTCCACACTTCACACGGGCTCCTCTGAGGAACGCTCACCGTGACACGCATCTCAGACGTTGACTGGGGAAGAGAGGTGGCTACCTTAAGTTTTGTGAAGCAATTATTTCACACCTGTCAGAAACTTGCAAAAATCCCCGTGTTCTTTAATAGACCACTGGTTAACAAATGACGCTGACAACAGACTAAAACAAGTAGAGTTTTCTCAAAAGCAGTGTAAAGTTTATTCTCCTGCTTCTAATGAAAGAATTGTAGTCTGAGTGGCATGGAAATGTTTTGACCAAAAGGTATGTAATTACATAATTGAGAATACTTCTGTTTTCGACTGTATCTCTTTCGATAATTGATAAGCTGTTAGATTTAGGTATCAAGTGTTATCCTTGAAGTTTCTTCAAAGGTTTTTGTTTGCAGCTAGACAAAGATTGAAGCATGAAGTGATATGTTTATCTAATTTGATTTCATTATTACTAAAATTACACTAATATCTTTAAGAGGCAATAATGGTAATTTGAACACTATGAGATCAGCTGTTCGTACATTTCATATTTTATGTATTCTGGTGCAGCAAAGTAAGGATAAATGCTGAAGATTCTGTTTTACTTAGTTGGCAGTTAAGAACATGGAAAAGCAAAAATTATGAAAATCCAGATAGGAATGCTTAATGGAAGATGAACTTAATAAAATTAGGTTTAAAATAACTGATTTATAATTTGTTAGATAACTGAGGTAGAGTAGTTTTAACCATAGAATGAGACGTACCATAAAGTTTTATGTGTTTGCTGTATCCCCATCTCTAGCTCCCGTTCCCTCCTCAGGAAGTCATCTGGCTCCCCAGGTCCTCTGCTGTCAGGTCACATTGCCTCAGAGCCAACCATATGAGACAGCCCAGTCAGACATAAAAGAATGGAATACATGAAATCTAAATTTTATTTTAATGTGGGCTTGGGTACACGCTCAGCAGTTCGTAACAGCACTTCAATTTACAACATCAGAACAGAGTAACCAAACACAGATTTAAAATCCATACATGAGTGACTGTAACTTCATTCCTGATCAGATTTGCAAATGAAGAACATATTCCTTACCATTAAATATATGAACAGCACTGCCTATCACAGGCTGTCACAACACCTCAGTTCTGAGAGGAGGACTATTAAATTCGTTGGCTAAACTTTTTAAAATACCTTCTGTTTAATATAGTTCAGTTAATTGCTAACAATTAGGTCGGTACTATGAACAGCGTCTTTTCACTTATTATAATGCTCTAAATATTTCAGTTACTTAATAAAGTTAATTTATATTTCAAAACTAATTTGAGCAGAAATGCAGATAAGCTCATTTCTGTTTTACAGTTATTCCCTCTGTCCACAGAATAACAACCGTTAACTTTTTTTTCTTAAACCCTGTATTTCAGCGCTAACATGCAAAGCGCATACTGGGACCTGAAGAGAGAGATGTCTAATTTACATCTGGTGACGCAAGTGCAGGCTGAGCTGCTCAGAAAGCTGAAAAGCCCCGCCGCAGCCAGGAAAGGCAAGTCAGGCTCTGCCGGGAACCGCCGATTCCAGCCAGACTGCTCAGAGAGCAGCCCGGCTCGCTCGCGGGTCTTATCGAAAATCTCATCAGACGCGCCCGATGAGGCGGCGTGTGCGTGGCGGCCCGCCGGCCAGCTTCACACGTAGAGGTGTCGCCGCTCTGTGCTGTCCGCAGAGCTGTGTCCTTTCCCCTTGTGGCTTCCTTCTCAGCCAAGTGTTGCTTCTGTGTTTAAGGCCGAGGTGTTAAGTTTGCTCTCATTGACCTTTTGCCACAGCGACTTCATATATTTGTTTAAAAAAAGGCACCAAGACACCAAAAGCTGTTTTTCGTCGCAGTGCTATAGAAAATCCCAAAGAGCTGGCTCTTTAACTTGTCTTTAAAAAGATAACTGATTGATCAGTTGGTTATTTTCAGGGTTTTTTTTGTCAACTGAATTTTGCTTTCCATTAAGGATAGGCTGTTGAGGATGGAGACTAGGTGCTGTTTATTTAGCCCTTCCAACCAAAACCTCCCATTGCTTTGTTTCTCATATTTAACTGCTTGGCTGACTAAACCCTTTGAGGTTTGTGTTCACCAGTAGTGGCTGCCTCGCCAGAGCTATTTTTATCCCTCAGAGAAAAATCAGTTTGTTTATACCACACCTAGCTGTATTGCGTAAAGCTGCGTGATACGAATTGGAGCGCCCTAAAATTTATTTTTAAAGAATGAGATACGACTTTTTAATTTAAAAAAAAATCATTTATTTAAAATTGCTATTTACACCTCAAATTGTTCCTTAAGAGGGCACAAGAGATTTTAGAAATAGTTCTCCTCAGGGATGTTTACTGGGGACAGGAAGGTTGCACACTGGGATGGAAAACTAAATTCAGATTCCTTTCCTTATGAGTCAGCACGATAGCAAGGTGCTTCGGCAGCCCTGACGTGATCCACCTTTCATTTTGCCCTCAAGGTTTCCAGTGGCCAGAGTTACATATGAGACGACTTTAAGTTGACAGAAGAAATAAGATGTCTCTTAAAAGAGACTCATAGAGTAATCTTTCAGTGAGTTTTCAGTGTGGCTCTTAAATACTGAGTAGAGCTTACAGAAAGTAATACAGGAGAAATGTTCTTTTTCCTGTTTGGAAATGGCTCATGCTTGGGTCCCTTCTGAGCTGGGGCATGAGAAATCGTTTGAACCATGAGTTTTCTAGCACTTTTCCTAGACGTGCCAAGGGCTCGGGGCCAGCGCGCCTGGCACAGAGCTCAGCGCTTTGCAGGACAGGAGACCGGATCCCCTTTTCTCCAGCCTGCATCTCAGCTGGTCCAGAAGCTGAGCCACGCCGCCTCCTCCCAGGGACAAGGCAGTGAGCTTATGTGATCACGCGGTTGGATTTCCTCCTCCTCTAGAACTGCAGGGTCAGCCTTCGTGCACTTGGTACCATCTCAGAGACGCACTTGTCTTGTCTTTGCTGCCCGGGCAGGATGTGAGGCGGAGGGAAGGCTCCTGCCCCCGCTGTGTGCTGTGGGTGAACGACTTGAGAGCAGTTGGGTTTCTCATCGTTGAATGTATACGAAACACATTTTCCTTGCTGGGGTTTTTTGTTTTTCTTTTTTAATTTCACCTGTATTGCGACCATTGCAGAATTTACATTTACCATTATGCGTATTTTATAAGACATAAGAGCATCTTACAACTTTTTATTCACACAGTTTTTTCCATAAAAAGCCTTTTAATACATGTTAACTTCATTTGGGTCTCACCAATTCACAATGTAATTATTTCTGGAAAAGATTTGTTTTTGGACCACCTATGGAAGAGAGATTTGAGTAAGAAAAGAAATATTATATTTAATACAGTTACTCAAACCAAGGAGTAGCATCCTTGGTTCCGTACTGATGCACAAACATGCTGCAAGGCTTCTCTGGCCACACTGAGAGCCAAGAACAGGGTCTCTAATTGGTTTCTAACTTTTTAAAAAGGAACTTCTTCACCTGCAGTATGAGACAGGTGGGACAGGACTACTGGGGCCATTTTGCAAGCAAGGAAAGTGGCGCCTGGAGCAGTGAAATGTCACAGAGTCTGTAAACAGCTGATCCAGGATTAGGATGAGACCATTTGTCATCTGTGTGCAGGTCACAGACCCCCAGTGAGGGCAGTGACGTGGACACGCTTATTTTATTTCCCGTCCCAGAATCACCCAAACGAATGACACGTTTATGTGTTTTATGATCGTAAATGCCACGACAGCTGACCTTCCGCCTGTGCTTGCTTTTCAGCCTGTGCCAGGGCAGGACGTGCGGAAGACGGCACGGACCTGCCCCTGCCGCCGCTGACCGCAGCGCACGCCAGACCACCGCTGCGCTCCCCGGACGGCAGGCCGCTGTGTCCCGCCGCTCCCTCCCCTCTGCCGGGAGAGGCCAGGGCTTTATCAGAGCGGGCCGTCCTCCAGTCCTGGACAGACAACGAACACTCCATTCCTCACGACAGCACGCACTTTCAGGAACACAGTTCTTACGGCAGGAATTCTCTGGAAGACAACTCTTGGGTGTTCCCGAGCCCTCCCAAGTCAAGTGAGACAGCGTTTGGGGAAACTAGAAATAAAACTTTGCCTTTACCCAGCCTGCCACCACTGCATTACTTGGACCAACGTAATCAAAACTGCCATTATAATAATTGATTTCTGAGGCGACTCCTGGTTTGGTCACGAGGTTGCTGTACCTCCCTCAGTGGCTTTGGGAAATCATTAACAGACTGAAGGCAGATCTTTGATGACACCCGCAGAGTTGCTCAGTCTGTGCGTTTGCACACGGCGTACCATGTCGCGTGGTCGACTTCTTGGTGGGAAGGAGCGCGTGCCGGCTCACGCTGTGGTTGAGAGGCTCCTGCCGGGTGAAGTGATAAACTTCCGGGGTTTCCACGTGACACCTCTGCCTTGGATGATACAAATTTCTGCCTCTCACATGAATAGAATTGAAAGTTTTCAGGCATGGTTTTACAAAGCATATGAAATGCCTAAATACCCATTCATAAAAATAAAGGAGACCATTAGATCAGAGAAATATCGTAAGTTGCTGTAAGTTGCACTAAGGAGTAAATGGCAGTGTGAGCTGGTTATATTTTAATACTGCGTATTATAGTGGAACAGCAGTATCTGGCATATTCCATCCACATGTGCTCCTGCGTCTCAGACTTTAACATTTAAAATCATTCTTTAATCACAGTGTTGATAAAACTGAAAATTACAGCTTGGACTTTTAAGACTTGAAATAACCTGCTGATTGAAGTCCCGCTTTGTCCCAGTACATCACTCAAATCCTAGTTGAAAAAAAGTTGCAAAAAAACTAGTTGAAAAACCACGTGGCATGTGAACAAGTGATTACAGTCCTCCACATTATCCAGTTAGACGTAGGAACAGCATCGCAAAGGTTTCCGTCTGACCCCGTCCCTTGCGGTGTTCTGTAATGAAAACCTAAATGTGTGTGTGACTGTGTGATGTCTACACCCACTTGTTACATAGAGCCGCTTAGAAACTGGCCAGCTCTGTTCTCAAATAAAATGGTTTACTTACTGAGAAAGTGATTTTTAAGAAGCTGAATTAGGAACTTCAATTCTAGAAACCAAATTCTGTGCTGTATTGATACATGACATAGTACAGTCACGAAATGTCCCCAGAATGTTCTGATTCTAGTGGGCCTGCCTGTCATTTATAAACAAGCAAAGAAATACCAAGGATGACTTCACAAGGCAATTTCTCTGTGTTCTTTCAGGGTGGTGGTATTAAGAATATTAGTAACACGTTGCTGTAAACCTTTTGCTTGAGAGAAAGTGTTTCACGTAAAAGGCCTTTATCCTTTCTGATAGACAGTTTCAAACACCCTGAACTCAATATTTCAAGTCTTTTCTGTATTAACTGAATAGCATACACATATAAACAGTGTTCACCATTCACCGGGTATTTTTGTCTTTCTATTATCTTACTTATTCAAGCTCGTCTGTGATTAATGGAGTTGGTGTCAGATGCTGGAATTTATTCTGACCAATGAACACAGCTAACTCAAGGGAGTACAATCTCCTGCCAAGTAATAGAACAAAACCCAATATGCATAAAACAAATACCAGGCTCCAGGCTTTAGCGGAAGGAAGCAACTACCTGTGTAATAACAAAGCAGCAGCAACCGTATCTCATGTGGCTGGACAGGCTGTATATTCTAATCCTAACGTAGCTTACTGGTCTGCCTTTTTAAAAACCAAGATTGGAAATTTTCCTGGTAAAGATATTAAGTCGGGTGACACAATGGCTTGATTAATGTTTTGAACAATGCCAAGACATTGTTTAATGAGAATAAATTATTTTTGTTTGACACTGAAGTGGATGTGAAATACTGTCCTTGCCTCTGTATTCCAAGGTCACATGCTAATTATTAGTTGTTAATTTCATCCATGTAGCAGACATTTGTCTTGCTAAACCAACTTTTGAATGGAGACAGTGCTTTTGCATCTAAACAGCAGGGTAGCTGTGAAACAGGAATGTTGGAAAATCAGTGAGTCCCTGACAGTTTAAAGTGCTAAAGAAATGACCAAAAGCTCTTGAGGAACGATTAACCAAGTCACTTTCCCCAGTCACAAAGTTTTAAATGTACACTCAAGATCATGCCTGTTATTGGTAAGACTCAGAAGAATGGCCGTCTGTGGCTTCCTGTCTATTTAAAATGGAAAACTTTGTTGACTTTTTTCACATTAGCTGAAACTTGCTCCAGATTGCTTTAATCCTCAGATTTTTATAAGGAAAACCCAATTCAGCACATCCGTAACTCAGCAGAATGAAGAGAACACAGGTAACAAAAAAGGCCTCTGGATCCCCCGTTAGCTAAAATAAGTTTCATCTTCTCTGAAAGGAAACCGAGGTTCTGCTGAAACAGAACCTAGCGTCAGAGCGGAGCAGCGATGCACCCGTGTGAAGTGCAAGGAAACCAAGACAGTGGGGAAACTCGGACCTAACGCACTAAGGGCGGACGCTCGTGGGAAAAAAGCCACGGTCTTCTCCAGGAAAGCTCTGGAGGAGGTGGAAAGCAGACTGTCACTTGGAGGCGGGCTCAGGAGTGGACGGTGAAGAGCAATGAGTGAACTTACACCCTGTAGCCTGGGCTGCCCAGCACCTCTCGGGGAGAGATGTCCACAGAAACGAATTTTCCATATAAATGGAAGCTGGCCCCTCTGATGCTAATTAAAATCACAAAATAGCCTCACACCGTATACTCCACTAGCTTTTTAAAGTAACCATTTTACCCTTTCTTCATTTAAGTCATTAAAAACAAACGAATTCCTGGGCTCCAGGAAAGGCACCAGTACCCACAGGCCGCCAGGGAGGGCGGGCCTGCGGACCCTTTGCTGTGGGCTCTCCCGGACTCCATGGGGCTCCTGTCAGGGTGCCAGGAAGATGTGGTCTCTGGGTTTCAAGTACGAGCAAGACAGTTCTATGGTCCACTCAAGAGCGACGCGTGGAACACCCATTGGTTCTTTAGGGCCCTGCTTTGAACTAGATCTCAGATCTGTTTCATGGGGTTGGGGCCAAAGTTACCTCTTGTCCTAGCAGGTATTAACTCCTATTTGCAATTTTAATGAGAACTATGGAAATAAATATAAATTGTACTTACCTGGAAGCTGGCTGCAGTGGCTATGGTGAAGCGTTAACAGAAAGAAAAAAAAAGCAACTTCTAATATAAAAGCTCAACCTGGGACCAGATTACCGCATTGGGACAGAAATTCCTTACACTAGTTCCTGAAACTATTACTATGCTACAAAATGGTCATTCATGCTTACAAAGAAGACTGAAAAATTAGGTTAAAATATCTCTAGTAGCCAAGTTACCAGGTCAAGGAATGTAACAGTACATGTTAGGAAATTTTCCATGAAAGATGTTAAGTAAAACTAATGTAGAAACACCTGTCTCCTCGCCTGTGTTTCCAAACCAGCCTGTCCTGCTACTGGTGGCCGCTGGAAAGGGGCTCACCGTGTCTCAGGCACTGTCCTGCGGGCCCCACTCGCCTGCATCCTCAGGTCATCCTCGTGGTGATGGAGACTGGTATCCACGGCGGCTGAGCTGGTGGCGGCAGAGCCAGGCTCACAACCACTCTGGTCCACCGCTGCATCCGGACGCCTTGGAGTGGAGGGCTGTCCGCTCCTGCTTCTCTCTGCTCCTGGCCCCTCCATCGGCCGTGAGTCTGTGCGCTGAGGAGGTAATTAGATTCTACTGGAAACCTAAGAATCAGTAGCAGTGTTAGAGAACCCCGGTTGTGGACCAATCTGTGAAAAGTCCACCATGACCAGGCCACCCACCCCATTTCACTCCTTACTCTTGTCCCATTTAATACACTTAACTTGGAAGTTCAAAAAAAAAATCTTTATTTTAAATACAGTTATTTCCATAGTTAAGGATAAAGCAAAGAGACTTCCTTGAGTCCGTTACAGCAGGTGCCTGTGATTCCCTTGAGTATCGGGGCCCTGAGGACCATCTGAATTTCCGCCTACATGCTTGTGGGAAGCTTCTGCAGCCTCCTCTTGGAAGGAATTCCAGTTTTTCTGAATTCTTCTCTTTCCTTCAGGTATTCCATTTTGCATTCTTCATAAAAGGCTGGATCATTATAGCTACAAGAAGGAAACAAAAATCTTTTCAGATTGAGTCACTGTGCAAGCATATAATAGACGCTTACCTTAGTAATACGTTCAGACAGCCGGTGCGCCAGGCACAACCTTTAGAAGCAGATTTTCAGTAATGGTCATAAATTCATTATAAACATTATGCTACCAAATTAGTAAAACAAAACAAGACAAAACAAACAGATCTAATGGTCCTTTTCTGAACAGCGATGTACCAGGATAGTCCGAGGGGCGCGGCACCGTCCCGGGAGCCCAGGCCGCAACAGCGCAGACGGTGAGGCCGCGTCACAGTCGCCGTGTCGTCACGATCACGTGGGCGCCGTGCGGCCCCGGCGCAGGGGGCGGGGGGGGGGGGGCGCACGGAACACCGGGAAGCGTGGAGGGCGAAGCCGAAGCCAGTGTCTCCTGGCGGGTGTCAGGCTTGGGCGCCAGTCGAGTTCTTCCCTAACAGCCCCCACCTACTGTCCGCAAAGGGCGCTCACCCCGAGTGGCTTCCTCCCCGCTTCTCTCCCCTCCCAGCCCGCCGGCCTGGACCCGAACCCGGGGTTTTCTCCTGTCTCTAGGGGGCGAGGCTTGGGCGCATAGTCACACCATCTGCAGTCAGATAACAGCGGCTAGCAAAGAGCAAGTGCAGATTCAGAAAGAGCGCCAACACTGAGTGAGCACCCCCCGTGCGTGCCCGGCGCCGGGGAGATGTGCAGTCGCCCCGGGAGGAGCAGCCCGCCCCGCGCAGCGGAGCCACCGCTCGGGGGACCCGGCCCGCGAGCCCGCCGCCCTCCCCACGATCCCCGCTCGCGCCCCCTCCTCCAGGGCAGCCTGACCCAGCTAAGGCTCACAAGTTACTACGAGGACTGAAACCGAGCTGGAAACTCCTTTAATCAATGTACAAACGAGAATCTAACAAGTTCCGTCAGGCAGTCGTCTAAGAGGTCCGTCTGCTCATTAAACATCCCTTGGGAGCTCTGGGGACTAGAACTCTCACTTCTCCGGGGGTAAACGCTTAGTGCAGGTCTGGGCTCTTAAACAAGAGAAGCTATTGGTTTTTTTTTTTTTTTTATTAACTTGGGAAAAGACACGTGGACTTCGAGTATGTTTCCCCATTTATAATTAGTTTAAATAATCCCTGACGTCTTCCAAACCAATATTCTAAAAGTCTATAAATCCAGGTGTACGAGAAAAAAGAAGACACTAATGAACTCATCTACAAAACAGAAAGACTTACAGACATAGTAGGCGATCTTACGCTTGGGTGGGGGTGGAGAGGTAAATATGGGAGCTCACGATTTGCAAGTATTAACTACTATATATAAAAATAGATTTCAAAAAATTTCTCCTGTAGAGCACAGGGAACTATATTCAGTATCTTGTAATAACCTTTAATGAAAAAGAATATGAAAATGAACATATGTATGTCTATGACTGACCGGCACATGATGCTGGACACCAGGAACTGACACATGGTAACTAACTACACTTCAATTAAAAAAAAGAAACCACATGAAAGATTCAGATAATGATTACTTTCTTTTGAGCTAACTTCCTGAGAAGACTCAAACCATGCTGACATCTGTGCTTCCCAGGCCGGGGGGACCCAGCTCAGAAAGCTGTAATACAGGTTCAGCAGAACCAGGATCTCGGGGACAACCCACAGCAGTCCCACCTGCCGGGTACTGCCTGTCAACACGTGGCTAATAAAACGGGGTGGGGTGGGGGGGATAAGCGGAAAGCGCCTGCATTCAGAGGACTCTGCACACTGTTACTTTAAGATTCACGAAACTACAATGAAGTATCAGTGACCGTGATATTTAAGAATTATTTTTATAATGATTTAACTTCAAAAATCTAAATTTACGTTGGTATCTTTCATTTGATTTAGTGCCACTTTTCTAGGAGTTACATTATATGATCACAAGGCTGACCAAAGTCTAATTCAGTACCATTTCATTAGAAGAGATAAATACAAACCCATTTATAATGTATTCTATAGATTAACCTATTCATGAAAAGGAATTTATTGAATCATGTGAAAATTGTATCTTTTTGTTGACTGACCTAATCATCAGATAAAATGCTGACAAACACACCTAACTTGAAAGACCCTTCATAAATATACGGTATTGCTTTTTTTTTTAGAAGAATCTTTAACAAACTGAAATTTTAGATTCAGCCAACAATATGATGAATTTGCTGGGAAGTACAGAATATACTACATGTAAGGAGTCAAATAACATACTCTTACCTACCACATACATTACACACGCATACACCCAGAAGCCCAAACACTAAGGGAACTACTTACTAGGCAGTTAGACATTCTTTCAATGCAGAATTTTCTTTCTGGCATTTTACTACCATGAGGACTCCAGAGTCCTTGCAACATTTCGTGAACTCTGAAATAAAAAATTTGGAAGGAAAATAAATGACTTGTAATCACATCAATATAATTTAACAACTCTAAAATATTCATTCATTTAGCATCTATTTCCTAGATTGTGCTTGGCACATAATACACGTTCCACAAAAAAAAAAGTACATGAATAAAAGTTGTTCATTTTGTAGATGTGAAAGGAGAGGACAGAGATACTGAGTGGCTTCACAGACACAAAGAATGCAGAGAGTAAGGAGGTTTCTAAATCAGACATACTTCATTTTACTGTGTTTTGCAGATACTACATTTTTTACAAATTGAAGGGTGGTGGCAACCTTCCATCAAGCAAGTCTACAGGCACCATTTGTACAACAGCATTTGCTTACCTCCCATCTCTGCATGTTATTTTGGTAACAACTACAATATTTCAAACGTTTTCATCATTACTGTATCTGTTACAGTGATCTGTGATCAGCGATCTCCAATGTCACTGTTATAACTACAGACATGGAGAACACAAGAGAACTGGAGTCAGATGTGGAGGCTGAAGATGGGACTGTTCACATCTTCTCCATCGCGACGGAGGAGCTGCTTCTCCTGGATGAGCAAAGACAGCGGTGTTCTGAGATGGAATCTCCTCCTGGTGAAGCCGCTGTGAAGGCTGTTGACATGAGCACGGAGGACTTAAAATATTACATTAGTTGACAGAGCAGAGGCAGGTGAGAGAGGGTGGCCTCCAGTTCTGAAAGCAGTCCCACTGTGAATCCCATGTCATCCAACAGCACTGTCTGCTGCAGAGAAGGCACTGGTGAAAGGAGGAATTCACTGACCTGGCAAGCATCCCTGCTGTCTTATTTTAAGAAATTCACCCTAATCTTGAGCTACCTCCAGGCTGATTGGTGAGCAGCCCTCAGCGTCGGGCCAGGCCCTCCACCAGCAAAAAGATGATGACTCACTGGAGGCTCAGATGATGCTTCACGTTTTTAGCAATAAAGGTCTTTTTTAACTAAGGTGTGTACATTTTCAGACGTGCTCCCGCACGCTAAACAGACTACAGTACAGTGTGAGCACAAAGTTCTGTGTGCACTAGGAAACCCAAGAGTGTGTGTGACCGGCTTTACTGCAGAATTCTGCAACCACACCTGCAGTACCTCTAGGGTCTGCCTCTACAGGAAGAGGATATTCTAGAAGAAATGAGTGGGAACAGCAAAAGGGGAGTGGCGTCCAGACACAGGCATCTGATGGCAGTTTCCGCAGGTCTTCTGACGCCACCACGGTCCCCCCTTCTTTCAGACAACCTGCCGTGGTCCTTAACTTCGGGTAACAGGACTCCCATTCCACTCCTGAGTCAACTCTGAAATATCCATGAAATTCAAATAGCTTTCGACTAAATTTCCATTCTGGGAGTTTGCCTTTTAAACTGCACTGGCCACTGGGTCTCCTGCCTTCTCAGGACCACCAACCCAGAAATCCCGCCCACAGCGGCCCCGCGACTCTGTCGGGTCGGCTCTGGTCGGATGGGCCCCACCCCACCCCGGCCCTTCTCCCGACCGCCGGCTGCTGGCCCGGCCTCTGCGCCTCCAGCCTGCTGTAGGCGACCACCCAGTCCCATGGCAGACCTTACAACACGACATCGTCCCCACAAAGAAGCTCTGAAGAAAAATAATGCATGTTTTTTCTACACAGCTTTTGAGAACTCCTTTGGTACAAAATTACCAGGCTTCCCCTCTTGAGCTATACGTTACTCTTTCCGTTACTAAGGGGTATCATTTTAATTACCCCTTAAAGCGAGCAGGTGATTTCAGGAGTCTCCATGAAGACACGTAACAGGTAACAAAGACGGTTTTAAGCCACAAGCCGGCTAAACGGCTGAGACGGATGCGCGCGGACACCCACCCCGCGGAGCGGCCGTGCGGGGCGTGCGGGCGAGTCCACACCGCGTGCAGCGCGCGCGCGGAAGGAGGACGGGCGGGCGGGCGACCTCAACTCAGCCCCGTCCCCGCCGTGACCCTCGGGCGCCTCCTCCACCGGCTCAGCAGTTCCGCCCTGCGCTCCGACTCCTGGACCCGCTCAGGTATCTCTTCTATTCAGGTGTCCTGGTTCTCCTCGCGCCGACGAGCTGGGCCGGTGGTACAGTCGGGGCAAGGCGGCTTCCTCCGCATCCTTCCAGGGGACCCCACCCCCTCAAACGGGCAGTGTGGACTGATCACCAGCCCGTTCTCATCCGAGGCCCTGCGGGGGGCCACGAGGCCATCCAGAGGTCCGCTCACTGCCACCCCGGCGCGCACAGCAGTCCCACCAACTGGCCGTTCCACTACAGCCGAGTATTAGCTCCGCCTTTCTAGACCCCAGAAACATGGTCCTAAATAAAACCTCAGACGTGGGCACTCCTCAGCGGGAGTCCGAACACACGGCTGGCCCGAGAGTGACTCATGCCGGACGGCGGTGACCCACGGCAGCCTGGCTGTAAGTGGGAGCCCCGCACCGGCCACCGCCGCGCGTCCCAGCAACGGTCACCAGGAATCTCACCAATGAGAATATGCCAGTTGACCAAACCCCAGTCCTTTCCCGGAAAACAGATACAATACGATGGCTGTTACCAGAAGTACTTCCCGAAGTTAACAAACCCAGTGCTTCCACACTTGAGAAATTCACAACGGAAAGCCGAGGCACTGATTATTCTAAGACTCGTCTTCTCTAACACGACTTAAGGGAAGGGACTCCAGGCGGCGTTTTGCGCTCTCAGGACAGCAAAGGCAGGTGTTGGCATCTTCGCACTTGTCCACATCTCCTCAGGAATGACCGGGACTGGCCTGTAGCCTCAAGCTGTTGGTAAGGTTTTTGTCACTTAAACTGTTTAGCAGCGAGATTTTAATGAGGATCCTTCTTTCATCCCGCATTAGCACGCTTTCATACGATGCTCATGTTCACAATAGCGCCAGCCGGTTTCTACAAGGTATCCGAAACGGCCCCGATTTCAACGGCTTCTGTCTTTCAATGGTAAAGAGCTTGTACACCCATATAATAAACAACCTGATGACCATTAAAGGCTACAAAAATAACATTCACTGAAGTATATCTTCAGGTAAGGAAAACAGTATCAATATGCAGTAAGAGAGATTATTAACAATTATTGCACCTTTAAAGAAATGTGCTTGAAGATAGCACTGAAGACTTCTTTCTTTAAAGTATCAACAACATGAAATTCTTTCTTTTGTAAACCCTCATTACTCTAAAAGAAACTACTTAATGTATAATAAACTGCTGGTAAAAATATTCTTTGGACATCCTAAAATCTGGATCCACTAAATATAAGAAAAACAGAAAGAGGTAAAGTCTTCTCCTCACTTTAGTCTAAGACAATGGGCAAAGCAAACAAGTACAAGCAGTCTGTATAAATTCCACTTTATGTAAGAAAAAACTTTGGGGAAACCCTGTATAAAAGCAGGAAGAGAAATAATGGTTTGGAATTCATTGCTTTTAACTCATTTAATTTATGGAATTTTAAAAAATGTATTTTCATATTTAAATAACCCCCCAAAAGAAGGCTTCCTGCCTCAGCCAAGGAGGAACCACCACCGTGCATGGGAGTAGAAACCCTGGGCACGGGACCTCTCACCCTTTTCACTAGTCAGTTTCAAGCAGCGTACTATTCTGCACAAATGCAGTCATCCAGTTAGAGCTAAAGCTCTCAATGAGCAATGACAGTTTGAAAACAGACCAGATTAAAAGAAAGAATCCCCAATGTTCCATGTCTCTGACTAGAACCACTCCTTGTATAACTTCACTAACTTACAGTTTTTAAGAAATCCTGAGTTTATGAATTTTTACATAACCATTTTTAGACACAGCACTTATTTCTAACTTTCTAGTATTTTAATTTCTTAATCAGTAAAGTACTTAGACAGTACCTGTTTTTTCTCAGCATTACAAAAAGCAAAGATCTATTTGGATTCCACTGTAATTCAGAACTTTAACACATAAGCTATGTGTAATATTTCCGTGATTACGCCACCATCTTAACGGTTCCACTTTAAATCTGGAACTTTAATCTAAATGAGACACATTTAGGAGGTCCTGCTTATGAGAGAAATGTAGTAGGGCAGATTTTTAAATCACCCTAAATTCAAAATATATTAGCAACTCTGCAACTGGAAAGCTGCAGCATAGAACCGCTTCCTGATATAGGACTGGATAAGAATAAAAACAGAAATTACATGCAGTATATTGTATACGTGCAAACTGTAACAATTCTACCTAATAAAACTGAAAAAATGGAAGAAAAAAAAAAAAACAGAAACGTACTTCGAACAATGCACAGACGAGCTTTTGACCAGTTACTGAATTAGAAGAGGTTTCTAAAACACAGGACTGAAAATGATCCAGTTTAGGGAAGGTCTCGGGAATGTGTTGACTTTTAGTAAGATTTTTCCTTTGGACAAAGGTGTTTGCAAGTTTTGAATTTACAACGGAAATTAAAATCTAAAACTAACTTTCACAGGAAAAGCTATCTTTTAACTGAAGCCCTGGATCCTGCAGACTGCTTGTGTGAGGAGCTTCAGGAAGCTGTGAAGAGGGGGCTGCTGGTCCTGCGCTCCCCAGGCTCATCACGTGGGGTGACAAGGCTGACCCGACCCCGAGACCACGCGGGACAAGTGTGTCCCCTCCTCCTACCGACTGCTCAGCTAAGGGAGCCACGGCCACAAGGCACATTATCTGTATAACCAATGGCAGGGATGGCAGGTCATGAAATTGATGTGAAATATTTTATAAACAGTTCTGACTTTACATACATTTGCGTATAAAATTTATTAATGAAACCGTACATCTCTTGGCAATGTTTGAGTCAGTGATGACAGTAGTATGATTTCTGGAAAGAACTGAATCCAATCCAACCTACAAAAAAGTGAACATTATAAATAATTCTAGACTGGATGAGAGGCTAATTAGGACAAGTTCAATTTAGTTGAAAAAAGTGGATCAGTGAGTATTTGCCAGCAACCGCTCTAACAACAACAACAAAATTCCATGGACAGTTTTTCAAGAGAGCCATAAAACAAATCATTTGATGAAAAAAAAATCTAACACCCAGAAGCGACATCATCTTTTAGGAGACACATTCATTGGAACAGTGGCTTCTTCACTGCACTCACATCTTTAAAACTGTTTCCATTTCCAAGGGTAAATGGAAAATAACTGCAGATGGGAAAATCACCAAATCATGCTGTCACCTTAATGTTTAAGAAGAGAGCCAACTGTAAATATTTCATTTTTTTTTCTTAAGTTGTGAGAGTAGAATAAAAAAGAAAAAAGTCACCTACATTCCTGCCTTCATGATAATAATAGCTAACGCTTGAATTTACTATGAACCAGGCATCATCCAATGAGTTAATTCCGGCTTTCACAGGTAGTAACTGATTCAATAAAGTAAAACTTTAATCTTTTTTTTCATACATTCTTGCAGTACGTATCCATAGGCTCATAAAATATCATGTATTCATTCACTACATACTTTCCAAGTACTGACCCCGCGCCCAGCCCTGTGCGCGGTCCTGGGGGGCTCCATGCTGAACACGACAGGAGGACAGACGGCTAAGATGCGCTGCCTGCGGAGTGGGGCACCTGCTCTGACGCGGGAGGCGGGAGCTGCCGCGGGGGCACAGACCCGGGACTCCACGCCCACCCAGGAGGGTCTGACCACACTTGCAAGCGATGATCCCTGGTGAGCCGGCGGAGGAGGAAAGGGAGGAGGGAGAATGGACGAGGGAAGGGAGCAGGGGCAGGGCAGGTGATGGGCTGGGACCTTTCAGGTCGGGGGGCAGGGCGCACACGTGCATGTGCGCGGGCACATGTGTGCGGTGCATGTGCACGTGTGCGCACGTGACGTGCGGTTGGCGGACGCGGGAGGAAAGGCGCGCACCGGTCCTCACCAGCAGGCAGCGGTAAGTGTCTAGGGTGGGTCTAACGGCGATGGAAACCCTCAGGAGGATTTACCCCGCAGAACGGCACCGCAGGGTCTTCTGCACAGAACCAGACGAGCAGGAGGGGAGGCAGGAGTGGAAAGAAAGCAGAGACTGGGTGGGAAGCTGGTGTGATCATCCAAGCAAGGGACGGGAGGGGGTGACGCGGCAGAGGGGGCGACCGTGGAGAGAAGTGGCGATCACGGGTGAAAGGCGACAGGGCTGGGGACATCACCAGTCACGAGGGTAACGGAGGAAGGATGTGCGGTGACCCGAAAACCCCAGCCAAGGATCACGTGATGCTGTTCGTTTTGGAAGGAGCCGGGGGGGAGGGCGGGGAAATGAGGACGCGTTTGCAGGGGGCAGGGGGGCGGGAGAGCGGGGGGCGCTGCGGAACATCCAAGCAGGGCTGTCCCGACAGCACTTGGCTGTGTGGGTCTGAGGCAAGTCGGAAGATACTGTTTTGACAGAAATAACTTACTAAAAATAATGAAAAGAAATGAAGCCCCAGTGAGCCCCGAGGGAGACCAGTACTTAAGGGTCTATCGGAGAGAGGCCACTGGCAGACACGGAGGACTCTGTGGCATCACAGAAGGCAAGGAAACTAAGTGACTGACTCTCAGAAGAATACAAATTGGGATCCGCTGGACCCAGTTTAAATTAATGAGTTTCTTTTATGAGTGGTTCTAACTATTTTAAGGATATTTTGTTATTTTTATTTTTTCTCAGAGGTTTTCCAAAAAAAAAAAAAACAAACATATTTTGTAATACAACAAAACTCATTTTTGACTTGCAATTTCATAGAGGTTCACTGGATCTTTGAATGAGGCTCAGACACAATACAGATTCCTAATGATTTTATTTTTCCTACGTTTTGAAACAGTTTACTATATCATCCTGGACTTCATTGTGACTCATCAATTATCCCCAACTATGCTAAAAATGACAAATAATAAGAAAACAAAATGATGGAATCACCTGGAAGAAGGACGCAACAGCGAAATAAACCATCATGTGATCAGTTTCCTTACTGCACTGCCTGGTGTATTACATCACTGTTCATGAATGTGTAAAAGCAGTCTTCATGTTTTCAACATAACTGAGATTTGAGATTATTTGGTTTTCACCTTCTGATTATGTTAGGTAGAGTAACAGCCCCCACCATCCTAACCCCTGGGACCTGGGAATCTATTACATTAAGGTCCCCAATCAGCTCACCTTCAAATAGGGAGATTATCTGGATTATCGGGTGGGCCCAAAGGTAATCACAAGGGTCCTTAAAAGTGGAAGAGGGAGGCAGAAGATGAAGAGAAAGAGACAAGATGATGGAAGCAGGGTCAGAGAGGTGTTATCTTGCTGGTTCCAAAATTCCCTCCAAAATTCCTATGTTGAAACCCTACGGCCCCCCCCCAAAACTACTCTGCCAGGTGATGTTTTTGGAGGTGGGACCTTTTGGGGTAATCAAGATGAGAAAAGGGTACAGGGGTGGAGTCCTTCTAAGAGGGATTAAAGCCCCTGTAGGAGTGAACAGAGATCTCCTTCCCCTCCTCTCTCTCCTCCTGTCCTGAGGAAGCAAAGAGCAACCCAGAAAAGGTCTCTCACCAGAACCCAGCATGCTGGCCACTCTGGTCTAGGGCATCGTCAAGCCTCCAGAGCTGTGATAAGTGAAGTTTTGCTGTTTCTTAGCCATCATGGGATTTCTGTTCCAGAAGCTCGAGCTAACACAGGCCTCGAGAAGCTGAAGAAGGCAAAGAAATGGACTTTTCCCACAGAGCCTCCAGATAGGACCACAGCTCTGCCAACACCGTGTTTCTAACCCAGCAAGACCTACGTCACACTTCTGAACTGCAGAATTGTAGTGTAATAAATGTGCACTGTTTGAGATACTGAATTCGCCTAATTTGTTACAGCAGCAATTGTAAACTAATACACTGCCTATAGTGGAAAAAAGGAAACTGACTAACAGATGTCTCACACTTATTAGGTGAATCAGAAGATGAACACAGAGAACTGACAGCAGCCCTCTAGGCTCCGAGGACGATGGTGAAGGGGCTGGGTAATCACAGCCACAGACGGGAATCTTCAGGTGACCATATCCGAGATGAACTTCGTCAATCAGGAACTAATGAGCAAATAACATATGTGAAGGACAGAAGGGAATCACGGCATTCTCATCCCATTAGTCACTCGACAAGAGGGATTTTCACACAGCATTCTCTAAAAAGAGCCTGCACTATCCCACTGTGGTAAGTAAGGCAGTATTCGTCCATCTTCTGTGCTGAGATGTACTTGCTCCAAATGCCAGAGGCTGGTTTATAAACAAAGACGATCAGAAGGAAGTGGTATGTATGGCATGTGTAAGTCAAAACAGTTTAATTCTGGAGCAAAAAAGATAACCATCCTCTCTTCAAAAACATCAGCAGCCATCAACATGTTTGGAAACGTTGCATTCTAGATGCAAGGACACGGAGAACCAGGCCTGACGGCGCAGTGGGACCGACTGGAGGTGTGTTTGGAATCAGGAGTCGGTACTCACAAGACAGATACATCCCAGGCTCATGATGGATAGTTAGTTGCATTCAAACAACTTTGACCATTTTGAGTAAAAAACTTTCGAAACAGGGAAATGTGGAATAAAAATTGGGACTTGCTGTGTTTGATTATTATTAAAACTTCTAAGGTCACTATCCCTTTGTTCTTCTGTAAGTTTTTAAGATGATTTTTAAATATAAAAATACATGAAGTTACCCACAGATGGCTATCTCTTCTAGGATAGTCTGGATTAAAGAAGACAGATTCATCTATGTCTGCCGCGGAGACGTCTACTAAGATGAGGAGTGAAAATCACCTACTAGTTTTTGTGGTAAGATTTTAAGTCACTTTGCTGTCCAGAAATATCTTTGATTTACAGAAGGTCATGGAGAGGATTAGAATAAATGCTCCTTATGACTGACGCATTAAACAGCTTGTACTTTAACTCTCTAGGACTGTTATTTCTTTAACCAAGTGTTCATTAAATATAAAATAAGGTTCCTAACTTCAACGTGTTTATAAGACAGTGGCAAGTGCACAAAGGAATTCAATGAGAATATCAAACAGCTGCGTTTTCATCTGGTCAACCTGGGTGTGTAACCCTCTAAACCCTGCACATGTGGCTAACAAGCAAGGTCTGAAATGTGACTGGTCTGAATCTCATTGCGCTCTGAGTGTGAAAAACATCTGGATTCTGGAAACTTAGGAAGGAAAAGGTAATGTAAACTATCTCATTCATAGTTTTTATATTGATTGTATGTTAAAAATACAGTATGTGTTTTAGATATATTAAGTAAAATATATTCAAATAAATTTTACCTTTGAAAAATTAGTGTCACATTTTTAAAATGTGGCTACTGTCCATTTAAAATTATAAATATGGCTGGCACTATGTTTCTGTTGTCCAGTAAAACTTTCTGCAATGATGGAAGTGTTCTCTGCACCTTCTGAGGAACTGGATTTTTCTTTTTCATTAACTTAAGTGAACCAGTCACGTGTGTGACAGCTGCCGTGGCGGACAGGGCAGTACCCAGGGCTTCGGGTGAGAGGCAGACAGGTGGCTGGGGTGAGCTGCTCACATCCATTATCTCTGCTTGCTGGAATGGAAGGTGAATGGGAGTACGATGTGATCCTGACAAGAAGCACTCGGAACAGAGGTGATGTCTGTTCATGGAGAAGAGGCGGCAATACCACATTAATGTGCAGCAGGGCCAAAAGTGGTTCTTTATTTTATATTTATATATAAATATATAATTATATTTATATTTAATTATATAAATGTATAATTATAGTATATAATATAAAATTTTATATATTAATTATATGTTATAATAGATTGTATATTAATTACTATATATTAATTACATAATATAAAATTTATATTATAATTAATTATATATAATTACTTTGTGTATCTATTTATTTCATTTCTTTTTTTTGGAGGGGGGAGGTAAACAGATTTGTTTATTTATTTGAACAGAGGCACTGGGGATTGAACCCAGGACCTCGTGCATGCTAAGCACGTGCTCTACCACTGAGCTACACCCTCCCCCCTCAAAGTGGCTCTTAACTCATATCTCCATTAGAATAAACTGTCTTATTTCAGGTGGCCTTTTTATTTGTTTTACCATTTTCCCATGTAACTTCATAATTTTTTCTTGCAATGTATTTAAAGGTGTTAATAATAACCACAATAAAAAATAAATAAAGACAGCAACTGAAATATACTGAGCATTAAATACGTACCAGGCACTATAACGAGTCCTCTGTTAGCTCACATGAACGTCACAGAACCTGGGCGATGAGCACTACTATCACCTTCACTTACCAGAGGAGGACACGGAGCCCTCAGGAGGTTACACCACATTTCTAAGACACACAATGTAGCAAGGACTGGCCTAGAATCAGGCCTTTTTAGTTTAAAAAAAAAAAAAAACACTTGGAACTACTGTGGAATCCCACGCACTCCTTTCTACCACCAGAAAAAGCTCCAGACCCAGCAGAAATCCCCAGGCGCACAGGGGAAGGAAGACCCTGCCAGGCATCTCGCGTGAGGTCACAGCCCAGACCTGGGGTGGCTCAGCACACCCCATCGCTACCACGGGATAAAAAGAAGACACAGCTCACTGCTCCCACCTTCTTAGCAATCATCTAAAATAAAATGACATCAGACACCTCACCCTCTGGGTGCACACCTCGTCTTCCAGAATTCTTATAAAATATATTTGAATATTTAAAGTAAGGATCTTACCTGCTAGCAAGTGGCTTCTTCAAACAGTATATAATGAAACAACAAATTCTGTTTCGGATTTTAAGTGCTATCAGACTTTGAAAGGCAGACATTAGCACAACCTAGTGTGGCCGAGGAAAGTGCCGAATCACCCCGTCTTTGAAAAAACAGTCTACATGTAAAAGAGGCTTTAAGTCTCCCCAAATATTAGAACCCATGGGCATCATTAATCAAGACAGAGGTGGAGGATCTGGACAGTGACAAAGCAAGAAAAATACAAGTGTGCATGACTGGGGCGTGACGCTGGACACCAGAAATTGACACATTGTAACTGACTGTATTTCAGTAGAAAAGAGAGAAATAAAAGGATGAGTTTGGTTCCTACCACCTTTGTGTTACACGTTCCCCCTCTGCTCCCTCCTCCAGCCTCCAAAGTTAAACACCTACTCACTAACATACACAGATCAGAGCAACCAACAAAGAAGCTGACACACTTCCGACCACGGAGCCTTCTGGGCTTCCTTGCCATCCCCTAGCAAGAAGTGGGACCACACAAAAGCAGCAGTGCCTGAAATAATGCTGGTAATGTAAGCAGTGAACTAACCTATACTGCAGTTTTTCATTCTTGCAGGTGGTTTGACAGCCTATTCTGGGCCGAAGTGTGGGCCACGAGAGACCATTAACCGCCACTCACGGTGGGTCCAGGAAAGGCCTTGGTCTAGACTTGTGGGATGGAAATGGTGAGAGCAGGCAGGACCTGTGAGGTCACTAATCTGACCCTTACTCAATTCATAACGTCCTTTCTAGTTCATCTCACTGTGTAAACACTGCGGTTACAGAAAATTCCTTGTCTTACACGGTAGCCAGTTCCACTGTGTGTGTGTGTGTGTGCGCGCGCACACACGCGCGCTGGGGTGGGGTGAGGTGGGGGGGAAATTTATAGCCTGAAAAAAACCTAGAGTTAAGTCTATGGCTGCCTCATCATCAAATATATACGAAATACCATTCCTATCTTCTCCTTGTCCTGGTTCAGAGCCAGTGTGAACACTTGCTCCGCCCTGCTCACTGGATATGGTTTCCAGATTATTGACAAAACCGGGTCACCCTCCTCATACTCTGCTGGTTTGTCAAATTTATTTACAAAGGATTTGAAACAGCTTGGCACTTCCCTTAAAAGGTGGCATTCAAAAAGTAAGTTTTTCATATCCAAACACAGCAGGCAATTCGAATATACAAATAACCATGGCTGTGTCCCTCTTAACAAAATAAATATATACATCAATATCTAACAAGAATCATTTGTAGAGAATCATGAAAAGAATGGTGTACCACCAGCCATTCCACATCCTGTCTTCTCTTAGCTGAAGTAACAAATACTTCTACGTCATAAAAAATTAGTCTGTGGCACCATTAAAAGGCAGTTAATCAGTTTTCTTTTAATCCATCACAGTCACACCAACAGCCAAAGTAGAAATACCACACCACAAAACACCATCCAAAAGCCACTAAAGACAGTGCAGGGACAGGGGATGGTCTCCGCAACTCAAAGTGAACACACACACACACACACACACACACACACGCAAGCGCACATATGTCCACTGATGCCTCAGGAGGAAAACTCAGGGTCTGCGAGAAAAGATTGAAGAAATACACTTCTACTGCATGCTGGCAGTTTGTGCATGAGTCACCTTTACAAAACGTAATTTAAAAAAAGAAAGAAAACACAGCAATAGTCTTGGACGGAGGAGAGGGGAGGGGGCAGCCCAGGAGAGAGGAGCCCTGGCTTTGATGCGCAGAAAGGTCATCTCTCATTTTTTCCCTCCTTCAGCAACCCTTTCCTTGAATTGCTGCTTAGCAACACAGGGCGGGAACCGCTCCTGATCTCACTGGGGACACTCCTGCACCCATGGCTTAATTTTATCCAATGCTAACTGTTCTCACATGCAAACCTGAACACTCCCTTTTGCAAAACTGAGAGCTGCACGGCGTACCAACGCCCAGGGAAGCACTCTCCCAAGGTGACAGGACACCGTCAAGTCACACCATTGTCTTTCTCTTCATTTAACACGGTCACACCAGCTGCCAATGGAAGAGATCCGACAAGGATAACACGTGCTCCCTGGCTAACAAACGGGTCCAAAGTCTCAGTTTTAAAGAAGGAAAAAGAATAAAAGACATGTCATGCTAAATTTAATTAGACATTTAACGAGTGTAGTGTCCTGAGTTAACCAGGCAGATCCTTCCTTTCAGTTCTGGCCGCAGTTTATTTAAAGACTTTACAATTTTACTACTGAAGAGCAAGTCCTATGGAGGTGTTATCTCACCATTTATATTTTCACAACACTTATGATATTGCTATCACACTCTTAAAATAAATAAAAACCCATGCCGTGTTTCAGACCAATATAATGCTACACACTCTACTTTGATTTCTGGCAATAAACATTAAAATAATTTTGTATTGTTCACTTTATTCTTGAGAGGTTGAATATTAGAAAAAAATCTTAGTTTTACTTTTGTTTTAAGTTCCAGGTATGTGTGAAAAGCTGAGGTTTTAATCACTCGGTTTTAAAATTAGATACTAGAAAATACCTCATTATGAAATTCTGACAATAATAGCATTTTATGACCAAGTTATTATGCTTTTAATTTTCTATTAAGTGGCGATTTATTAGCTTCCTACTTTAAAGATTAGACTGTGTACAGAATGAATTTAGTGGTGCATTTAATGAGACAAGGAGGTGGAAGGATGAACACGATTCTTCTACGTGGTGGTGCATGAGCTATTTGAGAATTCTGACATAGTACAAAAGAAAGCTTCTCTCTAGATTGACCATGGTTCAGTTAACATCACTGAATATCTAATACCTCCAACTCAATTAATTCTCACCTGATTAAGATCAGACTGATATTCAAACTAAATCATCTCTCCAGTCAAGTAGAAATCAATATTTCTGATTTTACTTTTAAATTACAATAGGAAATAAAATGCACACATCTTCAATATGCCAAGAGTTGCTTTTCTATTCTAGTCTACCATGGCATGGATAACACAGTTGATTAAAGAATTATTCTAATTTGAGCACCGATATGTAGCAGGGTCTGATTAATTTGAACACAGAGATGGAATACAGTAATTAAATATATCTTACACAGGGCAAATAGAAAATTGACATACAAGAAAGCTGACTTCTTTAAAACAAACTTCGCTATTTATCAGCTCCCGCAGCTAGACGTGCGCCTCGATGAAGGACTCCTCACTCGTGGAGAGGAATCCTGTTTTGGGCGCAGATGTCTACGAGGTGGGCAAAGAAGACAAACAGAGGTCACCCTCTGTCCAGCACTGCCACCTCCAAGGAGCTCTCAGACACCTGAAAACAACCGAACTACGTCTATGACTTCCAGAAAGAGCAGGACATGCTGACCCACCCCTGCCCCGCAGGGTGAAGGGCAGTGAATCCCGAATTAACAAAAGGCTGGCGTATCTGTAACTTAGACTGCTCAAGAGAACCAGGAGGAGGTTCTCCTCCCCTTTCAGTCCTTAACCCTCTGCCAATCCAACACGGAGGAGAAAAGGAAAGCCGAAGCATTTGCGGGACTGACCGAATAGAAGACTGCTGTTTGGCTTGTAGCAAACTCAACAATTCAGATGAAAACAACAAAAAAAATTTCAAATTTTAAACCACAGATTCAAGAAAGCAAAATCACAGCTATAAACACTATTTATTAGGATCGAAAATAACAATACAATTTAGAGTACTTAGTGTATGCCAAACATTGCTCATTACATATATTTATTACATACATTATTTGTAATATATATTTTATTATATTATATGTTATATGTATAAAAATTATATATTTTATAAAATATATGAAGTATATTTTTATTATATATATTTTTAAACCTCACAAAGTAGGTTATTACCATTACTAAATAATTTTTAGCTGTTACCTTAGATGTGCCTTTTCTAGTGTCTTAGATAAATCACTTCACAGAAAAGGAGGAACCAAAGAATTCTGTAAATTAATCCAGAAATTTAGATTTCCAAAATTCACATCCTATGACAAACAGCCATAGAAGTTACCTATAGACCATACTAAGGGCATGAAAATCGACATTTGTTACCATATGATAGTCTCCAAAGACGAAGAATTTGAGACTGGGGCTGCCCGTGCAGCGTGGAGGCTGGGCCGTCAGCATGTTCTATACTGAAGGGTAGCCTTCAGTCTCACCAAAGACTCTGCCCTGTTTTTCTTGACCCACACAGACATCTCACTTTGATTGTCTTATGACTGAAGCATGTTTCAGGGGAAATATTTCTCTAATATGAATACTATTTACACACAAAATATTTATAAAATATATTTACATATAAATAGTGTATTTTATAAATATAAATATAAAATATATTTATAATATAAATTAAATACAGAAATAAAAATACATAAAAGAAAATAAAAATATATATAAAAATATATACAGAAGTAAAAATAAAAATATATATAAATATATGCATAAATATTTTATAATATATAAAACATGTTATAATTATATATTATATAAAGTATATGTGATATATATCTTATTATATATTATATATATTAAATATATAATAAATTAAAAATATAATATATATTAAAATATATGTATATTACAAAATGTTTTATACATATATAAAAATCACACTGTAAGCACAAAGACCAATGAGCTGGTGCACAGGCCCCATGTCTAAAGGTGCAGCTGTCACTTTATTTGAGATCACAGTCTGCCTTGTAGGAATGGAAACAGCACCGCCAGATCTGAGGATTCATGTTTTCAAAGCTAGAATGTCTGTTTTATGTAAAACCTCACAATTTTAAGGAGCTTAGTTAACTGTTTCCTAAGACACCAAGCAGAGGGAAGACGAGCTATGTCTGTGTGCACAGTGGCTCCTAACTAAAGGCTGAGGCCCGTGTCCAGCTTGCGAATCTTCCTAGAACCCTTCACCTCTGGAGTAACCACGCATGTGTGGTGTGCCCTCCAAAACCTACCAGCAGTCATCTGACAACTCCCAGAGCAGCGTCTCCTATTTACTCTAAGTCACATCACAGCCCCAGAAGCAGAGGAATTCAATGGGGATGGTCCCAGCTCTGAAGCCCCGACCCTCAGTCCCACAGGTCCCCTCCTTTCCATGGTCCTGCGAGGCCAGCTCAGTCATGGTGGATGGAGTACAGTTACTGCCTTTCAGGAACCAACCCCAGGGAACCGAGCGGGGCCCTTCCCTGAAGGCTGGCATCTCCGTCAGCTGCTGGCCCTCTCTGAACGTGCGCACCAAGAAGCACTGTTTCATCTGAGTGGATACTACTTTATGAAATAAGCAAGGCCTTTCTTTTCCTCCTTGATTAAATAATCAGACTAGCTAACGAGTGGTCTGTCTGCCGCCCTCAAGGAGTTTCCAATGGCGCAGCAAGGCAATGACGTGCATTCAAGTGGACAGACACCGTGGCAAAAGGACACCAAACATCACACGGCAGGGGCAGGCTGACCACCAAGGGGGCAAGTGCAGTAACTAATGTAAGAGTTCGCAGGTGAGAATATGGAAGTGAATATACGTATATTTATGTATGACTGAAGCATTGTGCTGTACACCAGAAATAGACACACTGTAAACTGATTATAACTCAATTAAAAAAAAAATGGTCTGCAGGTGGAGGGAAGGGCTCACCACAGCCACCAGAGAAGCAGCAGAGAACTTACAGGACTGTCCCACACTGGCAAAGCCGGACAGAATAGTCCCAGGAAATGTAAAACTACAATCTTTACCTTTCTTCTCCTCCTAAATAGGCCACTAAACAGCCTGTGAATACAGGTGATGAAATGAACAACTATTTTAAATGTTGCTGTAACTTTACACTGTCAGAATCCAATACAACAGCTGTGGATTATACTACACGCATAAAGAAAGCATTATGGCGAAATCTAACAGGTCAAAACATGTGGCTTGGGCTTAAGAAGCTACTTTATGTAAGACACTGCTAAAGTAGAATTTTACTTTTGGCCTACATTTTATTAGTTAAGTTTCATTAAAATAAAAAACCAATAAAAATTAAATTAAAACATAAAATATTTAAAATGTAACAGTGAAAAAGTATTTGGAAAGTGTCTGCTCTAGAAGAGGAGAAAGTGGCTGTCACAGAGTCTTACTTGTTAGAATCCACAAAGAATATTTTTAATTTTAAACTAGAATGTCAACAGGGTTGATTGAAATAAAGAGAAATAAATAAATGCTAAGTAATTACTAAGGAAGTTTTGTTTATGGAAATGAATAATTCAGTGTTTTACAAAGTAAATTCAAACAGCAGCTGCTTTGCTGACATTAAGCTAAAAAGAGCCTTCTCAAAATGTACAAACTTTACAACTACAGGCTCATCATATTTTTTAATGTCAAACGGAACTTATTTCCTGGGTCTTCTGGTTTTAGATAAAATATTACATGGTTAGAGTTGTAGTCAGCCAACCATCTAAGGAGTCTCGCCATGACATTTACATGGGCCGTGTCTGTCACATTCGAGTTAACTGAATATATGCATAATTCCTGGGCTGTGAAGTCTTACAACAGCTGGGAGGGAGAGGAATTCAGATTTCTCCCAGTCTGTTCCCAACCCACTTGGTCCTGGATTTTATGCAGATCTCAAAATGAATCCAGAGGCTGCCTTTGCCTCTACTATGGTTTCATCTGCCTCCCAACTACTTGCTCCCAGTTATAGGGAAGGAAATCTCCCTCCTTCAAAAAGAAATGAACCCCAACTTAAAAAAAACAAGCACACTTGAGAGAAACTGCACGTATCAAATTAAGGTCATTTTTACTGAACAATTTATCCGTAGTTTTCGTAAGGATCAGTTTCTCAAAACAGCAGCTCCTCTAGAAACCTGGAAAATACTCTCAAAGATCAATTTGAAATTAAAACACTTCCAATCAGTCACATAAGACAAAGGGAAAACCAGGTTCCACTTACATAAAATTTTTTTTAGGTTTATCTATTGCCTAATGCAAACTGCAGTCTGCAACTCTTTGGTGGATCCTGAAAATTTAGTAGACTGCAAGCAACATTTGTTTTTAAAAACGAAAGAGAAGTGGAAATTTCATCTATCTGAATGCACACATACACACAAACGTGTACATGCAGGTATACATACACCGGCTTGTACTTTAAAGTGTCTTTCTTACCACAGGTCAAGTGAAAAAAAGTGTTGAAAGCCGCTGACCTCATGCATGCTAATTCTCATCCTCTGCAACAGTAGAAAAACAACTCAAACAACATATTCTTCATTCCCTCTTGTGTTAAATATTAGTCCCCATTTCTACACACCAAGCCCTACTCTAGGTACTTGGAATAAATGGGTAAAAGGAAGCCAGGCTCTCTGTTCTCGTGAAGCATGTTCAAAAGAAGGAGACAGACAAGAAATACAATGTTGTGTAGCATGTCGGGATGTGGAAAAAGTTACAGGAATAAAGGAGTGGGGGGAAGGGTGAACATGGGAGGGTGGAGACAGTGGGCTGTGTTTTCTGTAGGGTTGGCAAAGCAGGACCCTCTGAGAATTTGGGGGGGAAACTCAAAGGAACTAAAGGAATCAATAACATTCTTTGTATATCCAATGGCAGCGTCATACAAATACTTTAGTTTCTAATTGTACACATGACAGATCAAGAAATGTTTAGGAGGAAAAGGGACATGGGGGAAGACTAACTCTAGATAAGACAAAATTTCCAGGGCTGGATTCCTAAACACAAGGCAGGTGGCCCCTCCACTAACCACTCAAGGGAAGGCATGGTGCCAACAACTTTACTCTCGTGGGAAACAGACAGGGCTTAATTTTAAGATGCCACTAAAATAAAAGTGAAGACTGAAGATACAAGAAACACACAAAAAGCATTCAAAATTTGTAGATACTGACAGGTATATATAGAATAGATGAACAAGATTATACCGTACAGCACAGGGCAACGTATACAAGATCTTGTGGTAGCTCACGGTGAAAAAGTATGCGACAAGGAATATATGTATGTCCATGTATAACTGAAAATTGTGCTCTACACTGGAAATTGACACAACATTGTAAATTGACTACAAGTCAATAAAATAAAATTTAAAAAAATTTTAAAAAGCGATTTAAAGTCTTAAAGCAAAATGAGCTCAGATTAAAATAAGTCTATTGAAAAACATTCACCTGCGGTATTTCTAGGGCAGCAAACAGCATCCTCTACTCCTTCCAGCATCTATACACTTTTTAATCTTTGTTTTTCTAGAAAATCAGTAACATAAACTAAGCATCTCTGTGCCTTCGACCAGGGTAACAAAAGAATGAAGAAATACGTTTATCTGCTTGCCCAAGTCTGATTTCTAGTATGACCAGTACCATGAGAACTAGGGAAATGAGCACTGGCTGCTGTTTTGGAAAGATAAATCTATACGCAGCCCTCCTAGCATGCACAAAGAACCTAAGTCCTCTACTTTAAATAAGTCAGTGAACACAGATTCCCTGGAGAGAAGATGGGGAAAATAAGATGAAAATGATTTTTTTAGTTCATGAAAATGAAACAGCATGAACAAATTTACGACTCCTGGTATCATTACTTTATGTTGCCTTTAACTTACCTATGTTAGTTTCCACTAGCTTTTTAACTTGTAATTACAGAGTTTTCTTCCCTTATATTATTTACGAAACACAAGTAGTTTCGTAGTTAACTTCTGATAGTCACTAAGGTCCACGAAGTTATACAAGCGCTTTATCTTACTTCTTAAAAGTCTATAAAAAGTTCTCCCAAATCCATCTGACATCTGAAGTGGCTAATAAGTTTGTTTGTCCTATATTGTATGAGAGAGATGTTTATTTCATCCAAGAAAAAAAAAACATTATCCCCAAATTTTGCATTTAACTCCTTGTGTGCAACATTAGAAAGCTATTAGAAAGTTATCGAAAGTCTGAAAATAAAGCAATGGGGAAATTTTCATGTATCAGTGGGGAAAAGGCATGTGTCTTTGTCATCACAGCAATTGAGTGAGGCACTCAAAATTGCAACGCGCGTCGTATCACTTTGCGGATGGAATTCAGTGATGTAACTGCCCCACAGCTCGCACGACAGTATCAGTAATGGACAGGTGATGTTACGGTAAATAGGAAGGTCCTGTGATCACACTTTGTACACAACTGGGCATTAATATCGTAAAGGCATTTTTTTTTTAAATCACTAACTTTACATTTATTTTACCCAACTCAAGGGGGTTCTTCAAAATCTAACAATTATTCTCTTCCCTTACTTAAAATCCACACAGTTCAAATTTAATTATATATGCAAAAGATAAGAGGTCTTAGAGGGAAAATTAGCATGGACTTTTACAGGACCCAGAACAGGGTTGTGAGTTAAAAAAAAGAATACTCTGAAATGGGTGTATATTTTGTTTTAAAACCTTTTTGTAATGCTTTACAAAGGAAACCCAAGACGACAGCAAACTTCTGTTATAAGCTGGGTATCCTCTTGAATGCCCCACAAGCATCTCCCTCAAACCCAGGGTGTCCAGGGCCATTGCTTCTGGCAAATCACATGACATCAACCTCCTGGCACCACCAGCTTCTCTTCAGTGGTCTCTTCAATCACCAAGTCCTGCCAGCGTTTCCTGTGATTAAAGGTGAAGTTTCTCAGGCATAAATGCAAATTTCTGTGTTTACATTTTTCAAAGCTTCCGAAGTTTAGAAGAGAATGACAGATAAACTCAATGTGACCCAATGACCATGAAGCAGGACAGAGTACTGGAACCGATCTTAGCGTCAATGTCGGGGTCGCAGTGCAGCTCACAGCCTCTCAGCGCCCTTCTCTGGGGACCGCATATCCGGGGGGTCATGACAGATGAGCGTGTTCCTCCAGAAAGGGGATCGGATCGAGACATCTAAAAACCACAGGGTCTACACACACCGTGGTATGCGCCGGCCGCATCTTGGAAACCTACCCAGGGCGTGCAGGGGAGAACTGAAAATATGTACATTTGATTGGAAATGAAGCCCAAGGAAGGGAACAAGACATGATTAGTGGTCGGCTAAGTGAAATCGGGAGACCTTAAATGTCAGTGTAGCCTTGATCCTGTAGGCGGCGGGGAACGACAGGAGCTGAGACCGGCATCAACGTTGAGGGTGAAGTTAGGGAGGAGGAAGGAAAGGAAATTTTCTGCGTTGGGGAAGCTAGTCTATATGCTAACAGAACAATTCGGGCAATGGATACCGAGGACAGGTCTGCGTAAAAATGGCAGGATATTTCAAGCTCATAAACCCTGCCTCAATAAAATAAACAAAAGGAGTTAAAAAAAAAAAAGGAAAAACTGCCTAGCTTCCACAATACAAGGGGGATGTCTACGGTCTCACAGCACAAGCTTTAGAAATTAGTTGTCAGGGAAGAAAGACAAGACCCCGGCGAGGCTCAGCTGCGCACGGCCCCCGGCCCCAGATCCACTGTCTGGAACAAACTGGGCAAAGACAATGAGCTGAAAAACCCCGAGAATTCAAGTGAGTAGCACCCCTCACTTTCCAGAGAAGCAGCCAGGGCATAAGCAGGAAGCCTAGAGCAAAGTGAAACACAAACAAAACCTCTAGAATAAAAGCCTCTGCCCCTTCCGAGGGCCCAGCACAACCAGGAGAGCAACCAAGGCTGGCATTTCTCGGGCCTCACACTCAACAGAGGAGCACCCCGAGGCAGCCCCCCAGGGAAGGGGAAACTGTTCCCCATTCCCAGGCTTCGGGAAATACATAGAAGAAGCCCTCGGCCCTCACTGCAACCCATGAGGGACGACAAACATCAGAAAAAGGTGGCAGGAGTGTTAGAGAGAATTAACTCACAATTTTTGAGGTTTGCAAATGATAACCACTATACATAAGAATAGATTCAAAAAAACACATTTCTTTTGTAGAGCACAGAGAACTATATTCAATATCTTGTAATAACCTTTAATGAAAAAGAGTATGAAAACGAGCATACGTATGTATATGTATGACTGGGACATGATGCTGGACACCAGAAACACACACTGTAAATGACTACACTTCAATAAAAAAAAAAAATTTTTTTTTTCAAGAGAAACAGCAGGGCAACGCTGCAAGCACACCCAAAGGAGAAGATTCATCTCAAATGTCACATTATATAAGAAACTAATAAAAACATGAACTTAGGAAAGCTAGACTTCAAGGAATTGCTTACAAAACAGAGGGCAAGAGGAGAAGTATAAATTGAAGACCTAAACAAATTCCTAATAGTGCTAATAAATATAACAGAAATATATAAGGAACAGAATAGACACAGCTACAATTCAAGTGAGAGATTTTGTAAGAATAACTTAGGATAATTGTGGTAAATACAGAGGAAATGAAAAAAGGTAATGCAAACACAGAGAAAACCAAGGTGTGGGTGGTGGCAGGTGGCTTCTCCGGGGGCTGTGATCCCAGTTACCCATGCCCGGGGTAAACCATCCTTGAGGGCAGGCTAAACCAGTGGTCCCCTTCTGAGTAAGAAGGCAGCAACGTGGATGGGATGGGACGTCCATGCTATAATTAGGTTACAAAGGCTCACTGCTGACTTCCCAGCTGACATGCTTTGAAGAAAACTGCCCTGTGGGCGAGGCTCACCAGGCAAGGAACAGAGGCTGTCAGCACAACAACCCTGGGGAAGCAGAGCGCTGCCAGTGCCCACCGAGCTAGGAAGCAGACCCTACCCCGGTCGAGGCTTCAGGTGAGCCTGGAGACCCTGAGCCAGTGCCTAACCACAGCAGAGGACCCAGCCCAGGCACGCTGAGTCTGACCAATAGCAACTGTCACATAATAAATGTGTGTCATTTTGAGCCACTAAGTTTAGGGGTGATTTCTTATCCTGCAAGTAACATCAAGTGTTAACCCCATTTCAGAGTTCCAAGGATGACTGGCATCTTGGAGGTAGAGAATTCAAAAAAGGAAAAGAAACATATTTTCAATGCCAATTTAAGAAAACTTTTCTGACACGAAAAACTGAATCTATAAATCAAAAGGACACAGCATAGTCCAGAAAGAACTGATACAGAGCAATCCACACCAAAGATACTGAACTCAGGGATAAAGAAATAATTTTTAGTATCCAAGCAGAAAAATCAAATCAGCTATGGCAAGGTGTTTGCAAGGGGGGTGGGGATGAAAATCAGACTGGCCTCAGACTTCCCAGAGCAACATTCAATGTCATGAAACATTAATGCGATGTGTACAAAGTTCTGAGGAAAGCAGACATGACCCATTCCACACGTCCAATTTATAAGGCAACAAACAAGTGGTCATCCTCAATCATCATAGATATTAAGGACCCTAGAAACCAAAGACTGTTCTTAAATAAACTATGTGATGATGAAATCTAGCCAGTCAAGCAATGGATCAAAATAAAGAAAGAAAAAGAGGAGAAGAGGTGATGAGTACTGAATTTATGGTTACACAAAAGAACAGAAGTGTTAGAAATTGTGACACAACTTACAAAACCTGGGACCCTAAAAGACGGTGTGGCAGGGGTATAATAATACTTTCAATCCTGTCCAAAATTAGAATATGAAGTTAAAAAACACAACTCGGCCTTATTAAGGGCTTTTATGTAATCTTTTCTTAAAATCTGAGGCAAATTTGGAAGTTACAGACTTTTAATCAAGAAACTTTTACCTGAACTTCAGCAAATCTTTCAGTTTAGTTTTGTTCTGTTTTGCTAAATTCAGCTATTAAAAATCATGTGTTTTATGTAATTCCTTCTGTATATGTTCACAGAGAGACACCTGTATTTGTGAATGTCGACATTCAGGGTAATTTGGGGGAGGGGCTTTTATATTTTCTCTATTCTTTACATTGTATAAATTGAGTATTGATAATTTTTATTAAAAGAATGGTGTTTTCTAAAACACTAATAATCAGATGCAAGGGGAAGTAAATAAAAGTCTGAACTGGAGTAGAGGTATTGAAAACTGAAGGTCTCACATATTGTTGGAAAAATTCCTGAGCTGAGAGTAGTTAACCCCAAAAGCTCCATCTAACACTAAGTTTCTAAGATCACAGAATTTCCCTAAATAAAAACCTTTGCTACATGGAAATCCCTGTTTTCTATCATATTAGGTCTAGACTTTTCTGCTTGGCTTTCCAGGGGCACCAAAAATTCTTCTCACTGTCCCACAACACTGTCCCATAACACTGAATTGTGTTATATTCAACTTTAATGTTTTAATTCCTATTGGGGATATCTTCTAAATAGAAAGGTAATTTAGATGGTATGCCTTTATAGGCTATTTCTGCCCTAAGACTTAATAAGACAAAAAATGGAGTTAAAAAGAAACAAACAAAACTCTCTAAATCTAACCTAGCTAAAAAGTCTATTTGCTGCATAAAAGTCTCCCTAAACTCTTGGAATTTAACTAAAATATTCTTTCAGAATTCCTAGAGCATTCACAGACTCTTAATATAAAAACTTAACTCTTAAATTAATACTGCTTTGTAAATTATATTAGTTAACTAAAAAAAAAACACATAAAAACAACCTAAAAGAATACAAAAATTAAGAATATTAAGTTAAATATAATTCATTGAAAATGTTAAAGAAAATGTTAAAGATTTTAAAAATTTTAATTAAAATTTTCAAATAAATCTGATTTGAAATATGTACTTAAAAGCTTTGATATCTCACACTGGGGCTTAAAAAGATAATTTTATGCATTTATATGGAATGCTATAATTTATAAATTGTTTTAATGCTCATTTTTCATTTACTTCCCCAAATAATTTTACAATAAGTATTCACAAAGGGACTGTAAGTACATTTAAAAACTAGAAACTATAAAATTCAAACTTACTTTTAAAAACCATGTCTCAGTAAGAAACAATTCACAACTCCATAGATTTATCACAGAAACATATTCATCACAATCCTCTTTAACAACAAAAAAATATTTGCAAGCAAGCTAAAGCTTTTCTATCTGTTTTTCTCTCAGCCGTGACTGAAATATTTATATTCCTTAACATTCCAACAAACTCCAGTGACACTTCAGTTCTGGATTTCCCCTTAACAGTAGTTATAAAACCTAAAATTATTTTTAATTGGCTCCTGAAGTAAGACCTAAAACTTCGTTAGCAGACATTTAACAATGTTACATTTACAGGGATGAGGAAGAACAGGATAAATCAATGTAAAGATGAGTAGTTTACTATGTTCTCAAGAACAGGATTTCCATCTGTTTCTACCACAAGATGGAGATAAAGTAGACATATTTACATATTTCAAAAATATATCATTTTTATTACAGCATTTGATTATCATTAGCTTGTAATCAGAAATATTCACTGCTGTCTAAGATAAACTGAAAGGTAAAACTATTTCATATGGGATCAGTTTCAATTAGTTTTTTCCAACATTCTTTTGATAAAAGAGAAGAAAATATAAAGACATATAATGTTTACACGTGTCAATTCATTTTACGCAGGGAACTACCAGTATTAAGATGTTTGTTAAAAAAACACTGACAAAGATGATTTGCATGTATACACCTGCTGTCCCATAAAAATCTCTGCAGTGGAGGGGACGACCAACCCCTGCGTTACCCAGTGTGGTGGTCACAGGCCCCCGGCGGTTACTGAGCATCTGAAAGGTGGGCAGTGCCACTGAGAGAAATGACGTAGCTCATGTGACTAGTGTGACTATTAAACTGGACAGCACAGATCCATATCACAGCCAATTTAGTATTTTAATATATATGTCAAAATTCAGTGAGTCTTCAGGTATGAAAAGAGTTAATAGATAAAAGCTGAACTTTAAAACTAAAATAATTACAAATTAATGATAAAAATAGGTTCTGAAAATTAATAATCTACATTTTTCCATAACCATGAGAAAAAAAATAGAAAAGCTCACTAAAGCTACAGAGGTGAAAACAATATACATTAAAAGGAGTAAAGTTAAATCGCACCCTTTAAAGGGAAGCAAAGGGCGTTATTAAAATATACACACACACCATACACACTGATCCTTTACAAATCAATCAATAACTATGTGAATTTTTAAATTTGATATAGAAATGTTTAAAATATATGCAAGATATGCAAATATGCAAAACACTTAAGTATCTACATATAAAATAAACTCCCTATTTACCATTTACTCAAGTCCAAGTTCAGTTGACATTTTCAATAATGGAAAAAAAAATTGCTCCCACTTACTAAACAGTAAAGAGCCTAACTCTACAATTACAAAGTAGAGCACTTCATGCCAGAAGCAGACGCCAAAGAGAACGGCTGGACCGCAAGCAATGCAAAGCTGGGTACGACTTAGGCGAGAGAGCCAGTCCGCAAAGATGCCACTCAAAGGTGCTGAAACCAAAGGAAAAGAGCTTCATCGTCACATCCTGACAGCATAAAGATCCACGATCTAACCGCCTCACCGCGGTCCAGGAGAGGGAAGGCGGCTGACCTAACGGTGCGGTGAAAGTGACACTGAGGTGCCGGAAGAGCATCGAAAAGAATTCGCGGAGTGATCACCAAGTAACTCTTGAAAATATGTCAATGGTTGGATTGTTTTGGTACACATGCTCTGACTGTAAAAACAAACAAAAAACCAAAAAGGATGCTTAATTAAACTGTCTGTAGGTTACAGAATTGGGACCTTCTCATTTGAAATACCGAAATCAGCTCACTTTGACTGGTCACACTAACAGAAAATGAAAAGTGGAGCCGGATTCAGCCGATGGACGCCTCCCGCCAAGATCTCGTTAACGTTACCTCGACATGTGCTGTGTTTAAACTGAACCCCTAGAGGGCAACTCAGCTTCAATTTTTACTTCATAATATACTTCAGTTCCTAGCCCGTTTATAGATGCCATGACCTATTTCCTTACAGCATGGAACTAAAGGGAAATGGAAAGAAGAAAACTGCGATATTCCACCCACTGTATTCTTGAACAGTGATAATTTAAAGACGAAGAATATGGTGTATTCTTATTAGGCAGATGCCCGAATAACACACAGCATAAATGGATATTTGAATATTAACACGCTCAGCTGGAACCACGTAGCAGATAGGAAAGCCATACTTAACAAGTCTATTTAATATAAATGCTTTGCATAACTTTACATTCATTAAATGGCACGTTAAAATGTATAGAAAAAAAAAAAAACCAGTGAGGAATCCAATCTCAATAACAATTAACCCTATAAGCTACTCAGTATTACCCACTACAGGAAAACAAAGGTTCCTTCAAGGTCAAAAACAAGAAGCAGTTTCCTGACTGCCCAACTAAGCCAACCCTGCATTATGAGGAGGAAGTGGGGATATTCAAATAGGCCCGCTCAAAACACAGATGCAGCAAGAGAGTTACAGTGTCCTTGTGAAAAGAATGCCAGCTGTCAAGGTAACTCAACATTAGGAGATCTGGGGGGAAGGCACAGCTCAGTGGTAGGATGCGTGCTTAGCACGCACGAGGTCGTGGATTCAATCCCCAGTAAAAAAATTAGGCAAAAATTTTAAATAAATAAATAAATTCACTGAATTACCTCCAACTAAAAAAAGAAAAAAAAATTTAAAACAAAAACAATAGCAGGGGGTGGCTATAGCTCAGTGGCAGAGTACATGCTTAGCATGCACGAAGTCCTGGGTTCAATCCCCAGGACCTCCATCAGAAAAACTTTTTTTTAATAAATAGATAAATAAACTTAATTACCTCCCCCCACTAAAAAAAGAAAAAAAATTAAACACAAGCAAACAAAACAAAACGAAAAAACAATAGTAGATTTGATTCAGCCTGTTTTTAGTGAAACTCAGAAACTGGGCATATACAAGTCTAAGATGTGTATGTGACCAGAGTAATTTTACCTGGGCAACATACAGGATGACAACAACTTAATAACTTGTTAAGTCAAGTGTGTGTGTTAAGTCAAGTGTGTTTTTTTAAATCCAAGTTAAGATTTTTAAAGGCTCAACTCTCGTACTTGTATATATACTCTATGATACGTTCTCGCAGTTTTGGGGTGTGAAGTGTCACCTTGCCAGGCCCTCCCCCGCAGCGGGGCCAGTCCCCGCCAGAACCACCAGTGTGGTGAGGACAGAGGACACAGCACAAGCTGGATAAAGGCCTTGTCTCCACGCGTAGCAACAACTGTCCTCACGAAAGCTGTAAACTAATTACTCAGAGGACACCCCGGGGACTCAGGGATCTAAAATGATCACAAGTCAATCTCTGTTCATTTCGATTAGATTCTACACTTTAAATCTGAAGAACCAAAGAACGTGCTGCTGCAACACAGACAAGAGGCAACTGAGGAGGGTGAAGCCACGAGGTTAGCAATTTTCACAACAGAAAAGAGGGGAAGGGGGTGGCCATGTAACTTACAGGGTAAAAGGGGTCAGGGTTGAAGACCGCAAGAATATACCTGAGTTTACCACTCCCTAAGAAGAGTGTGCTAGGAATCTTAAGAACTTGAAGGCTGGCCTGGATAACTTGGGCTCAACCTCCATGATGCATTAAGGGAAACAGAAATAAAAAACACACATACAACAACCAGGAATGCCTACAGTAACAGAAAACAACCAAACACAGTTAATGTGAAAAAGAGTGTTCCAGGTGGTGGAGCACGCAACAGCCAAATGCACAAAACGAGCTGAGGACAGGAGTAAAATCCACGCGGCCCAGCGCTGTGTGCTGCCTCAAGGGGCTCTCCTGTGTCTTTGGCTAAGCCCTTGTTTCTCAACCTTGGCTGCACACTGAGATCACCTTGGGGGAAAAATGTACCAACACCTCTCTTTGTGGAGAGAAGCCTGTGCACCAGTAATTTTTAAAAAGATTCCCAGATAATTCTGGTGTACAGCAAGGGTGGAGGAGCACTGATCTCACCTGCATGAGACACGGCATCAAATGCTCTTCCATCAGAAGGCCAGGATATGTAACAATATGGCGATCTGAACTTCATCCTCTGAACAGCCTCGACCAGGGAAAATGTAGAAGGAAAAAACACAGAAGAAACTGCATGACGCCTTTATCACCAAGGCACTGGTCCTCCCTGATAATCACACGGTACTAACGAAACAAGACTTCCTTCATAAACTCAACCATATATATGTAAGTGGACCAGATGGTCTCCTGATGCCAAAATAAGCGGTAAACAAACAGTTCAGATTTTTCACACTAGTATATCACAAGTATGGCTAGTAAAACCTTCAAAATGGTCCGAAATTCAATTTTTCAAAAATTTAAGTTTTATGACTTTGGCATAAGATACATTCTACGGGAGATAACACCAGGCAAAGAACAGGATGCAGCGTATCTTAGGTTTAGGTTTGCACCCTGTACTGACACAATCTAGGAATTCAGTGACTGTCCAGCTCCCTGTAAAGTGGAGTTTCAAATTTCCAAACGTGCTCTTGACTCTCTAGGACAGGCCTAGTTCAGTTTGCATGGTGAGTAATGAGCAAAGGAAGCAAGGGCTGGAACTGCTTTAATCTGCACTGGGCTGGAACAGAATCGCTCCCACTGATGCAACAAAGGCGTCTTCCATCGCAATAAAGGGCCACTGTCTGTCTAGAAAGCTCAGCCAGAATGGAAATGAAATCAGCAGAGCTCAAGGATCCACTGGGCTTAGGATGGGCGCATGGTGGGGAGGGGGTTATCTGGCCATTCTCAGACCAAAGGTTTTTCTTTAGCTTTGGGGACTTCATATAAAATGTCAAATTGAAAAATCTGGCAAATGGGATGAATCAATTTCTCTAGAAAAGAATGAATGACAGATGCCGGAGGGCACCTGTGAGAAGGAACACAGACGGTCACAGGAGCCTGCAAAAGCCCTGACCTGCAGGAGCGCCCACCCTCACACGGTGCCAATGCCGGGTCATGCCACAGCAGTCTGAGACTGCTGTCCCTTTGGCTCTGCCACACACGCGCCACTGTCTGTCACCTTCATGAACAAAGGCTTCCACTTTTAAGACAATGAAGAAAGCCAAAACTGAGAGAGGAAAGTTGTCAACATGTCTCGTGTTCTGCTGCAGAATCAGTCTCCATTCAATTCTGCTGGTATGAAGTCTGTTCCTGGGAAGGGGGGACAGGATGTGGGGGAGAGAGGGAAGGAGGGGAAAGGAAAGACTTCGGACACTTCTGATTTCTTACTGGAAAAACAAGCCTCAACTTCTCTCTCAAGTTTTTAAGGCACTACAGAGTCAGACCTGACTCCCAGTCTTTGTCACACCCCCCAAGTGCTGTCCTGGTCTCCTAAGGGCAGTCTCCTTCCTGCTGCACAGACAAACCACGCGGCGCTCACTTCAGTGCCTTCGTCCTGAGTCTCTGGTTGGAGAGGCTTTTCCGGCTCCCCTCCACCCTCCCGCCCCCAGCCACGGGCCAGGTCACATCTGACTAGATCAGAACTCACTGGCTTTTCTTTTTCCTAAACTAACGGTATTTTATTATAACTTGTTTTATGTGGTGTTACGCTATTTTATGTGTGCCTGGTCTGGCTCTCAACCACACAGTAGGTTCCAGAAAGCCCAGTCTCATACGTCTGCTCTGCCCTCTGAAGCACTCCTGGCAATGCTGAACGTGTGACAGGCATTCAGTAAATACTTAATAAGACTGCAATTTAAATTAATTCTTTAAATTAAAAGCAGTATTATTTTTAAAAGTTTAAAAAATCTCTGAAGAAGCAAATGTCTGGTTATCTACTCAATCTTCCTTACTTCAATCCAATAAAAAATAGTTGACAAATGAAAAAAAAAAACCTAGAAAGCTCGGTGGGAGGAGGGTGTAGCTCAGTGGTAGAGCACGTGCTTAGCAGCCATGAGGTCCTGGGTTCAAGCCCCAGTGACCCTATTTAAATAGATAGATAAACCTAATTCCCTCCCTCCAAAAAAAAAAAAAAAAGAAAAAAAAAGAGCTTATGAAGTTACTTGAAAAAGAGTTAAATTGGTAAGCACGTTTGTATTTTTTTTAATTTAATTTCATTTAAACTAGGGATCAGGAAGGTTTTCCAGTAAAGAGTCATATGGTAAATATTTTGGGCTTTGTGTGCTGCAACCCCTCAAAGCTACTACAGGAGTGTGGAAGCAACCAGAGGGAACACGAAAGGAACAGGTGTGGCCAAGGAGACACAGAGACAAGGGGGGAGGGTGTAGCTCAGGTGGTGGAGCACATGCTTGGCATCCCTCAGGTCCCGGGTTCAATCCCCAGCACCTCCTCTAAAAATAATACATAAGTAAATGAAACACAGAGACAAGCGGAGGGCCAGATTTGACCACTGGAGATGGACGGCCAAGCCCAGAATGAAAATATATCACGACTGGCTTCTCAAGTTGATAATGCATCATGGTGACAGCAAATGTGTGCGATTATTTCCAATACCATAATTTCTATAACCAGTCAGATTCTGCTGACATCTAAGTCCTGGACAATATTTTATATCACATACAATGCTGTGCTGAACATCCTAATGCATATGTCACCGCCCATCTCTGGTCATTTCCTTAAGACACATCCTTACCAGAACCGCGAGGTCAGAGGAGCACGACTTAGGAAGTTCTGTTAATGTTCTAAAATCCTCGCAAACTCCTTTCACGACATTGTGCTGACCTGCACTCCTGGCCAGCAATGGAAATACCTGCTTCTCCAAAGCCTCCTCAACACTATACATCAGACATATTTTCCTGCTGGCAAATACTGCATTAGGCACATGATCAGAGTTCAGTATTTGCTTACGTTTTCTTATTAGATGACATTCATATACAATGATAAACAAAATTTAAATACAGTACTCAATAAAAGTATACACCCGTGCAACACAAGTCAACAAAATACAGAACATTAAAATCACTCCAGAAAGTTCCTCTCGTGTCCCTTTCAATCAAGACCTGTCCCACTATGACCCCAAAGCTACAACCATCGTTTGGATTAGTCTATGAATGTTGCCTGTTCAAAACATAATATTTGTTAAAAATATGACATTTACATTTCGCTCAGAATGATAGTTTTTTGAGATTCACCTCTGTTACTGTGGATAACACTGGTTTATTCATTTCACTGCTGAGCAGTATTCCGTTGTGTAAGCATATACTGCAATCCACCCCTTCTCCTTTCCAGAGGTACCTGAGCTACTTGCAGATTTTGGCTATTATGAAACAGCTTCTATAAGTAGTAAGGCACAAAAGTGAAACATGTTTCATTTCTTCTGGGTGAAGATGCGGGGTCAGTAGCAGGTGTACATTTAGTGAACACTGTCAGTGTGTTAACTGTAACCATTCTGGTAGGTAGGCAGTTTCAATTACATAAAGGTTATCAGCCTCATGGTCTTTCCTACAGATCCCTGAGATTCTGTTTACCTTTTTTTTAACTAAAAAAAAAATTGTAATTGTAGTATAGTTGATTCACAATGTTGTGTTAGCTTATGATGTACAGCATAGTGATTCACTTATACATATATATTCTTTTTCATATTCTTTTTCATTACAGGTTATTATAAGATATTGAATATAGTTCCTTGATATTGAATATAAGACCTTGCTGTTTATCTATTTTATATATTGTAGTGTATATCTGCTAGTCCCAAACTCCTAATTAATCCTCCCCCTACTTTCCCCTTTGGGAACCATAGTTTGTTTTTCATGTTTGTGAGTTTGTTTTATAAATAAGTTCATTTGTATCATTTTTGGGGTTCCACATATAAGTGATACCATACGCTGTTTCTCTTTCTGAAGCCCTTCACTTAGAATGATAATCTAAAGGTCCACTGATGTTGCTACAAATGGCATTATTTCCTTCCTTTTTATGGCTGAGTAGTATTCCATTGCAGATACATATACCACAACTTCTTTATCCAATCACCTGTCAATGGACATTTAGGTTGTTTCCACATCTTGGCTATTGTAAACAGCGCTGCTATGAACACTGAGGTGCACGTGTCTTTTCAAATTAGAGTTCCTTCTGGATATATGCCCAGGAGTGGGATTGCTGGATCACAGGCTAAGTCCATTTTTCATTTTTTAAGGAATCTCCATACTGTTTTCCACAGTGGCTGCACCAAATTACATTCCCACCAGCAGTGCAGGAAGGTTCCCTTTCCTCCACACCCTCTCCAGTATTTGTCATTTGTGGCCTTTTGAATGATGGCCATTCTGGCTGGTGTGAAGTGATACCTCATTGTAGTTTTGATCTGCATTTCTCTGATAATTAGCCATACTGAGCATTTTATTCATGAACATATTGGCCTTCTGTATAAGGTTTTCATTGGAGAAATGTCTGTTTAGGTCTTCTACTCACTTTTTGATTGGGTTGGTTGTTGTTGTTATTGAGTTGTATGAGCTGTTTACATATTCTGGAAATTAAGTCCTTGTCAGTTGCACTGCTTACAAATAATTTCTCCTGGTCAGTAGGCTGTCTTTTGTTTATGCTTTCCTTTGGTGCTCAAAAGCTTGTAAGTTTGTTTAGGTCCCACTTGTTTATTTTTGCTTTTGTTTCTATTGCCTGCGTAGACTGACCTAGGACAACATTGTCTGAGAATATTTTGCCTATGTTTTCTTCTAGGAGATTTATAGTGTCTTGTCATGTTTAAGTCTTTAAGCCATTTGAGTTTATTTTTGTGTATGGTGTGAGGGAGTGCTCTAATTTTATTGATGTGCATGCTGCTGTCCAGCTTTCCCAGCACCACTTCCTGAATGTCTTTTCTCCATTGTATATTCTTGCCTCCTTTGTCAAAGTGTAATTGACCATAAGTCTCTGGGTTTATTTCTGGGTTCTCTATTCTGTTCCATTGATCCATTTGTCTGTTTCTGAGCCAGTACCACATTGATTTGATTTCTGTAGCTCTGTAGTATTCTCTGAAGTCTGGGAGGGTTATGCCTCCAGTTTCATTCTTTTTCTTCCACACTGCTTTGGCAATTCTGGGTCTTTTGTGAGTCTATATAAATTTTAGGATTATTTGTTCTAGTTCTGTGAGAAATGTCCTGAGTAATTAGACTGTGATCACATTAAATCTATAGGTTGCTTTGGATAATATGGCCATTTTAACAATATTAATTCTTCCAATCCAAGAGTATGGGGTATCTTTCCATTTCTTTAAATCTTCAATTTCCATTATCAATGTTTTATAGTTCTCAGCATGTAAGTCCTCCACTACCTTGGTGAGGTGTATTCCTAATTATTTTTTTGGATGCAATTTTAAAAGGTTTCTTTTTTCACTTTTCTGATATTTCATTGTCAGTGTAAAGAGACGCAAAAGATTTCTGTATGTTAATCTTGTGTCCTGTGATGTTGTGAATTTTTTTAACCACTCCAGTAGTTTTTTTGTGGAGTCTTTATTATAGGGTTTCTTATATATGGTATCATGTCATCTGCATATAGTGACAATTTTACCTCATGTCTTTCAATTTAGATCACTATTATTTCTTTTTCTTGTCTGACTGCTGTAGCTAGAACTTCCAATACTATGATGAATAGAAGTGGCGAGTGTGGGCGTCCTTGTCTTGTTCCAGATTTTACCAGGAAGGCTTTCTGCTTTTAAAAGCTGAGCATTATATTGGCTGTGGCATTATGTGCATCATAAACAGCTTTTATTATGTTGAGATGTGTTCCCTCTGTACCGACTTTGGTAAGAGTTTTTATCATGAATGGATGCTGAATTTTATCAAATGTTTTTTTTTCTGCATCTCCTGAAATAATCATGCAGTTTCTGTCCTTTCTTTTGTTGATGTGGTATATCACAATGATTGATTTACGAATGCTGAACCACACTGATGACCCTGGGATGAATCCAACTTGATCATAGTACATGATGTTTTGTATATGTTGATGGATTCAGTTTGTTAATGTTCTGTTGGTAACTTTTGCAGCTGTATTCATCAAAGATAGTAAGATAGCTGACAACCTTCTATTTCTTCCCAACTGTTGTTGATCTGTTAGAAAAATAAATATTTTTAACATTAAAAAACAAAAAGCCTGTAATTTTCTGTTTTGGTAATGTCTGTCTGGTTTTGGTATCAGGATGATGGTGGCTTCATAGAATGACTTTGGGAGTATTCCCTCCTCTTTAATCTTTTGGAATAGTTTGAGAAGGATTAATACAAATTCCTCTTTGTTTGGTAAAATTCCCCAGCGAAGCTATCTGGTCTTAGACTTTTGTTTGCAGGGAGTTTCTGTTTTTGTTTTTGTTTTAAATTATAAATTCTATTTCATTTCTACTGATCAATATGTTCAAATTATCTATTTCTTCTTGATTCAGTCTTGGCCAACTGTATGTTTCTAGATACTTGCCCATTTCTTCTAGGTTGTCCAATTTGTTGCCATACAGTTTTTCATAGTATTCTCCTATGGTTTTTTTGTATTTCTGTGGTATCACTTGTAACTTCTCCTCTTCCATTTCTTATTTTGTTTACCTGGGTCCTATTCCTTTTTTTCTTGGTGAGCCTTGACAGAGGTTTTTAGATTTTGCTTACTATTTCAAAAAACCAGCTCTTGGTTTTATTTATTTTTTTAATCATTTAAAAATATATATATATTTATTTCCTCTCTGATCTTTATTTCTTCCCTTCTGCTAACTTTAGGTTTTGTTTGTTCTTCTTTTTCTAATTCTTTTAGGTGGTAGGTTAGGTTTTTTTATTTGAGATTTTTCTTGTTTTTTGAAGAAGGCCTGTATAGCTATGAACTTCCCTCTTAGCACTACTTTTGCTGCATCTCATAGATCTTCTGTGGTTGTGTTTGGCCTAAGATATTTTTAAATTTCCTCTTTAATTATGTCATTGACCTATTGGTTTTTATTCTTGTTTTACCTTTCCCCTATGGTTGATGTCTAGCTTCATGCCACTATGGCCAGAAAAGATGCTAGAAATAATTTTTATTCTCTTAAATTTGTTGATGCTTGTTTTGTGCCATAATATGCAGTCTATCCTAGGCAGTGCTCCAGGCACACTTGAAAAGAGTCTATGTTCTAATTTTCTTGGATGTAATGTTCTGAAAATATCAATTAAGTCTAAGTGTTCTTTGTATAATTTAGGAACTTCATTGCTGTACTGATTTTGTCTGAAAAATCCACTCACTGATGTTAGTGGAGTGTTAAAAGTCTTCTACTATACTTGTGTTTCTATCAAATTCTCCCCTTATATCTGTTAGTATTTGTTTTATGTATTTAGGTGCTCCTATATGGGGTGCATATATGTTAACAAGTGTAATACCCTCTTCTCATATTGATGTTTATTATAGTGTCATTCTTTATCTTTCTTTATGGCCTTTGTTTTAAAGTCTATTTTGTCTGATACGAGTATTGCTACTCTCACTTTCTTGTCAATTCCATTTGCATGAAGTATCTTTTTCCATCCTCTCATTTTTAATCTATGTGTGTCCTTTCACCCACCCTAAAGTAGGTCTCTTGTAGGTGGCATATTATAGGCTCTTGTTTTATTATCTAATCTGCCGCTCTAGGTCTTTTGATTGGAGTGTTTAGTCCACTGACACTTATGGTAATTATTGATAAATGTGTGTTTATTGCCATTTTAAACCTTGTTTTCCAGTTTATTTTGTATTTCTTCTTTGTTCTTTCCTTTTTCTTTTTCCTTTTTCCTTTTGTAGCTAGATGATTTTCTTTCATATTAAGCTTGAGTTCTCTTCTTTTCAGTTTTTGTGAATCTATTTTGTTTTTGATTTGTGGTTACCCTGTTTTTCAAGTATGTTAACCCACTGCTATATCTACTTGCTTTAGAGTGGTAGTGATATAGGCTCAAACAAATTTAAGGAAAAAAATCTACATTTTCTTACTCCCCTCCTCCACATTTTATGATTCTGATGCCCTCTTTTACATCTTCATGTTTATTCTTTTGCTGTTCATTGTAGTTATCATCATATTTCCAATTGTGATTTTCTCTTTCTTGCTGCTTATTTAGAGAAGACCTTTCAGTGTTTCTTTTTGGCTAGGTTAAGTATTGCTATACTCTTTTAGTTTTTGTTTGTCTGTCTGAGAAATTCTTATCTCTCTTTCTATTCTAAATGATAATCTTCCTGGGTAGTGGCTCCTAGGTTGCAGGTTTTTCCCCTTCAGGATGGAATGCATCTTGCCACTTCCTTCTGGCCTGCAAAGTTTCTGTAGAGGAATCAGCTGACAGCCTTCTTGGGATTCCCTTGTAACTAACTCTTTGTTTTTCTCTTGTTGCCTTTAGAATCCTCTCTTTAACTTTTGTCATTTTAATTATAATGTGTCTTGGTGTAGGTCTGTTTGGGTTCTTCTTGTTTGGGACCCTCTGTCTTTCCTGTACTTGGATATCTGTTCCGTTCTTCAGGTTTGGAAAGTTTTCAGCCATTATTTCTTCAAATACATTTTTGATCCCTTTTCTCTCTCTTCTCCTTTTGGGACCCCTACTATGTGTAGACTGGCATGCTTTATATAATCGCATTAATCCCATAGGTTCCTTATATTGGTTTCATTTTTTTTCATTTGTCTTTCTGTCTGCTTTTCTGATTCTATTCATCTTTGTTAAGCTTTTTTTCTCTTTTCTTTAGATTTCTATTGATCTATCTCTAGATTCATGACACCTTCTGCCATTTTCACTGTAAAGTTTTATCATCAGATATTGCATATTTTCAGTTCTACCATTTTCATTTGGGTCTTTTTCAGTGTTTCAGATTCTCTGTTAAGGTTTCTTATCTTTTTATTCAGTATATAGTAAATCTTTATACATTAAGGAAAGCAAACCTTTGTCACATGTGTCAGGAATATTTTCTCAGTGTGTGATCTCTCTATAGCACATAACATACAGAAAACTTCATTTTCTATATTTATAGTTTTTGTATTATAAAATGTAACATGATTATAGGTTTTTAAAGAAATATATGTTCATTATGGATAGTAATCTATAAAATTATATTTTTAAAAATCACTCATAATCCACCCTCTTCCTCTCATATCCTTTATGGTTGTTTTTAAACATTGGGTGTATGTACTTCCAGTCATTTGGAAGTCTGTTTAACATTATCTGCTAAAGTTGAAATTATGCACATCATATGACCCAGAAATCCCATTTCTAAATATATATATGTATATATATATATATGTATATATATATATATATACATATATATACACACACATATATATATACACACACACAGAAATACATGCACATGGGTCACAAAGGATATGTTTATAGGGGCATTACTTGTATAAAACCAGAAATGACCTAAATATCTATTACAGTAGAATGGATGAATGAATTATAGCACATTCATATCATGGTACTATGTGACAATGAAAATGAAGGAACTACTATTCCATGCAGGAACATGGATGAATCTCACAAACACAAAGTTGAGTTAAACCTCAGACACAAAATAGCACATACCATATGATTCCATTTAAATTTTTAAAAAGGCAAACTAATCTACGAAGTTTGCAGTCAAAATGGTGGTCACCTTCTAGGAGGAGAAAAGGGATAGTGATTGGGAGAGAACATAAAGAAGGCTGGCTTCTGGTAACTTCTGTTTCTTGACCTCAATAGTAATTACTGATATATGTTTACTCTATCATAATTCATCAAACTATGTACTTAGAATTTATGCATGTGGGACATAAAAATTTTAAAGAAAGTAATGTTTTTGTCTTGGACAGTATAAAAAAAACTACACATAGGAAAAGAAATAACCTATGATCCATCTTCTTCACTCCCACATTTCCAGATACATATTAAATCCTGATGTATTTCTTTTTTCTTCTATCCATCTAGATATATCATTTTATATAATGCTTTTTTAAAATTTAGCATTATGAACATGTTCAGGTTTATTAATGATCCTTCATAAAATCTACTATTAATTACCATGTAATATTTAATTGAATGATTTTTCATAAGATTAAGGTAATGAAAATCAAGAAGAGTTTCAATTTCAGTGAAAACTAAACATCCAAGAAGTAGATATTGTTAATTACAAATTATAAAAATAAAATATTTAAGTTAAATATATAACTCAAATTATGCTATATGAGTATGACCACATTTAATGAATAAATGGTCTACAGTTTATATATGTAGGGCTACAGCCCCTAAACGGTGCTACAGGAAACAAAAAAAAAAATTGTTCACAGAAAATGAAAATAATAAAAACTGTTTAAGCTACTGGAAGAAAACAACTTCAATCTTGGTGAAGTCTAGGATAAATAACATAGCAAACATAATCCACAACTAAAAAGCAGTGAGTAGAAATAAACTAGCATATCGGCCAAAAGGACAAATATTAGACAAAGCAAATCATCACTTATGGTAGACACAGCTAGATGACCTAATGACACCTGTGTGCTAGACAGCCACTTCCAAATGATTAAAGTCAGCACAGATGAACTGTTATTTGTTCTCTGATGTGGTCCAATGGTATGTTTTAATGGAACAAACACTAAACTAGGAATTAAGATACCTAAGATACATCAGCTCATATGTATTAACTAGTCATTTGATATGAAGAGCTAATTCAGTTCCATTTCTGTGGAATGAGACCACATTCTTGCAGTCCCCACTGCACCTAGCACCAGACACTGCACATAGCAGTACTAAGTAAAGTTTGTTGAATTAGCCTATCAGTGTAGTCATGATTTATTCTGGAAGGGCAGTGGTCCATCTGGAATCATACAAGGAAAACCAAGGAACAAAAATCGATTCAGTCTTTAATGTCCCACTGTCCAGGCTGGCAATATGTGCCAAATATACACTAAGAGAACTTAGACAAAATTTTTAGAAAAGTACCAGAACCACTGCAACTGGATAAACATTCTCCTCCTTTGTTTCCCTTTTACTACTGTCCAATACAATGGCTTCAAACTTAGATGTCTACTAGACACCTCAACATTAACGTGTCCAAAACTAAACTCCTTATTTATCAATCACTGAAAAGTAAACTAAAATAATATTTCCCCCCACACTGTCTTCCCCATCTCTGTTAACCACAACTCCATCCATTATTTGTTCAGGACAAATAACAGGAAGTCCTTTCTTTCCCTCTTGCCTCTGTCTTCACAATACATCCTGGATGTGCTCATTCTCATCATCTCCACTGTTACCACCCTTCCAATCCACCACCATCTGTCATCTGGACTGTCAGTCACATCCTTGCACTGGCGTCCCTGGTTCTGCCCTCGCCCCTATACCATCTATTCAACACAGCGGCAAGTGATGCTCCTAAATTGTACATCAGACCCTTATAGGCACTTCGCTCTGCAGTGCCTATAAGACCCAGATTCTGCCCCTAGTCTCCCACCTTCCACTCTCCCCCTCACTCATCCCACTTTAACCACAGGGACTTTCTGGTGTTCCTCAATCATGCCAGCTTCACCTAGTGTTCCAGTGTCTTTCCATGTGCACCCCTTCTGTTCACACCGTTCTTTCCAGAGACACCTGCATGTCTCACTCCTTCCCCTCCCTCCAGAATTTCATCCAAATGTCACCTTCTCAGTGAGATCTACACTAACCACCTATTAAAAATTGCAGCCCCTTCTAACCCTAGCACCCTACCATTGACCTTACCAACTTTATTATTCTCCAGATCAATTATATTTACTTTTAATAACTTATAATATTTATCTCCCTCCTTCACTGAAATGTAAGGGCTATAATGATAAATAGTTTTGTCTGTTCATTTACTGTTCATGTAATGGTGACTAGCACGTGGGAAATACTCAACAAATATTTTTCAATGACTATGTTCCACATAACCCTAAGGGTCCATTCAACTGCTTAAGGGAAGTTGAAAATTCTGTTTTTGCTTTGTGAAAATATATTTTTAGTTATGTAATAATAGTCTGACACTAAAATATATGCAAAGAGTATTACCAAATGCTGACACTGTGGAGACACAGTTAATATGGCAGATAAGCTTATTTATGGGCCTCAGAATAAAATTTCTATTGTATCTATTTAACTGAACAATACTCTGAGAACCTGAGTAAATCATAAGAAATCATTACTATCTAGAACTACTTCTTTATGTGATTTAGGGTTTACTCTGTATTTTGCATCCCTCAAAAAAAGCCAGCCACAAAAATGAACTGGTTTACGAAAATAATACAACACCGTGTTCATGCACTGACTCTAGAAATGTAACAAGATTAATAATTTGTAATAATATAAAAATACTACTTTTTTCTGTTTTATACATTACATACAGTTTGAAGCAAATTCTAGACCCATCTCAAAAAGAACTGCTTAGTTTTTAAATAGTTCTAAACCTACCAATTCAATGCATACCAGAGTTTTGTACACAAACCAAATTTCCCCCTTATTTATTTTTTCCCTCAGACATACAAGATTCCTAGAAGAACGTATTTAGTCAAAATATAATTATTTGTGAGTATTTGCAAGAAGTTTACCAGTCACAGGTTCTGATTATCTGGAAAGAATCCAGTCGCAACTCAAGAATCATCAGGTAGCTCATATAAAGTGTGATATTGTACTCAGATTTTATATGAAAGGACACTATACTGTTTAAAGACTACATTTAATTTGGCATTAATTGCTCACAAAAATGAAAGGATTTAAGTCTATTACAGCAAAATAATTAAAAGTTGAATATCTAAGAAATCTAGGAAAATAATACAAACTGGTTAATACAGTACTGATAAATTATAATTCATATTTTGTATTAATAATATTTACTCATTTTAACAATATTTCTAAGTTCCAAGCCATATAATTTTTTGTGTATTCAAATGTAGACTTTTCACTCATACCTTCAGAAATGAGTTGCATAAATTAGTTGTTTAAAATACTAGATTTACCTGCCCTGACAAAATTCCCTAATTTAGTCCTTTAAAGATTTAGCAGTTAAAGATTTAAGTTGTAAGACTAAAATACACCACACCTTTCTCTGGGGGGGGGGGACTAGCCATAAGAACTAGCCGTAAAACTCAAGAATACTGATGTCCAATTATAGATAATTTTATTACAAAACTGCCATTATTCAGAAACAAGACAATCGTAAGTCATTAAGTCCTACACTACAAGTGTGGTTTAATAAATGTAACTGAGAACTGCTAAATCAATGAATAACGATCATTATATACTTTGTTCAGTTGTTTTAAAAATCATTCAGCTGTATCTGTGATTGACAGACGTCTATTACTCATGACGCCACTGGCATGACATCAGATCCAATACGCACACGTTGGAACTTTCATTAAATACAGAATCATTTAATCAAGTGTTATAAAACTATTAAATACACATTAAATAAACTATTAAATACACTTTTCTTGTGTCCAGGGGCAGAAAAGAGGTAACATGGCAGACCTGAGACTGCTGTCCTTAGAAAGACCTGCTTGCCAGGTTGGCCCTTGGCTGATGTGAAAACCTGGATTTGGGGAGTGGTCCTACCATTTCCCAGACTGGTCATCAAACCATCTTCCTGAAACACCACAAGCTGGTAACTCCCAGATCCATTATCACACTTGGTGGAATGGGATTTCTGTTTTGGCTTCTGGGAGTGGGGGAGACTGGAGGGAGCAAGTAAGTCAGAAAATTCTAGTTTTCCTTCAGGTCCATCCCCAGCGTACTCAGCGTTCATTGTGTTAACATCTGCAAACAGACTTGGTCATGTTTCTCAGTGGCTCTATTCACTGCCACCAGTACCACTGGCAAAATAAAAATACTATAAAGTTGAGTTTTCTATTTAAATTAATTGTTCTATTGCCTTTCTTCTGATATATACTCTACCAGCAGAGGTTATAATCTTGTGAAAGTTTATGCAATAGTGAGGTCAGGAGTCTCAATTCTGTATCCAATCTACAAGTCAAGCCATCTTCACTCATCACATCAAAATTAAGTGCAAAAGTATTTTTCTCTTCAAAAACAAACAAAAAAGTATATCTACTCGACGAAGACAAAGATTCTTAAGAAGACACGTTTAATACCAACACTGCTTAACTGTCACCCCCAAAATGAGATTTCCTTGTTTCAGCTTATAATGTTCATCATACTGAAATGGCGAAGTTACTGTGACTTCAGAAAAATTAACTGTAGAATTAGAATCATGTAATTGTAGATAAAAGTTAAATTTTAGAAGTACTAGGGGATATTACGATGAAATATGCTAAATGTTAGCTGCTATTTAAGACAAATTTTAATTGTTTAAACATAAGGTGAAGTGTACAACTCAGACTAAATCAGTGTGTAGTAAAAACCAACCGTGTATATACAGATAATGGGGATCAGGATGCAGGTTCAAACTTCTGATGAAGAGAGAACTAGGAAGACCACAGAAACCTGGCTGAAATGGATATTCATCAGGGCACTCTTCACATCAATAGGGAGCATGTGGACGCCGTGGTCTTTATCAGTGTCCCAGCTGGTAATGGTTGAAGGTTAATGCCTTACCCCATTCTGTTCAATTTTCCATCCTAATTAGCCCTCCAAATCTATAGCTGTGAGCACCAAGTGTCTGTGCTCAAAAGAAACTAATTAATGCTAGCAAATTAGATCAAGTCCAAAGATCCGACAGTTAAACGCCCCTTGTTAATAGGAAGTGTAGCTGTCAATAACTGCTGTCCGTGCCTATAATGAGGCGTCCTTCTTTCATTGAAAGTGACTTCATTTCTCTTTGTCACTGGAAAAGCTGTTCCATTCCCTTCACAAACCTAAGTCGCTGGCAGCCTGACCCAATTCTTATGATCAGCCAGGTTGAAACGACATGGAGGGAAAAAAAAAAAAAATCAAACAGAATAGCTTTCATACATAACCATGTTTCAGGCATTTAGCAGAAAGTCAGATCAATCATTAAAATTCCTGTATCTTTATCCAAGAACTACACAATTAGGATGCATAACACTTTCATATAAAATCCTGCAATGATTTAATAGAGCAAAGGCTATAAATAGTAAATAAACTACAAGGCAAGCGTCCTGATTCTAAATCACGTCTTACTGTCCAGCTTAAATGTGGCTGCTCTGCTGCTATTGGAGCAACACCAATGTGTGTTCTTCCCTGATTCACATGGTGGTTAAACAGGGAGATACTAAGGATCATTCTCTTGTTAAATAATCAATCTTAGATTCTAAGACACTGTTTTCGACCATATGGCCTAAAAAGATCAATAGGCGATTTTCTATAAAAATTCAATTAGTCAAAGATCATTTGTTATAACGTAAGAAATGCACTAAAATTACCCAAATGGAGCTCAAATTCTACAATGCTTTCAGTCTTCAGAAGATTTTAAATATTAAAATTAAATATTGTTAAAATAAACAGGTTTTATTTTACATAATGAAAGTATTAAAATTTTAACATCTTGAGAAGATACTAGAAAAAACTTAACAACAATGTCAACATCCTCAACAACTTAAGTTCTGATAAAGAAGCAAAAATTAAACATTTTCTTTTCTGTACCATCACAAAGTGGTTTGTACAACACAAATAAATACTTTAAAGTTACACTCTATTTCTTTCATTTCAAAGACCACAAACAAAGTTTCACTGTCTAAGAGTAAGCAAAGGTAGTTCTGAAACCCTAACCCAATGGTTGTATATTTTCATCTGAACCATGTGAGGAAAAACTCAAGTCTATAACTGAGTGAGCTAGCTTTCTTTCATTCCACAAATCCGTATCATGGGTTACAAAACAGCATAAATGGAACTCATGCTTATCATTTTGGACCAACAGATCAGTCATAAGTAAATACTCTTCCTGGGAGTGAAAAGTTAACTGCGTAATTCTACTATCCATTTTTAAGTTCTATCCTCCCTCACCTGAGTCACGGCACATATTTGTAAACGTTCTATGAGACAGGTCAGGGGTGGTCTCCGGGGACCTCCAGCATGACACCTGCCAATGCCAGATGTGCACTGAACTCTACCTGCAGGTGCCAATGGGGTCATTTCTCCTGACACCTGGGGTGGGGGGAAGGAAGGAGCTCTATTAAGCAACTAATTCACAATGAAAGCAGGACCACAGAATGACACTAATACATTACTGGTAATGTGTTAATCAATTTATTTATGGATGGACTTACTTTAGACCTAATTCATGGATGAATTTAAAACTAGAAAGCTCAGAACAAATCATTTAAGAAAAAGCAAAAACCATCACACAACGTCATCAGACGTTGCCTCTCCACCAATCACGGAGGCCATTCTCTAAGGAGATAGCGTCTAAGGGACAGAAACGTTCCCAGCACCCAAATGTTACTGATGTTACTGACACAGTCCCAGAAGCACAGCACACATGCAGCTGACACAGCCTGGTCTCCCTGTGGGACGCCTGCAGTGGGACCGCAGCCCATCACTCCCACTGAGAACTACCAGACACAGTCCCTCAATGAAGACCGTGGGGGAGTGAGGCAGGGATGCCAGGAAAGCAGGCCACGCCCGCCAGACTTGGCCGCTGCGCCCTTGCAGTGGCCATTCCGAGAAGCAGATCTTTATTCAAAAACATTTTGACGGTAACACTGCCACCTGCTTTGCAAATTACCCATCATTTACGGTCCCCCTTTTCACCTACTGCTTTGTTTACATTTTTCACTATAATATTATATATCAATCAACAACCTATCTCTAGATTTACAGACTACAGGAGTATTTCACGCTAAAAAAACATTTTCCAAAGAAAACATTTTCATTGCGTATGTGGGCGTCTAGTGCATGCCAAAATACAGAAAAAAAATTTTTTTGAAAACAGACTCATTGTAAGTACTGCTGAGATTCCATTAACAATTCAGTAATAGACAATGATACCAAAGAAAATCACCTTAGAATATAGATCTACATGATTATGTTGACAGAGGAAAATGAGGCACATATCACATTTGATGTTTCTTCTTTCCTTATCCGAACCATCGCAATAACTTGTTTCTGCAAAATATGAATACAAGCTTTTCTCTACACGTAACTGTACATCTGGGAAAAAAATTTTTTCTTAGTAATATGGGAGAATATTTTTAAATTGTAAATGAATGGAACACTGCCTGGAAGTTCTGAAAGCTGAGATCCTGAGTGATATTGAGTAAAAGGGTGAGAAGCAATTCGTACATATTAATTCACTGACTACTCGACTGTGAGGCTAAGGATTAAATTTGGATCATATTATAAAAAATACATTTGATCTTTATATGAATATTTGAATCTTACCTTGAACTTGCTCGGAGCATCTCTCCCGGGCCTTTTCTCTCATTATTTTAGGGATCAAAACGTCTTTTTCAACATGTCTGAGATGCTGCTCTGGAGGGAAAAAAGAAGGTCTTTCTTTAATATAATAAAGTCTCAAGTAAATCACCAGTTTACGGGGAAAATAAGCACTCTGGTGTGCTTAAAAGGAAAGCCTATGCAAATATATTACAAAAGGGCTCTTTTGGGGGAGGGTGCACCTCAGTGGTAGAGCGCATGCCTAGCATGCGGGAGGTCCTGGGTTCAATCCCCGGTGCCTCTATTAAAAATAAACAAATAAATAAACAGACCTAATTACTCACCCCAAAATATATATATAAATTTTTTTAAAAAGTGACTCTTTTTTATAACGTTATAAAACTGTGATTACTTTAGTCGCTGTAAATCATTCTAAATATTGTTTTATATACAACAGAAAAAAATGTGAGGGACACAGGCAACATTTTCTAAAAATTTCTGCAAACAATATTGCAACACTTTGATTTGATTACATATTCCATGTATTCTTGTCAAAATTCAAGTCACAGACTAAAGCATTTTAACTTTTTAATGAATATAATCCACAGAAAGGCGATTTTTATCAATACTGAGATCCAAGGATGGATGGAGACACCCAAGAGGCACACGAGCAGTTTCCCTACCTGGTAATAAGAGCAGCTTAAGACAAACAGAGCCAGCAGAAGGACAAATGGGACCCCGTGTGCATTAAAAACAAAGCACATGCGATTTCTGAGCATTTTACACCAACTACCACAATTAGCCTAAAATGGGAGCCTGAGCTCCAGACCCCCAGCTGCTCCTGAAATTCTTAGAGTGCCCTGAGAAACAAAGGGATCAGTATCCTCTAGAGCCGAAATGATCGAGGATTCTGAAAGACAAAAGGTAGATGACGTGAGACAAGATGGAAGGAGGTAACCTTACCCCAGAGCTTCTTCCCAGGACGCCAGAAGTGGAAGCTGCCCCTGCTCTGAAGCAGCAGAAACAGGGAAGGGAGACTCCCCAGAGGAAACCAAAGCAGGATTGGTTGAAACGCCACAGTACGAGCCACTCTCCTGCTGCCCTCGGACCACGGGTAAGTCAACACAGGCATTTATCTCCAAAAGATCAGGAAGTTTTCCAATATCTATCTTCGTGACACTTAAGACCAGGAGCCCCTAAACTTTTCCTGGCACTCCCCACATCCTCTGATGCACCTCTGAACTGATACAGTGCTGCAGGGAGGGTACCAGGGTGTTTCAAAAACCAAACATCAACAACAAAACAGCGAACACAGTAACTGTAATTAATCAAGAAATAACCAACTCCTAAGAGGGATAACAGAGTAAAGAAAGTACAATTTTAGAATAAGTTGTAATAAATATACTGAGGCAAATAAAAAGACACAAGTCCTCAGACAGAAGCAAATAACAGACGACCCAAATGCACTTTGATGAAATGTATGAAGCTCCAATTTCCTAAAAGCTTCACAAGGAAAAACATTACCAGGCAGAGGAATAAGAACCAGATTTACATCCTGTTTCACTGGCAAGACTTGGATGCAAGATCGTTAACTTCAAAGTTCTGAGAGAGAATCACTGTATATCCAAGAACTCCAGAGCGACTCGAGAGTGAAATTAAAGATGCTTTCATGGGGGAAAGTATAGCTCAGTGGTAGAGTGCATGACTAGCATGCATGGTCCTGGGTTCAGTCCCCAGGACCTCCATTAAAAAAAAAAACAAAAAAACCCCAAAAAACAAAAAACCTAACTACCTCTCCCCTAAAACAAACAAAACAAAAACAGATATTATTAGGTATGTAGGGACTGGAAAGGGTACCTCTTTCGACCCTACTGAAAAAGAAATGATCTTTGTTATGGTGTGACAAGCCAAGCCACCAATCATACGTGGTGATGTAAGACAAGGAACGTTCTCTTATGCACAGGGACCCGCAGTGGGAAGTCAGACAGGCAGACAGAACAGACTCTCTCGGCTTCAGTGTCTGGGGCTCAGCAGGGAAGACTCAGACACTGACTTCAACAGCTGCAAGAGCTGGAGCTGGAGGATTTACCTCCGAGATGACTTCCTTCTTCCCGTATGTATCTGGCACGTGGGCTGGGCAGGCTGGAGGGTGGCTCAGTGAGGAGGGCAAACTAGAGGGCTGTCCCTGGTACCGCGGTAGGTTTCATGGGAGAGGAAGCAGTCCTAGATGACCAATCGCGAGCTGACCCTGCAGTGCGGGGGGCCACGGAGCATCACTGCTGCCACCCCATCCTGACTTCAAGTCACTAAGCTCAGCCTCTCCTTGGGGGACAGCCACGCCCTAGAAGAGCCTGCGAGATGGAAGGCAACGTTGGAACCTTCTGTGTAAAAAGCCTGCCACAAGAAGTAACAGGGGATACGTTGATCAAATAAAGATGAATCCCCAATGTACAAGCGTGAAATATGTAAGGCATGTTAAAAAAGACATGCATTTAAATTTACATGTTAAAATTCTAAAGTACTTGAACAACATCATCAAGTAACTTGACCTAAAGACTGTTCCACTCGACAGCAGCTGATTATTTACCCAGATAAACTACAGCCGGGGCTATGAAACTAATCTTAATAAATGTAAAAGAATTCAAATCATACACAGCATGTTTCCTGACACCTTTGTAATTAAATTAGAAATCAGTAACAGAAAGATCTCTGATAATCTCCAAACATTTGGAAACTAAATAACACACTTTTAAATAACCCGTGGGTCTAAGAAGAAATGAAAAGGAAAATTGGAAAGTATTTTGAAATGAATGAAAATATAACCTATCAAAATTTGTGTGATGCAGCTAAAACAGTCCTGATAGAAAAACTGGTAGCACTAAAAGCCTACATTGGAAAAGGACAGTCTTAAATCAATGACTTAAGTTTCTGCCTTGAAAAACCAGAAAAAGTAAACACAAACAAACAAAAACCAGACACACACACAAAGCAAACAAAAGAAAAGAAATAATAAAGATCAAAGCATAAATCAATGAAATAGAAACCAAACCGAACAAACAAGCAAAATGACAGAAAAGCAATGAAACCAAAAATAGTTCTCTGAAAAGATTCTTGAAGTTGAGAAACCACCAGACAGGGAAAAAAAAGGTCACAAACATCAGAAATGATACATATTTTTATATAATAATAATGTATTTAATTTTTAAATGTAGGCCAGAAAATTTGAAATGGACAAATTCCTTGAAAAACAGAAATAACCAAACCCAACTCAAAAGGGCATATAACCAGTATATTCTTGTATCTATTAAAGAAATTGAATCTGTACTTAAAAGCTTTCTCACAAAAAAAATCCACACCCAGACAGCTTCACTAGTGAATGTGGCCATTTAACAAAGAAATAATACCAATTCCATACAAACTCTTCCAGAAAACCACTCTGAGGCCAGCAGTGCCCTGATACCAAAACCAGACAAAGACATTACAAGAAAAGAAAACCACAGTCCAATATCCCAGCACGAATAAAGATGAAAACCTTAACAAAATATTAGCAAATTGAATCCAGCAATAGAAGGATAATACCTCATGACCAGGTGAGGTCCATCCAAGGATTGCAAGGTTCACTTAATATTCAAAAGTCAAGAAATGCAATTCATCATTATTAAAAAACTAAAAAAGGAAAGACATATGGTTATTAAAATAGACACAGAAAATACATTTCACAAAAATCCAGTATCCATTCCTAATAAAAACTCCCAGTAAAGTAGGAACAGAAGGAAACTTCCTCAACATGATAAATACCATCTACAGCTGACATATTTAATGATGAAACACTGAATGTTTCCCCCTAAGACAGGGAACAAGATAAAGAAGTCTGCTCTTACCACTTGCACTCAACATTTCACTGTATGTACTAGCCAGTGCAATAAGCCAAGAAAAATAAAAGGCTTCTAGGTTGAAAAGGAAGAAATAAAACCACAGCTATTCAAAGATCATATGATTGCCTCTACAGACGATCCAACAGAATATACAAAAAGTTACCAGAACCAGTAAGTGTTTGGCAAGGATCCCATATATAAGATTAATATATAACAAACAAATGAAAATGACATAAGAAAAAAATCAGAGGACAAGAAGATTATTCAATAGTAATTTTCCAATCTGAAAAACAGCAAATGGCTTTTTTAAAAAATGGACTGAGGCTCAGGAATCTGCAGGACAAAAAAACAAGATCTAACATTGATTTTACCATACTCTCAGTAAAACAGGAAAAAAGGATACAAGGATTAAAAAAAATATTTGAAGAAATAATGACTGACACCTTTCCAAATTATTCAAAAGACATAAACAGAAAACAGGTAAAGGTGGGGTGGGTAGAGCTCAGTGATAGAGTGAATGCTTAGCATGGAAGAGGTCCAGGGTTCAATTCCCAGTGTCTCCATTTAAAAAAAAAATTACAAAAAAACCTAAAACAAAAAAGTTAAAAACCCAGAGAAATATGCACCTAGACATATCATAAACAAACTTCTGAAAAATGAGCAAAGAAAAATCTTTAAGGCATCAGAGAGAAACACAGCGGAATGAGGATTCAAAGGACAAAAGATTTCTCATCAGAAACCACAGGTAGTGGCACAGTATTTCCAAGTACTGAAAGAAAAGAACTGTCCAATCAAGAATTCTACAGCCAGCAAAGACATTCTTCAGGACTGAAGACAAAATAAAGATAGCTCAGACGAAGGGAAGTGAAGGTAATTTCCTGCCTGCAGACCTGTTCTAAAAGAACAGCTAGAGGAAGTTATTCAGACAGGAAGGAACTAGTCACAGAAGGAAACTCAGAACAACAGGAATGAAGAGTGAGCAATAGTAAGAGTAAATACGATAAACTATTCTTGAGTTTTAAAAATTATTTTTGACAGAAGCAAAAATTACAGCTTTCTCAATGTGTGCAGAGGTATTATTGAAGATGCCTTCATCATAAAGGGAAGCAGGTAAAGTGACTTTGGTGATACTAAGATATCTACATTCAATTTACATGATAAAATATTCATGCTAGTAGACTATGATAAACTATGTATGCATAATGTAATCTTTAGGACAACCACGAGAAAAAACCTGAGAAATAAATTGAAAAACACTGCAGGTAAATCAAATGGAATATTAAAAACTGCAAGTATTTTCTCTGACCACAATGGGATCAGGTAGATAGTAGTAACAGAAAGATGACAGGACAATCTCCTAACACCTAGAAATTAAATAGCACACTTCTAAATAACCCACAGGTCAAAGAGGAAGTTATCGGGGGGAAAAAAAAGGAATACACTGACCGGAAAGAAAATGAAAATACAACAAAAATTTTAAGACAAAGCTAAAGCAGTGCTTATTGGGAAATTCATAGCAATAAATGCTCATATTTTACGAGTCTCATACCAACACAGCTATCCTCTGAATAACACAGGTTTGACCTGGGAAGGTCCACTTAAACATGGATTTTTTTCAGTAAACAGGTACTACAGTATTACAAGATAGCAGCTGGTTGAATCCACCACATTTTAAGAGGCCAACATTATTCAGATACCAAAAGCAAAGGCAATATTAAAAAAAAAAAACAAAAACACATTAATATTCTTCACAAACACAGATACAAAAACCCTCAAAATATTACCAAATCGAATCTCACAATATATGAAAAGAAAAATACAACACACCACATTGGCTTTATTCCAAGGTTGGAAGGCTGGTTCACTATCTGAAAATCAATCAATGTGATCACATTAACAGATCTAAAAAAGGAAAACCGTACAATCACATCAGTTGAGTCAGAAAAAAAAAGTAACAAAATTCAATGCCATTCATTAAAAATGAACAGACAAAACTCTCAGTAAACTAGGAATGAAAAACAACTTCTTCAATCCAACAAAGAATCTGCAGAAAACCTATAGCTAACATCGTACTTAATCGTGAAATATTGAATGCTTTTCCTATAAGAACAGGAACATGGAGTAAAACTGCAAAGAACCATACACACATGCATGTAATAAAAACCAGTGAAAAACTGCAAAAATCAATAGTCTAGTTAACAGTATTGAACCAACTTAAGTTTCTCATTTTTGATACTGTATTACAGTTACATAAGATGTCATGGTCAAGGACACATGAGATTCTACATATTAATTTTTTTGCAACTTCTGTGAGTCTGTAATTATTTCAAAATAAGAAGTTAAAGGGAAGGAACTTCTGGACGAAATCACAGGAGAAAATTCTTATGACCTAGAATTAATCAATGAATTAGTTCTTATATACGACACTAAACCCATGATCCATAAAGAAAAAAAATCTGTAATTGGACTTCATTAAAATTAAAAACTTTCACTCTGCAAAAGTGCCTGTTAAGAAGACAAAAAGACAAGCCACATACTAGGAAAAAGATATTTGCAAATCTCATATGTGACCTGTATGTAGATTATACAGACTTGTTTATGTTCAACATTAAGAAAATCAACAATCCAATCAGAAACGGACAAAAGTCTTGAACAGACATGATACCAAAGAAGATATACAGACAGCAAACAGCGTATGAAGAGGTACTCAATTATGCTTAGGGAATTCCAAATTAAAGTAAATTAAAGTTACAAAAAGATACCACTACAGACCCAATAAGACAGCTAAAATAAAATAATACACTACCAAGTGCTAAGAAGAATGCAGAATAGCTGGATCTCTCTTGCATGGCTGGGGGGGGGGGGCATCCAGTGGTACAACCACCCTGGAAGATAACTGGGCTCTTCCTTATCAAGTCAAATATACACTTCCCATATGACCCCGCAAACACACTCCTTGGGGTCTATCCTAGAGAAACAAAAACTAAGATTCACACAAAAACCTGTACACAAATGTTCAGTGCAGCTTCATTTGTAACAGCCAAGACATGGGAATTATCTAAAAAGTCCTTCAACGGGTGAATGGATAAACAGCGGAATATTACTCAGTGATAAAGCAGAATGAACTACTGACATCCGACAACAGCTAAAACCTGGATGGGCTCCAGTCTCACACTCACTGAAGACGTGGACTATGGCTATGTGAGACTGGACCATCAGGGAAAGCTGGGAAGAAAGTACTTGGAAACTGCACCATTTTGCAGCTGGATGCGTTAAACTCTTTCAAAATAAAGTCTTTAAATGTATAAGGAAGAACAAAGGACTCAGAATAGCCAAAACAACATTAAAATAGAAGCACAAATTGGGGTGACTTGCACGACCTGATTTCAGGTCTTAGTACAAAGCTTCAGCAATCACGGTGGCGTGGCACCATCACGGTCAGGATCAATAAACAGGTTAAGGTAACAAAATAGAGTCCAGAAACACTTCTGTGTATATACAGCCAATTTGTTCTGACAAAGGCACCAAGGCTAGTCATTAAAGAAATAAAAGTATTTTCAACAAATTGTCATAGACCCAGGTAAACACTGGGGGGCGGGGGGGGAAGGGGCTTGAACACTTTGACTCTCTATATCACAGTACTCTTAATTTGCCACAGATCATAAACTTAAATGTAAAAACTAAAACTATTAAACAAACAAACACTTCAATTCCTTGGCGCAAAGATTTCTTAAAGAGAACACAAAGGCACTAAAAAAGAAAACAATGATAAATGTGATTTCATCAAGTACAAAATCTGCTGTTCATTAAAAGACACCATGAAGAAAATTGAAGGACAACTTATAGACCAGGAGAAAGTGTTCACAGTATATGTATCTGACAAAGGACTTGAATGCAGAATATATAAAAACTCCTACATGTCCGTAACAAAAAATGCAAACGACTCGGTGAAAAAAGGGCAAAAGGTTAGAATGGACACGTCAAAAAAAGACACACAAATTGTAAACATGTACACGAAAAGGCGCTCAGAATCATTAGTCATTGAGAAAATGCAAATGAAACCTATGATATCATTTCATACCCACCAGAATGACTAAAATTAAAAACACGGATGACGCCAAATGTTAAGAAGAATGTGGAGAAACTGGAACCTTCATATATGCTGGTGGAAGTGTGAAATGATAAACTTCTTCAGAAAACTGCTTGTTATGTTATAAAGTTAAATACACACCCAACTTATTTTCCACTCCTAGGTATTCATTTACCCAAGATAAATGAAACTATATGTCCAGAAAACAACTTTGTCAAGTCTCTTCACTGAACCGTTATTCATAACAGCCCCAAACTGGAAACTTAAATGCCCGCTGAATACTTCTTAGCAATACAAAAGAATGAACTACTGATACTTAATTTGGATGAATCTCAACAATCTTGTTGAGAAAAAGAAGCCAGACACAAGAGTACACAAGAAAAGATGCAAAATTAATCTAGTGACAGAAATCAGAACACTAGTTACCCATGGGAGGTGACAAGGACATTCTTTAAGGGATGTCTTGATTGGGGCGTGTGCATATATCAAAACTCACAACCCATAAATTTCACTGTACGTATATTTTACTTCAGTTGATAATATGTTAACTTTAAAATATGATATAATCTGGAGAAAAGTCTAATTCGAAAAGATACGTGTACCCCAATGTTCACAGCAGCACTATTTAGAATAGCCAAGACATGGAAGCAACCTCAGTGTCCATCAACAGATGACTGGATAAAGAAGCTGTGGTATATTTATACATTGGAAATTTACTGAGCCATAAAAAAGAATGAAATAAACCCATTTGCAACAACATGGAGAGACCCAGAGATTATCATACTAAGTGAAGTAAATCAGAGAAAGACAAATACCATATGATACCACGTATATGCGGAATCTAAAATATGACACAAAGAAACTTATTTATAAAACAGAAACAGACACACAGATATAGAAAACTTTCGGTTACCAAAAGAGAAAGGGGGTCAGGGATAGATAAAGTAGGAGTCTGGGATTAGCAGATACAGACTACTGTATATAAAACAGATAAAACAACAAGGTCTTACTGTACAGCACAGGGAACTATATTCAATATACTGTAATAAATCATAATGAAAAAGAATATATATATATATATATAAACTGAATCAATTTGTTGTACACCAGAAACTAACACAACATTGTAAATCAATAATACTTCAATAAAAATAAATAACCTGTGGTTGCCAGGGGGAGGGGTGGGAAGGAACAGACTGGGAGTTTGAAATGTGTAGATACTGACAGGTATATACAGAATAGCTATACAAGATTATACTGTACAGCACAGGGAAGTGTGTGTAAGATCTTGTGGTAGCTCATGGTGAAACAGTATGCAACAATGAATATATGTATATTCATATATAACTGATAAATTGTGCTCTACAATGGAAATTGACACATTGTAAACAGACTATAACTAAATAAAATAAAATTTTTTAAAAATTAGAAAAATAAATCATGATATAAATCTGTACTCACAGCAGTTGATTCTGACACAAAACTATCTGAAATTAAGTAGACAAAAAGTTTTATAATTTTCTCCTTAAAGACACTGTTCATCTTTTGTTAGATTTTATTTCTATTGGTAAAGGTATCTTTCCATAAGTAATGTGTAATTTCTTATTGTTGGTATGTAGGTTCAACTGAATTTTTTATATCGTCCTTATAACCAGTACAACCTTACTAACTCTCATTAAATCTAATACACTGCCAATAGATTATCTTCCAGTTTCTATGTAGACAATCAGGGCGGGAGGGGGGTGGTTAGCTCTGCATCTTTCTTTTTAAATTCTTATTATCTATGTCCTTTAGAAGAACGGTGAGTAGTAGCTAGCAGCACCTCTGTCTTGGGTGCTCATGTTTTGGTTAGGACTTTCGCAGTTATCTTCAGGTGTCTGCCTGTGAGTTGACTCTCTCTGTGTTGTTTTGGTACAAAAGTCATTATTTAAACAATAAATTAGGGACTTTTCTTTGTATTCTCTGAACCGCTTTGTACAAAGGAATGATTATGACCAGTTCTTTGAAAGTCCAGTGGATACCACCTGTGATAGTTTTATGGGTCAATCTGGGAAGACTTTAGTTCACTGTTGTTCAAACAAACACTAATCCAGCTGTAGGATCCAGCTGTAGGATCCAGCTGTAGGAAGGTATTCTGCAGATGTGATTAAAGTCTCTAATCAGTTGACTTTAAGGAGATTATCCTAGAAAATCTGGGTGGGCCTGATTCAATCATCTGAAACGCCTTCAGAGCACAAAAGAGTTTCCTGAAGCTTTGGACTACAGCTTCGGCTCATGACCAAGAGTTCCAAGGCTGCCCTTCCTGATATGGCACCCTACCCATTCCAGACCTGCCCAACTAGCTCCCACAATCACTCACATAGGCCAGTATCCTCCCAGGTGTGTGTGTGTGTGTGTGTACACACTTGGTTTAGTCAGGGTTTGGAAGCATGTATGTGCATGAGAGATAAGACACAAAGCAAGTTTTAACTGCTGATCCAATTTTCTAATGGCTGTTTATTTATTCTAGTCAGTTATATTTCTCAAGGAAATTATCTATTTCATCTAAACTTTCAAATTGATGATAAGAAGACATTCATGTGACTTTTCCCTCTTTACCACACCTATAAATGTATCCCAGTTTCCACTGCCTATGCCAGGGGGTCAACAAACATTTTCTGTTAAGGACCAGGTATAAATATTTCAAGCTTCGGAGGCTATAAACCATCTGTCATATATATTCTTCTGTACATATATATATATATAGAGAGAGAGTTTTAATCTATACAACTTATTTATAATGTGTCCTGATGAATCTACTCTTTGCTGGATAAAACATACAGTGGTCTTAGATAACAAGAACACTTAATTTTTTGGATCCATTCCTTGAATACAGACACAGCTTTGTCACAGTGAACCATTTTTCCGTAAGTAAATTATAAAAGAAATTAACCTGCATTATAAATTCTAGGTTATAATATTCCTCTGTAAACATTTTTTAAATGGCCTGCGAAGAACTCCTTCTGATCATTCTTCTAAATCCTCCTGAAACAAAGAAAATTCTAGAATCATGAATATTGACTCAGGTTTTCCACACTCTTGGTGTTAAATCAGAAATAGTACACTTAAAAATATGTAAATTCTGCTACTATTTGGAAGCATACCAACCACTAAATGTCAATTTTTAATTAATTGGGATTTTGTACATATTGCAAAGCTTTCTTCAACACCACAAATACTATAGATATGGTACTTTTTATCCACAAAACTACAGACTGATTCCCTCAGTGTCAACATGATGCATGTATGTTATACATTTGTACAAAAGCTTGCAAAAAGTCAAATTTTTAGAATTTCCTACTACATGCTCACATGAATTTAGACGGAGAAAAAGAATCAAGATAACACCATGAGGGAAAATTTCCAAAGCCCTAACTTTCTCAACATTTTATCATCACCTGAAAGTCAATTTTCACCTTTTTCACGGGCTGGATTTGTTAGTTCACTTTGCTTGGGGCTCACGTGCTCTTGCAGTGTGGCAGTGCAAGACAATAAGGCCACTGACAACAGCACTGGCTATGAATCCATAAAAATAATGGTGAAGTGAATCAGAATATCACAGAATCCCCCGCAGGAAAGAAATGACACCTGAAGGGCGAGGTCTGCCTTTGCAAAAGTGGCAGTGTTCTAATCTAACTAATATATCTGTTATTTACACACTGCCCCCCCCCCCGTTTTTTTAGCCTCTTAGCTGCATGTATTTGCTCCTGCAGACATCTGCATGCTACCGTCACTGTGAAGGAAAAAAATGAGAAAAATGCTTCTTCGTAAACGTGCATAAGTGTTCTTAGCAGCAGCAGTTTCTACTTGAGGTCCCTCTTCTTTGCTAGCTACCATGAAGCTCACATGGAAGGGCCCCGGGCAAGTGGCCTCACGCACAATAGAGTCAGACCAGCGTTCTCCATCATTACCTTCCCAGTAAGGGCTTCACACCGAGAAGCCAGGAGGACTCAGTTCTCAGCTGCACAGAAACACTGATGCCCCGACCAGACTTTCGTGTTCTTGCCAGCTTGTTCACATCTCCTTCTACAACAATAGCGTAAAATGAGGAAGGGGTGGTGGGCAGAGGCACTGAGACTGGGAAACAAACAAAGACAGGGAAGGTCGGTGTCCCTTTCCCGCCCCCGTCTCTTCACGCCACACCTGAACCAATAAAACAAAAAAGAAAATCCACAGTAGGAAAGATCCTCCCCAATATCCCAGCCACTTGAAATCTCAAGACGAAGGCAGGGAAAGAAGCCCTTTAGTCCTCTAAAAACCTCTCAGGTCAAGTATTCTGATCCCATGTTGCAGATAAACACGTGGAGACGCACAGAGGGGAAAGAACCCCAGCCTTTGATAAAGTGGCAGGTCCTGAACCCTCATCCACGACCCGAACACACACACAGGGCGGTGGCCCACAGAAGGGGACCTCAGCCACCCAGGTCCCGTGTGCCTCCAACATCACGGCGCAGCCTGAAAAAAACCCCTTAGACAGCAGACTGTTTCAGAAGCATCATTCCAAATAAGTACATTCAAAACTTCCCAGTTCACATTTTCTGACCAGAAAGTAAAGTCAAATGATGAAGAAATGAAAAACAAACAAACAAAAAAAAGCAAGAGGACCGATTTATCAGTTGGCTGTAAAATACCTTCACCGAGGGTCAATGTGAAATAGTAGGTCAGTCAGTAACAAGCTGATCTTTTTTATGAGCTCAAACTTAGAAAACACAGAAAGCGTTTCAGGCAGGTGGACGTGGCTTTTTCTGCCTAGCTTCTGGGTCAGACACCGCCCTCCCCCCCAACAGCCTACTTCACTTGAACTTCGGTGTGCTACTAGCGTCCACTGTTAATAACCACCTCGTTCACACTAGGTGTGCCCAATCTCCTAAAAGCACCTATTTCCTGGACCTCAGATTCTGCAGATTGCTAGGTGTGAAGACTTCCTTTTCCACCCACATTACTTTAGCGGAGGCGAGGCCAGAAGGGGACAGCAAATCTAAAAGCAGGAAACCAGCTTATGCAATAAGACGCGCCAGTTCTAAGCAGGCGTGGAACCTCCCTTGTGGCCATACTTTCTTGTATGAAAATGTGCACACTGACTTTATTTGGTAAAACTTCAAGGCTATCTTTTCCTAGAAGCACAATTTTCCATTGATACCTACTAGAAAACCTGCTGCGTCGTGGGAGATGAAGCAGACGCTGGAGAAAGGAATGGACGGCAGCCTGCCTGTGGCTTCGCAGCAATATACCCTCCGGCGGATTTATTTTCTCCCTGAGGCACATCTGGAACATGATGGGTCACTCCCAAGTCTACCAGTGCTGCTCAATGCCTTTGCCACCCTATCTCTACCATTCTCTTCCATCTTGCAAAAAACATGGACTGCTTTGATAATACAGTCAGGGACTTAATTTTAAATTCTTTTGTCCAACTATTTTATTTCGGGGGGGGAGGATAATTAGGTTTGTTTATTTATTTATTTTAATGGAGGTACTGGGGATTGAACCCAGGACCTCGTGCATGCTAAGCATGTGCTCTACCACTGAGCTACACTCTCCTCCAAGGGAGTATTTTCATATTGAGAGTTTATTCACTTATTTCGAAGACTCAGCCCTGGCTCTGATCACTCACAACGTCTTTCTCCACATGGCCTTCAGAGGCAGTCTGAGTTACAGCCGCTTCCACAACACCATTTTTTGGGGGTAGCATTTCCGAGGATGACCACCTACCTACCACCTAACCTTGGCTGAAGGCAAGTTCACCTTCTTAATAGAAATTTGCCAAAATGAGCATATTAAGTTGCATGAACAAGAGAGGCTGAAGGCAAATTTTAAAGAAGTCTCAAAAATGTCCTCAACAACAGTAACACCACTAGAAAAAGTGTAAGACGCTTCCAAGGTAAGACCTGCTCCTGCTCCTGCTGTGGTAACCCCACAAGTTTCTCGCTTTAAAAATGGCATTTACTACGCTGAGTTCCTAGTGCTTGTCTTCAAATTTACTCTGCCCGCAATTTCAAGTCTCTGTTAGTAATTTCCAAATCCCAGCGGTATCAGAACTTTAAGACTCCTAAAATTTAAACCCTCATTTTGCCATCCCAGTGGTTATACTACCCTCCTTAGCTTAAAAAAAAAATCAGCTTAGTAGTGGGGAGGGTATAGTTCAAATGGTAGAGCACATGCTTAGTATGCACAAGGGCCTGGGTTCAATCCCCAGTGCCTCCATTAAAAATAATGATAAAAAATAAACAGACCTAATGATCTCTCTCCCACCAAAATTTTTTTTTTAAATCAGCTTACTTTTATGTAGCTCACAGAAAAAGCACAGCAAGTAGTTTCAGAAGGAAGGAAGGAGCGGCAGAAGGGAACATTTTACAAGTATCACCCCATGTAGGAGCAGGTGTTTTCAAGAAGCGGAGGCTCAGAAAGCACAACGCAGTCTTGCAAGGCTCCCCAACAAGTAACTGCTCGAGTCGCACTCCAGCGCATTCTGCCTTTATCTTCCAGCTTTTCTCTCTTATTTTCTTACCAGAGTTTACTTATTTAAATTAAAATCAAACTCAACTCTCGTTCCATTCCAAAGTTCTCCCTGAGCCAGCACCGGAAAGGGGTTTCTCCTTCCTCTAACGCCAACGTTTCTCCTGCACAAATGCGAAGGCTCTAGTCACGTGCGGGCTTAGAACGCATCGCAGCAAAAACCGTCTACAAACTCTCGCGATAGTTCAGCGGCGGCTTCGGCCTGAGCAGAGCCCCAAATTCACGTTGAAGCCCTAAGCTCCGAAACGACTGTGTCTGCAGAGGTAGTTAAGGTTTACACGAGGTCATACCGGGAGGCCCTCATCCGATGGGTGGCCTTATAATGAACCAGACACCGAATGGACCAGCACCTTGTTCTTGGACTTCCCAGCCTTCCCAACTGTGAGCAAATAAATGTCTATTGTTTCAGCGCCCCGCCCTCATAGTATTTCAATACGGCAGCCCAAGAGGACCAAGATAGGTTTTGGTACCAGACGTTTTCGATTCTGGCTACATTTAACAATCACTTAAGAGGGCTTTGTAAATTCTGACATCTGGGCCCTACCCCAACCCAGTTAAATCAGAGGTGCTGGGGTAACACCCAGGCGTTGGTATTTTTTAAAAGCTCCCTAAATAATTCTAATATTAGACTTTAGATTAAGAACCACTAGAGGAAACTTAAGTGTAATGAGGTCACAGACCATGTCTCAGTGACTTCTACAGCTCCAACTCCTAGCATGTGGTATTCAAGGAAACTCTTTAATAAATGACACATATATTTCAAAGTTTTGATATTTGATAATCATTATATTAACAAATATTTGAACAAATATATTCGTTCATTTGGTATTTATTCTGTTAACCAATATTGGGCACCTGCCACATACCATTCCCCATAATAGGGGTTGTAAATACAGTGATGTTCCTTATTCTGCAGCACAAACATTTAAAACTCTGTATTTCAATTAACCATGCTTAGTTAACGAACAAATCCTTTAATCTCTGAAACCTCCCAGTAACAAACAGTTCTTTAGCAAAAACAATGCGGGATAGTAAACACCCCATTCTTAAAAATTTTTTTTCCCCTCAATCTCCCTACTTAAAAATGTAAAAGTATATAATGGGAGATGGTGTGAGAAAAAGTCAATCTGGGAACCAACATTCTTCTTTGGGCCCATTCTGTGTGACCCATTTATATAAAGTATAAAGTAATTGTTCTTGCTAGAGATTTCTACAAATATGATGTTAACCCCCTCTATGGATAAATAACCATACTAATTCAGTCCACGAAACAGCAACTTTCTGTGCTTAGTCAAGGACCACTTGAGACCAATTGCAAGTACTTAAAAACATAAAAGTTTAAGACTTGAAGCAGCCTCAGCTTCTGATATATCTTAGTCTCCCAACCCCTTGTCCTCAAATCCCAGACTATGCCGTTTAGAATACTTTAAGGGCCAGAGGCTAATGGCAAAGTCTGAAACAAGTCAGTCCTCACTCCCAAATTCAATGCGGTGCTGTTTCCATAACAACGGAGTGCCCCCCCTGGGGTTGGGGGGCCACCTCTTACTGTCTAGGTGTAATTAACTGGGCTGTCCTTCCTAACCATTCAGTCTAAAAAAGTTACAGAGATGGAATCATATGAAAAACATTTACTGCTTACTACACAATTAAATAATCCCACTTTCACATGGGTTTTTCTTCATCTTTCAAATTATTTGATACATACAACACGTCACATCTGTAAGTTTCATTCTATTTCTCAAGGAAAAAACTCTGGAGCTAGAGTGAAAAAAAAAACTCTATACCCAGGTTATTTGATATTTTAGTGGGGTTTTTTAAATTCCAAATATTTAAAAAAAATCGTGAAACATTGTAAAATGGTGACCATCACGGAAAGCCTCTTCTGAAACTGATTTCACAATTTCACAAATCAAAAAGTGAGGTGTCAAAAATGAACAAGAATGAGACAGATTTGGGTATGGGACAGAAAGGGAAAATTCCAAAAAGAAGGAACAGCAATGTCAAATGGCCTAGAGGCAAAAAACCAAAGCCCCGTTTGGTATGTGTGAGGTATATCTTAGGCCAATGCTATTTAAACCGTTGACCACAACCCCAAGACACTTTCCATCTGTGTGTATTTACGTACTTGAGCAAGGGAAAACCCCCCTCCTACCGGACCTGATCCAGACCCTCACTACCCAAACTAAGGTTCCTAATAGATTCAGACAAGGTATTCTCAAGATGGAGCTGGTGCCGCCCAGAGGAGGCAACGCGGAAGCATCCACACCAGCAGCCTCCCTTCCCCAGGACCATCCTGTAGTTTCCTTTCCCTGGCCCCTCTCCTTACTCCTGCCAAGGGTGAGGGCAGATGGGCATCACAAAGCCCAGCTCCCCGTCTCCAAAGCAGGACCAACCGTGCACTTTGCAATGAGCGGAGCTGAGGGTGAGACAGGCTTCCCTGGACCCACATCCTGGCCCAGCTTCCTCCCCTCCCTCCGAGACGGGCTCTTCCTAAGGGCGCTCCATTAACATCTATTGTCCAGTGGTACCCAGGAGCCCAGATCTTGTTCTCACATGAAGGAGCCAGGGTTTGTCAGAGAAGAGAGTAAATTCTATGGATGTGCCAGGCGAGGCAGGAGATAAGCCAGGGACGCCTTGTGTGAGAAAAAGAGGAAACGGTCAAACTATGATGGGCGCTCATCACAAGGACCCAGAAGCTACGTTGAAGGAACTCTCACTGGCCATGTCTGATCTGGAAAAGCATGGGCACCAAAACAATTACATACAGTAGCAAATTACAAACCACTGAAAAAAACAGAATCTCCTGAGTCCAGGCCAGTAACAAATCTATAAAGAAAAGAAGAAACAAAGTGGTTTCTTGTTTACAGCAAAATGTCAACGACCATCTCATAAATGGGGAGAGAATGCTGGACACAGAAAACCATTTTGCAACCAGCATAGGAAAGAATGAATCCAGCAAAAATCATCGATGGATGCTAAATCAAGTGGGAATTTTTGACGAGGAATGAACATTCGCCCAGTCTTCAATGGTCTCCCAAAAGATCAGCTACTGATTACAAGGGAGGAAAAACATAGCAAATAAATGAGACAAGAGCTTGGCCACATGGTCAAAATTAAAACTACCCAGGAGAGAAAGATGGACCTCCCATTCTGTCAGGTGTGATTCCCTGATGCAGACACTTCAGCAGAGACCACATTCCCCTATCTGATCAGAGGTCAGATAAACACAAAAGGAAGGAAGGTTGTCCCTGTCACTCCCTTGCCTAGACACTTGCAGTGTCTTTTCTGTTGTTTCTGGATAAAATTCAAACTCCAGGAACAGGGTCATGAGACATTTCGCGATGCAGAGCACAAACGCCGCCCTGCCCTGCACGCACTCCTCTGATCTCAACTCTGATCTCTCTCATGCTCAGGCCAGTGGTTTTCAAATTTCAGGGAACAACCCATTAGAGGGCTGTCAAATTAATCTAGCGAGACAGAAATACATTTTCTAGGGTAAAGATGCTTTGAGCTTCGAAATACACAAAACTTGGAAGTCGAACAGATTTTTAGCTCTGAACTAAAATATTTAATAATATAATTTATGGCTGATGGGATACTGTAGGAATGTAGAAGCAATAATAAAACAAAGAAGTGTCTCACCTACTACATAGCAGTATTTTTTTTTATATATTAATCACACAATGCTCAGAAAAAAAAAAGATTCTTCCTATCTGTTTAAAAGAATTTTCTTTCCTTTTTTTTTGTGGGGGGAGGTAATTAGGTTTATTTATTTAAAGTGGCAGTACTGGGGATTGAACTCAGGACTTTGCCCATGCTGAGTGCTAGTATACCCACAGCTAACCTACCCACATCCCCACAGGAACCACTAACAGAACCCTTGCAACCTAAGTATTCCAAGAGCTACCGTAACTCACACTCCTTAAACATCTACACAGGGACCGTCGTGAAATTCCTGACCCCATTCTCCACCCCCTGAGCCCCAACACTATCCCATGTTCCTCCGCTTATTAGATTTCTGAGGAAAAAACACCCATGGAGGGAAACACCTGGCGTTTAAGGTAACCTCTCTCACGCTGCCCGCACTGTGACTCCACACTGATAGACCAGGAACGGATACCACCCATCCCGCTCAAAGAGGAGAAGGAAGAAGAAAAACAAGGGAGAAAGGCATCTCTTCTCATTATTAGAGAAAGTGAGAAATGAAAATGATCAGGCCCAGGTTCCTGGGAGTTGTCATATGGGGGTATGACAGTGTCAGACCATTAATCCAAAATCTGTACCGCATGGCTTGGCTTCCCATTCCTGGGCTATTTTACAACTTGTTAGGGGCAGAGGTTAAATTCTAGAATTTGTCGAATTGAGACAGAAATCATTTCCGGCCAGTGGAAAAGATAAGCCCCCAAATCACAGTTTGGGGCCCTATTTAAATTTTTATCGAATCCAGCAATCTATGAAATGTTCTATGTATCTACTTTCTCAAATGCTTTTTTGGAGTGTTTTTTTACATTTTACCCGTTCCCTCACTGATTAGTGAGTTGAAAATCTTCAACACAAATTCACTGTAGATTAGCATAAGCAATAACTTCACCTTTTTGCAAATTCCACTTTCATAAGCACCACTTTTAACACTGTTTCTATAGGTGATCATGGGTTGTACCTTCAAAATAAACAGCCTTTAAAATTTCACTCACCTAAGTTTGACCCGATTTTCAAAATAAATACAATACTTGTAGAAAGGGTTATAAACTGGGAAAGCTGTAACTTGGAATAAGACTAACTGCTTAAGTCCTATTATAGGAGCGTGAACTATACTGTGTATTTCTGAGTCATTACTACGTGACCAGAAGTCCCAGTTATGGCTTAAGATGTAGGGAGAACTCCCGGGGAACAGGAAGATTAGGCTGATAAGAAAACAAAGCCAAAGTCAATAAAACAGGGAGCGGTGGGAGAGGTGGTTCTCCTCTGTTGGCAGATTACACTGCTCATGGACTATTTAAAAACGTCAGAGGCTTTGGGCAAATTAAGTCTGAATTATCTACAAGTGCAAACAGCTGCTAGGATTTTTTTTTTTTTTTAAGTTCTCTCTCTCCTCAGCCACTCTTCCTGGGTGTTTTGGACTCTCCAGTTTTGTCCCTCTGCATTCAAAGAGCAAGAGAAACTAATGAGCATAATCATGGCTGATAAGCTTGCAGACAGTGCTGCTATTACCGCTAACGTAACAAAAAGGGAAAACGGTTTGCAGCAACATGGATGGACATGGGGATCGTCATTCTAAGTGAAGCAAGCCAGAAAGAGAAAGAAAAATGCCACATGATATCACTTATATGTGAAATCTGAAAAAAACAAAAAGAAGACAAACGAACTTATTTACAAAACTGAAACAGACTCATAGAAAACAAACTTACGGTTACGGTGGGTGAAGGGGATGGGAAGGAATAAATTGGGAGTCTGAGATTTGCAGATAGTAACTACTAGATATAAAACAGATAAACAGCGGGTTTATATTGTATAGCACAGGGAACTGTATTCAGTATCTTCTAGTAACTTACGGTGAAAAAGAGTATGAAAACAAATGTATGTTCATGTATCACTGAAGCATTGTGCTGTACACCAAACTGACACAATACTGTAATCTGACTATACTTCAATAAATATATACATATATAAGGAAAAACTGTTTAAATAAAACTATGTATAAAAATATGCAACCTGCATTTCACTGTTGGGTTCAGAATTTTTTCCGAAAAAAAAATGGATCCTACAAAGTTAGTTAAAAGCTGCTCTCAAATGAAGATTAAAAATTTAACATAAACCAATGAGAAAACAAATTTTACCATATAAACTTCATTTGGCCTAACTATTCACTCATCTACTCAGAAACACATCAACTCAGCGCGGGCATAGACCAATGTGGACTGTGAAAAGCAAGAGAAACATCAAAATAGGAACCTATGCTTCACCCTATGAACCAAACAAAAATGAAGTGGGAAAAAAAGCTGACTTCAGTACATTTGTATTCTGGTATTTAAACAAAGAAATTTTTTTTTTAAATCTTCCTACTTTCTGACTCCACTTTCTTACTTTCCATTCCAATCTTGTTTCCATCCCTCCTTTTATCGGAGTCTCCCATGGTCATCGTGTTAGATCTGACCATCACCAGCCACCCAGTCGTTGACGTAAAAAGCCTTAAAGCCTCCGCTTTGCTCACCGCTAATGCAACAGCAAGTCCTGTCAATTTCTCCTCCCAATCATCTACGGAAGTTTTGTATTTCTTTTCATTTTTCCCTAAGACCATCGCAGGCCAATACATACAACATATTTGGCCGGGACTGCTGCTACCATCTCAGGATCCCTCTACAACACTACCACTGCTGCTAGGGGTGTAAAGGAGTAAGTCGCATCATATGACGTCACTGATCTCTCAGAAAGCCTCCACAGGTTTAAGTCCAGATACTTTCTTATCATAGCCTTCAAGGCCCTGCAGCATCGAGGTTCTGCCTACTCCTTACATCCTTCCTTAAGGATCTCCTCCGCTCTCTGGCCCTCATTCCAACCAAGCAGCCCAAGCACCTGCGCTTGGACAGCCTAGCGGACTTTCCTTACCTCCTTACAGGCCTGTTTCCTCTGGTCCTCAGAGGACACTTCCCCCCAGAGCTCCTCCCTGACCACTCCATCTAAATGGTCCTATTTACCATCTACCTACGACTCTGCTTATTTTCTTCTTAATGTGTATCACGGTCTGTAAAAGTGTGTTTGGGGGAGAGCTGTCTTCTTCCTTCCACCACTGGGACACAAGCTGTCTTGCTGGTCCTGAACACCGGTTTCCCAGGGCCTAGACCAAGACTCGACGTACAGAGAGCGCGCAGCAACCGTCTGTTTCCTCCTGAAGTCTCCAACGGCGGCACGTCTACGCCTGGACTGCGGAAGGAATTGTCTGGGTTCGACCCGGACTCGGTCCCCACCACCAGCCGAGGGGCCGTCTGCTCCCCTCCCCTGAGGCCCGCCTAAGTGTCTTCTCCATTTCTGACTCTCCAAAGCTTGGAAGCCACTTCTCCTGACGCCTGGAGTTTTCACCTCCATAAACGGAGGGGACGGGCTAAAACCAACGACCGTTCCCTCCAGAACGGCAGCTGAGTGAGAGCCCCGAAGCCAGGGCCGCACGGGCGTCCCGCGGCCGGGGTGCGAGGGGCAGAGGGCGCGGGAGTCACCGGCACGGGGACCCCGCGGGCGTCTGGGGCCTCTCCAGGCTGCGCTACAGACATTTCAGGGGCCCCGCCCAGAGGGACGGGGGAGGGCGGCGGCGAAGAGGCCACGCGTCAGGACAGCGCGCGGCAGCCACCGTCGGACCCGAGCTCGAACCCTCGCCCCGGGGGCGGATCGGCGCCGGCGTTCCCGGCTCGTTCCCGGCTCGCTCCCGCCCGGCCGCCGCGCCGCAACCCCCACTCCCGCGCGTACCTGCGGGGTCGAGCGCCATCTCCGCGGCGGGGAGGAGCAGCCCGGCGGCCTCCCGCACAGGGGGCGGGGCGGGGCGGAGCCGCACGTGCGGCGGGGCGGCCCGCGGGAGGAGGAGGAGCTCGGCGCCCTCCGCAAGCCGGGCGGCCTGGGCCGCTTTCACTTTCCGGTCGCTACTTCCGCCGCGCACTGCGCCTGCGCCCCTGGCCCCGCCCCCGAGACCAGAGCGGGAGCGCTTGAACGCGGGAAGGATGGGAAGGGGGCGTGGCTGCGAGCCCTGGGCGGGGCTGTCTCGGGCTGCGCAGGCGCGTTGGGGCCGGGTGAGTGCCCGCAGGCCGACCCTGCGGGAATGCGCGCCCCGCGGCGACTCGGTGTAAGTCCAAGCCTCTCCCCCACCCCCGCCTTGGAACCTAATGAACCAGCCTGCTCCTTTACCTTTTTCTTCCTTAACGTTCATTCATTCATAAGTGTCTATTTCATGGCCACCGGTTCCAGGCACGGTCCAGAATGCCGGGGGAAATAACTCGGTGAAAATGAGGTCCCGAGGGCTGGAGAAGCGCGGTACGGGCGAGGGAGCCCGATGCGAGCAGCACGCTGCCAGGTGTGCTGAGGGGTCCTACCTAGAGCAGGTAGCCTGCGTGCAGGGCCTTATTCCTCCCCCGAGGTTACAGCTAGAAAGTGGCGCTGGGGGCACCTGCCTTGTGAGCCAACACCCTCAGGGCGCACGTCCGACCTGGGTGATGCTGCAAATGCCCATCTGTCCACTACAGCCGTGTGTCTGTGAGGAAAATGAAGGGAGGGGGCAGGACCCCTCAAGAACCCCAGCTGCCCTCTTCTCAGCGGAAGAAACTTTCCGGGTAGCAGTTATGCCCGCATCCAGCCTTCAGAAATGCCCCCTCCCCAACCCGTCCTATCCGCCTTTAGCTGGCTGGGGCCTCCAAAGGGTGAGGCGCCGATGGGGGACAGGTGGGACAGATGTTAGAAAAACAAGGAGCAGCTGCTTCTTCCCTGCGAGGGATTTAAGGCTTTCAGAATGATCCCCTCCCCACCGACTTGCGGGCCCTCCTCCCCTGCTGCCGCTTCCGCCTGGTCAGTTGGCAGGGAAGCTGACGCGGTTGAGCAGGGCTGGGAAAGTGGGTCTCCGCTCAGCAGGTCTTCCGTTTAAGGGCCTATCTGGGCATAACGGCCCTTATTACAGCTGTAGTTTGAGATGCCAAGGTGGAGAATTAATGTTTCACTCAGCCAGGCAGGAAATCAGGTCCTTCTCTCTGTATGGTTTATAAATGTGTTTAGAAACACACTAAATTCATTTTGGAGGTGAAGGATTTAATTTAGAAAGTTAAGTCTTTTTGAAGAGTGGGGCATAAAAACACAAGTCAGACACACACAAGTAATTAAATCTTCTGTATACAAAAGGGCGTCATGGTAAAAGGGGAAACTTGGAGAGCTTTAGCCAGACACCTAGGTTACTCCACCTGAATGTTGCTTCGCGACCTATTAGCTTTCTAACTTGGGTAAGTTGCAACGTTTTTCTGGACTTTAGTTTCTAATTTGCAAAGCTCTGGAGAGAAACAAATGTGATATCATCTAATACTGTTTCAGTCATTGAAGGACCACTTCTACAGTTTCTGCCATAACTGAGTATCACTTGAACTATTATTATTTAATTTTTTTTTATTTAAAGCAACTCACTTAGAAAAGGCGGGTGGTGTGGAGAAAAAGGAACCCTCCCACACTGCTGGTGGGAATGTAGTTTGGTGCAGCCATTATGGAAAACAGTGTGGGGATTCCTCAAAAAACTAAAAATAGACCCACCATATGATCCAGCAATCCCACTCCTGGGCATATATCTGGAGAGAACTCTAATTCAAAAAGATAACATGCACCCCAATGTTCGTAGCAGCACTATTTACAAAAGCTAAGACACGGAAACCACCTCAATGTCCATTGACAAGAGGACTGGATAAAGAAGTTGTGGTATATTTATACAATGGAATACTACTCAGCCATAAAAAGGATAAAATAATGCCATTTTGCAGCAACATGGATGATCTGGAGATCATCATTTTAAGTGAAGTAAGCCAGAAAGAGAAAGAAAAATACCGTATGTTGTCACTTATATGTGGAATCTAAAAAGAAAGGAAGGAAGGAAAAAAGAGAAAGAAAGAAAAGAAAAGAAAGAAAGAAAGAAAAGAAAAGAAAAGACACTAACTTATCTACAAAGCAGAAAGTCTCACATAGTAAACTTATGGTTATGGGAGGAAGGAGGTGGGAAGGGATAAATTGGGAGTTCGAGATTTGCAAATACTACTATATATAAAATAGATTAAAAAACAGATTTCTTCTGTAGTGCACAGGGAACTATTTTCAATATCTTGTAGTAACCTATAATGAAAGCATATATATATGCATAAGTATGACAAACATAATGCTGTACGCCAGAAATTAACACACTGTAATGGACTGTACTTCAATCAAATGGGAATTATGTCCATAAGAATTAAAATAAAATAAAATAAAATAGAAAAAAGAAAACTTCCATGGACACTATCTACTCTAGCCTTACCCTAAGCAAGATATCTGTAAAATCATAGGTTTTGTGTGCCCCGTAAAACAGACTGCCAGACTATCACATTCAGAGAAGCCCAGGGAAAACCAGTACTTCAGTGTCTGGGACCTAAGAGTGTCTTCCTCTCCTCCCTCATATGAAACTAGGTCATTTGAGGGTGAAGTCTTTACAATCAACCTGGGAAAGAGATGTCATTTTTTCAAAAGTTAAAATCAGAAATTTAATTGGCAATTCAAAACAGCAGAAATGTCCCAAGCAATCGTGCCATGAATAGACAGTTTGGGGGCACTCACTGCATTGAATGAGGGGCTATTGTTATCCAGCCGTGATCTCGAGGATGAGACAACATCTGGAACGTAATGGCCACCCTGGTACCTGTCACAGAGGATGGGATGCCAAGGTGATGAGCAGAGATGCCAAAGATGAGGACGGGGAGGGTATAGCTCAAGTGGTAGAGCACATGCTTAGCATACACAAGGTCCTAGGTTCAATCCCCAATACCTCCTCCAAAAATGAATAAATAAACCTAATTACCTCCCGCCAAAATGAAGACAAACTAGGGTTTGCCTTGAAAGATAAGTGGTGTGCGTTGAGGAGGCCTGGCGTGCTGGAAGAATGTGCAAACGTGACTGGGATCTGAGCTCTTTTTGAAGGACAATGGGACTGGAAAAGGTGCTTCCGTAAGGGGTGGAGGAGGCTCACGAGCAAGAGCACAGGGCTGGGTTGGTGCTGGGTTGGGTGGGGGTGGGGGTGGGCGTGGGCGTGGGGGTGGGGGGAGCTCGGGGCTGCACTGCATTGGAGGGCAATGCCTGAAACCCCGTGCATGCATTCAACATTGGGGAAGCTAGGATGGTTATAAAAAAGGCTGAAAATGTTAGAAAAGCCAGCTTCCCAAAGCCTCGACCATTGGATTGCGGACTGTTTGACTGCTCTAAGCAGCCAAAGACTAACAAGTAGAAAAACAGCGCTGTGGTCAAAGTGATGTGCTTCAAAGACGTCGTGTTGGATAGATTTAGGTGGGGCGGAGAGGGCAGGGAGGTACGCAGAACAGTCAGGAGGCTATCAGTCGTTAAGGCAGAATGAGACAAGAATTTGAATTTGGGTAAGTGAAGATGTAAAAAGGAAGTGGATGTGAGAGTCATGGAAAAGGAAGACGCTATACTGCATAACTGTACTTAGTAGGCAAGGAGTCAAAGACTCCTACGCGATCCGACTCTTTGACAAACAGATGAATGAGAAAGTCATGGCAATTTATGCCGCAAATGATGTGCCCTTGAGCCTCATTCCTGGGGAGCAATACTGAGACAGAGATCAGTCAGGAGATGCAGTAACCCAAGGGACCAAGGACAGGGGCTGAACCCCGGCAGAGCTCGTAAGGTATTTAGTAGACAGACTAAACATGTGTGTATACATATATATGTATGTATGGATACATATCTCTTTATTTTTCAGTCGAATATCCCAGGAATGTGCAATTATAAACACATACCTTGTTTATCAAGTCGATTCTGCCTGGACCTAACATTCCTTTTTGCTCCAAGCTGACAGCCAGTTATTTTTTTGGAATTGTGATGGTTAGCCAGCCCTGGCCTGCGTCCATCCCTGCCTAGCATCAGAATTGAAGACCGTACCTTTTAACCCACTGGTAGCTCTGCTCTGCCTAATCTTTGAACCAGTGAGAATTCAGTTTGGAAGAATATTAGGAGCCCCATCCCTACCAGTGGATGGACTTTGGAACTAGCTCTTGGCTAGAAAATCTCTATCTGCGGGGCCCTGGTGACCCTGTCTGCTTTCTGAGCTGGGATTTAGCCCTCGGGCCCCCATGCCCTGGGCATGAGTCCAGGTTGACACTTGTATTAGTTTGCTAGGGTGGCCATTGCTGGGTGACATAAACAATAGAATATTTATATTCTTATGACTGAAGGCTGGAAGTACAGGGTGCTGGCAGGTCTGGCTTCTTCTGAGACCTCTCCTCCTGGCTCGTGGATAGCTGTCTTCTCCGTCTCTTCCCCTGGTCTTCTCTTAATGCATGTCTGTATCCAGATCTCCTTTACTTATAAAGAGCCTAGTCGTGTTGGGTTAGGGCCAACCCTAATGACCTCATTTTAACTTAGTTACCTATTTAAATACTCCATCACCAAATAAAGTCACATTCAGAGGTACTGGGGCTCAGGACTTCAACATCTGAATTTGGGGGGACACAATTCAGCCTGTAATGACATTCTACCTCTTACAAGAACTAGGACCCTTCCCTGAATCCCAGATTACTTGGCGGGAGCCCTGACAAGCTGCCTAACGTTAGCTTCTCCCCAGAGGAATATACTTTGCCCCTGTTTTCCTGGTGCTTCAGACTACCTAGCCCCTTCAGTCAGCTCCTGCCTGCGCCTCACTGCCCACATCCCAGCAATCGCAGCATCCACACAACATATCTTTATTTCTTGTGCAACCACATGGTCACGACTCTTAGTCCAAGACCTACTCACGTTTGCAGAGATGATGAGAGCTCTCTCACTCACTCTGGTCCCTGGCCCTTACTCCACCCGTACATTCTCTCTGATTCATCTCACCCACGATAGCAAATATGATCATAAAGTTGTCCTATAAAATCCATCAGTGGTTCCCCATGCAAATAAAACCCTTTCCTTTAGCAAGGCTCCCAAAACCCTTTATAAACTAGTCCCTGCTACTCTGTTAGCCTTTCATAACCATTCCTGTAATCTGCAACTTCTACTCTGTAAACTGACTTGCAATAGTGTATCAAAGGATCTGTGAGAGTTTTTGTGCACTATCCCAGGAAAACGGGTAAGATTCTATATTGAAAATCAAAATTTGAAACTGATGGCAAAAGAGGGTGTAGTGAAAAGAGACAGCCTTTGGAACTAAACAGAACTAAAAATTTTTTTTGAAGAGTAGTCAGTTATGTGTCAATTTCTGGGTTACAGCATCATGTCCCCATCATACACATAAATACATATATTTGCTTTCATATTCTTTTTCATTATAGGTTACTACAAGATATTGAATATAGTTCCCTATGCTGTACAGTAGGACCTTGCTTTTTTAAATCTATTTTATATAGGAGTTAGTATCTGTAAATCTGGAACTCCCAATTTATCCCTTCCTACCCAGACTCACAGACACAGAACTAAATTCAAATTGCTTTTCTCCTTCTTTTACTTTTAAAATTTTTTCTTGACATATGAATTATATACCAAAAAGGACACAGATATTTGTGCAGCTGAGTGAGTATTTATATATGTGCATACTTTTGAACGACCATCCAGGTCAAGATGGAAAACATTTCTAGTCGTCCAGAGGTGCCCTGAGACCCTCCTCAGAGCCAAACCTCACCCCCACAAAAGTAACTACTCTCCGGTCTTCTATGAGAATTTATGAGTTCTGCCTGCTTTTGAGCTTCATATAAATGTACTAGGATAGGGTGTAGTGTTTTACATCTAGCTTTTGTTCAACTCAATAGCAGAGACTCATTCACGTTGTTGAAAGGACCTGTATGTCTACCTTCCTACCTCTAATTTCCATTTACTAAGTCACTTCTCCTCTTGAGCCTCAGTTCCCTCAACAACACCGTCCCTGCCTTGTTACTACGATGAACATTTTTTACTTTTAGAAGACTTGTCTTTTGAACTATCATCACACAATATTCATTTTTTTGGGGTTTTGTTTTTGTTTTTTTGATAAAGTAGTTCAGAGCTGCCCTGCCTTTGGGACTGAAATCTAGGTAATAGGAACAGTATGTTCAAATCAGGATTCTGTGAAATACCCTTCAAAGGAGATTTAACAGCGGGGCCCTATCACTTATCAGGTGAGGAAAAAAAAGTGTGAAAAAATCACCTCTCACCTCTGCAGCAGGCTTTCTCTATTTTATGTTTGTTTTTACTGTGTACTGTTTTCTGGATGGTCTCCTATGAGACAGACTCCAATTTTCTCTGGGGTCGGAGACTCTCATTCCTAAAAAATACAATAATGATAAAGATCATGGTGACACCACAGCATGACTCGCACTGGAGTTCCCCTCCCTCGGCTCCTGCAGATGCTATGACCCTTTGCAGAATTTCTCCCAGGAGCTGAAAAAAAATGACAAACAAAAAGCAGGAGAGCTTTTTGCTGTCCCGTGCGTCTGAAATACAGTGATGTTCTAGTTAGCTGCCCTGGCCACATCGCAGGGATCTTTTCCTTATGGGGAAGGAATAAGTGGTGAGAACTTCAGTGACTTACACCAAATGTCTCTGCATGGTTAACCTGACAGGGGACAAACTTGATGAATTCATTATCCACTCCTTCCCCAAACTGGAGAGCCTACACATATATGTGCCATTCACCGAGCTAACTCCTGGGGAAACAAGAATAAATGAAGCCCCTACCCTCAAGGAACTTAGGGTCTAGAGGGAGAGAGACAAACACATAATACAAATAATTACAGTCCAACATGAGAGGAGATGCTGTGGGAGCCTGGAGGAGGGAGAAATTAGTTTAATTCCAGAAAACTTTATATACAAATGCTTATATCTAAATAAGTCTTAAAGAGTGATTAGGCATCCATCAAGAAAAAGCCAAATAGAGTCCCGATTGACAATGTTTTACTGAGTAGAGTAGACGTTGGATAAACCTCATGAACTACAAATCTGGTTGAAGTGGCTGGATTTGGCCACCACGATTTGGAGCCGAGGGGAAAGACGCAAGGGGGAAAAACTCAAGTGTTGAGAACTGCAGTCAAGCTTCAATGCTCTCTCACCAGTGATACGCTCAGACAGAGAAGTCCCATGGGAGATCGTACCAGCAACAGGGCTGAATGGGAAGCAATGGAAATGGGACCCAGGGTCTGCCTTCTTAACTTCTCTGGTGCCGCTTGAATGCCCTCACCCTCTCGCTAACCATGAAATTGTCCCTAATGATGCAAAAGGCCATTGGAAATACCTAAAAATCCGGGCACAGAAACACAGGCTCCTGTCTACGGGATGACTCCAGTCCACTATTTTTTTAAATTTTTGGAGGTGAGGATTAGGTTTACTTATTTATTTTAACTGGGGATTGAACCCAGGACCTCGTGCATGCTAAGCACTTGCTCTACGCTGAGCTGTACCCTCCCCCTTCCCTGTCCACTATTTGCCTCTTCTTTTTCTGTTGTGAGCTGTGCCTGCCTCCCACACTTTATTTTACTGTTTATCTATTGCTGAAGTTTCAGGATGTCTCTGATTTTTCTTTTAAAATTAACACGGAGGTAAATTTTCTAAAAATCAAGCTTTCATCTCTACTTCTGTTTATTTCTGAAGGCTAAGTCCTAGAAGTGGAATTATTGTGTCAATTACTGTGGATAAGTTGTCAACCACAGGGAAAGTCATTTTAAGTATATTTGCTAATTTGAAACAAACGGGCATATTGTTACAACTTATTTTTATTAGTACTGATACGTATTTGTGTGCTTAACAGCCTTTTAATTGTCCGTCTATGAATTTTCTATGTTCCTTCCCATTTAAACTTAGGTTATCACTGTTTTTCTTACTGATTAATACTGATTAATATTAACTTCTCTATCTAATTTGTGGCATTCATTTATTATAATTGTTGTTCTTCTTTTACTTTTATTAATAATAACTTGACAGACTTACACACATATGGAATATTTTTTCTTTGTCGTCTATCCCATGATTTAATTCTCAGTGAGAGATACCTCACCCTATCATTTATATTTCTTCTGTTTCCTGGTTTTTAAAAAACATATTCCAAAAAATTTTTTTCAATATGAAAATGAATATATGTATGTATGTGCATGACTGGGACATTGTGCTGTACACCAGAAGCTGACACATTGTAACTGACTGTACTTCAATAAAAAATTTAAAAATTAAAAAAAAGTTTCCTATTTTACATCTATTTCTTTCCTTCCTATTTACTTCATTTTATTACAGTAGGAACTGAGTATCTACCTTGACTTTTTTTCCCAAATAATTAACCCATTTTTCTATCACTCTTTTCCCAGAAGTATTTACTTAATAACCTATCCTTTCCTTTTCAGTTCTTTCTTCTGTAGGATCTACTTCGAGGCTATTTATCCTGTCCAGCTCTCTACCTATTTCTGTCTTTTTCTGTCATAGTCTTTTTACTTTCAACTAATTCTTAAGCTCTGGACAGGTAACACCAAAGGTACAAGGATGGTTTCATCTCTTCCAGTCTCAGGCCATGTCTCAGCACACTTGACCTTTGGACTTACTAAGCCTCAAGACAAGATATGCAACTGGCTGATGTCAGGACAATGAGCATGTGACCTGCCTGTCCATCCTGTTTCCATGTCCTGCTGGCTCCTAGTCTGGGAGCAGACAGGTGAAGAATGGAGCCCAGAGCCCCCTCCTCAGGTTCAGCTAAAGAATCCCGACTTCCCATCCCAGCTTTCAGAGCATGTTTATTTCCTACAAACCTGCCCCTTTGGGCTGGGTCCCTGGGAAGCCACTTCTGAGGTGGAGATCAGCACACAGGGAGTTTCCTGGGGAGTGCTCTGGGGGTCACACGTTTGAAGAAAGAAGGGAGAGAACCAGGATTAGGCAGACAGAGAAGCTTGAGCTGTGATGTAATGCAGTCCTAACAAGACTTCGGCCAGCTCCGTGAGCACGTCTGAGCCTGGGAGGGCCCCTCAGAATTGCCCTGAATTGGAGCAGGGGGCTGTTCCTGCAGGGGCCAGCCATTTCTGGGTGGCTGCCCCAGGAAGGGGCACGGCCCTGGGTGAGGACCTCTCTTTAACAGAAGCGGAAGCACTAATCACAATTACAAATTAGCATGAATGTATGAGATTCGCCCACGACTGTCTGTCCCTCTTTCTGTTGTAAGATGCAGGAGGTAAAGGACCGTGTCTGATTTTAACTCCAGTTGTCACGACAGAGTATAATCTTTTTTCTTTAGTCCCTGGCACATACAACATACTCGAGAAACAGTTGCTGAATAAGTCAACCAAGGGGCAATATTACACTCGTCCGTATTTCACAATGAAGAGCGTAAGTGACAGCTAGGAAGTGGCAGAGCTCAGATTAAAATCCACCTCTCTGGTTCCAGAGGCCGTATTCTTTCCACTGTGACCGTGCCTTAGTCAGCTCAGGCTGCAAAAACAAAACCACAGGGGGGCTTAGACAGCAGAAGCGTGTATTCTTACAGGCCTGGCAGCTGGAACGCCATGATCAAGGTGCCGCCAGGGTTGGTTTCTGGTGGGACCTCTCTTCCGGGTTGGGGTGTGGGGACGCCTTCAGGTGTGTCCTCACCTGGCCTCCTCCCTGGGCACAGAGCAGAGGGAGAAGAGGGGTAAATTATTCCCGGTGTGTCTCCCTGTTTTTGCGAGCACACCAGTCCTATCAGATTAAGGCCCCAGCCCCCGACCTCATTTACGCTGTGTTGCCCCCTTTTAGGCCCTGCCTCCAACTGCAGTCAGGTTGGGGGCGTCAACATACGAACTTGGGACACAGTTCAGTCCACAACCGATCGCTTTCCAGGGTTTACTGTAAAGACACAAAGATTTGGAGGAGCCTACCCTAGGCAGGTCTGTCGGCTTTCCAGAGTCTTAAAGGATTGCGCTTCATTTCTCTAATCCAGTAAGAGAGAAGGGGAAGAGAGAGAAATCTTGACGTAAAAGGTCTCAGAAACTTTGAAGATGGACAGTAGCCCCTCCACCCGGGGCTTGCTGGTGCCCGCCCTCACTGGTGACTCCAAACTGCAGCCAGACCTTATTATTCTTACTAATCACCGCATCGAATTCTGACCCACATTTTCCCATTCAAGGCACTCGACCCTCGGCTTCGATTTTCTGGTCTTCGGCAGAGGCCATCGGTCTAGTCCAGCCTCCGTCCTCAGGCTGACTGTCTTAAGAGGAGAGTGGGACGCGGAGCCCACTTCCGGCCCAGCCCGTGTGCCCCCTGCTCCGCGCAGCCTCCCTTCCCGCCTCACTCTGGTGGTGCCAGTTCCACAACCTCGGTTCACATTTCTGCTTTATGTGAGCGCCTTATTTGTTTTCAAACCTTTCTCCTTCCCTAGGCTGTGGGGCTTGCCCAGACAGGGGCCAGGACTCACTTACGTAATTCTTATTTTAACTTTTTTTTTTTTCAAATGGAGGGACTGGGGATTGAACCCATGACCCTGTGCATGCTAAGCATACGCTCTACCACTGAGCTATACCCTCCCCCTTCACACTTACGTATTTCTGCTGAGTCATAGGGTCTCCTGCAAGGAGCCCTGCTTGCTATCTGTTGAATCCGTGTTTTCCTTTTTTTTTTTTTCCAAGAAATAAAATTGTTTCATTTTAAGAATGTTTTCAATTAAAAATGTAGATAAGTGGTAATTCAGTTTCAGTTTTTATTTTTTGAATTTGTGTTTAATTTAAAGTTCATTCAGTGGGGAGGGTTCATAGTATTATTTACAATAGCTAAGACACGGGACCAACCTATGTGTTCACCAATGGATGAATGGGTAAAGTGGTGGTGTATATTTACAATGGAATATTATTCAGCCATAAAAAATGAAGAAATCTTACCATTCACAACAACATGGATGGACCTCAAAGGCATCATGCTAAGTGAAATAAGCCAGACAGATCTCACTAATATGAGGAATCTTAAAAAAACAAGAAAGCAAGATTATAGAAATAGAGATCATACTTATGGTGACCACAGATGGAAGATGGGGGCAGGGTGAACTGGATGAAGTGGTCGGAAGGTGCAAACTTCCAGTGACAAGATAACTAAGTACTAGGGATGTCATGTACCACATAATGACTATAGCTAACAGTGCTGTATGATTCATGTGAAGTTGCTTAGAGTATAAATCCTAGGAGTTCACATCACAATGAGAAATTTTTTCCTTTTTTCCCCCTTTCTTGTATTGCATCTTGTATTGTATGAGAAGATGGATGTTAACTGAACTAATTGTGGTAATCATTTCACAATATATGTAAATCACACCATCATGCTGTACACCTTAGACTTAGACAGTGATGTGTGTCAATTATTTCTCAATAAAACTGGAAAAAATGCTTAGTTAGGGAAGAATCTGAAATTTGCTTCATTCTTTTTTGAAGACTCATGTAATTAAAAAGTTGAGAATCTGCTTAGATGTTTGAGGACCACAGATTACACTGAACAATCCACCCTTAAAAATGAGAGAACGTTATCATCATAAAGAGCTCTGCCTTGCAGTCATTTCTGTAATTCTGTCTAACATTCATATTGTCATTTGATTAGTTAATCATCCATTTTCAAAGGTGTGAATGTGTTTTCACACTTCTGCTAAGACAGTGCTAACTATGAAACTATAGATAGCAATAGAGATTAATTATCTATTGCACAAGTTCCCACACCTTGTGCTTACCAGACAGAGGAAGAGAGAGCGCATGTCTTAATACAGGTGTGATTTCAAAAACTGGAAAAAAAAAATACTTAGTCAAATGAGTTCAAGGAGTACTTTCAATTGACCTATCTTTAAAACATTAACCACATTTACACTTTTAATTTTATTTCGTAAAACAATGGATCCTTTATCTATAACAAGATTTGTTTCCTGAGTGGATTGATTCATACCTTCTGTTTTAAATGAGTGAATGAAGTAGAGGCTTTTTATAAATGAATTCGTCTTGCATAGAATTAGAAAAAGGAACAGAAATTCTTTATCAGATTTTAAATATATCCGTAACTTCAGAAAGACAAAACCATAAACTTTAGACTTGTCTTCTGAAATTGAGCTCTCTGAGCATGCTAGTAACTCAAAATAACAACAAGAACTATTACTATAATTATAAAAGTTGATTCTGCAGCTACTCTCTGACCCTAATGAGGAGACCTGTTTTTTTTTTCCTTGTGATGAGAACTTTTTTTTATTATTATTATTTTTACTGGGGAGACCTGTTAATTTAGAGTCTGGTCCCATCTCCTTGGGGACTTGATTTTTCTATCTCAGGGAGTTGTGAGCTTTGATGTGCAGAGTATCATCACTGAAAAGAGGGACTGAGGGATAGAAATTTATCTGTAAACCCATTCTCTTTAGAAGTATAAGTCAGTATTGACACATATCAATGCCCTTCCAGTTTTCTGTTCACCATTTCTAAGTAACATTTATAATATCTAAGCTTCAACAATAAAATAAAATAATTTTGGTTAACAGTACTTTCTTTGTGTGTGTTTTTTGTTTGTTTGTTTGTTTATTATACCTTACAAATAATTTCTTTGCAACAGGATTCTTATAGGAACAGGGATGAATAATACTAAATATTTATAATATTATGCCTAATATTTACTACACACTAGACATTCAACTGAGCACTTTAAAATCTCAGTTAAATCACCACATATAATTATGAGGTATAACCAATAAGGCAAAGAAAATACAGAAATGTTAAATAATGTACTTAAGACTACATAACACTGAAAAGGCTTATAACTAAAAAGTAGAACATGGTTATTTGCTAGTTGGATGAAGAACAGTGACATTACAGTGATTCTTGTCAGTCTTCAAATGACATCTACTTTCGTACCATATGTGCTGTCAAGTCTCCCCAGTGAACCATCCTTCTGGCTTCCTTCCCAGGTCCTGTGACTTACTCAGAGCTATTAGAATGTGGCGGAAGTGGCATATTGTGTGTCTTCCAAGACCAGGTCAGAAGGAGCTTAGCATCTTCCGCTTTGGTCCCTTGGAACGCAGTCTCTGGGAGACCTGATGTCTGCCCTTTCTAAGTAGTTGGATGTTCTGAGACCATCCTGCTGGAGAGGGCATGTGTGGACACTGCAGTTAAGCCCAGACTTCCAGACAATCTCACCAAAGTGCGGCAGACATGGGACGAGGCTGACTTGGACTCTCCAAATCAATCCATTCGCCACAGCTGAATACCACTGAGTGACGTCAGTCAGTGTCACGTGGAGCGGAAGAATCACTCTGGAGAGCCCTGCCCCACAAAATAATGAGTATAATTACGTGACTCCTGTTTGAAGCCATCACATGTCGATGTGATTTCTCGTGCATCCAATGGTGCCTGGAGAGGGGTGCTCCCTAAGAAAACTCTTAAGTATGTGGCACTGGCTTTGGGATGGGCAGTGGGTGGATGCTGGTCAGGCTTTAAGAATACTGTAAATGTAAATTCAAAGCCCTCAGGAGGCCACTGCTAAGGATGTCTACGTCAGTGACAGAAGGGGTATGTGAAGATGAGCAACAAGCAGTCCTTGTTACGTGGTGGCACATAGTTAGGCAATATCGTTGCCTGTAGAGACTTGGAAAACAAGTCACCCATGGGCTTGGCTGTGGAGATTTCCAGGCGGGATGCAGGAAGTGCCGGGCTTCTCCTGATTATGATAACTTAGCAGGAGAAAGAGATGAAATAAGGAATGGCTAAGTACTTGAGTCAATTTAGAGGAACCATAAGTTATCCAGGACTCGCTGGGCTTGAAAATAAAACTCTTCTCCATCCCCAGTGACTCCCAGTAAAAGATTTTGAAAATAATAAATGGCAAGACCAAATCCAGAGCATCAGTGGAACATGGCCTCGGGGTAAATATCTCAAGTATGTAGCTGTAAGATGCTGTGTTAGGATCTCAGAAAGATTTAAGGGAAGACTTTTATAGACGCCCCCCTCAACTAAGTAATAAAGCTTTTAAGAATTTTAAAGGTTTTGTCCCATCCCAGCCTTACACGTGGCCCAGATGTAGAAAGGATTGTCTCAGAAAGAAATGTGGGTGTGGCTTTGTTTATTGGAGTTTATTATAAACTGATGTAAGAAACCCACAAAATTGTTAAAGGAATCAAACTGGTGTAGAATGAAAGAGACAGAGATAGTATGAAAAATTAATTTATATAAGCAGAAAGCAGCTTAAGAGAGCTACCTTGCTGCAAGCACAGACTTTTTTTTTTTATGGGAGACAAATGATGATTCACGGGGAGGAATCAAGAGCTCAAAGGTCAAAGCCAAGATCCAAGGATAAACCACTCACAGGATGCAGAAGTGGGCCCGAATCAAGAGGTTGGTGGCCTGTGCCTGGTGAATTGCAGAGTCGCTACAGACCTCTGACTTCTGTGTACTTTCTGTCCCCTCTCATTTTGTGCGGGGCTGTCTGTATGGTTATCCAATCTCTGTCTCGTGTTTTAGGGTGAGAAACTTTTCTCCTTCATTCCTAGGTCTCAGGACCCACAGAACTGTACCTGGTGACCTGTACTCAGATGAAAACACATGCCCACTTGTAAAGAATGCTCGCAGTGTTTTCATTCATTCTATCTCAAAATGGAACAAGGCAAATGGCATTCAACAGTGAAAGAAGCCAGACATAAAAGACGCCTTACTGTTTGATGCCGTTTCGATTAAGTTCAAGAACATGCAAATTAAACTGACAACAGCAGTTGCAGGAGAGGCTGGCTCCCCCTAGGGGATGAGGAATTGACTGGAAAAGGTTGCAAGAAATTCTTCCAAGGTGATGGAATATTGTAAAGCTTGGTCTGGGTGATAGTTACATGGATGGATACATTGATTGTGCTATCCCATTAAGGTTTCTGTAGTTTTACTGTGTCAATTGTATCACAATTAAAAATAAGTAAATTGGCATTGTACTGGGACATCTGGGTGTGGGAGACACACGTGCACTGAGAAATTTCTCTTAGCGACGTGCTGTTCTCTGGGTCAGTCACTAGAACGGTTTAATAGGGTTTCCCCCTCTCCCTTTGTCCTGTGTATTACTCAGAAGGAACTTCTGAAGTACAGTCAGTTACAATGTGTCCATTTCTGGTGTCCAGCATCATGTCCCAGTCCTGCATATATATACATATATTTGTTTTCATATTCTTTTTCATTAAAGGTTATTACAAGGTATTGAATATAGTTCCCTGTGCTCTACAGAAGAAATTTGTTTTTTTTTAATTTTTTTATATATAGTGGCTAACATTTGCAAATCTCAAACTTTCAAATTTATCCCTCCCCACCTCCTTTCCCCTCGGTAACCATAATTTTGTTTACTGTGTCTGCAAGTCTGTTTCTCTTGAACCAGCCCAATTCTGGACTCCATCACTTCTCATCATCACTCTTATTTTACAGTCTTTCAGTGTCAGCAGTTCCCAAACCACAGTCTAACAGTTCATAAGCCATTAGAGTCATAGTTGTTTATGGCTCTCAAGGGCATCGTGCGGATTAACTGCCTTTATAGCACAATAGCTTTTATCACCAGGAGAAGTAACATGACCTTATATATTAGATTATATTTTGTTTTCAGCTGGGTAGTCTGAAGTTTTGTTTCTTTCCTTTTTTTCTTTTCTTCCTTTGCTTGAGATAAAGTCACTGCATATTGTGTGTTCCAAATTTAAACCTGACACCTCAATAGAAAACTGACAAACAGGAAATGACTGAGGGAAGAGGCTTTTCCCACCATGTTTGATACCATCACACAGACGCTGTTTGTAAAATCTTTTTCTTTTCTTTTTTCGGGGGCACAAACGGGTGGGATGGGAACAACATCAATTTATACACTTATCCCTTTGTACCTAAGTTAATTTAAAAAAGGGATTGGACAATAAATACCGTCTCTTCCAGGACTTGCTGTGTAATTTGGTCTGGATCAGCACATTCTCGCCTAAGATTTGGTCCAGATACTCAAATTTGCTCAACACCCTTTCCCTAAAGAGTTACAAACCAATAATGATAATAAAATGCAATGTGGCCCTTTGGGGGGCATTTTCCTTACCCATAGAGAAGAGTAATGGAGCATCTCTGGGTTCTTCATTCCCCATGAAGGAGGCCAGTCAGTGCACTTGGAATGGGAGGAGGCTGTCCTCTTGTTGACTCAACTGGTGAACTTCAAGCCAGTCCTTGGATATACAAATATTTCCATCACTTAAACAAAAGTGGGACTGGAAATAGACCATGGTTTAGGTGTGAAATTCAGGATGTTTCATAACTAGCCAAGTAGACCAACCCAGAATTAACTTTTCAAATCAGAATTTTTCTGATAAGGTTAGTACATGCTCCTTATAGAAATGGAAACTCGACAGAAGCATATTTTTAAAAAGGTAAAAGTCTTTCCCTGCCCTCTGCCTCTCACCTTCGGTCCCTTCCCTGACAAAGTCATCATCACCAACAGTTTGTGGGATCTAACCATCCGCACATGGTTCCCATTTAAATACAGCTTGTATCTATGGAACAGTTTCTCTTTCTTTCCCTGAATGAAGCTGTTACTACGCGCTGGAACCTACAATTTATTCTGTTCACTTAAAAATATAATGTGGATATGCCATCTTGTTACTAGTAATGATTTACTTCTTCAAAAATGTTGAAATAAAAAATTCAGTGGTTAATTTTTTTTAATGATTTTTTTACTTTTTACATATAACATCTTGCCTTTTAAAAATCATTTATTTATTTATTGTTCTATTACTTAATTATTTTCATTTTGGTGAGGGGTGAGTTTACTAATTTTTAGAGGTTTGTTTATTTTCAGAGGAGATACTGGGGGCTGAGCCCAGGACCCTGTGCATGCTAAGCATGCGCTCTATCGCCTGCGCTATACCCTCTGCCCAATAATGTGTTGTCTTGATAGAAATTAAAATATTCAGATGGGGCTTAAGTTCCTTTTAATTCTGCTTTGATTTCTGCTCCTACCCTCAATACCTCTCTAGGTCACCCCTGTTAGCAGCTTCGTAAAGGTCCTTCCAGACCATGTTCTTTGCATTTACACGCCACTATTTACAGAATCGCAATAATTTCTAGTATTGTTTTGCATGCATTTGCTTAGCTTAAATCATCTTCCGCTGTCTGTAACACTCTACCGTGTTCTCTTCCACTCAACAACTGTTCTGGAGACCAGTTCATGTTAATACATGCCAACCTAGCCCCGTGCTTTTAACTGCGACTACAGTCCATTTTGCTTAGTACCTCAATTATGAATGATTGTTTAGGTTGTTTCCTGCTTATAAATAATGCTATTAAACTCTTGTAACTTTAAATGTAGTTCCTTACATAATAATCATGCAAAACCTATAAATGTATTAATGCATTAAAAATGACACCTGCCGACTGAAATTTATAGGTGATGACTGGAAACTCGGGACATTTACTTAATGGAAAATAAAAACATGTCGTAAATATGTGACTTTGTCATAATTTTTTGACAATATCAAAATGCTTTCTTTTGCACAGGAACAAAGGGGGTTAGTAAAAGGGGAATTACTGGGTCACAGAAGGTGTGTACTTTTGTGTTTCAATAAATACCACTAACTTGGCCTCAAAGCTGCCTGTCCCAATTTCGGCTCCACTTTCAGCTGCTCTGCCCTCACATTGTCAGTGGCACCTGATATTGTCAAGTTAAAACGTTTCTATTAATCCGGGAGGTGAAGAATGTTACTTAATTGACTGCAATTTGCACTTTCCTGATTACTACTGAGGGTTATGGTTGTATTTTTATTTCTGTAAATGACTTGTTTATGTTCCTTGTCTGTCTTTCTCTCTTGTGGTTTATCTTTGGTTATTGATGTGTAGAAATGGTTTGTATAATTTGGATATTGATCCATGTTGTATTTACACGTTACAAATATTTCCTCCAAATTTGTCACTTCTCTTTGAACTTTGTTCATGGTATTTTGTAACAGAGATTTATTTAAATTTTGATCTTGTCAAATTTATTGGCGAGGTCATGGGTATACATCTTCTAAACTTTCTTTACTAGCACTTAAAGTATCAGTGTTATTAGCTTTGATGGTTAACTTTATGTGGCAACTTGATGGGGCCATGAGACGCCCAGAGAGCTGGTTAAACGTTATTTCCAGGTGAGTCTGTGAGGATGTTTCTGGAAAAGATTTGATGAACGGAGTAGAGCAAAGAGCGCTCCCGATGTTGGGTGGACATCAACCAATCCACTGAGAGCCTGAATCACACAAAAATGTGGGGAAGGCTGAGTTAACCGGGTTTGACTGCTGATCTGGGACCTCAACTGCTCTTGGTTCCAGGCCTTCTGTTCTGGACTGCAGTCTATACCATCAGCTGTCTGACTCTCAAGTCTCTGAACTCCACCACCAGCTTTCCTGGGCCTCCAACTTGCAGGTGGCAGACAGACAGTGGGACTTCTCAGCCTCTGCAACTGCATGAGCCAGTATCTTATAATAAATCTCTCTAAAAAAAATAAATATATATATACACACACACAAATACACACAAAACAGTACACATATACATTTAATATATATAATATATGTAAATGTCTTGGAAGATTTATCAGGGAAGAGATTTATTCTTTGAAGAATAAATGAAGGGGTTTACATATATATACATATATATATAAATTATGTATTTTGTAGACAGACTTTTTTAATGTACTGACAAAATTAACACATTTTTACATAACTGTTATATACCAAGACTGGGCTAAACCTGCTGCAAGATTTATCTAGAGGGGCAAGGCATAATGTTTAGTGGAACTTTGAGAGATTTGGTCTCTTCGCTGTTGGTGGTGGCAGTGGTGTATCTGGGGGACGGCACGATTACAGGGGTCTGGTGGTGTTTAAGTTACTTCTTTGGTGTTATGGATGATGAAAGGTGGCCACAGAAAATTGTGATATGTACTAAACCGGTTTGTTTTAAGTCACCGAGTTTTTGAGGTGATTCATTATGCAGTAATAAGTCATTGGGACAAAAGCTAATAAAGCACACGATCTAAAAAGCCAGAAGATGCTGCTGCTGTACAGTTTCATTCTCAGGATGACAGAGCTTGCAACTTGAATTCTTGGGGAAATGACTCTCTCAGTTATTTTACAACAACAGAGGGCCATTCTTGCAGAGATGTTTCTGCGGTATGCACACTTCCCACAGAGCAAACGCAAGTCCCGACAGAAGCATCTGGAAATAAATGACAGTATCTGCCCTGGAGACAATTCGGGGTTCTTAGTACCTTCGGTCTCAGTGCAGGCCGTGCGCATCGTGACGTGACTGGGACCTGCATCGTCAATATCAGAGCAGGAGAGGGTCCGGAAGGCCAGCTGGCACAAACTTTTTATTTGATATTTGAAAAACCATGCCTGAGAGTGACTGGGTGACCTGGGCAAGGACTCGTAAGTGAGTGACTAGCAGCAGAATCTAGAACAGCCCTTTCCTGCTCCTCCTTCTGGAGCCTCCGCATGGCCAGCCACGAGCCCGTGTGCAGGTGCCTGTGCAAACTCCATGGGCACAAAATGATCTGGCTTTAAAACTGTATATAGCTGGCTCATTTTGAAACTACGTTGCAATCTGATTTCTAGTACCAAACAGTTGTTTTAACTGCCAGTGTCTATAAGGTGGTGTGCTAGTAAACGTTTAACAGCCGCCTCTTCGAAAAACAAAAGGTCCTCATTTGCAGCATTTGCTAACTACTCTGGTGTAGACGACCCCACTGTGGCCAGATTCAAGCCACCACTGTGACGTCACCCCACGTCAACGGGAGTCGGGAAGAGCTGGGGCGAGCTGCCTTTGGGATTTTAGGAAAAGCCAACATAAACATAGACGTGCCTCTCTGAGACTTCTGAAGTGATTATCACACAAGACTTTACAAAATGACTCACTGTATCGCTTCCTTCAAGAGCTGGAACTTTTAAGGACATTTAAATATTACTTGGGCAACATTTCAATTTACTTACAGCATATGGATAATAACTCACTGCCAAAAACATTTACAGCCATCGTGGACAATACTCACCAAATACTCCCCACGCCTCTTACACTTTCCGGACTCTCTGGTCGTTGGGTCAGGCCCACGTGACAAGTTTAGACCAATGGCTTGAGAACAGAAGTAATGTGGGTCACTTCCGGACCACGGTGGCTCAGGGCTGTGAGTTCTTGCTCTGCCAGGGCAGGCAGCCTGGACGCCACAGATCAAAGCGAGGCTTCAGGAGATGAAGGGAGTCTGAATTCCTGACTCACCAGATGCAAGACAACTTTTTCAGACTTCCTAAGGACAAGAAGTCATTTTATCTGATTCTGAATCCACTGAGATTTGGGGGTTTGTTGCTACACCACAGAGAGGATTACCTTGACTAAGAGAGTTATAAAAGTTAACTTCAGAGCTAATTTCCTTTTCAAAGCAGTTTTCATAAACTTGAACTGGTGGAAGCAAGAAAAAGACATGACCTAGAAACAGAAGAATTAAAATGAGATAGAAATGAACCTCTAGTTTCTTATTAACCAGCACCTGTTTCTGACTGTAAACTTCTGATGCTTCTTAAATATGGAAATTAATGCTTCATAGGATCCCTTTTATATATGGCACTGAGTTTTACTTGGAGGCTAATCAGTTAAACTTACAACAATAATCTTCTATGTCTCTTTTAGGGCCAACCAATCATTTTCATGTCCTCTGTTAATCAGTTACTTCTTCATTCATTTATTCATTAAACAATGATTTATTGAACGTTTGTGATTTTATGGTGTGAGATGCTGGGAATATAATGGGTGAAAAATAAAACAGCATGACTCTGCCCTCACAGAAGTTGGAATCTGGGGGGTTACACAGCTGTGAATCAAATAATCTGACAGTGTTAAGGGCTATGAAGGAGAAGTACGAAAGGCTGTGAAAATGTAACAGGGCATTTCGCGATGAGTTTGTGGTCAGAGTGGTAAGGGTGACAGTGATATTCCCTTTCCTGAGGAAGTGATACTTGAATCAAAATCTACAGAACAATAAGAATTAAAATGAAGAGAGGAGTAGCTAGGAAGAGAGTATTAGTTTCTTATTGCTGCTGTAACAGGTCACCACCGACAGCGACACAAACAAATGTAATTTATTATCTTACAATTCTGGAGTTCAGAAATCTACGATGGGTCAGCAAGACTTCTTTCCTTCTGGAGGCTCTTGGGCAGAGACTGTGTAAGGGGAGGATTGTCTTTTCCAGACTCTGGAGACCACTATGCGCCCTGGCTCCTCTTCCAGCAAAGGCATCACTCTGAGCTCTGCATCTGTGGGCCTCTCTGTCTCCCCCGACCCTGAACTTCCTGCCTCCTCTTGGAAAGACCCTTGTGATCACATTAGGACCATCTGCATAATCCAAGATGATCCTCTCATCTCCAGATCCTTAACTTAGTCACACTTACAGAGTCCTTTCATCATGTAAAGTAACAATATACACAGGTTTTGGGGATTGTGACATGGACATCTTTGGGGGCTGTTATTTTGTCTACCACAGAGTTTGAGACCGAGGAAACAGCACTTATCAAAGCCCGGAAATAGGAGGAATGCGTCTCACTGCAGACACAGAATGAAGCTTCTGTGACCAGAGTGTCAGGGTTGGGGGGACGGGATAATGCTGTGAGATGGGCCTGGAGAGAGAGGCCACGCTGGGTCCTGCAGAAACCTGTTGTCTCAGCCAGCTCAGGATACTGTAACAAAACAGCACAGACCCAATGGCTTGCACAATGTTTGTTTCTCACAGGTCTGGAGGTGAGGGAGTCCAAGGTCGAGGTGCTAGCTAATTTGGTTCCGGTGAGGGCTCTGCCTGGCTTGCAGATGACCGTCTTTGTGCTGTGCCCACACGGGGCCGAGAGAGAACAAGAGCAAGCTCTCTGGGGCAGGGAAGGGTACAGCTCAGTGGCAGAGCACATGCCTAGCACGCACAAGACCCTGGGTTCAATCCCCAGCACCTCCTCTAAAAGTAAAAAATAAATAAACCTAACTATCTCCCCAAAAGAGAAAACCTAACAAAACAACTCTCATAGGAGATTTCTTTTATAAAGGACCCCTTTTAGATCTGATTGTCAAATACAATTCTTTAAAAAACAAACAAACAAAAAAGCAAGCTCTCTGGTCTCTTCCTAAATGGGCACTAATCTCATCGTGAGGGCCCCAGCCTCAAGATTTCACCTAAGTCTAATCACCTCCTAAAGGCCCCACCTCCAAATACCATCACATCTGGGCTTAGGGCTTCGACATAAAAATTCTAAGGGGACACAATTCCGTTCACAGCATCTGTAAGCCATTTCAAAGGTTTGGGTCTACAATTATCCTAGAATACTTGGAAAAGATCACCTGCATGAACTTTCAAGGTTGCTTCTAGCCCTGAAGTGCTGTGGAATTCAAAGTGTACCAATTAAAATTCATCATAATCCAATCTTGTAAAATGGAGATAATATTATTCCTGTAACACAGAGTTGATGTGAAGAAAGAAATTAAAAAAAAAAAACCTCATGTAAAGCACTTATAACAGTGTCTGGCACCTCAGAAACACTATATAAATGTAACCAATTATCCCCTAACTATGCAAAATGAAATCTTAAGGTGCTAAGGAAAGGAAGGGTTTATATTATAGTTACCTGTCTTGGTGGGATTTTTGATGAAAGTTGAGTGAGTTGGGGTGGGTGGGGGTTAAGGAAATAACATAATTCAGACTAAAAAGGAAATGGCCAGCGAGAGCATGTGAAATGAAAGGACAAAAGAAGTGGCTACCTAACTGAATCCCCTGGGGAGTCCAGTTCAAAGGGACAAGACAGACTGAGTGCATAACAGAACAAATGAAGCACAGTTTGAAAATCTCTGGGAATTCTGAGCTGTCTTAGGCTTCCCCTGATGGAGCTGAAAATTGCACTGAGCAGGATGCTGGGCCCAAGGTGTATTATCAAAGGACAGGGAACCACTTACTCAAGCTAAACGCTCAGTGCTGTCACGCTGATGTGACAGAGAGAGACACTCAAGCACAGATTGGGGTCATTATCGTCAAGATAAATATTGCACTGTGTTATGTTATATTCTGGGCTGAAATCTGCAAAGGCATAAAGACATTGCTTGAAGTTTGTCCAGAATGACAACTTTCCTACACAACCTGTAAGAAGTCATGTACTACTGACCAGCAGGTAGGACTTACAGTTGTTTGAATGTACACTGTCTGAGCTGGGTTTCCCCGGAAGAAACACTGGGGCAAGGATTTGAGTGTAAGTAGCTTATTTGGGAGATGATCCCCAGAAGTGGAGAAGTGAGGTGGGGGAGGGAAGCCAACCAGCACAGGGGGAGCCAAAGAGATTTCTGCTGTGGGCCTTGAGGCCTGGCTGCACTGGGGATTCCTGGGGGACAGCACAGGAACCTCCTTAGGGCCGCCTCTCCCTCAGGGCGAAGGAACCAGGCACCTACACTCCAACTCCCATCTGTCTTCGCCTGAGGGCTGCTTGGGGGAGGGGAAGCCAACATTCTGGGGCCAAACCTTCTCTTCCGGCCAGAGAAGGCCTCCTGCTGTGCTTGAGGCAGAAGCTGTAAGCAGGCAGCTACGGGACAGAAAGTTTCCAGAGGATACGGCACCTGCTCCTGTATCTCCAGCTTAACATTCTCGGCATCTGTGAAATATACTGAAACATACATAACATGACTCAAACGTCAGGATCAGTTCTCTCCTGCCCACCCGAGGATATCACTCCAACAACTTTCTCCTCTCTCCTCTGCATGTTCAAACTTGCCCCCTGAACCTCTGCACCCTCTGAAAACATGTCCTGCCATTTCGCCATCATGGTTCCACTTCGCCCTCTGGTTGTGCCTGATCCTTCAGTCTGTTTACAGAAAGTGCGTTGAAAACATTTTTGTATTTAGTGTCTGTAATTATTTTCCTTTATTTATGGAATCAATTAGAAGCATATTTTACCCAGATCAAATCGATGTGTCAAAGGATCACCTGTGCAAATCAACAAACATCAAATCACACTGCATTTGATCTGCTTAGTTTAGAGGAAGTATTGGTGTGGAGTCGTACATGTAAGACCCACCTCTTGTTGAATCAGTACTGTACTTAGCAGCTTACAAATGGGTACCATCATAGGCATCAACAGCGTTCATGATGGGAAACCAAATGATCAATTCTCAGTGCTGTTTGACTTGATCTGTTTGACACAGCTGTATGCTGTCTCTTTGGTTAATACACTTTTTTTCCACCGGGACATCACATTCTCTCCGTTCCTCCCACCTGACCTACTTGTTTCTTTTGCTGACACTTTGCTGGTTCCTCATCTCTCTGACTTCCGAATACTGGTGCAGCCGCACCCCCAATCTCACCCTTGAACGTCTTCTCTCTTCCATCTACTCCCTGGTGATATCTATTGGTCTAATGACTTCAAACATCTCCAGGCTAACGACTCCCAAATTGATCTCTTCAGCCCAGGATTGTCTTCGTAACTCACTTCTATCCCAGTGGTTCTCACCTCAGGATTTATGCCCCCCACCGCCACCCTGGGGGGTATATATACATTGCAATGACTACAGACTGTTTGGGTTGTCATAACTAGGAGGGTGGTTGCTACTTGGATATCACGCGACCAGGCTCTGGGTCAGCTCTGATCCACCCCAGTGCTCGCCCTGAGTCAGAACTGTGGATCCCAGCAACGATGCCTCATTCCAAGCCCATGGCTCCATGTGCCTGGCACGAACATGGAGACGACACGCAGCAAAGTCAGATCGCCAGGCTTGGCCACTGTCTGGATTAAAAACCCTTCAAGACTCTTCCAGTCGGTTGTTTTTCATCCAGGACCTTCAAGAAAATTCCTGATGGTTTTTATAAGTCCCTTGAGATTGGGAAAGGCTACAGGGATTTTGACCATAAATAACCAATTGACCTACTGATGTCTTCTCCTCTGAGGTAGCTGGGTTTGAGTCAGTTTACAGGGCCTGATTCGTTCTGAGCAAAACAATGAAGCAGAATTTCTGAATTTACACCACTGATCAGAGTTTGCCCTTTGGGTCCCAGGGCTTTCAGCATTAGCCTGCCAACTTCCTACCTCTCCCAGTAAGATCTGCACACTTATGAGGGCTTACCTTAGTTTGTGCCTCACCGTCTTAAGTCTGTCTTTCCTAACTTGCAGACTCTGATGATGCGATATTCTGTTTTCTGCATCTGAGGAGATAAGGATGTTCGTGTGGCACAAGTCTGTCGTGAACCAGAGAGGACATGGTAGAACAGAAATCAAGAGCCAAAAGGGGACAGACAGACATCGGGACAAACAATTTAGGGGAAGGGGGCAGGAGATGGAACCATGTTCACCAAGTAAGAATGGCAATGGGTGTTGTTTTCTCTAGTCATGAAAATATATTAATTAGATTTTTTTTTTGGCCTGGAGTAACAACAAACCCTGACTCAGCTGCGTCCAGCGACAGGAATTGTTTCACGTAACGAGAATCCCAAAGGCAGGTGCTCCAGGCGTGCTGTCATCAGGGCCCTGCCTCCCTCGGCGGTGTTCGCTCCATCCTCCCAGTGTCTCCCTCATGGTGACAAGATGACTGCACCACTTCCAGCGTCTCACCCAGACGTGACAGAGGCCAGGGGCTTAAAACAAACGGGCTCCTCTATGTCCTTAAAGTCCCCTGGCTGAACTCCCTTCATGTCTCCTTGGTCATCACTGAGCCACCTGCACTGCGATGGACCCTGTTTTCTGGAGCGGGGGTGAGCCAGCCTCCTTTGAAGCCCATGACCTTGAACCTGAAGCTGGGAACTTGGGGAAAATTGAAGTCAGATTAACAAGGAAGTCAGGAATAAGACTTATCTTAGTTTAGGTTACCCCAGAAGCAGATCCTAAAAGGATAGGTCAGTAGTTTATTGAGGAGATGAGACCAGGAAATACCAGGGAAGAAGAGAAGTGAGAGAAAGAAGGGAAGGTGGCTAATAAAGGGCCATTGCAGATTGCGTTACGGGAACCAGTGGCTGGAGTTAACCAGGCTGGGATGCTGGGAGTCCGTGTAGCTGTTTCTTTGAGTTACCCCAGCAGGTTGCAAGAGAGCTGGAGTGCATAGCTGCCACTGGCTGGGGGTTCCTCACGGGGGGAGCTAAGCCCCCAGTAGTTCCAGCCTGGGCTCCGTGAGCCCGGAAGAAAGCCCCCTGGCAGGGAATCATAGGTGCTTTTGGTAGAATGAGGGTCTGCAGGACAGGGTGAGGCAGTGACAGAAGGCTCTGCTCCCAGCACACACTGCTGAAACGTGTCCTCTCATCCTCAGCCTTTCGCAGCCACATGCCAGTCCCCAGACTAATCTAAAATAAACGGAATCTTCATCAGACCATGTGCCTTATAAACACGAACAGTTGTTCCAACTGAGCCGCAGAGATGTTTGGAATGAGTTCCGTGTTCTTGGTGACCCTTGAGACGCAAATGTCCACTTTGAGAACAAGTGTTGGCAGGGGTGGGCCTGTGGGGAGGTCTGCATCAGATTCTGTTGCATTTTTAATTCTTTTTTTATGATGCTGTCTATTTTTTAACAAGGCGTAATCTTTTCAAAGCCAGTATCTTTTCAAACAGGAATGACAAGTCGCTTTTAAGAACTTTTTAAAAGTCACTTTTTAAAAATTAAGACTTGATTTTATTTTTAGACTAGTTTAAGGCTCATAGACAAATTTATGGGAAAGCAGAGATTCCCCGTATACCCCGACCCCACCCACACAAAGACCCTATTATCAGCTTCCCCCACCAGAGCGGTTTGTTACGACTGATGACCTACGATGGCACACTGTAATCATCCAAAGTCTGTGGTTTACAATACAGTTCACTCTTGGCGTTGTATCGTCAATGGGTTTGGACAAAGGAGTAATGACAGGTATCCATCATTATGGGATCATACAGAGTATTTTTACTGCTTTGTTCGTACCTCCTCACCACCCCATGCCCCCAGCCAACCCCTGGCAACCAGTGCTCTTTTACTCTCTCCATAGTTCTGCCTTTTCCAGATTGCCGTACAGTTGGAATCATACAATATATATATCCTTTTCAAATTTCTTTCACTTAGTAACATGCAGGTATGGTTCTCCCCTGGCCTTTTCATGGCTTGATCGCTCATTTCTTTTTATGCCTGAATTGTATAGATGAGCCACGGCTTATTTATCCATTCACCTCCTGAAGGACAGCTTGGTTGCTTCCAGTTTTGGGTGATTATGAATTGAATATTTGACTATAAATATTCATGTGCAGGTTTTTATTTCAACTCCTTTGGGTAAATACCCATAAGCATAATTGCTTGATTGCATAAGAGTATACTTATTTTTGTCAGAAACTGTCTGTCTTCTAAAGTGGCTGTTCCATTTTTCTTCCCATCAGCAGGGAACGAGAGTTCCTGTTGCTCCACGTCCTCACCAGCGTTTGGTGTTGTCAGTGTTCCGGATTTTGCCATTCTAATAGGTGTGCATCTCATAGTTATAACTTCAATTCCCCGATAGCATGATATGGAGCATCTTTTCACATGCTTATTTGTCATCTATTTCTCTTCTTTGGCGAGGAGGTTATTAAGGTCCACAGGTCCATTTTTTCAGTCAGGTGGTTTCTTATTATGGATGTTTAAGAGTTCTTCGTATATTTTGGATAACAGTCCTTTATCAGATGTATTTCTCGCTAATATTTTCTCCCAGTCTGTGGCTTGTCTTCTCGTTTTCTTGACATCTTTCACAGAGCAGAAGTTTTTAATTTTAATGAAGTCTAGCTTATCAATTATTTCTTTCATGGATTATACCTTTGCTGTCCAAGCTAAAAATTCATTTTCAGCGGGGTGGATATAGCTCAGTGGTAGAGAGCATGTTTAGCATGCACGAGGTCTTGGGTTCAATCCCCAGTACCTCCGTTTAAAAAAAAAATCATTTTCATACCCAAGGTCATCTAGGTTTTCTCCAATGTTATCTTCAAGGAGTTTTATAGCTTTTTACATTGAGGTCTATGATCTACTTTGAATTAAGTTTGGTGAAGTGTATAAAGTCTATGTCTACATTCTTTTATTTATTTATTTAGGCAGGTGGATGTCTAGTTGTTCCACCACCGTTTTTTGGAAAGACTCTTTGCATCACTGCATTGCATTTGCTCCTTTGCCAAAGATCAGTTGACCATATTTATGTGGGTCTACTTCTGGGCTTCCTATTATGTTCCACTGACCTATCTGTCTATTCTGTTATCAATAACACACTGTCTTGATTACTGTAGCTTTAATGTAAGACTTGAGGTTGAGTAGAGTTAATACTCCAACTTTGTTCTCTTTCAATATTGTGTTGGTTATTCTGAGCTTTTTTCCTCTTGGTGTAAACTTTAGAGTCAATTTGTCAATATCCACAAGGTAAATGTCTGGAATTATGACCAAGATTGCACTGAATCCGTAGATCAAGTTGGAAAGAACCGACATCTTGACAGCACTGAGTTTTCCTATCCATAAACATGCAGTATCTCTTCATTTATTTAGTCTTCCTTTTATTTTATTTACCAGAGTTTTATAGTTTTTCTCATATAGATCATGTACATATTTTGTTAGATTTACACCTAGGTATTTCATTTTGGTGATGTTAATATAAATGGCATTGTGTCTTTAATTTCAAATTCCACTTGTTCATTGCTAGTATGTAGAAAAGTGACTGGCCTTGCATCCTTCAAACCTGTTATTATCACTTACTAGTTTCAAGTTTTTGTTGATTTTTTTGGATTCTTTATATTGACAATCATATCATCTGCAAACAAAGACCATTTTATTTTTTCCTTCCACGTACATAAGTGTGTAAGGGTATATATACATATATACATATATATATATATATATATATACATACATAAATTTCCTTTTATTGTCTTATTGCATTGGTTAGAACTTGCAATATAATACTGAAAAGGAGTGGTGAGAGGGGACATCCTTGTCTTGTACCTGATCTTAGTGGGAAAACTTCTGAGTTTTTCCCCATAAAGTATAGTCATAGGTTAAGAATAAGCTATAGATTTTTGAAGATATTCTTCATCAAGTTGAGGAAGTTACCCTTTCATGTTCTTTTGAAACTAGAAAAGTTCAAATGGAATCTTTTTGGGGGGAGGACATAAGTAAATGTAAAATAGAGAATTCATGTCAGTATTGTGATGGATACAATCTCTGTGAAATTTTTATGATGAATTCCTTTTAGAGCTAGTGTAATTACTACTCAAGATTTCTGAAAAACGTTGTCTCTTTAGATGTGGACGAGTGTTTGTGGTCCTGGTCTCTCAGCACCAGTGGTAAATCACAAAGATGTGGTCACCTTATCCTAGCTGCTGGAGTGAAGACCACGTAAATGTATATTTCAGGAACAGTCAGACCTGTCCAGAGCCTTCAGGACAAAAATCACTACAGGAAAAACACCGTGGTAGTGATGGCTGGAGACTTTCAATAATTTTCAATGGTGAAACTGTACAACACTTTCCTTTGGGTGTCTGATAGTCCCTTATAACCCATCTGTTTGTTCTGTGAGGTTGGGTAGACTGCAGTTAGAGAAGGGGTGTGAGCAACAGAGGGGAAAGATTTAAATCGCTCTGCCAGGAAAGTTGGGGGAGTAGATGGAATTACAGTTCTGTGATTTTGCCTCAGTTTCTGTTTTAAAAGGAGCCCTTCAATGGTTTGCAAAATTATTTTGAGAACCCATCAATAAATGTTTGCAAAATTTGATGTGCATATCAACACATGTGTTACTCCGGGGAGAGAATGCATTATTTTCAACAGAAGTTTGAAGCTAACTAGAAAAAGTGATGTCAACAATAACCTGAAATTCACTTTGTCAGGTAGGACTGGGTTTTGGAAATGGCATTAAAGAAACTTTATTGCTTCAGTTTCTTTTATAGCACAGGAAACTATATTCAATATCTTGTAATAACCTTTAATGGAAAAAATATGAAAATGAATCTATGTATGTATATGACTGGGACATTGTGCTGTGCACCAGAAACTAACATACTGCAACTGACTGTACTTCAATTAAAAAAAAAAAAGAGCAACATTCTCCTAGCATCAACCTGACAACTCCTTAAAAGGTAACTTTCCTTCTTGAGCCTGTAAGGGGTCACATGACCCAACAGGATGAGGCTTAGATTTGGATTATGAGAACTGTAAATAAACACCTTCTGTCTCAAAAACCTTGTAAAACCGCCTTGATTTCTAACTGGCAGAACAGTTCTCAGAACCTTCTGAGGTGTTCTTCCTAGGCTATAATCTTCAAATTTGGCTTGAATAAAATTCTCCCTTTCTTTCTTAACAACAAAAAAAAACTTTATTGCTTAATTCCTTTTTATAATACTGAAATACTATGCACCAGGCAGTGCTTTACATACCTTATTTTAAATACTTTAAAGGTACCCAGGTGGTTATTATCGTCTCTGTTTTGCAGGCGGCAAATCCAAGGCTTAGAGAGGTTAGGTCATTTGCCTAAGGTCACAAAGGGTCTCAGAAAGGGTCAGGACCTACCTGGCTCTGACCTGCTGCAAAGACTGTTTTCTTCTTAGCCTAAGTCCCCTGCCTCTTTATTTAACGGCAGTCTTTTATTTCAATTTCATTAAAGCCAGTAAGCATCAACTATCGTAGGAGGCATCCTTCCATGGTACAGGAATTTAAACAAACGGAATTCTAGGTTCTTTTCACATTCCAAGATTCTGCAGCACTGTGAGAAACACCAGAAGTGCTTTGGGTGTCAGGGCCTTAAACAGAATGAATGGAAGTGGGAGGCCTCCTGACTGGGCTCACGGCCCCCCTCTTCCCCCTTACTGAACGTCTTTAAATCACTCCCAGGGAGACTTTTCTAAAGGATGAATCAGATCACGTTGTCACCTTTGCTGAAAAGTTCCCAATGGCTTTCATCTGAACTTCAACATCTGAACTCCTTGCCATACTTTATGGAGTTAGGGAGGGAGGGCAGTATCAGTAGTTAAACCAAGCTAAAGGGTGCTAACTGGGGTTACCTGGGGCCACCCTGGACGTTTGGTCATCGTCCCTCAGGTGTCTGCCTGGTGTGTCCTCGCTCATCTCTCGGACACCGTGTCCCCTACCCCTCCCTTCATTCCCCGTCTTGGCCACAGGGGTCCGCCTTCCGGGCCTTGAGCACATGCCTGCCTGTTTCTTTCTCAAGGAGTCTGCTGTCCTTCTGCTCGGAATGCTTCCCTCAGACGTTCATAGGTTGCCTTCTCTCTCCTCGTTCAGACCTCAGTCCAAACCTCTCTCCCACAAGAGCGGTCACCATGGACCCCTCATGCTGTCACACCGCATCGTCTTTCATCTTTGTCTTCACGCTCGGCACACTTATTCTTCTGTGGCTTCGCGTCTGACCAGCTTCTGGAGGGCGGGGACTTTATCTGTTCACTGTGTGGCACGGAGCAGTCTGTTTGAGCATAAAGATCCGGGCCCTGTCCGCCCCTCCGTCCTGCTGGCTCTGGTCTTACCGCTCCTGCCCCTCCTCGGGGACTCCCCTCCCTCCCTCATCACTCCTCCTTATCGTCTAAGGCCTGCACCTCCACGCAGGTCTCTTCACTTCTCTAGGCCACGCCCTCCACGGATTCTGCCTTTCTGCGACCCCAACGCCCATCACATCTCACAGTCTCTTGTGGTTAATTGTCTCTTCTCTGTTACATGACCAGCTCCATCAGGAAAGGGCCGCCATCTGTATTCTGAAACCTAGGATGCTAGCCGTGGCACGGCGCCTGCTGGCGAGCGAAGGAACCACAAACACGCAGACCTCTCGACACCTCGGCTTCGCCCGGGCGCTCTCTTGGATTTTCACATCTTTGCCTTCATCCTAAAAATATAACAGCTCCACGCACCAGGCATCAGCACAGGATTTATCACCACCTCCTGATGCATTCTCAATTTCTAGATGCTAGGAGGTCCTGCTGCCCCCAGCATCGGCGCTCAGCTGAAAATCTTCAGCCTCTTATTAGCTCTCAGCATCTAATGAGTCACTCCATGTGGTCCTTGTTTAAAACTGTCTTGCTTTCTTCTCTCCCGGTGCCTGGTGCCAGATCTCTGCTCCCTTGTCCCTTTACCACAAAGCCTTCTGACTGCCGTCATGATGGTCAAAACTGGTGAACACGCCTGCTGTCGGGCTGCAGTGATCTCATGGTGTGCCATCAGCTGCTGTCTGAGTGCTCATTTCAGCACTGGTAGGTCACGTTCTGACAGGCACAGAGGATCCTCAGGGCGCAGAGCGACAGATACGGATGGGGTAGTCACACCTCTGAATTAGTATGATGCTGAAATCAAGATTATGGGCATCAGAGTACCCTTAACGTCAGCTAGCCGTGCACCAAAGGATAATGGAACAGGGCAGTGAAACAGCGGAAACTTTTGGTTATCACTCTTTCTTATTTGTACTCAGGATACGGCTTCTAATTCTTTGAGAATGTTTGTGTATATGCAGAGATCATCCACCACTGTCCCCACGGAGAAGCTGTGGAACAGGAGCCCTGCGTCAGGACTGCGTGAGGTCAGATGTCGGCTCCCAGGTGCTTGGTATGGGGCCCAGGAAAAGAGTCATTTTCCTCCACGGCCAAGTGCAGATTACAGGAGCGGACCATGTACAGGGTTGCCGTGTATGTGATGTGCCTGGCATGGACTATGCACTATATCATCTTTCTCATCATTCTTACGTCCTGGTTGCTTAGTTTTCAAACCAAAGCGGAGCAACATCCATCTGGTAGATCCTTCTGTGTGTGGCAAACCAAATCAGATTTTAATTACTATGAACATCACAACTTGTGTTTGGTCTAGGACAAATCACATCCAGTGGAGGAAGAAATTAAGGAAGGATCTCTTCACGTTTGAAAGCTGTTTATAAAGTCATTCCAATACACTGTCCTGCCACGATTCATGTCCCTGTTCTGTGTCTACTTACCTGTCCCCCTTTCTCAGCACACTGTTCTGGAAGATCACAATCAACACGTGGTTTATCAAAACCGCTTGTAGGTCTGCAGTGTGAACCAAAGGAGATATTGGAATATTTTTTTCTTTTTAAAAAACTACAGAAGTGATGCATGATAGTTGGAACAAATTTAAAGAATACAAAAGAGAAAATAAAGATTATAGCCCAAACCAACCAACAATAATTTTAAAAAAAACCTTTCCATTCCCAATCTAATACCTTAATTCCTAATAATTAGCACTGATAGCAGTTTGAAGTGCACTGGAGTATATCCTTTCAGATCTTTCTGTCTCTGTCTCTTTCCTCTTTTGTGTGTGTGGTGTGTATATTCACACACATACATACATAAGCACATATATGTATAATATATATATGTAGTTTAAAACTTTTTTCTAATAACAAATGTGATTGGGTTAGTAATACTGCTCTACAACTTGCCTCTTAAAAATACATCCTGGGCCAATAGGCACATGAAAAAATGCTCAATATTGCTAATTATCAGAGAAATGTAGATCAAAACTACAATGAGGTATCACCTCACACCAGTCAGAATGGCCATCATTCAAAAGTCCAAGAACGATAAATGCTAGAGAGGGTGTGGAGAAAAGGGAACCCTCCTACACTGCTGGTGGGAATGTAGTTTGGCGCAGCCGTTATGGAAAACATTATGGAGATTCCTCAAAAGACTAAAAACAGACTTACCTTATCATACGGCAATTTCACTCCGGGACATATTATAACAAGAGGGAATCTTAACTCAAAAGGATACATGCACCCCAATGTTCATAGCAGCACTATTTACAATAGCCAAGACATGGAAACAACCTAAATGTCCATCAACGGTTGACTGGATAAAGAAGATGTGGTATATCTACACAATGGAATACTACTCAGCCATAAAAAGAATAAAATAACGCCATTTACAGCAACATGGATGGACCTGGAGAATGTCATTCTAAGTGAAGCAAGTCAGAGAAAGAACAAAAAATACCATATGATATCACTTATCTGTGGAATCTAAAAAAAAGACAAACGAACTTGTTTACAACACAGAAATGGACTCACAGACGTAGAAAACAAACTTACGGTTACAAGGGGGTACGGGGTTGGGAGGAGATAAATTGGGAGTTTGAGATTTGCAGGTAAGAGCTACCAAATATAAAATAAACAAACAGCAAGTTTATACTGTACAGCACAGGGAACTATATTCAGTATCTTGTAGTAACCTATCACAAAAAAGAGTATGAAAATGGACATATGTATGTATATGTATGACTGAACTATTGTGCTGTACACCGGAAATTGACACACTGTAAACTGACTACACTTCATTTATTAAAAAAAAGCCCACAATGAAGCACCAAAACACACACACACACAGATACATCCTGGACAGTTCTCTGTCTACCAAGAAATATAAAAGCGGCCCATTCCTTTTTTTTTTTTAATGGCTACATCATTTTCTGTGCATGTTCAAGAGGACCATACCTTCAGGCATCCATGCCTTTCTGTAGCTCCCGTCCACGCTGATACTGAGCTTGGCCATGTGACTTGCTTTGACCATCGGGACAGCAGAAGCTTGACAGGCCACAGGGGCTTGACCCCTTGGAATGCCATCTTGTGCAAGTCCTGCGTCTGTGAGGAGTCTGGCTGCTGTGAGACCACCATGCTGTATGGAGGCCTGAGCCAGTCACGTGCGGAGCACTGAGGACCAGACATGAGTGAAGCCTTCTGAAGCTTCCAGCAAGAAACGGGCCACCAGCTGTTGCAGCATGTGATTGGCCACGGTCATTACCACACAGATCAGAAGAACTGCCCGTATTCCCATCCCTGAGAATTGTGAGAAGCAGTAACTTGTGTTAAACCAGAGGTTTTGAAGTGGTCTGTTATACAGTAATACATGCCTGAAACACATAGACACACTGTAACTTATTTTTCTAGTGTCCTTATTAATAACTATATAGATTACTGTTGATTTTAATGCCATTTTAAAGTTTAACAATCATTCTTTTGTAGATGTGTTTGCACACCCATGCCACTATTTCTATAAGACAGATTCCTCCTGGTGAAACTGTTGGGTCATAAAGTGTATGGACTTAACATGTTGATACTGTCCTATAAAGACTGTATCATTTACACTTTGCCCAACAGTGAATTACATTGCCTGTTTCTCTACATCTTTAGTGCTACTCTGTTATTTAATTTTAATCTTCTAAATGTTTGGCACTATACTTCATTGTTATTTTACTGAGCATTTCTTTATTAGTGTGATTAAACATCTTGATTTGAGTTTAACACCTACTTTTTCTCTTTGGGGGCCATGTTTAATTGGATTGTTTGTTTTTCTCATTATTGATTTGCAAGAACTATTTATGTATGAAGGATATAAGCCCTTTGCCTGGGCTACATGTGTTCAAATGTGTTCAAAGCATTTTTTTTCCAAACTACTGATTCAAACGACATAACTTTGTTTATAGTATCTTTTAATTCACAAAGTAATGCAATTGTATGTAGCCAGGTCTTACAAATTTCCTTTCATGGTTTTTGCATTTCTTGGCAAATCTTATAATGGTCTTCCCCCTAGTAAGATTATAAAAATATTTACCTTATTATCTTCTGTAACATTTACAGTTAAAATGTACATTTAAATATTTATTTACCTGAAATTTATTTTTGTCAATGGTATGAGGTAAGGATATACACATTTTTTTTTCAAGTATACAGCCAATTGTCCTTAAACTAGTTAATGGAATATTTTGCCTTTTCTCTGCTGATTTAAAGTGGCATTAAGTTCCTGAATGTAACCTGAGTTTGTTCTGGACACGATTTGCCCATTGCTTTTTTTTCTTCCCTGTTCACACAGTAGCCTAGATCTTGAAATGAACACGAGTTTTCCTTAATAGCAAAGTGAAGTTAACTTCAGCCTATTCAAAAATCTGAAATGAGTTAAGTTCTATTTATTAAAGAGTAGGTTTATGTACGCTTATCTAATTTACTAGGGCATGCTTAGACATTTTGTAAAAAGGACTATATGCAAATCACACTTCATTTTGGGACTGTAAGGGGAAGCATTAACAGTAAAACAATTAATCTATGAAACGACAGTAAACATAAAGGTCACCCCGAGAAAGCATGCTTGTGATGCCACATAAAGTAGGCTTAAATTTCACATTCTGAGGTCTCTGGTCCACCCCTCCTTCTTTCCCAAACCCCCAGCTACACAAAGCTTATGACCCAAGCCCCCAGCTATACCCTGTAAAAACAGAGGAAGAAGTCGGTTGAGACAATGAAAGCTGGTTGGGGAGGAAGGATGCCAAGAATTTCTTATCCGAAGTCCCATTCGTGATCATTGGTAAAAGAATGGTGCCCAAAACAATTCTGACAGAGAGCGGAGCCCTTCTCTTTTTCAGGAGGGACAGAAGAGAGAAGGCTGTCAACTTCTCGTGAGTCTGAGCTGGGTGGTCTTTACAATTCCTTAACTGATTTTGCGAAATGTGTTGATTTTACTCCGCTGGTTCAAACAGAGGGAGGCGTGTATGTTCACGCTCATCACTGCTTAGTTTTACACAAATAAAAACTTCTCCCTTATGAAAAAGGAAATGCTCAAAGTCTTCCTGGTTTTTGATGCAGCCCCACCGTTTACAGAACCTGCTTTAAAATGCCAGGTTTTTATGGTTATATTCGGTTGATGCGATTATATGGCTTGAGTCTTCGACTCCCTTTGATAAACCGGTATGCTGAAATCTAGTTTTCCTGGAGTGACAGTCGAGTGTGACAGGGAGGTCTTTGACGCATGCACTGATCCTGGGCAGTCTGCAACAGCATGCGATGTGATTCCTAGCGCTAAGCTGAGCTAATTCTACCCTGGAATTTGTGGGTATGCTTTTAAGAACTGCCATTGACCCGTCTTCCAACAATTCAAAACTCAATGAGCTTAAGCATGAACACTTTCAAAACTTGACATTAATTGTGCCCCTCCTCCCCCTTTTGGGATCAATTCTGGCATTTTTCTCACTACAGTTTTTAAAAAAATGTTATTTTCTCCTTATTACCAAAACGCAGTTTGAGAAACAGAAACGTACAAAGACGACGTGACCATTCGTTCACAGTCCTACCCTCGAAAGCTAAGAGCTGTTAAGTAACTGACTCCATGTTCTCGGAGTCTTACACATACTCTGAACGTTTGTGTCCTCACTAGTAAAAACTGTAAGGTGTAATTGTGTTGTGCACCTCTGTCTTTGCGAGATACAAACACACAAATGCCATGGCTGCCACCTCTGTCTGAGCTCTCTGCTCTAAAAATCACCACGTCCACGTTTCATCTGTGACTCAGGGCCCAGTTCAAATGGCATCTTCATGTCCTTGACTGTTCAGATAATTCCTTCCGCAAGTAAACCTTAGTCTCCCTGAAGTCTGTATACTACTTTTTTAAAAAAGGCTGTTTCTAACTTTGTTTTGTGTGTTACTTACACACCTATCCTCCCCATTACACGTAAACTTCTTGACTCATTTGTTGTAAGAGATGAAACCACAGCTCAGGCAGAACAAGAACCTTGTCTCAGGATGTGGAGACGTGAGTCTAACAGGCGGCAGGTGTGGCTGGTCCAGAGCCTCAGCCTCCCTCTCTCCTTCTCAGCTCTGCTTTCCTCAACTTGGCTGCATCCTTCTCGTGGGCTTTTACTCACACCCCTCTCACCGGACAGTTCCTTTGGGAAGAGCACTTCTTTCTCGATAAATACGGCAAAACCATCCCAAATAAGACTTATATTGGTCTATCTCAGGTAATTTGTCTGTCCTGAGCCTGTCACACCAGGTGGAAGAAAGGAACGATCTTACTGGTCTGGGTCACGGCACCATCTCCTGGCTGAGTATGTGCAGGAGAAGGAAGAGAAATGGATTCCGGGATCCAGAGACTTACGCTGGTGACCGGGGTCCTCGTCTGACTCACCTTGGGTCCTCCGTGCTTCCTAGATGGTGCCTTGGGATATACGTGGTAAGTTCTCGGTAAACAGTCATCGAATGAAAAGACCACGTCCGTCTAAGTGCTTTCCACCCCAGAGCAGGTGAAGCGGGGCAGTCACATGTCTTCAGGTATTTTGGGCTCTTTGAGACCTGTTAAGACAATTGAGAACCAAGTTTGCTGTTTAGAACCGTTTCCTAAAAGAGTTCATTAAACTGACTTTACAGCAAAGGAAAAGAAAGCTTGAGGGGAAGATGCCTGTATCAAAAAATAGGGAGAGAAAGAGGTAGTTATGGGGACTTTAAAGCCAAGGATTGCTCCCCTCTGCCCCTCCTGACTCCCTGTCCACCTGCTCTCTGCTGAGGCTGACCTGCGGGACCGTGTCACCAGCTGCCTTTGCCCCTGGGTCTCCACCTGGGTTTAGCTAATGAGAGTCACCTGCCGAAAATCAGAGGGCAGGAACTAAGACAGACAGGTGTCTGTACCTCTGACTTCTGCACTGCCAGGTCATCGTGCGTGGGCTACAAGGCTCTTCAAAATGCCAGAGTTCCTTTCACGGATTTTGGTAACAGGGTTGCTTCCTTTTGCTACTTCAGGCCGTGGGATGACAGGGGCATCCATCTCGACAACTTGTGGGTTCTCCTAAATGCCTTTCACACCTTTATAAATACTGTGGACCCAAGAACAACCTGGGTTTGAATTGCCAGGATCCACTTATACATGGATTTTTTCCAATAGTAAATAACTATAGTGCTATAAGGTCTGCAGTGGGCTGAATCCGAGGATGCGGAACCGGGGATGCAGAGGAACTGCAAATACTGAGGAAGGGCAGATGCTGAAAAACCGCGAATACCAAGGAACCACAGACACTGAGGAACCGTGGATAGCGAGGCCTGACTCTAAGTTACACTTAGATTTTTGACTGTGCAGAGGATGGGCACTCTAACCCCCGTGTCTGTTCCCCGAATTCTCCTTTCATTTCCAGGTAGAGTGTCCTCTGTACTTCCTGTTGGATTATTGACACTTGCCCAATCCAAAAGGAAACAAACAAACCAGAAACAAACAAACAACAAAGCCTACACTCTGACACTTACAATGTTTATTTTATGGGTAAAGTGGGGAGGAAGACAGGTTGGACTTCTTCACAACTATTTCTTTAGAACCCTCAGTCTTCACACTCAGTAACGTGTGTCTCAGTAAAACTGTTTTTGCTAGTCATTCTCATGAAATTTATTGGTACACAAAACTTTAGCATTTTAAAAGCTAGAGTTTTACTTCTCGAGACGACAGCATAAATCCACTGGTCCTTCTCACTAATGAAATAAGAAAAGAGAAGGCAGAAAAAAACGTTTCATTAATCAGCACTGCATCAAAACCTTTTTAATGAACCCATTTTAAAGGAAATAGCTGAACAATTCCATTTCCATGTGGCTCGAATGAGAAAACACGCTTAGAGTCTTAAGAAAGGAAAATGTTTCTCTCATTCCAATGAAAGCAAATTAATATTAAGGTGCTTCAAATGGTTGTCTGCGAGCATTGTGACCAGGCACGGAGTTTCAGCACGTACTTTGGTTTTAACGTGAGTTACTTTGGCAATGGAGGTAAGATGCATTATCCTTCTTCACTGTGACATTTACTCCCAGCCTGTTTATACCGATGCAGCTGCTGTGGAAGGCGGTGCTTTCTCTCGTTCTTTCTCTTTCTGTTCTCTTTTCATTTTAAAGGCATATATGCAGTCATCTGACCCAGGTTCTACACGAACTATACAGCATATGGTTCGGGTAAAGAACATCGTCTTTTGTTCAACAGTTTTTGTATTTCTTTCCAGTCTTTTGCTTCTCTGGTCCTCAAATAAGGCTAATTACAAAGGGAAAAAAAAAAAGGTGGGACTAGTGGAGAGGGAGCCTTTAAAACCATTCCTTTTGCAGCACGGAACAAAAGAGAGTGTCAAGGGCAAGGCGAGGTCTACACGAAAAAGAAAAGAGAAAAATCACCTAATGAGGATGTCGAGATAAGTGCCTGTGAAGAAAACTGGCAAAAAAGAGCTTTTAGTCTAAAATCCATAAATAAGTGTGCATCAGATGGGTACTAGAACATTTTTAACAAGACAGGCCACGAAAACTATATCCCTCTATGCAAGAGCCGCACGCCTTACAAAAAAAAATCCCCTTTCTTTACGAGATACTTTTCTTTCAAATATTAATTTAAAAAGAAATACTTGAAAATTAAGATGTTTTATTCATGTCTCTGAATCCATTATAGAGTGGATACCACAAAAAGAGTCGTTTCAGAGATATAATTATCAATGCTGCCGGCCTCTTATAGGTCAAAGGTTTTGCGTGAGTATATGAAGTTGTTGGTGAAGAAAAGCCGAACGGAGGAGATTTGGACCTTGGAGACTTCTGTGGCATTTTTACTTTTAAAATGGAAGAAGCACAGATATATTTGAAATTTAACTCTATAGAGATCTCTCAGTCTTTCCTAATGTGTGTGAGCCTTGCCGTAGGCACCAAAGGATCAGAGGTCAGAGGTCAGAGCCTAGATTAAATTTCATAAAAATACCAAAGGATCATAACTTTTTAGAGTTAGAAGCAACCTTCAATTATCTATGTCTGCAAAATGTAAAGGTGAAAAAAAGGTGTCTGAGAACCCTTAAGACTCGAAGGGAGATTTAATTTAGTTGCGTGTTTGACCTGAATGTTTATATAAAGAATCCAGGGATGGGTGTCATGGTAACTTTGATATAATGCTGCCACACATATACTGCTGTCCTATTTGGGGGGACTTCACTGGTTGATCTAATAATTTTCTCTTTTCTCTTTATTTTGCTACTTGATCAGGTAAACACACATATGCCATACATAGGTGAAAGTTTCCTTTCTCTTTTGCTCATTAATCATCTCTCATTTTAACATGGTGAGGAAAATCAAACACTATTTCAAATTCATTTTATATTTTCCACGTCTGATGATTTTAATGCAGAAATGACATTTTTAATCTTTTACTTTATATTTTATTGTAACACTTTTATATTCTAATGTTTCTTTTTTAAACCCAACTTAATTAATTAATTAAATTGAAGTATAGTCAGTTACAATGCATCAATATCTGGTGTACAGCACAACGTCCCAGTCATGTGTATACATACATATACTCATTTTCATATTCTTCTTCATAAAAGGTTATTATAAGATATTGAATATAGTTCTCTGTGCTATACAAAAATCTGTTTTTTATCTATTTTTATATATATTGGTTAACATTTACAAAATAATGCCATTTGCAGGAACGTGGATGGACCTGGAGATTGTCATTCTAAGTGAAGCAAGCCAGAAAGAGAAAGAAAAATACCATATGATATCATTCATATGTAGAATCAAAAAGAAAGAAAGAAAGAAAAAAGAGGACACCAAGGAACTCATCTACAAAACAGAAACAGACTCGCAGGCAAAGTAAACAATCTTATGGTTACCAGGAAAAGGGGATGGAAAGGGATAAATTTGGGAAGTTTGAGATTTACAAATCTTGTTTCTTTTTTTTTGAAAAAACACCTTTATTGTGCTATAGTTCTTTAGAGTAAACTACACATATTTCAAATGTGCAATTTGATGAATTCTGATAGATGTCTACACCAATGAAACTACTACCACACTCAAGCTAACTGACATTTCCATCACTCCCCAAGAGGTGCAATTTTTAAATTCCCAATTTATCCCTTCCCACCCCTTTACCCCTTGGTAACTGTTAAGTTTGTTCTCTATGTCTGAGTCTGCTTCTGTTTTGTAGATAAGTTCATTTGTGTCCTTTTTTTTTTTTTTAGATTCTACATATAAGCAATATCATATGGCATTTTTCTTTCTCTTTCTGGCTTACTTCACTTAGAATGACGATCTCTAGGTCCATCCACGTTGCTGCAAATGGCATTATTTTATTCTTTTTATGGCTGAGTAGTATTCCATTGTATATATGTACCACATCTTCTTTATCCAGTCATCTGTCAATGGATATTTGGGTTGTTTCCATGTCCTGGCTGTTGTAAATAGTGCTGCTATGAACACTGGGATGCCTGTGTCTTTTTGAATTATATTTTTCTCTGGATATAAGTCCAGGAGTGGGATTGCTGGATCATAGGGAAAATCTATTTTTAGTTTTTTAAGGAACCTCCATACTGTCCTCCATGGTGGCTGCACCAATTTACATTCCTACCAACATTGTAGGAGGTTCCTTTTTCTCCACACCCTCTCCAGCACTTACTGTTTGTGGACTTTTTACTGATGGCGATTCTAACTGGTGTGAGGTGATACCTCATCATAGTTTTGATTTGCATTTCTCTGATAATTAGTGATGTTGAGCATCTTTTCATGTGCTTGTTGGCTGTCTGTCTATCTTCTTTGGAGAGATGTCTGCTTAGGTCTTCTGCCCATTTTTTGATTGGGTTGCCTGTTTTTTGGATATTAAGATGTATGAGCTGTTTGTATATTTTGGAAATTAGTCCCTCATCGATCACATCATTTGCAAATATTTTCTCCCGTTCTGTGGGTTGTCTTTTCATTTTGTTGATGGTATCCTTAGCTGTGCAAAAGCTTTTAAGTTTAATCAGGTCCCATTTGTTATTTTTGCTTTTATTTTTGTTACTCCAGGAGCTGGTTCAAAAAATATATGGCTGTGATTTATGTCCAAGAGTGTTCTGCTTATGTTTTCCTCTAAGAGTTTTCTAGTATCTGGTCTTACATTTAAGTCTTTAATCCATTTTGAGTTTATTTTTGTATATGGTGTTAGAGAATGTTCTAATTTCAGTCTACACCTAAGACACATTGATATTTGAAACATATCTTTAGATCTTTGCTGTACAAAAAGTGGTCTGGAGACCAGCAGCAGCTAATTGAATCAGAATCTTCATTTTAATAAGTTCCTCAGTTGAGTACGTACATTATAGTTTGAGAAGCACTGTTTTAGGTAGTCTCTCTCCTTTCCTCAAATTAGGAGACTGGTTTTGCTGTACTGAAAGCAATGATGGTTCAGACACACAGCTATGACCTACCAGCTTTCAGCTGTTCCCTCAGCCAATGCAGCAATCTTTTCTAAGTTGGAGGTTTAACTGAGCAGGAAAGCACGTTGGCTTTGAGGTCAAGCAGATTTGGGTTCAAATGATGCTCTATTACAGTTGCCCCTCTGTATCTGTGGGGATTATTTCCAGGACCCATGCAGATACCAAAATCTGCGAATACTCAAGTCCCTTATATAAAATGGGGTAGTGACGTCAGCGCTGCTTAACCATGGTTCCGTATCCTTGGTTCCGTATCCATGGTTCTGTATCCACGGTTCCATACCATTTACTTCCTGTATTGGCCAAATTAACTTCTGTGTGCTCACTTGTCTCACTTGCAAAAATAGGGATAAAAATATACCCATCTGGAAGATTTACTGTGAGAACCCGATGAGAAGATATCTGTAAAGTGGTGAGCACTCTGCTTTGGTGCATGACAAGCCAGTCAGTAAAGGGTAACTGCCATTATCATTATGATCTCATTGTACTCCTGAAAACTTGCACTGTCCTAAGCAGTGGTTCCCAAGCCTCTGAGACTCAAAGCCACGAAGATTTTGTCAGTCTCCTGATATTCACAGGTTAAAAACAACAACAAAAAAAACCCTACCTATAAATAAAGGAGAGATAAACGGAAAATAGTTTATAATGAAAGGCTACGTGTTTACTTAAATTAGAATCCACGCCAATGGAGAGCTACCAAGCTGACTGGTATTGGTGGTTGAAACCAACATTGCAGTGAGAAGCCTGAGATTTCAAGATGAACATCTCCTTGTAAATTTCTGAACAAAACAAAGGTCAATCTTCCATGGATTTACATGGTAGTTATATTTCCAGAAAGGTCAATGAGTCTAAAAATTGTGCTACTTTGTGTTAATGTGAAAAACAGGTGCTGGGCTCAGATAATGAAGGTATTACTTCTTCATGAATGTCTGTCAGGACCTAGGGCTGTGTCTCCTGCTGGGCTGTTCGCTGCATCGGACTGCTCAGCACACTGGCCCCTACACGCCAGTAATGCCTTCCAATAATTGAGACAACCAAACATGTCTCCACTAATTTCCAAAAGACCCTCAAGAACACTATTGCTTCGTTTGAGACACACTGTCCTTCAATAATCGTGTTCTTTTCTGAATATCGTATCCTGTTGTCTTGCATCATTATAGCTGACAAGTAACATAACTGAGTGTAATGCAACGTAAGAGGGGACATCCAAAAAGTAACTACACACTAATATTGTCAGGTGAAAAGTATTACTCAGTACCGAGTTACGCATGGACCCAGAAATAAATGCCTTTCGGACTGAGTGACCCACGGAAGGATTAAAACTTTCTCTCTCCACTTAATTCCGGTGATAAACTTTCAGTTATAATTTAGGATATTTCACAGTGACACTGTGATACTACAAATTGTAACTGACGTTCAGAGAAGAGACTTTAGCTTTAATGCCCCCCAGGTATGTGATCTTACACTCATACACACTTTGTTGAATCAGATTGCTTAATTAAGACCCAGAGTTCCTGTGATAGCTGGAAACTTCTAGATCTTTTCCTTGGCAAAAGCTTCCTTATACAACATGATCTGCACAACTGCAGGAGGAACAATTCCAGAATGCAAATGTCATTAATGCATTTTTTAAAGCTAACTGTTAACATATAATTAAACACTATGACAGATGCTTATCAAGTAAGTTTCCAACAGAGATGGACTGAGGCATCCTCTGAGATTAGAGTAGCAAATTCATGAAGCAAAAGTCTGAAGAAAACACCAGAATGATCTAATAAAAGTGGAAAAATAAAGTTACACTAAAAAAGACACCACCTCTGCATGAATTCTTGTCTTGTGTGTGAATGTCTGTTTTTACTTTTAGTGTGAGAGCATGGATTGCATTTGGAGGGTTTGATAGAACTTATTAAAATTTTCCAGTGAGGGCTTTTGTGACCGAAAATGTGGACTTCTCTTCCCACCCTCAGCAAGCTTGCTTTTCCAGAACTAGGATCCTGCTCCAGGGTTTATACCTGTAATTGTTCATGGCTTCTCTCCTTTCTAGGGAAGTGTGGTGGCATGGTCAGTTGTCTGAAAAAAGTTACTTTAATAGCACTAATCATTGCAGGGCAGGGGTTTGTAGCCACAGACACCATTGCTCAGCGTGCCCTGCATCCAGGACAGGCCACATGACTGAGTTCTGGCCAACAGAGTGTGCACAGAAGTGACGTGTGTCCCTGCAAGATGTGGCCCATCCACCATGCTCTCTTACCCCTCATCTGTTAACTCAGGACCTCTTGGAAGCCCTGAGCAGAAGACGGCAGAGCTCCCATCATCCTGGTGCCTGAGTCACCCTGTGGAGAAGAGTGCACCCCCGTCTTCCTGCATATCAGACCTTACAAGAAGCTGGAAATGTATATGTGCTGGCTTAACCCACTGCGATTTGGAGTTTATTCATCACAGTAGCTGGCACTCCCTTAAGAAGTACTGAGGTTCACAACTGTGCATTCAAATCCTAGAAGGACATTCGGCACATGGTAGACCCTCAGTAAGCAAATGAAAGCATGCTCCCTCTGAAAGGGTGAAGAAAAATGCCATGAAGCACAATTCTTTTGTCTCCTGGGGAAGTCACTGCCAAACAGACCAGATTGGAAATGCTCTTGAAAGAAGGGGAGGGAAGACTGTGGAGCAGGTAATCCCATGGGGCCAGGACTTTTTTATGTGACTTCAAGGGTCAGGGGAGAATCTGACAGTAATCCCAGGTCATTGAGGGGCCCCAAATAAGCATTTATATGTACTTCTACTGTCAGAAAAAAATCACTCTTATTTATGGAGAGCTTATTCTGCCAGTCTCCCGGATGATGACACAATCCTTCGTGGTAGATGGCTGTGTTCCATGCAGCAAAGCCCTGGATATAAGGATATACTTATCTGATTATGCCAGATACTTTCACGTGCATTTTCTTATTTAAGCATCTACACATTCCAGCCCTCATCCCATGTGTGGGGTGATGGAGACCTGCAGTTGTTGGTGAACTGATTGCCAAGGGCACCCATCTGTGTGCTAAATCTCTGCTCTGTCCTATGTCCCCGTGTCTCCTACTTCTACCGTGGCTCTGAGCACCAACCTCCATTTCACCCAAAAGCCACCAGCTTAACATCAAAAACAAACTCTCAGATGATTCAGGAGCAGCACAGCTGGCTGTGATCGGGGTTTGGGACGATTTCCTTTGGATACTCGCTTCGCAAGTTCACTCAAACCACCAACAGAGCATCCCCGTTGGTACTGCTGTTTCTCTAGGGTAGAAAATTTTCCTCCAGGTGTTTATCTGTACCTTGGGACACTACACCTTCTTATCTGGAGGGTCACTGGACATTGCAAAATGTTCTTTCTAGAGCTCAAACTGTGTTCCTAGAGAGGTCTCTCTTCCCGTTGGACCGGAACTCACATCCTTCCCATGGCAGCCTCTAAAACACAATCTTTTATACCAGAAGCCATCAAACGTTTTCTGACAAGGGACCAAAAGTAACTATTTTAGGCTGTGTGGGCCACAGTCTCTGTCATGACTCAACTCTGTTCTTGGAGAGCAAAAGAGCCGTAAACAGTATGTGAATGAACGTGTGGCTAAGTTCCAATAAAACATCATTAACTAGTATATACAAGATAGACAAAACACGAATTTCTACTGTAAAGCAACCTATAATGAAGAAGAATACAAAAACAAATATATGTATGTGTATGTATGACGGAAACATGATGCTGTGCACCAGAAATTGACAAAACATTGTAAACTGACTATACTTCGAAAAAAAAAAAAGTCTGGATCTGGGATCTGGCCCATGGGCTGCAGTGTAGCAACACACATATCATTTTCCATGATTAGGCTAAACTTTTCCCCAAACATTTATGTCTTCTTCAATGTTTCTGTTTTGGAGCCCAGGTATGGCTAGTTAAGGACAAGCATAAGACACTGATGAAAGAAACTGAGGATGACATAAACAAATTGAAAGATGTACTGGGTTCTTGGGTTGAAAAAATCAATGTTGTTAAAGTGGCCATACTACCCAAGGCAATATACAGATTCAATGCAACTCCTATCAAATTACCAAGGACATTTTTCACAGATGGCTGGAATTTGTACGGAGACACAGAAGACCCCGAATAGCCAAAACAATCTTGAAAAAGAAGAATGGTGCTGGGGGAATCACACTTCCAGACTTCAGACTCTACTACAAAGCCACAGTAATCAAAACAGTATGGTACTGGCACAAAAACAGACACATAGCTCAATGGAACAGGATAGAAAATCCAGAAATAAACCTACACACTTACGGTCAATCAATCTACAACAAAGGAGGCAAGAAGATACAAAGGAGAGAAGACAATCTCTTCAATAAGTGGTGCTGGGAAAACAGACAAAGTGTAAAAGACAAACTAGAACATTCTTGAATACCATATACAAAAAAAACCTCAAAATGGATTAAAGACTTAAACGTAAGACCAGATACTATAAAACTCCTAGAGCAAAACATAGGCAGAACACTCTTGGACATAAACCACAGCAATATATTTTTTGAACCAGCTCCTAGAGTAACAAAAATAAAAGCAAAAATAAACAAATGGGATCTAATTAAACTTAAAATCTTTTGCACAGCTAAGGATACCATCAACGAAATGAAAAGACAATCTACAGAGTGGGAGAAAATACTTGCAAATGATACCACCAACAAGAGACTAATTCCCCAAATATACAAACAGCTCATATACCTCAATATCAAAAAAACAAGCAACCCAATCAAAAAATGGGCAGAAGACCTAAATAGACATCTTTCCAAAGAAGACAGACAGATGGCCAACAAATTCACATAAAAAGATGTTCAGCATCACTAATTAAGAGAAATGCAAACAAAACTACAATGAGATATCACCTCACACCAGTCAGAATCACCATCATTGAAAAAGTCCACAAGCAATAAATGCTGGAGAGGGTGTGGAGAAAAAGGAACCCTCCTACACGGTTGGTGGGAATATAAATTGGTGCAGCCACCATGGAGGACAGTATGGAAGTTACCTAAAGAACTAAAGATAAGACTTACCATATTATCCAGCAATCCCACTCCTGGGCATATGTCCAGAGATAAATAGAATTCAAAAAGACTCCTGCACTGTTCACAACAGACAGGACATGGAAATAACCCAAATATCCATCGACAGATGACTGGATAAAGATGTGGTATATTTATACAATGGAATACTACACAGCCATAAAAAGAATAAAATAATGCCATTTGCAGCAACATGGATGGACCTGGAGATCATCATTCTAAGTGAAGTGAGCCAGAAAGAGAAAGAAAAATGCCATATGATATTGCTTATGTATGGAATCTTAAAATAAAGGGCACAAATGAACTTATCTACAAAACAGAAACAGACTCACAGACATAGAGAACAAACTTAACGGTTACCAAGGGGTAAAGGGGTGGGAAGGGATAAATTGGGAATTTGAAAATTGCACCTCTTGGGGAGTGATGGAAATGTTAGCTATCTTGACTGTGGTGGTGGTTTAACTGGTGTATACATCTATCAAAATTCATCAAATTGTACATCTAAATGTGTGTAGTTCACTCTACAGGAACCATACCACAATAAAGGTGTTAAAAAAAATCTCTATAATATCTCTTTTGGGATATTTTAGGATTGTGGTAGTTCATGCATACTCTGTTTGGAAAAAAAATGGTGTAAGGGAATTTAGGCGTTAGGAAATGCTTTCTAATGAGGAATGGAAAGAAAAAATGATTCCTGGCATGAAGCGGAGAGGGCATTAACATAAGGAGAGAACAAAATATTGGATAACTCCATGTACGAGGTCCAGGGTTCAATCCCCAGTACCTCCATTCAAAGTAAATAAACAAACCTAATTCCCCCCCAACAAAAAACAAACAAACAAAAATATTGGATACCTCATACTGCATAAAATAAAGAGAGTTGCTGCATTTCTTCATTTACTGAAAATATTTGTTTTGTCTCTCGGCTCCAGGCTTTGGGATTACAATGTGAAAAAGACAAACGTGGTCCCCGCCATACAGAATTGATGGTTGAGTTGGGGAGACACACATTTGACAAGTAATCATCACGAAGGGTGAAGGATGTTTGGAGCTGGCAGGTAGAGCGTGCGTGAAACGGGGGCCTACAGGAAGAAGGAACTGGTGCGGGGAGCTGAAAGGATACAGGGATGTGATGTAAAGGGGAGGAAATGACAGATGGCTTTGGAAACTGAGGAAGACAGTTGAATGTGTAACTAGGTGACTTGCAAGGCAGACATTGGAAGGATTGGGAGGTTTTAAAAACATTTCAAAAAAATTGTTAATGACCTTGCAGATGAACTGGGGGCAGCAAAGGGTGGAAGGTGGCTGTAATGAGGTGGCAATTTTAAACGTGGAGTTTGGTTGTACAAAGGAAAGAAGGAATTAATTTGACCAGGGAACGGGATGCCGGAGAGGCTGGCTGGAGCCAGGAGCCAGGTCAGAGCCAGACGGCAGAGGCTTTGAAGGCCAGGATAGGCACAGGATTGGCTGGGACTGGCTTGAACAGACTGCGGAACCTGAGTAGCCAGAGCAGGGTCTGAGCTGGACAAGTTTTAGAAAACGAAGAAGAATTAAAGAGGGAAAGCCTGGAGGCAAGGAAAACAGGCAAGAGATTCAATGAACAGTCCAGGTAAAGAACAGCCAGGAGATGAAATGAACGTGGTGACACTGTCTTGTGCAATTCCTTCCCCTTCTCCGTAAACTCCTTTGAGTTAAATGCAGCATCTGTTCAGCTGCCTGTGGCATCGTTTTTTACTGGATGCAAAACAGCACTGTATTCACGGCTGCTGACAATGTCTCTCCTCGTGCTTGGCTACGTTTTAATTATGTTTGACATTCAACGCGCACTATTATCCAGTGGCAGCAAAATGAAGACGTGCAGCTTCATTTGAAGGCAAACAAAAGTGAGGACACATGTAATTATACAGTAATATATTATTCCTTAAAAGCTAGGCGATTTTTAGCTTTAATATGCCTACCTACCACCCCACTCCCAATTCTTGTTTTGATTTGACTGTGACAAGCCTCAGCCCACAATTTAATTACAAACATCCACCCTCAACCAGGAACTGTTTAAAAAGAACAAAGACTCTAAAAACTACATTAGGAATGAGGAGAAGGTGGTGCTGTTTCATTATGGAAAATTTCAAACATACACTAAAGTAGAAAGGCTAGTATAATAAACACCCCCGAATGCACCGCTCAGTTTCCATAATTATCATCAGGACGTTGAGGATGGCACTTGGAAGGCTCTAGAAGAATGTTCTACAACTTGTAAGTTACAGCTCATAAAAATAATTTGTTATTTTTATCCTTATAATTCAGTATATATGATATAAAATCACCATGTCAACAGAGACTTAGTAGAAAAAAATACATGAACATGAACTATTTTTAGGCTAGAAGTCTGGTAATATAAGAGACACACCATGTTCACTTTAATGATTACATATTCAGCACTTGTTATGTGCCGAGCACTGTTTTAAGCACTTCCCAAATATTAACTTATTTAATCATCATGACAACTAGAGTATTATTATTAACCTCATTTCAGAAATGGGGAAAATAAGGCAAGAGAGGTTAAGAGACTTGCCTGAAATGTCCAGCTATTAAACAACAGAGCTGGGGTCTGAACATCCTGGCTTCAGAGCCCAGGCTCTGGGTACATGCCCCTCACCTCAAGGCCAAATCTTTACTTTGCGTCTGTGCTTCCAGTTATAAGCAGCTTTGCAGTGAACATCCTTGAAGATTCATTTCAGTTCCCATCAATTAGGATCCTTTTACAATGATAATTTATATAAATGGGATTTCTGAGTTAAAAGGGAAGCAGATTTTAAATTAAATATTTTGAAATTTTATTATCTTAGCTCCAAGAAGTGAGAAAGAATGCTTTTGAGTATATATTGACAGGGGGTCCCCATGAGTATTTTTTTAATCCAACTCAATTGAGTTTGCATACAGTAAAATGTATACAATGTAACTGTATGGTTCAATGTTTTGACCAATGGATGGATACACCCATGGAAGCATCACCACAATCAAGAAATGGTGTATCTCCAGCAACCAGAAAGCATTCCTTGTGCCTATGTGCCCCTTCCGTAAGTTTCACAACTGATTCCTTTTACTTGTAATGCTCTTTAGAGAGAGAAACTTTTTAGATATAGGCCATCTCATTCCCAAATGAACTGTCTTCAGGCAGAAATTAATTTTTATACTTGTCTGGTTTTTTTTTTCTGCTAGGATCCACGTCAGAAAGCATCGACTTGAAGCTATCAATATTAAATGTTGCTTTCACCCTGTGAGCTGAAGGCTGACATCCATTTGGCTCTTGAAACCAAGTCTAAAATTCTCAAGTCTCCTGGGCCCTCCCCACCAGCCAGCCCTGACTTTTTGGATGTGTATATTTGACTTTCATTTAGATAAAGGAATGCATTTAAATAGCTGTAACACCTGTTTCCCTGAGGGAGCGTTATCCATCTGTCCAAAAGATGAGAAAGTTCAGTTTTTGAATGATCAGGAAATTTCACTTTTAATCAAAAGTATACAGATTAGTTCTACAGACATAACCAACTCATGGAATATTACAATTTTTGAATTGTCTTCTATGTACAAGAAAACTAAAGGCCAGAAGGTTAAATGGTTTGTACAAGGTCACACCATTTAACATACAGAGGGGAGGGCATAGCTCAGTGGTAGAGCACATGCTTAGTTAGCATGCACAGGTCCTGGGCTCAATCCCTAGGACCGCCATTAAAAAACAATTAGATAAAGATACAGTTGGGATAAGCGTTTCTAATGGGATAAACTACCCCTTCTTCCCAAATCTCAGCCTGCTCTCCCAATGTCATGTTCTTTTCTCTAGTATCATGCTGGTGTCCCTTCACCACGACTGTTCCCAGACGGAAATGACAGGTACTGAATCCACTCGACCATGAGGAAGTTCTCAGGGCCCTCATTCTGCAGAATCATGACCACGTGCAAATCAACCTTATTACACACCATCCTCATGCTTCCTAGTATAACACACATCTTCTCAGACAACAGGCAGTGCCAGGGGCGGGGAAAACACGGTCGCAACATCTCTGCAAAATCTAACAGTTTCACCCAATCACAACAGCGTGCTTTAGAGAACGTTCCCTTGTGACAGTGTGGGAAGTTCTGCAAGACAGTTAGAACTGTGGGCCCTCGAAAACTAGTGACTTTTTTATCGAAGAGTAAACCACATCTATTTGAAAAAAATAAATGATAGCAATAATAAAACCAGAAATAAATAACATAAAAGTTATCCCCTGTATTTAAAATTGACTTAATATTTTGGTGTGCACTTTTCCAAACTTAAAAAAAGTCGAGTCTTTATTAGTTTAGTTTTAATAACACAATCAATACATGAGTAACATTTCCTTCCTATTAGACGTAGCAGGGGATATTGATTAAAAGCACAGATCCAAGATTACCAGCTTAGCATCCAGGATCTGCCAATTATTTGTCATGTGACCTTGAGGAAGTTAACTTCCTGGTGCCTCAGTTTCCTTATATATAAAATAGTGATAATTTCAGGGTTTTGATTCCTAGGGTTGTTGCCAGAATGAAATGAATTAATGTATGTAAAATATTTGGCAGAGAACTTGACACATTATTATTACAATGTCATCATTGCTATAAGATACTTTAACCACAGCAGACTCACTGAATGTCCCTCTTGCTTGCTCTCCCTCTCTCCCTAGTTCCAATTTCCTCTGCAGAGAAACCCACATTAGACACACAACAAAGAACCCAGCCATCCCAATGGTGCGACCTCCACGGAGAAATTTATGAGAGTGTTCTGGCTTCTACTAGATTTAAGAGGATTAGGGGAAGGAAACACTTCAGGCATCCTGAACAAGCTTTCTGACTGGGGTGAAGCTGGGGAGGGGCACGAATCTGGGGACCTGAGCTAAATGGTTTCCCTTATTGTGGAGAAGGTGCCTGACTGTGAAACAGCCTCGCTTCTTTTGCAGGTTGGTGCCTGACCGTAAGAAGCAAATGGTCCAGGTGCCGCTCTGGGCCAGTCTTGATTGTTTCTGCCAACGTTGGATGGGACAGTCTTCACACGTTTCTGCTGTGGCCTGTAAAATTTATGCCTCTACCTGCATAATTAGGGAGCAATGAACACCGGTGAGTCTGAGTTCCACCTCTCTTCCATTCCAGAGATTTCTTTTTTTCTCTCTGAAACCCAACCTCAAGTATCTCCTGACCAGTTTCTCACTTCCTGTTGTATTATTTGCCATGCTCTCTAGCTGGAGGCTAGCTTTCTCCTCGTGGCTGGGGAGATATCACTACCGACAGCTCACACGTTTCGTGTTGGGCTTCTCGCCACCACTGGAGAAGGACTAGCTCTTTTTACTTAGTTTACATTCTGGGCAAAATGGGTCTGGATTGGGTTAGGTGCTGACCACCTGCAAGGATCAGCTCAGGTGAGGGAGGTTGGGATCCTGTGAAAACACGCCAGCCTTTGTGGGGATAGTGGAAGAGGCCTTCCCCTAAGAAGGGTGGGAGTGGGTGGGGCTCTAGCTCTGCAGTAATGGTGGGGCTCAGCAACTCACAGCCCCGCCATGACCCTTCCTGAAGGTCCTTCTGCTCCTCCCCCGCATCTCCACACTTTCATTACTCAGCAGCGTGCTGGGGGTGTGACTTTTGCTCCTGTTTCCCATTGGTGCCATCTGCTCCTGCCTTGTCTCCTTTGATGTCATTATACAGATGGCGAGGGCACAATGGGAAGTGGCACTTAGTTCAATATGGTAGTTCTGGATATATCCAGCCTGCCCTTGTCTCAGTGCGGCTGAGAAGTGATCCAGCTCATGTGAAAGTCTAATAATGGAGTCACTATTACATTTTGGTTTAGCCTCTGAAATCGCATTATGAATTATTGGAACTAGATGCACCCTTTCCAAAACATCCATCTTCCACCATGTCAGAGCTAACAGACAGGCTCGTTTTAAAGGTAACCTGAGAGATTTTTAAGAAATGATGGCAAGCTGCTTTTAACAACATACCAAAGTTCAGGAATATTGTTGATGTTATAAACAATGGAAAATATCCTACAAATATGCTTGTTAATTTGACCATGTAGGTGTCAGAGCTAATCAGTCAACAGCTTCAGCTAATGCAGGAAAGAGAAAAAATTAATATTCATTAGACTCTTGTTTACACTTCTGTTGTCAAGGTTAATCAGTTTGCTTTAAGCACAACGTTTCCCTCTTATTAAAGTCATTAGTACCCTTCAGTACACGGTGAACACTTGGGTCTCACAAGTGCGTTTCATTTATACATCACACATACATTGCACAGGGACCCAGGCTTAGGACAGATTTTGTTGAGATTTAAACATAAACCTTCATTTAGACCAGTCAATTATTATTCTTCACAAAAGAATGATAGCTAAAAAATGGAAATCAAATTTCGGCATTTGGTAATATTCTCAGTTGTGGAAACTAACGAGTACTCAGCCTTTCCGTTTTAACACAGACATCACACAGACTCACATGGAAACAGTCACTCCTGGGTACAGGCAATGCAAAAAGGATTTTTGGTATTTTTGTTTACCTTTGTGTCAAAAATGATCACTGTAAACAACTGAAGCCCGATTAAAATTTTTTACTGAAAAAAAGCAAACGTAGTTGGTATTCCATGTCTATGATCTTCTCCAAAGATTCCCTTTCCTATTGTGAACAGGAAATGACTCTTTTCATAATTTTTCACACCCCTCCAAGTGTGGAGCTGCCAATCTGATGGAAATCCCAGCCTGACACTGTTCCAGTTTGCTCCTCAAGGACAGGGGACACTGGGACGAGAGCCTGGGAACGACACTCCACCATCCAGCCCTCCTTCACGCTTCACTGCCCAGGGAGAAAGCTGAGAGAAACCGTGGGACGTGGCCTTCAACTTTCGCCTGTGTTGCTTTGTAGTTTAGGAATGATGGTGGGTGGGTCCCCTGCTACATCATTTATGAGTTCTCCACCATTTTCTGTAATCATAGTTTACTTGAATGAAACACCTTCCAGTTTCACTGGCAATGGGATTTTTTTCGTTGTTTCTTGTTCCTGTTACTGTTTGGGAATGAACTTTGAAGGCAAGAAAGAGGTCAAAATACTTCTCTATTAGGCTACCTTGAAATAAAAATCTGGAAAGTGACTGACTGGATAAAGAAGTTGTGGTATATTTATACAACAGAATACTACTCAGCCATAAAAAAGAATAAGATAATGCCATTTTCAGCAACATGGATGGACCTGGAGATCGTCATTCATTCTTTTTTTTTTTTACACTTTTTTATTGAGTTATAGTCATTTTACAATGTTCTGTCAAATTCCAGTGTACAGCACAATTTTTCAGTTATACATGAATATACATACATTCACTGTCACATTCTCTTTCGCTGTGAGCCACCACAAGATCCTGCATGTATTTCCCTGTGCTACACAGTATGGAGATCATCATTCTAAGTGAACAACTGAACTGTGATTAAAATCACAGTAAGCAAGCCAGAAAAAGAAAGAAAAATACCATACAATATCACTTATATGTGGAATCTAAAAAAAAAAAAAAAGAGAGAGACAAAAGAACTTATTCACAAAACAGAAACAGACTCTCAGACATAGAAAACAAACTTACGGTTACCAGGGAGGGGAAGACGGTGGGAAGGGATAAATTGGGAGTCTGAGATTTGCAGATACACACTACTATATAACAGATAAACAACAAGTTCATACTGTACAGCACAGGGAACTAGTATCTTATAGTAACCTATGGTGAAAAAGAATATGAAAATGAATATATGTAGGTTCATGTATGACTGAAGCATTACGCTGCACACTAGAAATTGATACATTGTAACTGACTATAATTCAATTTAAAAAAGAATTAAAATAACATTGATCTTGGCAACAGTGATTCTGTCTAGTTTCCAGCCAGAATCAAGAAAAAACATTGTATATGTTATTTTAAAATACTGATGTAAATGCCAGAGGAGAAAACAAAACAAAACAAAACAAAACAAAACACTGATTTACTGTGGGCACAGTTGCCAGGAATTGTGAAAGAGGCTTCAAGAGACTGATGGCTCTTTGCTCAGCATTCTTTGATATCTAAAATTATTTGGATGTACTCTATGCTAAAAATAAATTTAAAACAAAACCAAACCAGACCTAAGAAGATAGTCTCAAATTACTTAATACTCAATTCTTATCAAACTCCCAGTTTAGAGAATAAACAAACAAACAAACAAATGACAAACTTGGACTAAGGTCTGGGAAATACCCAATTATAAGGTGTATGGACCTGAACGGAGCAATTAGTACATGGGCACCTTTTCGTATGAGGATTTGAAGACAAAATACATAGATAACAGTGCCTTTTTTAAAAAGCAATTGTAAACACATTCCTAATCTTATCCTCAGAATTCACAATAAGGACTCCCGAAACGGTTCAGTAAGCATGGACAATAAGCTAATTGACTGACAAGGAATACTTTTTCATGTTCAGTGTGTCAAAAATGCATTAATCCTAGTTAGCCCAGCACCTTGACCGTGACATTTTAGTAGGTCAATAATCACATAAAAATTCTAAGAGCACTCTTCTTCGGGATGACTTTTCTGGAAACTGAGATTGGCTAAGAAGGGTAACAAAAATCCAAATATATTATCGTGAAAACCTGAAGCTCCTGTTTGCCGCCAGGTCTCCCATCGGAGAACTGGTGATGCCTCCAGACTTTAACTGCATGGATGTTAGGTTGTGTGAGTGAGGGCAGGTTTGAAAAGAAAGTCAGTGAATGGGATTTTGTGTGTATTTTTACAAACTCCTACATATCAACGCAGTAAAATGGAAAGCTGTCAATTACCTGCTTTAGAATTCCAGTGGCTTCCTTCAGCCTAGTATACAAAATGTGAACTCCTTAACCTTTTATTCAATAACCTACATCACTTTTCTCTGCTTTCCTCATTCTTTATAATACTTTCTCAGCTCAAGCCAGAGAACCCACATGCTTTTTCCACGTCAGGGTTTTTTTCCGTCTCACCTCTGTGCTTTCATGCACATTGTCTGCCTGCCTTGAATGCCCTCAGACTCCCCCCTCCCCAACCCTATTTTTACTCATCTTAAAGCTATGGTTCAAAGCCCTGCTCCAAGAGGCCCAGCATTGTTGATACTAACTGTAGCTGCTATTGGTTGGTTGCTTGCTTGCTTGGTTTTTATGGGTCTGGGTCCTTGTAAGAACTACTAGTAATTTTATTTATATTACAGGTGTCACCATGGACTTACAGCAAATTCCTGACCGACTTGCTGCCCTTGACTGGACATGCTTTCCTCTATTTACTGGGACTTCAGTTCTCCAGTGTCCTATGTCAGATTACTAGGGAATTAGTGCTCACTTCATTTTTTTTTACTTTTTTTTTTAAAGTATAGCCAGTTACAATGTGTCAGTTTCTGGTGTACAGCATCATGTCCCAGTCATGCAAACATAAACATATATTCATTTTCATATTCTTTTTAAGATTATGACAAGATATTGAATATAGTTCCCCATGCTATACAAAAGAAATTTGTTTTTTTAAATCTATTTTTATATATAATGGTTAACGTTTGCAAATCTCAAACTCCCAAATTTATCCTTTCCCACCCTCTTTCACCCAGTAACCGTAAGATTGTTTACTATGTCTGTGAGTCTGTTTCTGTTTTGTAGGTGAGTTCATTAGAGTCCTCTTTTTTTTAGATTCTACATATGAGTGATACCATATGGTATTATTCTTTTTCTTTCTGGCTCACTTTATTTAGAATGACGATCTCCAGGTCCATCCATGTTGCTGCAAATGGCATTATTTTATTTTATTTTTTTATGGCTGAGTAGTATTCCATTGTATAAATATATCATAGCTTCTTTATCCAGTCATCTGCTGATGGACATTTGGGTTGTTTCCATGTCTTGGCTACTGTTTATAGTGCTGCTATGATCACTGGGGTGCATGTATCTTTTCAAATTAGAGTTCCCTCTGGATATACACCTAGGAGTAGGATTGCCGGATCATGTGGTAAGACTATTTTTAGTTTTTTGAGGAATCTCCATACCATTTTCCATAAATGCTTACTTTAAAGTACAGATCCACTGGTCCCATGAATCTATTCACATCCACAGAGTGTCTGTTTCTACAGACTGCACTCCTCATGTGTCTGGGTATTTCGGGCTGTGAGGGCTGTTTCCCTGGGGGTTTGGCCCCCTACTGGCATTGTGTAGGGTATAGGTCAGGTCACAGTTGGTGCCCCTTCTGGCGAGTTTAGGCAGAGGGAGGGATGAGCCCTAAGGCACAGCCCTCTGGCATCACAGTTGACCCCATGGGTCTAGGGCTGTGATCCGCTGCTTCTGCTGGTTTGGAGCAGGAGACAATGGGTGAGTAGACAGACACTCTAGCTCTGAATCTATCCATGCTCCAGCAATTTTTGATGCCTTGATATTAGGCCCAAAAAAGCCATGTGGGCCTCTTTTGTGAACACTGATTTCAACATGGCCCTGGTGCTTGCAATAACCCTTCTAAGATCACGTGGGTGAGATGCAAGGGCAGGGATAGCACGTTCCTCCCGAGGCTGCACTGTGTGAAGTCACGCATGAAGAGGACATTTCTATAACGTCATATTCTGCAATGCTCAATTAGAGTCAGAGCAATAAAGTATTTCTAAATATGTTCTCAGAGAAACTCGTATCACTGTTTTTCTTATTTGACCTCATCTTTACCAGATAAGAGAACACTCTTCAAATAATACTAACCGTCTTTATAAATCATTGTTTCCCAAATCTCTTTCTGGTTTTAGCTATAACAAGTTCTTTTGGTAACTGTGAACTTCAGACATGTTTATCTCAGCCTTATTTAGACTTTTAAGCTAAAAGATGTTTCTACTTATTGCAGTAAGTGAGCCAAAATCTAGAACAGGCTCCCCATGGGAGAGGAAGTAGGATAAAATTAAACCAAAGTGGTGAGAGTCGATTAAAATGATGATAAAGATCCACATTAAGTTCTTCTGAAATTTGATGTAAAGAATTGACCCTATGCCTAATCTCAGGGCAATAGGGTACTCATGGAGACCTAGTGAAATTCTTTAAGATTATATTAAAAAAAGTAATGTGTTATTAGGGGAAACAAAGAAAGTCCAGCCTTAGAGACTAATTTTGATTCCTATGAAAAGAATGGGAAACGACAGGAGAACAAGTCAAAGATTCGACCAGAAGCAGACCCTTTTGTGCTCTCCTCCTGTGAAAGGAGATGAGATTGAGGGATCAAAGAGAAGTTGTAACTGCAGTAGATGTTGGCTGTGCTCCCTCCCTCCCTTCCTTCCTTCCTCCCTTCCTTCTGCCTGATCACTAGTTCCATCACAGTACTCAATTCTAACCCACGTGACATATTCATTGACCAACCATGTGTTCTGGGCAGATCAGCAGTTAGAGAGTCCAAAAATAATAGATCAGACTGAGTGTCAGGGTAAATAGTGTATCTTTGACTTACGATATTTCAACTTACACTGGATTTATCGGGACATAACCCCAGTGTAAGCCAAGGAAGAGCTGTCATAATAATGGAATATTATTCAGACATTTTTATCTTGGAAAGCTTGCCTTTTGTGGCAACATGGATGGACCTTGAGGGCATTAAGCTAAGTGGAAAAGATCAATGGGGGAAACATACTCCGGGTTCTCATTTATATGTGAAATCTAAGAAAGCTGAATCATAGAAATCAAGAGTGGAATGGTGGCTGCTAGGGGTCGGGGTGCAGGAGAAATGCAGAGATGTTGGTCAAAGGTGTTCACTTCCAGTTATAAGATGAATAAGTTCTGGGAACTAATGCACTGCGTGGTGACTACAGTGAATACTGTCATATCCTTGAAAGTTGTGCAGAGTGTAGGTCATAAATGTTCTCACCACTAAACAGAAATAGTATGATGTGAGGTGATGGAGGTGTTAACTACACATGTTGGGGATCATCATTTTGCAATATACACATGTATTAAACATATACAATGCCACATGTCAATTACATGTCAATAAATCTGGGAAAAAAAGAATCATACATTATCCCATGTGTGTATAAAGGCAGATGACTACAGGAGATGCTTCCTCCACAATTCTTTTTAATTCTCTAAAATAGTAGAAGGTCAGAGGGAAGTTGGGGGAAATAAGAAATCTAAACATGAGTCAACATGAGGGTGAGCCGAAAGCTCTTGGAATTCCAGCCTGTGTTCACGGAAATAAGTGTTCAGAACATGAAGGTTAACATCCTCCCACTGTCTGCACACTAGTCACATTATGGAGGGACTGCATTGGCTTCAAGAATCTCAAAGGAGAGATACTGAGAAAACAAGTTATAACAATATGACGCTGCCCAGTATAATGCAGGACCTGAAAAACATGGCGTAGACATTGGTTCAGGAAACTGGAGGACATTAAGTTTTTGTTCTGAGTCTGCTTCATCATTTGTGAAGAGGATAAAAACACTACCCACTCTAGCAGCCAGGGTGATGGTGGCTTTAGGTGACTGAAGAACCAGCTAACCTTGGCTCAGTCCATAAGGACATCGCCTGTTTACTCGTGAAAACACCTGGAGGTGGAGGTGAAGTTGAATGGTCCTCAGGTGTCTCGCCAGTGCCATGATGTGAGGGTTCTAGGTTTGCTGTGTATCCTTCATTTTCCCACTGGTGCTGAAATGGCAGCAGTGGCTCCAGACATCTCATCCAAGTCTAGTCTTTCAAGTCCACAAGCTGGAGGCAGAGACACCAGGCAGGGGAATGAGAGAGAAACATGTACCCCTCCTTTCAAAAGGGAGAAAGAGTCTTCTCAGGATCCCCCTAACAGATTTTCCTCTGTGTCTCCTTAGCCAAAACTGAGCTCTCCTAACTGCAAGACTGATGAGGAAAAGAGCATTTGCTTTGCTGTCCTCTGTGGCAGAAGGGCAGGCAAGAGAGATGGAGCAGAGCTGGCCACAACCACCTCGGGGCAGAACTGAGAAGATTAAATGGGATAAAACATGTAGAACAATTTTCACAGGCATGTGTTGTAAATAGCCAAAAAGAAAAAAAGGTAACAATTATTTGTTTCTGTTATTTGCCTTTGAAGAGAGAACATTTTAATTATTTTGTTTATCTGTTTTGGAGGGGAGGTAATTAGGTTAACTTATTTATTTCAATGGAGGTATTGGGGATTGAACCCAGGACCTCGTGCAAGCTAAGCACGTGCTCTAGCACTGAGCTATACCCTCCCCTACAAAGAGAGAACATTTTAATGGAGAGACTTCTCAGTTTCCTTTAAATATCTGAGTGTTGTGATACATGTGATGAGAACAGAACTGAAGTCATTTACTCTCTATCAGATCTGCTTCAAAATGGCAGTGGCTCTGTGTTGCGTCTTCAGTGCAACTTTCAAGCAGGATTGGAATGATCCCCATTCCTTGGGTGGGAACTTGCACCACGTAAGTCTAGGATTCCTCCTAGCTGACATGTCTCTGATTCTACACTCCAGCAATCAGAGGCTCGAGATACAAGATCCTTCTCTGAGCTTAACATGGACTTAATTTGTAGTTGGGGCAACGTTCTGGCTGGATCCAGAATTTCTCAAATGAGGATAAAAGACTATGATAGCCCTGAAATTTCAGAAAGATGCCGTTTATTTATTACTATCAGAGAAGAGAATAGTTGCTTAGCTACTGAAGAATACAAAATAATAGTATTTTTTTCCTGTTTGGAGGTACAGAATTCATTTTATTTTTAGATCTTAACTTCTATTTTGTGCCAACTGTTCCATTTTTAGATGTAATTTCTGGTGTGTTCATGGGAGGGGGAGAGCTATGCGTCCTTGCACTCCGCCATCCTGGAACCTCCCCCAGATCTTAAATCCTAAATTCTGAGATCTCTTCACATTAAAAATGAACACAGGGTCACTAGTATCGAACTTCCTTATTGCAGTCCATGGGGTGCTTCACATTCCAAACCCTTCATGTTTCAAACCCTGGCATTGTTTTCAACCTCACAACAATTCTTGCTCTTTCTTACTAAGCCTCAAGCACACTGGCCTCACACACCAGCCTCTTTTTTGCTGCAGGTCCTTTGCACGGGCTGTTACTTCTCTTAGAAGATTCTTTGTCTGGATCTTTGCACAGCTTGCTCCTCTGCCTCCAAGTCTCAGCTTAAATGCCACCTAATCAGGGATGCTGTTCTCAGTACTTTACCTGAGTTTTACTTATTTGTTTGTTTACTTATTTAGACTGGTAGGAAGACAGTTCTTTTCTCTGGGATTTCAGGCATGTTTAGAATCAAACCCAGAAAGGATATGAAAGACAGAAGCAAATGCGGTTATGTGGGAGACAAAATGGGTCATGATGAGAAGGACCCTATATGATCACCCCTCCTGGACCTCTTAACCTTCTAATAAGAATTATGAATTCTAAAGCCTTTGGGGTCTTGCAGGTAACTGAAATGAATGTGATGGGCTACGTGTGGCAAGTCAGGAGTCCGACAAGTCAGCACATGTGCATGCGATGCAAATTTTCAAATGCTGTCCATGAGACACTAAGCCTGGCAGAGGGCTGATCTAACCCAGTTTCCAGCCAAGGCACTTGGAAGTGGCCCTGAAACGCTCTGCAGCGTGGGCGTGATCGTTTTTCTGTTTTACATCGCCAAGTTCTGTGTTTTGGAAAAATCACTCTGCAGCAGGTGGAGTAAGGATTAGAAGGAGAGGCAGCAGGGACAGGGGTTAGTAGTTACTGTAGTAATTTAGGTGAGAACTGATGAAGGCGAGGACAATGAACTTGGAGAGATGGAGGAAGAAATAATCAAACTAGAAAGCCCAGGTTAAGAAAAGCTACAGCAGACATGTACCAAAGTTTTAAGGTTTCCAACAGTTGTGGAAAAATAGGAAATAAAAGAGGTTATTCCATGGTAACTATCTAGTATAATACTGTATACCAGTCAGGACCACACATTTTCTTGAACTCCAAGAGGAACACAAAAGGAATACTGCCCTGCAAAGGACACGCTGCAGACATACGGTGATATCTTTTCCTTGATGAAAGGCAAGGGCAAAATATAATTTTATAAAATATTAACATATTAATTTAATATATATTTAATATATTGTATTAAATCAATATACTAAAAGAGTAATATATTAAATTGATACATTAAAATACATTGAATTAATATATTAAAATATATTAGACTGATATAATATATTAAATTAATGTAATATATTAAAATATAATATATTACCTTCATACAATATGTCAAAAATAAAATAATATCATGTAGACATTATTTTCTTACAACCACTAGGAGGGAGAAAGAATTTAAAAAATCTGGGAGATAAATTATCAGCATGTTCCTTAGACTGTGTTTTTCAAACTTCAGGTTACGACCTATTGAGGGTTCTGAAATCAATCTAGTAGGTTATAAACAGCACTTTTATAAATGAAATAACAGATCTGAATAGAAAATAGGATATTTGTATTTAGCATTAGCAAGCATCAGAACACAAAACTTGGGTGCATGTGAGTTGGTGGGTACATGTGGCCCAAGACAGTCCCTTCTGCAGGTGATGGTAAAACTGCTGAGTTCTGTCCCTTCAGACTTCGATGTGTCTAAGCTACAGACCATAAGTCCGAGTCAGTGCAGGTCCTGCCAGTGACTCGATACGTCTAAGCCACAGAGCATAAGTCCAAGTGGGTGCAGGTCCTGGGCGGCATGGCAGATGGAATGGTGGTGAGATGTAGGCTGTTTGGTGCTGTCAGGAAAACTCCTCTGCCGTTTCTTTGTGCTCTCAGGACATATGCTATGTACAGAATCCTTCACTTCCAGCCAACAGATGTGTGGGGACGGGTGAAATGGAGGGTGTGTTAACTTTCTAGAGGGGGACCCAGTGCCCAGCTCCACCTGGCTGTTGTCTGTGGGAATGTGACTCCAGTGTTTTCAGTCCTTCTCAAGAGACCCAGAAGTTCAGACTTTCTAGAAAATGACTTGTTTTTAAATACAGGCAACATATTTGTAAAAACTTAATGATATATCAGGGGACCAAAACCTCCAAGGGCAAGATCTGCTCTAACGACTCTTGGCTTGCCTCTCTCTTTTCAAAAAAGATCAGATTATTTTGTTCTTGTTTTTGCTTTTTTGATCAAGAAATTCTTCTCTTTTTTGCACAGACACTGACTGTTGGTAATCAAGAAGGAACAAATAAGGATGGGGAGGGGATAGCTAAGTGGTAGAGGGTGTGCTCAGCAGACACGAGGTCCGGGGTTCAATTCCCAGTACCTCCTTTAAAAAACAATAAACAAACAAACAAACCTAACTACTGCCCCAAAAAGAAAAAAAAAGAAGGTAAAAATAAAAATGTTGGCAACAACGTAGAGAAACTGGAACCCCCACACACTGTTCGTGGAAATGTAAAATGGTGCAGACTGTATACACAATAGTTTGGCATTTCCTCAAAAAGAAAAAAATAAAATCACCAGCTGGTTCAACAACTCCACTCCTAGATATATACCCCCAAAGAATTAAAAATGTGTTCAAACAAAAAAATTGTACTTGAATAGTCATAACAGCACAATCCAAACAGCCCAAAGGTAGAAACAACTCAAATGTCCACTAGTGGATGAATGGATAAGCAAAATAGGGTAGGATTCATAAACTTTGATGTTATTCTGCCATATGAAGAAATAAAGTAAAAGGGAGCAGCCATTGTGGAAAATATCACCGTAGTTCCTCAAAAACTTAAACATAGGATTAACATATGAGCTATCAATTTCACATCAGGGTGTATACCTAAAAGGTTTGAAAGCAGGGACTGAAACAGGTATTTGTACACCTGTATGCACAGCAGCACTATTCACACTGGCCACGAGGTGAAAATGAGCCAAGTATCCCTGGACGGATGAATCTCTAAACAAAACGTGGTACATACACAAAGGAACGTGATTCAGCCTTAAAAAGCGAAGGAAATTCTGATACATGCACAACGCGGATGAACCCTGAAGTCATCCTGCTCAGTGAAACAACCTGTCGCAAAAGGACAAACGTTATTTGATTCCCCTTAGAAGAGGTATTCGGAGAGCTCAAAATTGGAGACAGAAAGTAGATGGCGGTTGCCAGGGGCTGAGGAGAGTTAGAGTTTAATGGACGTAGTTTCTCTTGGTAAAAAGTACCGGCGATGGAAGCTGAGGGTATTTCTGCAACGATGTGAATGCAGTTAATGTCACGGAACTGCAGACTTCAAGCTGTTAAATGGAAATGTTACGTTGTATAGATTGAATCACACTGGAAAACATGGAAGTATACATGCACGGTACAACTCAGCCGAACGCTGACAACATCGTAAGAGAAAGAAGCCACATATAAAAGCCACCCAGATCAAACTCATCTCGTGTGCGTTAAATCCATCACGGTGGTGGAAATGAGGAAAAGGCGGGAGTTTCAGAAGAAAGCTAGACCATAATGAAAAAATACATTTTCATGCTTTGCGTCGGGTGGTGAAAGTTGTGGACTGGATTATAACAATAATGATTCCTCATTTGGCAGATGAGTGGTGGTTCAGTGGGAGAGTTCCCCTGTTTTGGGTAAAACACACTGGAGGTTTTCATGTGACATATAAAGAAATCCTTTTCTGCCAATAAAAATGCTACTCTCGAGGCGCAGGGCTGCTTCCGCTTTCGCCTTCGTCTTTCCAGCTCTGCTCTCGTGATCCCCCAGTTGTGGGAAACAGAGAAACCATGGACCTAAATGCTGAAAGTATGGTCTTTTTGAGACAGAATTCTTTTTTTTTTAATTCAAATCATCAATTTTCCAGTAGGTTTCATTCCTTCTTGAGGTCATTCTTACAATGTATTATTAAGATGATCCCACAGAGGGAAGGATGTCTGCCTTTTAAAAATTTTTATGTATGTTAGGGCAGAGGGAATATGTCAATCATTTAAGAGGCAAGATTCAATTATTTTGGTGCAAGTTATAAATGAAGATTTCTAGACACAATCCTGTTTTAAACCACCTTAAATAAGAACCAACGCTTTCAAAATTCATTCTGATACTGTGGTGTAGATTCAGAAAAACATTAAAAATCTGAACACTACACCAAAATCCTATAAACTGGTCCTTAGAGCCACTTGGGGTTTCTTCCAGAATAAGGCAGAATTTAAATAAAAGGTCCAGAGATAGCAAATGACTATGGAATCTAAAGCTGTATGATAGAGGGAAGGGTATAGCTTAGTGGTAGAGCGCATGCTTGGCATGCACGAGGTCCTGGGTTCAATCCCCAGTACCTCCTCCAAAAAATAAGTAAATAAATAAACCTAATTACCTCTCCCTCCAAAAAGGGGGGGGGGGAAGCTGTTAATCACTTAATATTAAGAAAAGCAGAATTTTTCATAGTTAAGTTCCTATTAAGGTGAAGGAAACAGACTGAGATTTCAAAATTCATAGATACTGACAGGCATATGTAGAATAGATAAACAAGATTATACTGTATAGCACAGGGAAATATATACAAGATCTTGTGGTAGCTCACAGCAAAAAAAAAAATGTGACAATGAATATATGTATGTTCATGTATAACTGAAAAATTGTGCTTTACACTGGAATTTGACACAACATTGTAAACTGACTGTAACTCAATAAAAAAATGTTAAAAAAAAAAAAAAAAGGAAACCGGCTCTGAGATCAAGGGTTAAATGACACTCTGAAAAATCTCACTGTTAAGTGGTCGTGAGGTGGGGATGGAGCCCAGCCTATTCTGAGGGTCTGTTTTGGTTTTTGGCTTCCTCTGTGCCAATAACACAAGATTTTAAGAGTATCCATTAAAAAGAAAGTTTCTGGTATTGGATTCATGATCACTTTGACAAAAGCAATAAAGAGACTACATATTTTGCTACTAAAGAAATTCTGTTTTAAACAGATTTTACATACAACTTTAGTGTAAAATCAGTTGACAGCCTTTGCCACAGGCAGACCAGACGACTAAATCTAAGTGTGGTGAGGAAAGTAGCCTAAAAGTGGGTTATTTGTTTATTAAACTTCAAATGCTTACCCTCTTTCACATTCACTCAATAGAGGGGCAGGGGTAGAAATCAACATACACAGAAATATAATTGATGTCCATCCTTCTACTATATTTCCCACCCTATTTATTGAGGAACTATTTTTTAATTTGTATTCTTTTTTTTTTTTTCAAATTGAAGTATAGTAAGTTACAATGTGTCAGTTACAGTGTGTCAATTTCTGGTGTCCGGCATCATGTTTCAATCATACACACACATACATATATTCCTTTTCATATTCTTTTTCATTGTAAGTTACTATAAGATATTGAATACAGTTCCCTGTGCTATACAGTAGACCCTGTCATTTATCTATTTTATATATAGTAGTGTGTATCTGCAAATCTCAGACTCCTAATTTATCCCTCCACTTCCCCTCTTTTCCTCTGGTAACCATAAGTTTGTTTTCTGTCTGTGAGTCTGTTTCTGTTTGGTAAATAAGTTCATCTGTGTCCTTTTTTTTGGTGGAACTATTTTTTATCTACTTTTCTGAGCACAAAGTCCCTCAAAAGGAAAGCTGCTTTTGAACAGAGATAATCTATCAATATTTTCCCTTTCTTTTCTTACCTCCTGCCCCCAGTTCCTTTTTTTTTTTTTTTACTAACTTCCATTGAACTCTTGACCTTGGGTAAAGATGCAGCTTTGCATGAATCTTCGAAAGTGACTTTTGGTGATTTAGCTGCTAAATGTGTTTGATAGAAATCCAACTTACCTTGGAGGCTCTTGGGTTTTTAAGTCACCGTGCCAGAAAGCAGACGGGTCTGGGGAAATCCACCCAGCTGTGCAGGGAAAGTGTGAACAGCTCTGTCAGAAGCGCTGCCTCTTTCTCTTCTTTTCCAGACAGTACTTTCTACTCAAACCATCACTTCTCATTTGCCATTTCGACGTCGGTGATGGGACTGTGGCTTTCTTGCCCGCAGAGAAGCTGAGGGAGGGCAGTGGGGCTGGTCTTGAAGTTCCTCCACACAAAAGAAGTTTCCAGCTCAGGCCTGGTCCTGAAGTGGCCACAAAGGAGGCTGCCAGAAAATATATGTTCACAGCTTTGGCCCGAAGGTTGCTGGTTGACCAGGAGGGTAGTACAAGGAGAAAGGGTCTTTTCTGGAGTTGTTCTTGCCAGGTGAGAAAGTTAAATGCCAACATCACTCAGCCCTGAGAGCAAGCTAGCATTTCTTGGCCAATTTCCAAAGCAAGTTGGTCAGAATGCCGGGCTGTTATATGGTCGAGAAAGAAGTGACAGAAACACGGGAACACACCATCAGAAATAAATATTCAAGTTCAGCTATGGGCAGTAATTCCCAACCTTCATGCTTTATCAGAAAGCAGATGCTAAATGACAGATATGCTCCCCATTATTTGTGATAAACCCTCTGTTGTTATCCATCCCCGCCCCCTAGAACAGCCATTCCCTCCTCTCCCCATAGAAGGGAATGAACACAAATATCTGAGACAGAACGTGATGTTCAGAACTGCAGCAGCTGTTTTGTGACCTTGAAACCACCACCTTCATGCCAAAAGCCAACACCCTGAGGACAGGGCTGGGGAAGGTCTTTGATGACATCCCTGAGCTCTGGAGACAGACTTGTGGCAGATTACCTCTGAGTTTCTTTTTATATCATACCCCAAAATCCTGTATCTTAAAAACTACTTTATATTCACTTATTCATTCAACCAGTATTTCTTGAGTGCCCAATCTGTGCTAGACTTTGTTCCAAGCTCTAGGGATACAGCAGTGAATGAAATAAAGTCTGTATCTCCATTCTAGTGGAAAGAAACAGACAATGTACAAATTCACAAGGAGAGGTATTTCATGTGGCCATTAGCAGCATGGGGAAAAGTAAAGCTGAGTAAGGAGGTGAGAGGAGTTGAGCTGGGGAGGGAAGACCTTCTTGGAAGAGTGACACTTAAGCAAGTATAGAGGAAGCAAGGGAGGGAGTCATGCTGTCTAGGGTGGAGGAGTGTTTGGGTTAGAGGAATGAGACGTGCAAAGGCCCTGAGGTAAGAGCCTGCTTGGTGTGCTTGAAGGACAGCAAGTGGGCCCATACGAAATGAGCTCAGAGAAGTAGTGGGCAGAGCAGCTGGGCCAGAAAAGCCTCATAGGCTATTGCAGTGATTCTGGCTGTGATCTCCAGGAGATGAAAAACCTGGGGGGAGAGGAGGGAAGGCTGAGCAGAGGAGTGACTAAATTGGACATATTTCAAAAGGATCCCTCTGGCTGTTGTATTAAGAATAGACCATAGCGGGAGAGGGGTGGCCAGGGAGTGATTCAGAAAGACTTTGGAATAACACACATAAAAGATGGTGGTGGGTTAGATCAAGGTGAAACCAGTGGAGGTGCTGAGAAGAGGTCAGATCTGTACATATTTTGAGGGCAGGGTTATCTTCATTGGGGTATTTTAGATTTTAAAAAAACTACGATTATATACTTCTTAGAGGTTTTTCTATTCATTTCCCTACTTGTCCACCATTTATTTAGTGTCCCAAGACTTACTTTAACAAGCTTTTGAAGAGATTTGGCATTTTATAATTAATGTTAAACCGTCCTAGAAGATGATAGCTGTTTCTGTTAATAATCAGTTCAGATCCCAGCAGTCTCCTTTTTAAAAATATTTTAGTTTATATATTTATCTTTTATTTTGTGTTTATTTTGCTTTGTTTTGGGGGGTGGTAATTAGATTTACTTATTTACTTGTTTTAATGGAGGTACTGGGGATTGAACTGAGGACCTCATGCCTGTTAAGTGTGCACTGTATCACTAAGCCATACCCTCCCCTCTAACATTCTTTTTGTTTTTTTAACTCTTTTCCCCCTCTTAATGGAGGCACTAGGGATTGAACCCAGGACCTTGTGCATGCCAAGCACATGCTCTACCACTGAGCTGTACCCACCACCCCCCAGCAATATTTTTGAGGAGAAAAATTAAATGCTTCTGAATTTCAGCTCCTATCGTGATTTTAAAGTATTCAGATCCACTTTGGATTTCTTCCCAGTACTGAATGCCAGAGTCAGTTATCAACTTAATTCATAAGATCAGAAGTCTTAATTAAAGAATCACTTAAGATGGTTTTGTCCAACTTCCTATTTTAAAGACAGAGAAACTGAGACTCTGACAATTCTTGTGAGCCTCAGTTTCTTCATCAGTATGAGACTATATTACTGAATGTTTTTCCAAGGTTCCTCTAGTTTTATGACTATGATTTAAAAATTTAAGCTTTAGTTTCACACTTCCTTTAAATGCCAAACCACAGTAGTCTGAGTCCCACTCCGCTTGATCTCAGGAAATCCAGGTGCTGACCGTGTTTCCTTCTCCAGGGAATGCCCAGCAAGTGCCTGTACCTTCCGTGGTCATCTTTTGCCCTTTTAGCCAGCTGACTTGCTCTGGACCACAGACCAAGGCCCATTCTAGTGCTGTTTTCTTGTTGCCAATTTTGGGCCTGCTTCTTGCAGACATCTGCGCTCCCCTGGACCACTGTATTTTTAACAAAGTCAGCACTGTTAACTTTTAATGAGGATTCTCTAGGGTCTTGAGGATAGCGCAGGGCGAATCCAGTGCAGAATGTCTATGTGATTCCACCTGTCCTGTGAGTCTCAGGGGGCCAGGTCTCCCCACGGTGGTTCTCTGCTAGGTGCCTCTTTGTTAAGCGCTTTAGCATCTCTGCTTGCCTTTAATGTGGTCACAGTCATGAGACTCTGCAAAAAGGGCCGGGTGAATTGTCCCAAAGTGAGAACCTGAAACACATCTACCATACCCAATATGGTAGTTACATCTGTTTCCCACGGTTGCTGTGACAAATGACTACAAACCTGGTGGTGCAGAACGACAGACGTTGATTCCCTCTTGTTTTGCAGGCCGGAAGTCCAAAATCATTATCACTGGGCAGAAATCAAGGGGCAGCCGGGCAGCACGCCCTCTAGAGGCTATGGTGAGAACTGTTTCCAGTGGGGGCCTGCATCTGTGGCTTGTGGTCACCTCCCTCCACTCTCTGCCTGCAAGGTCACATGGCCTCCTCCTTTTCTGTGTGTGTCAAACTCCCTCAGCCTCTAAGATTTCCATACCCATACCACGTGTGTGTTTTTGCTCCACACCACCAAGCAATTCTCTGATACCAAGGTGTCCCACAACTCAACGCCATTCTGACACTCTCTGCCTGTGGAGAGTGTCAGATTTCACGGGTTAAGGGTGCAGTCCTGCATGGCTGCCATCTTTGTCCCCTCCCCCAGTGTCAGACACCAACTGCAAGGCCAGGTTGTCACCCATGCTTAGGTCTGATTAATTTGCCAGATCCACTCATGGAACTCAGAGAAACATATTACCTACTAGGTCACCCATTGATCGTAAAAGGCTAGAACTCAGTAACAGCTGGGTGGAAGAGATACACAGGTAAGGTCTGGGGGAGCTTCCATGCTCTCTCTGAACCCATCTCTCTCCCTGCACCTCCACGTGTACACCAACCCGGAAGCTCTCGGGACCCTGTTCTTGGGGTTTCATGGAGACTCTATGACAGAGGCATGATTGATCACATTCTTGGCCACTGACAATTAAATTACCTCCAGACCCTCTCTCCTCCCTGGAGGTCAGAGGGTGGGACTGAAAGCCCCAACCCTCTAATCACAGAGTTGGTTCCACTGCAATCATCTCCTACCCTTAGGTAACCAAAGGGTTTTCCAAAAGTCATTCATTAGCCTAGCAAAAGACACCCTTATTGCTCCCATCACAGGAAATTCCAAGAGTTTTAGGAGCTCTGCGCCAGGAACAGGACTAAGGTGAAATTTACATTTCCAATTATAAATTACGAGACCACAGTCTATCTTATACGGACTCATGTTGTGTCTTTCAGGGCCTACCTCAAGATCCTTAGCTTAATCCCATCTGCAAAGGCCCCTGTCCAATAAGGTAACGTTCTCATGTTCCAGGGACTGAGATCTCTCTTTGGGGGCCACAGGTCAGCCTACCACAGTAGTCCTCGCTGCTACTCACCAAATATTTCCAACCTGTAGTCTTCTGGAAAATGGTAGCATTGAACCATCTGACTTCCTTTGCTTGGGCAGGGGATGCCACCAATGAGTGAAAGGAACCCGTGTCACTTCTAGGTGGGAACATTTAATCGCTAGTGCAAGGCCTGGGGCGCTCCATTCCCTCTGCTGTGAGCCCGGCAATTTCTTGGAACCATGGGTTTACCATCAACCCAGGTTCCAGAGGAAGGCAGTCAGAGGCAGGGTCCCCAGCTGAGCCATCATGACAAAAGGGATGAGCAAGGAATAAACCTCTGCTGTTAAAAGTCACCAGATTTAGGTTTTCTGGGTTTGATTTTGCTTTTCAGCAGCATAACTTTTTTTTTGAAGTATAGCTGACTTACAATAGTGTGTTCGTTTCAGGTGTCCAGCAAAGTGATAGTTACATATATATTTTTTTCAGATTATTTTCCACAATAGGTTATTACAAGATATTGAATACAGTGCCCTGTGCTCTACAGTAAATCCTTGTTGTTTATCTGTTTTATGTATACTGGTTTGTATTCCTTGATCCCATATTCCTCATTTATTCTTTACCCTCTTTCACCTTTGGTAACCGTAAGTTAGTGTTCTATGTCTGTAAGTCTGTTTCTGTTTTGCATATAGATTCATACATATTATTTTTTAGATTCCACATATAGTTGATACCGTATAATAGTTGTCTTTCTTTGTCCGACTTACTTCACTGAGTATAATATTCTCTTAGGTCCACCCATGTTGCTGCAGATGGCGGTATTTCATTCTTTTTATGGCTGAGTAATATTTCATTGTGTATGTATGTATATATATATATATATCAATTACATCTTCTTAAACCAATCATCTGTTGGTGGGCACTTGGGTTGTTTCATGTCTTGGCTATTGTATATAATGCTGCTATAAACAATGAGCTGCGTGTATCTTTTTGAATTAGAGTTTTTGTCTTTTCTGGATATATACCCAGGAGTGTGACTGCTGGATCATATGTTAGCTCTATTTTTGTTTTTTTTTTAAGGAACCTCCATGCTGTCCTCCGTAATGGCTGCACCAAACTACATTTCTACCAGCAGTGTAGGAAGGTTCCCTTTCCTCCACATTTTCTCCAGTGTTTATTATTTGTAGCCTTTTTGATGACAGTCATTCTGTGATACCTCATTGTGGTTTTGATTTGCATTTCTCTAATAATTAGCAATGCTGAGCATCTTTTCATGTGCCTGTTGGCCATCTGTATGTCTCCTTTGGAGAGTTATCTATTTAGGTCTTCTGCCCATTTTTTGATCGAGTTGTTTGTTTTTTCAATGTTGACTTGTATGAGCAGTCTGTGTATTTTGGATATTAACTGTCAGTCACATCATTTGCAAATATTTTCTCCCAATCCATAGGTTATCTTTCCATTCTGTTGGATGGTTTCCTTTGCTGTGCAAAAGATTTTTATTCATTTCTGCTTTTACTTCTCTTGCCTGAGGAGACTAATCTAAGAAAATATTGCTACGATCTAGGTCAGAAAGTGTTTTGCTTATGTTCTCTTCTAGGAGTTTTTTGGTGTCACATCTTCTGTTTAGGTCTTTAAACCTAACTTTGGCTAGCAGCATAACTTCACCTATCTCAACTGATACACCTTGAATCCAAGTTTCCAACAACCTCAAGGCGAGAGAAAGAAGACAGTTTTTCTTTTACTAAGAAGAGTCTAAATCTTGCCTTCCACAGGGTTAAAAGAGGGAAGTTCCACTGTCCACTTTTCCCAGGGAAAACTGTGTCTCCAAAACTCTCATCAGAACTCAGTAACTGGTCATCAGGACATTTCCAAAATATGAGTTGCCAGGAGTTTGAGGAGAAAGACTGAAGAATGACTAGGTGGAGCACAGGGGATATTTCGGGCTGTGAAACTCCTCTCTTTAATACTGTGATGGCAGAAAGATGTCATTATATATTTGTCAAAACCCATAGAACGTACAACAGGAACAGTGAACCTAACGGAAACTGTGGACCTTAGTTATTAAAAATATACTAATGTTTGTCCATCAGTTACAGCAAATGTAATGCACTAACTAATAAGGGAGACTGTGTGTGTGGTGGGGTTAGTGGGTATATGGGAAATTTGTACTTTTTAATTTTCTATGAACCTAAACTGCCCTAAAAATAAATTGTATTAATTATTTTAAAAACTCAGACTTACAGACATAGTAAACAAACTATGGCTACCAGGGGGAAAGGGGTGGGAAGGGATAAACTGGGAGTTTGAGATGTGCAAATACTAACTACTATATATAAAATAGATAAAAAACAAATTTCTTCTGAATAGCACAGGGAACTATATTCAATATCTTATACTGAATGAAATATAATAATATATGAAATTACAGAATAATGAAAAAGAATATGAAAACAAATATATATATGCATATGTCTGACTGAAACATCATGCTGTACACCAGAAATTGACATAATGTAACTGACTATACTTCAATTAAAAAATAAATAAAAATAAAAATTCTAATGACAGAGATGTACTCTGACCACTGTGAAAGTCAGGTTTCCCGTTATTTCTCAGAAAAGCATAGCTCCTTGGATCCTCTCCTCAGATCTCTGGATTTCAGAAATCTCTCTCTCATGGGTACAAAAGCCCGTTTGTGTGGTTTTCCTCAAACAAAAGGTCAGTTGGCTTCAAAAATAAATTGTAGCCTCCAGTTCATAAAAGACAAAACTTTCAAGTGACAGTGTTTACAGAATCAGCTCGTTCAAGTTTCAGATGCTCACGGGGCCCATCTCAGTCTCCACTACCCTGTTACACCTGTAATGTGGTTAAGAAATCCCAGAACTGGTCTCTATGCTTAGTAGCTATTTATAGTGTCTGAAATTCAGAGGAATTTCATCTCAGACAACAGCCACTGTACATTTAATCTCAGAGGAAGCTATTTTTGCACTTTTTAAGTCATCCTCAGACCCCTCCGGGGGTTTGTTCCTTTAGAAAAGAGAAAAGTCTCCCCAGGGGAGTACTGAACTAGACATCTGAGTGCTGCCATCCGCTCCTGTTGTTCTGTGAGGATTTCTAGCAGGTCAAACTCACTCATCATTAACACTTCTGTTCAAAAATGATGAAAATGCAAGTCAATCACCAAGAAGCCGAGTTTATTTCAATCTTAGGCAAGCTTCTGGGTGGGGAATGGAGATACAACCTTAGAGATGATTTTTAAAAATTACCATGTTTAATTCAAAAATTGCTCAGTTTGGTTCTTTCAAGTTGAACACATCACAATTTGGAATCAGTCTAACTTTCTATCAAGAACTGTGAAGTGTCTGTGATTTTATCCTGCTTATGAGCTAATCAGCCTATCACAACCTTATGGGTGCTGGTGGAAACCCAAAGTCTCCTGATCAGAGACAGATGGCTTTGTAAATGCTGCACAGCGAGCGGCCCTGGTATGAATATGTATGTGTCAGTCATCCTTGTCCCCAAGTCCCACAGGGCAACACAGGTGGCCTTGGTAACGTAGGAGGCTACATTACAGGAGAACAGCCTCACTTCAGCCTCGGGAACTCAAATTTTTTACAAAGGCCAATAAACATATCAGCCCTTTACTCTAAAGGAAGACTAGCTTCAAGGCTGTAAGCAAATCTATTCTTGCTCTAGAGGGAGACATCATCTCTAGCTTTCAAGGATTTTGACTATATAAACATCTTTAAAAAGGATCCTGGGGAAAAGGCTGTACAGTGTCAAACTCTTAAGACCCGCAAAAACGTATGACTCATGGAGAATCACCTCATCCTTCCTTGAAGTTCCTGATACATGCTGTACTCCCTACGATAAGATGGTCGTACTGATCTGACAAATTCATACTCACTTTTTTTTTCATTCTTTTCTTTTTTAATTGAAGTATAGTAGGTTACAATGTTGTGTCAATTTCTGGGGTATAACATAATAGTTCAGTCATATATTTCTTTTCATATTCTTTTCCATTATAGGTTACTACAAGATACTGAATATAGTTCCCTGTGCCGTACAGTAGGACCTTGATGTTTATCTATTTTATATATAGTAGTTAGAAGCTGCTAATCTCAAACTCCCAGTGTATCCTTTCACACCCTTCTTCCTCCTGGTGACCATAAGTTTCTTTTTTATGTCTGTGAGTCTGTTTCTGTTTTGTAAACAAGTTCACTTGTGTCTGTTTTTTTTTTAATATTTCACATATAAGTGATATCAATGGTATCTTTCTTTCTCTTTCTGGCTTACTTCACTTAGAATGACAATCTCCAGGTCCATCTATGTTGCTGCAAATGGCATTATTTTATTCTTTTCTATGGCTGAGTTGTATTCCATTGTATAAATACACCACATTTTCTTTATTTAGCCATCTGTTGATGGACATTTAGGTTGCTTCTATGTCTTGGCTATTGTAAGCAGTGCTGCTATGAACATTGGGGTGCATGTATCTTTTCAAATTAGAGTCCCCTCCATATATATGCAAAGGAGTGGTATTGCTGGATCGTATGGTAAGTCTATTTTTAGTTTTTTGAGGAACCTCCATACTGTTTTTCACAGTGACTGCAACAAACTACATTCTCACGATCAGTGTAGGAGGGTTCCCTTTTCTCCACACCCTCTCTAGCAGTTATTGTCTGCACAGCCAGCCACTTTTAATGTGTCTTTTGAGTGTTCTTTCCTATCAGAAGCAGTGATTTGTCCAGAAGGGTCTAAATTTTCACCTAGTGCCCCTTGTAATGAAAGTCTTGGTTAGTGATGAGGTTGGTGATCAAAGATGAATCCAAGCTAATGACCACATGTGGACACTGAACCAACAATTTTAATCAAGTGAGTAAGAAATCATATATTAGATTTAGCCAGACACAAGGAGCAATACTTAATTCCTCCACTGCCTGCCGCGGTCCCGTACCAATGAATCACTGACCCCGCTGACACAGCTCTTAATCAGACCACCCTCTCCAGCCACCTCCTCCTCAGTGGTTCACGTCCTCTCCTTACCTGGCTAGACCGATAGTAACTGTCTCCTCATTGACCCCTTCCTCTGGAGTTGCCCCCTCTCTTCCCAGTCCTCTCCAGCTCCATTCGGCTGTTCACACAGCTCCCAGAACAAACTTCTAAAGTGCACATCTTTGTTCTGAAAAATCTACAAGAACTCGCAGAGTATGGGATACATTTCAGCTTCTTAGCATGGGACATAAATCTTCCCCTAATTTGGCTTCTGATTAAAACTTTAGGCACAGCACTCATTTTATCCTGTCTTCTGCCTCTAGCATTTTCATCTGCAAACCAGAGGTTGAGTAACAGTCACTGTTGTGTAGGTTGCTAAGAGAATTACAGATGTTAATACATGTTAATTGATTAGGACAATGGCTCGTAATCATTGCTCTAGGAGTGTCATAAGAAGGATGATTCTCTAGCCACATCTGACTGCTCCAATAGGCTACATGGAGAATTATCAACTCCCTGAGGGCTTTCCAGATACTTTACCATCTCGGGCACTTTTTCTCATTACAGAGCCGATAATAAAATAAAACGCTTTCAGTCCACGCTCCCCACTGCAGAGTAAATCCAGGAGACAAGTTTATGTTTTATCCATATTTGGATTCCTAAGGCCATCTCACTGTCTGACACACAAAAGGCATTTAATAAGTATCTGTTGTTGAAGTGTGGTATATTGTTTCTGTTTTTATGGATGCAAATGGAGTATTGTCTTTCAATATTCTTTTCAAGCCGTTAGGTTTTGTAGTTATTGCCTGTACTCATGGGTCTTCTGGCTTTCTTTGCTCTACTTTTCCCCCTTAAGGCATTTGCTCAGAAACCTAATAGTTTCTGATTATTGCATCTTAGCCCCCTCCTCCACCACTGCTGCTGTGGCTAGAATTATTATTATTTTAAGTGCAAAGGATCTTAATAGACATTTTTCCAAAGAAGGTATACAAATGGCCAATCAGAACATGAAAAGATGCTCAAAATTATTAGCTGTTAGGGAAATAAAAATCAAAACCACAATGAGATAGTACTTCACAACCACTAGGATGGCTAAAATCAGTAAGAGGGATAGTAGCAAGTGAGAGACTGGATTCCATCTTGCACTGCTAGTGGAAACATGAAACGGTATGGGTGCTATGGAAAACACTTCAGTAGTTCATCAAAAAGCTAAACACAGAGTTACCACATGACTCATGAATTCCATTCCAAAGTATATGCAAGAAAGGAAAACAGTCACAAAAAATTAATGTATGAATGTTCACAGCAGCATATTTGTAACAGCCAAAGAGTAGACCCAACTCAAATATCCACCATCTGATGGATGGATAAACAAAATGTGGTATATCCATTCAATGGAATATTACTCAGCCATAAAAAGGAATGGTGCAACATATTTTCCCCTTGAAAATATGCTAAGTGAAAGAAGGCAGATAAAAAAGGCCACACACTGTATGAATTAATTTATATGAAATGCCCACAATGGGAAAATCCAGAGAAAAGTAGAAAGTAGATCAGTGGTTGCCAGGGACTATGGGGAAATGGGGATAGAGAGGGACTGCTAAAGGATATGGGGCTTCTTTTAGGGTGATGAAACCATTACAGAATTAGGTACTAGTGATAACTGTACAATCTTGTGATTATACTCAGAACCACTAAGCAATGGTATAAGATATGTGAATTATCTTAATTTTTTAAATACGTACAAGGATTTCTGGGCAATTTTGCTTCCTTTTATCCTCTTTGTTCATTGTGTAATTAAATAGGGTTAATGATGCTTTTCAGGGTATGTGATCTGTTTTATAGTTTATTGAGAAATGATCCATTTATTTGAATGGTAATAAGGTTTCAGGGGAGAAAATGATTTAGCAAAGATTATACTGGACGATTAATTCACTCATCTCTCACTAGGGTATAAGTTCTGAACAGCTGGTATTGATCAATCATTGTGATTAGGACAATGGCTCATAGTAATAATACCCATTATTTTATAAATGAGCCTTGAATAAATAAGAAGTCTTCCAAGGTGGTAGGGGGTCATACAGTAACTTTAAAGCAAAAAGAGGCAAGGATATTATTTGGGTAAACCTCTAACTGGGAGTCAATTTCATTTTTAAAGAGCTCAGTAGCACCTTTGTGACAGATCAGCTTCCTTCAGTGATGTGACTCCCATGGGTGTCAGCCTCCATGTCTGGGACATAATTTAACTGTCAACTATACATTTAATAACTTTCACAGAGACCAAAGACAACAGGCAAATAAACATACTTTTCTTTTTAAAGATTAAAACAGTCATGTGGTCAAAAACTGAAACCACATAGAAGGATATAAAATGAAAAGCAAGTTTCCCAGACTCTCCAGCTCTCCTTCCCAGATGTGATCCCGGTTACATTTCTTACGTAAATTACAACTTCTTATTTCTGACTTGTTGATTATTAACATGACAGGAATATTACACAAACTATGTTCTTACAAAGGTTATGTCTTCCAGAGCCTGCCCGGCTTAATCAGAAACTAAGGCTAAACTCTGGTCTTAAATACAGAAACTTAAAATTTTCCTGAAATTCAACAAAGAATTCAGATCTAAACAGATTCAGTTTAAGAAAAAAAATGTATATATATATATACACACACACGTGTGTGTGTGTGTATAAGCTTTTAAGTCAGATTTCATTTTATTTCTTTCTATTCATGGCAAAACAAACTCTTCTAAGATTCATAAAATATCACAAGTTGGTATTCACCTAAGAACAATTTATTATCAACTAATTAAGCTTTAAATATATCAAGAAAAAGCACCTAACACACTCACAGTCAATATGAAACAACGATGAAAGCACATGTATGCCTAGACAAAACAGCTCCTGGTAAAATTCCTAATACTCAACAGAGATTTAAAAATAAAAACAAATGTGCTGTTAATTTGAACGTTGCCTGTAAGCAGATCTCACCTGATCCTTAGGTGATGAGGTTCAGACCAACATAACTGCAGAATGGCTGGAGTGGTGGGAAGGCTCAAGCAAACTGGGAATTGTAAGTGGTGGGGAGTAATCCAATTAACAGAAGCACTGAAGATAAGTAATCTTACAACAAAACGAGTACCAATATATAAAATTAATGTCTATGGGCATTTTCTTCCCCAAATAGGGAGCTAAGTGAATGTGGGAAATTAATTTCTTAACAATATTCCTAGGACCTAAAGCAAGCACATCTCTGGGGCTATCAAACTTTCCAAAGCCTGAATATTAACAATTCTTCACACAGTAATTATCCTACTATTTTAAATTCAAAAACTGATGCAGCCTTGCAACAGCCAACAAATTCAAATTCTTACTTAACCTCTTCATACTGTGTCCACGAAAAGCGCTAGACAATTGTGCCCTTAAAAATGCAAACAATTTGCCCGTTATGCAAATAAGGCTTACCTGGCCTCAACGGGCAGCGTGTTGTCACGGGGCAGGAAACTGAAGGTGACTGGTCAGAAAGGCAGGCGACACTGTATTTCTGCTGCCACCGTCATCCAGTCTGGAGCGCCTCTTTTCAAGGGAAGTGAGCTAGCGCCCTAACTTTTACGACCAACTAGTGAGCCGGTTAACAAAGCCCATGCCAGCAGACGAAAGGAGTCTTCAGACCCGATTAAGGGTTGGCCAGGTCCTCCTTTTTTTGTCTCTGCTGTTTTCAAAGAAAAAATTCCTCTAAGGTGAGCCAAGTTTAGTGTCTCATTTTAACTCAGAGCAACTATTTGCTGCCTGGGGAGTTTTTAGCCATCTCACCGGATTCGCATAACTCAGCTCTCCTCCCAGCAGGGCTCCTCCCCGTGCTTGGGTAGTTCCGGGGGAAGCAGATGAAATTAATCAGGATGCAGCCCATCAAAGGCAACACAAGCACTTTACCAGCTTTGTACAGGGACCTTCCCACAACTGTGGCAAAGGCCATAGGAGAAATGTCTTTACCAGAGAGGGTTCCACAGTCATGGTCCTCTTCCGTGCTGTCCTCTTGATAGCTCTCTGCCCTGACAACCGCAGCCTGTCTTCAACATGTTTCTTCTCCCAGAGGCACAAGGATTTCTTTGTAGCTTATTTTTAAGAAGGGCTTACTTACTTCTGTGGTTTACCCAACTAACCACAAAATCAGGCCTGTTGAAATAGAAGGAAACACCAAACAGACAATCCCCTGAATGTCTGGGAAATGGTTGCTGGGCCTTTCACCTTCAGAGGACGCCTGGGCCAGCTGTGTGGGTCTACGCTGGGTCCTCTTCGTCCACAGTCGCATCACGGCTGTTTTCCGCTCAGCCTCTGGGCCCGCAGGGAGGAGGCTTGTGACGGTCTGGAGCAGAGCTTCCACCTGCTCCTCTGCCCGCTGTCCTTCACTCTCCTCCACCGTCAGAGGGACCCTGAGATGGAGCAGCTTAAGATTTTCGGCTTTGGTCAACTTGTGGCTTTCCAATGACGTGAGAAGGTCTCTGACAAGCTCAGGGCAGATGCCTGCATGGGGTTTTTGATACATGTTTTAATATCTCGTAGTTAACTGAGCAGCGCAGAACTGGCATCCTTCACTTCCATGCCGATCCCGCCTCGTCGCCTCCGGCCACAGGCATATACAAAGCTCCAGGCTACGCTGCCAACGCTTCGGCCTTCTGGGCTGAGCGCCTAACGGCTGCCTTTGCCCGACGCGCGCACTGCACGCCGGGACGGCCGCGCTGCACGCTGGGAAGGCCGCGCTGCACGCCGGGACGGCCGCGTTGCACGCTTGTGCGCTGGGATGGCCGTGCTGCCCGTGCTGCCCGTGCTGCCTGTGCGCCGGGAGCCTCTAGAATTATTACTATACGTGAGTAATTCAGGAATCATAGTCATGCTCTATCTTGTTGATAAATCTATTGGGCAGGCTTTTGGGTACTGATTCCTTTGTTAGTCCAGAGACTCAGTGCGGAAGTATCTCAACTTATAAGACCCATTTACTTAGGATTTAAGTGAAAGGAAGATGCTATTTCTTTGGTGCTGTATTTTGTCTCATTATTCTTTTTTCTTAGTTTTTATTTTTGTATGTAGTTTTCCATACAGGTGATAGAAAATAAAATAAGAAACATATTTAAGGACTTCCCTGTGTACTTAATTATCTTTAAGGGTACATGGTTAGGATCATTTTGTTAAGGTGGTATCCAGCAACTTTTTCCATTGCAAAGCTACTATTTATCCTTTGGTAATATTAATAAGTATTTATAGGGAGATGCTTTGTGACCATGTAACTATTCTGTTCCTCATCAAAGTTTTACTCACTGACTTAGTCTCCAATGATAATTCTTGCCTGGATCAGTTATTAAGATGATAGTTGCAAAGTGATGATTTTCAAGCTCACATCATGTGTCCCTTCTGTGATGCATTAAGAATGACAAAACATCATATATGGGGTGTTCCTCCTCAAAACGCATAACTTGAATTTGTTCATGAAAAACACCAGTCAAGCCAAAATTGAGTATGCTCTGCAAAAGAAATGGCTTGTAATCTTAAACAGGTCAATATCACGAAAGAAAAAGAAAAGCTGAGAAACTGTTCCAGATCAAAGGAGCCCTAAGAGAGCTAACATTTAAATGCAATGTGTAATTTTGGATTGGATACTGAACCAGAAAAAAAAATCACTGTAAAGGACATTATTGAGACAATTGCTGAAATTAGGATGTTGACTGTGGTTTAGATAATATCGTATCAATGCTAAATTTCACAAATATGATAACTACATTAGCTTTTTTCTATATCTGATTTCCTCTGCTATAGGTATCACTTTGTGTGTCTTGCATTCGGAATGTTTATCTAAACCAGGAAATTGATAATGGAACAACCTATTGACTCAACTGTCGAACTTATTGGAAATCACTGGTTGATTATTTTTCTTTCTTCCAACAATGTTTTACCCCAATCCATTTCTTTCTCTTCTTCCTGATGCATTTCTAGTTTATAGGTGACTAATTTCAACCTTAGAATTAACAAAAATGAAGCATTTCACTGTGAAGTATCACAGAATGTTGTAAGCCCTTCACTGTCACCTCTCTGTAGAACAAAGATCTTTCTTTTTTTATATATCTCTTTTACTTACAAAGAACAAACTACTTGGAGTCTGGTAGGAGGGAAGAAGAAGCCATCTAGTTGGGATCCACCCCCCTGGCAGGTGACTCAGAAAAGAGGGGGATATCACAAGCTCACAAATATTCCTTGGGAGCTAAGGGTTCGAGCCCCACATTGGGCACCCCAGCCCTGAGGTCTGGCACTGGGAAGATGGAACCGCCTTAGTTGGTTTGAAAACCAGTGGGACATTTACATGGAAAGTTAGGTTGTTCATTTGGGACTTTTGTTTTTTGTTTCTCAACGTAGACACATTAACAAAACCAAGGATAACCATCATCTCAAAACTTGCAGAAAAAGCATTTGACAAAATTGAACATCCACTTACTGACATATGGTTTCCTCTGATGTGGCTTTTTAGGAACAGTTGAACCTTTATCAGAAATTTTATTTTAGATCATCATAGCTTTTTAAGAAGCTGTTGTGTCACTCCTGTTTAATAAGACTCATTAAATTCTGGTAATAAAATCACTAGGATGTAAACTACTCAAAACTACATCTTTGTCTTATTCCAGACTCTTGACTGCTACAGAGGTACCTGGCACATAACAGGAACTCAATAAATATTTGCTAAAGGAGTGAAAGTGTCAAGAAATCATTCAAGTTTGAAATCCATAGAGTACACATACCCATCCTGAACAAGGTAATTTTGTTTATTTATTTAAAACTTTAATATCATGGACAACTGTGTGTTGGTGATTTTTTCTCTAGCTGGATTGTGAACAGTACACAGCCTGTTATTTCATCTTGACTTCCTAAGGAGAATATTGTTATGAAAAAATACAATTTGATCACAGAGCATCTGTAATAGCCTGCAGTGTTTTCAAGGAATAAAAGCTTAATTTAGACAGCCAATGTTCCCATCCAGATTTTGTGACATACCGTATTACTGAGAAGTATCAGTTTGAACAGTGTCAATCTGAATTGAAAATATGCCAGGTTTATTAACACTGGCTTGAACAGACTTTTTAATTAAGTTGCTGATTCTGTCAATAATATAGTTTACTGTTGTTTCTCAAAAGAGTTGTATAAGCATTTCTTTTTTATATAACTCTTACTCCATAACTTTTATCTTGTACAGGTGTGAAGTGGGGGAAGGTTTCAACAAATGTGCAAAAATCCAAATGAAATTTCATGATGTTTTACTGCTGTAAAAATAAAGGTGTTTTAATTTGTTCCTCCAAACATAAGGCTGCTCATGACACTTCAAATGTACTAATGAATTGATTAAAGTTTGCTATTTGAAATGTAAAGATGAGCCTCTGGAATTCTGGTTCATGGATATATAATTGATGGAATCCTCAACATTTGTTTATAGTATAGCTTTTGGTGTGCTAGAAGTGAAAATTACATTTGTCATGCTTTTTTGTACTTGTAAGGATTTCTACCTCTCTGCCTTTGTGCCAAACACATAGTACAAAAAAAAACTCACCTTCATAAAAACTGGGTACAGTGTAGCATTCCAGCTGGCAGACTGAGAAGATGAGAGGCTGACGTCCTGGAGAACCATCTTCCCCAAGTCAGAATGCAGGCTCCTTTTACACTAAAAAGGGGAGGGGGTGAGCTTGGTTGCTGCAAACTTCTTGGTGTAGGAATCCTTTGTTCTTGGACTCCTTTGGCCTTGCAGCTGTCCATGGGAGTCAGATCATGGTGTCCCTGTAAACCTCCAACAAAACAAACGTTATTTTCTATTCTGCAACTTGTTATCTTTATATGAATTGAAAAGCGTTAATATCTTTAAAAGGTTAGAGCCTTGAAAATGGACTCTCCCGTATATCAGGCTCTAGGCAACATTCTTTTATAAAAGGTGCAGAGCCAGCAAGGCGAAGCCTAGGAAACAGGGCACCAGGTTAAAGCCAAAGGAACAGATCTGATACGGAGTCAGATTTGTTCTTTTCTATTGCACTCTGAGCCTCAGGCAGGGCTGGGGTTGTTGCCACCGGATCTGTGGCTGCTCTGTTCTGTCCTGTTCTTTGTCTTTGCAGTTGCCTTGAGTGTCAGGGGTACAGGCCGCCTGCACTGCCTTCCCCGCACCAACACGCCTCTCATTGAACCTGTGTTGAAATCCCGGCTCTGTCTGGGTTGCCGGCAACTATGCCCTACTTCCAGGGTCTGCTAAGTTCTGGCAACACAAGTCTCTTTCTCGACACCGCCCTCCCATGCCTCATTATCTCAATTTATCCTCAAAACGACTCTCCAAAGGAGATATTACTGCCTTACCCAAAAGCACAGGTTCAGAGAGATACTGTCATTTGTCCTGGGTCACACAGCTAGTAAATGACAGAGAGTTAGAACTAGTCTGACCCCTAGCCTGTACTCCCAAGCCCTGTGCTCTCAACCACACTCTGCTGGTCTCTAATTCGTACCGACACGCAGTGCTATGGAGAGCAACCTTTTAACCACCCTGGGTCTCACTTTCCTCATTTTTGATATAAAGGCATTGGCTTAGGATGGACCGTAACGGCCCGTCTGATTTCCACTGTGGTTTCTTCTCTGTCTCATGGCTTACTTAGACGTGTATTTCTTATTTTGCAAATATGTTGCCTTTTTAGATTAAAAAACCATCTTTCACATTTTAACTGCTTGTGCATTGTGGCTGAGAACATGATCTGTCTTCGACTTGGTTATCAAAAAATGTTGAGACTTGTTTTTAAGGTCAACAGGTAATGAATTGTCCTGAATTTTTTATCTGTCATGTGTACTTTAAAAAGATTTTTTTTTCTGTTTTTTTAATGGAGGTACCAGGGATTGAACCCAGGACCTCGTGCATGCTAAGCCTGCACTCTGCTGCTGAGTTATACCCTCCCCCAACGTGTACTTCTTAATTAATCACTGGGTTTAGGATTCTCTGTATGCTTATTAGCACACTCAAGGATGAGCTCTGACCGCAGCCATCATGCTGGATGTGGTCCCTGCTCCAGCAGATTCAGTTGGGCCTTGTAAACAACAGTCAGTGGCCACTGATCTTGGCTGGCTTGTCTGTCCCAATAAAGACAGGAGGTCAGAGACCATCACGGCCGAACAGTGCAGTCAAGAGTCAACGGTGCCAGGTTTGCCTCCAGCTGGCAGTGGCTGCAGGGCGGGTCTAGCAGCAGAGAGCCGGCTGGACTGAGCTCACACCCTTTTGGGGCCACCTGCACCCCATGACCGAGTGGGGTTTTGCTCCGCAGGCTCAACGTGGGACAGTGCTGACAGCCTGAGCACCTGGCAGCTTTGCTGCCCACTCCCATCGCCTTTGCACATGTGGATCATGACTCTAATAACCACCTTGTGTCCCACATTCTGTCTTAGCACCCACTGTTCTCCAACATCCCGACCGTGACACCCCACAAGTGCTGTGCAGTACCACAAATTCAGACGTGACACAGATCCATAGGTCTTTCGACAGTTTAGTGGGCAGCCTCACCCTCGTCATATGATTCACATCCCGTGATAGGGAAGAACAAAGTTGACTTCATATTAGATCTGTTCCTATGGCTCTAACCCTGTGCTCTGTTTCCTGTGCTCAGTCACGCTGGTTCTGCAGCTTTTGTAAAATAATGTTGCCTCAGAGCCTGAAATATACAGGATGGCCCATTCTCAAGGCTCTGACCTTTAAAGGTATAACACTTTGCTGTTCATATAGAGATAAAAAGTTGGCAGAACAGAAAATAACCTTTGTCTTGTTGAAGGTTTACAGGAACATCCGGACCTGACCTATGTGGACAGCTGCAAGAACAAAGGATTCCTACACCAAGAAGTCTGCAACAACCGACTACACCCACTTCCCCTTTTAGTGTAAAAGGAGCCTGCATTCTGACTTGGGGAAGATAATTCTCCAGGACGTCAGTCCCCCGTCTTCTCAGTCTGCCAGCTTTCCAAATAAAGTCACTAGTCCTTGCCTCAATACCTCGTCTCCTGATTTATTGGCCTGTTGTACGGCGAGCAGAACGAGTTTGGACTCGGTAACAATTCCAGCGATGCAACCCGTATTTTCTACTATTGAATGTTTTGAGACTATTTATAGTATCATAGTGGTTTTCTTGTTTCATTGTGTTTTATTTTACAGCATTAATCAATACTTTAATCTGCCTCTCAGTTTTCATCAAAAACAAAGAGTTTTCCCTGTTCCCTCCACCTCAACAGCCCAGACGGGAGCAGATAGGCCAGCTCTTTAGGGCGGAAAGGCTGGCGGCTTCTGTGTTCCTTCTCCCCTCCTCAGCCAGCTGAGTGAGCATCGGGTCTCTTCCAGGAAGGTCTGGGAAGGACCACCCCAAAGCACAAACACCCTTTGCTCCAGTCAGTGGAGCAAGTGCAGGCACCTCCTAGGTGTCCGCGGGGTATCGGCTACTGATCACATCTGAGCATCCGGCTGAATTTCCAATTTAACCTCCTGTCTCATAGCGATTTCCACTTTCTTATTCTTAGTATCTGTGTGGTCTGTGTTTTAACACTCTTTTACTTTCAATTTTTCTGTGCTCTTTATCCCCTAGAGATATCTCTTGTGAAAAGCATGTAGATGGATATTTTAAAATTCAGTCTGTCAGTGTAGGTGGCAGAACTGGCCAGCTTTCCAGACACTTCTATGGTGGGATGTATGTGAGTAGTCGGGACTTCAGACCTTTCACGGGGCTGGCAGAGGTTGCTGGTGGCAGCCTCAACCTTATCTTTCTTTTCTTCCTTATGGATCTCAGCCTGCTCACCTAATCAGCCTGTTTACTGCCTTTCCCAAAGTTCGGGGAATGATCTGATCGGTGCAGACGCCAAACAAGTGTTCACTTTCTCATGGGAAAATTGCATTCTAGGGGCCAATCCTGTCTGATTTAAAGCTACAAGAGTATTGACAGGGAAAAGTTTTGTGGAGGTCTGACAGAGGCCTATAGAGGCCTCTATAGAGAGATGTTACTCCAAAAATCTGCCCAGGCAAGAAAAGCTAACCTTTGATGTGTTTCCCTACCAAAGATGTCTACAAAGAATAGACAGACTTTGATGTAGTATGAATACAAATCATGTAGCATGATTAGAACGTTAAAGTGGAAGGAATGAAATAGACCTTGGGATTGGGAGGTTTTTATTCTCTACATTGGAAAGCAAGACTATTATATCAATTAGAAAGCTTTTAGCTGCAAGTAAAAGATTCCCCAGCTAACTGTAGCTTCAGTACTATGACATTTAGTTATTTCATGTAGCTGGGAATCTAGAGATTCCAGTTTTAGGGCAGTAGTTAAAAAAATGTCTTTAAAGTCCCAAGTTATTTTCCATCCTTCTGTTTTCTCATTCTCCGAATTTATTTTTGTTTTTTTTTTTCTGGCTTTGTGCTTGAGCCTCGTGGTCACAGTATGGCTGCGGTCGCTCCAGTCATCATGGTTACATTCAAAGAAAGGAAATAGTAAGCTGGTCAGAGAAGCAAAAAGAACACATTGCAAGGTTATTTCTCCTTTTGTTAGAGAAGAGAAATTATTTAAAGAACCTAGCAGTCTTGCCCTTAGATCTCCTTGTGGAAAACAGAATTAACTTCTTGAATAAAATTTTGTTTTTATAGGGAGACACTTTGCCAGCCATTAATGTTCACAGCTTGAATGTACATGGCACCTGGGGGGCACCTGTCTCAAGAAACTTGCCACTGAGCAGAGCACCCTGGGCAGACCCCATGCAGGACATGGGTACCAATTACAGGACCAGTGGTTGGAGCAGAATCCGCTGGTGGACTCAGGAAACAACTCAGGGATCTGTTACATAACATTTTTGCCAGCTTTTAGTGAGAGTTTGTGACTCAGTAAAGTTAGTTACTTTTCCTCGAAAAAGTTCTTTCTTCCCTCATAAAGCACCTGAAGAGGCTTTGTCAGTTTACTTAAGCACAATGCCTTAGTTACTTCTTCTTTTTTTTTTTTTTTGATGGAGATACTGGGGGTTGAACCCAGGACCCACAGAGCCTTAGAATGAGGAGAGCATTGGAGCCCTTGACTGAGATTGCTCTCTCTGCTTGATTACCTGGATACCACTCCAGAATCTTCCTCAACACAGGGATTCAGGCAGCAATTACCAACAGGTCAGAGTTGGCCATCAGGATAAAATGATGGCTGACTTTCTGTACTGACGGTGGTTTTATAGCTTTAGAAAAAAAGCCTAGATGGTTGTGTTGAGAATGCACTCTTTCCTTCACTCATTCATCTCTTCATTTATTGAAAGCGAATCAGTTCCTTACCAAGGGTCATGTACTTTGCAAAATACTTCCTCTGTCCCTTGCAAAGCAGAGCAAAACCGACACAGCCCCATATGCTACCCAAAACGACAAAACCGATGGCTCCTGGTTTAGCCCAGCTGCTCCTGGGGATGAAACGGTGGGGATGTGACCATTTCACATCCGTGGCTGGAGCGGCAGCCGAGATGTGGGGCTGGTGCTCTTCAGAGAAGCTTGTCTGCTTTTTAACTCTGCGCCACGCGGCTGCCTTCGTGATGTCGCCTGACGGTCCCAGGGCAAACGCGAGCAGAGCTGACCTCTCGGCAGCGGCCCTGCAACCGTGGGACTCACGCAGGCAGATTGGCATCTGCAGGCACATGTTTAGCAAGTTGGCAGCCTCCGTGCCCTTTGCAGGTTGCAATCAAACCTGCCTTCTACAGCAGCCTCTTTCTGGTTGATTAACTTTAATGTAATTTTAATTAAAAACCACAGTGTCAAAGGGTTTAGCTACTCGAGAAATGAGCACAGACTGTGGCCCAGTGGCAGCAGTCACTTGGAAAATGGAAATGTGTCTTGACAACGTTGTGCGGGGGCCAGATAAACAGGGTCGCGGCAGCGCCTCGCTCGCGCGGGAGGCAGGCCAGGCTGCGTTGGAAGCTAGAGGCCGACGTGGACACCAAGGGTTCTAATGTATGGATTTCAGGGGCTTTGGACATTTTTTTAGAGCTGTTCAGTCCTGGCACCAAACCTTCCCCACCGTGGCTGGCCACTCTCATCCTGTTCTCCTCTTGGCATTTCAGGCTCTAAATCAACACATAAATCTGGGCTGAATACGAATTAAATGTCAGAGAGGAAAAAAACAGTCCAGCCTTCCTCTAGTCTTCAATTGTAGACCTTCTGTTTTGTTTTGTTTTGTTTTCATTCTGTATATTTGAGAGGAGACCAGGGATTTTAAATATTAGGGATAGATTTTCTTTCAAGGAAATGCTTCCTCTGGGATAGGATTCCTTGACTTCTTTTTAACAAATAGGGCCAAGAAACTAAGACATAATGAGATCGTCCAAATAAGATCCTGCAGTACTTGGGAAGAATGAGCAAACATGTTAGGTTTAGAAAATAGATTTTATCACAGGAAAGCAAATGTACATATGTATATGTATGATTGAAACATGATGCTGGACACCAGAAATTGACACACTGTAACTGACATGTTGTAACTGACTATACTTCAATTAAAAAAAAAAAGAAAAGAGATTTTATCCACTTGATCTTATGCATTAAAATATAAATATGTTAACCTTTCTAGTTAGGCTGAAGATCTTCTCTCTTTCAATTCCTATTTCCCTTTAATTTTTCTGGTCGATGTTAATAACATTCAGATGGAGGAGTGAAGCGAATACTGTGTGGGAGAAGTATTTTATTAATGCCAGCAAAGTGAACGCCTCTACTCCGTGCTGAAATGCCCTTTATTCTTCCTCAACGTAGCTGATTTTTCAGGGCACAACTCTCAGGAGAACACCTAGTGACGTCAATTCTTCAGAGGAGAATTTCCTCCACCAGGTTTGCGGGCTGCTGGGGCGGCTTTGCTGACAGATGGGGCCGGTACAGGTGGGCCCGGAGCCATCTGAACAGAAGGGGCCCCTGGACCCTGACAGAGAGGATAGACAGAACGGTGGGGGAGAGTTTAGGGGAGTGGACGGGGAGGGGAGAGAGGAGGCCAAGAGGATTTCGACACCGAACCCAGCAGAGAGGAAGAAAAGCAAAAACCAGCAGATGGGTGGACAGGGAGAGGTGACTGGAATTGTATAACTTGCTTAAGAGACTAATAAAAAACAATCTCTGGGGATGGAACGCCACTGCGGGCAATCTTGGAAAATTAGACATGTATCTGAGATTGCAAAGCCAAGACAAACACCAGGAAAATCAATGTAAAATGAAGATAAGATGCCGAATCATGTGTCCGCCTGCGAGATGAGTCCTTTGCCCGCCCTGTGCACGTCCAGTGGAGTCATTCTGGGGCTGCTTCTGCTGGTTAAGAGCCACTGCTCTTATCTGAATTGCTTTCTCTTTTAAAAGACACAATAGAATTTTGCTACTCAGTTCAGCAGATGACAGAACTGATCAGAATGAACTTAGAACAACTCTATACGTTTATAAAGTTCCTCTGATGACCAAAACAAAAAATAAAATAAAAAACAAAAACACCTAACAGAGTAGGATGTGCATAAGTTAAACCAGAGTTTTCCAAAAATATCTTCCCTGAAATCTTTTTTGCAGGATATTTCACATTTGTTTTGGTTCAATGGTGAAATGAATGTGGGAGACCTGGGTGACACAGCAAATAGTTTTGTTTTGTTTTGTTGCAGGAATTCTCAGGTCCTTCATGTGCTGTCCTATGTGTGAAGCTTTTTCTTTAGTTTTGGTCAGGGAGCTTTTTTTGAAGTATTTCCTGGGGCTTGATTGCAAAGTACATACCTCAGGAAGCAGAGTTAGACTCTTTTAGACCAGGCAGGCGTGCACAGGGCTTAGTCCCTGCCAAGGAAGTTGCCTGCGTGGGTGCATTGTCGATGGACACCAGTCTGCATCTGCGCTGTGGCTTGTGGTCATCCTAATACTGGCCATTAAGTTTATATCTAATAACATAAATCAAAATACTAAAAACATGCTACGTTGCAGGTGACTATACCAGCGGTATTGTTTTTGTCTACTTTGCAATGGATATTTTGAATTCAAGCATCAATATTTGGCTAGAAGTGACAATAAAAAAATCATTTCTAGAAGTTATGCCGTACACACTGACCGCAATGGATTTGTATATAGAGCTGCACATGTGTGTGTCCCCTGAATGCCAAGACTTCTGATTTTCTGGGTTTTCACTTATAATCCACAGTGTCCTCATTTACAATAAGTAGCAAACAGCCCTTAATCTCTGAGAGCAGAAACATGTGAATCTTTGCTCACTCTTAGGTCTCCACTCTTCTGTGGTCTGAACTCAACAAATACTGTTAGAACCATGAATCATCCCTCTGGCTATTGTTTTTTTTTCCCCTCAGAGTTTATATTAATTGTATTTGGTAAATTTTTTGAAATAAAACATCTCCATCTTCTGTAGTTACTGTTGCATTCAAGTTCGTGGAGAATGCCATTTCTTCTGCACACTCAAATATGATTAAGTTAGGAAAACAGATCTTGAGTGACATAGAAACATCTTTATGAAATATGAAAAATCTACCAAGCAAGTAGATTTTAACAAACACAAAATGTAAATGAACATTATGAAGGTATTGCTTTATTGTCCTTGTCTCTCTGTTCAAAATCTTTCCATCATGACCAGGCAGGATTTAGTTCCTGGATCCTTACTATTATTTAGAATATACCACTGGTAGATCAGCATATAAAGAGGATAAGTTCTTGAAAACATTTTGATGTTGAGAAAGGCCGAGATGTTAAAAGTAGACAGTACCAGATTATACTAGAACTCTTGACAAGTAAATCTCATAGACACAGGAGTTTGGTGCTGTGATTTTCCTCAGAGCAAACCAAGATGGTCCAGGATATGACTGGAGAGTTCACAGTGGGGTATTTGGGCAGTTGCATCTGATGGGTATGACTTAACACAAGAAGGACTAAACCAAGTTGGTGGGTGGGGATGGAGGGGTGGGAATTGGGAGATGTGGAGTGAGTTCAAGATCAAGCTTCCAAATAGGGAGAAGGCACCACATTTAGACTCCATCTCACCGCACAATCACTGTTGGTGTCACCTTGGATGGGGCTGGCAGGACCAGCCAGGGGGAGAGGAAGGGGCACATTTGGTTAGGAAACTCACTTCCTGCCTGTGAGCACATGGAGTCCAGGTCTCGGGAGACGACCCAGTCGGCATAACAGGCACACAGCCTTTCTCCTGCTGGGTTACGACAACCTCCACATCTGCACAATGTCTTTTCTCACTGTTTTAAAATCCATTATTACACTTAATCCTCACACCAGGTCTGGGTGGGAGGTATTTTTAGTCTAATTTTATAGATAAGGGAACAGGTTCAGAGTGACTAAAGTCTTTTTTTTTTAATTGAAGTATAGTCAATTTCCAACGTTGTGTTAATGTCTGGTGTCCAGCATAGTGATTCGGTTACACATATAGAAGGGTTAAAGTCTTTTTTTTTAACTCTTTTTTAAACTGAAGCATAGTCAGTTTACAATGTTGTATCGATTACAGCACAATGCTTCAGTCATACATGAATATACATATATTCGTTTTCATATTCTTTTGCACTGTAAGCTATTACAAGATATCAAATATAGTTCCCTGTGCTCTACAGTATAAACTTGTATATCTATTTTATATATACCAGTCGGTATCTGCAAATCTCGAACTCCCAATTTGTCCCTTCCCACCCCCTTCCCCCTGGTAAACATAAGTTTGTTTTCTGTATCTGTGAGTCTGTTTCTGTTTTATGAGTAAGTTCATTTTTCTTTTTTTAGATTCCACATATGAGTGATATCATATGGTATTTTTCTTTCTCTTTATGGCTTACTTCACTTAGAATGACATTTTCCAGGACCATCCATGTTGCTGCATATGGCATTATTTTATTATTTTTCATGACTGAGTCGTATTCCATTGTATAAATACACCACAACTTCTTTATCCAGTCAACTGTTGATGGACATTAAGGTTTTTTCCATGTCTTGGCTATTGTAAATTGTGCTTCTATGAACATTGGGGTGCAGGTGTCTTTTTGAATTAAGGTTCCCTCTGGATATATGCCCAGGACTGGGGTTCCTGGATCATAGGGTAAGTCTAGTTCTAGTTTTTTTGAGGGATCTCCATACTGTTTTCCATAATGGCTGCACCAAACTACATTCCCACCAGCAGTGTTAAGAGGGTTCCCTTTTCTCCACACTGAGGGGTTAAAGTCTTAATGGTGTGCAGCTAGCAGGCTCACTGTTAACTAGAGCAGAACTTGAATCCAGGTGATCTGCATCTCAGTCCTCTGTCCTGAGTACTTTTCTACCTTGAAGGTGGGTAGTTTTATCTTTGCCCCACAGGTCCTACTAACTGCAAATCTAGACGAAGCTTGTTTCCCTTGTGCCCAGGGCAGTATTTGATGGTACCACGTGGCCCTAGCATCCAGCAGGGCTTCCACCGGATTCCTCAAGCATCTTTCTGTACTTAGCAGGAATTGTAACATTTGTTTTCATTATTGAACATTGTACTTTGTGCTCGGCACTGGTAGGTATGTTTTGTGTATTATTTGCCTGTCTCCCCACTCACTAAAAACCTTTTGGAGAGAGAAAGTATATGTTATTCATCTTTGAATCTTAGAAGAATTTAACACCTCAATTGAAGTAAAAGTCATACTCTACCTTTCACATGCTGCAGGCCGTTCTCCACATAGCATAAAAGCACTGCTCAGGACAAACATGTGTTTCATCTCTATTCTTGAGAAAAATGTCAGCTTCATAAGCAGTTCAATTTTGCAATTCCAAAATATCCTTACCCTCTGTCTCTGTTGGATTATAAGCTTCATGAGGATGGAGCAATGTTTGTTTTTTCTATTCCCTCATTTCCAGCATCTTTCTTGCCCTGAACCTTGGAAGTTAAAAAAAAAATAGGTACCCAATAATTGTTCAGTGAATAATTAGCATTGCATTTTTTCCTTTTAGGGGGAGACACAATTTTGGTAAGTGCTGAAGGTACAACACAGCAGTAACTACTAATGGAAAAGTTTTGTTTTTCCAGGTAAATTTGCCTGCCAGTCTGATACGTGCAAATGTTGAACAAAATCCATCATGGAACTTCCCTGATAACCAGTGAATCTGGAAAGCCGAAAAGAGGAGTTAAATCATCATTGATACTTGTTATCAGATTTGGGAAGCAAATGGTTATTTTCTGTAAAGTTTGGAATTCCACATTCTGAAATCTTATTACACACCCAATTAACCTTCTAAGTCCTGAAGAAGTTCAGATAAGAAGGGCTAAGGGTGAACTACTATTACTCAAGATAGGGATTCTATGCGAGACACTTTTACTTCTCATGACTTTATTTAATTAGCATAACTCATCCAACCTATAGACGGGAAATTAAGGCTCAGAGAGGCAACTAACTAGCCTAAGTCCCAAGTCCAAGTCCAAGTCCTAAGTGGTGGCTTAGCGATTTCCTCATTGACAAAGTTAACTTTCTTTACTCTCTGCAGTTCTGTGCCTTGGATTTAATTCCAGTATGGCGTCTATTACACCATATTTTAATTATTTATGTACATGTTTATTTATGTACATGTACATTATTTATGTACATGTTTCCCAACAGATCATGACTGTTTGTGGAGGAGGAATTAAGTCATGCTCAACAATGCATTCCTAAGTTTCTATTGTGATTCTTTTTCATAGAGTAAAACAGTGGCTCTGAAACTTTAGCAAGCATTAGCATCACTGAAAGGGCATGTTCAAATTCAGATTTTAATAATGAAGATCTCTGGTCCACTAGGTCTGAGATGAGGCCCGTGAGTTTGAATTTCTATCAAGTTGCCGAGTGATGTTTCTGTTGCTGGTCTAGAGAATGACACTTTGGTTTAAAGCACTCATGGAGTATTTATTCATGTCAGTGGATGCAGGTTGGGAAGATGTCAGCCTTAAAGATTTACCAGTTCCTTATAGGTGTTAACCGTCTCCTTGGTTATAACATCCCACCCACCGAGTGAAAATGGTGTTTATGAAATTTAAAGATCTCAACTTAAATATAAAGTAGCATGATAGGAAGAAATGTTACATTGCCTTTCCCCTCTTCTATTCTTTTTGTGGGGGGATTAAGTTTTTTGTTTGTTGATTTTATTTTTTATTCTTTTTTTAATGGAGGTATGGGGGATTGAACCCAGGACCTCATGCATGCTAAGCATATGCTTTACCACTGAGCTATACCCTACCCTCTCTTTTCTTTTAATTGAAGTATAGTTGATTTATAATATTATTTTCATTTCAGATGTATAGCAGGGCCATTCAGTATTTTTGCAGGTTATATTCCATTGTAAATTATTGCTAGGCACTTGCTGTTATTCCCTATGCTATACAGGAAATCCTTGTTGCTCATCTATTAAACACAGAGTAATTTGTGTCTATGCATCTCATGCCCACAATTTGTTCCTTACCCCTTTCCTCTCCCCTTTGGTAGCCACCAGTTTGTTTTCTATGTCTGAATCTGTCTCCGTTTTGTATACACATTCATTTGTATTATTTTTTAGAATTCTACATATAAGTGATATTATACAGTATTTGTCTTTCTCTGTCTAACTTCCTTCACTTAGTATGATATGTCACTTCCTTGACATTCTTTCTGGCTTACTTCACTTAGTATGATAATCTCTAGGTCATCCATGTTGCTGCAAATGGCAGTGTTTCATTCTTTTTTATGGCTAAATAATATTCCAATGTATATATATTCCATTTCACTCTGTTCTATGGCCAAGTAATATTCCATTGTATATAACATCTTCCTAATCCAATCATCTGTTGATGGGCACTTGGGTTGCCCCTGTGTCTTGGCTATTGTAAATAGTGCTGCTATGAGCATTCGTTCCCCTCTCTCTTTGACAGCTCAGTGGACTCCCATGGCCTGCCTCCATGTCTCAGATCTTCCCTGACAAGCTTTCTCTTTCCCATTCACCATTATCTAATAATTACAAGGAATTGACTCTTTCCCCAGCAGTGCATGAGTAGTGCAAGTTAGAGCCACGACCAGCACCCAGGTCTGTATCTAATCAAAGATCAAGACACAGCCAAGTCTTGGTGTTTTTATTCATGGGGAGGAAACCCAGATGGTCCTACTCACAATACATGCTTCTAAATCAGAGAACATTTCCCCCAAGGACGTTGTTAGGACACTGTCCAGCTAGAAGATTTTCAGAGGAAATTCACTTCTTTACCTGCCCTAGGGAAATGGGAAAATTCAATGCCTGAGTCATTTACCCTAGAGGACAATCCATGCTGGAAATTTCGCTTAAAGTATTCTTTTAAAAGGCCCTTCTGTCTTTATTATGACTATAAGGCTGTTGAGTCTGCCTGAGCATATGAGATTGCAAAGAGTATTTCTTTTTATTCAGACCTTGCATTCTCTATAAAATGAAAAGATTCTTGGCACATAGTTGGCAATTACTATCTAGGTCTTCTGCATAACATAGGTTTCTTAACTAAGCTTTTAGCTCAATGGACATCGGGTTCTGGTGAAAATACATGTGGACTAACACGAGCAGAAATAAACACAATTCTAATCAATTTAGTTGTTGACAAAAGCCTGTGGTTTCATTGCTCAGGGCCCCAGTTGTAAGAGTGGGCTCTGATTTCCTGCGGGCACACCCTCATTTAATGTGTGCAAATAGGGTAATTAAGTGTCCAATTACCAGTTGCATTGGCAAATGGGGGCTTTGTGTGAGTAAAATTCTCCATAGCTGGGGACCAGCTGAAACTCCGGTCCTTTATTTTTGAATCAGTCCCCCACAATCACACAGGCATGATGAAGTTCCCAACCCGCCTCAGCTTCAAGACTTCCCAGCATTTGGGGGACTCAGTGAAGCAAAGAGCCAGCATTAGAATCTTGATTTTTTTTCTTCCATATGCTCTACTCTGAAAAATAATTAAGCATTTAGAGTGCTTTCTGACTGTCCTTTTTTCCCCTGCCATCTCTGTAGAGTTGATTACTGACCATGAATGCCCTGTAAATATGGTTTATGAAGATTTAACCATATGGATCAGATTCAGATGCTCCTTATGTAAAATCATGTCTCTCAGTTATATAAAAACTTGAGGCTGGTCAGTGAAATTTACCAGTGCCAAATACATCCATTGTGTTGATTAATATGTTACGTATTTGGATGGGAAGGGGAGTAGAAAGCTTTAAATATGTTCCTGCATTCAAGGAGCTTGTAGTCTTGATGGGGAGATACAATCCTAATAATGCCTTCAACAATTGAAATGTACAAAGAAAAAAATTCATACCATAGAGAAGCCAGAATTTGATCTTTCATTTATTATCATCAATTTATCATTAATTTGCATCCAATAGTTCAGCATGGCCCCTCACCCAGGCCCTTTGGTTGGTTGGCCTGAAGTCTAATGTAAAATGGAATAGGTTCCACCCTGGCTCTCAGGAAGCACATAGCTAGAGAGACAATTAATTACCAGAGTGGAATAAGATTAATCTTAAAAAGAGTTACAAGCCAGGTCTTCCACCAGCTTAAGCACTGTCTTAAAAGTGCTTCTCTTATGCACCAACGTCCTGTTTTTAAACCAGTCAAAGGGCTCATCTGAGGGGAAAACACAGGGCATACTTTTGTCTTGCATCTTAGATCCACAGTTCCTAAAATTCGCTGTACATTGAAATCCTCAAGTGATTCCAGTGTGTGGCCAAAGCCATGAGCCACCGGTTTAGGGCAATTCTCATCAACCTTTAATGTGCATGCAAAGAACCTGGAGTTCTTGTCAAAATGCGGGCTCTTAATTAGCAGGTGTGGGGCTGGGGCCCGGCGATTCTGATGCTACTGTCCCACGGAACACATTTTGAGTAGGGAAACTTGTGCTTTGGCGCATGTGTGTATGTGTGTGTGTACGCACGGGCATTTGTGCAGGCACGTATCCCTAATACAGCTGTTAATATTCTCTCTGCAAACCAAACTTGTCTTCTCTCTGGGTATCAAACGCGGTGTGGCACACTCAACCCAGGGAAGTTATCACTCTTGTTTGTGGAGGATTCCTGGTGACCCCACCCACTCGAGGACCCTCCCCTGATGACTGGTGCACACAGAACCCTCCCTCCACCATCAGGATGGTTCTTTCTGCTCTTAGCTCAGCTTTCTGCTCAGATGTGCTTGTGTCACTCATTCTGGAGGGACGTCACTGATAATGGCATCCGAGGGCATTCAATTAGCACATTCAGGTCTCTCTGGTCGTAGGTGCCTCATAATTTCTTCACTACTGTGGTTGGATCTTTCTCTTTTTCCAAATCATTAGACATTGCTTCCATGTCACTTTTCACTTTCCAGCCTGTAGTGGATGAGGATTCGATTTTAATACCATCTCAATGCACTTGTATGTTAGGGTAATTTGGGGAGAGACCAGGTGCTAACGTATTTTTTGAAAGAAAGCTTCATTTTTCTAAACCCCACTGAGACATTGAGCCTGCTTCCTGTCTTTGCCTAAATCCGAGGATGCAGCCTTGGCCTTGATCAATAGATGCCATGAAGGCTGGGTCTGGAGATGAGAACTGAGTCTGAGAGGATGGAGAGGAGAGAGGTGGGGGGGAGGCCAGGTCGTGCCTGCCAAGCAAAAGGTGAGGACCACTCTTTTTGGGGAAAGGGCGGAGGCAATGTATTCCTCGATTTGTCCTGAATCTTGGTATCTTAAGAAGGAGGGGCTCAAGGGGGGCAAAGGGGAGACCTGACGTCCTCCGATGTGAATATTAGGGGAGACTGCTTGTTTCAGGGATGCTCACACTTTCACACAGATTTCCCGTATACCCCTCGTCCGCGTAAGCACAGCCTCTCCTGCTATTAACACCCCCCACCAGAGTACCACTTTTGTTGTAATTGATGAACCTGAACTGACACTTCATTATCATTCACAGCTCACAGTTTACATGAGGATTCACTCTTGGCATCGTACAGGCTGTGGGATGTGACTAACAGACAGTGACACACATGCACCATTATAGTGTCATACAGAAGAGTTTTATGACCCTAAAAATCCTCTGTGTTCCAACTATTCCCTCCCTGCTAATCCCTGGCAACCACTGATCTTTTTACCGTAGTTTTGCTTTTTGCAGAATGTTGTATAGTTGGAATGGTACAATATGTAGCCTTTTCAGATTGGCTTCTTTACTTAGTCACATGCATATAAGTTTCCTCCATGACTTTTCACTGCTTGATAGCTCTTAAAAAAAAAAAAACCTGCTGAAAAATATTTCGGTGTCCAGATATACCCCAGTTTATTTATCCATTCACCTACTAAAGGTGCATGTGCGTGGTTTTGTGTAGACATAAGTTTTTCCATCACTCAGGTAAATACCAAGGAGTGCAATTGTTGGATCATGTGGTAAGAGTATGTTTAGTTTTGTAAAAAATTGAAAAACCATTTTCCAAAGTGGCTGGACCATCTTGCGTTCCCACCAGCGACAGAAATGCGTTGTTCCACATCCTTGCCAGCATTTGGTGGTGTTGGTGTTCTGAATTTTTGCTGTTTGAGTAAGGGTGTACTGGTATCTTATTGTCTTAATTTGCATTTCACTGATGACAGATGATTCTGAGCATCTTCTCAAATCCTCTTTGGTATCTGTCTATCTTCATTCTATGGGTTTGAACACATATAACAAAAGTTCTGTCCTCCCAAGTGGTGTGGTCCCCAACCAGTGGGTGACAGGAATTGGAGTAAAAATGCTGTGGCTTCCTTAACCCTTGGGTGGACAACTGATCAAGTGCTCAACACTGTTTCCCAGAGTTTTCCCATGGGGTTGAGGTCCAGTTGTCTGCAGTGGTAACTGGCCCATAATGAATCATTTACTCACTCCCCTCCCCTGCTCCCTCCACTCCCCACTCCCCTTTTGGTATTTCCTGCTCCCCCTCCACAAATAAACTAGATCCACTTGAATCCTTGTCTTCTGAGGAACAGAAATTAGGATACTCTTAGTGCAACAAGAACTCAAGTATGAGGTCAGGGAGTCTGACTGGGCAGGAAAAGATGGAGGTAAACCCTGTCTCTGGATCCAGAGTAGCGCTGAACGGAAGAAAGGTGAGGAAGATAAAGGAGGTCAGATGTCAAGATTCCCATTTCCCTCGCTCTTGGTCCTGAACTTAGTGAGTGGAGCATAGAAAGGGTCAGGTGGGTCTAAGAGACCCTCACAACACCAAGGTTAGGGGTCTGCTTCCCCAAACAGAGTTACAAGCTTAAGAAGAACCCCGTGCTCATGTGTGCACAGTGTCATCCAGGAGAGGGAGTGGCCGATGGAGGAACAGGAGAGATGATCCCCAGGAAGGGGGCTTGCACTGCTGCCCCTACTCCCCACCCCCCGCGAAGGGCATCAGTTCTGATGAGGTCAGAGGTCAGAGACAGGCAGAGGACTTGCGTACTCCTGGGATGGCCAAAGTCTGCACGTGTGAAGTTCCCAGTCGTAAACCAGCAGGATGTCCCAGATGACCAGTGAGGATCTGACTGCTCTTCAATGCAAGCAGCTGACCAGACCAGCCATCAAGGGCAGCGGCTGAGAAGACCCGAGAGTTACCACATGGGTCTGGAGTCCCCATTCTGCACAGGCATGTGAAATCCAGGTTCCAACTTCAAAAGAAGCAAGAGGACAGAGAAGAAATCTGACAGGCTGGGCATTTCTGAGTGACACGATACATCCAAAGAGGCTGTAGAAACTGCAAAAGAATGGGACACATAATTTGGCAACCTGGCGTTTAAAGTTGTTTCTCCATCGCAGCATCAGAGAGAAGATTTTATCGGCTATAAATAAAGAAGCTTGTACAGCTACGAAGCAGTGTGAGGAAATTTATGACATGAAATTTACAGTGATGAGCATTCACTACATGAAGATTAGAGGTAATGGATAGACCGTGAAGCCCACAGCGATAGCTCAGAAATTGGTGGCCCCTGTCATTGACACCAGACCTGACCGGACTTTGCTGTAATAAGAACCAGGTCTGGGGAGGAAGCAGAAAAAATCGCAAGTCCTAATTCTACCATCATTCTTTCCAAAAACCCCAGACCTAGTTAGATGGAGACCAGTTTTGGTCTAGGGGAGTGACTGATCGAAAGCCTGAGGCAAGTCCATTCCAAGTCTAAAAGTTTGATCTGATTAACTTGTACTGCAGAGTTTGTGTTAGAACTCACATATACGGAAGGGTTGATATTCAAATTAGCTCAACCAGGACTGAACTCAGAGACCATTTGCTTGGTGTTTCTCCCATTAGGTTTAAATTCAACACCACAAGAGGCGGAAAACCCACCACCAAAGACCACGATATGCAGCTGAAAGATTGCACTCCCGTTTCTTCTTCTTGCTGCTAAAGGCAGATTAAAAAGCCATCATCTTCTTTGACAGATGCGGCGTGCAGCCTCCTTGCCTTTAAAATTCAGCAGGGCAAGAGAATTGCGTGTGCGGGATGGGCTTAGGGGACATTTGCATACACACGTCCGTCAGGGTTCAAGACATTTAAATCCACATTACCCTGGACCACAGAGCCATGAATGCACCATTATGGGCGAGGCTGAGCGTGTTTCACTGCAGCCTTTGGCAGGTTCCAATCTTGCTCTGGGTGTAATATTTTGTGACTCCTTTTCCCTCAAGCAGAGAGTAATAGGCTTGAACTTTGCTAAGCTTTGCTGCCAGCCCTTCGCCCCCTGCTGTTCCATTATATTGAACTTGTAAGCGGGACGCTCTGTCGGGCTCACCCAGATTACCAGGGCAATACGGCCCCGCTGAGGGCTGGTGTCAGGATAAGTGTTGGGGAGGGAGCTCCCCATCTTGGCATGCTGTTCTCATCTTATTAAATTCAGCTTTGTGGAAGCAGGGAGCCTGCCTCTCAGTCACACTGGCTCCAGCCTGATCCAACTGCTACTGTCAGACAATATGAAAAGAAGAACCACCACAGCTAATGGCAGGTGCTGCTTCACAGCTGAAAAAAAAAAAAAAAAAGGAGGAAAAGGAGACCGAGGGTTTTATCATTATTCCGATTTCATGAGCCTGTGTGAGTGTGCATTATTTCACTCTTCCAGACACTTCCCGGGATTAAAGGTCTGATACAGAGAGCCTCACACTTTTTAAAAAATTAATTAATTTTATTTTTAAAACACCTTTATTGTGGTGTGATCCCTGTACAGTAAACTACACATATTTGAGATGTACACTTTGATGAATTTTGATAGACGTCTACACCCATGACACCACCACCACAATCAGGATAGCTAACGTTTCCATCACTCCCAAAGAGGTGCAATTTTCGAACTCCCAATTTTATCCCTCTGCAACCCCGTTCCCCTCTGGTAACCATAAGCTTGATCTCTGTGTCTGCAGAGAGCCTCACACTTTTGACAAATGAAACGAGTGTCCATGCTTTCAGGGGTAGATGTCAAGGTGTTGAGAGTTCAAGCTGGAAAACTCCTTTTATCTGCAGTCTTTGCTGTGGGTTCCGGTGACCCTCAAGGACGCTCACGTTTAAATTAAATACGACAACAACAAAACAAACAAGCACTCTTAATTCCCTGAGACTCAGGACTGTCCTAACATTCTTCCCTGTGAAATAATACAAGATTTATATCTTAGTGCAACAAGGAGGCAGAGGCTCTGCCTAGAAACCTGAAACCATCAGACAAAATGAAAGTCCAGCCCTGGAAGTGAGTCTTGGTGTGGGTTCGCGAGTCCTCAACTTCGCTCCAAATTCCTGCCTCACCCTGTGTCTTGGTTACGTATTGCTGCACACTAAACCACTCCGCTGTGAGGTGGCTTCACATGACAGCTGTCTTAATTATTCTTTGCATTCTGTGCCCTAAGGAGTGGACATTGAAATGGACGTCCCATGTACTGGTGCATATCTTCTCGCAGGACAGACGCTCAGAGCAGCATTTGCTGATTGCCTGATGGATTGTGTCGGACTCGAGGGAGAGGGGAGTTCTGGAATTGTCAGCTGATGTGGAATGTGCATCCTCACACCTCCTCAACATCTTGCACGGTTCCTTTACTCACAAAGTACTCACTGGATGAGTGTAAATAGGTACCCTCTTTTTCAAGGACTGTTCCTTCAAAATTTAGAAAGCTTCCAAATTCAGGAAGATTTTAAGAAAAAAATATGTGTAAGTCAGACACCTGAAATCTTAAAAATCAACTATCTATACTTCAATAAAAATTTTAAAAAAATATGTGCAAGAATTGAGCCTAAACTCTTCCTGTGGTGTCTTGAGACTTGTAGAAAAGCCTTCAAAACACCAAAATTGTGAATAAATTTTAAACCATAGATTATCAACACGTTTGTTTAGCCCACTCCCAAAAGATCTCTTTTTAAATTAAGATGTTATTTTGAAATATTTCAATCATACATCAAAACACAACACAGAAGTTAACTATTACCCATGTACAAAACTGCCTCGCCTTATCCAACCTTAGCATTTTGCCATATTTGCTTTAGAGTTTTAAAATCAAACATTTGAATAATTTAAGTACCCCTGGGAAAGGCTCTCCGATCTCCTTCCCCTCCCTCCTTTCTTCTCTTATCCAAAAGCAATCATTACTCCAAATTTGGTGTTTATTCTGGAATTTATATATCCGATACACGTAACTTTATGTAGTTGAACAGCTACTTAGTATTGCATATACTCAGTTTATCCACCCTCCTATTAAATGCACATTTTTAGTGTTTCTAACCTCTTCCCATTACAAGCAATAGTGCAATAAGCATTCTTTTACATGTTAGGCATTCGTAAGCCTCTAGGTATGTGGGAAAGTTTTCTTGGGTAGCAGTTTTCAAGGTGTGGTGCAGGGACGCTGAGAGATTCCTGAGACCCAGTCAGGAGATCTGCTGGATTAAAACTATTTTTATAACAGAAGTAAGACATTACTTAACTTTTTCATTCTCATTCTCTCGAAAGTGTACAGTGGAGTTTTCCAGAGGCTACATAATATGTGATATCACAACAGATTGAATGTGGAAGCAGATATGAGAATCTAGCTGTCTTCTCTCAAAGGTAAACGTGAAAATGTGCAATCATGCCACTTCCACACTGTTTTTTTTTCTTTTGGATAATATAGCTATTTATCATAAAAGTATGTTACTTAGGTTAACAAGTAACAAATTTATTGCTATTGTTTTCACATGAATAAATGAATAAATATTCTTAAATTTCTGTTTTAATTTCTAACTTCATATTAACAGACAAAACCTATGTAAGTAAATTTTCTATGTATTTAAGCCATTTTGAGTTTATTTCTGTGTATGGTGTGAGGGAGTATTCTGACTTCGTTGATTTACATGCAACTGTCCAGTTTTCCCAACACCATTTATTGAAGAGACTGTCTTTTCTCCATTGTATATTCTTGATTCCTTTGTCATAGATTAATTGACCATAGGTCTGTGGGTTTATTTCTGGGCTCTCTATTCTGTTCCACTGATCCATATGTCTGTTTTTAATGCCAATACCATGCTGTTTTGATTACTGTAGCTCTGAGGAAGTATTGTCTGAAGTCTGAGAGGGTATTCCTCCAGCTTCATTCTTTTTCCTCAGTATTGCTTTGGCAATTCTGGGTCTTTTATGATTTCATATAAATTTTAGGGTTATTTGTTCTAGTTCTGTGAAGAATGTCCTGGGTAATTTGATAGGGATCACATGAAATCTGTAGATTGCTTTGGATAGTATGGCCATTTTAACAATATTAATTCTTCCAATTCAAGAATATGGATAACTTTCCATTTCTTAAGTCACCTTTAATTTCCATAGTCAATGTTTTGTAGTTCTTAAGACAAGACACTATAAACCTCTTAGAAGAAAATACAGGCAAAACATTATCTGACATACATCTCAGCAATGTTCTCCTAGGGCAGTCTACCTAAGCAATAGACATAAAAACTGAACAAATGGAACCTAATTAAACTTACAAGCTTTTGCACAGCAAAGGAAACCGTAAGCAACACAACAAGACAACCTATGGAATGGAAGAAAATTTTGCAAAAGATGAGACTGATAAAGGCTTAATTTCCAGAATATATAAACAGCTCATACAACTTAATAATAAAAAAAACCCAACCCAATTCAAAAGTGAGCAGAAGACCTAAACAAGCAATTCTCCAATGAAGACATACAAATGGCTAATAGGCACATGAAAAAATGCTCAATATTGCTAATTATCAGAGAAATGCAAATCAAAACTACACTGAGATATCACCTCACTCCAGTCAGAATGGCTATCATTCAGAAGTCCACAAACAATTAATGCTGGAGAGAGTGTGGAGAAAAGGGCACCCTCCTATACTATTGGTGGGAATGTAGTTTGGTGCTGCCATTCTGGAAGATAGTATGGAGATTCCTCAAAAAACTGAAAATAAACTTACCCTATTAACCAGCAATCCTACTTCTGGGCATATACCTGAAGGGAATTCTAATTTGAGAAGATAATGCACCTCAATGTTCATAGCCTCATAGCAGCACTGTATACAATAACCAAGACATGGAATCAACCTAAATGCCCAACGACAGATGAATGGATAAAGAAGTTGTGGTATATTTATACAACGGAACACTACTCAGCCATAAAAAAGAATAAAATGATGCCATTTGCAGCAACATGGTTGGACCTGGAGATTGTCATTCTAAGTGAAGTAAGTCAGAAAGAGAAAGGAAAATACCATATGACATCACTTATATGTGAAATCTAAAAAAAAGACACAAATGAACTTAATTACAAAACAGAGACAGACTCAGAGATGTAGAAAACAAGCTTATGGTTGCTGGGGGGTTTAGGGGGGAGGTGGGGGAGGGAATGGAAAGGGATGAATTGAGAGTGCAAAATTTTCAGATATACACTACTATATATAAAATAGATAAACAAGTTTCTACTGTATAGCATAGATATTCAATAACTTATAGTAAATTATAATGAAAAATAATATGAAAACGAATATATGTGTGACTGAAACATGATGCTGGACACCAGAAATTGACACGACATTGTAGACTGACTGTAAAGCAGTAAAAAAAGAATGCAAAAAAAAAGCTTTAAGAAATTTCTGCTCTCTCATGGGCCCATTAAGATTGGAAAAGCTAGGGACAGTGACATCCAAAAGTGTTTATTAGCAGCCTTTTTTTTTTCTACTAGAGTACAATTTCTCTCCTTTAAAATATTTTACTGCTATAGGAGTGGTACCTGGTACCAAAAAAATCAACACCAAACCAAATAAGATAGTAACTGTAGTTGGATTATTTCCTGTTATTTGAACCTGGGAATGAACGTTTCTAGAAGTCTCAACATCAGACAGTGGATTTTGAACAGTGCTGTGCATCCTAACCCCACATATTTATTGGTTCTTACCTCCTTAATAATCCACAAACTCAATACTTCTCACAGAAAACCCAGCAGTCTCACCTCACTTCTCCACCAAGATTTCATAGCCAAGAACTGTAATGAGGTCTCCTGCCAGTGCAGCTCCCATAATGTTTACCAAACATGTTATGGTATCTTGACTGAAAGATTCCTGTCAACAGTGTGCTCTCTGGGCAAGTTTACAGGCTGATTCAGTAAACTTACATCTTTTTTTTTTTCTTTTTCCAATTAATCCTCCCTCCCAAGAAATGTGCTAATCTGAACTGGGCCTCCTTGCCATTGGTGTGAATGATCTGATTTTCCCGTTTTCAAAAGCATTTTGCATATTCATAAAACGTTATCATTCAAATGTATGATATTAACCCAAAGTGGATTTCAAGCCAAAAGTAATTAGTTCTGTTTCAGATAAATCAATTAAATTGGAGCAGAGACTATATGCTGGTTTTGTCTTTTTTTTCCTTTTCTTTCTTGAAGTATAATCAGTTACAATGTATCAATTTCTGGTGAACAGCATCATGTCCCAATCATGCATATACATACATATTTTCATTTTCATATTTGTTTTCATTAAAAGGTTATAACAAGATATTGAATATAGTTCCCTGTGCTCCACAGAAGAAATTTATTTTTTATCTTTTTATATATATAATGATTAACATTTGCAAATCTCAATCTCCCAATTTACCCCTTTCCCACCCCTTTCCCCTTGGTAACCATATGTTTGTTTACTATGTCTGCGAGTCTGTTTCTTTTGTAGATGAGTTCATTAGTGTCCCTTTTTTTCCCCCAGATTCCACATATGAGTGATACCATATGGTATTTTTCTTTCTTTTTCTAGCTTAATTCACGTAGTATAACAATATCCAGGTCCATCTATGTTGCTCCAAATGACATTATTTTGTTCTTTTTATGGCTGAGTAGTATTCCATTGTATAAATATACCACAACTTCTTCATCTAGTCATCTGTCAATGGACATTTAGGTGTTTTCATGTCTTGGCTGTTGTAAATAGTGCTGCTATGAACATTGGGATTCATGTATATTTTTAAATTACAGCTTCTTCTGGATATATACCCAGCAGTGGGATTGCTGGATAATATGCTAAGTCTATTTTTAGTTTTTTGAAGACTCTACATACTGGTTTGGTCTTGTTACTTCTAGAGAAGCACATACAATATACAGTGGGCTGAAAACTGTGTTAGATCTTTTGTGAAATCATACATTTTCTGAATCAACTAGTAACTTAGTCATGGTACATGGGGTTAAAGGCATATCTAGCTTTAAGAAAATTCAGTATGAAAAGTCAAGCTTATGAAGGATTTAAATTATGGGCAATGATTTATGTTACAAATTATTTGTTTCATGGGAACTTGGTAATTTATTGGTAATTTGACCAAAGAAGCTAGGAGGTTAACTTAATGCCTCAGAAACATTTTCTTTTTTAAAAAAATATTTATTTTAGGCTTTGTGATTCATATGGTTTCTTTTTAAAAAATTTTTTAATTAATTTATAATAATTTTACAATGTTGTGTCAAATTCCAGTGTAGAGCACAATTTTTCAATTATACATAAACATATATATATTGTCACATTTTTTTCTCTGTGAGCTACCATAAGATCTTGTATATATTTCCCTGTGCTATACAGTATAATCTTGTTTATTTATTCTACATTTTGAATCCCAGTCTATCCCTTCCCACTCCCCACCCCCTTGGCAACCACAAGTTTGTATTCTGTCTATGAGCCTGTTTCTGTTTTGTATTTATGTTTTGTTTGTTTTGTTTGTTTGTTTTTGTTTTTTTTAGATTCCACATATGAGCGATCTCATATGGTATTTTTCTTTCTCTTTCTGGCTTACTTCACTTAGAATGACATTCTCCAGGAGCATCCCTGTTGCTGCAAATGGTGTTATGTTGTCAGTTTTTATGGCTGAGTAGTATTCCATTGTATAAATATATCACATCTTCTTTATCCAGTCATCTGTTGATGGACATTTAGGCTGCTTCCATGTCTTGGCTATTGTAAATAGTGCTGCTATGAACATTGGGGTGCAGGTGTTGTGGTTCATATGGTTTCTATCACAACTATTTGAATCTGTCTTGGTGGAGTATGTATCAAGTAAAATCAGCTATGGATAATAAATAAATATTCATTGTTGTGTGTTCCAATAGAACCTCATCTGTGGACACTAGATTTGAACTTCATACAATTTTATTATGTTATAGAAGAGTCTTCCTATGATTGTTATAGCTTCTGAGCCATAAGTAGTCAGGGGATGGCTGGACTTGGCACATGGGTTACAATTTGCCAAAACCCTTGATTTAAAGTTTCATGTGTGACCAGAGAAAAATGAAGGAAGCTGTTTGGTATCACAGTGTGTTTGGATAACAGGCATTGACAGAAGTGCAGTTTGCAGTTGGACATTAATTGCTGGCAGGGCTCTGGCAGTTGGAACAGACGAGAAAACAGACAGGGGTGTCCAGTGACCAGCTTGGGAGCCAAGAACATGTGCTGGCTTGGCTTTCAAGGGAAATCAGGTCTCTGCTCTTTCATTATATGTGTCTTTATCTTTTTCTATGGGCTCACAGCTCATGTGGAAGGGCTGATGGGATTCTGAATAGCTTCAGCCTCATTTTCCATCTTACTTGTCTGCCTTACACAATATAACTTTCAGTCTTGGGCGACTCAAGAACAATAAGGAAGGTTCCCGAGATGCTGACTCAGAAGGTGTGGAATAGAGCCTTGAAATCTGCATGTTCAACAAACTGCCCAGGATAGACTGATGGGGGTCTACAGCTGGCAGGTCAAACGTCGATTACTCTCTTTTCTAGTCCAACTCAGGCTTTTGCCTTTTCTTAGACCATCTTCCGTCTGCTGCTCCTCCTTGATCTAAAGACTCAGCTGTCATTAGGGCTTGGCTTCTTTGGGGGTACAGCTCACAGAACAGGTCAGTGCATCCTTACCCCCACTGCAGCCAATGTGATCTTGCTAAAATCCCACACTGCCCAAGTCCTTTGTTGACTTCCTCAGCACTGAGGTCAAGGGAAACTTACCAAGGCCTCCCCAGCGTGGCTTAAGGTCCCCTGCACATTTTCAACCTGACCTCAGACTGCCTCTGCTCCCTCGTCCTCTTTATGCCTCTCCTGGCCACAGGGCCTTTGCATTTGCAGTTCCCTCTGTCTGTTCCACTTTGCCTCCTTCTCCTGGCTGATGTGAAGGAGTGAATGGGAGAACACTGTGGGTTATGTGCTCTGCTCCAGACAATTAGAAAGGCAGCTGTGAGAGACACCATTCCACCCACGTGGAACCAACAGGGAGGAACCTGAGGGCTTCACACTGTCCAGCTGCATCAAACCAGCATGTCGCCACTATTGAAGGGACCAGAAATGCCAAGACCAGGGGGAGGCGCTGTGGCCCCCACCTCGGCTGACAGGGGAGGACCAGTGTAAGAGAGCAAGGACTTTTTGACCCTGAGGATTATAATAAAATTATGGTTATCAAGTGCCAAAGAGGAGAAAGAATGAGGTTGCCCAGACTTGGTATCAAATTCTTATGACACCAAATGTTGACTGGTACATATATTTTTCTGGGGGAGCAAAAGTTGAGTGTAAGGGCGTGTTCTGCCAAATTGTATTGGGGAAAATCAAAAGACCATAGTGTCAGACATCTGCTTAAATGCCTCATTCTAGATTTTCCACTGTTTCCAGGTAGGTATTATTACATTTACAATACATAACTTGCATATGTTCTAAAGACATCTTTTTAACTCACTTTTTTCATTTTTCAGTTTTACTAGGTAGAATTGTTACAAGTTGACTGCACATATGTATTGTTCATTGTTTCTAAGAACAGTTTAGAGCTTTAGCTTTTTAAACTTACGTAGTTATCAAAGAAATAAAGCCAACCACAAAATAAGAATCAACAGAATGCGGTAATCCAGTCATAAAGGACAGTCAAATGTGCTTACACATATTCAAGAAATTAATCATCTTAGTTATAAATGATAAGTAGTTCATTTGTGTCCTTATTTTTAGATTGCACATATAAGTGATTAACTCATTTTTAAATACATGACTACTATGGAAAGGTAATCCATTGATTTAAAAAAACTTGATTTTGAATCTTACCTAGTGAATGGCCCACATGTCATCAAAATTACACTCGGCAGAAGTTTGATGTGTTTTTTTTTTGCTAGGAGTGAAATTATTCTCTTAGCTTTGAGCACACAGTAGGTGTTCAATAAGTTTTCTTGGATGCATGATTAAAAGATTACGCTGTCTGCTTATGGATGGAAAATAATCCTTTAGCTGGAGTTTGAAGCTCCATTGAACAAACTCAGAGAAGCACGTGTATTGAAATAAAACCTCGACAGTCTCCTATTCCATCCTTTTATCTGCCTGGGTACCCAGCCATGGACAGCATCCTGGCTCTGGGATCTGGGATCACCTGAAGCAGATGATTCTCCTTGTGACCTGTGGTCAGAAAGCCAGCAGTAGCCTAACGCTACATCACAGCTCCTACATCATCACTTGATTTCATCTCATCACGTGGGCGGTTTATCACCTCGTATCGTCACTAGAAGAAGGGTGAGAATGATACAGTAAGATGTCAAAACATGACTCTTAATCCAGTATGTTGTTATAATGAGGTGGGAAGACCCGTGAAAAAGACGGCAGGAGCCCTAGGCAGGGCCACTACTCTCCTGCCAGCACCATTTGTTTCCCTGGCCCAGCAGCATTATCTCACTTTTTATCTCTGAAACAGCTTACTTCTAGGGAAGCAGAACATACCCCTAAGATTCTATTGATTCTCTGAGCTAACGCCTGATTGGTCCATTTGTAATGCCTCATTTGCATGGAGCTCATTCCTGATTGGTCCATTTCTACAAAGCTCATTCCTAATTAGTCACCTTTGTTACACGTTATTTGCAAATGATGTTGCGAAGTATAGACTGGCAGCCTTTAAAAGCCTGTGTAAACCTATAGACAGGGTCCAGAGCTTGGAGTGTTAACTCCTCTGGGCCCACTGGCATAATAAACCTGAGTTCTCCAATCCTCCAAGTGCTGCTTGGTCTCTTGCCTAGATCCAGGTTGCTGTCACAACTGAGCTATAACACTGAGCCGTAACATACTTTACTGCAACAATAATTTTTCCATTTCATTCTAGTTACTGTTGTCAGCCTCTTACTGTGCCTGATTTATAAATTAAACTTTATTGTAGGTGTGTATGTATAGGGAAATCACGGTATATGTGGGGCTCAGTACTACCTGTGGATTCAGGCATCCACTTGGGACTTGGAGCAGATTTCCAGGGGATAAGGGCAGTGAGGGGACGACTGTACATTGTGTTTACCACAGCAAGCCCCACGGCCACCCTAGAGTCACTAGATGGGAAATAACTCTGCCCCTTGATAACAGGGGTTGCAAAGTTACCTCACAAGGAAATGTGTGGATTGTGGTTATTTCTGGTTATTTCTGTAATTTGCCTAAGACCCTCTTTCTCTCTACTCTCAGGACTATTTCTCTATATTAAATCAAAATCACGCTACATTCGTTTTTGATGATAATAAATATTCACTCTCGTCGCTACAACAGCTTTTCCTCAAGTTAACAGCTTTGGTTTCCCCTTGAGCCCTCTTTTATCTTCAGAAATATGTGTGATACTTTTATAACCTGAGAAATCAATCCTTGAGAAAGAAATATAGTTATATTGGCTAGATACCTTTCAATCCTTTGAAAGTTCACCACGTCTGATGTGGTGTATTTATACAATGGAATACTACTCAGCCATAAAAAGAATAAAATAATGCCATTTGCAGCAACATGGATGAACCTGAAGACCATCATTTTAAGTGAAGTAAGCCAGAAAGAGAAAGAAAAATGCCCCCCCAAAAAAAGGCAGGGGGGGACACAAGTGAACTTACCTGCAAAATGGAAACAGACTCACAGACATAGAGAACAAACTTATGGTTACAGAGGGCACAGGGGGTGGGAAGGGATAAACTGGGAATTTGAAAATTTCACCTCTGGAGGAGTGATGGCAATGTTAGCTATCTTGATTGTGGTGATGGTTTCATGGATGTAACAACAGCTCATGCTGATAGCACTATTTGGTTTTTTTTTTTAAACACCTTTATTGCCATATGATTCCTGTACAGTAAACTACACATATTTCAGGTGTACAATTTGATGAATTTTGATAGGTGTCTACACCCATGGAACCACCACCACCACAATCAAGATAGCTAAGATTTGCATCACTCCCCAAGAGAGATACATGGCACTACCTGTAGTCAGGCACTGCTATGAGTGCTTTAATGACCCCCTGAGGCAGGTAGACCAGCTATCATTCCCATTTTACAAATGGGAAAACTGGGCCATGGAAGAGCGAAGCCAAGTTCTCGTGGTCAGACAGAAGTGGAGGGAAAATTTGCCTGCAGGTAACGTGGCCTCAAAGCCCATGTTTTGAACCACTACAAAGTACCACCTTCCGTGTGACATGTCACCCAACGTCTCTGAACCCACAATTCTACATCAGCAAAGTGGTGATGGTATGTCTACCCACAGACGTGTGGTGAGACCCAGAGGAGCCTGTGTACCTGAACTGTCTCGGGGAACTGCAAATCACTGTGAAAATGTCAGACATGATTGTTATTTTTATCCTTAACCTGACCCGGTGCTTCACCAAGAACCGCAGATGTCCAAAGAATGCACAAATTGCATTATGGCTCCTAGGTGCTACTTAAATAAAGGAATGGATGGTATCTGTTTAAATGCAAATCAGCCTGCCGTGTGAATGAAGTTGACATCAGTGTGATTTGGGGTTAACTCTTCTGGTGTGAGGTCTTACTTTTCCCACCAAATGCCCTTCCCACAGTCCTTCTCCAAAGATGAAGATGGCTCTGCTTGTGAAATCTGACGTAGGATGGGGAACCCAAACTCCCCTTCAAGTCTGGGCTCCCACCTCCTTGTTTGGCTGGAAATTGTCTTCCTGTGCATTTCTGCCCCACAAATATTTTCTAACTGGTATATCTTCATCGTCGTGAGCCCAATTTACAGCACCAGGCGTGCAATGTGTTATTTTTGGAGCAGTGCTAGATACATGGAAAAGAATTTGCACAGGAGGGCAAAGTGGAACAGGCAACTGCTTTGAGGGGACTGTACAGATTAGTACATCATTTCATACTAACAAAGTGCTAATTGTTTCTTTTGACCACAGGCCCAGTTTACAGAGCTTGTGCACAAATGTGGTCTGTGCACTAAATTATAAAACTAACACTGCATTATTTCTCGGTACAGCTTGCAAATTCTTGTAGGGCAGTATGAATTAGCATTGATTAAACCAGACAGAGAGAGAGAGAGACGGAGAGAGAGAGAGACAGAGGCAGGGAACTAGATAGAGAGAGGGAGAGATTCACATTTTAGAAGGAACAACCTGGATGCTAATTACTTACGTTACAAACGTTGCATTTATTTGGGAATGATTCTAGTAAAAGCCAGCAGTATTATTCTTAAGGCTTGTGTTTGGGAAGTGCACTTTCAAGCCTGCAGTGGCTATGAACATTGGTGATTCTGAATAACAAGCAGTGGTTGGCTTGAGCTGTCATGTGTTTTAGCAAATGTGTGTGACAATTCTTGAGGGAACTGTTTGCATTAAAGATTCCAAATAAATTCTTCCAAAGCAGCTGAGAGAAGTGACGAATGAATGAGATTTCGTCTACAGAGAACACGGAAGGTTCACGTACATCTTCCTCTCTCACCTTCTCGTGTTTCATTTAGTCTGGTGTTTGCATCCTTGAGTTTATTAAACTGAATTGTAGAGTTGTTGCTCCTGTCCGTATGCTAAAGTACTTGAAAAGTACCTTAGAGTTGATGATTTCATTAATCAATATTTATTGAGCACCTAATATGTGCTAAGCACAGGAAGTGCAATCGGTCTTTTTTTAAAAATTTTTTTACTTTATTACATTTTTGGGGTTTTCTTTGGAGAGCTAATTGGGCTATTTATTGATTTATTTTTAATGAAGGAACTGGGGTTGAACCCAGGACCTCTTGCATGCTAAGCATGCGCTCTGCCACTGAGCTATACCCCACCCCCCCACTCTCCTTTTTTCAGTAGTGATAAAATTTTGCTGTGGGAACAGAAGGCAGACAGCCATTTCTGCCTGGAAGGGTCAGAAAAGGCATGGGAGAGCAGAGGCTTTCCTGTTGCACCTTGAGAGGTGTGTACAGGTGGCAGACAGGGCTTGGGTCGCAAGGTGGGGAGTTTGGCAGTAAGGGATAGTCCAACTCTGAACGTGGACTGTGGCAAAGTGATGGTGATGAAAGATTTAAGGATCTTTGCAGTGGTAGATCAGAGAGCATGGGATACCCAGTTGGTCTTGACAAGTGAGGGCATGTTCTCAGAATTCAGTGGGTGCTAAGAAGACAAGAGAAACAGCAGAAAGAAGAAAGTAGATGGAGGCTCCGTTAGCACATAATCCCCTGGGACTTTGGTACCAGCTCTTGGTGTACTGTCTCTCTCTGCCAACACTTGGGAGCAGCCCAAACCTGGATCTCTTTGCCAGCAGCCACCCTCAGCCTGCTGAAAGTCCTTTGTCTACATTTGCAGAGAGGCAAGATGGCTGGGAAATTATTAGGAGAATTCAGGAGCCTAAGAGCAGCCCTTCCACAAAGACCAATGTAAGAGTAGAATGAATGTAAGTACTTCTCCGTCCTTCTTCCTAATTGGGACAACTTTGATGTACGACCTGCATCAATGTTTTTCAGATTTTAGCATGGTTATGAATCATCTGAGAAACCTTGTTAAAATGCAGCGTCTGATTCAGTAGGGCTGCTGTGGGGTTTGAGATTCTGCAGTTCTAACCAGCTTCCTAGTGACCGAGGATGCTGGTCCATGGACCGTGCTTTGCACTGCAGGGAGTTACCGAGGTCTCCAGAGTCCCATGAGGAATTGAACCCAAATTACCTATTTCCTTTCTTGACACTGCTTCCCTGCTTAGCCTCCGTCTCTTCCTGGTCCCAATTCTCTTCTTCCCCGTGAGGTTTTTCTGAGAATCCTTCCTTAATAAATCACTCCCACAGGAATCCGCATCTCAGCATCTGCATCTGGGGACTCCAACTTCAGGCAGAGCCCTTAAGTTTGGCTTTGAACATGGCATAATTGAGGTGCCGAAGAAATACACAGGATGAAGTGTCTGTAGGTAGCAGACACTGGTGGCATCCAAGCCTTCCTTCTCTGAGTTCTGCCTTCTTAGCGTCCTGAGACTACAAAGCATTAAGCAGAACTTTGTTGTCGTGGGTCTGTCCCTAACAATTTAAAAGGGCAAGTTTGTGTCATTAGACTGCAGTTTGAAATCTTTGCAAACTGATTATCTGTATGTGGTGTATGTGACAAACCCCACTAACCAAAACATTCTGTTCTTCGAGTGTTTCTCAAGCATCAATATGCGTTAAGAATCAACTGTCGAACTGGCTCAAAGGCAGGTTCTGATTCTGTCAGTCTGGGGTGGGGTCCAAGAATCTGCACGTCTAATGGGCTCCCTGGCAGTGCTGCTGCAGACCACACGGACCACATGGACCACACTCGGAGGAGCAAGGATGTAAAACCCTTTACTTATTCTGGAGTGTAACTTTCAAGGAAATTCTCCGAGAGCGCATGAGACACAGATGACAGTGGCAGCGGTAGAAGTGGTAACAGTAGCAGTTGTGAGCACAGATTTAGAGTTTTGACATCTGTATACACCCATGAAGCCATCACCTCAATCAGGACTGAACACACCCATCACTACCAAGTGTCTCCTGCCTCCCTGGCATCCTGTCTCTGCTCGCTCCTCAACTCCAGGCCACCACGGATCTGCCTCCTGACCCTGTAGGTTAGTCTGCATTTTCTAGAGTTTTATATAAATGGAATTGTTCAGTGTGGACTGTTTTTTGTCCGGCTTCGTTCATTCAGCCTAATTACGTTGAGATATATCTCTGTGTCTGTGTATGCCAATATTTCATTTTTTAAAAATATATTGAATAGCTTTTACTTATTTTTCAGTTTTATTAGGTAGAATTGTTACAATTTGACTGCACATATACAATATATTGCATATAAATACATATACACAATATACTGCACATATTTTTAAATTGGCATATATGTACTGTTCATTGTTTCTAAGAATGTTTAAAGCTTTAGCTTTTTTAAACTTACATAGTTATCAAAAGAATAAAGCCAACCACAAGATAAGAATTAATTAAAAAAGATACATGTACCCCGCTATTAACAGCCACACTGTTTACAATATACTTCATTCCTTTTTGTTGCTGGCTGGTGTTCCATCATATGGATATGCCAAAATTTGTCCATTCTCCTGTTGATGGACATGTGGATTTTTTTCCCCAAGTGTTTGAATGTTACCGATAAAGCTGCTGTGAGCAATCGTGGGAAAAAATGGTGGTATTGCTAGCTGACATTTGGTGAGGAGGTAGCATTTCCTCTGTGCTGGCCTCTTCAAATTGTTCGTGTACTAACTTACTCCTTCCACACAATGACTCTAAGAGGTATAAGAATAAAGAATGATCAGTCTTAAGGGAAGACTGTGAATTCGAGATTTGCAGATACTGACAGGTATATATAGAACAGATAAACAAGTTTATACTGTACAGCACAGGGAAATCTATACAAGATCTTGTAGTAGCTCACGGTGAAAAATATGAAAATGGATATATGTATATACATGTATGACTGAAGCACTGTGCTGTACTCCAGAAATTGACACAACATTGTAAACTGACTATAACTCAATAAAAAAAATGCTTTCATTAAAAAAAAAAGAATGATCAATCTTTTAATGAGCTGACTACTGTCCCATACAGATCTTCCTCAACGTACAATGAGGTTATGTCCTGATAAACCCATCATATGTGGAAAATACTATAAATGGAAAATGCATTTAATACACCTAACTTACCAAACATCATAGTCTAGCCTTGTCTATAGGCATGTTCAGAACACTTACATTAGCCTACAGTTGGACAAAAGCATCTATCACAAAGTCTGTTTTATGATGAAGTGTTGAATATCTCATGTAATTTTTAAAATTGAAGCATAGTCGATCTACAATGTTGTGTTGATTTCTTGTGTATAATGTTTCAGTTGTACATTTATACATATGTATTCCTTTTCATTTTAGGCCATTACAAGGTATTGAATATAGTTTTCTGTGCTGTACAGTAGGACCCTGTTTACCCATTTTATGTACAGTAGTTAGTATCTGCAAATCCTGAACTCCCAATTTACCCCTTCCCACCCACCTTACCCCCTGGTAATCGCGTTTGTTTTCTATGTCTGTGAGTTTATTTCTGTTTTGTAAATAAGTTCATTTGTGTCTTTTTTTTTTTTACATTCCACATGTAAGTGATACAGTCTGTCATTTTTCTTTCTCTTTCTGACTTACTTCACTTAGAATAATAATCTTCAGGTCCATCCATGTTGCTGCAAATGGCATTGTTTTATTCTTTTTGATGGCTTAGTAGTATTCTGTTATATATATGTATATATAATATATTATATAATTATAATAATATATATAATACGTGTGTGGTTATGTGTGTGTGTGTGTGTATATATACATATATATATATACATATATATATATATATATGTATATATACCATAACTTCTTTATCCAGTCATCTGTTGATGGACATTTAGGTTGTTTCCATATCTTGACTATCATAAATAGTGCTGCTGTGATCATTGGGATGCATGTATCTTTTTGAATTAGAATTTTCTCCAGAGATTTGCCTAGGAGTGGAATTGCTAAATCATAGGGTAAGTTTATTTTTAGTTTTCATAGAATCTCTCATGTAATTTATTGATTACTGTACTGAAAGTGAAAAACAGAGTGACTATCTGGGTCCAGGATGGTTGTGAGTGTGTTGATCATTTGCCCCCGTGATCAGGCGCTGACTGGGAGCTGCAGCTGCCCTGCCCCACAGGAGCATCACACCACGTATCTCTAGCCTGGAAAAGATCAAAATTCAAATTCAAAGTACAGTTTCTACTGAATGTGTATCACTTTTACATCATCGTAAAGGTGAGAAATCATGTCAAATCGTCATAGGTCAGGGGTCGTTGGTACTGGGACTTCAGGATATTTGGGTCCCAGCCTATGTACGTCCAAATATCTGGAGTTATTTTCCTAGTAAGCACATTGTCTCTAAGAGGAGAAGACATTCTTGGGAAATAAACAGAGCCGAGCTTACTCTTACCGAGGGAGCCACGGGAAGGAACGAGAAAAGATGTATGAGGTGATAATGAACGAAGGAACCTCCATGGGTGATGTCACAGGGTGTTGGACTGATTTCAAAGCTCAGTTTCACCCCCACCTTACCCCACCCTTTTGACTCAGCTCTGGGCAGTTGAGTCTGAAAATGACAAGGATGACTCAAGCTTTGAAATCTCTGTGAAAATATGAGACACCTCTTCCCACCCTCAGTGATCTTTGTTTTCTTCCAAATGCTAAGAACCCACACTTCAAGAAAAAAAAGCCAAAATATGTACAGAATCTTCTGACTTAAATACATATATCTCCCAATCTGAATCTTTTGTGCTTAAAAAGAAAAACTGAAGGAAGATTCAAGTGGCAATTGAAAGAGGAGTACATCACTCTATTTCCTTGTTTTTAGAAATCAAATGTTAGGATATAATCAGCCAGATTTATCATTGTAAACTCAGGCAAGAGGAATTGTATCAATTACACCTGTTCAGCATATGATTTCAGAGCTGGAGGTGGGATTCTGACCAGAGAATGTGAAATACAGTGTTGGGTTTTTCAAATGAGCAGTTGTCTCTCCTGTTAGTGGGAAGGGAAATTAATTTAGGAGGTTGACAGAAATTCGCAAACTGCAATATGGAACAACAGATGTCGTGGGTGAGAGAATTAAAAGGGTTCCTTTGTCGAGTAAGTTTGGGAAACCATGCATACCATGTTTGCATGTGGAAACTTCAAGGTGCACCAACATACAAGAGGTTCAGAGGAGCCGGCTTTTTGTTTACTTTTGCTGAAAAAGGATTCTCATAAAGTAGTATTATGGGGAACTCAGTTTAGGAACTGGGAGGGAGTTTTTGGAAAAAGTACTTGACTGCAGGGAGGTATGTGGTCATGACCGGTAGGTTGAGTTGTTCACTGGAAAGAAGCCTTCTTCATTAAAGGTACAGCCATTACACTTGGCCAGATAATGTGCTTCCCGCAAACTGGAAGAGGCAAGACTGAGTTGAAAAACTGTGGGTGAGTAAAGAGTCTTGCCTAGGAAGCAGATTAATAATTGATTGCTTGACTTTAGGTCTTTCAGAAAGAAGTAATCTGTGCTCATCAAGGTCCTGTCTCTTTATGCCTTTGGATGAGTGTGAATTGGAAGTGGTGGTGGGGTGCAGCTTGACTTCCATTCATTCTTGTTTTGCCAAAATCCTAAAAGAGAAAAGTCTATTCTCACCTAGTTCTTGGAGGTAGAAGAATTACATTTTTTTAACAGAAAATCACAAAATCTGACTAGTCAAAGTCAAAAGTGCCCAGTTTGACCTCTTGATCAGCCCAGCAATGGAGGTCGAGGTACCCTGAAGTCCAGGCGTGGTTGTAGCCAAAGTCAGAGGGGAGGCGGCTGAGATCTGTAGGAAGAAAACATGACCAAGAGAGTAGGAAGCTGGAATTGTCCTCCTCCCACCTGGGCTTCCCTTCGGCCCAGACTGTTGATGTCTTTACCGACATCAACAATTGGAAATTCTTTTTCCTATCATCAACTTTGGAAATTCTCAACTACCGTGGAGGGGAACAGGGGATTTCTGCCTCACCACCCTCCCTTTTTCTTGTCGTCTTTGTTCAGTTTGTGGCCTTGGTGCCCTCCTAATGCGGAGCTGTCATGTCAGGCTTGTTAGTCAAATTATGGTGATTAATGCAAACAGCCAACATGAACTTTGGGCTGCTCCGATTTAGATAACCCACGAGCTGGCAGGGTGCCATCCTTCTACATATCCTAAATGACTCAGACATCTTTCAACACCAAAGAAAGTCTTCCTCAAGCACAGAATTCTGTGATTCTTAAGTGACTCAGACACCTTTCAAAACCAAGACAGCCTCCTGGTATTTGATATAAATTTGATGGCCAAGTTCTTTTCAGAAGATAAAATGAATGAGGCTGTTCGAAAACAAATGGCTTCCAGTGAGAAAGAGATGCCATTTGTTTCGAACAGCCTTGTTAAGTATATCTTAATCAATTCCTACCATGCACATGATTCTGACCCTTACTAGAGGATTTCCAAAATAAATCCCAGCCTCTGTCATCTTTTCTTCTAAATGTGGCCATATTCTTTAATTGGGTTTGAGAGACAATTAAGAACCCACTCTTATCACTGGTTTAACTTTTACATGTGGTAAATGGTGATGTAGGCTTTTTTTTTTTTTTCCTCCTTGGAAGCGGGTGTTTTGGAGACTAATCAGAAACATTAACATAAGACACGCAGAATTTGAAAGAAGCTTACTACAGAAATTAGAGAGGATATGTTTATTACATAATAATGAAGCCTCAGTTTTGAAATTCTCCAGAGAATGTGTCACCAAACTTTCTGAGCTTGCATGAATTTAGAACTCTTGCCACAAGGGAGTTTCTGCCTAGGCTGGTGTGAAGAAGCCAACTCTGACAAAAATGTTCCAACAACATAAATTGAAGATTGCTGGGGGATACCCTATGAAACCAGCTTTTTCCATTAATGTACCACTTTATGATTCTACAAAGGATGTTCAGAAGGGCCAACACAGGCACAATTTTGATGCAGTTGGTTTTGTCCAGCTGTTTCTTTCCTAGGGACCCATCAGACTTCAAGATCCAGCATCTCATTTGATCCCCACTATTCACAGCTTGTTGATACGATATCATTTCCTCCACCATGAAGGGTGGTCTGTCTACAACTCTATCAGAGGGAAGTGAGATAATTAAATTTGATGTTTCCTTGGGCCAAGTTTTATATCTAACCCACTGATACCATAGAGGTGTGGAGTTCAGACTGAAGAGGAATTATGTGGAGATAGTGGACTGACCTAGCATGGTCATCTAAGTATAAGCTGTTTTTAAAGTCAGGTTTAATAAGGTGTAATTTACACAGGGTAAAATTTATCCCTTTCCGTGTACATTTCTATCAGCTTTGATGAACACAGTCATGTAACATGTAGGCACTTTCTTATAAAGTAAAATACATGTCATAACTCAGTAATCCCCACAAATAGAACAAAATGTACATGTATGTTTACAGGGGATTTTTTTCATTATTCCCCCAAACTGTAAACAAATCAAATCCCACTCCCCACATGCCCAGCCCTCAAGCAACCACTGATTTATCTTCTGTCTCTCCATCTGTGCCCTTTCAATGTTGTGTGAATGGATTCATACAGACTATTAGTCTTTCAAGATTTTCTTCGTTTACTTAGCATAATGCTTTTGAGATTTATCCATATTATTATGTGTGTCACTGATTTGTGAATTTTTACCACTGGGCAGTATTCCATTATATGAATAAACCATGCCTTGTTTATTCATTCACTAGTTGAAGGATATTTGACTTGTTTACAGTTTTTGGCAATAATGAAGAAAGCCCCTATAAACATACATGTACTGTTTTCTCTGTGCCAATTACTGAGTTATATAGAAGATAAATGTGTATTTTAATTAAGAAAGGGCCATATTCTTTTCAAACAGTAGCAACTTATGAGAATTCCATTGTAAAATTTTACAAATAAACTGTAGTCATTCTAACAGATATGTAGCAGTATCTCATTGTGGTTTAAATTTACATTTCCCTATTAATTACTGCTTAGTTCCTGAATATTTATGCAATTTTCAGATATCTTTTTGTTCCTGACTTCTAAGTTAATTCTGTGATGGTCAGACAACATATTTTGTATGATTTCAATTCTTCTAAATTTGCTAAAGTTTGTTTTATGACTAAAATGTGATCTATCTTAGTGAGTGTTTCATGTGTACATAAAAAGGTGTATTCCACCATTGTGGGTAGAGTGTTCTATAAATGCCCATTCAGTTAAATTTGTGGGTGGTACTGTGGTTCGGATCCTCTATATACTTGCGGATTTTCTGTTTGTGTATTTTATCTATTAATAAGAGTGGCGTGTTGAGGTCTCTAAGTATGATTGTTGATTTGCCGATTTTTCTTTTTGATTATATCGCTTTTGCTTTTGAATTTGGAAGCTCTGTTGTTAGGTGCTTACACATTTAGGGTTGTTCTGTCTTTCTGGAAAATTGAATCCTTTATTATTATGATCTTGCCCTTTTTATTTCTGATAAAATCTTCCTTGTTCTGAAGTTTGCTTTGTTGGATATCATTATAGCCATTTAAAAGTTTATTCTCAAATAACATAATATTACTTCACCAGAACTTTATTTTCATTTCTTCCCTTCCCTTTTTGTGCTATTGATGACATTTATTTTTACTTTTACATATACTATTTACCCACAATATGTTGCTGCTATTTTTTGCACTAAATTATCTTTTTAGAATGATTAAGAATAGTAAAATATGTTTTTAAAATATTTACATTTATATTTTAACCATTTTCAGAGCTCTTCATTTCTTTAGAGAGATCCAAGTTTCTGTCTGGCACCTTATTCCTTTTGGCTGAAGAATTTCTCATATATTTTATGTAAAACCAGACTGTTGATAATAAAAGCTCTCTGATTTTATTTGTCTGAAAAAGTCTTCATTTTGCCCTCATTGTTGAAGATATTTTCACTGGATACAGGCTACTGATTGGGTCATTTTTGCTTTTAGTATTTTAAAGATGTCACTTAATTGTCTTCTGGCTGGCATAGAGTTGGTCAAGAAGTCTGCCATAATTCCATTCTCATCTTGGTTTTTTGGAAAGTGATGTGTATATTTTTCTTTTTCCTCTGACTCCCTTCAAGATTTCCTCTTTATCATTGACTTTCAGCAGTTTGAGTTTAAATGTGTCTTTTTTTTTTCTCTCCAGCAGCAGCTGCAACCTTCTTGGCCTTTCACTTGAGTGTTTGGCAGTGGAGAAAACCCGGTGAGCCAGTGGAAATTCCTCCTATGTCTAGGTATCCCAGAGGTTCTGTGCTGTCATGATTGACCTTCCTCCATCTTCAGCAATTGGTTAAGAATTTTAGCTGAATTCTCTATACCTGCTTGTATGGTACCCAGTGGCTTCACTTCATCTTGTGCTACAAATGAGTCAAAGCTCTCCTCCAACTTTTCCCTGGAGAAGCCTCTCTTTCCTGCGGTATCAGGCTACTTCTTTGCCCTACAACCTCTGTAATCTGAAGCACTCAACAAACATTCTGATTTTGTAATTTATTCAGCTTTTTTTTGTTGTTGATGTTGTTAAGTTAGCAGGGATAACCTCTCTAATTTCTACATCCCAGGTCACAGTGCAACTCTGAACCACAAAAAAAAAAAAAAAAATGGAGTGGATGGGTCAGGAGGGTTGGGAAGATTCTATTAAGAGACATGTTTCCGGGAGAATTTATAGATGATGCAATTTTCCGTTTTGGATCTGAACTTGAATTATTAGCCTGACAGAAAGGGAGGGGTTGTTCTTTTCCATCTAGATTAGTTTAAGCCTTAGGAATCTAGACTGATTCCAGTTTGGATCTGATTCCCAGCTACGCCCCCTCAGTTAACCCAACAGCCTGTGGTAGGTAGTAAGCTTGTCCTCTGGTTTCTGATTTAGTGTATTTTCAAACTACTTCACCCACAGTAGCCCTGCTTTCCCTGGTGTGTGTCTGTAAATGTAACCAGGCCATCTGGTCTCTCCCTCCTGGGTGGCCAACTGTTACCTTGCCGACTGCTTTCATTTGCTAGCACTGTGTGCTCGTGAAATGGTGACTCTGCCTGAATGGAAGTGAAAGCATAATAGGGTATGAATGAGACAATAAGGAAAACCAGTGCACAGGATCAAGCACTTGCCACATACCAGGGCTTTGTGAAATGCTTTACTGCGTTGTCTCATTTGAGTCTCTCAACTGGCCCATGGGTATATGCTATTATCATCCCATTGTAAGTACAAAGAACCAGCAAATAAATTCAATAAGTGATCTTGGAAAAACTGACAGCCACAAGCAAAAAAATGAAACTAGACTACTATCTTACACCATTCACAAAAAGTAACTCAAAATGGATTAAAGACCTGAAGGGTAGAACTGAAACCATAAAACAACAAAACAGGCAACAAGTTCCTTGACATTGACTTTGGTGGTGATGTTTTGGATCTGACTCCAAAAGCAAAGGCAACAAAAGCAAAAATAAGTTAGATGACTTGAAAGTAAAAAGCTTCTGCACCACAAAGGAAATCGTCAACAAATGAAACGGCAGCCTACGGAGGGGGAGAAAATATTTGCAAACTGTGTGCCTGACAGGGGTTAATATTCAAACTCTATAAAGAATTCATACAGCCAAAACCCAAAGAATCCAATGAAAAACTGAACAGTGGACCTGAATAGACAATTTCCAAAGAAGATATGCAGACAGCCAACAGGCACATGAAACGATGCTCAACATCCCTGATCGTCAGGGAAATATACATCAAAACCACAGTGAGATATCACCTCATACCTGTTACAGTGGCCACTATCCATCAAAAAGACAGGAAATAACAAATGTTGTTGAGGATGGAGACACTGAAATTCTTGTGCACTGTTAATGGGAATGCAAATAGATGCAGCCACTATAGAAAACAGTGTGGAGGTTCCTGATAAATAAAAAATATAACTACCATATGATCTAGCAAGTCCATTTCTGTGTATTTACTTAAAGAAAATGAAAATGCTAACTCAGAAATATATACGCACCCCTATGTTCATCGCAGCATTATTTACAATATCCAAGATATAAAGACAACATAAGTGTCTATTGATGGATGAATGGATAAAGAAGATGTGAGATACATAAAACTCAGTTGTAAAAAGAATGAAATCCTGCCATTTGCAACAACATAGATGGATCTTGAAGGCATTATATTCAGTGAAATAAGTCAAAGAAAGAAAGATAAATACCATATGATCTCACTTACACGTAGAATATAAAAAATAAAACAGGGGATGGGTGTAACTCAATGGTAGAGTGTGCATGCTTAGCATGCATGATTTCCTGGATTCAATCCCCAGTACCTCCATTAAAAATTTAAACAGAACAAAACAAAACAAACAAACGAAAAACCAAGTAAGTGCATAGATACAGAGAATGGATTGGTGGTTGCCAGAGGCAAGGGGTGGGTGAAATGGGTGAAAGGGATCAAAAGGTCCCAACTTCCAGCTATAAATAAATGTCATGGGGATGTAATATACAGCACAGTGATTATAGTTAATAATACTGTATTGCACATTGAAAGTTGCTAAGAGGAAAAACAAGTCTAAGTCACAAAGAACTAAAGCAATTTATACAAGGTTGCAGATCTAATAAGACATAGATCCAGAATTCCAACCTAGTATCTTAGTACATTAACTACTCAAAAAATATACTGACATCTGTCCAATAACAACTTTTTTTCAAACTGTTTGATTTACAGAGTGATGACTCTCAAATAGAATGTCTTGGGTTAATGCAACCTAAATGTCCATCAACAGATGACTGGATAAAGAAGCTGTGGTATATTTATAGAATGGAATACTACTCAGCCATGAAAAGGAATAAAAGAATGCCATTTGCAGCAACATGGATGGACCTAGAGATTGTCATTCTAAGTGAAGTAAGCCAGAAAGAGAAAGAAAAATACCATATGATATCACTCATATGTGGAATCTAAAAAAGAAAAGAAAAGAAAAAAGAAGACACTAATGAACTTATCTATAAAACAGAAACAGACTCACAGACATAGTAAACAAACCTATGGCGACCCAGGGGAAAGGGAGTGGGAAGGGTTAAATTGGGAGTTTGAGATTTGCAGATTCTAACTACTAAATATAAAATAGATAAACAACGGGTTTCTACTGTACAGTACAGGAAACTATATTCAATATCTTGTAATAACCTATCATGAAAAAGAATATGAAAAGGAATATATGTATGTATATTTATGACTGAAACATGATGCTGTATCCCAGAAATCGACACACTGTAACTGACTATACTTCAATAAATTAAAAAAAAAAAAGAATGTCTTGGGTTAATGGAAATTTTCTGTGGAAGGGCTGGCTCTTGGAGATGACACCAAGAGTCTTAGAAAAAGAGGAAATGTCATTCCCTCTGAGAAACCCTGTCATTCCGGAAGGGCGGAAGTCTTCTCTCTCTCCCCAGTGTCAGAAGCCTGCTCAGATGTCACCCTCAACAACAACAGTAGCTCTGACAGTAAAAGGCAGACAATGGAGAGTATAACCAAAATCCCGAGTCCCTGCCTCCCACTTCAGGGTTGACGAGCTACAGTGAGACCATGGCCCGGGTTTGGGGACCCAGCTGCTAAAAGCACTTCCCTTGGCTTCTGCTAAGTGGGCTGTCTGGGAAGCCCAGTGATTGTGAATGCTTCAGACAGGCACAGCTGTGGGGGAGCAGGGGGACCATCTTGCTGCATTTCTATAAAGAAAACAGGCTGACCATGTATCTGGATCGACCCCAGGATGAGGCGTGTACTTCTTTTAAAGTTCCTTGTAAGTCCTGAGGCAAAGTCAGAACATTCAGGTGGCCGGGTTTTATCTGATTTTCTACACATTTCGTTGCTTCTGTGCTTCCTGTGGACACGTGTCAATACATTGGATTCTTATGATGAAAATGATCCTGTCTCCATCCTCTGCTTGGTACATGTTTATAAGTCTCCATCCTTTCCATCTTCAAATCAGTTCTAAGGTAGTTCCCTTAGAAACCACATGTACACAGCTTTTATCTTTTAAAGCTTAATCTGAAAGTTTGTGTCTTTCGATGGGGAAGTTCGAGCACTTGGCTTTTCCTGTGATGACACGTGTGTTTGATCTTTTTTCCCTCTCTGTTTGCTGTGACCTTCTCACTCCCATCACTGGACTGGCTGGATTTTCTTTGTTCCTTTTCTGGTTTGGGGCTGTTCTTTGCTTCTAGCATTTTGGAAGCTGTACATCTTGTTTCTAGTTAGCTCACGTTTAACCACAGATTTTTAATGTCTTTACACACATTTTCCTATTGTTCAGAATAAATCAATTTGATCGCCCATATCCTTCCAATAGGTGATTGGTATACTTTTATTTCTTCCGTTCTCCCTAGAATTATTTTGGTTCCAGATTTTAAATTTTTATTTGCGATTCATTTCTCTCAAATGGTTGTGATTCTTGCTTGTCCATTTGGTTTTATAAATTGAAGCCTGGAGTAATTAGTAGCTAATAGGAGTTTGTCTCAATATAGATGAAGTTTTAGGTCTGCAATGGGACTCTGCTCTCACTGGGATGGCTCTGTCCAGTGGGCAGAGAATGACCAGGATGGTTCTCTCTTGGGATGGGGGCCAAGAGCATGGGACCTCTGCTCACAGTGCCAGATTTGGGAGGCAGTGTGCTTTAATACTTAGCACTGAAGCTGCAGGGGATGCCTTTCTATTTGACACCCAAATTCAGGGCTGCAGTCCTCTTTTCTCACATGTTTCAATGCTCACTTTTCATTCTCAAAACTGGCCCCTGATTCATTCAGAGACCATTTTTGTAATTTTAACCTGGGCACAAAACCACCGCCAAGTGCTAAATATCAGATGAATGGGGTAGCCATCAGCTGCCCAAACTGTCCATGGTCCCTTGATTAATGATCTCAGGGATCCTCATGTGACTCAGCCATTGCAGGACTTCCACTGAGAAGGGTTGTACCGCCCCAGCCAGGTCCCCTTTCTCAGCGCACAACTTGGGATGACTGGTTCATGCCTCGATTTTTCCATCAAGAAATTGCCTCTGCTCCTGTCTTCCAAATATCCCCCAAATGTCTGATCCAGCCATGTCCTCATTTAATACCTTTAACCAGAATTACTGACATTCCAGACACAAGAAACCTGAGGCTTAGAGGAGGAACCTTGAGAAGTAGGAGATATCACCCAAGGAGAACAGGGGGCTTACCGCGTTGTGAGGTGGTGGAAGGGAAGCCATCCCGGGGACCATTACTGTGCAGTGAGCATCTTCGCACTCTAAGTACCAATGGCACTCTCTTCTCAGTCTCATTCTTCAAGAAGGTGCTGTTAGTGGTCCGATCCAGTTCTGTGAGCACTGTGAAGAACACACTGTCTCGATGACTGGATAAAGAAGTTGTGGTACGTTTATACAATGGAATACGACTCAGCCATAAAAAATGATAAAATAATGCCATTTGCGGCAACATGGATGGCCCTGAGAATGTCATTCTAAGTGAAATTCAAAGACAGAAAGTGAAAGAAAAATACCGTATGATATCACTCATATGCGGAACTTAAAAAAAGATAAATGAACTTATATATAAGACAGAAACTGACTCCAGACATAGAATACAGACTTGTGGTTGCCATAGAGGAGCGGGGTGGGAAGGGATCAACTGGGAGATCGAGATTTGCAGATACTGACTGGTATGTAGAAAATAGATAAACAAGTTTATACTGTACAGCACAGGGAACTATATCCAATATCTTGTTGTAGCTCACAGAGAAAAAGAATATGAAAAGGAATATATGTATATTCCTGTATGACTGAAGCATTGCGCTGTGCACCAGAAACTGACACAACATTGTAAACTGACTATAACTCAATTAAAAAAAAAAAAAGAACACATCTCTGGGCAACTGGGGAAGCATGGCAGCTGGGGCAGATGGAGATGGATGTATGAGGAACCCTTCCTCCCATCACCCTCTTGTTAATGTGTTTAACCAAAACGTGTTGAGTGCCTACCCATTGCCATCTGTCCTATGGATACTGAGCTCACTGCGGTGAATTAAATAAGTAAGTTTTCAGTCCTCGCAGAACCTGTGGTCACTACTGTGGCTTCATGTCAGCCATTAGCACTTGGCTTCTCCCTTTGTGCCTTTTATCTCAATTGTCCTCAGTAAGAAACTTTACAGTGAAGCAACTGCTTTCATAGAACTTTGAAACTATCTCTACAAAGCAAGATTTTACCAACATCGAAGTTTTGCCAAGAAGGTCACACATTTTCAAAAGGACTTTTGTTTTCGTCTCCTTAGAAAGACACTGGAGTGAAGAATGCTAGTCCCAGATTAATACACAGCATCAGGGAAGGCTGAATCACCTCTGTTACGTGGAATGGTGTCTTGCCATCTTAATGGGGGTCTATGAAATAAGCAGTAAAGGTGAGAATGAAAGTGAGATTTGGAGTGGGTCAAACCTCAGGGTAACACGTGGCTTTGGGTACATTCAGGGCTCAAACCTGGACCCCTTTCTCCTTGTCCAAAAAGGAAGATGATGTCTAAGGTCGTCTAGTGGTAACATTTCCCAGGCCGATGTTCATAAAAATATAATACAACAAACTCTGTTTTCACCTTTTTTATTTCCACTCACATGAGACTTCCTTGGGGTTGGTGGAAGTCCTGTGCAGGAAAAACAAAGGAGAGAGGTGGCGCCTGGATCTACAAAGTGATGGTCTCACAAACCCCAGGGTGGCTGCTGGGCGGCACCCTTTCAATTCCCTAATAAAGTGCCCAGATGAGCTGCTTTCTGAAGCAGGGCTCATGTTTGAATAACCAGAGAGATGCCTTTCTTTGCTGTCTGGGGGGTCTCGGTGTGAGGGTCGCTCTGTGAGGAGCAGTCAGTGAGGGAGAAAAATCAAAGCAGGACAGTTCAGTTCCTTTTCATAAGAGAGTGTGAGATGGATTTTCTAAGTTCATTCTGGGCTGGGGATTTTTTTTTTCACCCTTCTGTCCTCCCCTCTTTCTCTTCACTCCCACCAGCCACGCGTGCCCCCCTCTCAGAACAGAGCTGGAGACACAAGCTTTGGGACCTGAAAAGGTTAGGACTTACGTTTCACTGCCATTCACACCTTTCCCAAGGAGACTCCTCAGGAACCCCAGTAATTGGTGAATGATGTTTATTGAATCAGTCTCCTCAAATTGTCACTGGCAGGAAGTGGGAAACTGCTCTGCAACCTGCTGTCGAGGCTTTGTTTAAATATCGTGTCCTAACCTTTAATGAAAAAGAATACAAAAGCGAATGTATGTGTGTATATGCATGACTGGGACATGATGCTGGACACCAGAAATTGATGCATTGTAACTGACTGTATTTCAATTAAAATAAGTAAATTAATTAGTTTAAAAAAAAAGCCCCTTTAGACTCTGCATGGAAGGTGGGTCCATTAAGAGTTGCTCCAAGGCTCTAAAGATGTCTTTCTTCTCCTTCCGTTTTCCGTTTTTTTTTTTTTTGGTCTTGTGTCACCTCCAGTATGTCCCTGCACAACCTACTTATGAAAATGCTGGTCACACACACACACACACACTCTTACACAGGTATGTAAGCTCAGGAGTCAGATGACCTGGTTTCTCCATTTACTGTGTGATCTTGGGCAAGTCACGTAACTGTTTTGTGCCTCGGTTTCCTCGACATCACAGGGGTGTTATAAGGATTGAGCGGGATCATCCGTGTCCAGGACGTGACACAGGCCCTGGCACGTTGCGTTAGGTCCTCCGCTCGTGATGGACTTCCACTGTCCTTTGATTTTGATTGATTTGTCCATTGAGCTCTGGGGAGGGGGTACCCGGGACGGTGAGACTCTCAAATGAGGTCCTCACAAAAGACCAGCCCAGATTGAGCCGGGTTGCCACGCGTGGGTGTAGGGGAGGTACTGTGTGGCTTGCCCTTTGTTCTCACATGAATTCAAGTCCCGAAAGCAGCCTAGGGACTTGGCGGTAATGGCTTCTAAGTGCCCTTTCAAAGATGGCAAAGTTAAATGTCACTTACCAGGTGCTGAAACTTCTAAGGAGAGTAAGTTAAGGGAACTAGTTGTATTGAGCGTAGCTGGGAAATGGTCTCCTGTGGTCAGAGCATCCTGGCAAAGCCCCTCGGTGCTCGCAGTCCCGTGTCTGTGTCCCCACAGGTCCTGCGAGCATCTCCTTCAGCACCACTTTGGGAAGGAGGGAGGGATGGAGGGCGGGTGGGTGGGGACTTCTGATGTGATTTTGACAAATACAAGCAATTGGAAACTTGACAGTTTCTGTGTACATGAACTCCTTCTTTTTTCTGTTTTCTTTTTTTCTCAGCTGCAATGGGCTCCGGTTTCCTTTACGTTCAGTGCTGAGTTTCAGCTGTCAGTAAACTCTGGGGGCAAGAGCGGTCTGATTGTTTTGTACAAGACCTGTGGTCTCGGGCACAGGGCGGCAAGGATGGGAAGGATCTGGCCCCTAACCCGTCTCCCAAACTGGGCTTCCCTTCCATGAAACTAAAACCTGCTCCTTTTAATCCTCCCGTTTCCAGTTCAAAACCTGCCCACAAGGACAGCAAATGGGAGATTCTCAGCTGCCATGCGTCTTGCTTTTGTGGGAGGTGGTCACACATTTTCCGTGCTGCTGGAAAGGGGAGAGAAATACTCATGTTCGCAGAAAACCCCTGTGCCTTGTACAGTTTAGGGAACAGGAGTTAAAAACAAAAACAAAAAAAAAACACCTTCCTACCCTTTCCATGAATGGAATAGATGGCTGTAGCTAACCTGCCTAGAACTGGTCACAAACTTCCTTTCGCATAAACACACACGGTCCCTAAGATAGGCAAATTTTATAAGAAATCAAAGGAATGGAAAGTAGGACAAATGCCCATCACACGTGGTACACGGAGCTTTGTGTGCATGACCAAGATGCTATCAAGAAAGGGTCACTGAAGTGGGAGGGGATAGCTCAGTGGTAGAGAGCTTGCCTAGCATGCATGAGGTCCTGGGTTCAACGCCCAGTACCTCCGTTAAAAAAAAAAAAAGAAATAAACCTAATTTCTTAAAAAGTATAAGTGAAAAAGTAAATAAACCTAATTATCTCCCCCTCCAAGAAAACCAAAAAACTGGTCTTTGGAGGCTATAATGAATTTATTAGGGACCTCTACACTGTTTAAGGACAGGGGGAGGTCCTAATCCTTCATGAATAGAAGGTATTTTTCATTTTTGTGAGGCCTGTTGCCTAAAAGGGGACAACAGTGTGGCAGAGAACTGAGCAGAATAGTGTCTGGGAAAATGACTAGATGGAGGTGTTGAAATGGTGTTGTGTGGCTGTGTTGAGAGCCTCTGCCAGCCGGCATGTACTGTGTACACGCAGCAATTCGTTCATTTTCTCACTTGTTCATCCATCCTTCTGGCTAATAGTATCTGATAAAAATTCCAGTCATGGCTGTCAGCTAGAAAAAAGGGGAAGTTGTGATCAGTGGGGGCCCCCGAACTAAAGAGCTCTAAATAATGTTCTCGGGAACAGTTAAAATTAGGGGAAAGCTATGCCCTCAAAGCTGTGTGCTATGAAGCTTTGCTTTGGAGGCTTACAAATTCCTACAAGCCGGGGAGGCTGGCCAGGACTTTGGCTGCTGCTGGAGGGAGGGGACAGGCAGAGGGGCTCCGGGATTCTTTTCGATCCACTGGAAAATACACGTGTTCCCTTCCAGGGACACTCTCCGGGACCTCCCCAGGGAAGGCATCCTCTCTCCCCATGAGCTTTGCCCTTGCAGGAAATCTTACACCCAGAAACACACGCTTCTCGCTGATCCTTGTCTTTGAAGCATGGGTTCACCCACAACATGTGACTCAAAGACACATCAAAGAAGTGGCAACCCCCACGGCCAGGGGAGGGCCGCTCCCCTGGGAGGGAAGTTAGCTTGGAGATTAGTCACATCTCATGCGGGGTAACCTTTGCCGTACTCTGCCCACCTTTCTTACAGCTATTTTCAAAATAAATCTCTTCTTTTTCAAGACATTTTGGGAAAAAAAACAAAACAAAACTCTGGCCAATTTACATTGTGATGTGATTATCGCAGCCTTCACAAGGGTTCTTAAATGTGTCTCAGGCTCAGAGTTGGAAATTTGTTTTATTAAGCGATTTAATGCTGGACCCTTGCTTACTCCTAATTACATCTCTAAATAACCTGGAAGAAAATACGGGACCTTCCATCTTTAACTGACTGTATTTTGGCTTCCAAAAATAAGATGATCGTGGACTTGCCTATTCCCTCTCAAGGTGTTCATATCTGAACCAGAAAAATAATAAACCTAAAAACGCAGTCCTGTCTCTAGAAGGTGTGAGCCAATTCCATGGAGGCCAACTGGACAATAAACAACGCGTCTGAGAACCGGTCAGCCTCTTGGACTGCATGTCCAGCTGGACCCCACGAAGTCCGCTTGACAGCTTTTAGGTCTGTCTGCGGGGCGTCGCCATGACAACGCAGGTATCACTAGTTCAACGGTGAGAGAAACAGACATACATGGAAACCAACGCATCACGCACATGCCTTTGAAAGCACACATTTGCTATTGTCAAATGCTACTATTCAGCTTGGAATCACTGGAAAAGCTCAGACTGGCCACAAACGTAGAGTGAGGGGAAATGCGGCTTTTCTCTCTAGATGCTTTTTCTCCTTTTACACAGAGGAGTCCTTTGGGAGGGATGTTTTTCTCACTCAGCCAATGAGCAAGCAATCACGGGTATTGAACAGGAACCAAACCCAAAGTACAGCTCATCCTTCCAGGTCAGGTTCCGTCTTCCTCACCCAGCAGGTGGGATGAAATTTTCTCAGTCCCACTGCAGGAATCCCTTCCAGTTTCCATAACTCTTAGCACATGCCTTGGCACACCGATTTATGCTACATCATATTCATGTGTAAAACTAGGTTTTCACTGGCGTTACTATCCAGCGAAGAATTTTGCGAGGGCCACGATAACAAAATTCCGCAGACTGGGTGTGGCTGAAACGACAGTAATGTATTTCTCAAAGCTCTGGAGGCTAGAAGTCTGAGATCCAGGTGCCGGCAGGGTTGGTCCCTCCAGAGACCTGTCTCCTCGGCTTGCAGGCGTGTCCACCCATGGCCCTTCCTCCGGGACCATGGCTGTGCGCAATAATGATTCCGAGTGTCAGAAAGTTCTAGATCTGCACCGTACCTCCAATTTAGAAGCCGTGTGATCATGGGCAAGTTGTTTACCTTCCTTGAGGCTAACAATTGATTAGAGGTTGTAGGATTTGAATAAAGCAGTTCATGTAAACACCGTGCTCGGCACATAGCAAATCTTCAAAGTGTATTAACTATTATTACTACAAACCTCAACTTTCTGACATCATTAACAGTAATATCAGAAATTCTGGACCAAAGCCTTTGAGAAATGTGAACATCGGCTGCTAAAAAGCAAAGAGAACATAGACTCAGGCTTCCCACTGGTCTGAGGATAAAACCAACTTCCTAAGTAGATAATTTTTAGTCTCAGTGTGACCCTCAGAACGTGGCATCAGCCTCCCCAGGGAGTTTGTCAGGAAAGCTGTATCTCAAGACTCACCCACGAGCTACTAAATCAGAGGTTCCCAGGAGATGCGCATGGACATTGCGATGTGAGAAGCACTCGGGATTTTGGTCCAAGGGAGGCGCATGTGTGGTAGCAAGAGACTTCGCTTCAGCTGGCCCTGTCTCCCTGGTCTGTGGGTGATCAGGGAACAAATTACCATAAGCTTAGCAGCTTAAAACAGCCTCCACTTGCTATCTCTAGGTCAAAAGCCTCAGCACATGGTTCTCTGCTCATTACAAAGCTGAAATCAAGGGGCTGACCAGGCGGAGCCATCATTTGGTGGCTCTGGGGAAGAGTCCACTTTCAAGATTCTCCTGGGTCAGTAGGTGGTCTGGTTCCTCGTAGCTTTGGGCTGAGGCCTCTGTTGTCCCCACCCCTGCCCTGCTGTCACCTGGGAGCTGCTCTCAACATCTCAGACCACTTGAGCCGTTGCCGTGTGGCTCCCACATCTTGGCCACAGAGAACTTCCCTCGGCTCAAATCTCTTTCAAATACCATCTCTTTTTACGCTCTCTCTGCTGTTGGCCAGAAAAACACTCTCTGCTTTTAAAGGGTGTGTGATTCGGTTGGGATAATCTCACTAGCCCGTCATCTTTATGGCTGGGGCATGTGCACTGGGGGAGGGAAATCTGGGGGACAGCTTAGAATCCTGCTACTAAACCAGGTGTCATGGACCGTATGTCCCCGCACAATTCATCTGTTGAAGCCCTAACCCCCAGTGTGACTGAATTTGGAGACAGGGACTTATGGAGGTGATGGAAGTTCAGTGAGGCTTGGTGTTTTATAAGAAATATTTCTAGACGTTTCCAAATACCCTCTACAGGCAACATCTCCCGGGTTCAGACCTGCTACCTGACAACAAGCCCTCCAGAGAGACCAGGAAAGGCTCAGACACCCACCGAAGCATGAGCTGTCGCCTCACGCCCCAGGACTAAAGGAATCCAGGCTGAGACCCAGGTTCCAGGCACGTAAGCAGCAACGTAGAGTCAGGAAACTTTGGGAGTTAGCGGTGGCCTGTGTGTGCAGTGTTTACATTTAAAAGCACATTTCTCCCCAGGAAATAAAAGTTCTGAGGGTCTCTCACTGTTAGCAGGCTGTGTTGTTTGCCCAATTCAAACATAGTTTTCCTTAAACAAAATCACAAAACCCAAGTGCTCAATTGAAATTGCCCAAATGAAGGCCCAAAATGAGATTCTTGCATTTTGGTCACCGACAGGCAAACCCTGTGATGGCTCCAGCTGCCCGTGAGCCGTCTGCCTGCCACAAACGCTGTGTTTATAGCGCCCTTGATTACATGTGACATTTTCTCACTTTGAGTATTTTGCCCATATTTGAAGAGACCTACACAGGGGACCTTATTAAAATCTGCAGAAGCCTGCGACTACGTGAGGATGCACTTGTGGGAACGGGAGGGAGAGAATGGATTTTTCTTTTTTATCTTCTGGGAATCCGGTGATTTTATTTTGTAGGAACTTACTAAGGGGAGAAAAGATGCTGGTTTCAGCTAAAATGGATGGCCTTGCCTCCACGATGCCAACGTCCAAGTGGCCAGGTTAAAGCTGAAATTGTTGCCATGACCCACTAAAGCAGGAATGTCTTCTTCCATTGAACTCCAGGTACCTCTGCTAATTATAGTGAAGAGATGTTCCCCTGTACCCTTTTCTGTCCCTTTTCTCAGTAGGGCTCGCTCCTCGCATGCTTGTTACAGACCCTCAACATTCTCACGCTTTCCTGGACGTATGATTTTAGGGGAAGCAGCGCCTATTTAAACCATGTGACTCTGGTTTGCCCACCACCCATCCGCCCACCAGTGCACCTGATTGGATGGGGGATGTGGGAGCTTGAATCAAAAGAGGAGACAAAGATGAGCTGGATCCATGGGATGTGACCTGAGGAGTTTACCTTTAAAAATGATGAAAAAGAAATAGGTGTTAGCAGTGGTAGCTGCCGCCGAGGCGAGGCTACGAGGCTGAGAGGGGTGGAGATGGGGAATTGGAAGACACATCCGAGGGGTCAGGGAAAGCGGCGAGTTGTGGATTCCTTTGCAGGTATTTACAAGTGCTGCCACACACAGTTCCAGGTCCCCAGAATGCTCGGTGAACAAAGTGGGCAGGGCCCCATCTCCCAGGGAGGCATTTGGGCAACAAAGAGTTAAGGAAATCCCAGAGATGGTGGCTGATGAGATCCGGTGAAGAAAACCAGAGGAGGGAGGTGATGGAGTGACCTCAGGGGACCGGCAGGCAAGGCTCCTTTGGGTTGGTGGTCAGGGAAGGTCTGCCGGCGGGGTAAGCTGCGGACACTCCGGAGGAAGGACATTCCAGACAGAAGCCTCACAAACACGATGGCAGATAGGTGAGGAGGGGGAAGATGGTCCAGAAGGCAGCGTTATGCCCACCTCCAGCATAAAGGGGCTGTAATTCCTCTAAACCAGTGCCGGCAAGAAACAGGTCAGAACCCAACAGCCATGACTGTGAGGTAGTGACAAGGACCTAACCCAACAGGATCCATGATAAGACAATCAGCATTTTGGTTTAGGCCCCCACTACCCATGGGTTTTTCTGTGGGCATCATGGGTAAGGACATGCACAAAAGGAGATGAGCATGACTAAGCATTCTGGGGGCAAGAGCTGTCAATCAGCGAAAACACCACCTCTCAGCAAGGGTATGAGAAGAACGGGGTAAACAAGGACCACTGCTGTCCGCCCTGGATCAGCCCGCCTCCTGTTCTTGGAGGTGTCCTTTCCCTTTGCTGACAAAACCTTTAAAATCTTTCACTACACAATGCTTCACCTCCCATCTGAATTCTTCTCTTTTGGGTAAGACAAAAGTGGGGAACTTCTCCCTTCCCCTTTGGGGTAACATAAAGAAGGACCTAGAGTGAGTAGGAAAAAAACAAAAATGGGAAGTTCATGAGTAGATTGCATACAGAAAAAAAGAAGAAAGAAGAAATACAATGGCCCTTATGCATATGAGAAGATGCCTGACCTCAGCTTCTGTTGGCAAAACAGTAGAGAAACAGGCATACATTGCTGCCAGGAGTGCAAAATGTTACCACCCCTGTGAAGGGTGGGGCCTCCTGATGGACTAGAGATGAGAAAAGGGCAAAGGTAAGAACCAGAGATGATGCTTAAATTTTTTTAAATTGAAGTATAGTCAGTTACAATGTGTCAGTTTCTGGTATATAGCATAATGTTTCAGCCATTATGGAAAATGGTATGGAGATTCCTCAAAAAACTAAAAATAAACTTACCATATGATCCAGCTATCCCACTCCTGGGCATATGTCCAGAGAGAAACTTAATTCAAAAAGATACCTGTACCCCAATGTTCACAGCAGTGCTATATACAATAGCCAAGACATGGAAGCAACCTAAATATCCATCAACAGATGACTGGATAAAGAAGCTGTGGTATATTTATACAATGGAATACTACTCAGCCATAAAAAAGAATAAAATAATGCCATCTGCAGCAACATGGATGGACCTGGAGATGCTTAAATTTTTAGCTTGAGCAGCAGAGTGGGTTATGGTGTTGTTCAGAGTTGGAGGCAACTACAGGGAAGGTGTGTGGGAGAACAGGAGACCATTCACGGTGCCGTCCACCCAACTCAAGTGTGGGTGTGTTATGCTGAGGTCCCTACTATGCAGTCAAGTGATGATGCCATAGGCAGATGAATGTGCCAGCTGGGAGCTCAAGACGAGAGATGTGTATTTTGAACTTGGCCACCCATCTTTGCTATTGAAAGTCTCAGTCTGAACAGGCTCTTATATGCTTACTAACTTCACACCATCGGCACCTGAGGTCGATCATAGTTGTGCTCAAATCTCGAGGTTCATAGGAATTACTGGAGAGTTCTTAAAGCTCGCTACTCCTGGACATCACCCCCAGATAATCTGATCATGCAGGCAAGCACTGGGTTGGGTCCAGGAATCCTCATTTTCAATACATGCCCCAGATAATTCTGATGCCAGTGGTGTGAAGGCCACATTCTGACAAACAGCCTTAGAGTTCTGCAGAGCCTGTTTCAGAAACCACAAGAATACTTTTAAAATTATATAAACCACTAACATTTATATCTAGATGGGTCTGGAACACTGGCTGAGTGTTTAATGTTCATAACTCAATTCTTTTTTTTCCTACATTTTTATTTTTTAAAAGGTGACAGGTTCAGATGGTTAAAGGTCAAAATAATATAAAAAGGGAAATGTCAAAAAGTACTGCTTTTGCTGTTGACTGCATCATATTTCCAGCTCTGTTCCCCACAAGGACTCCTGTTTCTGTTCGTTTCTTCTGAATATTACATGCATTTACTTTTGAAAATGAAAGGAAATAGAAACATTTGTTCAAATGAATGGAGTCAAAAGGTAAAAAGAAAAAAATGCAAATGATGTTAAAACAGACATGGAAATTTTGAAAAGAAAATCAAATGTAAATATATTTTCTCCCCCAAGTCTTCATCTTCTTTACACAAAAGGTAGCCCACACATAGCATCTGCTTCTGGCTTTTTTTGTTTTATTTTGTTTTGTTTTTAATGGGGGGAGGTAAATAGGTTTATTTATTTATTTGTTTTTAATGGAGACACTGGGGATTGAACCCAGGACCTTGTGCATGCTAGGCACGCACTCTACCACTGAGCTATACCCTCCCACGCGGCTCCTGGTTTTCCTGATTGAGAGATCTTTTCATGGGAGTATGCAGAAAGTACCTTCCTTCTTGGTTTTTTGAGGGTTTTCTTTTAAATTTTATTTTTTTCACTTTTGCATCATTTTTTTAATTAATAACTTTATTTTTTTAGAGCAGCTTCGGGTTCACAGCAGAATTGACCAGAAAATGCACAGAGTTCACACACAGCCCTCCCCACCCACACATATATACTCCCCTGCCCTCAGCATCCCTCATCAGTGAGGCATACTTGGTACAATTGATGAATCAACATGAACACATTATTATCAACCAAAACCCATAGTTTACATCAGGGTTCACTCTTGATGTTGTGCATTCTGTGGGCTTTGACAAATGCATAATGACATGTAGCCACCACTATAGTGTCATACAGAATAATTTGATTGCCCTAAAAATCCCCTGTGCTCCGTCTATTCCCCCGTCTTGGTTTTATAGCTGCATAATATTCCATGGTACGCATACACCATGGTTGATGTCATCAGTTCCCTGTTGATGGACCCAACAGTTGTGTCTAATCTTTGGCTGTTAATTAATGCTGGCTGTTAATGTATACTTGTTTCCTATATATGAGCTCTGGCTGGAGGATCAAATTCCCAGTAGTGGGATTTCTGGGTCAGAGGGTAAATGCATTTGTAAATTTTGATAACAGCTGCCAAATTGCCCTCTGCAGGGGGTGTCTCATTTTGCACCCCCACCAGCAGCGTGGGAGAGGGTCTGCTTCTCCACCACTTGCCAGCAGAGTGCTGTTCAACTTTTGGGGTTTTGCCAATCTGATAGGTGAGAAATGTTGTTTCAGTGCATTTTCATACTGTCTCTTCTATGAGTGAAATTGAACCTCTTCATTTTCAAAATACTGTTTGCATTTCTCTTTTTTTATGTATAAACAGTCTATTCATGAACTGGTCATTTTCTTCTCACTTTCTAGGAGCTCTTTATATATTAAAGAGATGAGCATTCAGTGATAGAAGACACAGATACTGTTTCCAGTTTTTCTTAGGACTTGATTTGTTTTTTTTAAAATGTACTTGAATGTATTAATTTTTAAAATTGCCCCTGGATTTTGAGTTCTTATACAAAAGGCCTTCCTCCACTCCAAAGACATAAAAGACTTCAGTTATCACGTTCACTGTTTCAACAGTCCTAAGTAGATGTCATGGGCCATATTTTACGGCTGGGACACCGAAATCCAGGATTCAGCTCTGGGCCCTTTACAACTAGCTTTCTGGGAACACGTGGTCCTGTTATATCTGAGGCTTTAAGTAAACACGAAGTTGCCCGGGTCCTCTAAACACTAATGTTTGCATTTGAACCAACACAAAATACCTCCCCAACCTGATAAACATCGATGCTGGAAGCCAACATGTTGAAACTGCCAGGACCATGCACACCGCCTACGGACGTCAGCAAATGTCCCTTTTAATTGAACGCTCAAAAGGATATCTGCGGGCAAGCAGAGAGGCCCTGCGGGGGCCACGCTGGACCGCATTAAAGGACACCTGGACTCCGTGGCAGCCCTTCGTCCCTGTCTCTCCCTTTCTCTCTGCCAGAGCCAGCAGGTAGGGAGCTGCCTACGTAGCTATTGAGGACGAGGAAAAATACTCCGTGTGAGAGCCAGTGCTCTGAAGGCAGATGACCCAGTTGCGGTCTCCTCCTCCTCGACTCCAGAACCCTGAGCGCCCTCCTCCACAGAAGCAGAGGGCTGACGCAAGGTCACCCTCAGACCCGGGATCATGATGGGTTTTCTCTGGTTTAACCCTGATCAGCTGCTGAGCACTGCCTTTGGGCTCCAGGGCCACATGGAGGCACAGGGCTCGATGATGCTGAGATGCACTAGTGCTGTCTGTCTCCAACATAGTAGGGGTAGACGTCACGCTCGTGCCAAGCATCTGCCAATCCCGATTTAAAGGTTTCTGGTCGGTTTGCAGACCCAAAGCCTGATGGAGACGGCTGTGATATAAGCGTACCCAGCCCAGACGCCCACGTTTTTGAATGCTTGGCTCTCCAGTTGTTCTGGTTTATTTCCCAGAGGGTGATATTTATTACCTAAAAGGCAGGCCTCCCATTGGCTTCCCCACCCTGCACTCCGCCCACTCTTTCATTTCTTTCACTGAGATCCAGTGCTTCTCAACAGCAGGTGTTCAACGAGCACTAAATCGAACCACATCGCATACAGCAGATTGAGTTTAAAAAAAGGACTTCACCTGTATTCATGTATACCATTTCAACAAATATTTGTTTGGCATTTACTTCTTTGCATGCTACTAGTTAGATGCTGGGCTTGAATGACTACAGGGTTAGATGTGATCTATAAAGTGTAGATTTCCCCCAAATGCATGTGTTAAAACTTTTAAATTTTGACGAAGTACAGTGTAGCTTTTAAAATTATGACTCACACTTTTGGTGTCAGGTCTAAACACTCTTCACCTTGCCATAAAACTTGAAGATTTTCTCCTATTTCTTTTAGATAGTTTTATATTGATATCAGTTATCCACTTTGAATTAATGTTTGTAGAAGGTGTGAGGTTTGTGATGTACTTATTTTACTTTTTTACTTTAAAAATATATTTATTTATCTATTTATCTGTCTGTCTATCTGTCTATCCATCTGTCTACCTATATCTGTGGATGTCCAATTACTTTGGCACCTTTTGTGGAAAAGACCATCTTTCCTCCTGTTGACACCTTGTTCAAAAGTCATTTGTGCATATTTGTTTAGCTTTACTTTTGGATTCCTTACTCTGTTCCACTGATCTCTGTGTCTGTTCCCCCAGCACACAGTCTTGATTATTATAGACTTAAATAGAAGAAGTCTTGAAATTGGCTCCTCCCACGTTAGTCTTCATTTTCGAAATGGCTTTTAGTTATTCCAGATTATTTGCTTTTTCATATGCATTTTAGAGTAATCTTGTCTGTATCTACAAACAATGTTGCTGACATATTGATGGGAATTTTAGTCTGAGGAGGATTGATACCTTCAGTATGCTGAGTCTTCCAATCATGAACACAGTAAGTTTCTCTATTCATTCAAATTTTTAAAAATTTCTTCCATTAGGGCTGTATAGTTCTTCACATATAAGTTCTGTACATGTTAGACTTACACGTACGTATCTCATTTTTCAAGCAATTGTAAGTAAGTAGTATTGTGTTTTTAATTCCAATGTCCATGTGTTTATTGCTAGTATTTAGAAATATAATTGATTCTTGTATGTTTATCATGTATTCTATGACCTTGATGAACTCAGTTAATAGTTCTAGGATTTTTTTGGTAGAGTTGTTGGAAATTCCTATGTAGACAATCAAGTTGTCAACAAATAGGGACAGTTCTATGTCTTCCTTTCAGGTTGTATCTTTCTTTGTATGTGTTTTAATTTCTTGTTCTTGACTTCTTGCACTGGTTAGACCTTCCTGAACTGTGCTGAATATGAGTGGGAGACCAGGCATTCCTGCCTTGTTCCTGGTCTCAGGAGGAAAACACTTCATCACTAACGCTAAGCTCAATGCTAGCTGTGGGATTTATGTAGATGCTCTTTGTCGAGAAAGTTCCTCTCTATTTCTGTTTTTTTTTTTTTTGAGTTTTCCTTTAAAAAAATCATGAATGGTATTGGCTTTTGTCAGATGCTTTTTTCTGCACTGATTGATACAGTTGTGTGATATGCCTTCTTTAGTCTGTTAATACAGTGATTACATTGATTGATTTTCAAATATTAACCAGCTTTTGATCCCTGAAATAAATTACCCTTATTAATGTGTTTAATTCTTTTTATTTTTGCTGAATTTTTATTTGCTGACATTTAAGACCATCTTTTCCTTCTTTGTTTTGTCTTTTTCTGGTTTTAGTATATGGGTAGAACTGTATATGTGTGACTAAAACATGGTGCTGGACACCAGAAATCGACACATTGTAAACTATGACTCAATAAAAAAATAAAATAAAAAATAAAATAAATTTAAAAACATATGAAAAGGAATATGTGTATGTGTATGTATGACTGAAACATGATGCTGGACACCAGAAATTGACACAACATTGTAACTGACTATACTTCAATTTAAAAAAAAAAGCTCAGAAGGGGATGCCTGCTGTCTCCTTTAAAGTTGTTCATAATTGATGCGTCCATCCCAGCTTAAAGTCTTCTAAACTTACTGGTCCCACCTCTAACCTCCCCCGCCTCCCTTCCTTCCTTCATTTTATAGAGACTTAGTGAGCCTACTATATACCAGGCACTCTTCTAGACCCTGAAGATCCGACAGTCAACATGTCCAAGTCTCTGATCTTGTAAGAGCTGACATTCCAGTGGGCAGACACATAAGAAGCAAATAAATTAACAGCCATCAAAATGGCAGCAGAGGATGTGCAGCATTAGGGACAATAAAGCAGACTGAGAAGACAGGAGAGCAGCAGGGTCAGAGGCAGCATCCTGTCCAGGGAGGGGGGTGCGTGGAAGTCCCTGGAGTGAGGTAACATTGGAGCTGAGACTTGGATGAAGGGAAGGCAGAGCCCCAGTAATGGGAGGAGAGAAGCGAAGTCAAGATCCCGGGGCTGAATGGTCCTGGAATGTTCTAAGGACACCAAGGAGGCCTGCGGGACCTGAGCAGATCTAGGAGGAGAAGCAGTAAGAGGGCATCAGAGAGGTGAGCCAGGCCAGTTTATTCTGGACTTTGCAGGTCATGGTTAGGATTTGAGATTTTATTTTGAGTGAGATGGAAGCTACTGGGACATTGTGGTGGATCAAATGTGTGATTTAAAAGGGTAGTTTTCTCGCACCACCCCGCAAGCTTAAAAGAGCATCTCTAGGCTCTTCGCACTGTACGCCGGCAGCCCACTCCCTGAGCTGCATCCTAGAGCCAGTTAGAGCCCCAGCGCTGTGGCCGATCCACTCCCGAGAAGCATCGCTGCTGCATATAACACCTTCTAAGAGGAGATTTGATTCAGCTCGAATTACAGGAAATAAGAAGGGGTCTGGCAGTCAGGAAATCTGCGCTCTAACCTCCATCCAGAGCTGACTTTGTGCCCCGGGCCCTGGTTCTCGGACCTGGGGCTCAGTCTCCCCACCTGTGACGTGTGGGAGGTTGAACTTGAAGACCTCGGAGGTACTTTCCAACTCACGTTGCTGTGGTCTCCTGACAGTTGAGGTACCCTTTGCCCATCAGGACCGCTGCCTTTGGATGCTAGGGCTGTGGGGAGGACGCGGGGGCAAACTTCATGACAACAAGTAGCTCATACTAATGAGCTATTTGTTACTTGTGAAATTTCCTTTCCATTTACAGATGGAAAAACAGAGCCCTAAAGAGATTAACTTACTCAAGCTCACGGGCCCCGTAAAGGCTAATTCTAGTGTCCCCCTCTCTTGGCCCCTTTGTGATTCTTCTGTTCACTAGACAAATTTATATATGAGTAAGAGTCTGTCTTGTGGCCAAGGACCTTTGACAAGCATCTTACAGCCATTGGACTTGACTCTAAAACTATAGTTGGATTTAAATGAAAGAAACGTCTGTGATCTCTGTCAAGATTACTCTCAATAAATAAATATTTTTGGTTCTGCATTCTTAAACTCTGGGTCCATTGTTGCACATCCTGTTGAGGAAATATCTTTGTCACCTAGCACATGGATTTTCTTGGTATAGGTTGGAACTGTAAAAAGATGGGCAAATCCCAACATACAAAATATATTCAGAGACAAGGCGCAAGACAGGGGCTAGATTGAAATGGAAGCTGCACAAAGCTGCAGTTTGGGAGTGCTTAGCAAATAAAAATAACTACGTTGTATTGAGGCTTCAAGTAAATCTAAAATATTTTCCAGGAAATTTGGGGAACTAGTATTTTCTTCCTTTCCTTTCGTCTCTCTGTCTCCCCCTCCCCCCCATCAGTTGCACTTCTCTGAAAATGTCAGAGTAATATTCATTCAGTGAAGATAACTTGTTGAGTGCCCAAAGGCTGAAGATGAACGTCTATTTCCAAGGCTGATAAAATCTACAGACTTAGAATTCAGGAAGCCAAGATCCTGACCCACACCTCAACAAGTTCATTCTTCATGGCGTATCCTCTTTCTTCAAGATGTGAAAAGGTGGGAGCAGGTGGATACAGGTTTCCAAGGTGACTGTCTAGTTGTATGAGCTCAGCTGAAGACTCTTCTGAGCAAGCCTCAGTCCATTCGGTTACCCGGAATCAGTACAGTCATCATCTGTTCAGGATAAATGTCTTTTAGAGACATCAAGACATAATACTTGAAATCAGGACCGTTCCACAAAGTAAAGAGACAAGATATGGTTTTTTAAAATTGTTTTTGAGTTTTGTTTTTATAGCACTGCTGTTATTACATCTTTAAAGTGTGGTGGATTTCCCAAGTATCCTGGAGAAAGTCACTATTACTGTTTAGGTATCACTAGAGATGATGGATGAAAGGAAAGTGTCAGGCCTATGGCAGGCGTTCAAAAAGTCTTTCAGCATGAAAGAACAAACAATCAGACCAATGAAACACTAGGCTACATGTTGACTTGAAAGTCAATGTTCTTGGTCAGTGACCTGGGGAAAGTTGCTCAACCTCCCTGTTTCTCAGTTTCCTCACCTCAAAACTAAGGAGTTTAACGAAGATTTGTAAAGTCTTTGTATTCACAAAACATTAGTTTTCAAAAAGAATGAAACTCAGTTTTCTAGATTAACATGTGCCTAGAATCAATGAACAAGACCTTTAAAGACCCTGGTACACATGTACCTCACAGACATGTTTTGAAAGTTGTCTTGAAACAGATGATAAGTGATAAACCCATCAGATCATGTCTTTATATTGTTAAAGTATATTTCATTTTCTGCCCTGGATATCAAGACAATGGAAGCCCAACTTTGTAATTTTTCCACCTATATTTTACAATTCTCATATAGTGACAGGAACTAGTTGGAGTAACGTGGGCTTCAAAGCAAGATTGAAATGCAGTGAAATGATTGAAACTAGATTTTTAAACAGCCCCCTTTAAAGTTGTTGGGAAAATCCACACCCTGTAAGTGTTTTATGATTTTCAGTTTGACTGGTACTCTTTGTTTCTTACAATTAACTCAGCTTGGAGGTGTTGCTTTAAAGAATCTGAAAACTAGATTGGCATGTAAAACCCAGTGATCAAAAACATGCTAATAGTTGATGGATAGATGAAATATAATTAATAATTCTATTTTCCTTTAAGCCTAAAACTCTATGTATTATATCTTCAAGCCAGATCCGAAAGCTGTAACATTGTGAACTAACTAAATGTTCTCTTTCTTTTATGCCTTGTACACTGTTGCATTTATGGGATTTTTTTTTATGCTGTGTTTCAGATTAACCAATCCTCCTTCTGTAATTTAGCCAGTGGAATAAGCTAAAAATGAAAATGTGCAAATCAAAATTTTAATTTATAAATAAAGTAGTGGTTGGAAAGAATCGGCATGAACCCAGCCTCTGACACTTCTGGAACCTTGAATCCCAATAAAGCTGTACAAAGAGGTTTACAATAACAGATACATGTTTATAGTAACATAGAGATGTTTATAATAATACTTATGTATTAGTTTTAATGGCGGGCATCTTGAACAAATGTCACTTTGAAATAAACCAGGAATTCGTTAATATCCTTCCACTCTATTTTTCAGGTAAGATGTTCAGAGAGACAAGTATTTGTTTTTCCCAGACAAACAAGATTAAATGAGAAAACCAAATAGGTCGCCAGCTCTCCATAAGTATTTCCCCTTCTTCCTTATGTCAGTGCACCTGGCCTACCAGTCAATCTCCCAACAGTTCGTGTCTAACTGACTCTTTGAATGTTGGTTGCCACCACCCAGGGTAGTTCAGCGGCTCTTATACTCTGTGATTGGGACTTCACGTGTGTGGTAGCAAAAAGAACAGAATTGGAAGTCAGACTGAGTTTGTTTGTATTTGACTTTTTTAAAAAACATTTTTTATTGAGTTATAGTCATTTTATGATGCTGTGTCAAATTCCAGTGTAGAGCACAATTTTTCAGTTATACATGAACATGTATATATTCATTGCCACATTTGACTTTTAAACTCTAAAGTTTTTTAAACTCTAAGTAACTTTCTTATTTTTCTGTGTCCTACTGTTTTAGTTGTAGGCGTTCGCTACTGACTTTTTCTATGGAAGAAGAAAAGCTAAGTTCTCTTTCATCCCCTGTACAACTTTTCATTTTTCCTGTAGTTAGCAGTAGTGTTAATTTTAATTTTTGTTGTCTGATTAAAACAAAAACACCCATCAAATTTTCATTTCACTCCGTTAATCATCTAAATCTCCTCTTATGATATTAGGTACTTAGTGATTTCTCATTCCTGTCAATAGAAGACCCTTCTGACTTGCTCTCGTCGACTCCTGCTGAGCTAAACTTGGGGTCTCCCTTCACCTCCCCTCTGAGCTGAGTCCTCAGTTTCCTCTGTCCCAAGCCTTTCTCTTTCTTGGTTTACTCTCTTATTTTGGTGGCACTTACTTTCTAATTGCTTCATAAGAAAAGATATTTTTGAGAACGTCTGTCTTCTGTCTGAAAATGTCTATGCTTACTTCATATTTGATTGATGGTTTGGCTACATATTGAGTTTTGGGTTGGAAATCATTTTCCTTAAGAATTTTGAAGGCATTGCTCCAGTACCTTCTGGCTTCTAGTGTTGCTCTTAAATATTCCAAACCCACTCTGACTTCTATTTTGTATGTACAAATTCTTTTCTTTTTTCATTCTGGGAGACTGTGGGGTCTTAAGCCCAGGGCGGTGAGTGCTGTGGTGACATGCATACATGTGAGTCTGTTTTCCTTTTTCCTTCAGGGCACTTAATGGGCTCTTCCAATCTGGAAACTCAGTTCTTTCCTTCTTCCTTTCTTCTTGGACATTTCAGTTCTGGGAAACTGTGCTGAGGGATCTTCATTATAACCTCCTCTCCTCCCTTGTCTCCGGATGAGATGGTCTTTAAGATCATGTCATGGATTTCAGAAGTGGAGGGGATCACAAGAGGACATCAACACCAGACCTCGGGGCTGAAGACTGACTGAGGACTATTGTTACAAAAGAACAGATAAGGTCAACCAGTAGCGAGAGCTTTTAAGTGACCTGTCCATTGTCACCCTGCTGGTTAGTCTTAAAAATATTACTAAACCCAGTTCTCTGACCTCTAGGCTTTCTACTACTTAAAATTGCCTGTAAAGTAAAGAACGTAATAAAGGCTCCTTTTAGGAGTTTGTTAAGCTCTTTCTTGGCATTAATTGAATGATGATGAAGATTTTGAAGGCAGAAAATGATTACCTCTTGGTCCCCTTGGCATCTTACCATCCAATTCTTTCTCTTGTAATACTCCCAGCCCAAATGACCTCATATTTATGAAATAAGAATGCTGTTTACTTCATGCTCATTGTTAGATTTAACTTAATGGCTTATTTTATGTACCTTTTTGTATTCTTCAAAATTCCTAACACATGCTGTACACATACTAATTGTTACTAAGTTCCTGTTTTAATTACTTTCTTCCTATTGCTTTCTTAGATATTTATTGAAAAATTGAGGGTTTACTCCCTACTCAAAGCACTCAAATATATGATCAAATGGTTTTGTAGGAAAGAAAGCAATAAGTGAATTTTATCTCCACCATTTTCCAGGGTAGCTTTTTAAAACACATGGTTTGAATTCTCTCATGTGTGAATTGTGAGGTCCTATTCTAATTATTTTTTTCTTGAAATCTTTCCATGGTTTGTATAAATTGTATGCCTTGAAGAGATTGGCTTTTTTTCCTGAAATATTTGTCACATGTATTTTGAGAGTTGTTTGTTTGTATTGTTTTATTTACCTTTCAATTTATTTGAGCCCTCCCCTCAAAACTTCAATTCTTTGCTACTTTCCACTTGGAAAACTTTTCCTCACCCAGAGACTTTAAAAATATCACTTCACCCCACCAGCAATTTTCAACATGTTTGTTTCTTTTTATTGTTTGATTCATGTATATGGTGTGAGCAAAAGTTCTCACTAGGTATTTTTTTTCCTAAAAATATCCCAAGATTATTAAATAACATTTTCTTGCCTATAGTTTTGCAACACCTACTTTATTATACACTATATTTTCATTTATTCTAGGATTTGGTTCTGGATAATTTGTTCTATTTTATTGATCAAAGTATTTTAAAATTAGTATCACATTGATTTAATTGTTGTCATTTTATAGTTTTTTAAAAACAATGTGGCAGTCTTTATTACTGTTTGTAAAATTTTCTGAAAAGTTAATTTGCACATGTTTATTACATCAGCTAAATCTGAGAACAATGATTCCCAATTTCAGAGTCTTAAATCCCCTAAGTAGGGGATATCAAACTTGAACTATAACTGTATCCTTGCAGAGATTAAAATGTGCCCAGCTGGGAATCCCCTGTATAAGAAAAAACATTGCTGTGGAGTTTCTGTAAATTTCTGTGAGTAGTATGGAGGCCAGAAAAAAATCAAATTCTAAATTAAATTCTATTCAGATTTTTTTAAAATGGTATTATATCTCTCCATATTTTGAGGGAAAATGTTGATTTTTACAATATTCAGCCTACTGACATAGAAACACGGTACTTCTTTCTACTTATATATTTTCTTTTATGGCTCTCATTTTATAGTTTTTTTTTATTGAAGCCCCACACATTTCTTGCTGAAAGATTATACTTAATTTTGATATTTTATATAAGTCTTGTCAATCTGAATAGTTTAATGTTGATAATTTTATGTATTTACCTAGTTCTTGTCATGGTACCAAATTGCTTTATTATAAGCCCTCAATCCACAACAAACCTGGGAGATATGTATTTTGAAATTCCAATGTTTAGATTTTTGGAAAGGTAACATTGCACCTCTAGTGTGTGTTGTATAATATCCAGAGCAGGGTCCTGGCGAGCAGCGCATAATCAATGTGCTGATAAACTGATATTCTTATTTTAAAAAGGGTAAATAAAGACTGTAAAAAGCCTGGTGTTCACTGAACTCAGATGTCACTGAAAAATGAATGTGGGCATCAAACTTAGGCTAAGAAGTCTGACTAAGAGCTTTTGGGATTTCTGAAATATAGATAAGAGTTAGTGACCAGTACTTCTGTTTTCATAGTTCACTCTCTTATCCTATATTATCTAGAAAAAGATCACAGTTTGCCTTCTCACTTGATATATTTACGTCTGTTTCATTTCTCATCATATTTGAAAAAACTTCCAAAACATTGTTTAAAAAATAATGGTGAGACTCTGTTGCTACTTAAAGTACATTGTTGACTTTTGTCATGCTTAACCAGTATCCTTTACTAAGTTTTAAAAAAATCAATATTGAATATAAAACTAGGTTGTGTTTTCCCCTTTGTGTTAGTTCTGGCTGCTGCTGTAATACATTACGATCAATTTGGTAACTGAAGACAATTTATTTTCTAATTAGCTAGAGATCAGAGTTCCAAGTCAGTCTTACTGGGCTAGAGTCAAGGGGATGCAAGGACCTGATTCTTCTGGAGACCCTGGGGAGAATCCATTTCCTTGTCTTTTCCAACTTCTAGAGGCCACTTGCCTTCCTCCAGTTTGTGGCCCCTTCCTCCTTGTCAGTCACTCTGGTATCTGCTTCCATTGTCACCCGGCCTCTCCGCATCTAACCCTACCTTCTCCCTCTCATAAGGACCCTGGGCCCACCTGAAACATTCAGGATAATCTCTTCAACTCAAGATTCTGAACTTAATCACACCTGAAAGTCCCTTTTATCCTATTAAATATATGTTTATAGTTTCCAGAGATCAGGCCACAGACATTTTTAGGTCACAGACATTATTCAGCCAGCTACACCCTTCTATTAAGATGACCATATATACTTTCTTATTTAAGCACTGATGTGTCCTGGAGGTTACTTTGACACATTTTCCCCCCTAATATTAAGCCATCTTTGCATTCGTGCACTGGACCCTATTTGGTTATAGTAGGTTAATCTTTTTATATACAGTTTTAATGCTTTTTTTCATGATATTTCTTATTATAGTTGATCCTGTATTCACACTTACTATTGGCCTACAGTTGTGTGGGTGTTTGTATGTGTGTGTTTCACTTACTTAGGTTTGGTAACTGAGTTAACCTGACATAGTGTCTGAGTCAGTTCAGAAAAACTCAGTTTATACTAGCTTGAGTGAAAGGGGGCTTTTCTTCACTCATGTAGCTGGAAAAGATACTGGAATAGTTCCAAGAACTGAAGAAGAAGAAACTGAAGGAATCAAGTCTCAGGGATTGCAAATAGTAACCCATTGGCCCTAGAGCTTTCTCTGAGTGTCACTTGCATTTTGTGTTAGAATACACAGGCCCTGACCACATGCCAGCAATGTGGCTACCAGCAAACCAAGCCCTGCAAATCTGGAGTAAAGAATGAACTCTTCTCTCCAGCATCAGATGGGAGCTATGCCTCATCCAAGGTCATGTCCCTTCTTAGGGTGGCCTACATCTGAATCCGATTGATGTGGTGTTAAAAAAGCTGGACCATTTCATGCAAACTTCGGGCTCCTGTGGCTTCAGAGCTCCCTGTGGGCCCTGCTGAGATTGAGGGCCCTCTGCCGACTCCTGTTCCTTTTCTCTTTCTTCCATAGACACTGATCCTGAGGACACTTCTTAATAAACATCCTGGCTCCTGAACACAGAATTTCAGAGTCTGCATCTGAGGGAACGCAACCTCAGATATTTAGGATGGAATCCTTTGCTGGGAAGACTAAAAACTACAACCACTCTGTCCATTTCAGTTTCAAGTGATGCTATTGTAATTAGGGCTTTTTCTACTTATTCATACATAAGACTTAGCTATAGTATTCTCGGCAAGAGTGGGAGTCAGATGCGGTTCACATTCAGTTTTGTACCAGTTTTGGCATCTTTATGAGAAAAAATGGAGTGAGGGTTTTTTTTTTTTAACCAGGTTATGGCATGGATTGCTATAAATATAGAAAAACTACCGTATTTTAGACATGAGAGGAAAACTTTTCCTATAAAACTAATGGGGCCCAGAATCTTTTTTAAAGGCTATTTTTTGATAAAGGAAGAAAAAAATGGCATGTTATTGCCTGAGGTTCAGTGTAGCTCTGTGTTTGCACCCTTGAGCTAAATAAAGGCAGGCAGACTTACTTAACTGCCCCTCTTCTGTTTTCAGCCCCTTTGCCCCAGAGGTGAAATGTGAATATCTTACTATTATGTTTCTCCGACCAGCTCCATCAAAACCATAATTAACTGAAATTCTCCCTCCACTGTAACATGTAGCCTTGTCTTTTTTCCACTTTAAGAACTGTTTTAGTCTCTTTCTCCCTCTTGTTGAGTTTTCATGCACCTTTTCAGTGAACGCTGAGAGAGGCTATATCTTGAATGGCTAACATCCCACCAAAGTGACGCAGGAATCCTAACAGCTTTCTTTACCAGAAGAGCTCACTCTAGCCTAGGCTATAACTGCTCCTGCTCTCTTTGCTCAGAGAATAGCTCTTGCGCACACACATACCCACAAACACACACACACACACACACACACCCCCCAGAATACTGAAGGTGTTCCCTTGATTGCATTAACTGTGGATAACAACGCATAACATTAGCACTTTTGTAGTGTTTGATAAATGTGATCAGTTTCAACCAGGGGCAGCATGATACTGGGGAATTCTTAGGGCAGAATTTCCCTCTTGGATTCCACAGTTGCCTTAAAGAGTGATGAAATGACAAGGTGCCTCTCCAAGGAAACTCCCTGATAAATCTTGTTTTCTAAAGAAAAGTAGAAGAGAGATGAGAAGGATGTTGAGGAGAGAACACATGTAAACTCATAGTCTCTCCCTCCATTCGGTTGGTCATTGTTTGTCTCTGAGAGTCCCCATCTATTTCATTTTTTCCCAGCAACGAGTATGAACAATGCCTTATAAATCTGGCAATGTGATTGTAGATCAAAAGAAACTTATGATTTTCCTAAAGAAAATTCACATTCTTTATAAAAAAGAACTGGATGTGAAAGGTAGGGTACCCGATTACAGCAACTGAAATTTGAGAGTGGCCCAAAGGTTTTTAGTACGGACTTTAACTGTGCTGAACTACACTAATAACCGCTTAGACAGCAGAGACAAGGTAATTGCATTCATTAGCTGGACTTCACTGAATCAGCATGCTAACCAGTGACTTTTCACGTGAGCTCATTGGAGGAGGTTTTGTTTAATAATTACTGGTCCTGAACAAATAAGAAGGAGTGTTCGTTTGTCTGTTTGTTTCATCCCACATTACCTCTACAACTGGCATGGGCTGATGAAAATGCATTTATCTGAAAGATTTTGTGAAAGCAAACATTTTGACCCCTGAAAGCTTCAAGGGCATTACCTCTTTTCTAGCAGGATGATCTGGAAGCAGATCTTCTCAAACTTGAAAGTGTACCCAATTCACCTGGAGATCTTCTTACAATGAAGATTCTGACTCTGTAGGTCTGGGATGGGGCCTGAGGTTCTGCAGTGTTTATCAAGTCAGGTGATCCATGAACCACACTTTCACTCAATCAGGAGTAACCAGAACTTCTCAACCTAGGTCCTATCAATAAGGACTTGTGTGTGATCTTGGATATGTTACCAATTATCTTGAGCACCTGGATTTCCTTTTTTTCAGTGTAAGATCATTTACCTACCCACATGCATGGATCCTCTTAAAAAAAAATCTAACATGGGATTTCCAAGGTATCAAAGGATGAATCACCGGTAGTTACCCTCATTTTAAAAAGATATCTTTTTTTCTTTGCTTTTTTAATTTATTGCAATATCATCAGTTACAATGTGTCCATTTCTGGTGTACAGCACAATGTCCCAGTCATGCATATATATACATATATTTGTTTTCATATTTTAAAAGATTTTTTTAAACAGAGGCTTAGAACTTACAAGGGGAAATTTATTATTATTATATGTTTATTTATTATATATTATAATATGATATATAGTTATATTGTATCATTATTATATATTATATGTTATTATATTGTGCCATTATTATATTTTGGCAAATAATTCCATTTAATCCAAAAAGATCTTTATTTATGTCCTTTTAGGTAAAGGCTTCTTGCAAGATATATTCAGGCAAACTGAGGGCAGCAATGACCCTGTCCCTGCCCTATTGTAGTTTGTAAACTGGGAGGTTATTAGAAGTACTGAGTAAAATTTATCTTCTAATATCTCAGGAATAATCTCCTATAAGGTCTAGCGGGATATCTATGGCAAACCTTAGGAACTTCGTATTGTGTTGGCTAGTCTACAGAACAAAGAGAAGTTTAATGTACAAGCCCGTGTGAGCTGTGCTGGAAACTTCGGGGCTCACCTGAGGAATGCTTATGAGTTTTTCACACAGCATTGTCCACAATTATACACAGAAAAACAAGCAGTCACCGGAGAGCTCCAGAAACTACCTACCATGCAAGTCCTGGGCACTGGATGGGGGGGGTCCTGCCTCGCGTTCTGCTGACTCAGGGTGTCAGGGGCTGGGACCAAGACCATGTCTACTTGTTGGTCTCATGCCAATAAATCTATCCTGATCCCTAAGTAGAGAAAGATGAACATCGCCAAAAGAAAGGCAGATTTTTATCGTGATCAATGGCATCAGAGATTATAATTTGATGCAAAACCACCCAAGACTCCATGGAGAAGATGGTGCTTGAAATAGATCCAAAAGAAGAAAGAAGACTTCAATGGGGAACACAAGGTAAAAGGGTCATTTGGGGATGGGGGAAGTCTGGCAATCGGAGAGCAGAGGCAATTCAGCAACTTTCCTGGTTTGGGCAGTAGAAGGCATGGGTTTTGGAGTGGAGGAAGAGAGACTAAGGCTACAAAGGTAGGAGCCAGAGCAAGAGCCACAGTGTGGAAACCGCTGAGTAGCCAGTGAAGGGTCTGTGATGAATCTGCCACGCAGTGGTGCTTCATTGAAGGTTGCAAGCAGGTAAATAATACACTTGGATGTGGGCATTAGGAGAGTGAATCTGACTGTTGTGTAGAAGATGTGTTGGGAAGAAAGAAAGTAGAGAGAAGTAGAGGGTGTGGCAATAGGGAAAGAAAGCAAGGGGCAATTTGAGATCCCTTCTAGATGTAGACTGAAGAGACTTGGCAACTGGTTTCAAAAAAAAGAGAGATGAGAGGGGGAGGGTAGAGCTCAGTGGTAGAACGTGTGCTTAGCATGCACAGGGTCCTAGGTTCAACCCCCAGTACCTCCTCTAAAAAAAACAGAGAAAGAGACGATACAACCACAGTTTGCTTGATAAACTGGCGATTGGAGAGGTGAGGAACTTCCATTTAAATGTTGCTGCACACTGTTGATGGAAGGTCATTAGACATAGTCTCTGAAATAGAAATAAACACGTAAAACCCAATTTTTCTGAGACTCTTTAAGGGTTCTGGATACAGATAAGGTTCAGCCCATCATCCCTCTAGGAGTTGATAATTGAATACGTCAAGTAGGAGTCAATTACCAAAGACTGGTACTTCCTTTCCATTAACATAAGTCAGTTATGTTGACCATTGGTTTTTAGAAAAAATAGTTACCAATTATTTTCTTTATGGTTGCCCTTCTCTGATTTTAGTCATGGAATTTGGGACCTTGGAAGGGTCTTAGACTTCCTCCAGTGTGACTCATGCATATTACACAGAATGACCTTCAGGTCCTGACAGAGTAGTAATTTGCCTGTAGTCACATGGCTAGTTAGGGATAGAATGATTGCTGGTCTAATTGAGAGAAAAATCATCCAACACAACACTTTAAACATAGCTTGTTATTAGCAGAATTTTGGGTATTTTGCATAGTTGGGCCAAAGTACATTTCTTAAAACAAAGTAACTCTGAAGTTGCATGCTTCCTAAATATTAGGAACCCTCAGGTCAGTGACACCCGATTTACTTTAACATCGGGCTGTTTCTCTTTATCACAATGACAAAGCAGGTGGGCAGGGGGTGGCCAGGCAACCCTGTGCTGTGATTCAGCAGTCCTGGGAAAAGTGTCCCAAGCCACCATCCTGCATTGGCTTTTATTCACTTATTTTTATCTCACTAGAGGATGTAAACTCTTGCCACTTGACCAGTTGGTGTAGGGAAAGTCTTCTTTCCCAAAATGTAGGTACCATTTTAACCAATGTATTCAGAATCCCTGCAGCCAGAGAGATTTATTTTTCCACCGAGCATCAAGGGTGGCTGACAGATCAGGTCATTTGACAAGGATACCTGTCTTGGTGCCACACTTTTCAGCCCTTTCTGACACTATCTCCATCCCTCCTCCCCAAATCCTCTTCCCATTTTCTCGTATGACGTACAAGCCAATGATGAAGAGTCTTCAGAAGACACACCTGTAGCATCCCTGACTTCACAGTTACCTTGGCCCCACTTTCCCTGCTGGCGCAGAGCAGTCTGTTTCAAGAGTCTGTTCCTGACATCACCTGCTTTCTGCAAGGATGCACTGGCCCTCTTGTCCTGGGAGCTCGGACCTATTTCAGCCCTTGCCAGGATTCTATTTTATTAAAACAACATAATGTTCCATCTCTGGTACTTCTAAGTGGGAGCCTGGACTCCATGGCTGATGGCCATAATTTCTCAGTTCACCTTCACCCACAAGTGTCTGCAGTGTTTTGACATCAGCCTCCTTTCCTGTTGTAAGTCGGACCCAGTAAAAGACATCTCTTCCCTGCTTAGCGTTCTCTTCTCTCGAGTGCGAGTATGAGATTTATCAGTTATTAAGCTGTTTATTTTTTTAAAGGGTATCTAGCTTTGTGTCACTGTTGATTTCACTATTTGCAAACTGGCTTTGTCATCTTATTGATAGCACTTGAGGGAAGCGCTCCCTGTTAATATATGCAAACTCACAGCTCCCAACAAGCTCTCCAGCCCTGTTAATGAGAGGATTAGCGAGAGCACCTCAATGTATTTAACCTGCGGCACTAGCTCTGTTTCAATAAGACTTCAACAGCCTATTAAATGGAGTGGGGGCTCAATTAACCCACACAAAGGCCACTCTCCTGAACGTGGCGGGGAGGACCACATTTAGCATCTGCCTAAGCAGCTTGTTGGAAGCTGGAAATAAAGAGGGTGACATGCTCTTGCCTCGAGCTGTGACAAAACTGAAATGGTGATTCTGGTTCATCTGGGCTGACTGAATAGGTGACAGCATTGAAACCTACTAGGACCTCGCCATATGACAGTTGAAACAAAAAATCAGAATATACTCAGTGGTCACTCCATCCCCCATGCCTTCTTCCAAGGGAGCACCCGCTTTGTTCCCGAGTCCATAGGAGTCGCAGACTAAGGGTGGTGAGGATGGAGGGTGTCAGGGTGTGACAGTTTGTGGTTCGGGAGGAGGGAGGCTGGTGTCCACAAAGATGCCCAGGAAATGCACCGTGTTCAAGCAGCATTTCCTCACATAATTAGGAGCTAGAATTGGGTCCTCATCTCATCAGCATAATTCAGTGAAAAGCCAGCCATTTCCTTGTGGGAAGCAATGTACAAGTAATGGCAAATCACCGAGCTGGATTCTTCTAAACCTTCGCTTGAATCTTGTTCGAATTATTGGCTTATGTGGCTGATAGACTCAACTCTCTGTCAGGAACTCCAAGGTGTCTTGATATTCCAACATTTGAGTCAAAAGTGAAAGGTGACTAATTAGGTACAATGCTGTTTGTTTATTCGGGATGGCTTGCATCCAACAAAAGGGATAAACCAAACCTCCTTTAATTTTCCACCTGTGAATTCTCCAGGTGATAACATCAAAGACTTAGTTGGGGAAAAAAATGAAAAAAGATACTTTGGTTGGTGTTTTCGGACCAATTTTTTCAATGGAAGTTTGTTTTTTAAACTACAGTTTCTCTTGAAATACCACCATATACAAATAGTTATATATTGACCATGTAACTTTGTCTACATGTTTTGATTTTTTATCATTGTATTATCAAGGATGAAAGTCTGAAATGTGTGCCTATCTAAACATTAATTAAGCCCCTTATCCTGTTTTAGTCACCCCCCATCACTTACCACCTTCTAACATACTGTATCATATACTGCTTTATCACATTCATTGTTCATTGTCTTTACCCCATAGCTAGAAATTAAAGTTAACAAAGGACAGGATGCTGTTTTGTTCACAGATGTGGCTCAGGTATCTAGGATGAAGTCTAGCATAGAATTGGCATTCAATAAATACCTGTGGAATGAACGAATCCAAAGAAAAAACACAAGTTACCTCCTCTTTATGGAACCATAAGCAGATGGTTCATTAGATGAGATTCTTTTCTAAGAAAATGGTCACTTCCATCCTTACAAAATAAAGAAAAATCTCTACATTCTGGGTTGACAGTCCAGGTGAAGTCACCAGCGTGTTTGGGAGGGTGAACCAACCCTTTATACCAGAGGAGTGAGGGGCTGGGTGGAGCATGATTTCCAAAAGTGAATTGGACTATGTGGTCTGATGAGGAATTGGGCTGGATGCTCATTAGATCTGAACGCTTTATATATCTCATTCTAGGAGGATGCTAAAGGCACAGGTTTAATCAAGGAGAATTAGAGACCCACGTTTCTAAAGCATTGTATCCCGGACTCACATTTAGGGACTGAGAAATGCTGCATTAAACGTTCACTGCAGTTTTGCCCAAAGTGTCGAGCTATGGACTGCTAAAAATGGACCACATATTCAAGCTATCATATAGAGCTATTGATTATATCACTGGTTGTAATGTAACACTAATAAGTCATTTATTACTTTATTCACTTGTGTTTCCAGACTTAAGGCTCCCATGAAACTAGAGTGTTTGCATGCTTGATCCTGAACTCTTTGTATTAACAGCGCTGACTGCGGTAACTTTCATTTGTATATCTGACAAGTCTCTAAAAGTATTTTCCCTTTGAATATTCTGTAAGCAGGTTGTTACCTGTGGATATTCCATGAGGAGGTGAGAGCTGGGGGCAGTTCCAACTCCCAGTCTTCAATCACTTTGGAACTCTTATTGTATGCTGGGTGAGCAAGAGCATTTTGGGGGGTATGTCCGCTTCTGCTGCAAAACCAAAAGACAAAAAAAGAGCCTATTCAGTGTAAAGCCCAGAGGTACTGTTCGCTGACATAAGGCACATGGAAATTGGATGAATCCTAAGATAGTACTTTCTTACCTGTTAGACGCACATCTTCAGGTAGTAAGAACATTTGCACTCAGGGTTCTTAACCATGTTCGAGTTCACTTATCCTCTGACTGGTGAGGAAAGATCAGAAAGAATCATGAAAACAGTTTTATTAGTTGTGTCTCATTCTTATTCCAAACTCTGGGCACTAAGGTATTTGCCCGTATGCCCCTTTCTCAGAGAGATTCGCCCATCTCTTTGGTTGATGAAGAAGCTTGTGTTTAAGTTATTTTTTCAATTGAGGTATAGTCAGTTACAATGTGTCAGTTTCTGGTGTACAGCATCATATCCCAGTCATGCATATGTAAACATATATTCGTTTTCATATTCTTTTTCATTAAATGCTATTCCAAGATATTGAATATAATTCTCTGTACAAAAGGAATTTTTTTCTCCATTTTTATATATAGCGCACCAAGACTGAATCAAGAAGAAATAGATCACTTGAACAGATCGATCATTAGAAATGAGACAGAATCAGCAATTAAAAAATCTCCCTGCGAACAAAAGTCCAGGACCAGATGGCTTCACTGGGGAAGTCTACCAAACACACAAAGAAGAAACTCACCCTGAGCCTTCTCAAACTCTTCCAGAAGATTGAAGAGGAGGAAATACTCCCAAACTCATTCTATGAAGCCACCATCACCCTGATACCAAAACCAGACAAAGATACTATCAAAAAAAATAAAATTACAGATGTTTAAGGTTTTGATTGTCAAAAAAGACCTAAAGCCAAGCCAGTAAGTGTTCTATGGTACTGCTTTCCAAAACTAAGATTTTCCTCATTAGTAGCAAGTTGTAACTGAAATGATAACTTATAATTCATTAGATTTTCTACCAAATGCAGTGAGTTTTTGTGCAATTTGACTTTTGAGTGAAGTCTGCTTAGGCTATTTGAAGCCGCCTCCTCACTCTAACCACAGCTGAATCACGGAAATGTGATAGCCTTCATCAGCAATACTCTTCATCACTTTTTTTGTCAACAAAAACAAAAGTTTTTTCTTGTCTCCAAACACAACCTCTTGGTGTCATAAAATAAATCTACTACGACTAATTTATTTGGTGGAAATAGAGCTCATGTAAGTTTACTCATCTCTTTCCTTGTTTAAAAAACCAAACCAACCAACAAACAAATAAACCCTCAAATGACCCTTCTTTTTTTCTTTTATCCAAATTGCAAGTGATTTTACTTTGGCTTGATGCTTTGCTGTAAAAATTCATGGTGGTTAAAAAAGAAAAAGACTTAGAAAAAGAAATGAGACAATTTGGAGTCTAGACGGTGCCAGAGTGAATAAGTTAAACATACCTCCCAGAAAAAACCGTGAACAAGAAGGAACTGTCTACAAAAAGCCACGTAGATCTTTGGTAAAGAGTTTAAAAATCATTATTACTGGATTCGGTTATTGGTTTTGTGGGTCCTATTTTCAGCCTTCTTGCAAGAAGGCACTGGGGGATATGAGGAAGGGGAGCTTTGCTGTTCAACGCTGACTACTTGGAATGGCTTAGAATGCTCTATTTGATTTTTGTTAAGCTAAGAGTTGAAAATCTTGAGGATTATTTCCTATAATAGCCCCATTGTTACTGTTATGTTGGGCACCCTGTACCATGTTACACATACAAAGATGAATAAAATCCAATCACTAACGTCACAAAACTTTCACAGTGGAGACAAGAGACACCCAAACAATGTCAGTAGGTAAGTGCTAAGACAGAGGATTAAGATCAATCATCATCTCTGTCATGTGAATATGGATCACTCGTGACTGGACTGACCAGGTCTCTCCAATGGATTCTGGGATTTGGGGCTCCCTCTGTGTCCTTCATTTTCTGTGTTGGGTGTACCATTCTCTGTGGTGCTAAGGATCATCAGATGAAAACCAGATTAAATTTTGGTTTGAGTCCCGGTTAACTTAGTGGAGCCTCAGTTATCTCATCCGTGAGATGGAGACATAAGTACCAGTACATCCCTCGCTGGTTTATTGTGAGGACCAGATGCGAGACGTATCGTGAGCCCTTGATAAACAACAGCTGTTGTAGATGTGGTGATGCTGGTCTTGTTGTTGTCACCATATTCTGAAAAACTCCAGGAAATGATGTTTTTCCCTCACTGTTGTGTCAGATTGTGGCAAACCTGTCACTCGCTGTGGTTCATCTGCTTACTGCTGTTGATTTCTCTCTCCCCTGCTCTTCCCATGCCCCCTGCCCTGTGCCTCTCCACTGCACCCTGGGGCTTACGGGCATCTCCCCCCACGGGCTGTCTTCCTTCCCCAGTCATCCCCTTTTCTGGAAAAAGAATGTGATTTATGGAAAGCCAAGGGGTTGAGGAGTCTCCAGGGAAAAGGAAATGAGATGGAGTGGAAGAAGGCTCTTGGTTGATTCCGACGCTCATGGATGGGACTATCAGCTGTAGGGGAGTCTAGAGTTGCATGGGAGATCGACTGACTTGTTTTGAGGGTGAGGTGAGAAAGTGTTCTGTGTTTATCAGGATGCTCGCAAGAAGGTGCTGACATCAATATTCTGGAAGCAGAAAGCCTCGTGGAGGGAGAGAGGTGAGAAAGGTCATGAGAGGAGGAGAATGGAGCACCAAGAGAGAAGAAGGATGAAAACTTGGATAAACAGACATCACTCCAGAGTCAGCCTGGTTTGTAGATCTGGAAGATGAGTTCGGAACCAAACCTATCACTGAGCAGCTTTCATAAAGCTGGTTTAAGTTCTGTAGTGTTAATAACTAGTGTAAATAAACTGAGAAAATTCTGCGGCTTTAGGAATCGTGGAAGATTAGAGAGATTAAAGTTATTACCCAACTCTATGCGAGGTTTTGATCATCTATTTCCTATATGTCGTCAAATAAATCTTTAATACATAATACTTTCTGTGATTCTTTTCTTAAGAAAAATCTTTTTATTGAAGTATAAAGAACCTGTTGAAAACTGCATATATCATAAACGCTCAGCTTGGGGAACTCTCACAAAGTGAATACAGACAAGCAGTCAGCATTCAGGTCAACAGACAGGAGACACCTAGAACCTCCCCATACCCTCTCCGGCTCCCATTTAGCTATTGGCACGACCCCCTGCCTTGCCCAGGGGAGTGGGGAACTGCCCCGACATCTACAAGCTTAGAATGGTTTCCCTGTTTTTGTACTTTACTTAAGCAAAGTCATACTGAGACAGAAGGGAAGGAGACGGGGCACAACCATTAAAAGAATTACAAGCAATCGAGGACAGGACATAAACTGGTTAAACCCTGAAAAGGCCCAAGATGGCGGGAGATGCAACTCCCAGTAGACCTTGAGCTTCATTATCCACTCACTGAAATACATTAGCTGCTAAATGGCACACCCACAGGTGCCATGACAGTTTCAAGGCTGACCGTGAAAGATCAAAAAGTGGGTGGTGGCCTAATTCCTGAGAATCCCCACCCCTTCCCCAAAATAACCCTCCCACTTGTTAGCATATGAAGTTACAGAGCCCATAAAAACTAACCACCCCACACCTCATGGCCGCTGTCAATTGCCTAGCCAACCCTATGCTCTAGGGTCCAGTCTTTCCTGACACCTCTCTCTCTTCCCTTTTGAGACTGCTGGCACTCTGTCTATGGAGTGTGTATCTCCCTGAGTAAACTTGCTTTCACTGTACTGTGGCTCACTCTTAAATTCTTTCCTGCACAAAGCCAAGGACCCTCACTCAATGGCACGCGTCCCAGGGACTCGCTTAGGACCTGGGACAGGGTCATCCTCTTGCATTTTCCTGCAACAATACAGCATGTATTATTTTATCGTCTGGTTTCTTTTGCTAAGACTTAACAATAGTAAACATTTTTATACAACTTTTCGACAAATATCCAGGGTGTGTATGTACATATAAGAAAAATCAGTCCATCAATTGTAAATTCGATTCTGCATTTATTCAGTTGGCATTGATACCACGAGGGATGTTGAGAATGGAGAACTACATCCCTGCTCTCAAGGTTGTCGCATCTCTAGCGAAGGTCAAGTGCCCTGTGGCTTGGTAGAGACTAAAGGATGGAGTGTGTGGGACTAGAACAGGGCTCCTATGCCAGCTTTGGTAGGAAGAGAGGACAGTACAAGGGTGGGGCATTGGAAGGGCTTCTCCCCAGATTCAGGCAGGGAAGGAGTGCATTGTTGGTAGAGAATGTACCAGTCATAACTCATAAATGAAAATGCTTTTTATCATCACCATGTACCAACAATTCCAAACTTATCAGTGACATAGTACCTCCCCACCCACAAATGTTTGTGGGTCCAGGTGCTAGATGATTACTATATGTGAAATCTTCAATCTAGCACATTTTTACTAGGAAAAAGGTCATTCTGCTAAGTAGGTAGCCTACATGGGAGTTAAGCTAGAAAAATGCCCACTTTTATGGGTGACCTCTGACCCCTGTGGACTCAGCTACCCGAGTTTGTTTCAAGAGTGAGTTCTCAAGGGTTCTGAAACACTCAGCTTCATGCCAGGCACAGTTTAGTCTCCACCCTCTCAGGTGGATTCGATGTAAACAGCGATCAAGATGAAGAAACAGAACTTGAATTGCCTTGTTGTCTTTCTTTGTGATTGCTTTGTGATCGCTTGGAATTTTTGTTTGTGAGTGTTTTAAATTCAGAAGAGTGAACCAGGATGCGGGCCACGAGATGCAGGACTTTGTTTGGTAAGTGCACGTTTTAGTTCATCCATGAAATATTTTAAATAATCTGAATATCTTTAAAAATAGATATTTCTTCTTTTGTGCTTCTTAATCAACTAAGAAGGGAATGATCAAAGAATGGCAATGTTCAATTAATGGCATGATTTTATAGTTATCTGATTTGGACTTTTTGCATTTAGTTGGAAATTCTTGACTCATTCCTTTCCCCTCTTTTTAAACTTAAATATTTTGTATTATTATTATTTACTAACATGCTTATATATATAAAAAATTCAATAAAAGAAGAGTTTTCATGGTTTGCATTTATTTTCTGGCCATTATCGATTTAATTTCATGATTATTGCTGAAAATGATTTTGTTTTGTACAGGAGGATGTGTTAAGAAAAAAGACAATCCACTCAGGGCATCAGATAAACCAGGTTTATCACTGAGAGAAAAAAAGCACAAGGTGTATAAGATGATATTGTTAGTGGATATTAAAAGAGAGTTATTTACCTAAATTTGGGAGAGAACTGGTTTGCGTCTTTCTCCACATGAAAGGGAAAAGGGGCCTTGTGTGAAACTGGAAATGCTTAGTGAGCATTAGATTTTGGAACCCAGATGAAAGCACCGTGCTAACACGGCAGTTTGATAGGTCCAGGGCAGCTTGTTCAGTTTGGGAAGGAGCTGACCATCTGCTTAGAGCTTTTTAAATGTGTTTAAGTAGCCCGAGATGGGCTTTGCTGCTTTGGGTCTTTGTGCTCGGGTGTATTATGATTCCAAATTGTTGGAAGCCAGTCTTGCAGGAGGTAAGGTTTTGAATTCCTGATGGTGTGTGAATTTTTATCCCCAAGGTTTCTCTCTGGGATGAATTGATTTGCGGGCCAGCAATGAGGCTGAATTCCTCCATCAGGTTAAAGGCCCAAGGGTGTTTGGGTTAGCAGCCTGCCCCAAACCCTCATCTGCATATGGATAAAGCCTCCTTCCCTCCCAGCCCAAGCTTGGCAGTGGCCAGTTGCTAATGCAAGCTGTTGGGGGAACAAAGCAGAAATCAATCTAGCCTTCACCTGAATGTAAGTGGGGCCAAAAGGAAAGGCCCCTCATCCTCATTAAGCTTTACTTTTTTTTTATTTTTTTAAAGCAGGCATCTAACTGTCGCTAGTCACATTTCACAGACTTTTCCCCAACTCAGATTTTCTTTACCTTTCCCTCTACCTTAACTGGGTATCTCTTCTCCAGGTTTTCTAAAACAGTGTATTAGTCTGCTCGGGCTGCTGTAACAAAACACCCCAGGCCGGATGACTTAAATAATACAAGTTTATTTTCTAACAATTCAGGAGGGTTAGAGTCCCAGATCAAGGTGTCAGCAGGGTTGGTTCCTTCTGAGGGCCTCTCTCCTGGGCTTACAGGTGCCTGTCTTCTTCCTTTCCACGTGGTGTTCTGTGTACGTCTGTCCCCTAATCTCTTCCGATAAAAATACCAGCCATATTGGATTAGGGCCCTCCCATATGACCTCATTTGACTTTAATTATCTCTTTAAGACCTCATCTCCAAATTCAGTCATGGTCTAAGCACTAGAGGTTAGGATTTCAACACATACTTTTCAGAAGGGACACAATTTTTGGGGGGGGGGACATAACAAACAGGAGCTTCCAAGTGCCACTTGAACCTGAGAATGACATTTCTGGTCCTACATGTTGGACTGGCTGCCTTTTCCCTTGCCTTGGAAAATATTCTGGATCAAAATAAAGTACTTCCTCAAGACAGGCTAGACTGACACATGTCTAAGTGGTAGAGATGGGTGTTTCCTCCAGTTCAGGGCTTTGGAAGATGCTTGGCTAAATTAAAAAGACTCAAACTCTGGAGAAGCCTAATATGCTGGGGAGAGGATGGGGGAGGTATTATTAAAATTATGATTTTTATTAATGGAAAATAAAGTCTAACTTCTCTTAATGAAACAAATGAGGAAAGTGCATTAACATCTAGCAAGCTGATCAAGAATTCTAGGAGGGTAGGATTCAGTTGACACCTTCTGTATAAATAGATCCAGGCACGTTATTTTAGGCGTCTTGATGGATGAAGGTTAAACAACCCAGAGACCAGAAACTAGTAAGACCTGAGGGTGGGGAAATCCACTAGGACTGTTTCTTTGTGTTTGTAGAATGCTCTGCTTTTAACTGGGAAAAATAGGGAATTTGGTCCATTTCAATGCTTGGCTATTACAAGGAGAGATTATCAACTAGCATTTGAATTTGTACCAAGACAGATATTCCTGCCTAGAACTTTCAAGTTTAGAAGAAGAGGAAGAAAAGCCACACCTCTTGAAGAGAAGTAATCTAATTTAATCTGAGAAAAGGGAAAGGAGTAACTTGATTTTAAAACATATTAGAGCCACTGTTGTTGGGATCAGGAGTGAGAAATGACCAATGTGACTCAGATGGCGTTTTCTGATTTTGTTTAAGTACAGTTGACTTTCATCTATTTTCTCTGTTCCTATTGTTCTGACTTTTTTCTTTGAATATGCCTTGCTGTCAAAGCTAAAGTGGAACTGCAAAAGTGAAAAGTTACAATGCACTGGAGAGGTGTGGTCCACAGGTAGCAGGGTGAGATATCACAAGAGCAGTAATGAAACTTAACCTGGGCCTTGAGTTTATTAACTGATTCATTCAGTCATCAAAGAGTCCAGGTACTGTGTCATGTGAAAATGTTTCTATGAACAGCCGGAAAGTTCTTGTCTTCAGGAAGCTGACGTTCCTAACGGCTGTACTAAGGACAGGCAAATCACTAAGATAAATAATGAGTTTTCCAGAAGCAAAGTTTGGGTACACTTTGTAAAAACTGAAAATATAAATGAAAACATAACACAGACTTTTAGTTTCTGCTTTGAAGACTTCTAAGACGGGTTCTGCTCCAATATATTAAACCCTGGAGATTCTCTAACAGGGGAAGAGGAAAGCATTTACTACACAAAAGGAATAAAGGAATCTGTCCATTGGGAGTAAAATCAACAAAAAGTTTTACCTAATACATTTGAAATTACTCTTAACTCTTGCTTATCTATTACAAACACCTAAGAAGCTTCATTCAGAGCCCAAAGTACATCTGAAATGGTATGTGTCCAAATGGTTATAGATCTGAATTTATTCCTTAAAAAAGAATATACTCTCTACCCTTGATCTCTTCTAGGGTAGTGCGGTGTTTGGTTGGTTTAAATCAGGTGTTAATTGCCTCACGTTTTGGAGAGCCATCCATCCACTGATATAACCATCTTAAATTTATCCATCCATCTTCCACCCATCCATCTACCTATCCATGCAGTGACTTGCCCAGCACCTGGCTTATAATAGACCCTCAGCAAATGTTTGTTGAATGAAAAAATAAATCCACGAAGCCTTATGATCTCCTATGCGCCATTTGCCATCTACCGACACAGTAGCCAATTATACATGGAGACCATTTGGAGCCATTGACTTTCTACAGGTTGCCTCACTGGTTTTCACAAGGAGTTTGTATTGATTTTTATATTGGTGACATGGGAGGTATGAGTATAATTTTATTAGAAATAGTTTTCCTACCACAACCTGATGTCTGGCTCTTGGTCATACTGAGAAAGCTTAGCAGATACCAGATGGATCGTTCCAAAGGATACTTTTTGGTGCACGTCCACATTCACCCAACTGCCTCCCCATGGAGAGGAACAGGACTGTTATCCCCTTCTGCAGAGGAGATCAAGGATCAGAGAGGCTAATCAAAGCTGGTAATTACCTCCACTTACAGGCACTCACCAAAATGCAGGCATTGTCTTAAATAGTTTCATGCACATTTCATTCTCACAGCCACCTCATCATTGCCATTTTGCAGAAAAGGAAACTCAGAATTGTAAAGGCTAAATAACTTACCTTGGTCACAGGCTTAAAAGGAATGAGCCTGGATTTGAACCCAGTTTGCCACTCTCTGTTATAGCATCGCTCTTTTCAAACATTTCAAATATGTTTTTAATTTTGAGCAATCTGACTAAAGAAATGTTAGGGGGACATCCTTTTAAGGAGGATGCTATCCAAAAATTCTGTTACCCACAAATTCTTTGAAGAGGGTCAGAGGGAATCTTTGTAATTGGAGTGATTTACCTCTTTGAACTTTGAAGAACCTCGTGGAAGGCGGTATAGAGACAAAAGTTCTTTCCCCCTCAACTGCAGAGGGGACAAAACAAGGGTCCTCTCACCAGTCACGCTGCAGTGCCCAGTATGTTCTTTGTGCTCTGCCAGGTGCACTTTAGAAGTTCCAACCTTCTGAAAAACTTACAAGGTTGTCACACACTTAGGTGAGATGTGAAATCCACTCTCAAGCCATGAGCGGTTAAGTGATGTTAAGTAGGTGGGTCTTATTACTTCAGAGGTTGGGGGTTCATGGGAGAAGAATGGTGGAGATGGATTTATTGGAGAGAGGATGCCTCCTCCATCCCATCGTCACCCAGAGCACCATCGTTTTCTTCTGCAATGCTCAGCCAGCGAGTCATTCCTCTAGCATGTCCCAATTATTTCTTCCAGACTTTCTGGTCCTCAGAAGTTCCCAAAGGAGATGAAGGTGACTACGCTGACTGGTTGCTTCCTGAAAAGCTTCCTTCCTTCTTCCTGCCTGTATATGTGTGCACAACCTCCTTCACCTCTCTGCCTGTATATGTGTATATACCTATATAACCATTTAGGCAACATTCATTTCTTTATGAAATGCCTGTCAAGCACCTATCAGGCACTGGGTATGATAGTAGACAATAGAGAAACGACTTCTGCCTTCAGGGAGAGAAAGGGTGTAATGTAACGTAAGAGGGAAAAGGTAAAAATAAGTGCATCTATTTTCTATATTCCATATTTCTCTTTTGCTGTTCATCTTTTTGAAATAACTGAGCCTCCACAGGGAGGATTTTAGCAGAGAAGAGAACGAGGTCACAATTCTCTCTTTAACACTCATGCCTTCCTGAAATAGTCTTTCTAGACTCCAGCCTGAACAATGTGATTTGAAATAATCTTACGTTATGCGATGGCTCTTTTCGAACCAAACAGTCCACTTTTGGCAAATTTTACTGATAGCCTAGAAGCAGTTGTGGGGTTGCTTGTTAGCTCCAGCAATTAAATAACCATCACTTCAAAAATAGTATATGGATCAGTTGGAAGCAGTAAGGTGCTACATGTTGGGTATAAAGTTGCCTGGACTTGCTGCGTCTGGTGTTGATAAGGTAGCAGATGGTCTAATAGACTCCATCCTTGAGAAGCTAAATTGGTAGGGTCTTGGTTTAATAATCTTGTGTTCTAATGATTTAGGCAACTGATGAAAAGCGGTGCAATTACTCACTTGTAATGATGCCCAGTTGGCCTGGATGGAAGGGGCACTCACTCCTACATGGTGTGATGTAATTAACTCCTGTTCCCCAGAAACATGTCTGTGTGTAGACGGACTACCTTGATCAGACACATCATAACTTTGTGCTAAAACGTTTTCCAAGCGAAAAATGGTTCTTAGTTATTTAAATCACTGGAGGGAAGAACATTTTGCTAACCTAATATGGTTGTATTTTTATGTTTCAAAAGCAAGTCCATGAGTCCAATTTCACTGGATTCCAAAACATGTTATTGGGGAAAAAGGACTTATGTGATATGAACCATTGGTGGATGAGGAAGTCATTGGGAGCCACAGGAAAAAAGATAGAGGGCAGTGAGAACCCAGGTATCCTGAAATTTCCACCCTGATATACTCTCTAGACTTATTTTACCCAATAGTTTCTTTCTGTTCCTTTGCAAAGCTTTTCACCTGCTCTTCAAGTATCCCAGATAATCTATGGACTCAAATTAGATCTCATGTTTTTCACTTCTTGAACCTCTGCTATGGACAAATTGAGTGGTTTGTTCGTGGTCAAAATACAGGTCGTACTTAACTACACTTTAATATTTCCCATGATATGATGTGATTTCCATAGAATACTAATAAATATTTGTTAAATAAAATTTCTTCTTAAAATATTGATTTATAAGATCAACACACAAAAATCAATTGCCCTTTTGTCTACTAACCACAAACATGTAGAAAATACATTTTAAAACACAATATCATTTATAACCACTTCAAAGGAAATTAAATACTTAGATGTAAATTTGACAAAATATGTGTAGAATCTGTATGCTTGAAAATTACAAAATTCTGATGCAAGAAAAATTTTAAAATCCTAAACAGATGGAGAGCATAACCTCTTCATGGACTGAAAGAAAAAACATATTAAAGATGTCAGTTCCCCAAACTGATTTACAGATTTAACATAATTCCTAAGAAAATCCCAACAAGATTTTTTGTATATATAGATAAACTTATTTGAAGTCATAACCATCACTTCAAAAATAGTATATGGATCAGTTGGAAGCAGTAAGGTGCTACAAGTTGGGTATAAAGATATAGATAAGCTTATTCTAAAATTTATATGAAAAGATGAACACTATATATTAGCTAAAAAATCCTCACATAGAGAAATAAGGTGAGAAGAATCAATCCAATGTTAAGACTTATTCTATAGCTGTGTTAACACTGGCAGAGAGATATACAGACAGATCATCCAGGTAGATTAATGGAACATAATAAAGAATCCAGAAATAGCATAGAATCCACACAAACATGCCAAAGTGAGTTTTTCAAAGGTGAAGGAGCAATTTAATGGAGGAAGTTTAGCCTTTTCACCAAATGGTAGAAACAAACAAACCAAAAACCCCAACTTTACCTAAACCTTACACCTTATAAAAAAAATCTCAAAATTCATAATGGACCTAAAAGTGAAACAAGAAAACTTTTCAGTATAAACAGGAGAAAATCTTTAGGATCTAGAACTAGGCAGTTCTTTGACCTGACACCAAAATCATAACCCAAAAAGGGAACAATTTACAAGTTTGACCTCATCAAAATTAAAAATAAACCCTGTTAAGAGAATAAAAAGACAAGCTACAGTTTGGGAGAATGTATTTGCAAATCACATATCCAACAAAGGTTAGCATCTCAAATATATAAATCATTATCAAAATTCAACAATAAAAAAGCAAACAATCCAATTAGAATCTGGGGAAAAGACATGAAGGGACATTTCACCAAAGACACACAGATGGCCAATAAGCACATGAAAAGATGCTCAGTATTATTAGCCACCAGGAAAATGCAAATGAAAACCACAGTGAGGTATCACTCTCCACTTATCAGAATGGCTAAAATAAACAATAGTGATAATGCCAAGTGCCGGCAGGATGTGGAGAAACTTAATGATTCATACATGGCTGAGAGGGTATGAAATTGTTTAGCTCCTCTGGAAAACAGTTTATTGGTTTCTTAAAAAAAAAAAAATTAAACGGTAACTACCATCCAACCCAGCAATTGCATACCAGAGAAACGAAGACCTGCGTTCACATAAAAACCTGTACAAGAGTATTTATAGCAGCTTTACTCATAATAGCTCCAAGCTGGCAACAATGCAGCTGTCCTTCAGCTGACGAATGGTTAAACAAACCTCGATACATAGCCATCACGGAATAGTACCCAGCAGGAGCAGGGATGAACGATCAATTCGCCCGACGGTCTGGATGAAATCCAGAGAATTGTGCTGTGTGGACAAAAGGCCAGTCCCAAGAGGTTTCATACTGTATGTTTCCACTTGCATAACGTTGTGGGATAACCACCTTACAGAAATGGAGGGCAGAGTATTAGTCGGTTGCCAGGGGTTAAGGAAGGAATTAATGCAGGCAAGAGGGAAGTGGGGGTGATTGCAGAAGGGTCCCACGAGGCATCCCTGTGGGGAAGGGACTGTTCCATGTCCTGACTGTATCTGTGTCAGCATCCTGGTGGGTTGTATTCACTGCCCACAAGTTGGCTATTAGCCAAGTTAATTAGCCTCTTTGTCCCTCAGTTTCCTCCTTTGTAACATGATGTCGTGGACTGAAGACTATTGTCAGGACTCTTTATATTTTAGAATTATGTGCATCAGCATCTGATTGTCTGCAGTAATTTAACCCGGAGATTTGACAGCAGATTTTGAGACCTAGAGCCAAACTTGCGACAATCCTGGGAATCACTGGATACAAGCTCATGGCTGCCTCTGTCTGGGTCCTGCTTTCCAGTTGGATTGATCACAGCATATACCACACGGTGCGGGTCTAGACAGCCAAACAGATGCAGGCTCACTTTTCCTGCCAAGCATTGACTTATACCTAAGCAGATGTTAGGGTTGGGTTTTTTTGTTGGTGCTGGATTTTGTTTGTTTTTAGCCTCTTGGCTTCCAGTCCCTGTGACACATGTGTTTCCTTGGCGGCACGCTGCATTATTTTTCAAACTGGGAAAAACCCTCCTGGCAATAACTATTTTTTAAGCGTAAGAACATTTTCAACTCTAGCCTCCTTTAACCCAACCAAAAAGTATTCTAGGAAAAGGAGCATGTGGTTTTCAAGTAAAAGACAAAACGTGATTGAAAACCTCCTTGCAGATTCATGGACGATTTCATTCTGCCTCCGCCCTACACAGCAAGAAAATAAATGCTGGGATACCTGTGAGGATTTAATACTTCAGGGCTGTCATGAGAAATCAAAAAACACTGGGTGGTGGGGGACCTGCGAGAAGGGGACTCTTTTTTTTTTTTTTTTGATTGCTAAGGAAATTATGCAGACTTAGTTTCAATTGCTTCTTGAAAACTCCACACCAGAGATTTTTGGGTTTGTCTAGCACAGCAGATGGCATTTAGGGTCTGTAGAGATTGTTTACTTTCTGCGTTTACTTGTCAAAAAATGGCATTTTATTGGTGGTACTAATCTGAACTGGCATCCAGGTAAAAAGATTCTTAAGGATGAGGGAGTTTTGAATCAGATGATTTGGGGTTAGAAGGTAGTTTTGGAAAGTTAAGTGGGGGGGAAGATGCAAAAAAAATGCTATCATACCATCAAAGGTAAGCATTCCTGAGGATCTAGGCAGAAAACCTCTCTCTGGAGACAAACAGGAGGCATTTGCACTCATCCTCAATTACGTAACCTTGGTACCCACCTCATTTCGTGGTCCCTGATTAGCATGCCTAGTACACAGAGCTTGACACGTGGTGAGACCTATGGTGAGACTTAGCATGCTTGTTGCATCGGCAAGAAATGAGTGGATGAATGAATAAATGAATGAAGGAGAGACTGTGCTTCCTACTCTCAGGCCCACTACTAGAATGAAAAATCCACAATCAGTAGGTGGTGGAAGGATTCTGATTCCAGAGTAGGAAAGACAGAAATCTGAAACTTTGCTTTGTTATTCACTAGGTGTGTGTTTTCCGCACATTGCTTAATTTCCCTAAGAATTGGTTACTTTATCTAAGAAAGAGATGAGTAAGAGCACAAATTTCATAATGCTGTCGTAAGGAGTGACTTACATATTCAGATAAATTTCATAATCCCTGGCACATGATAAGCTATAAAATAGATTAGCTATTAGCATCATCACTGTCATCTATAGAACAAATTGAAGTAGTTAACAAGCTTCACACAAAGAAAACTGAGGCCAAATGACTTCATTCGTGAATTCTAAAATTTAAAGATGAAATAACATCAATTCTACACAAATTCTTCCAGAAATTACAGGAGGAGAAAACATTTCCCAATTTAATCGTTTAATCCAGCATTACTCTGACTCCAAATCAAAGATGCTATAAGAAAAGAAAATTACAGACCAATATCCCACATGAACATAGAAGGAAACTTAAAAAAAATTTTTTTTGGCAAATTAAATTCAACATTATATAAAAAGGATTATCCAACACGGTTTCTCCTGGGCCATGTTAGTTTAAAATCTAAAATTCAGTGACCATTTTAACAAAAATCCATATTAACAAATTTTGAAAAATCATGTGATCATCTTAACAGATGCAGAAAAAGCTTTGGATTTTCAAACATTCATTCAGAGTAAAAACTCTCAGCAAACTAGGAATGGAAGGAAGAGAATACAAAATAAGCCGAAGGAAATAGGTAATTTAAGAGCTAACATTGATAAAGAAAAAAATTAAGTAAAATAGATAAATGAAACTAAAACAAATTTCCTTAAATACTTGAAGATATGGATAAATACCTGATAGGCTAAGTAAGACCATAAATGAGAAAAAACAAAAAGAATAGTACATTAAGAATGCAATAGGAAAGAATTACTCTAGTTTTGAAATAGGTGCCAATAATTTTTTTGAAGTACAGTCAGCTACAATGTGTCAATTTCTGGTGTACAGCATCATGTCCCAGTCATGCATATACATACATATATTTGTTTTCATATTCTAGGTGCCAATAATTTTAAGGAATATTTTGTGTCCCTTTTGCCAAAAATTTGAAAATCAAGATGCAATGAATGACAGTATAGTCAAAAGAAATGGGGAAAAAATGCTCAAGAAAAGATAGAAAAACCAAGTAGACTGAAATCCAAATTAAATATGCCTGTTGAATTAAATGTGTCTGAAGTCAGGCCCTTCATCTTCCCTTAGGAGCTCATCCTGACTTCTCTATTTTTGTGATTGGCTTCAGCATCTTTCAACAGTCTCCTCTTATCTAACCACCCTTACTCTTTTGTTTCCCATGACCAAATTCTTTGTATTTTTTCTCATTCCCACTCTTTGCTTTCATTGTCCACTGTCAATAGTCTATCTACCCTTCTCCATCTCAATCCCAACATTCTTCCCTAATCATAGTCTTCAAATAATTTCCTACATAAGAGTGTTCTGTTTGTCAACCTAGACAAGCTGTCCCTGCAACATATAAAGTATGTTCTAGAGCCAAACCCTTGGTCATTCTCTTTCCCCACCCTCAACCAACTTCTTACCACTCCCATGAAGCCTCTCAATATTGACCTTTTTATGAATTTGTAACATTGCATACCATGCCCTTCCTGCGGCACTTTATTGTGTCCACTTCTTATAATATTATCTTGTCTCTTTGCATTTCCTTCTCCTGAAATGGATATAAGCTTCTGAAGGAGAATGGCCATTGTAGTGGTTAAGAGTTGTACCTGTTCACTAGTAACAGAGCCCTGAAATACTGTTATTTCTCTTAGTGTAAAGAAATAACTTGATAAGCAGCCCAGGACTGGTGTCCACAAGAAGGACCCAAACTCTACCTTTTGCTTCTCCATCTTTAACACATGGCTACGGTCATTAGAGTGTCTTCACTGACACAATATGGCTGCTGGAACATCAGCCATCGAGTCTACATTCCTGGCGAGAACAGAGAGAAAATAGGAAAGAACAAAGCAGATGTCTCCCAGATGAGTCATTTTCTTTCATACGGCCCTCCCCAAATCCCCTTACCCACCCAGTGACTTAGGTTTAAATCTAATCAACCACTCCTACTAAACACAAGACAGGTGGTGAAAATGCCATCTCTCAGATTAATGCATTACTATTTTGAATGGACTTAGTGTCCTGTTAGTGAGAAAGGAGAAAACTCGTTTCATAAACATTTACTGAGCATATTCTATGTGCCAGGCACTGTCCCAGGTCCTAGGACTAGAACAATGAACAAAATAGGCCCGGCTCCTACCCTCATGGACCTCACATTAATGGTGCCTGGAGAAAGTAAATAGACAGATAAACCAGGAAACTGGTAGGCAGGAATGTCGCCACTTGTAAGGTGATAATGTTTCAGTGGAGATTTATTGTTGAGCCAACTGAGGGAACTATAATCTAGGCAGAAAGAACAGGGAGTGTGAAGGCTCTGAGGCATGAGGTGATTGACATGTTGGAGCGATAGGAGGTCCAGCGTGGCTGGCGTGGAGAGGGGCTAGAGGGACTGTCGGACGTGGAGCCCGGGTAGCAGTGAGAGACCAGAGCAGGGACACCAGGGCATGCCTTTTCCACCAAGTCAGATGGAAAGTCACTGGTGAGATTTGAGAAGAATAGTATCTTGAACCAACTTGATTTAAAGAGTCACCCTGACTCTTCATGGAGTCTGGACTGCAGGAAGGTCTGGGAGAAGCTGGAGCAAGGATCCAGGTAAAAGATGATGGTGGCTCAGGAATCAGGCTTTGTATTTATTTTGAGGAAGATCGGACTGACGTAATTTGCTAATGGTTGTGCTGATGGGTAGGTATGATGAAAATTATGAACAGGCTGTTGGGATAGAAAACCAGAAGTCGTTGTCCACCACTGTCTCACATATAATTTTTGATGTGCCTCTCACTGTGCAATGCGCACATTAAACATTCAAGACATATCTGTCCAGTGGATAGATTTCAGCATTTGTAGAGGGCCACTTTCAGAATTTTATTCTCCCTCTACAAGACACCCATCATTAATGATGGAACAAATACAGGGGAAGCCCCAAATCCTAAAAGCATGCACTGAGGCTGGATTTTCCTTGTGCTTCTTGGTAGTGACAATACTTCTGGAAGCTTGAGGAAGATGACATACTGAAAGGACACTAATTTGTGTCATTATTAATGGAACACTTGAGAAGAAACAGGTACAAAATCTCCCATCCCACCCTGATGGAATTCACCTGCTGGGTAAGTGCCTGTTCAGACCAAGTCATTTTCACACTTTTGCGTGGGGATCGCATGAGGGCATATTTGGTGAGAAAAAACAATGGAGGTGGTAGCTGTGTGTAGGAGATGGAAAAAGAAAGAGAAGAGAAATTTTTATAAAGATATCCCCAAACCAGCAAATAGACTCAAACACACTGACTCTTATGTAAAATGCTTCGTGCCATCTGCCGCCAGGCAGAACTGTGAGCCGGAAGTAACTCTTTCCAACCATTTTGTCTCAAAAAATAACCCTGTACTCTCATTCTTTGAATGTCCCTGGCCTTCTGGATTGGTGTGACATAGACTTGCCAAGCTAGAAATGAATTCCAAGCTATTGTAGGGTATATTCTGTTGTTAAATGACTTTATGTCAAGTGAAAGCCATGAGCTAACCAGAAGACAGTTCTAAAACCCAGTTCTCCTGAAACCAAGGATGAGGCCTTTTATACATCACGTCTCCCCAACCACCAATGCTGATTTCTCTACTGCCACCGCCCACCCACGGAGATTAAATTAATAATATCTCGAACATAAGACATACTCATCCCACACACCCAAATGGCGGCTTGGAACTCTTTCTCCGTATGCCTGAATCTGAAACTGAGACGCAAATTGAAATTCTCAGACACACATTATTTAGCCAAAGTCAGTGCAACTCAGGCCTTGGAAAGCTTATTAGATCCAAGCACTCAGAATCTTCAAGGGATGGGGCCCCAGAAGGGTTCCATCCAAGTCTACGGGCCTCCTTTCCTTTCAAAGACTGAAGAAGGAGAAACACTTAGGACAGAATGACCAGAGGGGATATACCGCTTCCAATTCATCTTCTTCCTGCGGCTCTCGGAAGGAGAGGATTTCATTTACAAAATCCGGGCCAGCTCAGACACTGTCTTCATTATTGATTCTCCTCTCTGGGAGCCCACTGTGTTCCAGCACCCTCCCTGGTTTCAGTCAATACTCTCCCTCCACACCCAAGATGGTTTTCTGGCTTTTGTTTGATGTCTTTGTGTCTTTCCATCGATCTAGCTCTCTTTGGGAAAATTTAGAGAGAAAGAGAAAAAAAAAAATCACCAACATATGGAAAAGTTAAAGACAAGAATGACAACAAATCTTGAACTCCCTGTCTGTCCCTTCCCATCCCCCTCCCTCCTGGCAACCACAAGTTTGTATTCTATGTCTGTGAGTCTGTTTCTGTCTTGTATTTATGTTCTTTTTTTTTTAGACTCCACATATGAGCGATCTGGTATGGTATTTTTCTTTCTTTTTCTGGTTTACTTCACTTAGAATGACATCCTCCAGGGACATCCATGTTGCTGCAAATGTTGTCATTTTTATGGCTGAATAGTATTCCATTTTACAAAGATCTTATAGTAGCTCATGGTGAAAAAGAATATGAATATATGCATATTTATGTATGACTGAAAAGTTGTGCTGTACACCAGAAATTCACACAACATTGTAAACTGACTATAACTCAAAAAACAAAAAAATATCATGGTGAAAAAAAAAAAGACTGACAACAATGCCAATGAGAGATAAAGATGGAAGATGGGGTAGGGAGAAAGGGCAAAGACTGGTGATTTTTTTTAATTATTATTTTTTAAAAATCTAGCTCCTTTTCTGAAGTTTGGAAACAAGCTCCCAACATATCAATTCACAAGGACGTTGATTAAGGTCTGTCTTGCTCAGACTGATTGGAATCTTTAGTCATTAGATGATTTGTAGTAACTCTTGAAATACTGAGCTCTGTTTTGGTCAGTGGGTTCCGATGTTAAGATTTTCTGGAAAGAATACCCATGCTTAGAATGTTGGGCAGAAAGGAGAGGTGATTATACTCACAGGATTTCTCCTTGCAGTCAGCATGGCTGGTAAATAATATGTGTTCAGGGACATGCAAAAGTTAGAAAAAATACTGGCAGGATGACCACTTTCCTTGAGAATAGCACTGGTTTCCCCAAATGCTCTTCACTGCACACTGCCCAGCTTCCTCTGCTTTTGGGTTTTCTGCTGTTCAGACCAGCTATCTGTTCCCAATCCAAGCTGAAATCCCCCTTTTTCCTGCCTGGAAGGATGGAGACAGAGCTGGTATTTCAAAGCTCAGCTGGACCCTCCCCCTGCTTTGGTTTAAAGATAATTGGCTGGGAGTTTGAGATGTGCAAATACAATTTAATATTTTAAATTAATTTTAATTTTAATTCATTAGTTTAAATTAATAGTTAATAACTGCTATAATTTAATTTAATAGTTAATAACGACTATATATAAAAATTGATTTAACCCCCCCCCACAAATTTCTTCTGTATAGCACAGGAAACTATATTCAATATCTTGTAGTAATCTATAATGAAAAAGAATATGAAAAGGAATATATGTATGTGCATGTATGACTGGGACATGATGCTGGACACCAGAAACTGACACATTGTAACTGACTATATACTTCAAGTAAAATAAATAAATAAATGAAATAAAGACAATGTGATCCTATGTTGCATCTCTTAAAAAGTAATTTTTAAAACCACCAAGGAAGGAGGGAAGGTTTGCAATGGAAGAGTTAGTGTCATCAGGACCAGAAGAAATGTGACTAGCAGGAACTCAGACAGCTCATTCCAGGTAGTCATGGAAGTAGCCAAAGTCTCCATCCCTAATTTGTTAAGAATTCCTAATTTCTTGAGAACATTGAGCAGGTGCTATGGGGTGTGATGGCAGAGATGCCAACAGGCATCCCTTTTCTCCCAGCCTTTTTCTTTTTTAGCCACCCTGGGCACTGAACTCTGTGGATTCTGAACCCCGTCCTATTTCTCTGCAGAGAATTGGGTTGGAACTCTGAAAGAGTTATGCCAAAGTACACAGTCACTTTGAACTGAGGAATGTACACGCTAAATGGAGTGTCAGGGAGGTGGGGGAAGAACCCAATAAAGTGTTCTCTTCAAATGCAGTGCTGAAAAACATCTAGCTGTAAAACTCTATTTCCTTAGTTTCTGTGCTTTGCTAAGCTAGTGAGTTAAAAAGAACCACAAGCCAGGGGGAAAAACAAACAACAATTTGTCTTTCTCTTGGGAATTCACAGGAGTGCTGTTTCTCAACCTCTGGGGTGTGATTCTATCTGCAATTGTAGATCTTTTGGTAAATGGAAAAATGAGACCTTTCTCGCTTTGTGGTCTCTGAGTGGAATGGGCTCAGCAGAGGAATCAGATGAAAACCATCCTGGGCCCAAACTCGAAAGACGATTGAAGACCTCTCTGGGCTTTTGAAAGACAGGGCCTCAGAGTGGTTATTTAATGCATGAAGACAGCCTGTAGCTTCTAGAAGGGCTGTGGGTCGGCAGTTTGAGGGGAAATGGTCAGTTCACCAACAGGAAGATGAGGATGTGTGTTCCGCAGAGGACAGGAGGATTGTTAATGAGCAAATCTTGTTTGGTCTTGACATCAAGTCAAGACTGGATCTCCAAAAACAAAGTGGGTTTGGAGGAGAGAGGGTAGAGCTCAGTGGCAGAGCACATGCCTAGCTTGGAGGAGGTCCCGGGTTCAATCCCCAGTGTCTCCGTTAAATAAATAAAAACCTAATTACCACCCCTCAAACTAAAAACAATAAAACAAAACAAAACATTAAAAAAAAAGAAGTGCAGAATCTCATGCCCTACCCCAGACCTGCCAGACCCAGAATCTGCAGTTTTTGGTTGGTTTTTTGTTGGTCTTGGGGTTTTTTTGGGGGGTGGGGGGGTGGGGGGTGGTGATTAGGTTTTTTTTTTTTTTAATGGAGGTACTGGGGATTGAACCCAGGATCTCATGCATGCTAAGCACTTGCTTTAGCACTGAGATCTACCCACCTCACCCCAAGAATCTGCATTTTATAAGATTCCCCAGGTAATTCATAAGCACATTACATTTGAGGAGCACTGTTACAGACATTCTTCCCTGGCCATGGTCTAGAACAATTTCCAAGTTTACAAACTTTCAAGGAGTTTGACTTGTTTCATGTGAAAAGATTCCGTGGTGCTTGGCCACGAAGTGGTTACTGCCCCCACCACGGTCTGGTTCGTCAAAGCCTCATGCTCTCCTCCCTCCCGTACCCCCAGGGTCTAGACAGTCTATTTATAACTCGTACCACTGTCACCTCTCCACATGTCACTTATTTATTAATGGGGCATATGCAGCTGATGATTTAAGAAAATCTGCCAAGCCCATGAGTGTGCGTAACCAGGACATGTAAGTATAGAAAACATTACCATCAACTGAAATACAGTCTCCATCCTTCACCTCCAGTTAACCAGAATGTACACGCATCCAGGGCTCAGGAAGTCCCTTTCTAGGTATGACTTGTTCTCAAGCAAGAAAGAACAATTCTCCTAATTCTGTAAAACAGACATGTCATCGCCCACGTTCATGCAGCTTGGTAACGTATCCCCTTAGAAACCTTGCTCCTCTTGGGGAGTGATGGAAATGTTCGCTATCTTGATTGTGGTGGTGTTTCGTGGGTATAGACATCTATCAAAATCCCTCAATGGTCCATCTGAGATATGTGTAGTTTGCTGTACTAGAATCATACCGCAATAAAGTGTTTGAAAAAAAATGTTTTAAAAGAAAAAGAAAACAGACTAGAAGAAGGCCTTCTGGGTCCGTCAGCTCAGCTGCTGTAACAAAGTATCCAAGACTGCATGGCGGAAACAACAAAAAATTTCTTTTCTCACAGCTCTGGAGGCAAGAAGTGCAAGTTTAAGGTGTCAGGAGAACTGATTTCTTCCTCTCTTCTTAGCATATAGATGCCCATTTTCTTTTTCTCTTTTTTCTTTTACATTTAAAACAACTTTTTAAATTGTGGTAAGAATGCTAAACATGAGATCTATCCTCTTGATGACTTTCTAAGTGCACAGTACGGTCTTGTTAATGACTGGCACAGTGTCTGTTACCCATGCAGACCTCTAGACTTGTTCATCTTGCCTAATTGACACTATATATTCATTGACCAACAACTCCTCATTGCCCTTTCCCCACTGCCCTTGTCAATCACTGCTCTACATTGTTTCTGTGAGTCTGACCCTTTCAGATACAACATATAAGTGGAATCATATGGTACTGGTTCTTCTATAATTGGCTTCTCTCACTCAGCTTAGAGTCCTCCAGATTCATCCACATTGTTGTCTATAGCAAGATTTCCTTTTTAAAGGCTGCATAATATTCCACTGCACATATATACCACCATTGTTTTGTTCATTCAACTCAGTGGGCGTTTAGGTTGATTCCATACCTTGACTATTGTGATTAATGCTGCAATGATCATGGGAGTGAAAATCTCTCTTTGAGATACTGATTTCAAGTCTTTTGGATATATACCCAGAAGTGGGATTGCTGGATCGTTTTGTGGTTCTAGTTTTAATTTTTTGGAGGAACATCCATACTGTTCTCAGTAGCAGCTGCACCATTTTACATTTCCACCTAAGTATACAAGTTTCAGTTCCTCCATATCCTCCCCAACACTTGTTTTCTTTTGATTTCTGATAGTAGCCATCCTAACAGGTGTGAGGTGTATCTTATTGTGATTTTGATTTGCATTTCCCTGATGATTAGTGATATTGAGCATCTTTTTTATATATTATACTTTATACTATGCTTAATGTTAGTATTTTTCTTCATATTTGTTGGCTATTTTTTATCTTCTTTGGGGAAATACCTATTCAACTCTTTTGGCCCATTCTTAGTCAGTTTATTTACTTTTTTTGCTATTGAGTTATAAGAGTATCTTATATTTGGGGGATTTTAATTCTTTATCAGATGGGTTATTTTCAAGTATTTCCTTCATTCTCTAAGTTGCCTTTTCACCCAGTTGATTGTTTCCTTTGCTGTGTGAAAACTTTTAATTTGATGTAGTTCAATTTGTGTATTTTTGCTTTTGTTGTGTATACTTTTTGTGTCATATCCAAGAAATCATTTCCAAGACTAATGTCATGAAAGTTTTCCCCAGCTTTTTGCTTCTAGGAGTTTTATAGTTTCAGATCTTATGTTGAAGTCTTTAACTAGAGTTGATTTTTGTGGGTAATACAAGGTGAGGGTCCAATTTCATTCTTCCACATGTGTTTTCCCTGAACATGGTCCTCTCCTGATCCTGTATGTCTCCAACATCCTCTTCTTGTAAGGACACTACTCAGATTAGGACCAAATGTAATAACTTCATTTTAACTTAATTACCTTTTTAAAGACCCCGTCTCCCAAAATAGTCACAGTATGACATACTGGGAGGTTAGGACTTCAACATATGAATTTTCAAGTGATACAACTCAACCCACAATGCCTTTTAAATAAAATGTGATTTCAGTTTAAGGATGACTGGCTTCCTTTTGTAGTTTTAATGAACACAAATACTATTACAGTATTCTAGAGAAAACACACAAAGGAAAACAACCTGTTGAATTGAGGTAAGTTACCTCAATTCCCCATGTCCCATTTTTTTTCTGTGTATAAACCAGGGGACAAATGTATTCCCTAATCTCTCCAAACTTTTCCAAAAGACTGCAAAATTTCAGTCTTTCAAAATGACTTGTTGTCTTCAAAAGCTTGTGTTTCTTCTCGTCGCTGTTGTCTTCATTGCAGAGTAGCCATTTCCAAATGGCTGTCCCATGATTCAGTTGTCACGGCAGCCCCAGGCTGTACGTGGCAGACAAGAACTCTGTCTCCATTTTGCTGATGAGGAAATCGGTACACGAGGAGGTTAGGGAAGCATGTAACATTTCCAAAGTCACATGCAATAAACTGTGCCTTTAAAAATGGAATCATTTCTTTTCTGGTCCATTTTCTGGTGACATTTCAGCTGCACCCTTAATGTATCACCACTTTGATCAGCAGTTTTTGATGCAGAATAAGATAAGAGGACATTATTCTGAGACTAAACAGCTGGGAGCACTAAGAATCTTAGTACTTTTCTCTAGAGCTGGTTTCCATTTCCATGGGATTAACTAGAGAGGAACATCTTCACACGGCTTCAGGGAGAGTGGAAATGTTGGCATCCTCAGTGTATACATCTTTAGTACCTTTCCATGGACTGCTTTCAATGCTGAATTTGGTCCAAAGACCAGGCTCATACATCTCTCATCCAGTAACATCCTCTGGCCATTTCATTCCTATTGGGCTGTTGGACTTTCACTTATTAATTTCCCCAGTTGTACTGATAGTTACCCCTTGTCTTACATGGATTGCAAATTTTTAAATTTTTATTTGCCATCTGAAAGTAAGTTTTTGTTTTATTTTACATAATAAAATCAATCAAATTTTACCTTTCTTGTTTCTGTATTCCATGACTTTCATGCCAGGATTATATAATAATTATTTACATTTTGGCCTAGGATTTTAATAGTTTTTAAAAACACATTTCCTTTGCAAATTCACCTGGAATTTTTTGTGTTTGTGATGAAAAGAAGTTGGGATGTTAACTTTATTTTTTTCTCTGACTGTATAATCAATTACCTCAGCAATAATTTTTAGGAAGTTATTTATCTTTTCTGCGCTTTAATCATATATCTAATTCCCATTGTACATGACTATTTTCAGTTTTAAAATGAATTTATCTTTTTTCAGCTTTTATTTTCTTGTTAATTTCTAGTGTTATTAAAATGCAGTCAGAGACTATGATCTTTGTGATTTCTGCTTTGGAGACTATTATGATTTTTCTTTGGTGTTCATACATTGCCAAGTTTTCCATTGTTCCATGGATATTTGAAAATGACGTGAATTTGCTTTTGTTTGAGACACGCATATATATATGTGTGTATATATATAATATTATATCTAAAAGTGAATTGTGCTAAAATGTTAATTATGCTATTCTTACTCATTATACTCTTATAGCTCACCTTCTTTATCTCTCAGATTTTGAAAATGGTAACTTATTTGCCCCCATTGTGCTTGTGGTTTTATTAATTTGTGCCTCAAATTCTACTCTTTTCATTTGATGCACTAGTAGTTTCAAGGTTTGTAACTGATCATTTCTTAATGTATTTACCCCTTTGTCAATATAAAACCCCCTTTTTAATTAATTTTTTTAACTGAAATTCTGCTTAGTCTGCTTTTAATATTGCACACCTAATGTCTTTTGTTAGTATTGGAGAGTATGTCTCTGTTCCCTTTATTTTAAGCCTTTCTGTGTCATTTCATTTCTGGTGTGTCTCTTGTGAGTAACACACAGCTGGTTGCTTTTGTTACCACTCCATAAATGAAGAGGGTGACTGTGCAAAAGTCAGCTGGTCATAGAGGGTTTTAAGCATGGTTGGATCTGCGTATAGAAATGGTAAGAAGGTAGAAAGGGACGCAGTGGAAGGCAGGTAGCCTTTGGACTCAGGTTTGCTGCCTAACATTTCAGTGTGCTAGCCCTCGTATTTTAGTGCTCATCTAAAAATGAAATGACATTATTTAGACACATAAAATTTTGGAAGAAACATGATCAAAGTGTGGTTTTAAACTGTAGTTCAAGAGATTTTGTTCACCAGGTATGACTAAATCGTGCCTGTTTTAAATGCTTCAAAGATTATTTTCAAGAAGTTAGTGGCAGAGATTAGATTACAGACTTTTTAAAGCATCTCTCCTGTTCATCCTTATAACCATATAGAAGATATACAAGTGATATTTGCTGGATATAACTGAATTGAGTTCAGACCAAAATACCTTGTTTTCAGACTTATTTTTATGTCAACCATTCCACATCTCCTAAGACTGCCATGGCAGGTTCTTAAAGCTGAAACAGACACCCATAACTAGTGCATTTTTTTTTTAAATAGAAAGATTTTCTTTATTAATGGCCCCAACCATATTTCTCTAGATACAGGAGTTTTGTTCTGAAATATTTAGGAGAAAACAAATTAAGATTGTATGTTCCTGCAACTCATCACCGGGAGCGTATTGCAGAGCAAACCAACTTGGAAAAGAGGGGAAGGGCAGGGAGGGAAGATAAAGAAAATGAATTATGTTGATCAAGTGGAATATTTTTCCTTTAAAATTTTTTTTCCATTTTTCAGGGGACAATGCGAGATGCATCAATGAACTTGACCTTCTTGAAACAGCTCTGAAGTAAAGCTAGTTGCTCTGAAAGCCTGGCCCAGGTAACTGGGTTCACTGAGAAGCCACATAGTCATGCTTCCAACCCCCCCTTAGCAGCATCTCTGTAGCTGTTAAAGCAACCACCATCACCTCGCCCCACCACTCCCTGCATATACACTAAACTTCCTGGCCACCTTCCCTGTCTCTGCCCTTGAACTTGCTCTCTGCTGCCTCTAGCCCAGCAGCCACTATGTTTCATACATTCCTTGACCAGCTATCCACTCAACGCTTAATATGTTTCAGGCGCTGTTCTTGGTGCTGGAGAGACAGCAATTAACAATGCCTTTCCTCTGCCTGGGTCACTGGTGAGACCTGAGGCTGGGTTGCAAAGGGCTGCAAAGAGTGGACAGTAGATAATTCCTGGTACAACACAGATGACCCTTTAAGACATCATGCTGAGTGGAAAAAAAAAGACATTTGCAAAAGGCCACATATCTTTTGATTCCATTTACATGAAATGTCCAGAATAAGCAAATCCATAGAGGCAGAAAGTAGATTAGTGGTTGCCAAGGGCTGGGGGGGAGCAGGGAATTGGGAGTGAGTGCTAATGGTTACGGGGTTTTGGATTAGCCACAGTTCTCCAAAGAAACAGAACCATTTAGGATATATGTATATGTATACACACATTTTAAATTTCTATTTATTATGAAGAATTGGCTAACATGACTACAGAGGCTGACAAGTCCCAAAATCTGCTGGTGTGAGTTGGCAACTGGGACCTAGGAGACCCGATGGTATAGCTCCAGACACAGGAAGAGCTGGTGTTTCATTCTGTGTCCTTTGTTTGATGGGATGAGAGTCACTCACATTAGAGAGAGCTAGCTGATTTACTCAGTCTGCCAGTTTAAACACCCTCACAGAAATACTCAGAAGAATGTTTGACCAAAGATCTGAGCACCCCATGGCCCAGGCAAGTTGACACATAAATTAACCATGACAAGTTTCTTTTGGGGGTGATGAAAGTGTTCTAAAATTAGATAGTGGTGGTTGTACAACTTTGTGAATATACTAGTAACCCACTGAATTGTATACATTAAAAGGGTGAACTGAATGACATGTAAATTAAATCTCAATAAAGCTGTTTAAAAATAGACAAAGGTAACACATACTCAAAACTCAAAAATAAAGGCACATACAAGAGTGGGAAGGATCCTAAGAATGGTGTGGCTGCCAGATGTTCATCCAGAAATCCCAGGTGTGGTCCACAGACCAGCAGCCTGGGTCTCACCCGGGAGCTTGTTAGAAAGGCAGACTCTCAGGCTCCACCCCGGACCTGCTGACTTAGAATCAGCATTTGAACAAAATCTAACTGGTGAAGTTTGGCTTTCCTGGTCTTATTTTCCCTTATGAGTTTATTTTGAACAGTGGAATAATTTCTTAATCAACATGTCACATTGGAGCTTGATATAAGAACCAGTGAAAATACAGGTAAACAATAAGGTCCTACTGTACAGCACAGGGAACTATATTCAATATCTTGTAATAGCCTATATTACAAAAGAGAATGAGGAGGAATATTATATATGAATAACAGAATCACTATGCTGTACATCAGAAATTGATACAACATTGTAAATCAACTATGCTTCAATTAAAAAATTTAAAAAAAATTTTTTTCATTAAAAACAGTGACAGTGAAAATAGAGCACCTCTGAAGACAGTCAAGGAACCCTGAACCCATCTGCCTGCCCCCGTCAGTCCTCTCTTGGAGAAAAAAAGGAGAAAGAGGAAGGAAAAAGTCCTAATATATACTAAGTCCTCAGCTTCCCAGAGCCCACTGCCTTGCCAGGATTTGCTGTCCTGTCCCATGGTGACCCAGCTGTCCATGCGACACATCACCTGACACTTGGAGCCACCCTGTCCTGGTGCACGCTGCAAGGAATAGACATTTCCCGGCACCTGTGTGTCTGCGGGTCCCTCCAGCCAAGCCCCGCCGCTGAACATTGGAAATGCGGCTGACCTTCCCTTAGGAGCTGACACCCTTCACTCAGAGCACTCCCGGCGCAATCAGATGGCCTCCTCGTGACATTCTTCACAGCTGCTGGCTCCAGCCTTTAATTCCTCTGGTCTGTAACCAGGGTGACACATCCTCTGGCTATAACACGTTTGTTGGTGTGAGCTGAGCCTGGCTTCTCTCCTGCCCCCGCGGTCCAGGGTTTCACACCAACTTGGAGTCTGAGGGCAAGGCAGCTCCGACACGAAATGCTCTCCTCCCATCTCCTGTTTGTGCTTGGCAGTTTTGTACCCCTTTTGAGAGAATCACAGAACAGACCTGGAACTCATCATTTTACAGATCAGTAAGCTAATACCTGGAAGATGAAGCAACCTGGCAACACTGGCGTCAGGATGCTGTCTGTCTGAACTCAGTCTCTCTGATTCCAGACGCGTGTGTCCTGGTCCAGTATGGTCGCAGTATTAGAGTCTTCAGCTCTGAACAGCTCCAAAGCTGGCAGCTAGACCTCCAAATCACAAGAAATCCTCTAGCCTCTTGTTTTTTTCTTCCAGTTTTATTGAGATATAATTGACATACAGCAATTGTATGTAAAATTTTAAGGCAGGCAGCGCAATGATTTGACTTCCATACATCATGAAGGGATGACCACAATCAGTTTAGTGAACATCCTTCATCTCATGTAGACACAAAATAAAAGAAACAAAGAAAAATGTTTTTCTGAGAACTCTTAGGATTTACCCACAACAACTTTAATGTGTAACTTACAGCAATATTAATTGTATTTGTCATGTTGTACATGACTTGCCTAGTACTTACTCATCTTATAACTGGAAGACTGGAAGGTTATATTTTCATCCAATTCCCCCTCTCCCCCCCTACCCCTGGTAACCACAAATCAGTTTGCTTTTTCTGGGAGTTTGTTTTTGAAGTAAAATCAACCTACAACACCATGTTAGTTCCTGGTGCACAACATAGTACTTTGAAATTTCTGTGCCTTCCAAATGATCACCCCCATAAGCCTAGTCACCATCTGTCACCACACAAAGATAGTACATAGTTATTGACCGTGGTCCCCACTCTGTGCTTTTCCTGTCTGTGACTCATTTATTTTGTAAATGGAAGTTTGAACCTCTTAATCTCCCTCATCTATTTTTCTCCCCTCCCCCGGCTCTGGCAACCACTTGTTTGTTCTCTGTATCCAAGACTCTGTTTCTGCTCTGTTCTGTTTGTTTATTTGTTTTGTTTTTTAGATTCCACATATAAGTGATATCATATGATATTTGTCTTTCTCTGTCTGATTTGCCTCACTTAAAATGATAATCTCTAGGTCCATCCATGGCTGCAAATGGCACTTTTCATTCATTTTTTTAAGACTGAGTACTACTGTATTGTGTATATGTACCACATTTTCTTTATCCAGTCATCTGTCATGGACATTTAGGTTGTTTCCATATCTTGGTTATTGCAAATAGTGCTGCTATGAGCATTTGGATGCATGTTTCTTTTTGAATTAGAGTTCCCTCCAGCGACACAGCCAGGGGTGGGGATTGCTGGATCATATGGTAAGTCTATTTTTAGTTTTTTAAGGAATCTCCATACTGCTTTTCACAGTGGCTGCACCAAATTGCATTCCCACCAGCAGTGTAGGAGGGTTCCCTTTTCTCCACAGCCTCCCTAGCATTTATCATTTGTGTACCACATCTTCTTTATCCATTCATCTATTGATGGGCACTTAGACTGCTTCTATATCTTGTTAAAATGACCATACTCCCGAAGACAATCTACAGATTCAATGCAATCCCTATCAAAATACCAATTTTTTTCACAGAACTATAACAAGTAACCCAAAAATTTGTGTAGAAACTCAGAGACCCCTAATAGAGAAAACAACCTTGAGCAAGAACAAAGCTGGAGGTATCACATTCCCTGATGTCATACTATACTACAAAGCTATGGTCATCAAAACAGTGTGGTACTAAACAAACAAACAGTATGATGCTAGCACAAAAATAGTCACATCGAACAATGGAACAGAATAAAAAGCCCAGAAATAAACCCACACACTTATGGTCAATTAATCTACAACCAAGGAGGCAAGATTATACAATGGGGAAATGACAGCCTCTTCAATAAGTGGTGCTGGGAAAACTGCAAAGCTGCATGCTAAAAAATCAAACTAGACTATGTTCCCACACTATTTACAAAAATAAACTCAAAGTGGATTAAAGATTTAAAGGTAAGACCTGAAACCATAAAACTTCTAGAAGAAAACTTAGAAGTACATTCTTTTACATCAGTCTTAGTAATATTATTTTGGATCTGTCTCCACAGGGAAGGGAAACAAAGGCAAAAATAAACAAATGGGGCTACATCAAACTAAAAACTTTTTGCACAGCAAAGGAAAATATCAACATAATGAAAAGGCAACCTACTGAGTGGAAGAAGATACTTGTAAGCAATCTATACGATAAGGAGTTAAAATCCAAAATATACAAAGGACATGTGTATACACTCAAAGTAAAAAAAAAAAAATCCAGTTTAAAAATGGGTTGAGAATCTGAATAGCTATTTTTTTCCAAAGGAGACATGACACACAGATGGCTAACAGACATATGAAGAGATCTCAGCATCACTAATCATCACGGAAATACAAATCAAAACCACAATGATACCACCTTACACCTGTCAGAATGGCTATCATCACAAAGACAGCAAGTCTGGCAAGGATGTGGTGGGAATGTAAACTGGTGCAGCCAGTATGGAAAACAGTATAGAGAGTCCTTAAAAAACGAAAAATAGAACTACCACTGGATCCAGCAATTCCACTCCTGAGTGTTTATCTAAAGAAAAGGAAAACACTGATCTGAAAAGACTGTGTACCCCTATGTTCATTGCAGCATTATTCGAAATCCTCTAGCATCTTTTTTAAAATGATGGATTTAAAAAAAAAATCCGAAAAGATAAAGCCATGCAACCATGTTTGTATCCCTTTCCAACATTCCTTAGTGTGAGGTCTCAGGGAAGAAAATGATGACAAATTTCTCCACATGTAGATTTTGGAATCAAAGCAGGACCATGTCAAGGGCAACACGGGTGTATATGTAAGAACTGTAACAATTTTTCAGGGTCCATGTGCTTCTGGCTTCAGCCTCACAAGTCACTTAATGTTTGTCACTGGGAGGAGAGACATTCATCTACGACCAGGGACAAAAAGCTATTTTTGGTGGAGTAAATAGGAAACCTTCTTTGATGCCCAAAGTCACACTGTGAGTCCCAGATTCTGCTGTTAGGTTCTCCATCCTTCCATCATGAAGTTGTTGGCTTTAGGCATTTCATTTTAGCGGTAAAAGAATGGTCTGCCCAAAGAGAAGACAAAAACATGATAAACGCTTGGAAGAGATTTCCCTAAGTATAAATGGATAAACTATTATTTTGGTAAGTCCTCTATTCTAAATGACACAGCAAGGCTGTATCAGTCCTGACGTACATCTTAAGGAAATCTCTACTTCCTCATGATTGCTTTCCCAGTAGCTCTCCCTTCACTCAGCTGTAAACTCCAGGAAGATGTAGCCTTGGTCTTTTTCAAAGCACTGTTCCTCAACTCCAAGATGCCCAATAAAAATTAGGTGAATGAATGATCTATTTTCTATTACTGTAAAGATATTGGTTAGAATTATTTGTATTGTTATTTGCAAGTAGCCAAAGCACATTAAGCTTAAGCAAGACAGGAAATTTATTCCCAGGACCTCAGAAACAAACTGAAGTCTGTAGGTTGGTCTCTCTCTCTCTCCCCATTTCTTTTCCATCTCTGCTTCTTTCTGTTCCTTTGCTTACATTTCTTTCCCACCACAAACCAGCTTTCTCTGTGTCTCAGTCCACAGGCTAAAGGTTTACATGTCTTCATTCCAGCTACATGGGAAAAATCATAGTGATTTCAATTCCAAAGTCAAGTTTCTGAAGAAAGGACTTATGGGGCATCTAGTGGCCAAGAGAGTGGGGTCACATTGTGTGTGTGGCCATTTTTGCCACAGTCATTTGGGTATGTCTCCTGCAGGGCAATTCCTGAAAAGAGACCCACTTCCACAGCTTTCTACTTATTTTCATGTCCTCCCTTGTGTAATCTGCTTGTTCATATTTTCCCCCCATTTTTTCTATTCTTGGGTCTTCTCTTTCTCCAACCAATATCTCTTATAATAAACAGGTGAATCTATTTCTGAATTTCGTTTTCTGAAAACATTTTTCCAGTTTGTATCAGTCACAAATCAATACAGAACACAGAAACCACTCCAGGTATTTTAAACATCAAGGGATTTAACACAGAGAATTAGATGCTTATTAAATCCTGGGAAGTTCCGTACAGGCAGCCTCTAGGCTGAGCTTCTGTGGATGTCTTCCGCAACGTCGCAGAACTGGTCCTTAAAGGTTTCTGCCACATCTGCCACCAGCAGGAAGAACACGCCACTGCAGCCATGACCCAGGAATCAGGAAGCCACCACTACTGCAACATGAATGTGTCCTGACAACCACAAAGATGGGGGTAGACACGGGCGCTGCTCTGGAGGACCTCATAGCTCCACAGCCACGCCTGAAAAAACACACAGTCAAACACAAGATATCTCACTTCTGCCTCCAGATCCTCACAGAGATGCATTCACCGGTGACTCTGGTTCGCGTCTGCCACCCTGGCCTCAAAGGTGCCTGGGAGGAGTCATGTTCAGCCTTTCAACCTCTGAAGTACAGGGAGGCACGTGACAGGGAGGTGGGGCAAGATTCTAGGTGTCACTGGACGGTGTCTACCACACACACACACACAGGGTACCTTCAGAGAGACTGAAATTTTACCCAGTCAAATTGGTCAGCCATTTTCTTTGTAATTTTTTCTATTCCTTCCAAGCTGACAAAGCCATCCTACTCCAGAGAGGCTTAATAAATATTAAATTCTGGTTTCTTCTTATTTATTTATTTTATTGAAGTACAGTCAATTACAATGTGTCAATTTCTGGTGTACAGCACACTGTCCCAGTCATGCATATAATACATATATTCGGTTTCACATTTTTTATTAAAGGTTATTATAAGATATTGAACATAGTTCCCTGTGCTACACAGAAGAAACTTTTTTAAAAAAATCTATTTTTAGATATAGTGGCTAACATTTGTAAATCTCAAACTCCCAAATTTATCCCTTCCCACCCCCTTTCCCTGGTAACCATAAGATTGTTTACTATGTCTGCGAGTCTGTTTCTGTTTTGTAGATGAGTTCATTAGTGTCCTCTTCTTTCTTTTTTTAAGATTCCACATATGAGTGATATCATATGGTATTTTTCTTTCTTGATTTCTTCTTATTGATACCGTCATTGGAAATTAAGATGTATGAAGAAACGCAAAAGTGAAAATAATCATTGCAGAAGAATAGATTTTTTTTGTTGTTGCTCAAAATTGTATTCAACGCTATGGTTTTTATAATTCAAAAAGTGGTGATCAAAAAGTAACAACACGAACACAGACTGATTCAAATCTACTTTGAGTGGATTTTTGGCCACTGTAACTGGCTGTGGGCATATCATGTCATAGGATAGGCATCGGCTAACTCTGATGTGTGGTTTTAAAATATATAGGTGAGAAGTTATTCTCAGCGTGGGGCTGCTCAGAAAAGTACAACCCTGGTCTGTCCAATGCTGCAGAATGCCACAGGATCAGGAAAAACAAGGCAAATTGAGGAAACTGATCCTGAAGTGATAGTCTCTATTTCATGTGAAACAATTCAGAAATGACTCTTCTTCTTACAAGATTTTAACTTGAGCCTTTCTGATTTTGGCAATCTTTAATTTCCAAATTTTACAACTTTTTATTTCTTAAAAAAAAAAAAGAAGTGAGACGCCATCACACTCTCAGAATGCATTTATTTTGTTCACTAGTTAAAAGAACCTCCCCACCCCACCGAGATTTGTTTCCATCACAACATACTGGCCTCCTCCTTGCGATGAGCTGGAGGGCTGGATGCCAACCTAAGGAAAGGTTTTCCAGAATAGCATCTGTCTCCCCACACAAGTCCTGGGGTGGCAGCTGGCACTGCGGTCCTTGGAGTACCCCCCGCACTACCGTTGGCTAGTTTAGTCAACTGAGGGCTTGCTCCGGGTGTTACATCCTTGAGGACACGGACCTCCTCTGATGTGCCTCCAGTAAGACTTTGCTGAGCCACTTTCTCCGTCTTGACTGTGGACCATTATGTAAGCTCATCCCTTCATCTGGTCTGCTGAGGAAAGAAAGTCATTGATGCTCTGAATCAGGGTTTCTCCATCTTTACTGTACATCAAAATAACCTTCAGAGATTAAAAAAAAATAAAAAAAAATAGATAGGCTCAGAGATTCAGATTCAGGGGTCTGGGATAACCCCTAGGCATCAGCATTTTGAAGCTCTCCCAGTAGTTCTATTCTGCAGCCGGGGCTGGGAACCACTGGGGGGAAGAAAACAATGATGGCCAGCTCTGTCGATCACTTTGTCCTTGTTTGCCTGAGATTTTCCTGGTTTGAATACTGTCTCGTGTCCCAGGAATCCCTCAGTCACAGGTAAACTAAGACAGATGGTCGCCCTTGCCTCGACATCTCTCCTCTCAGCCTTCCAGGAAGGCTTGAGTCCTGCGAGCGCACAGACTCTGACTGCGCGGGGGACTCGCCCTGGGCTTACAGACCTGAAGCCCGGGTTGCGGCCCTTCCTCCTGCCCCTCTCTGCAGCCCAGGGGACCCTTTGAGGAGAAAGCTCCCTCAGTTTCTTGCTCCCTCACTTCCAGGTCATGGGGATTAAACAACCACACGTAGAAAGAAGAGACTGAGGATGGAGGAGGATGCCGGAGGACGATGCTGGGCTCGCGGATTTGGTTTAAGGGGTGTGCCTCCCGGGGGGACTTCAGGAGATGCCCCACCGCACGACTTACGACTCCTCGCTGCTGGCTAAGAGCAAAGCAGAGAGCCGCCCCCTCCCACACACTCCCTTCGGGGTAGACATTTCGTGGCTGCTTTTTCCACCGCTCATTTGGAACTCAGGTCATCTTTATAAATGTGTTTGGAGGAGACAGCTTAATTTGTCCCGAGTTCTAGGTCCTAAGGGTTGGTTTGATTGTACCTGAGCCTCTCTTGAAGAGAAGGTTCCAGATTCCCCACACCTCCCTCCCCTCCCCAACCCAACCCTTCCCCCTCCACTCCCCCCGCCCCCGCCTTCCCCCAGCTCCTCCCCTCCTCCCCATCCCTCCCACTCCAATCCCCCCACCCTCCCCCTCCACTCTCCCAGCCCCTCCCACTCCACTTCCCCCAGCCCCCCTGCTCCGCCCACTGCCCTCTACAGCCCTTCACACCCCCCTAGTTCTGGGTGTGGCCCCAGGACAACACATCTCACGAAGAATTACTATCTTAGAGCTTTATGGTTGACTTTTTTCATGTGTTCTGTTTCTGAAATAAAGACGAGTATTACATGGGATGAATATATTTTATGTCACGCGGTTTTCATCTTAATCCCCAAACTGCCCCTAAATTAATGGTGGATCATACCCCGAATGGAGCTGTTAGCGGCCAGTGAGTCAAAGTGTCCCATTTAACTCAAGTAGCCCCCGCACAGAGGGCAGAGGGCCCGCCTGACCCCGCGGTGCACGTGGCATTCAGAGGGCTGGAGCCCCGCGCCAGCAGCAGATGCCCCTTGTCCACTGCGGCCACAGGACGCACGGACCCACCATCTCGGGGAATACAGATCACAGCTCACACATATTTTTGGAAGTTGACACCCCAGCAGTTAGCCACACACTCTCACAATATAACCTTCGGAGGAACTTCCTTTAAAAAAAATAATAACTAAGGGCAACCAGCACCTTGTTTACACGATGTCCTCATCACAGTTAGACCAGGCGACTTGGTAGGACCGACTGGCCCAGCTGGAGCTGAAGGGACAGAAATAAACAGATTTTTAAAATAATTATTCATAAGATGTCAACTCTCATAACGCTGTTTCCTGATTATCTGCCGACCTGAGGGGCTCTTGCTCTGCCCTCAGAATAACGTGTGACACGCTGACATCCGGCTGGTCCCTGGTAATGAGATATTTAGTGGGTGAGAGAGAAGGCCTGGTAAGTCCAGCCTTACCTCCCGTTTGTCTGCCCTCCGCCGGGACAATTCGTGCAGCATTTCAAGGGTGCGTGGTGAATCTAGGATCCTGAACATTTACGGCCTGGGTGATCAGAGGCAAAGGATAAATAATGATCCAAGAAAAATGTAGACGCTCGGGAGGAGAATCTTCAAGCATCGGGGGGGAAGTGCGCAATGAGAGAAAATGGCTACCAGGTAAATTTCAAATGTTCCTTGTCAGTGTTCTAGCTGTGTGACCCTGGGCAAGTCGCTTACACTCTCTGAGCCCACTTTCCCACCTTAGAAAATGAGATAAAACGCCTCCGAGGACAGGGGCGATGATGAAATGGAATAAGCCACAGAAAGTATCCTGTGCCTAAAACATCATCGAAGTGATGTTAATAGTGGGAGTTAAATATTAAATCAGTAACTTATTTATGTTAAATAGTGTTTTTCCGTTTTGGACTCCTGGACTTCCAGACATATTTTGTTGAATATCACATTTTATGTGGCCCGTGTGCTGCTTTCCAGGCACATAAGAACGTAATGGGAGTAGACATCCTGATTCAGAGAAAGGTTCCGTGATTCTCAGAAGGCCAGCACTTTATCTTCTGTTTGTTTTGAAGCCGTATTCTAGGTGGATTTCAGGGGGCTCAGGTCTCACTCATGCTTCTGCCAGATGTTGGCTGAGAAAGTCAACCCCCAGGAGACGGACTGCTCATCTCATCTGAAAATTAGGATAACCTGGCCCTTCCCACCTCAAGGGGTTGCGGAAAGGATTGAAAGGAAATATATATGAAAGGGTGAAGCACTACAGAAATGAGAGCGAACGTTATTTGGAAGAGTCCAGTGAAGTCCTGACGTGTTTATACCTGTGGGCTTAGAGACCAGGTTTCTTTTGAAGACACGTGTTCTAGAATCCCAGAGAGATTTCCTGGAGACAGCAGCGTGGAAGCAAGATTGTCTTCTTCGGAGAGATATTCCAAGGGCCATGCTGCCCATTTGGCTGCCTAAATCATGGCTCTTAATCTCCTAATATATGAGTGTTCTTTATTACCCCCAAACTGTCAGCATGACCACAGTTTTATTGAGTGCCCATTGATTAAGAAAACAGTGAAAAAATAAATAACAAGGGCCTACTGTTTAGCACAGGGAACCATATTCTATCTCTTGTAATAAGCTATCATGGAAAATAATCTGAAAATATATTTATATATATAGTATGAAAAAAATATATAGTGATCATCAAAAAATGCTAACCACTACCAAGAATTCAAAAGTATTATAATCAAAAACACACCTGCATCTGCAAAAACAGCCAGGCATATTTGTGTGAGATCTTTTTAGTCAGTCTGCGGATGACGTGTGGGGAGAACTCTTATGAAAGGCCCTGTGGTCTCCATGGGGACTTTGGACCCTGGGTGAGACTCACTGCTCCCAGTTGAAGAATGTCAAGGTTCCGTGTCCTCCTTAGCTTGTGCAATCCTCAGATTTTGTGGAAGTTTGGAGATCCACCATTATGTTATCTAGTGCAATGAATCTCTTTCAGAATTTAATGCCAGGGAGTACGTATATTTCCTAAAAAAACAGTATTCCATTTTTATTTTGTCAGTGTTGCTCTGATTGCTCTGTCAGTGTAGTTAGGAACATTATTTTGAAATTAAAAAAAAAAAAGAAAAAAAGGACTGGGTGTTGAGGTTAACGAGAACTCAAAGCTGCCATGAAGGAGGGGCTCCTATACTAAGTTGCACATGTAGAAAGGAGACAAGAACACAAGCATTTTCTCCTCCTTGTTTGCCCATGTTGGACACACCTTTTATTGATTTAGTGATACTCTTTCTGGTATCCCTTTATACCGAAACATAATTAAATGACACTATTTCTCAAGCTATAACTGTCTGGGATTAGTGTATGCTTTTGATTGCATACTGAGAATTGTTGAGGAAAGTGATAAATACATAAAAAGATTCTACCCGCCTGCCCAGACAAAGACTTCTGGGGTGGCAGTTCCAGTGTCTAATTCTTTCCTTTTTAAATTGAAGTATAACTGACATACCATATCATTTTCATTTCAAGTGTATAGCACAGTGATTTGATATTTGTATACATTGTGAAATGATCACCCCAATAAGTTTAGTAATCAGTGGTTGCTGTCAGAGCTGACAGGCCTTTTGAAACTGACTCACACTAACCAAACTCAAGAGATTCTGATGTATAATCAGAATGCAAGCATGTGATTTCACAACAGGGGAGATGTTTCTCCAGTGAAGTACACCAGTGTCCACCATCCAGCACACTTCCTTCCCAGTATTAAAGTATCTGGGGGTCAAGTTACTCATCAGAGCTTGGCTAGTAAATATTGAGTTTGACAAATACAATCAGTAGTTTCTGGTCAGTTTATTTCTCCTTTTCATGCAGTTTTCCTAGAAAATTCTTAAGGGTACTCTTCAAGACAATCTGTGTACTTGCTTTTGTCCTTTTAAAAAATTATTTTTATTTATTTTTTTCATTCTTTAATATATTTTTACTGAAGTATATTCAGTTTACAATGTTGTGTCAATTCCTGGTGTACAGCACAATGCTTCAGTCATATAGGAAGATACATGTATTTGTTTTCATATTCTTTTTCACCATAAGTTACTACAAGATATTGAATATAGTTCCCTGTGCTAAACAGTATAAACCTATTGCTTGTTTTTGTCCTTCCTGATTGGGTTTCTACCAAATTTCCATCCAACGTGAAGTGCCCCTACCTCTTTGACTTCACATGGAAGCAGACACCAAGGAAAGGAATTAGTTCAAACCATTCCCTTGGAGAGGAGATTCCAGGAACCACTGTTAAGAATTGGGAAGTGAGATAAGGAGGGGAAAGAAACTATCACAGGGTGGGTTAAAGGTTAGGTTATCACTGCAGGTACCTGGGTCTCAATCCCACTGGGGGCTTGTGGGAAATGATGTGGAGCACTCCTTAGCATAGCTGTACCTGAGGACCAAGGAAGCAGAGGGCTTCTCTTCTAACTCCATCTCCCACTGGCTGAGGGATGCTCCCAGAGACATCAGTCTCCCAGAACTTTCAGCCTGTGCCACCCATAAGCTGAATGCCAAAGAGCATTCGCCGGTAGGGTCACGGGTACTCACAGCAGGAAGTTGTCAACCAAATAGTCATGGTGGGCGGGGCAGGTGCAAGACACTGGCAACATCTGCTAACATCCTATTGGGCATGATTTGTATCATGTCATTTTAAAGACAATTGGTTCTCATAATTTACATATGACTATTCAGATATCAGATGCAAGATATCAAAGCAGGTTCTCCTCAATTCATGGACAAGAACCCTGAAAACTCGTGTGGCTATTTTCTTAAGACAAGGGCAAAAACTTTTTTTTTAATTTTTATTTATTTATTTATTTATTTATTTTTTTAGTGGAGGTACTGGGGATTGAACCCAGGACCTTGTGCATGCTAAGCATGTATTCACTGAGCTATACCCTTTCCCCACTTTTGGTGGAGGGAGAATAAGCTTTTAAACTTTATGTCCTGCTTAAGTTATCACAATTCCTAGGTTATTAAGGCGATGTAACAAAATAGATTATGTAAAACACAAGCAATGTATTAGTTTCCCATTGCTGCTATAACAAATCACCACAAATGTGGCAGCCAAAACAACACCCCACATTTGCTATCTCACAGTTTCCATGGGTCAGAAGTCCAGGGACAGCTTACAATGGTAACTTTGCTCAGGATTACACGTGACTGTGATCCAGGTATCAGCCAGGCTGCAGTTTTATCTGGGGGAAAAGCTTGCTTCCAAGCTTATTCAGATTATCAGCAGAATTCATTTCCTTGTGGCTACGTGATGAAGGAGAGCCCTGGCTTTTTGCGGGCTGTTGGCTAGAGATCATACCCAGGTTCTAGAGGTCAACCCCATTTTCTTGCCTCGTGGGCTTCCTCAATATGGCAGAGCATCCCTGCCAAGAAGGAATTTCATGTAACGTAATATAATCACAGGAATGATGGTCTACCACCTTTGCCATGTAAGGTAACCCAATCAAGGAAGTGACATCCTATTGCTTTTGACTGTATTGGTAGGAAGCAAGTCTCAAGTCCTGCACACACTCAAGGGAAGGAGACTGCACAAAGGCATGGCCTCAGGAGGTGTGAAATCATTGGGGGGTCATCTTAGATCTGTCTGCCACAGATACATAGTGAGCAGTCAATAAATATTAATTTGCTTTTCTGATTTGGATTCTTCCAGCACTGCATACATTATTACTGTCACAGTCAGTTTAGGCTAGAATAAATACTCGTGATGGACATGGGCTCTCTGGGACTGAGGAAACAGTTCAGACATGACAGTTCCATGGTGACAACGACCACTGTCAGATCACATTACCTGCCCAGGCACAGTTATCGCACATTTAATGTGGTGAAATGTTACGGCCACATCACAGTCAGGCTGAGCTGATGGTTTTAATTTGGGTCTAAGGTTGGAGCTATGCTGATGTTTTTTACCACTGGCTACACCGGGGGAGTCACATTTCCACGAGTTTCTGCTATCAAGAGGAAGTCTTTGTTCCCTCTTCATCTTGAAATTTTCAAGCAAGTGAAAGCTAGTATTTACCAGGTGGAGAAACCTGTCATTAGACATGAGTCCCTTGCATTTTATATTAGATGAGATTCTGAGTGAGTTATGAAAATATAGGGGCTGGCACATTGAAGCCCTAGGAAGTGGCAACTGAAATTTGGTTTTCCTAAGGACTTGATGGGGAAAAAAAGCACTCATACAAGCCCACAGGCAGCAGCTTCCAAGAGGTCTCTTGAGCAGAACCTGCAGAAATGCTTCCTGTGCATAAAACACACGTGTTGACCCTTGAACAACGTGGATTTGAACTGCACTTACACGTGGGTTTTTTTCCAATGGTAAGTACGACGGTGCTACATGGTCCAAGGTTTGTTGAATGTGCAAAGATGAGGGACCATAGATTCAGAGGGCCAATGTTAGGTTGTCTGCAGACTTTCAACTGCATGGAAGGTAGGCGCCCTTACCCACTCCCTGCTCTTACCCCGCAGAATGTGCTAGGGTCAGCTGTACCACTGATTCCCACCACAACCCCAACCCTGCTGCTTGGGTGTCCAAAAAATAACTTGGCAGACAGCCTTTACTGCATCAAGAAATGTCCATGACTTAACCTTGAGGATTATATTCTGAGAGTTGACCTCTGTTGGTTTTGCAAAGATTGGGCCTGCTTTATTGAACGGTGATGGTATTGCAAATGTGTGTGGATTGAAACTAAGTATTGGGAATTTTAAAATATCTTTGTCTATGAACTCGGAATCTGAGACGTCTGATGCTGTAATGCTGGAAAGAACAATCATTGTGGAGAAGACAGACACTAACCTTGAAGTTCTAATTGCAGACAGTCTGTTGTCCATGTGTAGATATCCTTGATGGTACCATTGGTGGAAAGTATCCAGTTGGATCTAAAACCCTCAGGAAACTTGATCCAAAAGCCCCCGGAAACTTTCCCCAATGTCTATGCAGACGACCATAGAGGTTGTAAATAGCTTGGAACTGACTGATTGTGATCAGCTCAAGTTGGCTATTTGGTGACAAACTCTCAGAACATCCATTTTTGTTGACATTATTGTTAACCAGTCATGGAATTGATGAAGAGAAATGTCGCTACTGATTATGAGAAATCAAGACTATCTCAGCTGATGAAGAAGCTTGCAGACTTCGGTGTCATGAGGTACACCACTGTGATTTCAGGCTATTGTTAGATCTCTCTGGTTTTGAGGTTCGCGTGTTCTATTGACAATAGCAAACACTGACTCAACAGTTAGAATGAGTGAGGTATTGGTGGCAATCTTCTGGGCTTCTGTGCCAGGCATTGAAAACGAGACTGATCCTATATCTGCCTTCATTTTTTTTTAATGTCATTTTCACCATGGATTAACAGATCGTCTGGTGAATACAGTTGTCTTCTAAAAGAATCCACCCAACTTTTAATATCCTGTCTGTGACCTATGCTGGTTCAGAGCCTCGAAGCTGATAGGACATAACATGGAGTGATTTCACAAAATTTTGAAGATGCTTCTTTTTCTTGGTTTGTTTTTGATGCAGACAATGCCAAGTTAGGAGAGTTTTTGTAGCCCCGTGACCAGGTTAAAGAGTTATTATAAAGAATTACTGAAAAGGTCACCCATTGATCAGATGCAAAGCTGAGGAAGATTTTGTCAAGTTTCCTGAATATTGAACACCTAAGGAGTCACCATCACACATGGAAAAGGTTCTGTCACTGTTTTTAGTTTTTGTCTACAACAGAGAGGTTCATATCTATGTCAACAGGTCATATTTCAACAGCAGTTCCTTGAGCAACAATAATATATTTTTCATCAAACTTACAACTTCTTTTTTAAAGAAATTTCTTTGTGTGTGTGTGTGTGTGTGACAGAGTTTTTTTTTTTTTAAAGGAATTTCTCAATCTCTTTGAAGTTCCAAGAGTATTACATCTTTTGAATCTTGGTTTCTGCAACATTTTGTTTGTAACATTCACAGGTTTTCATATCGGATAAATTAGTACTAAACAAATACATAGAAATGTTGATTTTTTTTCAAGTGTACTTTGGTTTATATTTTATAATCCAGAATTTTTATATTAATACCTTTATTAGTACCATCAAAAAATCCTAAGAGAGGTTTTAACCTGCTGCTACTTTGTGTTTTTACTAATATGACATTACCAATCATATTTTCTATTAAAAATAAATGGTGGCTAAATATGTTAAGTATTTAGTGTAAATTTGGCCAATGTGTTTTGACTAGTCTTCAACTTTCATGGAGACTACAGAGCAGTTGTGTAGTTTGTGCAGTATAAAAATCTACTAAGGGTTGTTAAAGAGGTTTTTGCTGTCTCATTTCCTCCTGGCTTCAAAATACTCAGAAAGTGGAATACAGGGTATTTTCTCATTTTCAAACATCATCTTTTGCAGTTATGTTTTCCATGAACATCTATGCTCTTATTGTAACCTGATTTTAGATTTCCAGATTTTATCTTTGTAAGTAGTCTACTAAATATATAAAAAATCATTCTTGCCTTGATGTCACCTACAGGACCAAACTGCCCATCATAGTTGCATGTAGAAATAGAAGACTTGCTTTTTGACATTCACAAATCTAGCCTCTACTGTTGTCTGTTGTCCATAACTTAGATTGTGTGTGTTTGTGGTGTGTAGGGGCCAGCTTGCACTGGCTGGGCAAAGTCTACCGTTTTACAAGCAGGAATTTTGTGAGCCAGCTAATAAATCAGTAGAAATATTTAATGTACCACTTTCTTAAGAGTATTTTAAGGTACCACTCAGTGTTACCACTGAAATTGGCAGATGCTGCAAACCAGCGTTTTTTTAAATTTCTTTTTTTAAGAGAGTCACAGTTTATCAGCACACCAGTTGTTGTATCTAAAGTAACTGAAATAATCATTAACATTGCTCACCTTATTGAATAATTTTATCCATGTCATCCACTATAACCTTAATTTTTGGTTTTGTATTTCATCCCCTGCCTCATGTACAATATTGCTATTTATTGTTGATGTTTGTATTATGTGTAAGCGTCAGTCACAATGTCGTCAAATTCTGCTATGGTTTCTCCCAAATGAAGAAAACTCTCATCGTCATTAAATTTTGCAGGTTTTTCCCTGAATGCTAAATTGTTTTGCTAAACACATAATTATTTATAATCTACATTTACTAGTAACATGTTAATATTTTCTCATCTTCAAATAGTTAATTTTCTGGTGCATCAATAATTATGGATTTTTTCAAGGCCTTTAAATTTTAAACATTTAATAAAATGTTTGCAGTGCGTTTCATTCTATTCCTGTTTTACAACAATTGAGTGATAACATTTGCCAATCTGTGTCCTCATTTCCTTTACTCGGTTGTTTTTCTCGCCATCTTTAAAGAGTTTATGTCGGTCCATGAAGTGTCTTTGCTACATTCCCCTGAGACTAACCATTGCTTTCCCTTTCCCCTGGGCATTCGACGATCCAAAACTTTTTCTTTCGTTTCATTACTTGGTAGAGTCTTCTTCTCTGTTTTTTTCTGATCATGTTATATTGTTTTGTTAGCTGTGGAATCCTGGGCAGCAATAATGTGATCATTTAATAACTTTACCTTATGAGAAGGTGTAATATTTTAAAATTGCATTTATCTAATGAGCCAATACACTTTAACAGCAATGAAAATTTTATGATAAAATTTTCACAACAATCAATAAATAAATGCTAGGCTAAAATTAGATCATAGGTGGTAGTGGTAAATACACACTAGGTATTTACTGTGCAGTCCCCCATGTCAGATGAAAGCATCGTTAGACCTAAATTGAAAATGCTGCAATATCATTTTGGGGAAATAAACAAATTACGATACTGTTTGCTGCGAAAATGACACACAAAATTTAGCTAAGTTTTACCACCACGGAATTTTTCTTTTTCATTCTAAGATATTTTCTGATGCACATGAAAGTAAAAACTGCCTTCCAGGGTTGGAAACACCATTATGTCGACATAGTCTTTTGTTTGTTGAACTCGTTCCTTCTTCGTGAGTCAAAGCAAAATGGTACCCATCTCCTCTGTTGTGAGAAGACATTTTGCTCGACTGGGCAGGGCGCCGACGTGATAAATATACAAAGAGCCTATCTTCGAAGCCTAAAAAAATTATTATAAAAATATACAAACATTTCCTCAATGGGAATGGCATCTCTTAGTGGTCACATCTGTGAAGAGCAATTGTTCCTCCCTGAAGATACACATTCAGAAGTTCTCAAGACCGTTTCATGAGCGCTAGCAAAGACAAGCATTGCTGTTACTATCAACAAAAACAAACCTTAAAGTAGTTAATTTGGTCAATCTATTCCTTTGGGATTTTCTCCATTGGTTTTGTATTCCATTTTTGTTTATAGTTATTTCCCTTTCTGAAATCATGGCACTACTTATCTATATTTTCTTTTATAAAAATATATACTTCTATATTTTATATTCAAATTTTTAAATTCTGTTAAATTTATTTTAATGCACAATATATAGTAAGAATCTAACTTTCTCTCCCAGTTTTATCAACTGTGTACTCACCCTTTACTTGATACTCTTTCTTCGCTCATTTCTGAGATAATTTGTATCACAATAATTTTTCATAAACTAGACTCTGCTTCTGTTCTTTTATTTGTACCTATTTCTGCACCATTAGCATGCGATTTTACTCAGCATAATTTTCAAACACACTTTCTTATTTAGCAAGATGACTTCACACATTTTGGTTCCTTTCTGTCCTGAGACGTTTTTGCCCATTTTTTTTTCTTTCCGAGAGAGAATGCACAACTTGAAAGAGTGGAGATCAAGAGAGAGAAGATATTTCAAAGACAGAAACAGAGAAAAAGCAAAAGAACTTCCACTGAATAGATGCCCCCAGGGCCCAGAGCGACTGGCTTTTTAAAAAGGGACGTCATCTTTTTTGTTTCCTCTCCTCTCAGCTATCTTGAAGCTCAATGTGTCCTCTGATATCAGACCGTGTAGGTAAGAGAATTAGAGGAGGAAAAAGAACACATAAATTCTCTAACAATGAATGCAGCAGTCTTGTCACAGCTCTCATTGCTTATTTAATTTTCTCTTTACAACGTGTCATGAAAACAGAAAGTTTCTGCAAATGTTCTGAGAAAGTAAAATTTTATTTTTATCATGGTTTCTCCTAAACCTGACATTTGTTTCACACTGCCCTCCACGGAAACCTTACCTCCTACCAACTTTTGTGAAGTGTCATCTATTCTTTTAGTAAACCTGAGTCAAGATTCAAGGAAGTTCTGCTTTTAAAATTTAGAGGTTTTAGCTTGGTTTCATTTTGAGGTTTTTTGGGGTTATAGAAACTCAAAGCAAAATGAAGCCTCTATAAATCCTCAAACCTCCATTTTATATAAATATTTTGTAGTGCCCTCTGTAAAACCCCAGATGGAATTTCTAATAAATTAACCTACCCATGCCTAGAATTTTAAAAGTCAATTATGTCTACTTTTACTATGAAAGGTAAATAGAAAAAGGTATAATTTCAATATGTAAATGATTTACACACTAAAAGGTGTAAATAAGTTGTGAAATACTTGTAACTCCATGTAGCAATCACCGTGAATAAGCTCCAAAAACAGAGAGATGGAGTCCAAGGGATTGGCAACTCAAAAGCTTATGCATAGAGACGATCTGTAATGTGATTTTCCGAAATGGTAAACCACCTTTGATGAAATTCGGTCTAAAGCCAAATCCAATCTTTTCGTGATTTTCCTGTGGCTGCCTACTTGAAAAAGTCAGTGTACGCCTAAAATAAGTTGGAGGGTGGACTCATTTCATTACACACATCTGCTTTCTGAATGTATCACAGAAGTGCGGTAAACTCTTGACGCTCCTAAGAAATAGCCCTTCATGGACCACCAGATGTGCCATTCCCAGTATCGTACTGAGATGGAAGACGACCCACTAGCATAACCTCAGCTACGTTTGTCTGATAGGAATGAAGACAGAAAAGAGGAAGAGGTGTGGGTGGAGGACCATCCAAGATGAGCTCTCAAACCAAAACTCCAAAAAAAAAAAAAAAGAACAAAAAAATTAAAAAAACAAAACAAACAAAAAAACACAAAACTCCAAACACTGTACGGAAAACTAACGCCTAGAGATTCAGTCAACAGAACCAACAACCAGGAGATACAATCACCCTCGCCCCTGAAAAAAAATTTTTTTAAAATTATAGAAGAATCTGAAAATAATTTCATAGTCATCCTCAATTAGCTCTGTAGCTACATAAATAACATATTTGCACTTAAAATGTCTGCTATTTTTCAGATGGATACTTATGATTATGAATATGTATATAGAATGAGCTCTATGTAACCTGAGCTAGATTTTTATGGTAGTTTTTTCTAGAGCAAGTCTCACAGACCACACAAGAAAGAAAATACCTGTTTCAAACCAACTTTTCAGCAATTTTCACCCCGAAATGAAATGTCAAGAGAATGATGAGCTCCTAGGAGTTCAGAATCAGAGACCTCAGTGGTGCTCCGTCCAGTGCCCGTCTCCACCAGGATCTGGGGTCTCTCAGTGCAACCCTGGACACCTGCAGAACCCACTGTCTGTAGAATCACTGTTGCCAAGACCAGTGTTCCTTTCTAACTGTAAAGGTCTTTGTTACCATCCCAACTCAGAACATGCCAGGGAGCAACGTGAGGCCACGAACCTTGGAGCAAACCTGAATTTGCAGCTGCCATTCACTGGCTGTCTGAACTTGGGCGAATGATATTACCTCTCTGCCTCTGTTTTTCACCTGATAAGTGCAGGTGCTAATACTAGTACCTATTGCTCTGGGGGTTGTAAGAATCAAGAGTTAACTCAAGTGAAGTGCTTGAGACCACACCTGGAAGGCAGGAAGAGCTGCACAATGCTTAGCAGAAATTCCACCTTGGTTGGCATTCAACTCTTGGGCCACTAGAAGTCTGCTCAGTCCCAGCTAAGACGCCCAGATCCCCTGTGCTTTCTCACTTTGCATGGTGGTTACTCTCTTTCCATCCTTATCGGGCTCCAATGGGGCAATATTCTTTGGAAAACGGGGTTCCGAGATGGAATCATTTCAGTGTGTTCTGACCTGTGCAGCACAAAATGAGTCATTAAAATCATGCCTACTCCACTTCTAGTAAGATGGCCCCAAATCGTATTTGTGGAGGGAGCTTGAATCTCAGTTGAGGTGGTCAAGAACTTTTTTCTGTCTTTCTGCAACTGAATCCATTTTGTATCATGAGTCTCCAGGCTGCTGGGTGGCAGAGATTTAATCTGAGTTAGTGCAAATTCAGCCTCCTTGACTTCCCCCCAGGGCTGCATCGGAATTCTGGGGGCTGTCGGTTCACGGAACTCACAGTGTCAAGGAATCCGGATGGACTGGGAGAGAGTGCCTGGTCATCAGTGATATCTACAATCTCGTCCACTCCGATATCCTGCTTCCCTTCTAGACTTGGTCTTTGGTCGTTGGAGGCCAGCACTGCACCCTCCTGCCCTGCTCTACCCTGCTGTTCCTGACACTAAAGCCTCATGGAGACCCCGATTTTTCTCTGAGTCACACCTATGTGTAGGAAAGATTCTTCTCTAGGGCACAGACTGATCTGTGGAAAACTCTGTGTGTCCAGGTCCTAGATTCATCTGCTGTCACAGTGCCAGGCTCTGACACGAGGAATTCTGTAAGGCCATGCCAGACAAGACAGCCGGTTGGTGTCCTCATCAGGGGGCAGTGGGCAGTGAGCTTGCTCCACCCCCACCACCATGCACCACCAGGGACGGAAGCTCATGCCTTCTCTGCCCTCCTGCCTCCAAACTTGCCCCATTCCCTTGACCTTCAATCCAAACCGGTTGCCCCAAGAAGACACAACTTTCATCACATCCACTCGGAATATCTCCAACATTCAAGATGAGCCATCTTTGTTCATCACTGTGAAGGAGACACTCACTCTGATTCACCATGAATTCTTCTTCCAAATGGAATGAGGCTCTTTGGGAAAAAAATCACACCTTATGAACTTAACCACACTTTGAAAGTCTACTCTGTCCTCTGGCACCCGTTTCCTGGGGAAAAGGCCAGTGCCTCACTCCCCAAATTGGAGGTAGATAAAAGATCAGATGCATTAGTGTCATAGGAAACATGAGAAAAACATATTAATTAGAACTATAACAATACACACTTGATTAGCTTTTTTGATGCCATTCAATCAAAGTGGGTCAATTCTATGATCAAGTTAGGACTATTTCTTTAGCACCTACCAGCCAGGCCAGGCATTGTGTTAGTGCCAAGGACTCGAACCAGATCAAATCACATCATTCTCTTACTTCAAAATTGGCAGAGGTTCCCATCAGCTTCAGGACAAAATGCCAGGCAGAGTCTTGATGCTTAAAAATGCTATCTGCTTTAGTTCTGAAAACACTTGTACAGTGTGTACAAGTAGCTGTTCCTAATCTCAGTTTTTTTGATTATGAGATGATGAATAATTCAAAAAATCTCAATTTTACCAAGGAAATTGAAGCTTGAAAAGCTGAAACCGTCCTGACCAAGTTCACAGAGCTGGGAGAACCAGGACCCTAATCAGCTGCCTTGTCTCGAGACCGACTGCTGTTAATAATAGACTTAATGTCCTGGTCTCCTTAGTTAGTCCCCCTCTTATATTGAGGAGTGATTTATGGTAGACTATAGAAGACCACTGCCACCATCACTGCGTGACTTTATCACTGTGATAAGTAACTATCGCTTCGGGTTACACGCCATTATTATCTTCAATATAAGGAAGGAAGGAGGAGGAGACACTTACCTCGGTGGCCAAGCCAGTCAATCAGCCAATGAACCTTGGCAGTCCACGGGAGACAAAGCTGAGCCAATCACCCTCGCATGCAACATACAATACACAAAGACTTAAAAGCACTCAGCAACCTGATCCAGGTCCTCCACCACGGCATGGTGGAAGTAGAGTGACATCCCAGGCTCCTGAATTCTCTACCCCCTAAGCCATAATGCAACACACAAATCCACTAATCCAAATGAACACAGGGCCCTTTAATGAGTTACCCTGGTGTAACGAGCAACTTAACGCTTTTGAAAGTTTCAAAATATGGCAATTAATCACATCGCTAGGAAGCGTGTGGTACAGCTAGATGGCAATTCACAAGCAAACCTCAAAAACATCAATGCCGCTTATGACTGTAAACCTCACTAAAAACTTTTTCCCAAGTGGTTTCAGTATTCGGTTGGAAGAGTGGCAGTTGAACTTCATGGTTTTCTTTTCTCACTTGTCTTCAGAAACCAATCCATCTCACTACTGCAGTGCTTTGCAACCTTTTTAAACCCTTTGGATAAACTTGAAAAAAATCTCATGACATCTTTCCCCTCACTCCTGACTGCCCCTTCCCCCCGGCCAGTGAGCTTTGCGTGTGCAGAAAATAAATTCTATTTCCCGCATATCATGTCAGACGAGAAAAAAATTATGGCATTTAATTCTTCAGTTATTATATGAAAAAAGGTATTTTACTTTATAAATAAAAATGTATTTTCATTTTTTTTTCAAATCACATATCATTCTCTCCTCACACCCTGCCTTGTTCCTCCCAGCTAATACATCAACTGTATGCTTCCTCTAGTTAATAATTCGTGGCCTGTTCTTGTGCAATATTGAGGCTCAGTTGAAGGCTCTAAATGGGTCTACAATTATCAAAATATTTAGTGTATTTGTCATTCATAAAAGAGTTTGCAGTTGAAAAGGAAATCAAGCAATAGAAATGAAATTCACAGACTCACTAGGATGCTGAAGTGTCAGGAGCGAAAAGAGATTATTTATTTAGCCTCATGATTTCCTCATCAGACTTACGGAGTCCTTATCTTTGACCCTGTGGCCTGGGGATCTGGGTGATAAGCCCAGAATTATCCAAGGCAATTCTAATAATTACTTGGATCAGTTCCTCAGTCTTATTCCATTATCTGATGGGTGAGGAAACTGAAAATGCAAAGAGATAATATGCAGCTCACCCAGTTCGCAGACCTCATTTTACTTTCTCCTGGTTATAAAAACAATTTTTAAAAATAGTCTTTAGAAATGTATTTTGCTTTTCAACTCTCAATTCTAATAAGACAAAAAAATGTGTTTTGATAATCTTACCTTTCTTCTTTTCCAAAACTTGGCTAGACAGCTCAAAATGGCAGATTGAACACAGTCTTTTATCTCCTTCAATAAAATAGCAGCAGAGGAGTGGAAAAGATATAATATGGCAAGGATGGTAGCCTCTCCTTGAGATGCAGCTTCACATTTTTGGAAAACGTAAAGCAGAGGGTGGAATGATAATGCTTCCACTCCCCACAACTCGCAGACAGAATTTTGTTCTCCAGCGAAATTGAAAGGGCAAGACCTGTATTCAGAAGAAGCAAACACAGCAGAAAGTGGCAGTGAGGTGCAAGGTTGCAAAGGGGGCCAGGGCAACGTCAGCTGAAAACTTTGCATTCCGAATAGCGGGCCCATCAGGCCTTCACATAACTAGGTGTCTATCTCAAGGAGGAAGTCGGAGGAGTCATCTTTAGAGTAACTGAATGACCACTACACACTGAAAACTGTGTGTATGTGTTTTGTGAGGAAAAGGCATATGCATCAATGAAACAGCCAATTCTCTAGTACATCACCAAAAAGTGAAGACAGCCTTCTATCTGAGGGCTCCCGTGTGAGTGTGCTAGGCCTGTCACAGCCACACACCACAGCACAGGCGGCCCAAACATCAGAAGCCCATTTCCCTACAGTTCTGGACGTCTGTGATCAAGGTGTCAGCAGGGTGGGTTTCTTCTGGAATCATTCTCCTCTCTTGGAGATAGGTCATTATCGTCATCCTCTGTCTTCACATGGTCTTCCCTCTGGGTGTCTTATCTCCTCTTCAGGACACCAGCCACATAGGGTTAGGGCCCACTCATATGACCTCATTTTACCTCATTACCTCTTTGAAGACTGTATCTCCAATTGCTGCCACATTCTGAGGTACTGGGGGTCAGGGGAACACAATTAAGTCTAGTACAGCTTCTAAAAGTTTATTAATGTTAATCTTGGCAAACAAGGATCATTACATGTATAAAGAAAACTCCCCAAACTCACTTACTCCAAGAAACCCTGAAGAAAAATAATTCAGGTAACAGGAGAAACTTCAGAGATACCAAGTCATACCCTCAGAGAACTATGGGGAAATCTTGAATTGGCAAAACCAGAGCTATTATAAAAGGGAAGCAATCAAAGACAAAGGACTTGAAAAATTAAACTATGATAACAAACTATAAATAAATAATGAAGAGAAGAGGAAGTCAAGGGAATCTCTCAGAAAATTGAACCCCACCCCCAAAATGATAAGAAACTGGACAAATGAAGGAAAAGATGGAGATTAAAAAGCTCAGTCGAAGAGGTTAAAAATCCATGAATAAGAATTTTAGAAAGAGATAGAGAAAATGGAGACGTTATCATCAAAGAAATGGTAGTAAATGTTCTCAAAAGTTTATCTCCAACCTGTATCTCCCCCATGAACCTCAGACCTGAATGCCCAACTCAGCTGCCTGCTCAGTTTCTCCAGCTGGATGTCAAATGGGCATCTGAAATTAAAAGCCTAAAGTTGCACTCCTCTTGTATACTCTCCTATCTTAATAAATAAAATTTTTCATTTTTTTCAGTTGCCGAGACCCTCCCCAAAAAACCCTCAATAAATACCTCATATCTTATAAGAAATTAACTAAAAATGATCATAGACTGAGTGTGAAATGTAAAGCTATAAAAGTTCTTGGGGGAAAAAGACATAGGCTAAAATCTGCACAACTTGGGTTTGGCAAAGAGTGTCTGAATGTGAATCAAAAAAAACATAGTACAGAAATGAAAAAAATTGATAAATTGGATTTTATCAAAATTAAAGCAGTTTGCTCTATGAAAGCCACAGCACAGAAATCGAAAGAGCTACAGACTGGGAGAGAATATTGGCAGATCATATACCTGATAAAGCACTTGTGTCCAGAATATATAAATGACTCTCCAAAGTTTAAAAGCAAAAAAAAAAAAAACAAAGAAAACAAACAAACAACAAAACCCCCAAATTTTAAAAATGAGCAAATGATCTGAATGGACACTTCATTCCACATATGTGGATGGCAAATAAGTATAAGAAAATCTGTTCAAGGGAGGAGGGTGTAGCTCAAGTGGTAGGGCACATGCTTAGTATGCAGCAGGTCCTGGGTTCAATCCCCAGTACCTCCATTAAAAATAAATAAACATAATTACCTCCCCCCACCCCACCCAAAATAACACAAAAATAGATAAATTAAAATAAGTACAATAAAAAAAAGAAAAGATGTTCAACATCATTAGTCATCAGGGAAATGCAGATGAGAACCCCAATGAGATACACTACATAGCTATTAAAATGATATCTGTACAAGATGATGGATGTTCATAAACCTACTGTGATAAACATGTCATGATGTCTATAAGTCAAATCATGATGCTGGACACCTTAAACTCGTACAGTGCTGCATGTCAATTCTCTCTCAATACAGCCGGGGTGGGGGAGAATGATTCCCATTTCCCACGCTGTTACACTGTTTCCTTTGTTTTCTGCGCATAACCGGCAACCCAACTTAAGGCCTGTGGAAGTAGATTCTCAGGGGCAGGAATTTTTATCTGTTTTATTCACTGTTTACCCTAATAAGTCATCAAAGACATTTCTTTTTTTTTTTTTTAACTGAAGTACTGTCAGTTACAATGTGTCAATTTCTGGTGTACAGCACAATGTTCTAGTCACGCATATACATACATATATTTGTTTTCATATTCTTTTTCATTAAAAGTTATTACAGGATATTGAACATAGTTCCCTGTGCTCTACAGCAAAAACTTTTTAAAATCTGTTTTTATATATAGTGGTTAACATTTGTAAATCTCAAATTCCCAAATTTATCCCTTCCCACCCCCTTTCCCTGGTAGCCATAAGATTATTTACTATGTCTGCAAGTCTGTTTCTGTTTTGTAGATGAGTTCATTAGTGTCCTTGTTTTCCTTTAAGATTCCACATATGAGTGATATCATATGGTATTTTTCTTTCTCTTTCTGGCTTACTTCATTTAGAATGACAATCACTAGGTCCATCCATGTTGCTGCAAACAATATTATTTTATCCTTTTTTATGGCTGAGTAGTATTCTATTGTATAAATACATCACAGCTTCTTTATCTAGTCATCTGTCGATGGACATTTAGGTTGCTTCCATGTCTTAGCTATTGTAAATAGTGCTGCTATGAACATTGGGGTGCATGTGTCTTTTGGAATCAGGGTTCCCTAAAAACTTCTCTTGAATAAATTGATATTATTAATGCCATTAATCAAATGCTCTATCAAATTGAGAGAGAGAGAGAATAAAACAAGATCTGGAGAACTAGGTCATGCCAGGGCAGGACCAGGAGGCTTAGCGTACACCCAGGAAGCTGCAGCTGGGTTTTGGGTCAGGGGAGTCTCTGGCTGGCAGGGAAGGAGGTGGGGTGGATGTAAATCTCATCGAATGCCCACCAGGCACCGTGGGAGAGGTTTCCTATCTAATCTCTCCCATAAGCCGATCCCGTGGGTATCTTCACCTCTAAAGGTAAGGAAACTGAGACTGGGAGACTGGTGTGTAACTCGTGTGAGGTTGTATGGCAGAGACGAGATCCCAGGGCTTCACTCCAAGTTCAAGTTCTTTTCTTGTAACCAGTGCAGGAGATGAGTGCTCAGAAAGGCTAAACTGGAAAGCTGGTGTCGGGAAATGGGCTCCACATTTTTCATTTTTGTTCAGACCTGCCCTAGTAATTACGATGATGCTAATAGTAATAATAATAATAATAATAATAATAATAATAATAATAATAATAATAATAATTTACCCTAGCTAATATTTGTTTCATGCTTAGTATGTGAAGATACCTTCTGTAGATTAACTCACAATTCTCAGAATGACCCCTATCAAACATTTTCTTTTAGTATCTTATTTTGTAGCAGAGGAATATCGGAACTTAAAAGATCTAAGAATACCTAAGCTCACGCAGCTACTGAGTGGTGGAGTCAGGGTCTTTTATTAGATATTTGAAATAATAGCATAAAAAGAAAAAAAAAACCTGTAGGAAGAGGGTATAGCTCATGTGGTAGAGTGCATGCTTAGCATGCACGAGGTCCTGGGTTCAATCAGTACCTCCTCTCAAAACAAAGAAATAAGTAAACCTAATTACCTCCCTCTCAAAATAAAAAAATAAAATTAAAAAGAAAAGGCCTGCAGAGATTCCACGGCAGCAACATCACCAGGTTACATCTCATCCAGTCTGCCCATCGGTAAATCCAGCCCTGAACACACTAACATTTGCAAATCTTTGAATGAATTTTGAGTTCCTATCCTCGTGACAAGCAGATTCCCTTAAAAGTAAGAAAAAGATTATTCTTTAATTAGAGGGGACGAATACTTTCATGTCCTTCTCTGTAGGCATCACAGAGTCTCTGTTTCTCAACAAATAGGAGGTGATTTCATATCAGATCTAGTGCAAGATTTCTACTCGTCTCCACTCATTCTCCCGTGTCTCCAAGGGTCTCCCCACCAGGAGGATGGGAATAGAGACCCCCACCAGCCCCCCGTGCCCCCCACCCAAGCCCCCGCTCGCCAAATCCTTTACGTTGGTCTTCTGATGTGAGCTGTTACCCGCGAGAGTCCCCGAGCTGAGATGTGAACTCCGTTTCTTGGAGAGCTCGACAGAATTCCCTGAAGTGAGAGCTCAGTCTTTTACCCACCAACCTCCCACTTTTTGTACTTAATCAACTGGCTAAATCCTCTGAAGTGAAAAAAAATGCACATTTTCCTGCCGGTGACTTACTGAGGCTGAACGGTTCTCAGGATAGCAGAGCCTAGGCAACGACCGTCTGTTAGGGATGAGCGATTTCTCACACTTAATCTCTCTCCATCCACGATGGTCCACCGGGCTTCCGAACTGAGATATCGCATTTCCCACATCTCTTGCCTTGCCTTCTGCTTGCGCTCCATTATTTATTAAGGTCTTGAGTGCACCTGGGGTTCACCGCCAGCTGGGGTCAGACTTTTCAGGCTCTCCCCTTTCTCAGGGGTTGGATTTTTATAAGGGTGTGAAAGACCCTTCTCCCTGCAGCTCTCCAGTCGGGCTGTGACTGAGAACAGAAGTGGCGACACAGAAGCTCAGCCGAGAGATGCTATTTCCAAGATTCGAGGTCCAAAGGCCAATTTACCACCTCTTACGGTTCATTTTCTTCCCACTCTGTGTTATGGCAAAAGCTGATCAAATTGTGTGTCTACTAACTAGGACACTTTTGCTTGCAAATAATAGAAAACTTCAAGACGTTCCCTCCCCCTCCTCCCCACCACTGTATAACTGCAAAGTCCAGGGCTAAATTAGGGTTTTAGGAATACTAACCTCAGGGGTCCAAAAACTGTCCTCTGACCTCATGCTTCCCCCATCTCTTTTCCTCCCCCTTTCTCTGTCCGCTCCTCTCTCTAAAAGTGTAGCAGAGACTGTTAATTTTCTGCACACGGCCCCCATAGACCTGTGTTTACCTGGTGCCTTTCATTTGCAACAGACCAGCTTCCTTGCCTTTGGATTCTGAAGGCAGCACTGCCTGGCCCTGCCCTGAGAGTTAGAACCACCGGCTGAGGGTGGCAAAAGTCCCAGGTGCAGATATGTCAATACCCTGATCCCCTCGCCCCAACACAAGCGCCTTTGCAGCCGGGGCGGCCCCAGATCTGCCACACCTCCCGCAGAACTGAGCCACAGCTGAAACTTCACCAAACAGTGCATCCTTGCTTGGGCTCCCTGCCTTCTCAGGTCAACTTCCATTCTCCCCACTATGCTTTTCCAGGGAACTGAATCCTCGTATTAGACAGGGAGATGCTGGTCCAAACATTCAGGCATACATCTTTGTAGACTGAAGTCCAGAGCTACCCAAGCAAGAACCCCTTACTTTTTAATTTAATTTAATTTAATTTGACTTTGACTCAAGGACCCACCCTTAGTCAATCATAGTGGAAATAAGATCACATGATGTTTGGCCGGACCTGGGTCACATGTCCACCCTGGGTCAGGACTGGAGCTGGAGCCACCTGAACCATGTGGATCAGGACAAGAGCTGCTGGGAGGGGTGGTTCTGGAAGAAAACTGGGGCCTCTGATTGGAAAAACAGGGAATTGATCCTTCAGCATCATCTGAGGGCTTGGCAAACTCTGGTCCATGGGCCAACTGCCTGTTTATCGAAGTCAAATCTTGCTGCAACACAGCCATACCCATCTGCTGACGCTTTGTCTGTGCTGCTTTCGAGCTAGAGCAGCAGAGCTGAGTAGCTGTCCTGGGTACCACCTGGCCCGCAAGACCTAGATTGTTTCCTATCTGGCCCCTTAGAGGAAGAGTTAGCTGACCCCTGAAATACAGCATCGTCTGGAATGCGCTCTGGTGTCGGTCTGTAGCACATCCCAAGGAAGATGCCAAGCAGTCGTTAATTGGTGTCATCACACTTTCAGGCAGTTTGGAGCCGTTCTCTGCAGGCTTCCAAATTAAGGGAGCATCAGATGTGCTGCAGTGGTTGGCAAACTGCGTCCTGAAACCCTGGGTTTCCTGAGCCGGTCTCAAGGGGGAGGGGACTGCAGTGGGGGCGGGGTGGGTGGCGGCAGGCAAGGTTCCCAGAATCCTGCCCCATTTCGCGTTTCCCTGTCTCCCCAGCATGTGGAACGGGTGGGAATCTTAGGAGGTCATCACAGAAACTTCTGAGTCTCTCAGTCCTGCTCAGTGCGAACAGCCTTTCCCACCATTGATGTCTCCATCAATCCTTAGGCACCAGGTGACTGTGAGAAAGAGAAACCTAAATGATGAAGAAATGAATCTGATACCTGAACGCTGAGGGTGGGAGCAGAGAAAACTGTGAAAGTGGAACCTGCTTATTAAATATATGCCAATGGTTTCCTAAGTCATTTGAAAATGTTTGAGTGGTCTAAAAAAAATTCTAACAGTTCTCTTAACTTAACAAATCTTTTTCTGCATGCATGCATGCATGCATGCAAAGAAAAAAAAAGTCCTGAAAGACTGAAGTCCTACAGTCACTTCAAGTCAGAAACAGCCATAATTCAGAGATCGGAGTCAAAAGCAGTCAATCACAGTGGATTTAGGCTCACACGATGTTTGGCCAGACCTGGGTTAGGACTGGACCCTTTCTTGGGTTCTTTGGAAAGTCACATGTGAACAAAGCGAATGTAACCCCCATCTCCAGCCCCCTCTGCCTTCAGGGAAGGGGTGTGCTCACCCACCTCGCCTTCCTTCACTCCCCCCGCCCCTCATTAGCTGTTATTTCTTTTTTTTTTTTTCTTTTTACTGAAGTACAGTCAGCTACAATGTGTCAATTTCTAGTGTACAGCAAAATGTCCCAGCAATGCAGACACATACACATATTTGTCTTCACACTCTTTTTCATTAATCACTACCTTTTCTTTCTGATCTCTCACCCTGTCTCACTCTTCTGACTGAACAGAGAGGAAGATGGAGGATTAAGGAAAGGGGAACGTTTACTAGCCTCCTCCTCTCCTGGCTTTGTGAGCTCCAGACTTCACCGGTATTTAAACTGACTCCTCTCTCTCAAGAGGTAATTTCCTTGGCTTCTTTGGAAAGTCCCCAACATTAGGAACATTTTCAGATTCCATCCCAGATGAGGACCCACAAATATCAATGTTAAGAGGGACCTCGAAGAGCAGGACATCTACCAGGTAATAAAAAAGGCACCTTCATTTTTGTCACTCACTCTCCCTTTAAAATTTAACCAGGGGAAGGGGGAGGGCATAGCTCAAGTGGCAGAGTGTGTGCTTAGCATGCACCAGGTCCTGGGTTCAATCCCCAGTCCCTCCATTAAACATAATCAAATGAACCTAATTACCCCTCCCCCAAATAAAGTAAAAAAACTACATGAGAAAAGTGCCTTTAAAAAAAAAAAGATGTTATTAAAAAAAAAATTCATCCAGGGGAGAGCGATTTTCTCAGCCACTGGTGGAAAACTAATCATGTGTGCCTTTCTAGTCCCTTGACATTAATAGGCATTAATAGAATGTTAATAGACAATTGCACTGTCACTTTGCATCCAAGTCTCAATTCAGTCATGAAACATACCCAGTCTCTTTGTTAAAACTGCAGGTTTGATTTAAAGTTGAGCCTTCTCTTTCCCACTGTCCTTCAGTTTGTTGATTTCCATTTCTGATCTTTCCAAAGCTGTGGTTTGGGAAGCACAGAGGTAACATGATAGCAGACGATGCCACCAGGCTGTCATAGACAGAAAACGGTCAGACATGTGAAGGGACCCACTCGTGGGCAATTCATAGATTCTTTGTAGGTTCCCCTACTGGTTCCCTCTAATTTCTCCTTTTTAGTCCTAAACCAGGGGTTGGCAAATGATGGCAGATGGGCTAAACTCCTCCCTTGCCTGGTTTTTGTAAATAAAGTTTTATTGGAACACAGTCATGCCCATTCATTTACCTAACGTCTAGGGCAGCTCGGAGATGAGTAATTGCACCAGACTGTATGACCCGAGGTTCAGACATTCGCCATCAGGCCCTTTAGAGAAAAGATTTCCCACCCCTGCCCTGAGCTCTATTTCCCCTTTGCCTGGATGCTTCTGAAGCCCCCTCAGTCCCCCTGACAACTTGCTGGGGCTCCCTTCCCTTCCCTGGCAGGCCACCCTTTAAGGAATAATCTCTTTCAAAAGTGACCCCAAGTCTGCTTTCCTCCCGTGGTCCCTGAAATCACACTCTGTGATGGTCCTCGAAGGGGAAGCAGTGGTTTCCTGGCTGTAATCGCGGGGACTCACAGGTAGATTGCTCCACTGTGGCGCCAGCTGTGGGGACAGGTGGGAAGTGCTTCTGGTGGTTCTGCTAAAGGTCTTCTCTCTATTTAGCTTGGGATCTGAAAACGGCATAGCGCACACCATTCCCTAACTTTTGTATGTGGGAGGGTGGAGGGGATTACTAACGAGATCCCTCTGTACAATCCTTTAATTTTCACAACTGGTCACTTTCATATATTTGATGTGGATGAGATGTTGTGGCTCAAGATCCCTAGAAGCAGAGTCTGAAATATGAATTATTTTTAGGATGGCCAGATAAAATAGAAGATGCCCAGTTAACTTTGAATTTCTTTCTTTTTCTTTTTTTTTTAAGTACGGTCAGTTACAATGTGTCAGTTTCTGGTGTCCAGCACAAAGTCCCAGTCATGCATATACATACATATATTCACTTTTATATTCTTTTTCATTAAAGGTTATTTACAAGATATTGAATATAGTTCCCTGTGCTCTACAGAAGAATTGTTTAACCTATTTTTATATTTAGTGGCTAACATTTGCAAATCTCAAACTCCCAATTTATTCCTTCCCACCCCCTTTCCCCCGGTAACCATAGCATTGTTTACTATGTCTGCGAGTCTGTTTCTGTTTTATAGATGAGTTCATTAGTATCCTCTTTTTTTCTTTTTTTTTTTTTTTAGATTCCACATATAAGTGATATCATATGATATTTTTCTTTTTCTTTCTGGCTTACTTCACTTAGAATGACTATGACTAGGTCCATCCATGTTGCTGCAAATGGCATTATTTGATTCTTTTTTACGGCTGAGTAGTATTCCATTGTATAAATATACCACAGCTTCTTTATCCAGTCATCTGTCAATGGACATTTCGGTTGCTTCTGTGTCTTGGCTATTGTAAATAGTGCTGCTATGAACATTGGGGTGCATGTGAATTTCTGATAAACAATGAATACTTTTTCCATAAAAGTCTATTCCAAACACTGCCTAAGACACACTCACACTAACATATTATTCTTTTTTACGTGAAGTTCAAACAACTGAGTATCTTGTGTGTTTATTTTTCCGACATCTGGCAACTCTCATTCTTGTTCAAGTGAGTTATTGAAGGAGTGCTTTTGGGAAAAAGGGAATGAGAGAAGCAAAATGAGACAGGAGAGAAGCTGAGTGAGAATGTGGTCTCAGTTGGAAACAGGCTTCAACCAGATCCCATGAGGCGCTCTGGACAGTTCCACAAGCTGAGTGCTACCTTAAGATCAGCCTTTGGACTCCATGTCAGTCAGTCATGAGAGGTGGGTGAGGTGAGTCCCATTGCTGGTTCAGCTCAGAGAAATATTCCAGATAAGGAGGCAGCCTTGAACCCTTAAGGGTCAACACTCACAGTAGATGAGGGACAGAGGTACCAGCCCAGTAAAGGGGACCTGGGTGGGGCAAACAGCATCCATCTCAGATCTCTGACAGGTTAGCGTCTGCTTTGAGAGTTCCACCTACTAGTGTGCAATATCACCTCTACCCCTGTGCTCGAGCCAAAACTTCCAATTTAACGTTCTGTTACATCTATTTCACACACTGGGTAGTAAACTTCCTAATAAATAGGATTTTATGGCTGGAAAGATTAGAAAGTGCACTGGTCTGGGTAGAAGGTGCCCCAGGTGCAGATTTTTGCCTATGCCTATTGCACTAGCAATAATCTTAGACAAATATTTTAACTCTTCAAGTTCAGTTTACTCATCTATAAATTGGAATTTTCCAAAACCTCTCCCACACGGTTATTGTGTTTTATTTGGGGCTCCCGTTCACAGCATCAAAATCTGGTTTTCCCTCCTCCCCTGTCTGTGGGTGGACGAGGCAAGTTTCAGATGGCTGGGGGAGAGGGCAGGTGCCGGATCTCAAGTCCACCTGGGGACCAGCCCCTCAGTGTGATGCAACTGATCTCACCTGGTGCCAGGGGTGACAGAGCTGGTTTTCTTGCCATTGCTCGTATTAGTCAAGTCAAATGGGACAGGATCTCTGACCACGCTTTTGAAGAAAGTTGCACTTTCCTTCCAGTGAACTCTTGGAGAAGATCTTAAAATAGTTTTTAATCTGGAGAACTACCCCCATATTCCATGTATGTTAAGGATTCTGCAACAGTAACTACATTGTTAGCTCTCAGAGAGCTCCTACCTGAGATTCTAATCCAGCTTTCCCCCCACCTCCCTCCCCACCTCTACCCTCAGACTTTGAGTGAGTCATTTTACTTCTCCGAGCTTACTTTCCTCCTCTCTTAAATTATGGTGCTTAGACTAGATGGGTCCTCTCCACTGAAAATTCTCTGATGCTTGATATGGAATATCTGCAGAGGACCACGGCTTTATTTAATATTGTTTTCCACAATATTTCTTTTTTAACCTTTTTCTGATTACAAAAGTAATACATGTTTATTGGATGTAATCTGGATAAGACAGAAAGGCAGAAAGAAGCAGGTAAAACTTTGCCCTGCATCCACTATCTCAAGAGAGCAACTTCTGCCTTGTGGTGGGTTTTTCTCCATCTTCTTTCCCAGCCTTTGTGTGTATGTGTATGTTTATGAGTGTGTTTTCCAGAATTTAGTTCCTACTGTGTATACAGCATGAGACCCTCCTCTTCATATCACATGGGATTTGAAAACACTCCCAAATTGTTATCTGATGTTGAATTGTTTTATTTTATTTTATTTTATTTTATTTTATTTTATTTTATTTTACTGAGTTACAGTCAGTTTACAATGTTGTGTCAATTTCCAGTGTAGAGCACAATTTTTCAGTTATACACCAACATACGTATATTCATTGTTGAACTGTTTTAATATCTCCCCTTTCTTCCTGGCACGTGAACTTCTGCCGTGGTTTTATAAAGAACCAGATTAAGTCTTGGGAAATGCCATGCGTGCTGTGACAGCTTTGGTGTCAAAATAGGAACCCAGCTGAATAGGTAGGTGCTTCAGAAATCTTGGTGGCCCAGAGATAAGCATAGCTTCCTGTTTCTTTTCAAGCATCAAGATGGTGGTTTCCTGTAGGCTGTTGATGCATGATGGTTAGAATTTCTTTGACAGTGCATTGAGAAAGTATTTTAATTTGATCAAAGTATCACATGTTAGACAGATAGGGAGACAAAGGAGTCTGAGTTGGTAGGTGTTATCTTGCCTGGAAGAGGAAGAAAAAGGAAAAAAGTTTAAAACAAATCATGAACTTAAATTTTCATGCATCAGATAAGACTTAAATGGATGGAATGGGAAATACTTGTATTTGAACGTCCAAGTTCTCTAACAAAGCATCAGAAATTTATCCTGAAGAACTGAATTCTGAGCAAATCAGTATTCACCGTGTGATTGTAGGTTTTCAAACAGACAGCTATATGTATTGCCTAGCTATAAATTTTTTTCTACCCTGGACATGATTCCCTTGATATTGGTTTTCTTCAGAAAATGTCCCTGTTACAGACAAGGAAAAAAAGACAAAGAAGTCAAGCGAGTCATGATGGTTTTTGGCAAAGCAGGCACCTTTATATCTGTTGTTCCTCATGCTCTATTACACCATATCCAGGGGGCTATATTCTCTGTCCTAATTTCTATAACACGGCTCCATGATTTGGATTTCCCCACCTCATCCCATTTCTATAACTGAACACAGCCGGATTTGCTTTTTGAATACACTTAGTTTTGAGTCAAAGTACACAAGCGAGGAGTTGGCCGCTTCAGAACTAGGCAAGGGAGCGGCACCAATCGAGATGTAGGCCATTCATAGTATAAGATCGAACCCTTGGTTATCTGGGAAGCATCAACCTGAAATACTAACTCTAAAAACCAAGTCATATAGTAAATAATTGCTGAATTCTATGAAGCCTAACAACTTGATATGTTAAGCCCCAGGAACATATCCAAGTCTGTGACTTTTTATTGAATATACCAGTACCATGTTCTGTGCTACACAATGTGGATACTATGGACAAACACAGTTCTTCCCCTGCCCAATTCACTAATTCATTTATTTGTCAGCCAGGTATTTATATCATCTCTGCATCACCTCAGGCACCGTGAGAGGAACAAAAACAGACATGGTTCTCCTCACAGAACTTGAAGTCCAGTGGGGGAAAAAAAAACAGGTCAAAATGATCAGGTGTAATGTGGATTCAATTCTTACTTTTCTTGTTTCTGATTTCAGGCACCAAGATTCTCCATCACCTTGTCTAAGAACCCAGGAGACTCTTGATAAAGTGGATGTCTGGCTTCTGTGTTACGAAAACGTAATCTTAGTTATTGCCATGAACTTCGGTATTTACGGTAAAAGTGTTTCAAACTGTGGGGAGAGACAAAATTCTCAAAACCTATTAGAGGTGGGAAATCTAAATAGCGTATGTTTTAAAAAAAAATCCATGAAGCATACACTCATAGGACCAAAGAGCTGGCAAAAGAGGCAGAGTTAATGAGCACAAGCATTTCTCTGCCACCAGCATTGTCTCCTGCAAGTCAGCAAAAAATACTCCCATTTCCATGACTTTGATCATGTCTGTAGGTTCCTAGCCCTGGCAGAATCCCAAAAAGAATGTTAGGAAATTTAAAAATTAAACAGAAGTCCTAATAAATCAGCAAATTCTCCCAGGCAGAGAGAAAGTAAGTCAGGTGGGCTGCACTCGCCAGTTCTCCTGTTCTCTGCTCCACAGGCGGCCATGAGGAGCACAGTGTGCACACAGTAGGGTCTTTCTTGCCTCTCTCCCCTCGATACCCACCCAACAATTGCGATTTTTTTCCTAGAGAAACCAAAGAGCAGTTTTTAAACTCAGGAGGCATTGAATTTTAGATACACGTGTACAACTACAGCTGTCTTTTCTTATCTCTGCAAGTTTCTGAGGTTTGAATTTTTTTTTTTTGATCTATATTACAGCTTTCAGGACTTCATAATTGCCCTGTTCCAAGCCTATCCAGTAAATACTCAGCAAACGTGCTCAGGGGATCGTGAGATCAGATCAGTTCAGGCACGAACGTGACCCCGGGACAGGACACAAAGGCTCGCTTGCCCACCCAGCCTTGTCCCCTCATATTCCTCTAATGTGAATCAGGGATGAGCTGGATGGTAGTTCAGTACTTTGTTGCAATTAAGATTCTAATATATGCCATGGCCTGGAGCCCCTGCAAAGCTTCTGAGTTTTCATCAGTGTTCATTTTTAAGTGGTTTAATTCTGCCTCTGATTACCAGGTGCTAAAATATGAGCCTTCACACTTGTGAGTCACCCGATTTAACCAAGCTGTGGCTTTGCCCTCAGAGAGTTTCCTAGGTGTGAACCTAACTGTGCCCCGGACCCACAAAAACATTTTAGTCAAGATTTCCAGGGTAAATTCTAGCCCACCCTTGTCAAAACCACAAAGACCCCCACCTTCACCTCCCCATAGAGAGTGACTCCTACAACCCTGGGCTTAACAAAAAGACCCTTTCAGCAAACAGTGGGGGAGTTAAAAGGCATGATTTGCCCTTCAAGAAGCTCTCTACTTTCTTTCTTTCTTTTTTTTTTCTGTTCCTAGCAGCTCCAGCCTATTTAAGGCATCCCAAACAGGTTGAACCAAAATGAAGGAAAGAAAGTTGAGATCAAAGTTGTTCCCATGCCAACCAGATTGCTCTAAAAAAGGACATGAGCTATAAATCATTCATTCTATTGGCAAGAATTTATCGAGCACCTTCTATGTGAATGATAAATGATTTAAAAAATGATAAATGATATTTACGGATGATTAAAAAAAAAAAAACCTTATGGGGAAACCCAAAATCGATACTAAGGTCTTATCTGTGACTCTGAGACAGCAGGTGCAGGCTGGCCCAGTTAGAAGAGACAGGATCCTGGGGTCAGGCGGTCTGAGCTTAGGTCCTTACTCTATTACCTAGTTGGCTATAGGACCCTCAGCCAGTAACCTCACCTCCTCAAGCCTCAGTCTTGTAAAATGGGACTAACCCATCACACAGGAGCATTGAAAGAATTCAGAATAAAATAGTGCATATAAAGTGGCTGGCACCGCTAGCGACCCGCTTTCCCTTCAGGAATTTACAATTCTAATTAGAAAAGACAAAATATGGACGTGAGAAACAACTGAAAACATGGTTGAAATCCACACGAGACAGCAGAGGAGGTACGGCTTTGTTACAGGGGGCTCGATCACCATATTTTATTTATCTAAGGTGCCATTTTTGGTAAAGGGAGCTTCAAAAATATGGAGAAAATATGGATATTAGAAAAAATGAAATTAATGTAACTGGTAAGCTGCAGGAAAGAATAGGAAGCTATCTACCAGCTTCCGGGCCGAGAAAGAAGTGTTTCCGGTTCATTCAATAAGATGTAGGTCCTGGGACTCACAAAACTCTTTTTATTTTTCCATCGCTTGCTTTGTTCACCTGCTTTTCTTTTTTCATCTTGGCACAATCCGTGTGTTCTTTGTAAGAGCTCTTAAAACCATCTCAGAACAAAATGAGAAACAGATTTCTAGATGGAAAGATGGTCTAACTCATTGAACCCATTCCAGCCTTGCTCTTGCAATAGGAACCCATCAGACTGGCTTCCTAAGCCCCCAGTGAGCTATGATCTGTGGTTTTCCAAATTCTCAGGCAAAAGAAAAAAATATATAAATGAATTGCCAAAATCAATTTCCACCTAATAAACTTGTTGCTGAAAGGAAGCATAAAGCTTACAGAAATCTTTTAGATCCAGCTCTTTTCCCATTCGTTCGTTTGGGTTATTAGCATAGTCACACCACCTGACCTTTCATTTCCCCCTCAGCAACCACACGTCGCCTGCACTGGGTACAGCCCCCGCTGTGGCTTAAGGCAGTGCATCCACGTGCTTCATTAAATAGCTTTCTAGCATCCCAGGACCTCCATCTTACTGAATGAGCCAGAAACGCTTCTTTATCAGGCCTGAGGCTATCAATGTCTTTGGGCATTTTGGATAAGGGTCTTTACTAGAAATAAGGAGGCGGGGCCTGAATGAGAGATTAGACTCCAGGAGAAGGACCGGGGCCTCGTCGGGTGCCCAGCCAGTAGGTTAATTGAGGGCCGAGGCTGAGGACAGCCGGTGAAAGAGAAAAAGCTTGTAAGCCGTGGTTTGGGGGAGAGATGGATTTCAAGTAATCCTATCAGGGAAACTTTGGGCAGAGCAGGACAAGACTAACTGTAAAGAAATTTGTGAAGCGGATTTTCATGAATTTTTGCCTTCTGATGAGTCCTCTCAAATCCTGTGTCAGGCTTGTTATCTGTCTTACAGGACTTACCAAGCTCTGCCTTCGGGGAAAATCTGCTAAACTTATTCACACTGAGGAGCTGAAGACTGAGGGGGGCTTTAAACCTGCCCTCAGATATTTGCAACTTCAGATGATCTCACCAGAGTTTGGTCTTCCCAAATGAATGGAATTTTGAATGTGGATTCCCCCTTGAGATGGCTGAGGGGGGCAGTAATGAGGTGGAGAGGTGATGGATAGATGGATGGTTGTTTGGAAGCTGGGTCTCTGAGTATGGTTGTAAAGCTATACACTGTCCTTCTCTAGAGGTTACCATCCGCGTAGTCTAGGATATGAATCCCACCGCCCAGAGCTGTGCGCAACACAACCATGGCCGCCACAGCATAGACAATGATTACGAAGTCTTATACCGCTCCAGTTACCAGACACAAGCGTAGCCAGCAGCCTAGCTGGGGCCCAGGGGAGGCACATTTCTGGACAGCCCAGGAAGAGAAGGCCAGCCTGAACTAAAGATAAAAGAAGACTGGATACTGACTAATCTATATATAATAGATAAACAAGTTTATATTGTCTAGCACAGGGAACTATATTCAATATCTTGTAGTCACCTATAATGAAAAAGAATATGAAAATGAATATATGGATGTTCATGTATGACTGAAGCATTTTGCTGTGCACCAGAAATTGACACAACATTGTAGACTGACTATTATCAATTAAAAAAAAAGCAGACTGAAACTTTGAAAGACAACAGACATCTCTAGAAGAAAGAAGGGACCTGGGCCAGAAATAATTGAGGTAGGCGGTGGCAGTAGCACACTCGCTAAGTCCTCAGCACAGCCGCTGTTCCAGCTTGGGTATTTACAAATCAGACGGGCAGGTGTGATGCTCAATTTTATGTGCCAACTTGGTTAGACTATGCTACCCAGTTATTTAATGAAATGCTACCTCGGGTGTCGCTGTGAAGGTATTTTTGTAGACGTGGTTAACATCTATAATCAGTTGACTTCAAGTGGAGAAGTCAACCATCAATAATGTAGGTGGGCTTCATCCAATCAGTTGAAGGCCTTCAGAGCAAAAACTGAGGTTTCCTGGAGAAGAAGAAATTTGGACTTGAGACTATGGTTTCAGGTCCTGCTTAAGGGTTTCCAGCCTGCCAACCAGTCCTACAGATTTCAAGCCTCGCCAGGTACCACAATCAGGTGAGCCTGTTCCTTAAAATCTCTCTGTCTCTGTCTCTCTCTGTCTCTGTCTCTCTCTATTCCCCTCCCTCGCTCTCGCGCCAGATTTTGCTTCTTTTTAAAATTTAGAATCTTGTTAGCAATTCATTAGCATCATTAATGGAACAAAACCACCATTTACACAGTAATTCAAATCAGCGATTTAAGACAATACGCCCAGGAGCCTGGAGCCTCCCAAGGAGCCGCTGCTGAGCACCCAGCCCCAGGGCCACGCTGGTCCCCAGCGCAGGGTCTGCCAGTCTTCTCCCTGGCCTTCCAGTTCAGTGCGTCCTGGACTTCTTCAGCCTCATGGTGGAGGAGGTAAAGCAGGAGCAGAGGCTCGGGGCCAGGGTGGTAGAGGCCTGGAGGGAGGCGGAGGCGCAGAGAGAGACGCTGAGTCCACGTCCCAGCGGCTGTGATCCACGAGGGGCCTGGGCCGAGAGGAGGTCGGTGCTGAGAGATTTTCCAGGGGTCTTGCAGAGCATTTTGAGCTACTGGCCTCGGGAGAGCAGAAGTTATCACAGGAGGAGGAGGAGCTGGCCTTCAGTGAGCACGGGCTGGTACATTTCCATCCCTGGTAGATTTCCACTTAGACCCAAAGAACAGCCTTCCTCAGCAGTCCGCACGTCTGTGTTGCTAGCCTGGACGCTGTGGATGCCGCAGAGTGAGTGATGCCACTGTGGAGAAGGCGTCACTATGAGATGGTTTATGGACGATGAGGAGGTGGAGTGGGCCCTGCTCTGGAAGGAGTAACAGGACTGAGACAGGCAGCTGATGCCGAGTTATCAGAAACTTAACTTGTAGGTGGAGCGAATCTACACCAAGGTCTGCTGAATCACAACCAAGACATGGTACCTTGTGCAAACTCACTTCCTTTTCATCTGTTCACCCATTGTGTTAAGCATACATGTTAAGAAAAATAATGTCTTTCAGGTTTGCCGAAATCTGGAGTTCGATTGGGTTTATTTCAGCACATTACTAACCACTTTCTTTTCTGATTCCGATTACTGAAGCAGCTGAGAATCGCTGGTTTCCTTTGATGCTTGCAAGAGAGAAGCTACTTGAGATGCTTGGGAGCCCATGAAGGTTGACTCAAGAATCGGAATCAAAGATTGCGTCCTATGACAAATTCTGCAGCCTTAGGGCAGGTGTCTTTTTTCTCACCCTGGCTTCCTACTCACTGTCAGATATGGATAAAATGCTAAAATGACAACGGTTAGGGTTTATATCCTGCAGAATCTCAATCACTATCACCAGTCCCAAATATTTCCTGACGTGAGGAGAAGGCCGCGGGAAAGGGATATATAGGGAAAAGCATGAGATTAATCATCTTGCATCTGCATCCTGGTAGGGTCTTTGCTTTGGGGTCATTTGGGTAATTTAGGCTTTTCATGAAAAGCAGAACTGATTATTGAGATTGGAAATAAAGGCAGGAGAGTGCTGAACTTTGCTTTCTTTCCTCCTCCCACCCCCCAGCTTTACTGAGATCTAATTGACCTACCACTAAGGTGTACAATGTGTTGATGAGATGCACGTATATATTGCAAAACGATTACCACCATGGCATTAGCTAATGCCTCCATCAGAAGAGTTATAATTGTTTTCCAGAGGCTGCATGGTATTCGGTGGGTCTCCAGAGGAATGAGTGTTTTCACAGTGGGGGACCTGCAGTTGTTGAAAATGAGGGTCACCTCCATGTGTTCATCTGGGGAGATTTCCAGGGCCTATCTTCCAGGGCCTATCTTAACTGAGACAACAAAGTGAAGATTCGTTCTTACGACATGATTGATTTTACTGGGGAAAAAGATAGGTTTAAGAGTATGTACGAAACTCTTAGTTTCATTGATCTTTTCTAGTGTTTTTCAGTCTCTGTTTCATTTATTTCTGCTCTAATCTTCGTGATTTCTTTCCCTCTACTAGCTTTGGGTTTTGTTCTCCTTTTTCTAGTTCCTTTAGGTGTAAGGTTAGGTTGTTTAGTAGATATTTTTCTTACTTCCTGAGATAAGCTTATATCACTATACACTTCCCTCTTAGAACAGACTTTACTGCATCCTATAGATTTGGGATTTTCATTTGTCTCCAGCTATTTTTAATTTCCTCTTTGATTTTTCATTGTTTTTTATACTCTATTTCACTTATCTCCAACCTTATGTTTAATTTAATTTCCTTCTTTCTGCCAACTTCAGATTTAGTTTGTTCTTTTTTCCTACTTCATACAGTATAAAGTTAGGTTATCAACTTGAAATCTTGGTTCTTATTTAAGGGAGGCATTCATAGCTATGAATTTCCCTCTGAGCATTGCTTAGACTACATCTCATAAGTTTGGTATGTTGTGTTTTTATTTTCATTTATCTCAGAATATTTTTGAATTTCCCGGTGATTTCTTCCTTGAGCTGTTGGTTCCTTAAGCAGGTGATGTTTAATTTCCACATATATGTGAATTTTTCAGTTTTCTTTCTGTTATTGATTTCTGGCATCATTTCTTCATGATCAGAGAAAGGACTTTGATGACTTCAATCTTTTTTAATTTATTGAGATTTGCTTTGTGGCTCTCCTGAATGTAAGGGATCCTATTCAGAGATCGTTACACATGCACTTGAGAAGAATGTATATTCTGCTGTTGGGTGGAGAATTCTGTATATGTTTATTAGATTTAATTGTTAATAGCATTGTTCAAGTCCTCTATTTTCATAATAACCTTTTGTTTACCTGTTCTATCCTTTATTGAAAATAAGGTATTACCATGTACAACTATTATTATAAACTGTCTTTTTCTCCTTTCATTTCTGTTCATTTTTGCTTCATATATTTCAGGGCCCTCTTATTGGATATATAGAATGACCCTTGAACAACATGGATTTGAACTGCATGGGTCCACTTATATGTGGAATTTTTTTTTTCAGTAGTAAATTCTGCAGTATTGTATAGTCTGCAGTTGGTTGATTCTCTGGATGTGGAACTGCAGGAATGGTGGAACCGTGGATACTAAGGAACCACAGATACAATGGGTCAACCATAAGTTACACACAGGTTTTCAACTGTGCAGAGGGTCAGTAACCCTAACTGCCACATAATTCAGTAGTCTGCTGCGTATGTTTTACATTGTTACATCATCTTGGTGGATTGACACTTTTATCAATATATAATGTCCATCTTTTTCTCTTGTAACAACTTTCCTTTAAAGTCTATTTTGTCATATCGTATAGCTACCCTTTTGGTTGCTATTTCCATGTGATACCTTTTTTTTATCTTTTACTTTCAAACATTGTGTGTCTTTGACTCTAAAGTGGAGCTCTTTTAGACAACAAATAGATGTATCCTGCTTTTTTTTTTTTAATCCATTCTACCAATCTCTGCTGTTAAACTAGAGGGTTTAATCCATTTACATTTAAAGTAATTTTCTGACAAGGAAGGGCTTCTACTATTTTTCTCTTTGTCTTCAATAAGTCTTACATCTTTTTTTCCACTCAATTCCTCAATTGCTGTCTTCTGTAACTGATTTTTTTTTGGTAGTGTACCATTTTGATTCCTTTATCATTAACTTTTCCATATATTTTAAAATTATACTCTTAGTGGTTATCTTGGGGATTACAATGAACAGAATCTAGATTCACTTTATACAACTTTGCCTCAATGGTGTACAAAATTCTTCTCCTATACATCTCCATCCATCCCCTTAATGCTGTTGTTGTCACGTATGATGTCTTACAAAATACACCTGCACAATTCCTCAGGATCAAGATCTTCTTTGCTCCTTCTGAGACCTGGTTCCCACATGGGGAATGTGGGCTGCTGTTTTGAAGACCACTGCCCCAATGGGGAGAATGGTGGGGCTGGGCAAAAGGAAATGCCACCAAAATGTCCCACCATGTTTCAGTAGCCTTTTCTTGGATAAGCATTTGAATGATTGCTATAAACCTTTGGTTATCTCCCAGAGTTCAGTAAGGTTAATTCTGATAGTTTTTTTTTTTTTAACCAGATTTTTGTGTTTCTGGTGAGGGACAAATAGCAAGAGCTTCCTACTCCACAGTTTTCACTGATTTCCCGTAGCCTTTTGAGTCATGTGACTGTGTTACTTACCGAGAAGAGTAATTTATTTTTAAATTTGTTAGATGAATGTTTTTATAGTTAGGGATTTATCATCTGATCTCCTAGCATGCTGGAACTGTGTTCCCAACAAATAAATTTTGCCACGGGACTACCTCATTTTCTTTAGACAAGAAGAATACTCCAGTGAAAACCCAGCTGCATTTGTTAGTCAAGGGCTTAAACTCATCAAATCTTTGAAATCCATCTCCTGTAGACATCCTCTTTCCTGTCCCTCTCCATCTTTGTTCTTTTTTATTCTCAAACCTAAGCTGATATTTCATCCTCTCTCCTCCCACCCACCATGATAAAACAGTACTTACTGGTTCAAGCCTGTTAACCCTTTAAGCAGATGAGCAAATTTATGTTCCATAATTTGTCTTAAAATTCTGATATTATGAGATGAAGTAGTGCACAAAACTGTCTATTTATTCATAAATGTGAATGAAGGATGCTAATTTTTTTTTTCTTTCCAAGAAGCTGTTTCTGAGGCTTGGAGAAGATAAGGGGAACTAAAGGAGGAGTTGAGATGCCTTGGGAGAGGGAAGAGGAGAGCGAACTATGTTGCTGCTGGTTAAGCATCATGTGTCATCACTTTGTCTAAGGCAGTGCTGTGTAACGTGTAGTCTCCCCATGCACAGACTCAAGAGCTGGGTCAGGGATCACGTTTACCAGCTCTCCAGATGATTCTGATATATGCCCAAGTTTGAGAACTGTTGGTCAAAGTTATACTTGCTGGATTTTTCTTGCTTGTATAATAAAAATAATATTCCCTTGCATTTCTATAACACTTTACAACTTAGGAAGTTTCGTTTTCACAGCCAACAATATTGTTACCCCAAAAGCTGTGGGATCATTTTCCCATTTTGACAAATAATAAAACTGAGTTCCAGAGAGCTTATCTGCCTTTTCCACAGTGGATATTCAAACACAATTCTCTTGACTTCAAATCCATGGGTCTTCTCAATTTGCCCAAATGCAAACATTAAAAATAAATAAAAACAAAAAGGATGCACCTTTCCTGATGTAGTTGCTGAGCTGTGTCATTCTTTTGTTTCTTCAGTGATTCAGCCACCATTCAATCCCTTTACATATCCATAAACATGAGTTTCCCACTATAATAAATGCCGTGTGCATATCCAGGGCCATCTAAAGTCATCCTTAAAAATGATGAAAATTTCTCTTTGTTGCTTTGGCTAGAGTGATGCACTTTCGATCACATATAATTCTTTTGGGGGGTGAGTTGGACTATCATTGTATTTTATTTTTATTTTTATTGAAGTATAGTCAATGTACAGTGTTGTGGTAGCTTCTGGTGTACAGCATAGTGGTTCAGTTATACATATATGTATATATATTTTTAATTGAACTATAGTCAGTTACAATGTGTCAATTTCTGGTGTACAGCATCATGTTTCAGTCACACATATACATACATATATTCATTTTCATATTCTTTTTCATATATTCTTTTTTTAATTTTGAGGGGAGGATTGTATTACATTATGCCTGTGATAATACTGTATTTTTCATATATTCTTGATCATGTATAATTCTATTGCATGCATTTTCTTTAACTTAGTCACTAGTCTCTTTATGGGCAGTTAAGCCTATGAGTTCTCTAACACTGCTGCCTGCTAAACTCCTCAAGATCTTCCAAAGATCTCCAAGCCCAAGCCTCCCTACAGACCAGTTACATCTGAACCTCCAGGGGTAGCCTCTGAATGTCTGTGTGAGGAAGTGACTTCAGGGCCACGAAAAACCAGGTTTGAAAACTGGCTTTCTCAATTCCTGGCAGAGGGCCCCCGAGCTTGTGACTGCGTCTCTCTGAGCCTCAGTTTCCGGTCTCTAAACCAAGGGTAGTAACACTTTGCAAGGCTGCTGTGAGCATCAGAAGCAAAATGTGTAAACCACCCAATGCCTGGCACGTTGACCTTCAACAAATGGAGTTATGATGATGATGCATCTTCTGTCCCACTGGTCTTAAGCTCCTTTATCGGGTTTCAAAGCATCTTTGCCTTCACTATCATGGAATCTTCCCCACCAGGGAGATAGGCTAGAAGTTATCTCTGGGTCACAGAGGAGCAAACTGAAGTGCCAGACAGTTAATGGGATGGATTCAAGAGACAATTAAGCATTCTCTCATAAAACATGCTTATAAAGGGAAAACTTCTAAGCAGCAATCTAATTGGGGAAAACAAAACGAGACAAAAACACACAGGGCTGAATGTCATCATCTGCTTTGGTGGATCTGAAATATGCATGTATGGCCGGGGTCAGGACGGTGATAGTAAAGGCAGTGAGAAATAAATGTATTCTGGGTATGTTTGAAAAATAAAGAAAATGGGGCTTGTCCAAAGTCTGGCTTTAGGTTATGCAAAGATCTTCCATAAAATCTATTCAACCTTTGATGCGTTTTAAAGAATATGTACTGGGTAGTGTGATTTGTGCCCTCACACACTGGCCCCTATGGAAAGCCCTGGGGGCATCTTGCTAAATTCGAGAGATGCTTCCAGCCCTGATGGTGTTCCCATTCTAGTGACACCAGGACAGCTGGTGCCTAACTCTCCAGGTTGTTTGTAACACAAACCTGACACTCAGCAGGGTTCAGTACATGGTAAGTATTATTATTATGCAGGATACTTAGCAAGACAGTAATACATATTTTTAAAATTTTATTTTTTATTGAAGTGTAGTTGATTTACAATGTTAGTTTCAGGAGTACAGCAAAGCAATTCAGTTATACATATACATACTGAAATATTCAGTAAGTACTTATTCAGTCTGAAAATAAATACATACACATATATTTTCAGATTCTTTTCCATTATACCTTATTACAAGAAATTGAATATAGTTCCCTGTGCTTTGTTGTTTATCTATTTTATATTCAGTAGAGTGTATCTGTTAATCCTAAACTCCTAATTTATCCCTCCCCATCTTTTCCCTTTGGTAAGCACACTTTGTTTTTCTATGTCTGTGAGTCTATTTCTAAAACAGTAATATATTGAAGTACAGAGAACACAGGTTGGTGCTAATAACTATAGAGTGCAGTAATCAAGATGGAGGAGAAGGAAGAATTAAATTGATTCATATTCCTGTGATTTCTCCAATCATCCAGCATTCCTGGGTTTTGACTTTCATTTCAATGTGGTAGATGGTCCAGTAGACTAGTACCAAGACGATCAGGAAGCCAAAACCGTAGGAAGTGGGCTCAGCTCTGGGAAAGGCATCGGGTGCCTTTTGGGGTTAGAATAGAACAGCCTTCTGGTGACATGCCCTGCTAGGACTAGATCTCAGCCGGGGCATTTGGAAATGGCTGGAGACATTCCCAGTGGTCATGAATGGGGAGAGCGAGGGAGAAGTTGCTGCTGGCAACTGATTGTGGGGAAAGTGAGAGGAAGTCAGGGATGCTGCTTAACAGCCAGCAATACCCAGGACAGCCTCCCCGCCCAGCACCAAAGAATTATCTGGTCCAAATGTAGACAGTGCCCAAGACTGAGAAAGCACGACTTGAATAAAGAAACGTAAAATTAATCATCCAAAACTGTAGCAATGCAGTCATGAACAAGACTGGTGGTTTGAGAGGAAGAGTGTTCACACCAATAACTTAGATGGACTCTGGAAGGACGTCGTGACGTCACCGGTAAGAGGGGACATTCAGAAGAACAAGTGTGTCCTGCCTGAGTTTCATTTCCTCCTCTTTGGAGGCAAGGATCAGTTCTTGCTGCTGCCTTCAGCAGAGGGTGTGGGAGGGCCTTTCCTTCCGTTTAGAGGTCCTGTTTGCCTAGCCTGGGGTTTGGCATCCTAGAAGCAGGGAAAGTTTGTTTGAAGATGCTTTATTCTGGGGAAATGAATGGGCCAGACAATGCAAAAAGAAAAGAGACAAATTGTTCTTTTGGTTCCAAATAAATGCTTGTTTTCTGACACTGCCTGAATTTAAATGGTCCTCAGTTTGACTGTGAAATTAACACCTCTTTGAGGTTAATGGTGGGGGTCGAGTGGGTGCCATTCACACCACTTCCAGAGCTTTTGTCTGTCTGGAATGCGGAGGGCGGGGCGCAGCTCTGGCACGAGGTGTACTTAGCCAGCACTTGTCTCTGCATCTCTTCGCTTTCATCCAAATATCCCAGCTCAGAGTCTGCGCAAGTCACGGGGCTGCCCCAGTTCCCACACTCTCACCCAGGAAGCAGTTAAGGCAAGTCCACTGGCCATTGACCTTGCACCGGTCACTTGATATTTCTGCACCTCCATTTCTTCCTCTTTAGAAAGCAGAAAGGTGAAGGAGAGCCCTGACGTCCTCTCAGCATGACTCTGCCTGGACCAACAGCTCATTTTCATGGGGAGTCTCCTGATTACAGAGAGCTCTGGCTTTGCTTGAAAGATGTGTAACTAACTCGTAATTACAGAACCATCAGCCGCAAAACGTCTTCTATAGTCGTCACTTGGGGGACCATCAGACAACCATTTAAACTCTTTTTTTTTTTTTGTGGGAATGGGTAACTAGGTTTGTTTTATTTATTTATTTATTTATTTATTTATTTATTTATTTATTTATTTATGGAGGGACTGGGGATGAAACACAAGGGCCTGGTGCATGGTTAAGCACACACTCCACCACTGAGCTATACCCTGCCCCTACAATCTTCTAAACTCTTTAAGGCCATCTACTTACACTTTTAAGTTTCCTTCCATCTCTACAATGCTGTCATTTTATGGATCCTAGAGTTGGTGACTCAAAGTCGGAATTCTGACACCAGTGCGTCTGAGTTACATCATGAATGGCTTGTAAACAAATGGCCTTTTGTACATTGTTTTGTACAAATCATTTTTTCCTTGGGGAGTGAAAACTCTTTTTGATCGTTCTGGCATTTTGTTAGGCTTCCTTCCATGAAAACTGACCCCCCTGTTTTTAAGTGCCATCAGCAGTAGTAGGTACATACATTGGTCTTTCTATATATCCCATGAACCAAACAGCATTCGATTTTGACATTTTAATAGTTTTGGTTGGTTTACTACAATAGAAGCTTTAGAATATTTACATTTGAGTATCCTTAGTCATTAAGGAGCCTGTCTTCAGGCCACCAGATCCGCTGCATGTACACTGTGACTTGAACATTTGAAAGCTGATGGCTTGCTTTGACTAAGTATTTTTTTTCCCCAGCAGTGAAGATTTAAGGAAGGAATATTGAAGCTACAAAGAGAATGTTGTTCTAAAGGAGATTTCAGTCTCCCCCAAACTAAATTAAGAAGAAGGGGAAAAAAAGAAACTAAAGGAAGCATTAGATCCTTTTCTTAAATGTATTATCGAGGAAGGCTATCAAATCCACTCGGCAGGTCTTTACTGGGAGTAGACATTCTCCACCAAAAGTGAAGGAGTGAGTGCAGAAGTCTTTTAAAAACAGAAGAAAAACTGGATTATCCACTGCAAGACACCAGTCATCTCTGGATATTTGTGCTTAGAGTCCTTTTAAAAGTCTGGAGAATAAGGGTAAAGAAAAGGCATAAGAAAAAATTCAAAATTGTCCCCAGATAACGTGTTTTATTAAACATATTTACTCAGCACATCTTGCTCCTAAGTTCCTTACCAACCCACCCATCTCCCAATGTTTATTCTCAACGTAAAATTGTGACCCAGGCAAACAAAATCCCAGCGCATTTCGTTCAGTTGTTTTGGTTACAAAAAAGGAAATATATGTTCATTGTATAAAAGTTAGAAAGACAGGTGACAAAAAGAAGATAAGAGAATGTCCATAATCCCATATCCCAGAGGCAGCCCCTATTATGCCTTGGCTGCACCCTCCCAGATATTTCTCCGAGAACATATTCTTTAAAAGCAGTCACACTCTTCACATTAGCTTTTACCCCATTTTCTTCATTTTAACACCATATTATGTGCACTTTCTGAGGCAATTTTTTTTTCATAGAAACCCACCCTGGTTTATTTATAAATCAGAAGGTTACTTCCATTGTAGAAACTTAACAGGGTTTCTTACGTCCCACTGTTATAAACTTACCTGTAGGTCAAACTTTGTTTTTGTGTTCTTCTGTAATTACTTTCTTATAGTAAATTTCTAGATGTGGCACTGAGGGACCGAATGAAATTGCCCACTGCTGTGTCTTTGAAATTCACACTCCAGCTCCAGATGACTGATCTATGACCTTTAAAAACAGAAGAAAACCTGGATTATCCACTGCAACACACCAGTCATCTCTGGATATTTGGTGGTCCCTCAAGCACAGAAACTCTTTGGAAACCCAGTGATGATTTAAGAAGTGTGGGTGGTTCGGTGGACCAATGGCCCACAAACCATCACAGAAGAAGTTTCAAAGGTGACATTTATGAAGAGTGACTTTCTCACTGCAGTATTATGATTTCTGGTAATGAAGCAGATGAAAGGCAGAACAGAAAGGGCTTACCTTTGAGAAGAGAAAAACCAAAGTGCACATAATAACAAATCCAGATTTCACTCAGAAGGCTAGAAACACCCCTAAATGCAGGCTTGATAAAATTAAAGATACACCAAAAATTGAAAATGTACATATTACACAATCTGGAATTGCCACTCCTAAATGTGGATTATTAAATTCTAAATATTAGAGATTTCTCTTATGATGATATGAAACCGGAAAAGTGAATTGGAAACAACCTAGATGTCTATCGATAAGAGAATGGATAAATTAATTACAGGGTATTCATACAACAGAAAATGACATAGGAGATAGAATAAATATCTCTATAAAAATCAGTATGGATCAATTTTAAAATATAATTGTAAGTAAAAAAAGAAAAGATCAATGCCTGCAAAATAATAACACAGTGAACAATACATGTTAAGAAAATTTATGTAATTATAGCCTGAAAGACACACACTAAATTTATAATAACTCTTTGCCTCTTGAGAGTGAAGGAAGATGAGATTGGCAGGGGTGAGGTTGAGGAGTAGGAGAGAAAAAAGTCTTTCATTTTATCAGTAATTTCACATTATTTTAATAGTAAAAAACATGCTGTTATACAAAAATCTAAGATGACCTTGATTATAAAACCCACTACTGTTTTGTATATCACTCAGGAGAAAAGTTGCCACAACATACCATTAATTTTATTTTAATTTTTAATTGAAGTACAGTCAGTTACAATGTGTCAGTTTCTGGTGTCCAGCACAATGTCCCAGTCATGCATATACATACATATATTTGTTTTCATATTCTTTTTCATTATAGGTTATTACAAGATATTGAATATAGTTCCCTGTGCTCTACAGAAGAAATTTGCTTTTTTTTCTATTTTATATTATGCCAGTAATTTTAAAATGCACCCAATTTTAAAGATGCTAAGATGTGGGAGAAATAGTGTGTTTAAAATTATATAAGACAAAAATGACAAAGATTAAGATCAGCTAATTCATGAAGTTATTGGGGTACAAGGTTATTGGTTATGTAAATCTGTGTACTTTAAAAAACTTTTCCAAATGAAAAGAAATACATCAAGTATTATTGGGGGTGGGGTATAGCTTTGTGGTAGAGTGTGTGCTTAGCATGCACGAGGGCCTGGGTTCAATCCCCAGTGTCCCCATTAAGTACATAAACCTAATTACCCCCAAAAAATAAAAATAACAACACATTTAAAAAAATACAGGGAATGGAATCCCTTCATAATAAATAGCATTTTAAATGGATGCTGCTCACACAGCAAATATACTGTCTAAAGCTTAGCTACCTTTTCACACATGTTCCCTAAATGAATTAGAATGTGGTAAAAGTGGGAGATGGATCTTTGAAGCTTTGTAACTGGAGAAGGATCTGGCTCGTGACTTAATATACCTAACATTTACTCAAGAAAGACTTCCTCTTTGAATTGAAGTTCTCCCAGTTTAAAAGAAGAGCTCAAAACAAAACAAAAAAATAGAATGAATTCTCTGTCCGTTCCATAACCCATGGGCTAGGAATTTGATGTTGCAGAATTAGGTATCCTGCTTGACACATCTGTTGAGAAAGCTATGAATGTTCATAATAAGGTTATTCCCTGGGAGGAGCAAACAGGAAACTCTATTCACCCTACCAACAGCCGGCAAACTGAAACCAGCCCAGCTCCTCAATTCAATATGAAATCATCATAGCAGGTCGAAGCCAGGTAACTAACAAGCTTGTAAGCCCTTATTTCTCCCCGTGGATTAAAGAAAGGCTTTCCCTAGAAAGTGTTCAGGAGAGGAGAGGAAAGATCTAGAGTTAGCACTGCCAGAGGAAACACAGACCCAGTTAAATCCGAATTTCAGATAAATGAATAATTTCAGTATGAATCTGCTCCGTTCGATTTCAGATAACTAACAAGTAACTGTTTGCTCTGCGCGTGGGCAAATATCACACTGGACAAATTAGTGCTAAAATTGTTTTCATTGTTTACCGGAAATTCAAATTTACCTGTGTTTTAGTTTCCAAATATGGCAAACGCATCAGTGGAACTAACCTGACCCAAAGAAAAGGAGAAAAAATAACTGGAAGCCAAGTTGGGAAACAAAAAATAGAAAACTGGATAGAAGTGCCTTCCAGGGGAAAGACCAGGCACGCGGGAGCTGCCCTGAAGGGCGTGCACTGCATTTGGAAACCAGGTGTGTTTTTCTATTTGCTATTTGCATAGCAGGTTTCAGTCTAAATGTGTTCATTTCAGGAGGGCTGGGCGATGACCGTGGTCCCAGCAGCCTGGTCATCACTGTCTTGCCTGGGCTCCCGGGAGACACAGCCTCATTTCAGACCTGAGCTCTGCCGCCTCCGCCCCTTTCACTGATAAGTAAATAAGAGAGTCTTGGAGTGTTTTGTACCTTCGGGTTTGAATACCACATGCAGTGTGAACTGGGGCCCCCCGTGCAGCTGGACGGGAGCTGGCAACCGTCCCCCCCACCCTGCGAGTCGGCCGGCTGTAGGGCTAAAGCCCGATCTGGGGGACCTGGGGGCCGGAACCCTTCTCTGCAGCAAACTCACCACCTTCTCAATCTTCTAGAACACAGGCGGACCCCAAGTGCTGAGAAACACTTAAAAACTATACCCTTTCCTGTTCCTCTCTAAGACATCAAAATAGAAGGAAGCAGGCTGGGGCTGGGGTGGGGGGGTTGCAGAGCGCGAGGTGTCACGCGGGCGCTCCCTGGTCTGAGGAAGCAGGGAGTCTGGCACCTTCCCTGGGTCTGGGCAGAAGCCCTGCTGCCTGCCCGGCTGGAGAGGCTCGATCGTCTCTCCTCGTTGGTTTTTACTTACAACGGTTGTCGAGGTGAGAATTTAGTTACTGGATTTTTTTCACCTGATGTTTTGATCAGCAGGGCTCTAAAGTTACTTTCACTTTTGCAAACACTCTAGCCCTGCTGGGAAAACCTGCAAACCCTCAACGCAGGGCCTTCGGGTAAAGAGGCCTTGGGAGAAGGTGTCCCCACCGCCAGCGCAGGTGTCAGAGTTGTCGCAGGTGGGGATGATCTCCAAGGGGCAGCTCTGACGGTTGGCTGGTCTCCTCTAACTTCCGGTCACAGTGGTGCATGGGGGAGGCAGTGTTAGCCCCATTTTACAGAGGAGGAGACTGAGGCTGGAAAAAAGAGACTGGGTCGTCTGGCCATCGACATTTAAAAGCAACTAAAATCTCAGGAAATGTCACGAGATAGAGAAAATGCTATTTTCTGAAATTGCTTTGAGGGAAAGACCTGGAGGTGGATGAGAAGGCGACTTTGATCAGCTGCTTAGGGAAGGAAAGGTTCGGGGAGCTGGGAACCACCACCACCCACCCCAGGGGCTTGCAGTGGGTGGGGCTCAAGTCTGAGAGAAACGGGAGGTTTGAGCACAGGGCTCGGCTGAGTGGGGCTTGTAAGTTTGGAAGCAGAAGGGAATTGTTCCGGACAGGGGAGCAAGAATATTTTCCTGCCCTGTGCTACCAAACTGCTGCCTGGGCTCTGCTCCAAAGATCGTCTATCAACAGGGGAGGGAGAATGAAAATCACTTCTCTTCCCATTAACGTAATTCTCTTTTTTGAAGAATCTCTCCCTTTTGGGGTGGTGGTTATTATTGGGTTTATTTATTTTTGTTTGTTTGTTTGATGGAGGTGCTGGGGATTGAACCCAGGACCTCGTGCATGCTAAGCATGTGCTCTACCCTCTCTCCTTTTTTGACAGTGATACAGTTTTGGAAGCTGGAGATCAGTATTGTATTGACAGTCTTAATAAATCCAAGCAAGCTAAATTCTTCAATATGAGCACCATATTTGGTGACCCAAGGACCATCAGACACCAGAGGAACACCACAGCCTGAAAGTCAGTCCAAGCAAGGAGATGACAATGGCATAAAACTATGAACATTCTCTAAGAGAAAAGATACCACGTATATGAAATAAAAACAGGATTTATTGTTTAGAAAAAAGCATGCAGATAGTAAGAGCGAGTTTTGGAAAATAAAAATCTGAAAGCGGAAATAAGCATCCCAGTAGAAGGGCTGGAAGATAATTTAGGGGAAATTTCTGAGAAAGTCGAGCAAAAAGACTAGAAGACGGAAAAATAAAATAAATAAAAGAGAAAAGATTTGCAAATTAGAGCTCAGAGAGTGTCCAGCAAGCTAAACATCCAAATGAAAGGAATTCTGGAAAGATGGAAAATCATCAGTGAAATAGCTAAAGAAAAAGTTCCAGAACTGAAGGTCTCCCCACGTTTCACCATAAGAAATTAGAATAGATCCTTACCCCAGCTGTACAATCATAGAATACTGGAGTCAAAGAGAAAATAGCAAAAGCGTCCAGAAAAGAAAAAAAAAAGTTTACTTTCAGAGGACCAAGACTCGGAATGGCTTCAGATTGCTTAGTGAAACAGAGGAAATAAAAGACAATTTAGAGAAATTAGAAAAAAAGACAATTTGGAGAAATGTTGAGGGAGAAAGGATTCCACTTTAGAATTCTATGCCCATTACAGTTAGGTTTCAGTTGTAGATTACAGTGTAGATTAGAGACATTTTTGAGATATACGATTTCTTACAACTCTTTCATCTCCTGTGTACTTCTTTCAAGGAAGAGATTATAAGGGCACCCAGCTCACAGGGAGGACAGGCAGAACACTGGGCACGCAGCTAAGCCAGGTCAGAATCCACAAGCGTTGGCTCAGACTCCGGATTCCTCCGATTTTATTTTACTTTTATCACATCAACGATTCAGCAGGATTTATTCTGAAACTTCTCAGCGACCTCAACCATTTTGTTTTCTCACCACTTCCTACTCCTCAGAAACAACCCCCCTCATCTCTCGTTTGCTGTCCCCTTGGCATTTGCCTTCAGATGATTAAATAACGTACTTACAGTCCTAGGATTTTCCATGTTAGTCATTTCCTATTTATTCTCTGCTCTGGAAGCTAAAGCTGCATTCCCTTTTCATCCTTGTCACCCCAAGCAGCACATACCCCACGCTTTTCGGGTGGGTCTGTGTATTCTGAAAGTTGTTTCTTGTCTTTATTTCCACAGCTTTGGCTTTTGTTTCCTGTCACTCGGGATAGTCTTTGTTGTGATGTGGGCACATGTATGTGTCTGGGGCACCCGATGATTGAATCAATGGGTTTGAAGTAAAGAGAGGATCAGGAAGCAGTAACAAATAAAAAGTCCTATAATCAAGACAAGCGCACAAACGTGTGAATAAGATTTTTAACAGAAACATAACAGACACCAGGCAGGATAGAGGGCAAAACTGAGAAAGTGGTAATAAGTCGATTTATCCAGGCAGCACACGTGAGAGATAAAAGTTTAAGATCAGAAAAAACACTCCGCCTTCCTCCTTGACATACAACTTGGCAATGAGCCTAGATCACCTTTCACAGTGACCACAGAGGGCTCCAGGACCCAAACAGGAAGAACCAGCCTCAGAAATCTTAAAAGCCCTGATTTGAGCTTCTACTCTTTGCTCTGTCCAGTGCCCGTCTCTCCTGGGGACGGACCCGCATCTTCTGGAGAACCAGGCTGACTGCACAGATCTTGCAGGAACTGTTCGTCTTAAATGTTTTATCCCCTGTCACGTCTCTCGAGCCAGAGGTAGGCACATGATCCAAGGCCAAAAGAATTCAAGCCCTTCCTGTGATGTTTTTAACGTCTTACAGAGAAAAGAAGGTCTTTCCTCACGGTGCCAGGTGCCACCCAAAAATCAGAACTGAAATATGTAAGAAAAGGAAAATGGATATTGGGGGCCAGTTAGTAGCTTCTGCCACAATTGCCAACTAAGACAGTATAGCTGGATGTTATAATTAGACCCTTCCCTGACTCCCTTTTTTTCTTTTTTGTAATTGAAGTATAGTCAGTTACAGTGTGTCAATTTCTGGTGTCCAACATCATGTTTCAATCACGCATATGCATACATATATTCATTTTTATATTCTTCTTCATTAAAGGTTATGACACAATATTGAATATAGTTCCCTGTGCTGTACAGACGAAACTTGTTTTTTAAACCTATTTATATATATAATACTTAGTATTTGCAAATATTGAACTCCCAAATTTACCGTAAGGTTGTTTACTATGCCTGAGAGTCTGTTTTCTGTTTTGTAAATGAGATCATTAGTGTCCTATTTTTTTCTTTTTTTTTTAGATTCTACATATGAGTGCTATCATATGGTATTTTTCTTTCTCTTTCTGGCTTACCTCACTTAGACGACGATCTCAGGGTCGGAGACTTTGATGGCGTCCCTGGGCCATCAGAGGTGCCCCAAGACCATCCTCATCCCTAACATTCACCTTCCTCTCTTCACTTCTCGCTGTCATCGATGCTTAGCCATCCTATGTCTTCCAGCCACCCCTGCCACTCCCGCTGCTCCGTCTCCGAGCGTGTGGTTGGGTCCTGACCACCGTGTCCAGTGGAGCGAGTGGCTTTTCTCCTCCATCACTTTCTGTTGGTCTGCAGCGTGTAGGGATGCCCTCCGACCACAGTGTCTGAAGGCCCTAGAGGGTGGGGTGGGAAAACAGAGTAAGGAGAGAGGGGGAAGGAGGCGTAAGAGATAATATTCCTGAAACTGAACCTCACTGTGAGAACTGTCCTTCTGACGCACATGTAAGTGCACACATGCTCCGGGGTACCTAGGAGCCACGTGCTCTTCCTGGCAGCAACCCCAATTCATAACCTCAATTTTGCCAGTTGCATGCTCCCTGGAGGTACTGTGTCCGGGGTCAGCCCACCCCCTCCTGAGCCAGCCAATCAGAAGCTCCCTCCTGAATCTGACACCTCGGGAGCAGACCGCAGACATCCCAGTTGCGGAGAGAGGGCATCGCAGTGGCACCTGTCCCCAGCCCCACAGCTCCTCCTCCCCGTGCCTTCCCAGGCCCAGCTCTCCAGCATCCTTGTTGCCTCTGGGAACTCCCAAGAGCCTGACAACTTCCTCTTTTGTTGTCCTTTTTTGGGTGTGGATTGGCTGATTGAGAGTCTTTCATTTGTTTGTTCTTGGTTGCTGTGTTTTTCAAAAGTTTTATTCTATTTTATTTTGCTTTTGCCTGAATTAGCCAGAGGATGTTTCTCCAGTTTGTAGGCAAAGAATCCTATCTTAAATCAATTCTCCCTTTAATGTACATGAGAAGCCCAAATTTCCTTTTATAAGCCAACACTCTGGTCTTACAAGGCTAAAAAACAAAATCTATCCCTGCATGTCAACCACTCACTTCTCATCCTACGTGTATTTCCAAGTTCTCTGATATTAGTTGATGATGAAGAGTATTCATGACCAGACTCTTTCCCTGATGTTGAAAGACAGGTTCGGGGGAAGCAGACACTAAGTCAGCCTTGCTCTCATATACAGCACACTGGGTACCAAAAATGAGGTTCAAGCCGGTATTTCTTTCCACCTCCCACGTCTTCTTGAAGTGCATTTCCATGACCATAAAGATTCTGTGCTCGTTGATCTCAGGACCCTGAGCAGCCCCAACCGTCTGGTGTGGTGTCCTGGGTTCTAGTCCTGCTGAGGTCACTATCTCGTGACCTTGAGCAAATCGCTTCACATTTCAGACCTCGGGTTTCTTTATCTATAAAATGAGAGCCCTGGAGAACATGATGGCCATGTGTAACATTTAAGAGTCACAGGAAATAGATATCATAAAATCTTGGATTGCAATTGTGCAGAACCTGGGATTCCAGAGGGTGAGAGACTGGGAGACCAGTTAGTCCTCTCCAACATCGCTTCTGTCTGTCTGCTTCTCTCTGTCTCTGCCACCCCTTGACTCTCTTCTGCTCTCAGAACTACTGCAGTATCTCCCCTGAATGTCAGCTCTGGCCTCATCCAAACCCTTCTCTGCATAACAGAGCTCTTTCTGAAGGTGACTCTGAAGCTGTCAATCAGTTTCTTTCAGGATAAAGAACCAAACCGTTCATCTGACCTGACCCCTTCCCACTTCTGCTAGCTAGCTTTCAATTCCTCCAAAGACCGAAGATTGTCCTCTCCCCAGGATCTTTGCACAAGCTCTTTCTGCTAATACTCAGCACCCTCCCCACCCCTGCTGCTCTTCCTCCCACGGAAAGTAGCATAGCAGGATGTGTCCAAGCATCTCACCTCCTTTCCTGCTCTGTGAACTCTGGGTAGGACCAGTATCACCACCAAGTCAATGTCACCTACCTTGGTCAAGTTCTCCCTTACCCTTACGAAACATGCTTTTGGGGAAAGCAATAAAAATAAATAAATAAAAATGAAACTCACCATCAATAACTCCTGGGTATTATATATCTCCTGGCATTTTATTTAATAATGAATAGCACCAAGATTTAGCTTGAGTCTGAGGAATATAACTATGTTAGCAGAATTTCAGAGGATCAAAGGTCAGCCCCTCACTGTGGCATCTGTTTTTGCCTAGTCCCTTCCCCCCCCACCCCCCGCCTTTTCCAAGAGGGTCTCCTTCTCTGCTGGACCCATCATAAGAGAGTTCTACCTGGTCCTCCCATCCCATCCTGATGTGGAATTCCTCCCAGAAGCACTGGGGCCACTTTCCTGTACGGCTTGAGTGCTGTCTCCCCAGTAGTTTCTGCCAGCTCAGTCTAAATAATGACATGCCTTCCTTCCTTTCTCTGGGTGGCTCTGATTAGAATCACCAAACCACATGCTATTTGAGCTTGAGGCTTCTGCAAGCCTGTCCCACGGGGCAGCAGACAATTTCCCTGACCACCATGTGTGATCAGAGGCATCTGAAGACAGACCAATCCTGGGTTCCGTGGGAGGTGAGGTAACAAATATGATGATTATTCGTGAAGTTCCATGGAATCTGTTGTCTTCTAGCTGCGGGATGTGGACACCATAGAGATGGAAAAACTCAGGCTGGGGAGCCAGGCGGACCTGGGTCAATTCCTCGCTCTGTCCTTGTGAACTTGGGCAAGTGACATCTCTGCGTGCCTCAGGCTCCTCATTCCTAAAATGAGAGCCATCTAAGACAGAGCGGAAACTCGAGACCTCTACCCGTTTTCAAGCCAAACGGGTAGAGGTCTCGAGTTTCCTGGCTCTGAGGACATGGAACCCCACGATCAAGAAGGAAACCATTGCCCTCAGTCTGCCAACTCCCTACAGCAACCCACCACCTGCTATGAGAGAGACAAATTTTGGTTTAGGCTGCACCGTTAATTTCCTGGGCATTGCTACACAGCTTGCTTTACTCTATGCTTTGGTTGGTGCCTCCATCTGACTTTTTCTGTCCTAAATGTGTATAATACTGATAAGTAAGACTTTAAATTTTTTAAATTTAATTTATTTACTTATTTATTTATTATTGAAGTGTAGTCAATTACAATGTGTCCATTTCCGGTGTCCAGTATCATGTCCCAGTCATGCATGTATATACATATATTTGTTTTCATAGTCTTTTTCATTAAAGGTTGTTACAAAATACTGAATATAGTTCCCTGTGCTATACAGGAGAAATTTGGCTTTTTTAAATCTATTTTTATACATAGTGGCTAAGATTTGTAAATCTCAAACTCTCAAATTTATCCCTTCCCACCCCGTTTCCCACCATAATCATAAGATTTTTGCTATGCCTGCGAGTCTGTCTCTGTTTTGTAGATGAGTTCATTAGTGTCCTCTTTTTTCTTTTTTCTTTTTTTTTTTAGGTTCCACGTAAGACTTTAAAAAAAATTAATTCCCCCCATTATTTCATCTAATTGTTATTAGGATAATTTTTCAAGATAAGTTCATCTGTCATCCTTTTATTTTTCCTTTCAGTCCGAGCTTAAAAGCCCTATAATCATCTCAGTCTCATTTATGCATTTAGAGCAGTGGTTCTGTAATGGGGCGATTTGACCTCCAGGGGACATTCGGCAATATCTGTAGACATTTTTTTACCCTCACCACTGGGCATCTGATGGGTGGAGACCAGAATGCTAGGTGTCCCTCCACACACAGGACAGCCCCCAGGACATGGCCGTCCAGCCTTCGCATCGGCAGCGCCAGGTGAGAAGCCCTTGCTTGGAGTGAGTCCATTTAGCCCATCGGAGTCAGAGAAGCTGCACTTGAGTCTGCTGGTTGAGTGACTTCAATTCTGCGAGAAGCCCCTCCCATGAACCCTCTTCTGTTCCCTGCCTCTCTCCAGCCCTGACAAACAGCTGCTTCAAAATAGTACCAGGCAGAGTCGATCTTCAACACACGGAGTCAAGAGATGCAGAGCTAAGGTTGCCAAATTTGAGGCTAGCACTCTGCTGTTAAAATAGACAGAAAGCCTGAAGGTGCCAGCTTGTGAACTGGAGGCAACGTGTCGAGCCAAGGTTGCGACTCCCACCCCGCTGCTTCTGGCTTTTGTGGGCTTAGGTCAGACTCTCTCTGCTCTCCTGGGGGGGTTGCTCTGTGGTTTCCTCCTGACTTCTACAGAACTCGAAGACACAAACATTGGCAATATTCAACGCGAGCCTCAAGACACAGAAGCATGAGCTATTTAAGGTTTGGAATCTAAATCTGTAAACCGTATCTCTGATAACATCACTAAGATGTGGCACTTCATCTTCCAGTGTCTTCGCACTTAAAACACACTATTGTTCTCGTCACTCGCCTGCTCAGTAAAGCCACTGCTTATTAATTTTGTGACATGCGGAAGATAAGACGGCAGAGCCCAAAAGCAGGGTATCTAGAGGCAGAGCAAAGCGGATTTCAGCCCCACCTCTACTGTTTCCATTTTGAACAAGTGCATGACCTCTAGTTTCTCCTTCTCCATCTATAAAATGGGGACAATGATCTCTACCTCATGGATGGGCACTGTAGATAAAATGCCAGTCAGTTCTGGACACAGCGATCCTTCATACACATGAGCCCCTTATCAAAAGGCAAGGTCCATCTCTCCAGTTATGAAGTCAGACTACATGCATGTGAAAAGGTAAACTGACTATATATAAAAATAGATGAAAAACAAATTTCTTCTGTAAAGCACAGGGAACTATATTCACTAGTTTGTAATAACCTTTAATGAAATATATGCATGTACATGCATGACTGGGACATTGTGCTGTACACAGACATTGACACATTGTAATTGACTATACGTCAATTAAAAAAAAAAAAGAAAGAAAAGGTAAACTAAAAAATTCTGTGGTAGTCTGCCTTGAGATTCCAGAGGATTATAGAGATCATCCATGATTGTTTAACCCAGTGCCAATAAATACTAGATATATTAATATTAGTTTGAATACCAAAATAAAGACCAGGCTATCAAAGGCTGAAAAGCCGAGGGCATCTTCATGACAACCGAGTTGTCACGATCAGCTAGACGGCAGCACATTCACAAGACTGCAGTCAAAGGTGCAGCTGGAAAAGCAGTCGGTCTGTACCCTTAGCTGTCAGCACAAGAATGAAATGAACCACCCAGTACTCCCCGTGCTTCACATCAGCAAGCGTCTGTCTGCCGCATCGTGGCTGGTCTCACCTGGGCTTGGCTGGGGAGCTCTGATTCCACTCTGATTCCACATGTTCTTCTCACGACAGATCTAGAGCCTAAGAGTCACACCAAACCGTGAGAAATACAGTTACGACCTTTGCTCCTGCAACACCTATTCACAGCCCATTGCCAAAGCAAGTCACGTGGGTGGGGAAGTACGCCCCCCCCCCAGCAGCCAGAGGATGCAGCAAAGTTACAGGGCACATGTCTGGATGGAGAGTCCGAATACGGTGGGACGGAGAATTGAGACCAATAATCAAATCTATCACAAGGTCACATGAGGGCAGATCTTAAAAAGGGAAGTAATGAGCTGTTAAAAAAAAAAAATGGTCACCATAGGAGGTCTTTGGAAGGAGGGAAGTATTCACAGCTGTGGCTGCCAACCACGTAGCGAGCAGATTGGGGAAAGGAGGACAGATCGCAGAGGCAGGTAGAGGACAGGTCTGTGGCCCAGGAGGAAGGGCCTGGTGAGTTTCGGGGAAGGCCCTGGGGGAGGAAGTGAAGGATGATGGCAGGGACTGGAACACGGCTTTTAGACGGTGTCATTACTGATTGGCCGTTGGGTTGGGTGGTAGCTTTTGCTTTGAGTATGAAAAGGAGTCATCAGAGAGAAATTTGGAATTTGAAGGTTTGAGCCTTCCAGTCTAGGAGAATGGTAAAGCTACTCCTTATAATAAGAGCATATGTATTTTACTGAGCATGCATTTTTACCAGATACTGTGCTAAAAATTTTATTGACATTATTTTCTTTAATCTTCACAATAGCCCAATGAGATAGGTACAGTTCTTAGCTCCATTCAAAGAAATTTTTTTTCAGTCTTTAAAAATTTTCAGGGGGACAAGATAATTAGGAATTTATTTACTTGTAATGGAGGTGCTGGGGATTGAACCCAGGACCTCGTGCACTAAGCATGTGCTCTATCACTGAGCTACACCCTCCCCACTTACCCCCACTTTAAAGATGAGCTAACTGAAGTAACCTGCCTAAGATTACATACTGAGAAAGTGATGGAATCAGGGCTAAGAGTCCAGTAGTCACCTCCGGAATCTACACTGTTAGCGCTCATTCATTTCCTCATTTCTTACCCCACTGCATTGCTGAAAGTTTCGTATTTTATATCATACTTAATTACACACCAAACTATTTGTCAGTGAGCAATAAGACAGTCTGAGTGGCAAGTGGAATTCTTTGACATGCTGTGGATTTTAGGATTAAAACATGAAGGGTGATGGGTCATGACTGACCTCCGAGTCACATCTCCAATTATTTTATGAAACAGACTTTTATTTAATCATTCTGGTTTAGTAGTCCGATTTCTTCCTCTCTGCAGACTAACCACTTTCCGAATACAAATTAAAAGAAGAGTTTGCCAGTAGAAATAAATTCCACCTAACTTTTTATTTTCCTTATTTTTTTTAATTGAAGTACAGTTATAATGTGTCAATTTCTGGCATCCAGCATCGTGTCCCAGTCATGCATGTACATACATATATTTGTTTTCAGATTCTTTTTCATTAAAGGTTATTACAGGATATTGAATATAGTTCCCTGTGCTATACAGAAGAAATTTGGGTTTTTTTTAAATCTATTTTTATATATAGTGGCTAACATTTGCAAATCTCAAACTCCCAAATTTATCCCTTCCCACTCTCTTTCTCCTGGTAACCATAAGCTTGTTTTCTATGTCTGCCAGCCTGCCTCTGTTTTGTAGATGAGTTCATTAGTGCTCTCTTTTTTCTTTTCTTTTTTTTAAGATTCCACCTAACTTTAAAATGTGCTTCCAGGCAGTGTCAACAATGAAAAGCCTTTCCTTGATTGGACAGACGCTCTGTACCCTAAGGCTCTCCTCCCTGACACCAGCCCACCTTGGTTATCACCTCCAGGCTCCTGCTGTCCTCACCGGTTTCTCACTGCACAGTGGGGGTTTACGCCTCCAGGTTGAAAGGCTTTCTGAGTCTATGGCCAAGGCGTCAGCACCACGGTGCTGTCAGCTCCTCCATTTCTTCCCAAATTTTCAGCTAATCTTTGAATCGCGTTGGCTTTCTGCAGGGAGCAGTGAACATAGAAAGGTGGGAAAACTTTTAAAAATAGCCTCTTTATTTACTCTACATAATGCTTCTCTTCAATCTGTAGTTTGATGTTTAATTTTTCCCTTTTAGAAAAGCCTCTCTCAGTGACTGAGATCCAAGGAGAGCATTCTGGTTTTTGATACTGAAGGAGGAGGAACATAGGGTCCTGGGCTTGTGAGCTTCAGAAATGGTGCTGGATATGGCTTCTACCAGCTGGGTTGAAAAAAATTTAAACGGCAGATCTTCCTGACTGCTACTGGAAGGAGGAAGAGAATGCCATTTTTCTTCTTCTAAGAACCTGTAAACTTCTCACTCCGTGTTCTCTGATGACCGGGTAAGCCCAGTGCTGTCTTGACAAGCCCAGTAGAGAGCAGAGCCACTACCAACACCAGCCACGTGGGTTAACACCGCCAGTGACACCTCTGACATCCCACCTCAACGATTTTCAAAGCAAGTTTTTGTTTTTGTTTCTCTGAGACGCTGCCAATTTAAAAGGTGCCAATTTTGACAAGCCTTTTGCTCTTTCTAAAGGAAGGCTGGGATTGGAAGAGGGGCAAAGATGCAGATTTATCTGCGGTTTGTAGAGATGATCTCATTGCAGTTTCACGAAACTCATTGAACTCTTCAGTTATAGGTGGAAGCATCTTTGGTTCAAGGTTCATCATAAATATCTTAGAAAGAGAACTCAGGACAGAAAAGGTGCAGCATGTGAAGGAAGAACAAGGATGAGTTCGATTTTAAAATGTGACCGGGAATGTGTAAGTGTGGCCGTAACTGTACGGACAAGGATCACTTACGTGGTGATGCAGAGTTTCGGGAAGCAGTCTCCCCCAGTGATGAGTGTGCAGGGAGTCAGAAGATTCAGATGCCATTTAATTTCCTTGTCCTTCAGTTTCCTTCTTTGTCAATTACAGGCAGTGTCACTTCCCTGCTTATTGCTTTAGGTCATTTAAAATTTGAAAATCGTGTTAGAGCATTACTACAAAGTGTCATTGTTCATATTATAAAAATCACAGAAATTGGCTTAGTCTAGTGTTATACTTTACCTAAACTTATTACAGTTAATCCCACCTATTCTATTACAAAAGATGGTTCTATTGAGCCTGATTTGGTAGAAAGAGTAGTGATTTTGGAGTTAGAAGACCGGGGTTTAAGTATTACTCCCCTCAATTTTTAGCTGTGTCACCCTTGCAAATACTTTCTTTTCCTCTGAGGTTCAGCTTGCTCCTATCAAGCTGGAAATAACGCATGTTCTGTCCAGCTCACCTGAAGGTTGTGTGTGAGAGTGTGTATGCAGAAGCCTTTGGAAAGTCTAGAGTTCCACAGGAGGGTAAGAAAGACTTGAATGAAAAAGAATATGAAAGCAAAAATCTTATGATTATGGTGGGAAACGGGGTGGGAAGGAATAAATTTGAGAGTTTGAGATTTACAAATGTTAGCCACTATATATAAAAATAGATTTAAAAAAGCCAAATTTCTTCTGTATAGCACAGGGAACTATATTCAGTATTTTGTAACAACCTTTAATGAAAAAGAATATGAAAACAAATATATGTATGTATGTGTATGACTGGGACATGATGCTGTGCACCAGAAATTGACACACTGTAACTGACTGCGCTTCAATTGGGAAAAAAAAAAAAGAAAGATAACCAGAAGGACCAAAATCTCTAAACACTCGTGTGTAAACTTCCCCCTTACATTTTCACTAGCAGAGAGGGGATAGTAAATATATCTTATCTCATAAGATGTTATTTTCAGAAGATATGGTAACAAATGTTTGCTGGTTCTTTCTCTGCATTCCTCTCTAATAGCTCCTGCTGACACACATCAGGAGTCCCCATAAAACCCCTTCCCTGTGTTACTGCCAACCCAAGGGTATTCCCACACGAGCCCTGTTTCTACATGACGTCTACAGTTTGCTTTTCCCCCGACCCCTCTCCTTCTGTTTAGCATCATCAGAGCCTCCAGGTGCCACTGCCTCTTCTGTTGGGTGCCACAGCTCCCACTGGCCACAGTCCCGGGCAGCACTGCCCCGTCCAGCTAGCTTCTGTCTGCAAAGGATGAGATCTCCACTCCTGGTCCCCAAGCACTGGAAGGTGTGGGATGCTCTGTGTGAACTGGACATAGGAGAGGTGAGATTCAGTCTCCCACTCTCAACTGTAAACAAAGAGTACAGCTTGGAGAAATCTCAGTCCTAGGAAGTTTTGTCAACAGGGATGAGAGCAGGTTCACACTAAGAGGCAGCTGAATTAAAAGCGCTACCCAGACTCTGCGTGATCTAACCTCAGAAAAACCAAAGTGAACACAACATTGGTTCCTGGAGGGATCCCTCCTCTGAACAGAAAAACCTGACCATCAAAGAGGTCCAGATAGCCTGAGGGAAACTAGCTTCAAACTTCAAGTTCTTTTACAGCTGTAAGACTTGATTCCATCTCCTCAGGTTTTTTTGAAGCCAAGTCTTGTATTTTGTGCTCTCTATTTTACATGCTTTGGAAAGACAGAACTCAATCTCCACCTGTTCTAATAAACAAAACATGACAGATGACCAAAAGTGTGAAAGTCAAAACCATGTGAAAAACTGCCTACAAGATGAGAAGCCCATTTGGAGGGAAACTACGTGGGTTGCTAGTGGGAGTTTCTCACTAGTCCGTTTTTTACATAAGCTTTTGCGAAGGGGAAAAGATTAGGAGGAGATGACGGGTGGAGATCTGGACAAGATTTCTCTAAAACTTGTGGAAAGTCACATTGCTATTAACCTCTGGAAATATCACTTGCAAATATCTAAAATCCCCTCCAAAATAACCTACACTTCAGTTTTGTTGGAAAACATGATCTGCAAAAGCAAATCAATCACGCGTGAGGAAGACGGCAGACCCTACGGCCTGGAGGGTGATGGGGAAGGGAAGGACCAACAAGGCGGTCGGGAGGAGAAAGCAGAAATGTTGGTGAGATTTCACTAGAGCAGTGATAGCAAGTGCAATGGGAACTTCCAAGTGCATCACTAAGGCTCTGACATCCTCATTTCTTGGTGGCAGTCTTCACAGATCCTTTCTTGTACGAAATGCTGAAAGTTGTTGTCATCATGAATTGAATTTTTTATTATTATCTTTGGTGATTGATGTTGCAAAATAGAAATAGAATCAGTTAAGGGTTAGCATGGTGAGCAAATCCCTGCAAGGTACTTCTGACTAGTTTCATTTGTTCTGATTTTTGGCAGATTTGTCAGTGAGTGCATGGGAATAATGAACCCACACATTGCAGAATTAGACATGAAACTCACGGGACTTCTTCAACCCACTCCTGTAAGTTTTGCTTTGTTGGTTTTCCAAAATGGACCCATAATTGAGCCTTTTGGCCCAATGTACTATGCTGCAAAAGGTGACATTTTTCGAAAAGAACATGACATCCCAAAGGAAAATCTTTGCCAAGAATGTTTCTTTAATCAAGAACAAAAGTCAACAACTTCCAAGATATAATGGCAGAGGAAAGCCAGATCATACACCAAAACTCGAATGAACTGAAAAAAGTAGAAGGAAAAACAAAGTATGCATATATCTAATTTGTCTAAGTGCCATTGGTGTACATGATGATATATACATATGTAAATATACATATAAAACTTAAACAAAGTACTTCACATCAGGCTTTGGAAACAGGAAGCCATGCTTTTCAGTGATTTACACAGCTCCCCAAAATCTAAGAAAACCCACTGAGAACCAAAACAACAGAATTCGAAACATCAAGAAAAAAATGGACCTGCCCAAAGACAATATCCCAGTCACGGAGGAAAGTTTTCAAACGATCAAAGACATTTCAGGAGAAAAAACTGACAAAGAGGTTAAAAACTATGAAGGAGAGGAAAGATAATAGATATGAAAGATTGATCACAGTGATTAAACATGCATGTTAATTTGTTATATGAATACAAAAATAAAACAGATGGAATTGAAAAAAATATTTATAAAAGAATTTATTCCCCAAACAATGGAAGATCTAAATCTATGTATCAATAAGGAACAAGAAAGTTTAGGAAGTGTAATACTCAAAACATCCAAGAAACCAAAAGCAAGGGGAACTGGGAGAGCAAGAGAGACTTGTGGACAGTTGAAGTCACTTATATTGAAAAGTGCTCCTGCTTGCGGGTGTCAACACGTGATTAACATGAGAGGAAACCCACTGCCTTCAGAATCTTCCAGAACAATGTCAGTGTTCAGAATTCAAGCAAGAAACAGAACTTCTCAAGTGTGCAAAAACGATCTGATGACAAAATTCAGCTAGAAAAGGGGTGAATCAAATAAACAAAATTAGACAGGAAAAAACTTGCTGTGAAGAATTTGTCACAATTTTGAACCAAATAAAATAAGGATAAACCTCACGATGGGAATAAATATTACAGAACAGAATGAATACGCAGCCACCAAGCAAAATGAGGAAGAGTTTTCATAAGCTGAAATGGAAAAGCATGCATGATATGTGAAGTTGAAAAAGATATGTGAAAATAATTTTATAGGTGGACTAATTTGTAGGAGAGAGAGAGAGAATCTGACACAGAGTAGGTAATAAATGTTTAATGAGTGATTAAATCTTAAATATGTCTAAAAATCTTAAGAAGAATACAGAAAGATACTCTTGAGGCTCCTCTGCTCAATTTCTGCTAGATAATTTCTGAGCAATTAAAAGCTTTCTGTTCTTTAGGAATTGTACTTCAAAGACTAAAGCCATCGTTCATTGAGTTGGCAGAGCATGCCACCAGGAGCTCCTGGCTTACTTAATCTCAAGGGATGCAGGTGATGAGGGATGCAGGATGCAGGACGCGGCAGTGATGGCTTTCTCCATCCTGTGGGTGATGGGGGCGGCAGGGCGCGGGCAGGGGGAGGAGAGTGGGAATGGTTTTTCTACCTGGATCTGCCTTGACGATGAAACAGACTCTGCCTTAGACTTGAGTTTCCTGAAAGCAGACCCCAAGATGAAGATTCTGTGAGAGATTTTATTAATGAAAGCTCTGGGGGCAAACGTGTGCAGGCATGGGGAGGCAGGCTGGAGTGGGAGGAAGGCTGATGGATCCCGAAGTCCTGAGGAAAGTGGCTCTGGGCTGATCCGGCTGGGGACCTGTGTTGCATAAGTTACCCCTCAAAATTGTCCCTGTCCCTTCTCCAAGGCGACTGGGGTGAGCTTCATATACTGGAACCTGTCAGTTACTGGTTAAGGTGGGAGTGAGGGGCACCTCTGGTCTCCCCTGGTGAAGACAGAGCTGAAGGTAGCGGTGACAGAAGCCCTCTCTCCAAAGGGCTCTGAGACAGGGACCCAAAGAGGGCCTGGGAGGAGCACTGACGTGTCTGCCGCAAACTTCACCTTAAACAACATCAGAATTTAAAGGGTCACCCTGACGGTCACCAGAACAGAGAAGAGAATTCATTCAGAAGCTCATTTTTAATAAGCATCTAGTATAAAATAAAAACAGCATTTTAAATCAGTAGGGAATCCAATAGCCAAGAAATAGTGGGTCAAATTGGGGGGAAACACTTACATTCCCTGAGTCACGCCATTTGCAAAATATACATCAGATGCATTAGGGATTTTGAAGTTTAAGGTAAATCAGAAAACAAATAGAAAATTTCACAGGACAATGTTTGTGTAATCTTTGAGTAGGAAAGTTCTTTCTTAACTGTGATTCTAAGAACAAACATTTTAAAATGAAGTTAAAGTGACCGCACAGCTAAAAGATTAAAAGTGAATTGACAAATAATTAAATCGCTCACTTAGCAAGGGTATTAATATTGGAATCAATGAGAGACAACATGAAAGTGTTCAAAGTCTCCCTCCTGAAAGGTACAACCATAGCAGCCCGGCCGCCCACCCCTTCGCGCCCCCCCGACGTGTCCAGAATCCCAGGGAAACCGACCGGGAGAAGACCTTGGACATGCCTGTGTCACAGGGGAAGGCACCGACGCTAGAAATGCTGACTGTCCTTGGTCCTGGTCGAGCACGAGCCAGACATCACTTTTTTAGTTTCTGTTTTTAACCCATGAGCTTTTGTAGGAGTCAAGAGAGTCCTGAGAACCATTCTTTGGTCTCAGCCACCAGGTCCCAGGGAACGACAATCAAGAGTTTTGTAAATTTCGTGAAGAAATTAGTCATGCTCAGAATCAAAGTACGCCTGACAACTCGCTGTGACTTGAGTGACAGCTTAGGTATCTGCACTTCCACTGATGGTATCTCACTGATGACAGGGGACTAGCCTTATGGGCTCCAATCACTCCTAACACACACTTGGAATCCCAGGGACCAAGGTGCCATTAGGTCTCAATTTCCAATGTGTGTATGCTGAGGGGAAGTCTCCCCACACATCCAAACAACTCTCTGACACCGGCAGGGTGTCCTAACCCTCATCACAGGTGTCACACTGTCTATGTCAGACTCAGTCCCACAGTCCTCCCCACGCACCCTTCAGATGCCAGTCAGGTTGTCACCTGTGCTTCTGACCAACAGGCTATACACAGGTGGGAGGTTCCAACGACTCCCTCCTTGGATTCAATGAATTGGCTAGAGCGGCTCCCAGAACTCACAGAAACACTTTGCTTACTAGGTCATTGAGAAGGATCGAACTCAGGGACAGCCAGATGGAAGAGACGCCTAGGGCGAGGTCTGGGGGGAGGAGTGGAGCCCCCGTGCCGCCTCCACATACCTCCCGGGTCCACCAACCGGACGCGCTCTGACACGCAGTTCTTTTGGTTTGGTTTTGTTTTGTTTATATTGAAGAACAGTCAGTTACAATGTGTCAATCTCTGGTGCACAGCACAGTGTCCCAGTCATGCATATACACACATACATTCATTATCATAGTCTTAACACTCAGTTATTTTGGGGTCTTATGAAGGGCTCAGCACATAGACATGATGCATTAAATTGTTGCCTGTTGGTGATTGAGATCAATCTCCAGCCCCTCTTTCCTCCACAGAGGCTTCTGGAGGGAGGGAGGTGCCCGAAGTTCCAACTCTGATCACAAGGTTGGCTCCGGCCCCCATCCTCAGGTGAGGTCCAAAAGTTACTTCATTAGCATAACAGAGGACCTTTGTCACTCTTATCACTTAGGAAATTCCAAGGATTTTAGGAGCTCTGTGTCAGCAAAGGGGACGAAAGACAAATGTCTATTTCTTCTTCTGAATCACAACCTCCCAGAGGGTATCTCCCAGGAGTCAGAGCGACACCACGCTCTCCGGTGGTTTTCTTTTCCAGCTGCTCCCAGGCACCTGCACCCCATCTGTTGATGCTTTATGATGGATGGGTTTGGCCAAATCGATGGAGCATCAATCCTTTCCCTTCCCGTCCTACCGTCTGCCCTCCCTACAGTGATGCAGTCACATCTTTGATAAAACAGCAGGTGAGAAGCCAGCCTGCCCTGGGTGGGGGTAAGCTGTAAATCACAGTGGTGGTTTGGCAAGAAACCACATCAGTGAGAACGTCTGGTCTGTGTTTGTCCCAGCCAGCAGGGCTGAGGGAAGGTGGCCACACCGGCGCCCCGACCCCACTGGGGCAGCCCAGACAGCATCGTCTACTGAGGACTCACGACGTGTTCCATCCCTCTCTCCCCTGCTGTGGTGTCACCAGCTTCATTTCTCTTTGCCCTCTTCTACATACATTTACTGACCATCCACAGGGGGCTCTGGGACCCTGAAAGTGACCAGGACACCATCTGGGACTTGAAGGGGCTTCCACTCTGGACCATTCTACAAGGTCAAACGTTGTCAGGCACAAACCCTCGGCCTGAAAAATCACTAGCACCTTTCACCTTCATTGGTGTGATGGTACAGCTCCAATGGTCTGTCAGGGCTTACGGTGACTGCCCAAATCCCTGTGGGATGTGACCTCTTTCGAGACTGTTTAACACAAGTGCCACTTACACAGCATTCAACAGACAGTATCAAACAATGCAAAGATTCAAACGCTTCTCTGGGTGCAGACTGTAACCTTTGCTGGTCCTCTAATCCTCAGGATTCTGGCTCTGCCCACTTTGTTGCTTTTAATTCTCTGTCTCTTTGTCTTAGAGACTGGACCAATTACTTCTCCCCAATGAGATCTATGGAATTTGTCTTATCCCCTCAGAGAAAGTCAAATGTCTGACCCTTCCTGCCAGGTTTGTCCTAATAGGCTTTTGTCCACAGCCTGTAAATATCCTTCTCCTCTGCCTGGTGAGAGGTCTCCATCCCTTCCCTTGAAGATACAGGAAGCTCTCCTCACTGGCCCCAGGTGAAGTCTGACTTCCTCTGTGAAGGTACCACAGAGGCAAACACCGAGGGTGGGCACTCTTCTTCATGGCTTGTCTTGCATCTTTGCCTCTGTTCCTCCTCGTACTGATATGGAAAAATGTGGAACGAGAGGATGGCGCGTCCCAGGTCTCAGCTGAGTCCCCGGGGTGCACTCTGCCAAGTGTGGTCCTTGGCTTCTCATGGGAAAGAATTCAAGAGTGAGCCACAGTTGAGTAAAAGTAGATTTATTCAGAGAGATGCACACCCCATAGACAGAGTGCAGGCCATCTCACTCAGAAGGGAGGGCAGCCACAGGTGTGGGGGTTGTTGGTTTTTATGGGCTCAGTAACTTCAGATGCCAACAAGTGGGAGGGTTATTTCAACCACTTTGGGGAAGGGGCTGGGGTTCCCTGGCATTGGGCCACCACTCACCTTTTGATGGTGGTCAGCCTGGGAACTGTCATGGCACCTGCGGGTGTGTCATTTACCATGTTAATATATTACAATGATCATATAATGAAGCTGAAGGTCTACTGGGAGTTGAATCTCCTGCCATCTTGGTGTTATTTGCCGCGTCATTCCTTGAATGGCCATGTTCTGCCCCCTTCCCTCCCATCTCAGTACATTTCCACCATTATCATTGTTGTGGGTGGTCTTGGCCCCAATTCTTCCTCCAGATTCCTCCTCAGAGTTGAACAAAGTACAAGTACTGTTTGGACACCCTCAACACGGACTAAAACAACAGTAGTGGCTGACGGGGCTGGACGTTTGCAGGAGACCAAGCGCTACTAAGCGTCTGACTTGCGTTATTTCACTCAGTCTTCATAGGAACCGCATATGCACAGCTTTCCTAAGCACATGGGGGTGATTGTCTCAGTTTGGGCTCCCCCTAAAGCAGCCCTGATATGAGGATTTGCATACTGGTAGTTTACTTAGGATTTAGGAGGTGGTCCCAGGATATAGAGTAAGAGAGTGATGACCTGAGAAAAGGAAGGCAAGAAAGCTGTAAGGATGCGTTGTGCACGGTAACCACGGCCAGCAACTGGGCTCAGTCCCCTGGGGGCTTCAGGGAGACTACAGACTGAGCCGCAGAATTATTCCACCAAGATGCAAGGAATCTGGAAGGAATCTACGAATTCCCGCCCCTCATTGATGGAGGATGTTCCCGCAGGGTCTGACTCTTTGGAGAACTTCCAATGCAGGGGGACCAAGCCCTGGTCTATGGCAGAGCCAACAGAAGTACCCTCTGTGGGCGGGAACTGTCTGTAGCTGACTTTGGAGCAAGCTGAGGTCATGTGTGTGGGCCAGTGATGGTGTCTGCCATGACAATAAGGAAGAGAAATGAGGAAGAGGACAGAGAAGCAAGAGATAAGGTCAGATCTCATCCTCAGTTTAGAGGAATATCTATGCACCCCTAAAAGAATTTAAATTTCATCCACTTAGTAACTGTTAATTGAGAGGCTACAGTTTCCCACACTGGGCATATAGAAATGAGAGGTACAGTCATTGGCCTCAGGAGGTTTACCTTCTGGAACAGTACCATCCACAAAAAGCCAGAGGAAGGACGTGAGTGAGAGCTGGGATGGGCAGGAGGGCTTCCTGGAAAAGGTGGGCTTTAGGCCAGCCTTGAAGATGCCTGGACCGTGAAGGGAGCTTCTGGTCCTGAATGTTCCTCATACGAGTGCCTGGGACGACAATCACCATGTCACCCGAGGGGTCCTCTAGCCCCTCGGGTGTCTGTACGTCCTGGGTTCTCCCGGTGAGGTTTCCCTGGGATGTTCTCCGTGTGGGGGTGGCTGGGTCAGGCCCTGAAGATGATTCATGCTGCCCCATCCTGGTCCTCCCAAGCCCTTCCTGCTTGATAGCCCCTTGATCTGGTTTGTGAATAGAGGGCTGGACTTTGGACTTTGAATCCACTTTGCTTAGTTTTTGTGTTCAAAAGTGGCATTTCAGATACGCAGAAAAACCTCCAACTAGTCCCCAAATGACAGTCCCTGCCAGGCTGCTGCCTGTTGTCATTTATAGATGCTCAGGTACCTCATGCGGAGATTAAATATGGAGTGATTCGGTACACACGACGCATCCGTGTCTGCCACTTCTTTTTTGGGGCATCTTGTTGAAGTCTCTGGTGTGTCTGTTTTGCTTTTCCTCTGGAGTCATCAGCATGTTCCTGTCGATCCTGTAAGTGTGAGACCCAGGCTTGTCAAATCGACTTCTGAAAGTGACACCCACTGATCCTGCCCCGTCACTCTTGGGGATTGTGATTGCCTGTCACACAGACTCTGGCACCAAACAAATCTCCTAAGACACCCACTCCATCTGCAAAGCTCTGGCCATGGAAGGAGGGAGACTGGGTGGTGCTGGGGACGGGGGATGGCTTGGCATCGCAGAGCAGGGCAGGTCTCTCTGGGAGAGACGGTTTATACCCGTGTGCACTGCCGGCCATTCTGCTGAACCCTTTCTGAATAAACCTGAGTCCTTCCTGGCCAGGATCTTACAAGCCTTTACATGAACTTGCCCCTCCACCTCTCTGATCTCACCTTGGACCACTGTCCCCACGCCTCCTTCTGCTCCAGCCACACCACCATTGACATAGGCACACTCCTGCCTCAGGAACTTAGCCCTTTCTGATCCCTCTGCCAGGAACACTTGTCCCCAGACATCTGCACACCTCACTCACTCTTTGCTTCATCTAAGCCCCTTCTCAAATATCATCTCATCAAGAGGTCTCCCTTGATCCCCCCTAAATATCCAGCACCCCTCCTTCCACCCCAACAGGCTGTAGCCCCCGTGCTCTGTTCCACGTCCCGCCCTGACATTATCACACGTGGCTTGTTTTTTGTGTGTTTCTCTCCACTAGAATGTGGGCACCAGGGAATCTACAAGTTCCACTCACTGTTCTGTCACCAGATTCCAGAACAGGGCTTGTCACATAGTAGACCATCAGTAAATCTCTGTTAATGATTAGAAATAGATAGGCTCAGAGGTAGAGAGCGTGCTTAGCATACACGAGGCCCTGGGTTTAATCCCCAGTCCCTCTAGTAAAAATAAATAAAAAAACCTAATTTCCTCCCCCGCCCAAAAAAAGAATATAGAAATAGGGATTTAGTGAGTGAACATGTGTTAAAGGTATCACAGCTTGAATATTAAATATTTACAAATTCCACCCGTCTAAATGCTACTCCCATTGCTTTACTGCTATAGGATCTTAAGGCAATCTTGACAAAGGCAATTGTCCATTGACTCTTTCAGGGGAAATGATCAAGCTTAGTAATAATTAGAGAGCTGCCAATTAAAACCGTAATAAGATTAATAATAAGCTATTTTGGTCACCAGAGTTGGGAAAGGGTAAACTCAGCACTGTCTTGAGAAGTCCAGTAGAGAGCAGAGCCACTACCAACGCCAGCCACGTGGGTTAGCACCGCCAGTGACACCTCTGACATCCCGTCTCAATGATTTTCAAAGCAGGTTTTTGTTTTTGTTTCTCTAAGACACTGCCAATTTAAGAGGTGCCAATTTTGACAAGCTTCTTGCTCTTTTTAAAGGAAGGCTGGGATTGGGAGGCAGGCAAAGATGAAGATTGTCACTAATTATTAGAGAAATGCAAATGAAAACTGCAATGAGGTATCACCTCACGCCCATCAGAATAGCCATCACCAAAAAGTCTATGAATAATAAATGCTGGTGGAGAAAAGGGATCCCGTGTACACTCTTGATGGGGCTGTAAATTGGTGCAGCCACTGTGGAAAACAGTATGGAAATTCCCTAAAAAACTAAAAATAGAACTACTATGTGATTCAGGAATCTCACTCCTGGGTGTATATCTGGGAAAAAAATGAGAATTCTTGTTTGGAAAGATGCACATACCCCAATGTTCATAGCAGCACTATTTACAATAGCCCAGACATGGAAGCAACCTAAGTGTCCAACAACAGATTGGCTTAAGACGATGTGGTATATTTCTACAATGGAATACTACTGAGTCGTGAAAAAGAATGAAATAAGGCCCTTTGCAGCAACATGGGCGGACATACAGAATAGTATGCTCAATGAAATAAATCAGACAGGGAAAGACAAATACTGTATGATATCACTTATACATGGAATCTAAAAAAATAATACAAATGAATATACACAAAACAGAGACAGACTCAGACATAGAAAACAAACTATGGTTACCAAAGGGGAGAGGGAGTAAGTGGGACAAATTAGGAGTACAGGATTAGCAGATACAAAGTACTATATGTAAAATAGATAAGCAATAAAGATTTACTGTGTAGCACAGAGAATATCCAGTATCTTATAATAATCTATAATGGAATATAAATTGCAAAAAAACCAAAACAAAACAAAAAAATGAATCACTGTGTTGTACATCTGAAGCTAACACAGTATTTTGTTTTGTTTTGGGGGGGAGGTAATTAGGTTTATTTGTTTTTAATGGAGGTCCTGGGGATTGAACCCAGGACCTTGTGCATGTTAAGCACTGCACTCTACCACTGAGCTCTAATCACCCCCCAAACACAAGAAATTTTTAAAACATGAATACACGAGCACGTGTTCCATCAGCCATCAGAGCCATGATGTCATCTGTGTTATGTAGATAACCCTCTACACACTTTCGAGAGAAGGAGGATGAAAACGTAATTAATACCTGGTAATATGACAAAAACAGTTTTACCTTCATGGTCACCATGAAAGGATCTTCGAGAATCCTGTGGATCCCCTCCGCATAGTTTGAGATAAAGCCAAAACATGCACCTCCGATGGAAGCCAGTGAGGTGAGAACCGAGGTTCCTGGTTTTTAATATCCTCTCAAGGCTCCTCCCGTCCCGGGTTCCTTCTGTCTTGGGTTTCCATCACCCGCTGGCGCCTTGGGGGCTCTATTTCTGACCAGTAGACCACTTTAAGGTTTTAAGAAGGTAGACCCACTTCTTAACACCTTCAGCTTAGATAAGACATCCATCCCTTCTGTCCACACTTCATGGCGGGAGGCAGTTACCTGGATGTAGGGGCCCCAGGATGGTAGTGTGCCTGAGTGGCTGGGCCTCTGGACGGGAGACTACACAAATTAGGTAGACCATCAGCCACCTTGGCCAAAAATATTATCTAAATATGTTCATACAACACTGCTCATAGGAAGGTAGGGTGGGCACTACAAAACCCTTTGTTCTCAGGGTTATAACAGAAATGAGAAAACTGTGCCCCAGAAAGTGCAAATGCCCTTAAGAAAGTGTTGATCTCATCTCCAACTTAATCCTACCTCAAGGATTTGGTTTAAAACAACCAGTGTTGGTTGATGAAAGAGCATGTTAATTTCCTCAACAATTATTCTTTAAGAATATTGATCAAGTAAATTATATTTTAAATGCATCAGGAAGACCCTATACTTAAAGAAATCTTCCCAATGCAAAATAATCTATTTGAAAAACAAACAAAACCAGAAATATTGTCCCCATCGAACCTGTGTCTGTGTATATTGTTTTCTTTTCATTTTCCGCTTATTTCTAAAGCTGAAATTTACCCCCACTATCATTGTTTTGAATTTAAATGTTTGTTCCCCAGGTCTACCAACAAAGCCATAGAAGAGTTGAATCTGTCATCCCCTTGCCAGAAGTCTTCCCACTGAGTCTGGATCTGAAGATGAATTCAAAACAGCGATTCAGAAAGTGCAGAAATAAAAAAACATCATTTCACTGGTAGCAAAGGAAGTTGTTCTGAAGAAATCCTTGCAGGACCAACTTATTTTTAACAGTCAAAAAACAATGGCTTAATTCAAAATACATACAAAGAAAAATAAATCAGCTAAATGAAAATGAGTGGAAAGGAATTTTCACTATCCATTGCTCTTGTACTTAGTAAACTGAAGATGTTCCTGTTCATAAAAACAATTTAAAAAAGAAAATAAGCCACTTGAAAACCGCGAATCACTACAGACACAGAAGACACTGTTATTGGGGGACACAGTGACATTAAAAAAGACAGAAGTTAGAAATTGCCTAGAACGATCAAACAAAACATATCTGATAGATTACTGTAAATTAAAATTCTATTTTTCCTGTTTCCAAATGGTAAGTAACCACATAAATACATCCCAGACCCTGTAATCCAGGCTATTTGCTTTGGTCGCTCACATTTTTGTTACCTTCAGAGTTTAGCAAGGAAAATTTTCTTTATTTTGCAATAATCGCTCTCCCCTGATCTCCTACTTTCTCTCCTTGAAGAAGTATGACTTACCTCTCTGCAAAAGCAAAACCCTGCAAGAGTTTATGTTTAACCAAAATAAAGTGAATTTCCCTAATACGTGATCCCTCCCTTTCTTTTGACTTATCCGTAGCTGCCAAGTGCAGTGTTTTCCTGAACGTGTAAACACTGAGACTGGGAGGCTTCATCCAAATTATGAGCTACATAATTTTATTTTTCCTGAAATAAAACATGATTTTATTTTGACTAAAAATTCATATAATGGCTCATGTAAGTATTAACCGACTGCTAAGAAAAATGCAAAACTGTGTTGACATGGTGATTTCTCTAAGTTAGAAGTATAATATTTAGTCTTACCAATTCTTAAGCTGTGCATCCTTCTGATACTACTGCCTAAAAGTGTAGGTTGTGTTTTGCTTTTCATGGTGCATCTTGTCTGAAAGCGTTAGTTGCTTACAAGGGACTTAAAAAAAAAAATTCTTTCTTTGGTTCTGAGATGAAGCTCTTTGCTTGAAATATAACTTGCCCAAACCATATAAATAGAAACAGTGCCAAGTCTTTCCATGTGATTTGCCGAAGGGGTGTTAAGAAACTTCTCTGGTTTTTTTCTATATGTGTGGTTTGAAAAGAAGTGCTAAATTGCTAAAGGAAATTAAAACGGAGCGGGGAGAAATGGAATTCTACACTTGGCAGTCTTTGAGCAATTTCTGAGCCCTACGTACCCGGTTAAGCTGAAAACCCAATGTCGATAACGGAGAGACTTGTTAGGGAAATGGGAAGTGAAGAAAAAGAAACAACCATGAAATGAAAACCACTGAATTTTCAGCTGTCTTCAGCTGAAACAGAAGCACTTACCATCTACTGAAGGGAGGACCTGTTTGCAGAAATATTAAAGGGGAAATTAGGAGTTATCATTCAGAGGAGTGGCTTTGAATTTTCTTGTATTGGAAAATAATCATAATGGAGAAATATCCAGAAAGAATAAAAAACCAAAACAAAAACAAAAAACCAAAAAACCAAAACCCACCGCCAAAAACCAACACCTGGTCCACAAGAAGCCCCGGTCCCAAACAGCAAACACTATTACCATCTTGGTGTATTTCCTTCCAGTTACAAAACACTTCTAATGAGATCGCTTCTTTCAAAAACAAAAACTGTTTTCTAAAGCTGTTTGCCGGTTCTGAGACGTGGGCGGAGCGTTTGGTCTTGAAGGGCAATTGGTATTCATTTGTTTTGTTTTTCAAAATCCAGGAAGAATTATCCCTTTGATATGCAATGAGAGCAACATGTAAAAAGAAGTAGATCTTAGACAGCCCTACTGAAGCCTGACAGACCTTTGTCAGCATTTAAATGCCCCCCAGGCAGTCCACCTTCTAAAATGGAGATTGCCCGGCTCCATTATGGAATCTAGCTTCCTCCTTATTAAGCCTCACCAAAGGTTTTACCTGAGATCATGTATTCATTCCACTTCCCCTTCCTAATTGGTTTTCTGATCCAGCCATACCTTCGTAGCCTCCAATTCTCAAGAGAAAAGACACCACAAGCCCAGGCTGAATTCATCACCGGAATCCCAGTGATACAATCTGCAGACGCGTGCCAAGTGTCCTCCCCAAATCCAGGTGACTCCGGTGCCCTGGGCCTCGCACTGTGGGAGTCCTGGGTCCCTGAGTCGTCCGAGGACCAGGGCTTACCTCAGCGTTGAGAAGGGGACAGAGGCATATACAACAGAGAGTGTGATGAGCTAGAATCACAGCCCCATGGGAACGGGGGCAGTCTAGAAAATAAAATTACACTCCTAACATCATTTTTTAAAGAAATTCAGTGCATCATTTCATCAGACATCGCAATGTCATTCCATCATAACAGCTTTACAAGATTGTTGGCAATAAGAATTGATACTTTTTACAAACAAGAGATTGAGGTTTATATGGTATCACTCATATGTGGAATCTAAAAAAAAAGAAAAGGACGAAAGAGGACACTAATGAGCTCATGTACAAATCAGAAATAGACTCGCAGGCACAGTAAACAATCTTATGGTTACTGGGGGAAAGGGGGAGGGAAGGGATAAATTTGGGAGTTTGAGATTTGCAAATGTTAGCCACTATATATAAAAATAGATTAAAAAATTCTTCTCTGTAGCACAGGGTACTATGTTTAATATTTTGTAATAACCTTTAATGAAAAAGAACATGAAAATGAATATACGTCTGTGTATGTATGACTGGAACATTGTACTGTACACCAGAAATTGACACATTGTAACTGACTGTACTTCAATTAAATTAAAAAAAAAAAGAAATTGAGGTTTGATGAGGCCTAACAACAGTATATTGAATTCGCCAGTGGATATTGCTAAGAGTTTATAGGGCTGGGTGAGCAGAGAGATGTTAAAACGTTGGAAGGTTTTGTGAAACTAGGCTTTGGATTTGGGGGTGCAGTTTCCGTATGTTAATAGGAAAAAAAGAATCTCAAAGTAGCCCAATCCCATGTTTCCTGTGAGGCTGAAAAAGACTAGAAGAAAAAATGTAGTTCTAAAGGGACAGCTTTTATTAGAGTCCCTACGTATGTGAAGTGCTGTCATTTTTGAAAGAGGGGTTAAATTTATAAGACTTCCAACCCAAAGGAAAGAAACTGTATTCCAATGAAAGAAATTGTAGTTCATTTTTTATTTTTATGTATTTATTTTATTTGGGGGTATTTATATACTTGTTTTATTTTATATACTTATTTTATTTTATTTTTATATACTTATTTTATTTATTTATTTATTCTTTTAAGGGAGGTACTGGGGATTGAACCCAGGACCTCGTGCATGCTAAGCACACACTCTAACCACTGAGCTATCCTCTTCCCCCATGTAGTTTATCCTTAAGCATGCCACCATGGAGACTGGTCATCTCTTAGAGGCTTTCCAGAAAGCGTTCCCCCATCAAAAGGTAGTTTAGAGGAGGTAACCCTTTCTTTGTAACGTTCACTGAGCCCGTGGTACATTTTGTGGTGAAATGTCAGAATGTCTACAGAGGTATGACCATGAAACGGAGCAGAACCCTGTGGGCCCCCTCCAGCCCCTGCCTCCTGTTTATGGAAAAGCTGACGTCTCTCAAGCTTCCCTGAGTCACAGAAGAGCAGGCTCAGGCAGATGAGGACAAGTCTGCAGGCGCTGCGGGATGGCGACAACTCTGACCACCTATCTCAAAAAATAACTGAGATTATTCCTTCATTTCCCTTTCAAACGTTGGTGATTGAATAGAATCTTTAAGAATGGTTTTTTCAGGGGGAAGGAGGGGATGCTGGGTCCACCAGGTTGCAGCCATTCTGAATGCCCCCAGGATGATACCCCTGCCCCTCCCTCAAATAGAAACCGAACTGCTCTTACTTAAGTCAGAGGAGGCAGCTTCAGGGAAGAAACAAGAACTGGTTAGAACCAATTGAATCCAAGATAGTGGAGGATCTGACTTCCACTGGACCTTGAGCCTCATTATATGCTCATTGCAATACATTGGCATGCCAAGTGACCCACCCACCAGTGCTATGACAGTTGACTGTTGCCATGACAACAACTGGACAAGCCCGTACAAGGACGGATTGGCTCCATCACACCCAGAAGGAGGACGTGATGGTGGAAGCCACCCATAAAAGTCCACAGTGGCCTGACCGGGGCGAAGCTGTCCCTACCGCCCATCTTGACTGACGACTCCCCACTTAAGCACCTCTTCCTCACTCCAGTGATTCTCTTTCCCTCTCCCAGCTCCAGTACTTTCCTTCCATCTCCCCTTCTGAGCAATAAGGCTTCTGTTGACTTCATCTCTCTGTCTCTCCCGTGCAACTTCTTTCATATCCAGTGGCAAGAACCCACACTTTGGTGGGTTTCCTAATTTAAAGTGTCTTCACAACACACAAAATTGTATCTAAGGAATTCAAGAGATTTGTCATATCCTAGAGATGGAGATGTTTTTTCCAGAAGTTACCTGATCCAGGGGCCCTGCTCCAAGACAGTGAACCCCCAGCTGTCATTCAGTGGTCCTTCTCTGTTTAACTCCTCAACACAGAATTTTGTTTAGTGTCTGGTCTCCTTGGATCTCCCTCCATTCATACAACTAGCAAAATGGAATGCTGACCTCATTCCAGGCTGTGTGCCATCCCAGGGGGGAGAGTGGTGAGTAAGAACAACTGGGCCCAATGAGGTTATAATCAAGTCAGAGAGGGGTAAAGGCACTAATCAAATAATCACACAGATGAATCGATCAGGAAGGGTTCAATTTTTATTAGGAAAAAACATGGGATACTACGAACATTTATTTGACAAACCAGACCATACCTGGAATCATCCTGGTAGACTTCTCAGAGGAAGTGACATACTGGTTGAAAGGCCAGGGGAGTATCCTGGCAGAACTGGAGGTGTGCAGGGAAGAAATATCAGCCTGCGGAAAGATCTGGAACACAAAGGGACATGACACGCGGTTAGGACTGAGAGCAGGGCGCATGCTGGAGCGGAAAGACTGTGAGAGGCAAGTTTTCAGAGATGGGTGAGTCAGGAAACTCTTCACTTGCGCCAGAGCAGGAGCTACTAATATGATGGTGGATGGGCCGGGGGGTGGACATGGTAGTGACCAGAGGGGCTGGACTGGCGAATTACTTAGATTATAAAATCGACAGTCTTTGGTAATGACTGACACTAGGGAGTGAAGAAGACAGGATATTAAGAATGACTCCCTATTTTCTGGTTATGCGATTAGAGAATGGTGTTGGTGTTGCCTGGGCTGGAAAACTGGAGACGAGATTTGGGGAAAGAGTGTGAATTTGATTTGGAAGAGTTGTCTGAGGTAGTTTTGAGACATCTAAATGGAGGCATGAGTTCACTTCTGGATACTTGTATGATCAGAATCTTTCCGCAAGATGTGAATTAAATGTTGCTATCTTAAATGCTTCAAAATAGCTCTAATGATTCCAAAAAGAGAACCTCAATGCCATCTCTTCCCCTTAAAAAAAAAACAAAAAACAAATAGCATTGTAATAAGAGTTTGAGAGGCACTGGGAGATCAGGCTTCGTTCGGCAATGACATTCATTCATTTACCTAAGTATATTTATTCAAATCTCATATAGTAAACAAATAGATACTGTAATGTAATAAATATTCCACAATCGACCTGCAAAAGCTAGCTGAAACATTGGGTGATTTGTGTGTCTGTGTGTGTGTGTGTCTGTGTGTGTGTGTAATTCCACTCACTAAAACATGCACTCACAAAGCATCCTGAAATAAAGTCTATTTAGCATCAATATTTGAATAAATCTTTGTGAGAGTCGTAAGCTCTTGCTTAGAAATCAATGTATTGCACTTAACAGCAAGACTCAATCCCAGAACGTAAGCGACGTCTGCTTTAATCATCTTTTAACCTAGAAGTGAAGAGATGGTTTAGTTGATGCAGGGTTGCTCCCAGCCACCTTGACCATGATGCGACATCCAAACAGCCCCACTCAGCAAAGCGTGCACACGCCATTCGTCTAAGAGAGCCTGAGTGGCTTTCATGGGTAGTGGGTTGACATATCACCCTTGACACATGGCACGTAGGGAAGGTGCTTGACCTGGCCTTGCGGCCCTTCGGGCGGTGCAGGGATGCGGATGTCCACTGCCACGCCCGCCAAGCTGCACAGGGGACCCTCTGGACCCAGTGGTGGAATGACTTGTGGCTTTGGATGCCAGGGGCTGGCTCCTAAAGTGGAATAAATCCGCACAGTGTACCAAAGTTTGTAAACCTGTTACTGTACATCTTGCGCGTTGGCACATACGGATGGACCTCGCTGTGGTTTTTAATGGGACACTTGCGGAGGGGTTGAGGGGTGAGGAAAACATGCAGAAAAGGTTAAATGGGCCTGGACCCCATGAAGGAAACCATGTTTTGAGACTTAGAAGTGTGTCTACATTTGACCAGGGCCGCTCATCGAAACACCTTGCATCTTAACATTGAAAAGTGAAGCAGTGGGGGGATTGGGAGAGTTGGGGGTGGGGGAGGGGATAGCCTAGGGGTAGAGCACTTGCTTAGCATGCACGAGGTCCTGGGTTCAATCCCCAGCACCTCCATTTAAATAAATACCTACATAAATACACAAATAAATACATAAATAAAAGCTAATTACCACCCCCAAAAAAACAAAAACAAAAAAAGGGAAGCAGTAGATAGTTGAACAATTATCTTTGCAGGGTGGCTCCAAATATTTTTAGACTTTTGGGTTTATTACATTTTTAACTCAATGTCCTATATTTTAATTTTTTAACTCAATGTCCTATATTTTAATTCAATCAATTACGTATACACGTTTTCAGCCTTTCACCCCAGGATACATGCGATACGAGGGTCACAAGCCTCCGGAGGTATTCATACTTGGAGGAAAAAATACTCTTATTACACCAACAAGCGTTTTTAAGTCTAACCCTTCACAGCCTCTCCCCTGCACACCCTCTGGGCAGTGCAGGGCCAGAGCCAGGCAGGATTTTGAGGGAGAGAGACAGACAGACGTGGGATGGCACCTGCCCCAGGCTGGGGGAACTTGCAAGAGAAACAGCTCAAGAGAACTTTTAAAAATTTGGCTCTGAGGTCTGCAGGGTAGGCGTCTCATGTTGTCATCTCATATAGAGAATCCCAGACACATGCTTTATTGAAGACTGGAGACTGAGACTCACGCTTCATTTGATGAAGCAGGTGAGAGAGGGGGAAAAAAGATATTTTTCTGTTCTCAAAGGTCCTTCAGGATGCACCTCTCTTCTGCAGGGTTATGAGCTTTTTCTCCCACTCGAGAAGGCAAGTAAAAGAGAACGTGACTGAGACAGACAGGAATCCAGGGAAAACCCTGACTCTGCTCTCATTTATAAAAATACCGTCTTATTTGCAAACATCAGTACTTTGACTGCTTTGAGAAATAGGGAAAGCAGTGGAGCACCTTGGTTTAGAACTGGTTTTGCAGCCAGATGGACTGAGCTTGAATCCTCACACCAGCCCTTCCTGGTCAGGGGACCCTGGGCAGTCACTTAACCTCTCAAACTCTATGTTTCCTCATCTCTAAAATGTCTGCGGTGCGCTTTCAATAAAGTCACGTGTATAATTGGTCTTTAGCGCTATGCGTGTGGTGCAGTAACAGTTAATAAATGTTTGTTATATTTATTTTTAGCAATAAATTACTTGGGGAACATCTCAAACTGATGATAACAAGCCAGGAAGTCCTAGTATGTGACTGCAGGCAGCCCAGGTTTCCTTTGATTTTTTTTTTTTAAATCAGGACTGAACTGTATTATTTTACTCAGGATTTAATTTTAATGTTATTATTTTATCAAGTGGAATTTATTACGCACTTGTATTGCTTTATCCTGTGGTCCTCACTTTCCCGTGTAAACTGAGCAAATCGTGTTCTCAGCCTTAGGAGAACACAGTATTTTCTTTTAAGTGAAAAATATAATTTTTGATGGATGCTTGTGCCTCAAAATTTGTATTCACTTCTTCCAGAACAACAGTAAATGTCATTAAAACAGATATGAGTAATGCAGTAGAAAATATTACTTTTAGCATTTTTTGTTTTGTTTTCATATTTTTTCATTAAAGGTTATTACAAGATATTGAACATAGTTCCCACTGCTATACAGAAGAAATTTTTTTTAATTTATTTTTATATATAGTGGCTATCATTTAGAAATCTCAAACTCCCAAATTTATCCTTTCCCACACCTTTTCCCTGGTAACCAAAAGATTGTTCACTATGTCTGTAAGTCTGTTTCTGTTTTGTAGATGAGTTCATAGTGTCCTTTTTTCTTCTTCTTTTGATTCCACATATGAGTGATATCATATGGTATTTTTCTTTCTCTTTCTGGCTTACTTCACTTAGAATAACAATCTCTAGGTCCATCCATGTTGCTTCAAATGGCATTATTTTATTCTTTTTTATGGCTGAGTAGTATTCCATTGTGTAAATATATCACATCTTTATCAGTCATCTGTTGATGGACATTTAGGTTGCTTCCATGTCTTGATTATTGTATATAGTGCTGCTGTGAACATTAAACAATCTTATGGTTACCGGGGGAAAGGGGGTGGGAAGGGATAAATTTGGGAGTTTGAGATTTGCAAATGTTAACCAGTATATATAAAAATAGATTAAAAAAAACAAATTTCTTCTATGTAGCACAGAAAACTGTATTCAATATCTTATAATAACCTATAATGGGAAAGAACATGAAAATATATGCATGACTGGGACATGATGCTGTACACCGGAAATTGACACATTATAACTGACTATATTCTATTAAAAAAATGAGTCATATGTCTTTTCTGTTGAAAATATAACTTCCTAGTAAAACCATCACTGAAACCAATCTCTAGTATAAAATTTAAAGCAAGTTCAATCAAAATGAAAATTCCTATGTACTGTTGTATGCCTTTTCATGTCTTCAATGATCATTCACCTCTTAATTGAACCCCAGTTTTCTGCCCATCTGATACAAAGAAATACAGTCACCTTGAATTCTTTATCTAACTAAAGGCTTACATAATGCACCCAGGATGGAAGCCCTGACTCTCTTAACCACTAATTTGTCAGGGAACTGCTCCCCAGTGTCCTTGGACCTGCTACCCATCTGTCAAGTTACCATAATAGAAACTGTGGAATCAAGGACTATTAACTAAAGGCATTGTGCTTCCCAGAAAAAAAAAATATGTACAAACATTATAAATGTTGGAGAGAGAGAGAGAAAAAATATAGATCCCAAGAGCTATCTCCCAAGAGTTCTAGCTCTGGAAAAACCAACGAAACGATACTCTATGTAGCATAGGTAGCTTTTATGAAAATAAAATAGATAGCTTTTCTCCCAAGAATGAACCCTTCCCACGCCCTGAGCCAGTATACCAGAGAGCAGACAGTTTTTTACTAACGTCTCTGAAAATGCTGAGACAAAGAAGGGGTTACTAAAGAGAAAAAAAAATTAAAGCACAAACAAACACCAAGCCGTCAGCATACCCCCAGAGGGTGTTTAATTGCCACATGAATAGTTCAGACTTTTCATGACAAATGTCAAATGCTTGTTGCTTATAGAGGAAGATCAGGCCTTGGATCAGGGTGAGAAGGTCGAGGCCAGGGAGCGGGAGCTGGGGCCGCCGGCCAGAGCCGGGTGTCTGGTCCACACAACCCTGAGTAAGTCCGGGAATCCTACGGACTTGCATCCCATCTATGGGGGTACCGGCTGGCTTCCTGGGGCACCTCATGCTTGATGATTTTAATCTGCTGTTGCCACCACCGCCCCTGGTTTCTGAGTCATCACGAACTGTTTTAAACAGTAGGCAAAACAGATTTCCTTTATGTGACCTGTTCAGAGGCGGAGAACACCCACCCCACAGCACCCATCCTTTCAGACGTCCACACTCAGTCCCAGTCGCCTCCTCCAGGAAGCTCTCCTTCCATAACCAGTTCTCACCCTGGTGCCTCTATGTTGTTTCAGCAACTCTGCCTGCTTGTCGTGGCTTATTTTCTATACTCTCTCTCTTTTTTTTTTTTTTTTTAATTTCCTATGCTCTTCATTGAATGCTCTGGTGCCTGGCTTTATCATTTGGTCTAATAGAAAGACTGTGGGAACATATTAAGATGTGTTAAATTGTAGTCTTTCTGTATGTTCTGATATTTCATCATTTCATTGTTGAACACTCATAGTTTTCAGTAAGCAAAAAAAAAGAAAGAAAAGGAAGAAAGGAAGAAAGGAAGGAAGGAAGGGAGAAAGAAGGAAAGAAAGAAAGAAGGAAGGAAAGAAAGAAAGAAAGAAAGAAAAGAAAGAAAGAAAGAAAGAAAGAAAGAAAGAAAGAAAGAAAGAAAGAAAGAAAGAAAGAGAGAAAGAGAGAAAGAAAGAAAGAAAGAAAGAAAGAAAGAAAGAAAGAAGGAAGGGAGAAAGGAGGAAGGGAGGAAGGAGGGAGGAAGGAGGGAGGAAGGAAGGAAAAGAAAGAGGGAAGGGACACTGGAGTGAGAAGACGTGGGTTTAACTTTTCACTTTGGGGTCGTCTGGAACAGACAGTGACGATGATGGTGGGGGTGACAAAGATGATGCTAGTTACCTCGTACAGACCTCCCACTACGCTCCATACTTGTGCTGCACACCTTACTGCATGAGCTCACTGAATCTGCACAATAATCCTTGTGAGTTACTATTAGCATTTCCATTTGAGGATGGAGAGATGGAGGCGCGAAGGGTTTAACCACTTGCCCAAATTCATGCAAACGGTCCTGGAGTTTTTCACCATTATGGAATTTTTCCTCCCTACCGTTTTTTGAACTGGAAGCAGGGAGGGGGTATAAAATTGTCAAGAAACATACAAACGCAGGGGGCAGAAGGCTCACTGAGAATGTCTGGAATTTCTCTCCAACTCCGAGTCCAGGACTGTTTCTTGGAGTTCAGGCACGGGGAGGCTGATGGGAGCATTTAGGTGTCAACCTAATCTTTGTCACATTTCAGACAAAGGAAGCTTAAAGCCCTGTAGACATGGCATGGAGACTCCAGACCAGCCTAGGGGAGAGGGTTCCTAAAAATTACATTTTTCCTGAGCACCAGAAGGAACATTTTTGTCTTTAAATATGCAGAGCCACTACAGCAAGTATCACAAATGCATTCTGGTAATGCAACCAACAACACTTAATTAACAGCTCCACAAGCAAATTAGGTGAGAAAAGTACTTGTCTTTTTATATTTATTTTATTTCTAAAAGCATTCCAAGAAGATAACGATTTAACTACCAGAGCATGTGCCCCCCAAGTTACTGCTTTCTTTCGATGACTTGGTTCTGGGCTTGGCTTCTCATCTCAGTTTCCCCATCTTACACACCTCCGCATTCAGTCTGCTCACTGGGCGGCAGTGGAGAGATGGGGGAGTCTGGTTTAGGGCTTTGGGGTCCTTCAAAGGCCCCGGGGTCCCTGAAAGTAAATGTATGTCAGGGAAACCTGAGGAAATTCTTAAAAATACATATTCACAGATCCTACGCTCAGAACCACATTGGAACTTCTGAGAATTTCTACTGACTTCTTGTAAGCCCCCGAAGAGAATAAAGGTTCTCAGCCAAGCCTGGGAACCATCGAACCCAGCTTCCAGAAACCTCAGGAGGCAGGCACCAAGAGAATGATGGCCCCGGAGGACGCAGGTCAGAGAGGGAGCAAGTGTGCAGCGGCTCCTTGGAGGGCCGTTGTGTTTAGTCTTCAGGAAAGGACATCAGCTGTCAGTCGGGGTAAGTCCCCTCTCTCCCCTCAGCTCCATCGCTCAGCCCTCCATTGATGGAGGACACTCAGTTTCAGCTCCCTGACTAACACCCCCCCATCCAGTTCAGCTCTATAAGTCTAGTTCCTAAATATACTTTGTGTGAAACCTCCCGTTGGAATGATCTGCAAAACGCAGCTCTCCCATGAGATGTGATGCTCTTCTGCCCGTTGGGACAAAGGGAGGTGAAAAAGCAGAGAAGTTCTCCATGCTCGTTGACCGTGCTAAACTAAGAACTGTTTTGGTTGTGGAATAGCTGTTTTTGCTCCAGCTTTCTTATTTTTGCTGCTACTCAGGTAGTGGAGCTGTGAGAAACTGGTGTGATTGACAGGTATGGCCGCATCTCGACACATTTTTTCGAATTTGCATCTACGGTATTTGCTCGTAAACATTAGAGCTGTGATGGGTCCGTCTCTGGTAGCGCAGTGCAGCCTGGAGCAAGGAAAGGTGTATGGGTATCGGTGTCTTTCCCACGGCTGTGACATCACCAGTCTCCCCCATTCAAGAAATACCTTGATTGGTAGTGACCAGCAAGGTTTCTAGAGGGATAAACATAAATTTGGTCTAACTTATAGGAACAAAATGACTTGCAACTTTTATCACTGTATTAGGGTTTGCAACATAGCTCCCACCTGATTGGGTGTGTGGGAGACTTGCTATAGAGTCCTGGATCTTAACTGGGGGTGATCTGACACCCCTTCCAGGAAATACCCGGAGACATTTTTATTGAAATAATCATGGGTGCTGCTTATAGGTGTCTACTTGAGCCGAGCCCAGGGATGCTGTTAAAAATCTTCCAATACCCAGGACATGGCCACAGTCCAAGATTCATCTCACCTAAAATGGTAATAGCGCTGAGCTTGAGAAAGCTGGTTTAGAAGAATCTGCCAGGTCCAGCTCCCGTCCACCTCACTAAACCCCTCAGTCCCCCACTGCAGGGTCTCTGCCACATCCCATCAGGAGACAAGGATCACCGATACTGGTTTTCTGTGTGGCTTGTCAGGCAGCCTCTAGGGCAGGGGACATCTGCTTGCAGAAGGTCTCTTTCTCCCTTACCTGACGGATGGGTAGTTGGGAAAGTGCGTATTTCTGGCTGATCTGAAGGATGACAGTGGCCCAGCTAGCTTGGGGGTGGATGACACCCAGTCCTGCATTCCATCATAAGTAGCTTGAGTGCGTAACAAAATCAAAAAGATGGATAGATATTATCTGTGCTGCCCCTCTGTGTTTAGGGGGGTGAAATAATTGGAAATAGATGGAGAAAGTTGTTAAACAGATAGCTTAGTGACAAAAGGAAGTTAAAACCAAATTGTAGGCACTTACTGTACAGTTTTATTGTAGGCATTTTTTCTGCTGCATCTGCTGGAATTAATTAACACCTACCTTAAATTATGGTAACTTTGGCAAATAAATTTTTCACACTCTTGACTCCAATAAGGTTTTTCAATATATTTTTTGACCATAGAAAAGAATAGTTGAAAATTATGAGCAGGGGTAACATATATATATTATATATATATTTTATATATATATATATTATATATATATATATATATAATGTAATATATTATAACCTGGAAAAAAAGTGGGTCTAATTATGGAAGCCATGTTTTTGGTCTCCTGAGACCTCATTTTCCTCAAATGGCCCGTGTTTCTTTTTGTGACTCTGAAAAAGGACACTCATGTCTCTGAATGAGTCGTTAGCCACTGAGCACCTGCTGTGAGTCAGCAGCAAAAATGGACACAAAAGAATCAATTTGGGATTCCCATCAAGGAACAAAACTGAATTTTCTTCAGGTGAAGAAATAGCCTCTTTTTTTCACTTTGAGAAATCAAATTTTTACAGGCTGTGAACGCCCCTCCTTCTGGATTCTAGAGAAATGGATTCGTAGTCTGTAGAAGTGCCGACCACAGCCACCAGCACCCCGCCTCCCCGCCCCAGCCACCAGCCCCTCCCCAGGCGTCCTGAGGAGGAGGCAGCCTGGAGCATTAGCCCCTGGCACTGGTTTCCACCCATGTGCTCGTGACCCAGGCGGTCCCTACGGGGTTGCTATGGTAACCAGCTGCAGAGGATGCCAGTCACCATAGACAACAGTATAAATGGTTCCCTTAGAAATGTTCAGAAAGGACATGGCACATCAATGCTGCCGGCCAAAGCTGTGGCGTGGGGATTCCTGCCAATTCTGGAAGCTGCTGCAAATGTGATTCAGCTGATAGTTCTCCACTGAAATGCCTCCCCCTGGAGCACTGTGTTCCACATCTCATCCACTTCCCAGTTTGGGGGGAACCTCCAGAGCTTCCAATACTCCTCCTTCAAAACTTCTTGCCTTTCCTCTCATAAAACTCACCTACCTACCTCTGCATCCAGTGTCTTTCTGATATAGGAGAATGGGGCAGGGAGGATGATTGTGTTCCAGGTCTCAGGTGCGTCCCTGGGAAGCCCTGCCAAGTGAGGGTCCTTGGCTTCCTGCAGGAAAGAATTCAAGAGCAAGTCACAGTTGAGTAAAAGCAGATTTATTCAGGGAGATGCACACTCCATAGACAGAGCGTGGGCCAGCTCTAAAGACAAGGGAGTGGGAGACTGTAAGCTGCGGTGTTGCTAGTTTTTATGGGCTTTGTAACTTCAGATGCAAATAAGTAGGAGGATTATTCCAACTACTTTGGGGAAGGGGCCGCGATTCCCAGGAATTGGGCCACCACCCAATTTTTGACCTTCTATGGTCAGCCTGGGAACTGTCATGACGCCTGTAGGCGTGCCATTTACTACGTTAATATATTACAATGAGCATGTAATGAAAGTCACGGTCCACTGGGAGTCAGATCTCCTGCCATCTTGGGCCTCAAGTTGAGTTCTCCACCATCTTGGCGCTAATTGCAGTGTCATTCCTATAATGGCTGTGCCCTGCCCCCCTTCCCTCCTGTCTCATTTCTAATCAATTTTAGTGGATCATCAGAAACCTGAATGTAGCCTTTCCTCGGCGGAAGGAGTGCGGGAGCAGGCGGGGTAGGAAAATCAGATGTTAAAATTAGACTTTCGTTTTGTTTTCTAATTTATCCTGGTCTACCTGGGGCTAAAATCAGTCCCAGAGCGTTTTCAAGGAGGGTTCTAATGTGACTTGGCAAGTGAGAACAGGAGGGTCCATGAAGGAGAGGTGTACGTCACAAAGGGGAACCAAATTGTAACCCCTTTAGGGTTAGACTATATGCTGGATGACCAGTTCTGCGTCTCCAGTCTCCTTCCTTCACTGTCTCTGACAGTGTTTGTGTTCACCCTCTTGCTCTAATTGTGCCTCTTTGTCCCTGGCACCACCTTGTCCAGGGGCCCCTGTCTCTGGAGGTGTCCAGCCCTGTGGGGTCAGTCTATTTGTATCAGAATTGGTTGGCAGAGGATGACATTTCCAAGCACTAAGAAAAACCATTATAATCAGGAAGAGAAGGGAGAGCCCAAATGTCAGCAGAATTTGGATTTCCCACGTAAAGAAGCACTCTGACCTGCCCCCCGCAGCCAGGACACTTCCCCTCTGAATAGCAGTTTTTATAATCAACGTCTTTGCCTAGACGTCTTGTTGTGCTGTGTCATAGCCTCTCACCGCCTTGCAGGCTGTTCATTGTCCCCCTTAGCCCTCCTGGTTGCACTGGGCACACGGCCTCGCGCACATTAGGTGCCCTTCACTCTTCTGTGGGGTGGAAACCAAAGCATAAAAAAAAACTAACACTAACTACTATATATAAAATAAACAAGTTTATACTGTAGAGCACAGGGAACTATATTCAATATCTTACAGTAACCTATAATGAAAAAGAAGATGAAAACGAGCATATGTGTATGTTCGCGTATGACTGAAGCATGATGATATACACTGGAAACTGACACAACATTGGAAACTGACTATACTTCAATAAAAGTATGCATGTACACACACAAAAAAGAAAAAAACTAATAAAAAGTATGGGGACCAAAGCCCCTGGTTAGCATTCTTCATTGACCTCATATAGCAGCAACTATACTGAAAGCTGTCTCACTTTGAAGTGAGACAGTGTTGTGTGTGCATGTGTAAGAGTGTGTGTGTGTGTGTGTGTGCACGTGCACATGTGCACAGTGTGTGTGTTTCAGAAAAGGAAGTAGAAGCCACTGCAGTTGGCTGGTGGCTCGGCCACCCTCCCGCCGGGCTGCTGGGAGCCTGAGAGTCACTAATGAGGGTGAGTTTTATGGCTTCCATTAGTCCCCTTAGCTGGATCCGGAGAGCGTCTGAGCCCAGGCAGCCCGCAATCCTGGAGCGTTTCCCTTTCATGTGCCCCACTGCTTATCTGCTCTGACAACAATATGGTGAGACTTCCCTCCCTCTGGCTCAGGGCCATGGTGGCCATCAGAGCGCACACTGTGCTCTCAAAGTGGGCAGGATAGCAGGAAAAGGTCAGAATGAATGCTGACTTCGCTGGAAAGAAATATACCTCCGCTCAATCGCTCACCTACAGGAACGGAGAACATCTCTCCCGGGCATCTGCCAAGCCCGCAAGTGTTTCTCAGGGCGAGATGCTGAGCTACCAACCACGACTAGAGTTGGTCACACTGACCTTCCTTTACAGTGACGAGCAACCCTAATGAAAAGGGGTTGTAAGGGGTCCGCCTCAGCCCTGAGTGGTGATAAAGGAGAAAGGGAAAGGGCAGATCATGTGTGATATTTGGATCTGTTTGTCTTGAGTGAGAAGGAAACAGGGATGGATGGACACCAGCGGCCCAAGTGATGTCCACTGTCCAGAGGTCTTACAGGGAAGGCGCACGAGTCCAGACCTTATTTGAGAAGATGCAGCTCACCCATGCCTCAGAATTTGTATCTTTCATTGTCAGAGGTTTCCTCCTTTTAAATGGGGAGAAAAGAACTTGAATTTTAAATTTTAAAAATCCAAAAAAATGAAATGGGGGAGAAAAAAAGGACACCAATTTTCAACGCTACTGATGAATGAGACACGGCCTGATGGTCAGTTGATGGGACGTGTCCATTCCCTTTGGATGTGGGGTAAACCACCCTAAAACCTGGTAGCTTAAGACATTCTTGTTTAACCCACAATTCTGTGCGTCAGCAATTGGGCTGAATCTGCCGGGGCTGGAAGAGCTCACCTCTGCTCCACGTGGTCTCTCAGCTTCCAATAGGCTGGCCCCAGGTCGCTGCCCCGCTGGCTGGCGGGATTCCATACCCAAGGCCGAGCTGCTCGGAGCTTCTGGAGACCCGGGTCCCAGCTGGCACAGCCCCGTCTCTGCCTCATTCTACTGATCAGGGCAGGTCTCACGATTAAAGCCATCTTAAGGGGTCGAGAAGATGTGCCACCTCTTGAAAGGAGAAATTGGAAAATCACAGCTCAAAGGGGTGTGACTTCAGAGAGGTGCGGAGAATCGCGAACTTTTTCAAACTGTCTACCCAGTGAGGCTGTTTGGCCCTTGGCCCTGGCCTCCGTCACGGCTTTGCAGAAACCCACGGAGGCCGCAAGGGGCTGATTTGGAAGAAGAACAGTCAGGGAAGCTGCATTCTTGCCCCAACCCTGCCAGCACCAGCCTGTGCGACACTGTAACTTTGTTCCTCTCCTCCCTGTGCGATGAAGGAGGTGGGCTCGGTACACTGTAAAGCCCTTTCCAAGATGAACGTCCTGTGGCTCCGGATAGCAGCACACCCTGCGGCAGCGCAACATGTAAGTGCAGGATGTGACTTTGTATGTAAAAATACAGTGTTAACGTTTCCCATTATCATCGGCTCTGGTTCACCCACGGCTAGCTTGTTCCTCTTCTATGCTACTGTCTAAGGTATCTTTCGGGGGAATTTGGATCCATTTGGAGGCAAAAGCTATAACAAATTGTCTGTTTTTCATTGTAATTACCTGTTGCACAAATCGTATTATAAAAACAGTGTCACAAATAAGTAAACATTCAAAAACCCTACCACTCAAATAATACAGACATAATTACACAAGTTCCACAAATATTTATGTGTAATACACATGGTATTTAAATTCATAGTCCATCTTTAAAGTATATGTCTTTATTTTAAGGAACACGCATACTGAAAAGTGCACACGTAAGTATACAGCTAAAAGAATTGGGGGGGGGGAGGAATTAGGTTTATTTATTTAGTTAGTTAGTTGATGGATGTCCTGAGGATTGAACCCAGGACCTCATGCACGCTAGGTACAAACCTTACCACTGAGCTGTACCCTGCCCGCTTCGATGAATTTTTGAGATGTAAACACACCCAGGTAGCGAACATCCAGATGAAGCAAAACATTACCTAAAACCCAAAAGCCCTCCTCATTTCCCTCCCAATTACTATCCAGCTCCCAGCATTATGTCTGTGAGATTCACTCACATAGGTTTTTCTTAACAGTTGGATCTTGAAAGGAGTAAGAACAGTGATTATCCCTGGACTATTTGAAATGCCTTTTTGAAAGTGTTTCCCCGTCCCCAGGAAGGTCTGGGAGCTCGGTGGGCCCTCTCAGATCATTCAGCGCCATGACTCAACATGCCTGTGTTAGATCAATAAATGCAGCCTTTATGAGATGACCTATGCCTTTGTTAAGAATAAACTCTGATCGGAGGGGAGGGTACAGCTCAGTGGTAGAGCACATGCCTAGCATGCACAAGGTCCTGGGTTCAATCCCCAGTATCTCTGTTTAAAAAAACAAACAAACAAACAAAACCCTAAAATTACCTCCTGAATAATTACTCTGATCAAAACAGACCGACGTCAAGGATGTCTGCTTTCTTAGAGACATGGTGCTATAAGCTGAATCTTTAAGTCCAGCCCAAATTTATATGCTGAGATCCAATCCCAAATGTGGTGATATTTGAAGGCAGGGCCATTGGGAGGTGATTAGGTGGTTAGGGTGGGGGCCTCCAAGAATGGGATGAGTGCCCTTAGAAAGGAGACCCTCACCCCTTCTCTATGTAGGAACACAGCCAGAAGACGGCCGTCTATGAACCAGGAAACAGGCTCCCCAGACCCAGAGTCTGCCCGCGCCTTGATTGTGGACTTCCCAGCCTCCAAACATGTGAGAAATGAATGTTGTTTACACCACCCAGTCCATGGTGTTTTTGTTACAGCAGCCTGAACGGACCAAGACACTTGGTTCCACAACCTCTGCTGTATCCTACAGCCGGCTTAGTCCCTGGTATCCCCCATCTGAACTTCTGCTGGCTGCCCCCTAAACTCCTTAGTCCAATTAGATGCCAGCCTGTTGTTTCTCTGCGGGTCCCCTGGGCGGCCCCACCGAGCCTCGTACTGCCCTCGGCGATGCCGGATGAGAAGAGAGACAGGAAAGAATATTCCACATTCAAGGCATTTCCTGTCTGAAATGGAAACCAGGTTCATGGCTGGCATTGACGCACTGTGACCACTTTTAAGTAGGATATGAATCAGTCGGCGTAAAGGACTCTTCTATGGTTATTTTTACTTGTATTAGACCCTTGTCAGGAAACGTTATTTTAAGAGGTAATGAATCCAAGCTTAGTTGCTAACCTACTTAGGTCTCCAATATTCTTCAACCTGAAATATTTAAGGCAATTTGTACAGACAGGCCTAGATGCAAAGTGTGACTGGAAACCTTTTGTCCAGTGTGGGGAAAATTTTACATCAAAAGATGCTATCAACCAGGTTAAAAAGCGATGGTTTCTAAGATCCATCTTAGTTTTAGAATGCTGTGAGTGTTACTAAGTAATAATAATGGAGCTCATTTATTGACTGCTTTACCTCATGAGGGAGGCAGGTGCCATTATTTTTCCCTATTGTATACACGAGGAGACTGAGTTCTAGTGAGGATGAATAAACTGTCACGGTGCCAGGATTCTGACTCCGGCCAGAGGGCACACACGCCCTCGACCACTGCTTCCTGTAAAGGCACTCTATACCTAAGGGCACTCTAAACTGACTATACCTTTTTTTTCCCTTGGTGCAACATTTTATTTTTTATTTTTATTTTTTACTGGAGTACAGTCAATTACAATGTGTCAATTACAATGCATCAATTTCTGGTGTCCAGCGCAATGTCCCAGTCTTGTATATACATACATATCTGACTGTACTTCAATTAAAAAAATAGAATGGATGGTCCCAAGGCTTAAGTAGAGTGTCAGGAGCAACAGACAGAAAGAGAGGTGGTTCCTTGAGTACAAGCGGTCTGTAGCTCACAGGCCAGGACAACTTGGTCACCTGCTGTCCTGTAACCAGCTGACTACCCCTGGGGTTCCAGCAGGAAGAGGACTGGTCAGACCTGCCTCCTATAGCCAGATCTCCGGGACGAGGATGGACGTTGGGCAGCTCTCTCTGTGCCCTCTGGTGCCGTCAAGAAGCCACATCCCCCATCCTGACCAGTAAGTATCTAGATAAGTCTGTCATAAGGGAACACATGGCCTTATCAGAGAACAACCGAAAATGAGGAGACTCAGAAATGTCCTCTTCACAAACCTCCTGTATTCAAGTTCCTACAGGTGGTAAGTCTGACAACAGAAATGAACATTTATAAACACCAACGTTATTATTTCCTCAAGGGACTCACAGAAGAAATTTGTTCTGTCTCAGTACCAAGAACACTTGGGCTTCTTCCAAGCAGCCGTTTTTGCTTTTATGGGCTTTGTCCTGCAAATCATGGGACAAAGCTTGTTCCCTGCCACTAATCAGAGCAGATCTAAACGTCTGGCCATACATCTGTATAGAATACAGTCCTTACAGTCTGCATTTGGAATTCTAACTTTTTAAACCTTACTTGGACGTTACTCCAATATTTCAATTTATCTACTCTGATTTCCTTTACTTCAGTTAGGAAATCACCTTTTCTTTTGCTTGGTTCTTGTTGCTGTTTTTGTTATGTGTGTTTATCTTGTACATTCTGTATTTCACATGCCTTTTGGGAATGAGCCAATGGAAGAAAAGAAAAAGATACAGTAAAATAAAAGAAGTTTTATACCTCTGTATATCCAGGAATTTCTTTCACTGACAGTTTTAAAGCTTCAGACATTGATGAAAGAAATCAAAGATACAAATAAATGGAAATGTATTTCATATTCGTAGAATGGAAAATTGTTTGAGGGGGTTGCATTTTATTTTATTTTATTTTTATTGGCGTTCAGTCAGTTACAGTGTGTTAATCTCTGGTGTACAGCACAGTGTCCCAGTCATGCATATACAGACATATATTCATTTTCATATTTTTTCCATTAAAGGTTATTGCAAGATATTGAACATAGTTCCCTATGTTATACAAAATAAACTTTTTTAAAAATCTATTTTTATTTATAGTGGCTAACATTTGTAAATTTCAAACTCCCAAAATGTATCCCCTCCCACCCCCTTTCCCTGGTAACCATAAGACTGTTTACTAAGCCTGCGAGTCTGCTTCTGTTTTGTAAATGAGTTCATAGTGTCCTTTTTTTTTGTTCTTGGAAAAGTTAACATTTTAAAATGTCCATACTACCAAAACCAACCTACAGATTCAATGCAAAATTCCAATAGCATTTTTCACAGAAATAGAAAAAAAAATTCTAAAACTTCTATGGAACCAGAAGAACCTGAAGGGCAAACAATCTTGAGAAAAAAGAATAAAACCGGAGGTGTCATACTTCCTGATTTCAAAGCCTTAGTAATCCAGACAGCGTGGTATTGACATAAAGAAGGACATAGATTAATGGAACGTTATAGAGAACCCAGAAATAAACCCGTATATAGAGTCAGTTCATTTAAAAGAAAAAAGCCAAAAATAAACAATGGGAAAAAGAGAGTTTCTTTCATAAATAGTGTCGGGAAAATCAGATACCCACATGCAAAAGAAAGAAACTGGACCCCTGTCTTGCATCACTTACAAAGGTCAACTCAAAACTGATTAAAGACTTGATGTAGGACCTAAAACCATAACACTCCCAGAAGAAAACACAGGAAAAATCTCCTTAACGTTGGTCTAGGCAACAATTGTCTTGGATTTGACACCAAAGAAAAAGCAACGAAAGCAAAACTAAACAAGTGGGGCTACATCAAACTAAAAAGCTTCGGCACAGCCAAGGAACCCAACAACAAAATGCAAAGGCAACCTATGGGGTGGGAGAAAATATTTGCAAACCACACGATTGATAAGGGGTTAATATCCCAAATATACAAAGAACTCATACACCTCAATAGCAAAAACACCCAGTAACCCAATTAAAAAATGGGCAAAGGACCTGACTAGATACGTTTCCAAAGAAGATACACAAATGGCCAATGGGTACATGAAAAGATGCTCAACATCACTAATCATCAGGGAAATGCAAACCAAAACTCCAATGAGATATCACCTCATACCTGTTAGGATGGCTATTATCAAAAAGACGAGAGAGAAATGCTGGCAAGAATGTGGAGAAAAGGGATCTGTTATGCACTGTTGGTGGGAACATAAACTGGCCACTGTGGGAACCAATATGGAGGGTCCCCAAGAAATTAAAAATAGAACCACCATATGCTCCAGCAAGCCCACTTTTATGCATACATCTATAAAAAAAAAAGCCATTAGTTCAAAGGTATAGATCTACTCCCCATGTTCATGGCAGTTTTATTCATAATAACTAAGACAAGGAAACAACCTACGTGCCCATCAACAGATGAATGGATAAAGAAAATGTGGTATATATGGAATATTATTTAGCCTTAAAAAAGAAGGAAATCCTGTCATTTGTAACAACATAGATGAAACTGGAGGGCATTGTGCTAAGTGAAATAAGCCAGACAGAGCTAGGCAAACACTGCATGGCATCACTTATGTGTGTGTGTGTGTGTATATATATATATATATATTTTAACTGAAATATAATCAGTTATGAAGTGTTGATTTCTGGTGTCCAGCATCATGTCCCAGTCATACATATACATACATTCATTTTCATATGCTTTTTCATTCTGGCTTACTACAAGATATTGAATACAGTTCCCTGCACTGTATAGAAGAAATTTGTTTTTTATCTACTTTTATGTATAGTAGTTAATATCTGAAAAATCTCAAACTCCCAGTTTATCCCTTCCTATCCTCTTTGCCCCAGTAACCATAAGATTGTTTACTATGTCTGCAAATCTGTTTCTTCTTGTAATGAGTTCATTAGTGTCTTCTTTTTTCTTTTTTCAGATTCCATGTATGAGTGATATCATATGGTATTTTTCTTTCTCTCTCTGGCTCACTTCACTTAGAATGATGATCTCCAGGTCCACCCATGTTGCTGCAAACGGCATTGTTTTATTCTTTTTATGGCTGAATAGTATTCCATGGTATAAATATACCACAGTTTCTTTATCCAGTCATCTGTCGGTGGACATTTAGGTTGTTTCCATGTCTTGGCTATTGGATATAGTATCACTTATATGTGGAACCTAAAACAGATTGGACAAGTGGCTGCCAGGAGCTGGGGGCTGTGGGAAATGAGGAGAGGTTAATAAAAGAGTATAAACTTTCCATTTTAAGCTGAGCAGGATCTGAAGATCTAATGTGTAACATAGGACCATAGTTGCTGAAACTGTATGGTATAATTGAAAATTTGCTAAGAATGTAAAACTTAAATTTTCTCACAGAGAAGGTAAATATGTGAGGTGCTGGATGTGTTAATTAACGCCATCCATGTGTCAGTTCGCTCTCCATAGGATCCTCTCACTATATATATATTTATCAAATCATCATGCTGTACACTTTAAATATCTCATGATTTTACTTATCAGTTATACCTCAATAAAGCTGAAAATAAAATAAAACACAGACTGCAACAATAATAATGAAACAGTAATATTAAAGCTTCAAAATCTCTCATCTTTCACTTTTCAAACCAAACACACCACTTCTTCTGTTTCCCTTCTCCTATTAAATTGAATGTCATATTTTGGAGGGTGCTTCTGTGGTACATTAACATCATGGCCCCTGTAGGGTCTTGAGAAGTTATCATGAGTTTATAAGATATTCACAAAATCTCACGAGCTTGAAAATTCCATGAGGACAGGAGCTGGCTGTTAAATTCTCTATGTCTCATTCAATGGCTAGCGGGCACTCAAAATTATGTGTTCAGCAAACAGTCGTACCACTGGGCTACTGCATAACCATCAAAATGGGTACCAGGAAACAAGGAGCAATTTCCATGGCAGCAAAGTGTGAAGATGCCAGTCATGATAAAAAACAAAATGAGGAGGAAGCTTCTATGGGCAGAGCTTGCCACCTCTCCCCGCAGGAGGAAGGATGTGGAAGGAGCTGGCAGAGGAAGGGGAGCAGAGCTAGCCGCACCATCCTGGTAACCACAACCCTGACAGGTTACAAAAGTAGTTCATCGACTTCTCACACTGACTTGCCCGAAGTCACAGACTCAGTACGCTGCGGGCGGGGGTTTCAAACCCCTGTCTGTCTGACGCCAAACCCCCAGGTTTTCATCAGGGGGCTAAACAGCTTCTGCTCTGTGAAAGATCCTCACATACACAAGTGCATCCCTGACCTGCGGTCACGTGCAGGAGCGCCTCCCTCACAGGTGGAGAAACTCTCACCTTGCTCAAAAGCCAGGGCCAGGGCGTAGACTCAGGTCACTCTGACCCGACAGCACATTTTTCTTGCTCCCTTTACTGTTGTTTGTTAATTTTTTTTGCTCTTTCCACCACTTTTCTCTATAAAAGCTGAAAATTACAAAGAGAATATACGTCCATCATTTTGCAGACTCATGCCCGTGAAGAATGCAGGTTTTGTCACTAAAGAATTTGCACAGATAGCTACTTTGAGCAGTCTGTGATAAACCGAAGACTAATACGTAGCTAACTATACATTTGGATTAAATTGTAAAAATAAATAGTAAATACACCTTATGAACATTTGAAGCTGTCAAGTGAATTAAACACATGGCTTTTGAAAGGGGGTGGGAAGGGATAAAGTTGGGAGTTTGAGATTTGCAACTGTTAGCCACTATATACAAAAATAGATTTAAAAAAACAAATTTCTCCTGTAGAGCACAGGGAACTACATTTAATATCTTGTCATAACCTTTGATGAAAAAGAATATGAAAACGAATACATGTATGTATATGCATGACTGGGACATTGTGCTGTGCACCAGAGATTGACACATTGTAACTGACTGTACTTCAATTAAAAAAATTTTTTAAATAAATAAAAAATTAAAAAATAAAAACATAGCTTTTGGAAATAGATGACCCAAGTCTGAAATGCCATTTGAGTAGCCAACCCTGGACAGATTTCTTAAACTCTCTGTGCCTCTGTTTCTTCAACTGTAGAATAAAGATGGTAGCAGTACCAAACTCATAGAGACATCATTAGCATTAAATTAGTTAATATGTACACAACACTTTGAACACTGCCTGGGATATGTGGTAAAGAACTGAGTTTTATTTTATTTTATTTTATTTTATTTCATCTTATTTTAGGGGTAAAAATGCAGAGATACAGAAGAATAAGACATGAAAGATGATCAACTCCAGTAACAAAATGCTGTTTTTTTCCTTCCTTCTTTTCTTCCTTCTCTTACCTTCCTTCTTTTTAACACACACCTACAAAAATGTTAGACCCCCGAAAAGAGCAACAATTAAAATCTGGGGGAAAAAAATCTCCTGACTCTAACGTACAGTTCTATAATCCTAAGGGGGTGAAAGAAGTATTAAAACTGGGGGCAATATAAGATTTATTTAAGATCCAAAGTTGCATTGAGCCTGCAAATCTGGCCTGTTTATCATTTATCAACACTTCGTGCTAAGTACTCTCAGTATAGACTACATTGAATCAAGAGTTACTGATTCTAGCTGCTATTCCAGGGACCATGCAGATTGCTTTCGGAGACCTACATCACCTATTGGTCAAATCTTGGGAAATGTCTACATAGGTTGCTTTTTAAGGGAGAATTCCAATTGTCTCTTGCTGTCTTACAGGCCAGCCCAAAACTCAGGGGCTTATTATTTTCCTTCATAATTCCGCAGGTTGACTGTGCTCATCCAAGGCTGTTAGTGCCTGGGGTCTCTCTTACAGTTACAGTCAGATGCTGGGAGGCGCTGGAATCCTGTGATGGTTTAACTGGGGTGGGTGTCCGACATGGCCGGCCCACAGGGCTGGGGCTCAAGGCTCAGCCGGGACTGTCCACCAGAGGAGCTGGTCGTGGCCTCTCCACGTGGCCACCCTCTTCACAGCGTGGTGGCTCGTTTCCAGGGAGATTGCCAAGAGAGGCATCCCAAGACCCAGGAAGAAGGTCGTGATAACCCAGACTCAGAAGTTACAGAACGTCAGCTCCTTCTCACTCTGCTGGGGAAGTGGGTCACTAAGCTCAGGTCAAGGGGAGGGGGTGGGACCCCACTCCTGACATGAGCAGCAAGTACACGGAGGGAAGAAGAAATGAATGGTGGCCATCCTTGGAGACCACCACAGAAAGAGCTCTACCCAGGAACTAAACATCGGCTAAAAAGCAATCCTAAGTACCCATTGGCCTCTTTTCCCCCACCAGGGCCCCATTAAAAGAAATTTGACCTGTGCAAGCTTGGTTTCTCCTTTCCCAGTTCCCTCCCACAGATCTAATTACTCCCATGTAGCATAAGAATAAATGTCCCTGGACCACAGGTTGGGGCACTGGGTAATGTTCTAATGAATCTCATCTGATGCTCACTCTGTCCTTCACCAGCACGGTCCTCGGCTGTCCTTGGGGACTTTGCTCTGGAATCTCTGAGTCAGTGGTGTGTAGCTGGATGAAAGCTAAAACGAACCCATCTCTCATTGTCCCAAAAAATGTTTCTGATTTTTTTTTAATAAATTAAAATTTTTTTACACCAGTTTTAAATTTACAGAATCATTGCAAAGATATTACAGAGATTTGCTAGGTCCCCACACTCAGTTTTTCCTACTAGTAACATCCTACACTAGTCGGGTCCACTTATTAGAATTAATGAATTGACTCTCTCCTTCGCCTTCCAATAGGGCCCACTATGGAGTGTGTATCTCTCTGAATAAATCTACCTTTACTCAAAAAAAAAAAGAGTTAATGAATTGACATTGATGTATTATTATTATTAATAACTGAAGTCCATATTTGACTGAAATTTCCTCAGCTTTTCTTAATGTCCTTTTTCTGTTCCAGGAGCCAATGTGTGTTATCACACACACCCTTCGCTCTCCTGTCTCCTTAGGCTCCTCTTGGCTGTGACAGCTTCTCTGACTTCCCTTGTTTTGAACGCCCTTTGAGAAGTGCTGGGAGGGTGTTTGTCCTTCAATTAGGATTTGACTGTCGTATTTCTTAAGGTTGATCTATTCCTTTTAATTAGTCCCAAGAATATGTTTCATATTTGGAAAGAAAAGAAGACTGTTAGGAGAATAATATCCTGATTTTAATTAATCTGGAAATGATGTGAAAGATCTAAAACTTGGAACCACGGAGTTCAAAACACGTTGGACTCTTGGGAACAAAGATAATGATACCAAATAGAAATGTCTATAGGCTAATACATGAATACATACAAGTCTCCAAAAGCGAAATCACGTAGCCTTTTCTCTGGGGTTTAAAATCCCTGCTGAGCCAATCAAAGTACCTGCTTGGAACGTAACCATATTGTGTGTGTTTTCAGCCTCACCAAACAGCAGACCTTAAAATCTGTCATTTTTCCTTGAATGGAAGAATCCTGGCTTCCCCTTTGCGTAAGTAAATTTCATGACAATCTCTCCAGGAAAATTCACAGAATGAGGAGGCGCGGTTTGCTCTGGCAGATAAGCAGCTTCTGCATTCAGCGTTTCTTCAATGTGTTGTTTGTACTTGTCCGCTTACAGTTTCTTTCCCGCACGGAGGGAACATATTTCCACACAAATGGAAATATGTTCATATCAATATTTGGTTGAGATTTTTGTCACCATGTTCTCCCTTGGCATCTACTTAACTGCCTTTCAGTAACAGACTTTCTGTATTTACAGCATCAGTGAATGCTCAGGGAATGTTTATTTATTTATTTTCAGCCTTTAACAGAATGATTTTATTCAATTAAACTGTCAGCAGGGAATGCCACGGAAGGATCTTTCCCCGTCTTTCTCTCTCTCTCTCCCTCCCTGCCCTCTCCTCAACACACACTACTTTATAAATAAAATCTGGAGGTGGAAAAAATGCTTATGTTAGTAATATTGATATTGATATTAAAATCCCATCCCAGTTGTGAGGAGCCTTATTTACTGAGAGAACTGTGTTAGACTGCACTGCCACGAACTCTCTTCTTGGACAAATTTCTCCCTCACTCTTGCTGGGACTCATGTCCTATGTTTGAATTTAGGAGGTTCGAGTAAATGAATCCTGATTGCTCTCCCAACACTAAAACTCCATGACACTATATTGTTTTACCTATAAACTTCCCAGAGTAGCAATGCTGTGCTGGTAAAGCTGCCCTCTTGGCGGAGAAGCCTGATTTACAGCGTTTGCCAGTTTCTGTGGTGTAAATACTCCCATCATGGCTAATTTCAAGCCACCAACATTTTACCCATCTGCGTTCAAATTTCCTGAACATTTGGGATTTCAGTTCACATGGGGTGGTATAAATTGCTTCCAACACAGCATTTAATGATTGGGATTATACTTCATTTGAGATTAAATTCCAAAAAATATATACATATATATTCTTCCCAGTTCAACTAACATGATTTCAAGAGTGAAAAGACTGTACATTCTAGAGAACCCCTTTCTTTCTATGCTCATGGCCACCACCTTGGTTTGGCCACCCCAAATCCAGCTTATTACAAGAGTCATTGTAACTGCCTGAATTCCCCCAAAAGCAGAGCCTGAGAAAAGGATTCAGATTCAAGGAGTTGATCTGAGAGGAGCTAGGAACACAGATATGGGGGAAGGAAGTAAGAGTCTATATTTACCAAGTCTTTTATTTCTGTATCCGATGCTGCGATGTGCCCCAGGGTCCACCAGGTCCTAGAGATGGATAAGGACTTGCTTTTGAACAGGTTTCAAATACAACCAGCCAATCCAGAGCCCACACTGAGCCACCTCCTTTCTCAGGCTCTCACACATCAGGCAATTATTCACCTGCTCTAATCACCCAGGACCGGGTTCCAGATGACAGGCAGGGGCTGTGCCTTAGAGCCCATCCTGCCTCGCCTGTTTCTTCTTGGTGTAACCACATCGAGGGCTCTTTCCCACAGCCCCCTCCTCCAGCCTCCTGACCAGCCCCAATTCCTTCTTCTTGCCCTACCTCCTGATGGCACCATGAGACCCTCCTCTTGGGAACGACGAGCGACCAGCTGATCTGTTGACCTTGTATTCAGACACTGTGTGATAAACAGCGTTGAAAGCGAAGGCAGTCATTAAAGCCGAAGTTATCAGGCCAGCTGGAGCCGAATCCCACTTGGGGCCAGGGTAGAACACACACCTCAAAATTACCCCCTTGAGAGGCAAGGAAATTGGGTTATTTATCAACCAAATCCTGTCAGTCATTGGTGAAGGCGTACTATTGAATATCTGGTCCCTTCTGGTGGCAAAGCTGACTCTGGAGACAAGGGAGAGCCCTGGGGACAAGAAAATCAGGGGCTGCCCTTGACAGTGAGGCTGGCGCACCCTGAAGTGATGCGGACAAGGTGATGTGAGTGAGCCCCTATAATGTCCCTGCCTCCCTGACCACGTTCTCCTTGGACAGACCACCAGCGATGTCACTGAAAGTTGTCTGAAACTTTAACAACCATTGATCCCAAACAAAATATGTCTCACCTTCAACCAGTTGCAAAAATCCCTGGTTCTCTTCATCTCAAGTCCTTCTCCAGTGGCTAATCAAACACAGCCAACCCCTCGCAGTCCTGTGAAACGTCATCTGCTGCCAGCACACTGACTACTTTTTTCTGCAGTCCTGAAATTTCCTGCACTACTTTGACTTAGCTCCTTCAGTTAGACCCACGTGAAAGTCTGCGGGTACCTGCCAGGCATGTGCAGCCCACAGAGGAGCTGACAGGTCTCCCCAGGGGCCCCTCCCCCACCCCTGCCAGCTTCTGTACCAGTCTTTCCTCCTCACTCCACGTGTCCCAAGTTCATCCACGTCCCTACCTCAGTCCCTCTCTCTGTCCTGTGAGCAATCTGACTTCCAAATGTTTACAGCCTTCTGAACAGGCAACTGGAAAGGATAGTGCTGCTTCCACGAATGGTCTGTCAATCTATTTCACTGCCTCATGTCACCAACATTAAACATTTGCTAGGTGAGTGAATATGCCCTCAGCAATGCAAGACTGGAGATCATGTATGTATCCTGACTCTCATTTCCAGCTCTATGCAGCAACCCTTCCTCCTCTATGCCATCAGCTTTACCCCTTTTCTAGATTAATCCAGTCACTTGTCCACATAGCCCTAAAGCTTTTGCCCAGTATTTCTCCCTCTCCCAAGTCCTGGCTGGGAGCAAGGTGGATTATCACAGTAAATCAATCTCAGAGGTGACGGGCTACCAAAAATTCTTTTCATCCTTGTGAAAGCACGCTGGTTCTCCCACCCCGCAGGGGAGTCCAGCTGACTTCCTCTTGGATCTCAGTTTGGCCCTGGGGTCTGCTGTCACTCACAGAAAATGAGTGATATTCTGTGAGTTCCAGAGCCTCAGCCCCAAGAGGGTGGTCATCTGGTCACCGTGTATAAACACCTGGGCTGGATTTGTGACTGATGGGACACCCCAGGGAGAGAGGTCAGGCAGCCCCCTTCCCCGCCATTCCAGCTGCTCTAGAATCAGAGCGTCCAGATGTGGGTGAAACCAACTTGAATATTCCCAGGCTGATTTGCAACCATGTGAGGATTCCTGTTGTGCCACTTGGAGCAGAAGATCAGCTGCCCACCTGATCACAACCAACCCACAGAATTATGAGAAATAATAACATTGTTATTTTTAAGCCACTAAATATTGTTATTCTTGACCATACAGCAATACATGACTCTTTGGTTCCCTCTCTTAACTCCCTACTCTGCCCATCATTTATTTTACTAACAGAAAATAATTTAATCAATTACTGAAAAAGGAATAACTTACAGGAGCAGAACTCTGTTTATAGAATCTGGTTGACTAGATTACTGGTTGGATGAACAGAGACTTCATAATAAGGTACTGCTTTTGAAAAATTTCATCAGGGCTAGTGAGTTGCAATAGCCAAAAATGGAGACCTCCCCAAATCTCTTCAACAATAGAATGGATAATAAATTGTGGTTTATTTGAATAATGGTATAATTAAATAATACAGCAATGAGAACTGACTATGTGCAACAATATGAGTGCATTTCACACAAACATTGACGAGGGAATCAAGCAAGAGAGAAAAGGTACATATTGTATTGTTTAACTCCTCTGAGGACAAAAACAAGCCAATTCTAGGCTACGCTTTTAGATGTCAAAATCACATTTACCCCTTGGGAGGAGGTAGGTCTGGAAGGTAGCTTGAGGGTAGTTTTGGGGCTGATGGAAATTTCTGTTTCTTGGTCTGGGCACTGGCTGAACAAGTGTGTTCAATTTGTGAGAAGTCATTAAGGTTTTTTTACCTTTCAATTTTTCTATTGAGGTACAGTTGATGTAGAATATTATGTAAGTTTCAAATGTACAGCATAGTGACTCACAATTTTTTAAGGTTATATTCCATTTATAGTTATTATAAAAAATTGGCTATTTCCTGTGCTGTACAGTATATCCTTGCAGCATAATTGTTTTATACATAGTAGTTTGTACCTCTTAATCTCCTGCCCCTATGTTACCCTCTCCACTCACCTCACCCCACTGCTAACCATCAATTTGTTCTCTATATCTGTGAGTCTGTTTCTTTTTATTATATTCACTATTTGGCTTTATTTTTAAGATTCCACATGTACGTGATATCACATAATATTTGTCTTTCTCCGTCTGACTTATTTCACTAAGCAGAATGCCCTCCAAGTCCATCCATGTTATTGCAAATGGCAAACTGTCATTCTTTTGTATGGCTGAGTAGTATTCCATTGTATATGTACACCACATCTTCTTTATCCATTCATCTGTTGATGGACACTTAGAAGCTTCCTTATCTTGGCTATTGTAAATGGTGCTGCTATGAGCACTGGGGCGCATGCATCTTTTCAAATTGAAGTTTTTGTTTTCTTCGGATATAGACCCAAGAGTGGAATTGCTGTATCATACGGTAGCTCCATTTTTAGTTTTGTTTGGAACCTCCATACTGTTCTCCATAGTGGCTGCACCAATTTACATTCCCACTGAAAGTGTACAAGGGTTCCCTTTTCTCCACACCATCACTAACATTTGTTATTTGTAGTGTTTTTGATGATAGCCACTCTGGCAGGTGTGAGATGACATCTCATTGTAGTTTTGATTTGCATTTCTCTGATGATGAATGATATTGAGCATCATTTCATGTGTCTGTTGGCCATCTGTATATCCTCTTTGGAAAAGTGTCTGCTTAGGTTTTCTGTTTTCAGGTTTTCAATCAGGTTGTTTGATTTTTGGAGTTGAGTTCTATAAGCTGTTTATATACTTTGGATATATCAGTCATATATTTGCAAATATTTTCTCCCATTCAGTAGGATGTCTTTTCATTTTATCAATGGTTTCCTTTCCTGTGCAAAAATTTTTAAGTTTAGTTAGGTCCCACTTGTTTATTTTTGCTTTTGTTTCCTTTGCCTTAGGAGACAGATCCAAAACAATATTGCTATGATTTATGTCGAAAAGTGTTCTGCTCATGTTTTTTCTAGGAGTTTTATGATTTCTGGTCTTACATTTAGGTCTTTAATCTGTTTTGAGTTTATTTTTATACATGGTGTTAGAAAATATTCTAACTTCATACTGTTACATATTGCTGTCCTGTTTTCCCAGCACCACTTATTGAAGAGATTGTCTTTTTCCACTGTATACTTTTGCCTCCTTTGTTGTAGATTAATTGGCCATAAGTGTGTGGATTTATTTCTGGGCTTTCTATTCTGTTCCATTGATCTGTGTATCCGTTTTTGTGCCAGTGCCATACTGTTTTGATGACTGTAACTTTGTAGTATAGTCTGAAGTCAGGTGCTACCTCCAGCTCTGGAGAACTTCTTTCTCTAGATAGAGCATCTCTTTCTCTAGATTGTTTGGCTATTCAGGGTCTTTTGTGTTCCCATACAAATTTTAAAATTATTTGTTCCAATTCTGTGAAAAATGTCCTTGGTATTTTGATAGGGATTGCATTGAACCTGTGGATTGCCATGGGTAGTATGATCATTTTAACAATGTTAATTCTTCTAATCCAGGAATATGATATATCTTCCCATCTGTTTGTGTCATCTTCAATTCTCTCATCAGTGTCATAGTTTTCCAAATACAGGTCTTATACCTCCTTAGATAGGTTTATTCCAATGTATTTTATTCTTTTAAATACAATGGTACATGGGATTTTGTTAATTTCTCTTTCTGATGGCTCATTGTTAGTGTATAGAGATGCAACAGATTTCTGTATATTAATTTTGTATCCTGTGACTTTATTGAATTCATTGATGAGTTTCTAGAAATTTTTCATTTTAGTTTTTCATTCATTCTAGAAGTTTTTTAGTAGCATCTTTAGGATATTCTATGCATAATGTGTCATCTGCAAATAGTGACAATTTTACTTCTTCCTTTCCAATTTGGTTTTATTTTATTTCTTTTTCTTGTCTAATTGCTGTGGCTAGGACTTCCAATTCTACGTTGAATAAAAGAGGTGAGAGTGGGCATCCTTGTCATGTTCTTGATCTCAGAGGAAGTGCTTTCAGATTTTCACTGTTGAGTATGTTGGCTGTGGGTTTATCATATGTGGCCTTTATTGTGTTATATTAAGTGGGCCTCTATACCTACTTTCTGAGTGTTTTTACCATAAATGGATGCTGAATTTTGTCAAAAGCTTTTTCCTGCATCTATTGTGATGATTATATGGTTTTGATTCTTCGATTTGTTACTGTGGTGTAGCACACTGATTGATTTATGAATATTGAGAAAATCCTTTCATCCCTGGGATAAACTCCATTCAATCAGGATGTATAATCCTATTAATATACTGTTGGATTCAGTTTGCTAATATTTTATGGAGGATTTTTGCATCTATGTTCATCAGTGATATTGGCCTGCAATTTTCTTTTTTGTGTGTGTGATAGCTTGTCTGGTTTTGGTATCGGGGTAAAGCTGACCTCACAGAGTGAGTTCAGAGTTCCTCTGTCAGCAGCTTTTTGGGCTAGTTTAATAAGGATAGATGTTAACTCTCCTTTAAATGTTTGTTAGAATTCACCTGTAAAGCCAACTGGTCTTGGACTTTTGTTTGTTGGGAGTTTAAGCTATAGACTTCTGACTTTTTTTTTAACAAAACATTTAAAAATAGTAATCAGTGGTAAGGTTTCTCAAAAATCCCCAGAAAGTCACCTTACTTCATGCAGGGAGAGCTTTGTTATATTCAAGGCATGAAAAATTTGCTGTGATCTTATGATATTATCTCAGCTCTCACGTGGTGGATCTCAACTCTCATGTGGTGGATCTCAACTCTCATGTGGTGGATCTCAACCCTCACGTGGTGGAGCTTTTCTGATAGTCGACATCCATTAAAGTGAAAGCATACATAGCATCTGTTTGGAGATAAACATTTTCATTCCCTGTTTTTACCATTTTTAATGACCTCCCAGTCTAAATGAGAAACATACTTGAAACTCCAAAGCCTGGAATATGTGGGGGGGGAGCCCTCCTCCTTTGGACAGTGCAGTCAGTACACTTCCTCAGTATAGGAATAGCACCAGCTCCCAATTCATTGCTGCATGAATTCAGACCCCAAGATGAACGTCAGAGGAACCATGGAAGTAGGAGATGTGCTGATTCCCATGGCAGTCCCCAGGGAGGATCTGGTAAGACATGGTGGTCCTTCCACAAACACTGCTGCCTTGTGCATGTCAGGGACTGTGCAAGGCACTTAGCACAGAACGATGGGCCAACACACACCACACCCTGCCTTCAGTGCGTGCTTATTTTTGTTTTTACATTTGTTTCTGGCCTAATACATCCATTGAGACAAAGACTGTTGCCCACCAGAATCAACTTCCCCTTGTCCAGCACACAGCTAGACCACATTTTCCAGCATCCTTAGGCTTAGATTTGACCATGTGACTGAATTTGAGCGGCAACATTTACGTGTTTGGGAAAAGAAAGAAAAAACTGGCACCTGGAATTTTTTTTAACAAAATAAAATATTCAGTGTCTTAATTAAAGAAGATTTTGAAAACATCTAAGTATTAATAGCACGCTGAGACAGGGAAAAATTAATTAGGAGAGAAGGGGAGAAAGAGAGAGAAAGAGGCTGTAAATTTTCATCTGAGTCTACTCAGCACATAATTCAATAAATGCCTGGAAATATCTGTATTTATTTATTTGTACTCTCCCTTTTCCCAAAAAGGAATTTAAGGTGACTTACAAGAAAGTATAAAATACATAAAGATCAAATAAAATTTAAGCAAGTAAGAAAAATTAAACTGAGAATAAAAATAGGCTGGCAAGATAGAGAAAGCGGGGGAGGTTAGTACCAAAAATACCAGCCGAGGCAAGTGTCTTCCAGAGTGGTTAAGAGCATTTTGCTGTCAGACAGAACGCGGTCTATGTTCCTGCTCTGTTATCTCCTGCGACCTTGAAGAAGGTCACTTAACCTGCTTAAGGCTCAGTTTCCTCCTCTATGAAACAAAGATTGAAAACAGCCCCTACTTCGTAGTCCTGCTATGAGAAATAAAGGGGAAAATCCTCATAAAATATTTATCACGATGTTTACCAAGCAGTGCTTTGGAAAACGAGGTCTTCTCTTGCAGGGCAGACACACGGGAACTGAGCCTTCTAATGCCTTCTAAACAGCCACCAAATGATAAGACTTACAGCGGACACTGCAAGTTAAAACAAAGCCGCTGTTTCAGAAAAGTGCGAAAATATTTCCTGAGTCGGAGACTAGACAAAGAAGTTTCTCCCACGGCCTTAACAACCAAACACGGCGAGTTACATATCCTTACAGTAAAGGTGGTAATGAGCTACAGAAGCCTTTTTGTTTCTGTTTGAATTTCCCTCCTCATCCCAGCCTCCATCCCTACACTTACACACAAGCAAAACTTCAGGAGCATCATAACATGCGAGTCAGTGACAGAGTCCTCTATAGGTCTTTTCTACACTGCAAGTGGGTTTTAGAGTTTCAGAATGACTTCTTTTTGTTTGGCTTTGTTTTTTAGCATAGGGTCTCTGGACCCTGATCTCTGCTTGGATGTCTGGATATCTCTGAATCCACTGTTGTCAAAGGTAAAATCTTGTGGAAGGGAGGGTAAAAAAATATATATATTTCAGGCAGATGATGTGTAAGTTTCATCAGATTCTCAATGGAGTCTGGGACCTCATACATCAAGACTTACCTTCCTAGAGGAGTAGACAGAATATATATATACGTATATGCTACAGGTAAAAATAATTCAGTTAGTCTAGTAAACCTCATATGGGTAGAAAAAGCTATGAAATAAAAGCAACTTGATATAGAATCTCAACTGGGAATCCCAGAGCTCATTATTGGGGAAATGTATTTAGCAAATAAATGAAGTGAGCTGATGAATGGTTGGTTAAAGAAAGCAGAAGAGGGAATGCTTAGAGAGTCATAAAAACTATAATTTAGCAAAGACTAAAGTCATATTTAATACAATAGAGTAGTGTTCTTAAATAGACTTATATCTTACAAATAATTCTATGAAACTGATACAATTCCCAGAGACATGATCTATTGCTAACAGGGCACCTGTCACTCTCCCAACTCCTTCAGGTCTTATTGGAAATAATCCTTTCTCTTTTTTTTTTAAGAAGGGAGGTAATTAAGCTTATTTATTTATTTACTTCAATGGAGGGACTGGGGATTGAACCCAGGACCTTGTGCACGCTAAACAGGCACACTGAGCTATACCCTCCCTGAGAAATCATCTTTTCAACAAAACCTTTCTTTACTTAAAATATAACTTACCTCCCCAACTCTGACATTTTGTATCCTTTTATTTCTTTCCTGAGAATGTATCATTTTCTAATATCCTAAGTATTTTGTGTCTTATTTTGTTTATTGTCTCTTTCCCAACTAGAACAAACTCCATGAGGGCAGAAATTTGTTCATCATGACATTGTTTGCAACAGCTAAAGACTGGAAACAATGTCAAGTTCTATTAGTAGGAAAATGAAATAAAGGAAATGATGGCACACTTATATTTAGAAAATTGTTTCACAGTTAAAAGATTAAATTAGACCTAGATCACTCACATGAAACACTCTCCAATAATTAATGTTAAATGGACAAAAAAAAAAAGGTAGTTGGGGAACATACAAAGATTGTGAGGCAACTTATGTTTAAAAATAACACTAGAACTCCATATTTTTCTACAGGTTCATATACACACTTATAAATGCATAGAGATTATCCAGGGAGAGAAATCAAACTCATAACAGTGTTTACATCAAGATAGGGAAATTAGATGTGGAATTTCAATTTGGGGTAGTTAACGAACTTTAGTTTTGTCTGCACTGTTCATTTGTTTACAAAAATGAATTCACTTACATAATTTAAAAGAAGTGAATATATCAGTTGCTTTAAATTCCTACAGAATCAGTGGATAGATTTTGATTATCTTACACATGCAATTTGATTCCATAATTGTCAAAATGTTTGCCCTTTTCCAAATTCCCTCTTGATTTTCCTGTTCCTAAGGTTGTTCACTCAATACTGCCTACCTTGAAATAGTTTTATTTATATACATCTTAGCAGTATGATATAGTAAGTGTTACTTAGCTTCTCACTGTAACAAATCATTGCCTAGTAAAATATAAATAGCTGGTTAACTCAGAAGGAGGTTTGAAACCTTGGATGTGGTCCACCTAGTGTCCTGCCAGTGCACTTCTCAGGAGAATGCCTGGGGGCTTTACCTCCTGCTGCTCGGTGGCCATCTCATTCCCCCTCCTCTTCTGCTCCCTCTGGGTTTCTTCCCCAACCACACAGTCAGCTTTGAGTGCCTCCGCGATGAACTTCCACAGCACCGTGCAATGTTCATACTTGGAGCTACAGCCCTGCTACCATCAGAGCAAATGGTACTGAGCATCTCTGTGCCCCATGCCAGACACCATAGTAGAGGCTGCCAATCATAGGCTGAACTAAAGAGGTTTCCTGCCCTCATGTAGTTCAGTCTAGGATTTTTGTTTACTTGTGTATGTTTCTCTCTAGATCTGCTCTCTCTAAATTATTTTCATCTCATACCAAATCAATAAGTACATTTGAACTCATTATCCCCGTAATGTGCTAATGGATTTGAGTTTATTTAAAAACTGAGGGAAAGAAAGCAAGAAAAAAAAAGAAGAAAAAAACTTTTGCCCTTGAAATATTAAGTCACATTGAGAGTAATAAAATTAAATCAACTTTTTAGAAAATAAATCTTGGTTTAACCCTTTGTGGTTCAGTAATTTTCTGGTATTAAGTTCCTTCATTTCAACACAGTACTGTATTGCAAGTTGGTCTTGTTGTAGTTGTTGTTAAGTGAAGTATAGTCAGTTTACAATGTGCCAATTTTTGATGTACAGCCTAATGTTTCAGTCATACATATACATGTATTTGTTTTCATATTCTTTTTCATTATAGTTTACTTACTACATGATATTGAATATAATTCCCTATACTATACAGTAGACCTTGTTGTTTATCTCTTTTATATATAGTAGTGTGTATCTGCAAATCTCGATCTCTCAATTTATCCCTTCCCACCCCCATTTCCCTCTGGTAATCATAAGTTTGTTTACTATTACAAATTATTAATTGCTATCATAGCTGAAAATTTACCTTAAAGTGTCCCGAGATAGAAAAAATAAGTGCTGATTGATCTACTTTTCCAAACTTCTAAGTCAATCATGCAAAAATTTCTATTGAAATTTGCCTAATGCATTTCCCCTGATACCAACCAAATATCTCTGGTTCTTCTCCCAGGTAATAGAATTGCACTCTTTCTACCAATCTTGGAATCAGAAATGTTCTTGCTACTTTTTTTGGCCAAAGAAATGCGCAGAAGGTTTAAGAGACAGTGCACAATTCCCCACAGCTCTTTCCCTTCTGCCACGCTGTGGTCACCACCAATGCTGTGGGCAGTGGCTGCATCCAGGAGTTAGGATGACACTGAGCAGAGCCCTGGCCAACCTGCAATGGACTTGTAGGATCACTGAGAAGTCAGTCTTTGCTGTTGGGGGCTATCCAGATCTGGGGGCTACTGTTGCAACATAACTTGGCCAACCTCAGTGGACTAGATGCTGTGAATTCCAATAGCCAGTTATTAAGCAACCTGCTCTTAGCTCCAAACCTACTCCTCTAGACTGGTCTGAGATGCCGGGCTGGGAGATGCTGCATATTTCATTTCTCCTTCTCCAGCTGGCTCCTTGTGAGGAGGGATATGGAGGGATGCCAGAGGAACAGAAGGTAGTGGAGGTGATGGTGTTAAAAGGGGCTTCTTTTTTTCCTGCTTGCTCACTCTTTTGTTGACATATCTCAACAACAGCCCTTCTCTCTGGCTGTGCTGTTCCAGTCTCCAGCAGCACTCCAAGGACCAGCCTTATCCTGGACCCTTGGAGCCACTTGAATCAGCTGAGTGGTGCCCACCTCAGAGGTCCCAGCCACAAGAAACCTCTCCTCTGGGTTCCTAAACTGCTGGCACCATCCAGACAATGCTTCTGCCTCCACCCTCACCCTCACCCCACCCCCACCCCATCTCACAAGAACCTGAGTTTCACCAACCAGCACAGGACCTCTCTTCCAAGTTTCATGTTTCAATAACCCTGACTCCATCTTTTTGTTTCCCCAGCTCTGGGGTCATCACTGCTTCCTGCAGCTACTATCTCTGAGTCACCTCAACTAATACTTTCCAGTTTTTCAGTCTTACAGATCTATTAAACTCATTCCCCATATTAAATTTTTTCTGTTAATGTAACTGTTACAGCTTCTGTTTTCCTTTTTGGACCCTAAATACTACACACAAAAAAAATCTTTTTATCTATGAATGAATTGAGCTTAATCTCTCATTTACTCACTTTGCCCCATATTTCTCCCAATCTTTAATGACAAAGGAAGATTTGAGCCCCTGAGATCATCTCTCAGTGAAATTGCTCAAGCCAGCAATGTTTATAGAGCTGAAAGTGTGGAGGGGACGTTTCACACTAAGCCAAAGTCTGTGTCTCTGATTTCTAAACAGTTCCAATACTAGAAATCATCTAACGTGTTTTTAGGTTTCTTTTAAAAAGTGGACTTTTTCTAGGGGGAGGGTATAACTCAAGTGGTAGAGCACATGCCTAGCATACACAAGGTCCTGGGTTCAATCCCCAGTACCTCCTCTAAAAATAAATAAATAAATAAGCCAACCTAATTACTCCCCCCCCCAAATTTTTTTAATTAAAATCTTTTTTTTAAAAAGTGGACTCATTAAGGAGAACACTTAAATGATGTCATCCACTTGAAATAAAACCTATTGCCAGGCTTCTCCTTAAAGAAAATGCCTACCCGCTCCTCAGTGTACTGTTCAAACCTATTGAAGGCACCTGCAAAGTCATGAAGATGCAGCTTTTGCTTGTTGATGTAGCAGAACAGAAGATAGTTTGATTTAATAACAAGGAATTCTAATCCATCGCAGAACACTCAGCTGCACTGCCCTCGGAGGGGCTTCAGCCCCTTTTCCTGGGCAGGTATAGCTAACAAGGGGCTCCCCGGTTCTCCATCAGATTAGCTATTGACTTGTCTTTTGCCTGGTTCCCCAAATGCAATCTCACTTATACAATATGAAAAGTAAGTTTGATTTTTTTTTTTAACCAGCATCTGATAGCAGAGCTATTAAAAAGCCACTCAACAGGAAACTGAAGCTCAGAATTCTAACAAGTGGCTTGTTAGTGAAGAATGTCCTGGCTGAAGTAAGGAGCGGGCTTGTCACTTTTTACCCCATCCTCTGAGGATAGTAAGTAAGGAGGACAAAGTGAACGCAGCCCTCCTGGGTCTCCCTTTAAGAGTTTAAAAGCAAAATATTGATTTTGAGTTACCCTGCTTCAACTCAGCTTTGCTCTCATGGTATTTTTATTCCCTTGTAGATTCCTGGGTCCATTTGTTGCCGATTTTAAAAAGGAAATCACTGGTGAATCTGGGCTGTGTCTGTGTAACATTTCTGCACCTAAAAATATGGTCAATTGACACCTTAAAGGTTTCCGAGCAGCTCTAACTCTTAGTGACATCTCCAGTTGCATCCCCAGTATGTTCAAAACAGATAAAGTGGATGAATTGATTTTAGTTGTATAAAACCCTTGACAAAAATCTCTTTGTGGCCATCTCTGCAGTCTCTTGATGATTTATAAAGGATTTGCTTATGACACAAATGTGATTCTTCCACTCTTTTCCATTTTGTTTTTCAGCTGGGTCCACAGTGGATTTCCTGATGCCAACAGATCAACGGCAGAAAATTCTTAAGTACCCAAAAGCTAGCCAAGGAGTCTTTGCAAAGTTGTATTGAGAGACAACACCAGAATCGTGACTTGGATAATTATCAATATTACTATCATCAGGGTATTGAACTGGACCACTCAGGTTTCATAAATTCTAGCTACTATCTATTAAGTTCTTTAAAAAGAAGTATAGTCAGTTTCCAATGTCTTGTCAGTTTCTGGTTTCACGTTTCAGTCGTACATATAAATACATTATTCATTTTTGCATTATTCTAACTTCTATTTAAAATGAGCTTTCTTCTGTCGTACACAAAATGTGCTGACTGAATTTTGGCCAGTGAAAGCCAGGGGAAACCTTTCATTCTAAACGAAGTGTAGACCCTTTTCTTTGGGATTCTTGGAAAGACACAAGAGGAATTTACATTAGAGGAGAAGTCTAAATTTTGTATCTCCATTTAGATTTCTCAGAAAGAATTTCCTAACTTTGTTAACGGCTTCATAAGCATCCAAAGAAGTGAATGCCTTTCTTTTCTAGATTCTCTTAACAGAATCCAGCTCAGCTTCTTCCTCTGCAAAGGGGGATTTTGAAAGTCTCCAAAATGCCGTGATTTTAAGTCCCAAATGTGGAAGATTGCTCTTAGCTGTGCCGTAAAGATGCTAAGTGAACTTGATTAATTTACTTTCACTCCAGTGTCTTATACATCTGGATTTCCCTCTATAAAATGAATGTCCCCATATCCCTATGAGACAAGTATTTCTCCATAGAGAAGTGGCTGAAATCATCCAAAAGGTAAAAATCCACTTGTTCAATAATCCATATTGAGACATTTTTGCAAGGAGCTGTTATAAACAAGATATTGATCATGGTAAGACACAGGCAAGGAGACCAATGGTCAAAATGCAAAAGATGTGCGGAGAGATATGGAGGAGATGCCATTAATCCAGCTGCGGGAGAGGGTGGGGATGTCAAAAAAAGGTTCCGAGAGGGGGCATTTGAGCCAAATATTGAATGACAGTTAAGAGTTCACCAAGTGCAAAAAAGGTGCACCAGTTTCCTAGGGTTCCCATGACGAAGTACCACAAGTTGGGTGGCTTAGAACTGTGGAAATTTATTTTCTTGGAGTTCTGAAACCAGAGGTCCAGAACCAAGGTGTCAGCAGAGTCGAACTCCCTCTGCAGGCCCTAGGGGAGGTTTGTTCCTAGACCCTAGACCTCTCCAGCTTCTGTGATTCCTTGGCTTGGAGCACAGTCACTCCAGTCATCACCCTGTTTGTGTGTCTCTGTGTCCAAAGTCCCCCCTCCCTCTAAGGACACTCAGGACATATTGCATGAGGGGCTCATCATACTGCAGTAGGATCGCATCTTAACTAATTACGTCTACAATTAACCTATTTCCAAATAAGCTCACATCCAGAAGACACTGGGGTCAGGACTTAAATATATGAAGGCGGTGGTGGTGGGAGGGCGCAATTCAACCTGTGACAGAGGGGAAGGGCCAGCTAGTCAGGGCCTGTACGGTCACAGAGGGAGGACTCCAAGTGGGGTGAGGTCACGCGGGACAGAGTGAAAGGGAACTGGGCAGAGTCCGAGCATCACCCTTGGGGCCAAACACACACTGTGACTTCTATCCCCAAGATCCTAGGACGCCACGGGAGAATTCAAATCAGAGGAGTGACATGATTAGGTTTTGGGGTTAAAAAGAATTTTCTGGCTTTGTCAAACCAGAAACTGACACAACATTGTAAACTGACTATACTTCTGTTTAAAATAAATAGATAGTGGCTAGAATTTATGAAGCTTGACCGGTCCAGAATGCAGTAGGAATTGAAAGGGACACGACTGGGCACCCACAGAAGAATTTGAGGGGAAAATGGTAGCTCAGGACTATCTTATGAACTATTTCATTAAGTCTCATTACCTAGTTAATAACATATGTCCTCATTCAGACCACTTCCCTAAAAAGCGGATTACTCTCAATCAGGTGGACGTCTTATGATATGCCTAGTATGATACAGTGCTAGGTTATGAGGCTATAATTTACACACAGATATTTATGTCAGAGATCTAGGTCTGAATCATGAAGTGCATAGACATGTTGAGAAGGCAACGTTACATAAATTCAACAAATAGAGAACAAAATAAGTGAGAGAGAAAATAAAAGCCAAATAACAAAACAGTAAGCGTTACTAAAAGCGAAAATTGCACGAAAGCCTTCTGGAGGAAGTGGCACTTTGTGTGGGTCTTAAAAGTTAACTCATATGTGGAATCTAAAAGGAAAAGAAAGGAAGGAAAAAGAGGATACTAATAAAGTCATCTACAAAATGGAAACAGACTCACAGATAGTAAACAATTTTATGATTACCGGGGGAAAGGGGGTGGGAAGGGATAAATTTTGGAGTTTGAGATTTGCAAAGGTTAGCCACTATGTATAAAAAGGGATAAAAAACGGATTTCTTCTGTACAGCACAGGGAACTATAGTCAATATCTTGTAATAACCTTTAACGTAAAAGAATATAAAAACAAACATATGTATGTATATGCATGACTGCGGTATGATGCTGGACACCAGAAATTGACACATTGTAACTGACTATACTTCAATTAAAAAAAAAAGTTAACTAGAATTTAGATAAAACAAAAATAAACTGAGCTTATGTTTTGATCCTTCATTTCAAAACAGGTTATATTACTTTCTTCACCTGCTAGGCGATGAACTAAGAACTCCTTAGTAATGGTTAAGTTGGGAATGGAGGGTCCATATTAGACACACATTGTGAAACTCTTTATTTTAAAACTGCCTTGAATTTTTGTAACTCCACGTGAGAAGATCTATACGGTGCAAAATGCCTTGACTCCAGCTTTAACACTTTAACATCAGTAACTGGCTATTCTAGGGAATCAAACAAAAAACTCTTCTTCCAAAAATATACGCAGCATCCAACGTCAGCACTCTGGCGAGGAAGCCACGTCAATGTGTGGCTGAACCACACTCACTTGTTCTTAATCCAAAAAGAAAGTGATTCATTTTTGCCCTTTAGGAAACAGGAGCAATTTTTATATTGTGAAATCTTGGCAGAGGTGTCCTCTTCACAATAGGCGAGGGGGGAAAAGCTGCATTAGGTACCATCTGTCAAATATAAATCCTTCAAAACTAGCAATGCCCCCAGAAGAAAATATGTAATGTAAATGTAGACGATATATTTTACATGCGTGATCCTGTTAAGAGGAAACAACTTCACACAGTTTATGATCCTTCTTAATAACATGGAAATTTTTTATACTCTCCTATGTAGCCTACTACTTTGGGGCTTTAATTTTAAAATTAAAATGATTTGATAACTTTACAACTCTGTTTTCTGGACACATGACCCAATTCTCATCAGATAATAGCTAAATATTAGAGACTAAAACACATAGTGTGGCCTGCAATAGGGCTTCTTTCTTCACAAAAAAAGCCCTGGGAAAACAAATATATCAGTTAGGATGCTTTTTAGCTGCAAACTAGGATGCTTTTCAGCTTGCAAAGAACACCAACTAAATACGGCATGAAAAATAACCAGGGTTATTAAACAAACAGACCTGCTGGCGGGTAATCATATGACATCTCTCTTTTTTTTTTTTAAGGATTTTTTTTTTGATATTTTAAAAATAGGCCTATTTTTTAGTTTTTCATATTTTTAAACAGGTTCTTTTTTGTTTGTTTTATTGTGTTTTGCTTTATTGTACTTTACAGATACTGTATTTTTTTGAATTGGGTATAGTCAGTTTACAGTGTTGTGTTAATTTCTGGTGTACAGCATAGTGATTCAGTGATACATATATATATTGCTTTTCATATACTTTTTCATTATAGGCTATTATAAGGTATTGAATATAGTTCCCCGTGCTATACAGAAGAAATTTTTTTAATCTATTTTTATATATCATAGTTAACCTTTGCAAATCTCAGACTCCCAGATTTATCCCTTCCTATACACTTTCCCCCATAACCATAAGACTATTTACTATGTCTGCAAGTCTGTTTCTATGTTGCAGAGAAGTTCATTAGTGTCCTCTTTTTCCTTTTTTCTTTTTAGATTCCACATATGTGTAATATCATATGGTATTTTTCTTTCTCCTTCTGACTTACTTCACTTAGAATGATGATCTCCAGGTCCATCCACGTTGCTGCAAACGGCATTATTTTATTCTTTTTTATGGCTGAGTAGCATTCCATTGTATAAATATATCATAGCTTCTTTATCTAGTCACCTGTTGTTGGACATTTAGGTTGCTTCCATGTCTTGGCTATTGTAAACAGTGCTGCTATGAATATTGGGGTGCATGTATCTTTTTGAATTCGAGTTCCCTCCAGATATATGCCCAGGAGTGGGATTGCTGGATCATAGGGTAAGTATATTTTTAGTTTTTTGAGGAATCTCCATACTGTTTTCCATGATGGCTGCACCGAACTACATTCCCACCAACAGTGTAGGAGTGTTCCCTTTTCTCTACAGCCTCTCCAGCATTGATCATTTGTGGACTTCTTAATGATGGCCATTCTGATGTCTTGATGTCTTGATGTCTTGATGTCAAACACAGTAATTAAGAGAAAAGAAAATGACAGTAACCCTGCTTCCCTCATTAACTTTGTCTGCCTGGCCCTTAGAAGCATACAGATTAGTCACCTTGAATTTAGACTTTAATTTCAAAACAAGTCTAAGAACTACCCTTTCCCCACCAAAAAAAATAGATGGGTGAGGCAAACTGAACTTGAAACTCCAGATATTAGAAAATTCAGGGAGCTAGGTAGAGCTCAGTGGTAGAGTGCATGCTTAGTGTACATGAGGTCCTGGGTTTAATCCCCAGTACCTCCATTAAAAATAATAATAATAAATAAGCCTAATTGTTTCCCTCTGCAAAAAAAAAAAGGAAGAAAGGAAATCCAAACATAGACTTACTTAATTTTTATGTTATTGTAATAGCAAGTTATTGAAAAACTGTGAAATGAATAGTCACATTTCCAAACAATCGATTTAATAATACAATAAATGTAAAATAGACTTCTGTGAAAGGTGGCCCAGGCTTACAGAACAGCCCCCTGCACAAAGTGGAACAAAATGAACAAGAGATATAAGACTCAAAGTAATAAGTAATAATCCTGCCATGTCAGAACAAGGGACAAATATCCCAATACTATAAACTGGGATAAAAGCCATCCAGAGACAGAGAAATCCGCAACACATTGACAGGAACTCTGAGTTGTCACTAAACAGGAGGAGTAAGTCAAACTGAAGATGCTGGCTACAACTCTGGAAGCTCCAACAGGCTTGGGAGTACAGCTGGAAGATGGGAACATCTCAAAGGGACCCCTCCTCCCATCACAGTAGGAAGTAATGAGGTGCCAAGGGTCACAAAATGAAGGTTTCCTAGGTTCTAAGGAATACCTGCCTGAGGGGCTGGTCTCTGTATATCGCATTCAACCAAGAAGCTTTCATACAAAGGCACAACCTCAGAAATTCTGACTCAGTCGGTGCTGAATAGGAAGGGACTCAGCAATGCAAAAGGCTACCTAGTGTAGCACTCTCTGGACTGCAAATGTCTTAAATGACCATCAGTGGGGAAATGGAGAGATAACCATGGTGCATTCACGGACTACTCTCACAACTGGCCAGACAATGAGGAAGCTCAGTACTGATATGAAATAATTTCCAACATACATTGTTAAGAGGAAAAAAAAAAAAGCATGATACAGAACAGTGTTACAATAGGCTGCCAGTGGAAAAACTCAAATTATAAATAAATATGCCTCTGGGGGAGGGTATATCTCAATTGGTAGAACATGTGCTTAGCATGCACAAGGTCCTGGGTTCAATCCCCAGTACCTCCTCTAAACATAAATAAGTAAACCTAATTACCTCCCCTTTCAAAAAATAAAATAAAGTAAGTTTAAAATAAATAAATAAATATGCCTCTATTTGAATAAATTATCTCTAGACACATTCATTAAAAAAAGTGATAATATTGGTTGTGTCTGGGAAGAGTGACTGAGTGGCTGGGAAAGAAGAGGAAAGAACATTTTCCCTGTTTTGTTCTTGAATTTTAAACCAGTTGAATGTATTAGTTATTCTAAAAAGAAACAAATGACTTAGAAAAATAAAAAAAGAGGAAGGAAGGAAGGAAGGAAAGTAGGGAGGGAGAGAAAGAGGGGAGATGATTAGGTGATAGGGAGCTAGCCCCTGCAAAGTTTTCCTGTAAAAAGAAAATCTGTATGATAATGCAATCCAGTCACGCAAAAGAGACTGGAAATGCAGAGGGCAGTGCGCAAAGTATGGGCAAGAAACTCGACATCCATTTAATTATAGCTAATGGCAAATCATTACAGCAATCGCAATTATAAAACAAATTTAAGGAGGGGAGGGTATAGCTCAAGTGGTAGAACGCATGCTTAGCGTGCACTAGGTCCTGAGTTCAATCCCCAGTACCTCCTCTAAATAAATAAATAAATAAACCTAGTTACCTCCCTCCAAAAAAATTTTTTTTAATTTATATTTTTTCATATTTTTTAAGGAGCAAACAACACAATGTCAAACTTTCAAGAATATAGGTATAATATCAATATAATGGGCTGGTACCTAAATTCCAAAGCCTACCCCAAATTCAAAGGCGGGAGCCAGTGACTGCTCTATGTCATTCCCCCAATCACGTTCTATGTATCATACATCTGCTCTGTGGAACTATATTCAATATCTTGTAATAACCTTTAATGAAAAAGAATATGAAAATGAACATATGTCTGTATATGCATGACTGGGACATGATGCTGGACACCAGAAATTGACACATTGTAACTGACTCTACTCCAATTACAAAAAAAAATCTGCTCTGTGGAACACTCCCTTCTGAGGAACTGAGGATACAGGATACAGTGGTGAATAAAAGAGACAAGCATGGGGGAGGGAGGAAGGGTATAGCTCAGTGGTAGAGCACATGCTTAGCATGCATGAGGTCCTGGATTCAGTCCCCAGCACCTCCTCTAAAAAAAAAATTAATAGGGGGAGGGTATAGCTGAAGCGGTAGAGGGCATGCTTAGCATGCACAAGGTCCTGGGTTCAATTCCCAGCACCTCCTCTAAAAACAAATTAGTAAATAAACTTAATTACCACCCCCCCAAAATAAATAAATAAAAATAAACTAAACCTAATCCCCCCAAGCCAAGCAAACAAACAAAAACATCTGAAATAAATGAGTAAATAAAATTAATGCAAAACCCTTCAATATTAGATTAGTGCGAGCCTAGCCCTGCACTGTGGGCATAAAGTACAACCACAACCAGTTTACTCTGGGAGCACAGTGGTGTTGTCTATTAGAAAATCTTTCAGTAAAATTCACCATAATGATGGATTAAAGAGGGAAAAGTATACCAACCTCCAAAGACATTGAAAATAATTCACTTGAACTAACATGATATTTCAGATTTGGAAAGAAATAGGACATCATCTCAGATAAAATAAGAATAAATGGCAAATTCCTTAATTTGTATAAATCCACCAAATACATGCACATATTTATAAAACCATTCAAATGTATTCTAAATTCCTTTATTTGTTATATATAGTTGGAATTTAGCATCAGGCTGGATGATTTCACATGAGAAGGAGTCCCACCAAAGTCAGGTATATGATACTATTATTTAACTATTTTTAATAGTTACCAATTTATTTATTTACAGATAAATAATTTATTTGTAAACTGACTATACTTCAATAAAAATATATTTTAAAAAATTGATTTTACTACTTTGACCATTTTTATTTTATTCTTTAACACCTTTATTGTGGTATGATTCCTGTACAGTAAACTACACACATTTCAGATGTACACTTTGATGAATTTTGATAGATGTCTACACCCACGACACCACCACTACAATCAAGATAGCTAACATTTCCATCAAGAGGTGCAATTTTCAAATTCCCAATTTACCCCTTCCCACCCCCTTTACCCTCTGGTGACCATAAATTTGTTCTCTATGTCTATGAGTCTGTTTCTCTTTTGTAGATAAATTCATTTGTGTCCTTTTCTGATACTCCTGCTCTTAATGCTCCTAAACATTGACACAATTAAGTCCTAAGAGTATAGGGTGGGTGCTAAAAATAGCCCAAGATTTTAAAATGTTACTTTGTTCAAAAATATATAGTCTGGCTGAGAGTTCGAAATTTGTAGATACTGACAGGTATATTTAGAATAGATAAACAAGATTATACTGTGTAGCACACGGAAATGTATACAAGATCTTGTGGTAGCTCACAGTGAAAAAGAATGCGATAATGAATACACGTGTGTTCATGTATAACTGAAAAATTGTGCTTTACACTGGAAGTTGACACAACGTTTTAAAAAGAGTATAACTCAATAAAATAAAATTTAAAATATATATATAGTCTGGGAGTAGGGGGCATAGCTCAGTGGTAAAGTGTGTGTTTAGAATGCACAAGGTACTGGGTTCAATCCCCAGTAACTCCATTAAAAAATAAAGAAACCTAATTACCTCCCTCCTCCAAAAAATTTTTTAAAAAATAAAATAATTCTAAAATATACATATAGTCTGACCTCTATGAAACAGCGATCTCACTCTTGCACATACAGACCTGACAGAAATGCAATACAGTTCACCAAAGCACATATTCAAGAATGTTCATTCCAGCATTCCAGCAATACCCATAATAACCCAAGCCAGTGGAAACAACCCGAATGTCTCCAGCAGTAGAATGAATAAATTATATGTGTACATGACACAGCTCGGGAACTGCACAAATGCAAACGACACACAGCAACAGGAGCCAATCTCCTGGAAAAGTTGAATGAAGGAAGGTGGACACAAAGAACACACTGTAAGATCCCATTTACATGAAACTCAAACATGGAGAAGGCTGGTCAACGGTGGGCGGAGTCAAAATGGTGGTCAAGTCTCGGGCGTGGGAGACTCCTGAAGTTGACGCCATACTGGACTTCTTGGTATGGATGCTCATCTTACATGTATTCTCCATGTGGAAAAAGCTTGCTGAGCCTGAAGATGCAGATATTTCTTTATAGGTTCTTTTAATGGGTGATGGGGATGCTCTGGACCATATAATACTGCTTTACCGTGTAAACTTTTTTATCCCCAGTTACAAAACTGAGGTCCAACTAGAATGGAGATCTCAGCCTACAACGTATTTGAGTTCTCCAGTCCCCCCACGCCTCTTTCCCCCTGAAGTTCCCTCCTCTGAACTTTTCTGAGAGTTGACTTGACTGGACTCATCTTCGCGTGGTGATTCAACCCCAAGTGGATTTCTATCCAGTCTCTACAACTTGGTAGTAACTCACCTTACGGTGCCTCAGCTTTCTCACCTGTAAAATGTCACTAATAAAAATGAGTTCCTGGGGGGAGGGTATAGCCCAAGTGGTGGAGCCCACGCTTAGCATGCAGGAGGTCCTGGGTTCAATCTCCAGTACCTCCACCAATCAATCAATCAATCAATCAATCAATTACCTCCTCCCCCCACAAAATAATAGTTCCTACCTCATATGGTTATTGTGATAGTTCAGTGAGCTGAAAGGTGAGCTGGTTGGCCGACCCTGGCTTGCGTCCATTCTATGACACATCTTTTAATTTCTGGAAATCCACAAGCAACAATCAACGGGGTCTTACAATCACTGCCAGCCAGGTGGCAGTTGTGACATAGCTGTTACTGCCTGTGCTCACAGTTTTTACTTTGCTATTTATGTGTGTATGAGTGAAATACGAAAACAGCACTGCCTACATAAGCCATTCTTTCAATAAGCACAAAGAAAAAAATTTAGGAGCAGGCTTTTTCGTTTCTTAGTGGCCAACAAAATGATGATGCCTGTTAACGGATGGCATCTTAGATTTGATGAAATGTCCTCATGAAATATCTCATGAGGTTGCTGTCAGCAGCTTTCCAGCATTATTCTATTTTTTAAATATTTCCATGCATTATTTGATTTTTAAATTTTGTCTTTAAAGCAATCATTTTAAACCAGGTCTTTTCTGGTCGTCTTCAAAGCTTCCCTAGGAACTGGGAAATTGAGACTCCCAGGGAAGCAAAGTACAGTAACAAGATGCTTAACTATCCCTTGTCTTCTTCTGCTCTTAAACCGCCCTTTCTGCCATCTGCACCGCCACCCCCAGAGCATGAACAAGCACAGGACCGGGCACAGCATGTTCCCATTCACTTCTGAGCTCAAACATCAACTCTTCTGAAAGAACTCCTCCAGCCCACAAACCCATAAACCCAGCAGTTCTCCAACTTTGCTGCATATTGGAATCACCTGGAGATCTTTTACTACTACTACTACTGAAGCCTGGGTCTCTCTCTGAGAAATTCTGATGTAATTGTTCTGGGGTGCCACCCGGCCATGGGGATTTTTCAGAGCTCCCCAGGTGATTCTGCCAAGACTGGGAAACCCTGCATTACCCTGTGTAATGATTTTTGGATATTCTCTTAACTATTCATCATGATGTCTGTATCTTCCACCTGCTCCTGGGGAACATGGAAGCTTTTCCTTGTCAACCTCGTCCAGTGCTGTACCCCAGCGTCCCGTCGCCTGCTATGACCTGAGCCTCCCTGCGCCCCTTCTAAGCACAAGCTTAGGGAGCTAGGTCTTCTTCAAGAGTTAAAGGGATTTTAGGAAGTAATTCAGGTCGGGTCACTCCTTGGGCCTCTGGTAACACGCATTTCTGGCCTGCGCCTGTCCAACTTCACCCGCCACCAGCAACCAAGCCAAGCGAGATGTTAATGGGACTGACTGTCCCCTCCAGGTCCTCCGCTTTGATCAGCAATGCGCTGTCTAACAGATCGCTCCCCAGCCCAGGAGCCAGCAGAGCACAGGCAGGTCCGTGAGGTTGTTTACCCACTTCTGGGGTCTTGGGGGACAAACAATGGGAGGGTCTCAAAGGAAGGGAAACTCCTACAGCGAGGCTCAGGCGGGGTTCCGCGCGCGCGGAGCGAGGGGGCGCTGTGCCTTCCCCGGCGCAAACCTCCGCTCCAGCCGCGAGCTTCCGCGGGCGCAGATCCGCAGGCGACATCCCAGAGGACCGGGAGCTGCAAGGAAAGCCCCCCATCCCAGCGCCCGTGTAATTTATCCAAGCGTTTCCCGCCAGTTGTGCCCCTGGGTTTGTGTTGAGCTAGCAAAAACCCCGACTTCTCCAAGAACCAACTTAAAGATGCATTTTAAGTGAAAAAAAAGCAAGATGTTGAATAGTGTATATAAAAGCGAGAGGATGGGTAGGGGACAGACGGGGAAATTCGAGTACATACACTTAACTTACTGGTACCAATGTATATATACCAAGCGCCGGAAATACACAAGAAATTAACCATGGTGGCCAGCAGGCCGAGGCGCGAGACGTTGCAACCGGGTGGCTTTTTGAGTTTCTTAAGCCTTGTGCAAGTATGTTTTAAAATATTTATTGATTTTATATAATATATTGCTGGATGCTGTACATAACATATCCTATTGTATTTTATTGTAGAAACACACCAGAGTACATATAATAACACAGCCACGTTTATCTCTGGTTGGTGGAGGACAAGTCCAAATTAGTCACTACCTGTGACGCTTACCTAACACACAGGGAGAAAGGTTCTCCTGTGTGAAAAGGCAAAGGTAGGGGGCTGTGGGAAATATGTGGGGACCCCCTCCGCCATATATTTTTATTCAAGACAAAAGGATCGAGGGAAAACTGAGGCCCTCGACTGCCCGAATACAACCCAGAGTGTCTTTGGAGTTGGAAGCCGGCGGCAAGGCAAAAACCAGGAACGCGCGCCCAGAGAGGCCTTTGCTGGCTCGGGCGCAGACGCGTGAGTTCCAGCCTCTGCCTGGAATCGGCATTTTTCGCTCAGGCCGCCTCCCGGGGCGGCGGTGGGAGCGACAGTGCCCAGGGAGGCGGGCGTTTGCCGCGCGCTCGGAGCCCTGGGAGGCTCCCTGGAGGTGGAGTCCGCTGCTCTGAGCGCGAGGCGCGTCCCCGAGCTGCGCATCGCGGGGTGGGGGCGGCCGCAGAAGCCCGGCGCGCAGCGGGGGTGGGGGGGCCTGGCCCACCAGGCAGTCCCGCTTCCCACCCCGCAGGCCAGTCCGCAATTCAGGGGCTTCGAGTGTCTGCCCTAGAGGCGAAAAGGGCTCCAAATCCCAGCCCTGGCCCTTGGGACCCGCGGCTGGGAAGGCTAAGAGAAGAGGAAATCCGGCAGGCAGAAGGTGCAGAACTGGCCTTGCTTCGGCGCCTCCCCCTCTGCCGATCGCCTTTCGGCGAAAGCTGGAGTCCGAAAGACCCCAGTTCTCCATTAAAGCTCAAGACCGAGAGACCCCAGTTTTCAGAGTTCCAGGGAAAGCGCGCGGCCTCCCCAGCTACCAGATCCACCCGGACCTGCTGCTCACAAGTCGTGCGCCCTCGAGCAAGTTTCCTTTGCCTCTTGCAGCCTCGGGTTTCCTCTCTGTAAAATGGGGATGATAAAAGTAACTCCCTTTGTGCGGTGGGACATTGTATGCCAAGGGCCTGGTCCAGTCCTAGCTTGTAGAGAGCAGTGCACCCCTGCTAAGCTTACCCCAAGCAAGAAGGATCAACTCGAACCCAGGATGGGATTTAGGGTGGAGTCATGGGGCACAGCTTCCTCCAGAGAGATTCAGCCTAAAAGTCCGGCGGCCGCAGATGGGCGCCGAATGCGGTCCCCTCGCTACCCCCTCCGAAGCCCCGCGGGGTCTCCGTGCTAACGCCCACCTCAGAGCCTTCCCCCTCAAAGAAAAGCAACGATCCACACCCCGCCCCATTCACACATACTTAACCCTTCAGTGGGAGCCCCGCAGCTCAGGCCTCCTGGATTCAAACTCCCAGGCTACCATTTTTAGCTGTGTGCCTTCGGACAGGGCCGTCACCTCTCCAAGCATCACTTTGCTCTTCTGTAAAATGGGAGGGTAAGAGTGTAGGGGGCTGATTTTAAAGTCATAAATGTAAAACAGAGGGTCTGGCCTATAGTCAGCGGCGGCTGCTTTCATTGTTTGCCTCCTTTGACTGTGGACTCGAAGATGAACTCTGTTCTTGAAAAGTCAGCCCGAAAGGGGTGGGGAAATGATCCCAGCTGCCCTTTGCTCCCCTTAGACACTCCTGTCCTGTGGCCCCTCAGCATCAATGGGAGGAGGAGCCTCCACGCCCCCCCCCCAACCCCCGCCCTGGACCCGCAGAGCGGTTAAACCACCCGGGTCCACCTGGACTCGGCGGCCTCCTCCAGGCTGCCCTCTACGGTTGATCTTGCCCAGCTCTTGTCTTCTCGACTTGCAGATGCCGCCGCCGGGGCGGCAGACGAAGAAGTCCTTTCAGGGAGTCCCAGTTCGGGGTGCCCCGCGGGAGGCTTCCGACTCTTCACTTAACTCCTTCGTCGTCGGGCGTTCAACCGAGGAGGTGGGGAGCGAAACCTGAAATAAATACCCTCTTTGACCAGTAAATCGGCCGGAACGGCAGCATCCCGGCGGGGGGCGGGAGGGCGGGAGGCTGGAGAAAAACAGATGCTAATGGTGGCCTGGAGCGGGCGGAAGGCGCACCCCGGCCGCGCGCCCGCGCCTCGCTTTGAAGTGCGCCTTCCCTCCCGCTCGCCCGCGGGGCGCTGGGCGGCCCCCCGCTCCTGGGGAAGCGCAGAGGAGCTGATGGGACAACCGGGGGCTCTCCTCTCACGTCTGATCGGCTCACTCCTGCATCCAATGTCTGGTTCCCGGTGCCTTTGACCTCCCTCTCCTGGCCTCCTACCCGATCAGACTGAGAATCTCTGGAGGAGGAAGACTGAGGGCCCTGCGCCCTCCATGAGCCCCGGTATCTAATAAGAAGGGCCAAAAGTGGGCTCAGTGGAAGTGTGATGGAGCAATAGGAAAGATTCCAGACGTTCCTGTGTGTTAGATGCTGTGTGTGCTATTATTCCAAGTGAGCACTGGGGACAGAGAAGTTAGAGAGCTTGCCCAGATCCACTAAGCTAGAAAAAGGTAGAGCCACCAACACAGACGTTTCTGCAGACAACGTTCTACTTTCCTCTTAGGGATCTGAAAAGAGCAGTTTGAGGAATGATCTCTTTGGTCTCTTTCCTGTTGACCTTCCTTCCCTCCGCCTCCTCCCTCCCTCTCCTTTCTTGGTTATCTTACGGGGCTTAACACTTTCTGCTGAATAACTCCCCAACCCAGACTTCTCCTCTCCTGATTTCTCACATAGGGGCCTGGATGGGAGATTCCAGCCACCCTGGTCATATTGAAGCCTGGGTCAACCGGATTGGATCCAGCCCACCTGTTGAGTGGACATCCTGTCGCACCGTGTCATAGAGGTGCCTTCTGTTGAAACATTCATTTCCACTGCTTCTGCCAACTCGGTTAGCGACGTGTGAGTGATGTATGTGCGGGGTGCTATCTCTCCTTGGTGGTTGTTCCCACTAACAGCTGTACCGCGATTCCGGCACTCACTTCTCTGTCTTCCGGTGGAAGAACTTTCACGTTGACCTGCACACGGCGAACCTTGCGATAATGTAAGAACTCTGGGTTAGGAAAGATCTCGACAAGATTTAAAACATCTGAAAAAGCGTAAAAGTGATGGGGGGGAGGGTAGAGCTCAGTAGTAGAGTGTGTGCCTTGCATGCACAAAGTCCTGAGTTCAATCCCCAGTATCTCCATGAAGAAGAAAGGAAGAAAGAAAAGTTTAATCACCTACCCCCAAATAAATAAATAAATAAACAAAATGCCAAATCTATTAAGTTAGGAACATCTGTGTTCTCTTTTTCTTTTAGAAACAAACAAAAAAATCACTTTGTCCCCGTGGTTATAAAGCTGAGATCTGACACTGTCCTTGGACTCTTTTGACTGTTCATGTCTACAGATTTGGTAACTCATTTCCTTTTTCAATTAAGAAATGAATATCTACTAAGAACCAGGCCTTTTGAGGTGCAAAAGTGAGATGGGGGACCCCTGTATAACTCACATTGTAATGTGGCAGTGCTTAGCCAAACATTCCCATAATTTATCATTGACAGTCTTGCACTTGATTTTGCCTCCTGTGGTATTATCTTGCTACTTATGTGAATCTGTCTTCTTCCATAAATATGATGGTGGTGGTGGTGGTGATACAACAGCAGTTAAATCCAGGATTTCATTTGCAGTTTAAAAAATACTTTTGTAAAGAAAAAGATCCTTGATTCATGTTTAAGAAAAGATCACTTATTTTTTGTAATAAGCAATGTGGGGTATGTTTATTAATGTTCATTCCAGGATTCTCCTGCCCCTTCATGTTTTGCTAGTGACCTACAATTGCACTTAGCAATCAAAATATATGGATTGATAGCTAAAGATCATAGTTTAAATTGGTCAGATGTGTTTAAAAATACAGTGGGTTTAATATAACCCTTTGCCCCACACGTTTGTGGACCTGGTGATTTATTGAAAGCAAATGATCAGCCTGTTTCAGGGTAAGGGTGAATTCAAATTCCTATAAAAGTGAAAGTGTTGGTGGAAGTATCTTGTTGTTCTCAACAAAATCAACACCACTTGTTCTTGCCAAAATGTTTTATCTTGTGGGACGTTTTCTTTTAAAAAAAAAAAACACCAAAAAAGTGAACCATGAACAACCTTCTGGTGAAGAAAGCTCACTCCCCCTTCAGAAAGCACAGTGGAGGTGGCTGGTCTGGCCAACAGAGAACAAAGGGCCAAAGAGTGAACCTGAGATGGTGAAATAAAATGTAACATCAACAAAGAAAAAGCCACAGATAAATAGTAAAAGGACCAACTCGCCACAAAAAACCTATTGACGTTTTCCCAGAGTCCAGGCGAAGCGCTGGTGACCGGTTAATGTTGGAATGTTTTCCTAGGGTTAAAAGGAGAACGGGCAGCAAGTCTGTTCAGAATTTACAAAGTGTTTGAATAACACGGACAGTGTTTGGATAACACATTTTTAGTGGGGGTGAAAATAATAGAATTTACTGGGACATTTATATGGGCCCCCTTGGTTGTGTGGGGGGAGCGGGGGGGGGTAAACTATATATCACTGCACTCATCTGTAACTCACCCGTGTAATTTATTCATACACGTGTGTATGTATCTGGTGGGTAAGAGTCGTGTAACAGCCAGGTGCTTCTCAGTTTTGCCTTTAAAAGATGAATGCACTGATATTGGTTACCTTTAAGAGGCTGAAAGGGGTGAAGAGGTCACCTGGCCAGGTTGGCAATAACTTTGTATTATCAGTATGAGACGCGAGCATCAAGGTGGTATTATTACTTGAGACAATAGAGCGTGAGACCTTTTAATAGGCTCACATCCAGACTTAGCCTTGGCTTCCCTGTAGCTTTCAAAGGGTCCTGCTCGCTCCATCTCAGGCTGAAAGGTGCAAGATGTGAGTTAATCCAGCCGGCACTTGGGTCTGGGGTTCCAAGGGCTCTCCCTTGTGTTGACTTTTTTGTTCAATGTCTTCCAATACACTGTCAGTTGAGCCACATAAAACCAGGCACCTTTCAATAAATGTCTCATTTGGATTTCATGAAGCTTGGGGTGTAATTGAAATCAAACAGCAAACAGGCTAGAAGGCTCTGTTATTTGCCTACGCAGTGTAAGGAGGGTGCTGCCTGACTGGTTCACTGAAGCCACTTTCTTTTCAGTTCCTGTTTCTGGAAAAGAGGGCTTACATTTTAAAGTGCGACTGGGACACGTGAAAATAATTTTTATGTTTCTTTCCCTGCTTACACGTAAACTTGAGCCAGCAAAGGAAAGTCCATTTCAAGCAGGAAGTCAATCACAGATTTAATCATCTATATAACCCTCCAGGAATTTAGACTAGTAGATGACTTATGTCATCATAATAATGTAATTAGTTAATTAATGGAAGAGAACCATTAAATGAGATAGCTGTATCTCTCTGCAGTCAGAAAAAAACCATCTTCCGTTGAAACAGTGCTATTCATTACATTCAAAAGGAATTTGTAATACATATTTATAAAGGTAGTTAATATACATTAGGTGTCTATTCCCCACGTTCCCCAAATCCTGTGCCCCAGAGCAGTTTTGTAGAGCCTGAATTTTGATTGTCTTTGAATTTCTTTTTGTTTCTCCGCCTGTAAAATATGTTAAAGTTTGGGCAAAATAATAGCTATTTTGGGGGGGGCGGGGATTTAGAAACTGCAATTTCCTGCTCCAAGAATCAACACTAATCCTGATTATACATCCCGTGTATATATTTAATAATTAGGTAGCACTCGAATGAACCCACGCGCTTTCAAGAGCTTGCTCTGGGGCTGGAATAAAATCAACCCTTTCTGATGTGGCGCGGGGGACAGCTGGCTCGCGTTATTTGCGCCAGAGTGGGTCGGAACGATGCCTGTTGCCTGCAATGGCGCTTTGCCACGCGCAGAGCTTCCCTGGCCGCCTCGAAAGCATTTCGAAGGGACACCGAGGCCCGCTTTCTCGCTGAGATAAAGCGCAAACCTGCTACCTACCTCCGGCTACTCTGTCTCCCCCAAATGTGAGATTTGATCGCATCCCTACTTTTCCCTCAAACATCCTGCAGCTCAGGTCAAGGCTAATGCGGAGGAGCAGGTGAGTGGTACCAAGAGCCCCTGGCCCGGGCTGCCTCGCCAAGCTGCCCACGCCGCGCGGCCCCTTCCTTTCCTTGCTTCGAAGTCCCTTTCACGGACCCTCCACGTTAATATCATGAAGTCTTTAAAAGCATAGAGGACTTGAAAGATGCAATTCAAGACTTCCCTGGGTCAAAATTAAACAAAAGCCTGGGAGGTGGGAGTGGACAATGGGGGTGATTAGAACAGAGTCACGCCAAACCCCAGCTAAACTGGTGAGTCAAAATAGAAGCGCTTGGCTGCGCGCGCTCTGGGCCAGCTTTCCAGGGATCCGCTGTGCCCGGGACCTACGAGGCCCCCGCCCGGGCCCACTCGCTTAACTTGCTCCCTCCCTCCCCGGCCGTGGCTGTGCCTTGACCCTGAAAACCTTCGCACGCCCGGGGTTTTCACTATGGCGAAAAACTGGTAAACGCTCTGGAGCATTCGAGTGCATTCAGGATCGCCTCGCTCTCTAACCCAGACGTGCCAATATTGATGCTGCTGAGGGCTGAACCTAGGTTGGAAAGCTTCAAGCCGCTCTGCACCGGCGTGTGCGCGCTCAACAAATCCAGCGACCGCCCGGTGTAGAGTTTCCCGCGTGATCGCGTTCGGTGGGGGAAGCGGAGTCCTGACATCTCAGCCGGAAAATGCGCTCCCGGGGCGACTACATGCCGCGTCTGTAATTGCTTATTCACAGCAAACATTCAGGCTTCTTCTTATCCGCAAGGAAACGTGCCCCACACCTTCTGTATTAATAAAACAATAAAATATGACGGCACCACTCTTGATTCTGCTGTCTGCTGAAACGCAGGGGGAGAAACAGGCAGCTGGGGCAAAAGGGCTTAATTCAATATCAAACTGATTATTTCACTAATTATTCCACCTTCTGTGTTGCGCAGCAGAGGAGAGGCGCAGGGAATCTTAACCGCGCGGCTGCTGGGGAACCTTTGTTTCTCGGTGTCAGGCCCAACTGAAGATGAGAGGGACAGGGGGATGGGATCTGGGATTCAGGGAAACCGAACGGCGTGGATTTTAAATTGCAGGGAATGAGAGTGATTGCCTCCTGAAAGCAGGCGTGCTAGAGTGGGGATGAGGGTGGCCCCGGTATCCCACCGCACTGGGGCATCTGATTCAGAAAGCTGCAGGCTTCGGTCGTCAAGGATGGCAGTGTGCTCTCGCCGTCTCCAGAATCCCAAAAGCCGAACGCCAGGTTCCTCTCCACAAACGCTTCCCACTGAGTAAAAGAATGGGACGAACAAAAAGTGGTTCCTGCGTGTCGGAAGCCAGAGAGCCCTCCCCAATCAGGAGGACAGCGTGCCTGAAGTTTCAGCCCCTGTCGAGGAAAGAGACTTCGCTTGGGCCTCTCTCCAGCTCGCCCCAGATTCCCACCCTCGGGGACCGGTGCCTCCCTGCAGGCCATCAGCTTGGAGAGCATTTCTACCTCCGGCCTCTGAAACCCTCTCCCACCCCCACATCACCCGCTCAGAGCGCCGCGACAACTCGACAACTTCTGTGCCAAGCACGAACCCTGCTATGGAGACCCTGTTCCCCTAAACTCCAGCTTAATACAGACCCCAGGATTGATTCTCACAGCAGGACAGAGTCTCAAATTAAAAAAAGTAAAAAAAGATCATGCTAAAGGAAAAGAAAGTCGCAGGCGACTTGATCCAATTAGTAAATGCCTAATTGAATTAGTGTCACCTCCACCAGCCAATAGGAGGGTCCCGAGGCTGTGGGGCCGCAAAGCCCCTCCCTGGCCTCATGTATATAAAGCAGCCAATGACAGCCTGCAAGTTTCCAAGTGGTCAACTTGACCGATGGTCGAGAAGGGCAGAAAGTCTAGCGCTGGTGGGTGGATGGGGAGAGAGACCTAAGACCTCTTTTTCCTGTGTGTGCGGGGGAGGAGGGTAGAGGTCCAGAGAGGCAAAAAGGACGGGGAAGGAAAGGGAGAGAGCTTCTCGGGCAGTTTCCATCTCCTGCCTCCAAACTCGGTGCGCTTTCCTTGCGGAAAGGACGCGGGGTTCAGGGCGCGCCAGTGCGCGCCTTAGCGGCCCCGCGTGTCGCCAGGTGGGTAGCCCCGCACCGGAGGAAGGGGAAGTTACCTTCCCCTCGGAAGAGGGCGCTGGCTCCCCCATCCTGCCTTTATAATAAGGCCGCGGCAGGAGAGGAAGCAGCCAGCTGCCGTCTGCGCTTTGCAAAGCATGCAGTTAGGGGAGCAGCTCTTGGTGAGCTCGGTGAACCTGCCCGGCGCGCACTTCTACCCGCTGGAGAGCGCGCGAGGCGGCGGCGGCGGCGGCGGTGGCGGGAGCGCCGGCCACCTCCCGGGAGCGGCCCCCTCGCCTCAGAGGCTGGACTTAGACAAAGCGCCCAAGAAGTTCTCGGGCAGCCTCTCGTGCGAGGCAGGGAGCGGGGAGCCCGCAGCCGCCAGCGCGGGAGCCCCCGCGGCCATGCTCAGTGACGCCGACGCCGGGGACGCCTTCGCCAGCGCCGCGGCGGTGGCCAAGCCAGGGCCCCCGGACGGCCGCAAGGGCTCCCCCTGCGGGGAGGACGAGATGCCCTCCGCCGCCGCCGCCGCTGCCGCCGCCGCCGCCGCCGCCGCCACCGCGCGCTACTCCATGGACAGCCTGAGCTCGGAGCGCTACTACCTCCAGTCCCCCGGGCCTCAGGGCTCCGAGCTGGCCGCGCCCTGCTCGCTCTTCCCGTACCAGGCGGCGGCCGGGGCGCCCCACGGATCTGTGTACCCGGCTCCCAACGGGGCCCGCTACCCCTACGGCTCCATGCTGCCCCCCGGAGGCTTCCCCGCGGCCGTGTGCCCACCCGGGAGGGCGCAGTTCGGCCCGGGAGCCGGCGCGAGCGGCGGCGCGGGCGGCAGCGGCGGCGGGGGAGGCGGCCCGGGCGCCTATCAGTACGGCCAGGGGGCTCCGCTCTATGGGCCGTACCCTGGGGCGGCAGCCGCGGGTTCTTGCGGAGGACTGGGGGGCCTGGGGGTTCCTGGCCCCGGCTTCCGCGCCCACGTCTACCTGTGCAACCGGCCTCTGTGGCTCAAATTCCACCGCCACCAAACCGAGATGATCATTACGAAACAGGGCAGGTGAGCGCAGCGCGGAGGGGCCCCGAGGCGCGCGGGGTAAGGAGCGGGTGTGGGGTCCTGGGGATGGCGGAGAGGAGGGACCGCTTCTCGCTCGCTCGGCTCTGTGCTTCGGAGAGTGAGTTTCCGCGCGCAGCAAGTGGAGACACCGCTTCTCCAATCCGGTGTCCCTCCCGTCCGCGCACCGGCGGTTTGTGCGCGGTGCTCAGGTTACGGTGGCTTCCCCCCTTCCCTCTCGTCACCCTCCCCTGGGTGGAAGCGGAAATGGAAATTGGGGCTTGTCCACAAAGCTGGATTTACTAGATCCGCCCGCTCGGCGGTACGCTGGTCCCTGCGGGCCGGCGAGGAGCCAAGGATGGAGGAAGGCGCAAGAACTGGCTTCCCTGGGCGCAGTAGATGGGCTCCCGCAGCTTTAGGCGCCGGGGTCTCCATGGGGCGCCTCGGGGGGACCAAGGTGTGGACCGGCTCGCCAGCATCGAGGGTCGGTCCGGGTAGTGGTTAGGCAGACCCTGGAGTCCGATGTGGCTGGGGTCCCGGGCCTGAGAAAGTTCGGACACACACCTCACTGCTAGCAAGTAGGGAAAGTGAGTGGGTGTTGGGAGAGGGGCGTCCAGAGGAGACTTTAAACGTTACCAGTAGAATTCTTTCTTTTTTTTTTTATTTTTACGAGAACAACTTGCACTTGTGCGTATAAAAATGAATGATTTTAAACATCCTGGGGGAAAAAATTAATGAGCACCTGTAAGGGTCGGGAACTTGAGTTGGGAGAGGGTGCAGAAGCGTATTTGGAAATACTGACTTGGGGGCAAAGTATTTCCGAAAAGAGATGTTCCAAGAGTTGCCAGCTCAGGAACATTTTACGTAGTGACGGCCACTTTATCTACTGGTATCCCGTTCGTTCTGTTAACTTCTAAATGTCGTCCTCTGAGCTGGGGGCCGGTTCCAGGGCGTCCGGGTTTGAATCTCTCGTCTCCTGGTTTTCTCTTCCTTCGCACAGGCGCATGTTTCCTTTCTTGAGCTTCAACATAAACGGACTCAACCCCACCGCCCACTACAACGTGTTCGTGGAGGTGGTGCTGGCGGACCCCAACCACTGGCGCTTCCAGGGGGGCAAATGGGTGACCTGCGGCAAAGCCGACAATAACATGCAGGGTGAGGAGAGCCGAGGCCCGGGCGGGGCGGGGCGGGGCGGGCTGGGAGCCCCCGACTCGGACAACTCACGCTTTCACCCAACATTCCTTCCCTCCCAATCCGGGGCCTGCAGGTGTCCGTGCGAGTTTCCTTTGTGCTGATTGTTTGGTCAAGGGGGAGAATTGCTAAGTCAGATTTCTTGCCTCTCCGTAGATAGAATTTTACCCCATGACCCTACTCCAGCCCTTCCCCGTTAAGTCCTTACCTTTGAGAAAGGAATTGTCATAAACTCTCCAGGTGACAAGGGTTCCTGGCGTTCTAAGCTTTGCTTGAGAAAGGCCTCCCAGAGGTTGAGGTTACCATAAAAATTCAACTTTCCATCTTGCCATTCTAGCTTTAGAGGCCGCCAAATTGGCCTTCAAAAGAGGCATTGCCTGTGGGCCCCATTTTTATATCTTGAGCCTTGTCCAAGGAGGGCTGGAAGCACAGGGCCCCTGGTTGGCCTCCACTGGGCCTTCTTAAGCCCCTAAGGCTGGAAGACTTATGTTGTAACCCTAGCTCTCCGACCTTGCCCGTTCGTAATAAATATCCGTCCCTTCCCTCCATTTTTTTTCAAAGTTATTTTTTTACCTTTGTATTTTATTTTTAAAATTGTGTTGTGGGGGGAGATAATTGGGTTTACTTATTTCTTTCTTAATGGAGCTACTGGGGATTGAACCCAGGATCCCGGGCATGCTAGGTATGTACTCTTGTCACTGAGCTACACCCTCCCACTCCTCCCTCCATTTTTAAACAGCCCTGTGTGCTTGGGTTTTGTGTTTTGTTTCATTTTCTCTTAGGCAACAAAATGTATGTTCACCCAGAGTCTCCGAATACTGGTTCCCACTGGATGAGACAGGAGATTTCCTTTGGGAAATTAAAACTCACCAATAATAAAGGCGCAAATAACAACAACACGCAGGTAGAGTGACAGGAGGGGGTGTCTCCTGGCTGTGAAGCTCTTTTATTTCTAATATTCTTCACTGTACTTAGAATATTTGCTGTTACCTGTTCCTGGCCTCTTGCTAGTCTTTTCTTTTCCATTTTTTTTTCCTTTTGACTTTTCTCATTTTTACTTTTATATTATTATTTTATTATTATTATTTATTGTTTTATTATTTATTTTTTAATTATTATTTTCACTTTCTTATTGGATTTCAAGAATGGTGACTTCACTGTTAGGAACAGAAATCCTGAAATCTTTGGGGAGAGTTTAGGAAGCCAAGAGGAGAGGGTTTATTAAGCACACGTATGTACCCAGAAGATGTGAGCTGTTGGCGGCAAACAGCAGGAGTCCCATCCTAAAAGATGTAATTTGTCAAAAACCGACTTTGTGTGTGTGCCTCCAAGAGACTTTTTAGATTTGGCGATTCTTTCTGTACCATTTGCAGATGATAGTCCTCCAGTCTTTACACAAGTACCAACCACGACTGCACATCGTGGAAGTCACAGAGGACGGCGTGGAGGACCTGAATGAGCCCTCCAAGGCTCAGACCTTCACCTTCTCAGAAACACAGTTCATCGCGGTGACTGCCTACCAGAACACCGACGTGAGTGTCCCAAAGGTCCCAAGAATCTCTAAAAACGAGTTCCCCCGTGAGAGCCAAAACACTTAAAGACCGTTTTTCTCCCTTATTTAGATAACTCAACTCAAGATTGATCATAACCCCTTTGCAAAAGGCTTCAGGGACAACTATGACTCGTAAGTACCCCTTTGTTTTACTTGCATGGTCATCTTTGAACAAGACACGCTGGATCAGACACTTTCATGAGACCATATTCTAGGAAGAGCTTTCGCCTTTGGGATTTTTAGCTATTTTGATCTGTGCTTTTTTTTTTTTTTTTTTTTTTGCCTTGACTAATCTTGCATTAGAATTTTCCCAGAAGGGTTTTGTTAATTTCTAAAGAAATGTTAAAGGCTTAAAGATGAGGAGCTTTTTTTTTTTAACATTTGAGTGGAGATTCAAAATGTTCATAATCTGCATTTATATGCCTTCCTTTTCATTTGATCCCCCCCCCTTTTTTTTTTAATTCTCTCAGGGGCAGATATTATTACTCCCTCTTTCTCTCTCTCTCTCTCTCTTTTTTTAACATAAGAAAACCCTGACACTAAGAAGAAGTCATTTTTCACTACATCAAACAACAAGACCCTGCAAATGCCTTTAAATCTGGGATTTCTAATCCCACAGCCAGCATTCCTTCCCTGCCACTCCAGGGAGGGTTACTCTGAGTTCTTCAAGTTCTAGGACTTGTGAAGGTGGATTTTCTGTAGTTTCAATACTTAATGTCTTGGGAGGAAAGTTTTTCTTGCGTGGTGGGAAATTTTCCCCTGATGATCCAAGCATCCATCTAAAATGGGCCAGTGCAGCCCTCCCATTATAAGGCCCAGCCTTTGAGCCTTCTTCATTTCTGGGAGGCAGATTGTTTAGGGACAACATTAGGGTCTTTGTTTTCTTTCCTTTTTTTTTTTTTTTAAGTGTTTCTTTTTATATTGTAGCATGTACACCGCTTCAGAAAATGACAGGTTAACTCCATCTCCTACGGATTCTCCTAGATCCCATCAGATTGTCCCCGGAGGACGGTACGGCGTTCAGTCCTTCTTCCCGGAGCCCTTTGCCAACACTTTACCTCCAGCCCGATATTATAATGGCGAGAGAACCGTGCCACAGACCAACGGCCTCCTTTCGCCCCAACAGAGCGAAGAGGTGACCAACCCTCCCCAGCGGTGGCTTGTCACACCTGTCCAGCAAGCTGGGACCAACAAACTAGACATCGGTTCCTATGAGTCTGAATATACTTCCAGCGCCTTGCTCCCGTATGGCATTAAATCCTTGCCCCTCCAGACATCCCATGCCCTGGGGTATTACCCAGACCCCACCTTCCCTGCCATGGCGGGCTGGGGAGGTAGAGGCTCTTATCAGAGAAAGATGGCAGCTGGACTCCCATGGACCTCCAGAACGAGCCCCCCTGTGTTCTCTGAAGACCAGCTCTCCAAGGAGAAAGTCAAAGAAGAAATGAGCTCTTCTTGGATAGAGACGCCCCCTTCCATCAAGTCTCTGGATTCCAACGATTCGGGCGTCTACACCAGTGCCTGTAAGCGAAGGCGACTGTCCCCCAGCACCTCCAGTAACGAGAATTCTCCCTCCATAAAATGCGAGGACATTAACGCTGAAGACTACAGCAAAGACACCTCGAAAAGCATGGGGGGCTATTATGCTTTTTACACAACTCCCTGAAGAGTTCTTTCAACCTCGCAAAAATCAGCTAACTTTTGGCAGATGGACTTGGTGGTGTTTTTTTGTTGTTTTTTGTCTTCTTTGCCAAAAAGACATTTGCCTTCCACCCTGATGCACCCTGTTTTGTGCAATTTCCTAAAAGAAGGTGCCAAAGCTTTTTGATTTGCTGCAGGTAACTGAAACAAGCCTAGCATTTTTTTTTAAATAAATGTACCGAAGGACTTTCAAGTGTTTTAAAATTTGAAGGTTGTTCAAAGTTACGGATTTATTTATTGGAGACACTAGACGTTCAGAGAATTGGGCTGTGAAGATTGAGTGCCTAATGCTATCAGAGGATGTGAAAGCTTTGATTCTCGTTTTTATTTGTAAATCTGTAAGCAAATGGAAGCCCAGAGTGGTAAGATGTTTGGCTTCTACAGGAGGAGGGGAGGCCTTCAGCTTCAACAAGGACTTTTTTGCTGGTAACTTTCTGCTGGGGACAAAAGACGTTAGGCCTGGGAGGCCAGAAGAACTTTGTGAAGGGGCTGGTTTTACTTGACTTTGATTCTTCCCAGATTTTTTGAAACAAGCCATGTGTGCCCTGGATCAGGACTGCCTCGTGGGCTAGGCCTCTGCTGTGAGCCCAGAGGGGGCTAGTAGGACTCAGGAGGGGACGAGGGAGGGAGTTGCCAAAAAGAAAAAGAAAAAAGAGAATTTTGAAGTGTACAGTTGTGTGTGCTTAGATACACTGTAGAATACTGTGAAAAATATTGTACAAATAGTCAACGTAGGTCTACGAGATTATGTAAAATTGGTGCTTTGGCTTTGTAAAGAATTTGCAAATCACCGGAGGACAGCTTGCAGGAGCCGGGGAAGTTTCCCCCAACATCCCCCCAATATATGGGAATCTATTCTGTCTACTTCTTAGATAGTTAAGAATGTATTCAGCAACTCTGTACTAACTTCAAACGTGTTAAGGAAAATTCCCCTCTCATCCTCTTCCTTCGCCACCCCCACCACCCAGCTTGGTAATTAATGTGAATAAACGGAAACGTGACGCCACAGCGTCTGCTGGCTTTTCAGAGATCTTCGATTTTTATGTAGCCTTAGTCATTTTTAATAAATGTGGTTCGTTGAGGGAACAGGCATAACTCTGTCTTCTGTACCGTGGGTTTATTTTGCCTCCTTGTCGCCCCTTCCTCCAGCATGAACACTGTCCCGCCATCCAACTCCCCCCACAGGAGGCTCAAGCATCTCCCAGTGGACATTATCGTCATGAGGGGGTGGGGAGGCTTTGTATATCTTCTTTTTTTCCTTGAAGATGAATGGCGTTATTGCCTCACCGCACTGGGAAGTCTGGACAATGGGTATTGGGGCTGGGGAGGGGGAGGAGGGCTGCCGCCGAGATGCAAGATTGCCCACCGCAGGCTGCATGCGCGCGCGCCTAGATAAAACCTCCACCCGCCTCAGCCCTGGGCGTCCCGGCCTCTGGGTTTTTTCCTTAGGCCTCCCGGGGGGGGGGGGCTCCCATCCCCGGACCCACATGTGCTCCCCGGGCACCCTCGCGGCCCTCCTGGCGCCCACAAGTTCCGGGACCCTGGGGCGCGGCGGCGAGCGGGCGGCCCACCGCGCGCTCCCGCTCCCACCTGCGGTTTCCGTCTCCTCGGAGCCCCGGGCGCCCGCGGGGCAGCTGCGGGCCGGGGTGCCGGGGCTGCGGCGGGCGCGCACCCACGCGGGAGGGTCCCCGGCCTGCGCGCCCCGCCGCTCTGCCCAGGCAGCCGGGGAGCCGTGCGCCGCCGCGCGCTGAGCGCCGCTTGTTTGGCTCTCGTTCGCCAGGAGGGCGAAGGCCACCCCATCCCCAGGCTGAGCCCTGGGCCCGCAGAAGAGTTAAAGCCAGGAGTGGGGCGGAGGGCCCTTTGTCCCCCTGCCAGACGTCCCGCCAGGCTTATCAGCAGACAGCTTCTGGCCCAGCTTGCAGTCCTTTCCAGCCCCCTCCTGACCCTCCCGGGGTAAAGGTCTGGCCGGGAGGGTCATTCTGCTAACTGCGTGGCGCGGAAATGCAGCTGCTAAGAGGATTAGCTGCTGGGAGGCGAGCGATCAGCCGGGACCTCCTCCCCTTCCGCGCCCAATTAAGGCCCCCGCGAGCTCGTACAGCGCCTCTCCCCTGTTCCCCATTTCCCCCCCAAGCCCCGGCCCTTCCCAGGTCCTCTGCCTGTGACCTTGGGGCCTCGGACTTCAGCCCCGCGTCTCCGACGGTGCCTGTTCAAAACGCTTTGCCCAAGCCGCCCCGACTCTTCCCGGAGCTGGAAGCGAAAGCTTTGCAGTTTGGTTTCTGTGTGTGTATCGTGGATGACAGACTCAGACTGGGGGAGGCCGACTCGTAGCCCCTCGGGCCCGGTCAGCGCGCCCCCCCCCGCCCCCATCCCTGAGGAGCTCTAGCGCATTGGGAGATGCGATGGAATTTCGAAACGGTGTTCTCCTATTCTGCCCTCGAGAAAGACGGGAAATGCTAATCAGCGCCGAGATAAAGCAGACAGTGGCCTCAGTCTATTTCCAGTCCTGTATATTTTTGCACCGTACAGTAAAAAGAACCTGGTACTTGTGAAAAGTCCCTCACAGTGTTTAATAGAAACGTAAGTGGCTGAGTGGCCCCAATTAACACCTTGTGATAAGGCATTCCTAAGATGGAGTGTCAGACACCAAATTGTGAAGAGATGTATCTAATTAATCCTCCTAGGATGACACCGATAAACAAGCCTCTATTTAAATAAAGATCAAGGACTCGGGCGCCCCGTTTGTTTACATTCTTCGCCAGGGTCCCAGCGTTTGCGCCCGCGCAGGCGGCGTTGCCGGCGCAGGGTGGAGACACCCGCTTGGGGGTCTGCTGGCTCGCCTCCGTCCTTGCCCCCAAACAAAAGTACGCAATTAGACAAATAAACTGCAACGAAAGAGGAAAAAGAAGTGCAAAAAGGACCCGACTTCGAGTTGGAAACCCCGTTGTTTGTCACTTTCCACGCATTCTTTTTCATCGCCAAACACTTTGAGGTTGTCCGGGTTTTTAAAAAAGAAGGCAGTCCACCCATCACCCCGGGAAGTCTTTCCTGCTTTGGGGAGGACTAGGAGCAAGCCCTTCCTCTGCGCCCCCACCCCCACCCCGCCCCGGCACGACTTCGCTCCTCTCCGCCCCAGGACTCTACCTCCAGGGTGATGAAGCCGAGAACTGCCGGGACGCTGGGTAGCTATCCTGGGGGTGGGGTGAGGAGGCCACCCACTGGGAAAGGCAAGAATCGGGAAAGAAATAGGGGAGGAGGGGAAGGTGCAGCCTGTAAACCGGGGCGGAGCCCGCGTGGAGTCGGCAGCAAGGCACACTCGCATTTCTAGCTGGAGAGTTTCAGGGCTCCGAAGCAGCGTTTGGTCCGAGCCTCTTTCCTCTCCTGCCTCCACTGTTTAGCTTTAAATCTGGGTGTAAAGGCAGACTCACGGTCTTCCCCTTCCTCTGCGATCTATTCCATCTTTCTGAACCAAACAAGGCACGGTAGGATGCCGGAGAGTTTTTTTTAGTTGCTGTTTTGTTGCTTTTAGTTCAGCAGGTGTCATGAAAACCCTCCGAAAGAAAAACATTCCTGCATGCCCCTTGATTTTAATCGAAATTGAGCCTCCAGTAGGGATAAAAATTAAAGTCACTCGTTCTCCACTCGCCCGGACGCTTCCCCTTTTCCGCGCTCGCGGCGGTGACCCTCTCACCCTGCCGCGCGCCAACTTGGCTTCTCACCTCGGGGAGATTTCGGCACCAACGGGAGGTTCTTTTAAAAGGCAATTTGCAAAACTCTGTTGGTGGGCCTGACTGAGTCCCCTTCTGCGAACTCCGCATCCCTGGGGTTTAAGTTTTCGCGTACGCGAACTCCGCAGGTCCAGCCCCTGGGGACTCGAACCAGCGGAATCCGTCCCCCTGCGCCCATCTTTGTCCGGGGTCGCGGTCCCTCCTGCTCCTCGAAGAGGCCTGGGCGCTGCGCCTGCACTTGGCGTTCTCGCGGTGCCGGCCGCCCGAACCCGCAGGAGCTGGACTTCCTCCCCATCCCATGAGCTGAGCCCGAAGTTACGACTTCTTTTGTTTTTAAACATGATGGGGACTCTGACCTTGGTGGCCACCGAATTTCTCCTTATTACAGCTTAAAAGAAAGTCAACATTTCCTGGCGACCCCTTCACCTCTCTTCGCCTTTTTCTTTTGGCCTTAAGAGTCCTTTGCGTGTCGCAGAAGTCGCATCGAGCTCACCAGAGGAAGGATGTAACTGCGCCAGACACGGAGCAACCTCTCCGAGGTGGACCCCAAAGTGCCTGGCTTCTGATGGGCCCCCTGATCGCCCCTAAAGCGTGAGTCTCTGCTTCTTTTAGGCAGAAGGGTGTGAACCACCACGCCACCCTCACTTTAATTTCCTCTGTCTCCTTAAAAAAAAGTCCTTCACGTTTTTGGCTCTCAGGGAGACAGCAGGGCCCGCGCAGGAACTTCTGCAACGCTAGGCGGGACCCCGCCTTCCCTGCGCCGTTGGTACCGCGTCCTTGGCCGTGAGTCTGGCCGCAGTTCCGCGGAGGCTGCGAAGTGACTGGCGGCGAGCAGCCTTCGCCATCTGGCGGCCAAAACGAGGCAGGCTCTCCCAGCCACTCGCACTGATGCTTCTGTAAAAGAGGTCTTTTTCGTTTTCACCTTTTTTCCTTTTATGCATGACTGGGACATTGTGCCGTGCACCAGAGACTGACACACTGTAACCGACTCTAATTCGATTTTTAAAAGAGGTCTTTTTCATCCCCTTTCCACTCCTCTTTCTTCGTATGGAGGGAGGAGCCCGGAATTTGGAGTTCTAAGGCTTTTGATTGTAGTCCCGGTCACTAGCTGCAGTTACCCTCGGCTCATCTGCAAAGTGCAGGCCGGAGCAACGCCTGCCTCGCTCAGTACTAGGAAGAAGGAAGAAGAGGGCGAACTTAACTGCTTTGTGAACTGTTGAGTAACTCCAAATAGGCATTATGAATTGCTAATTTCATAACGTGATATGCAGTGCAGACTCGGGTGCAGTCATTGGCAAATGAAAGACAACTAAATTCATTCAAAAATAATTATGGACAACTTCAAACATTTGCGAAAGTAGAGAGCTGTGGACGGCCTGTCTTCCAGCTACAACCACCACCAACTCTCAGCCACTCTTGTTCCAGACTATAATCCCTACCCATCCTTTCCACCACGAATCCCAGACATCCTGATGTCTAATCTACCACTGTTTCCACACATTGCCCTAAAACATAAGGATTCTTTATATATAGATCATACCTACAGAATCAACAGAAATTTCTGAATATCGTGAAATACCCAGCCACGTTTCCCTGATTGGCTCATAAAGTTTTTGTTGTTCTCGTTTGTTTGTTTGCTGTAGTTTGTTTCAATTGGGATCCAAAAAAGTCCCACACATCTGGTTGATGATTATTTTTTTACTTTTTTTTTTAGGTTTCTTATTTTTAGGGGGTGTAATTAAGTTTATTTACTTATTTACCTTTTTTTTTTTAAGAGGAGGCACTGGGGATTGAACCCAGGACTCATACATGCTAAGCATACATGCTCTATCACATTGAGCTATACCCTCCCCCCTGGTTGATGATCTTAATTCTCTTAATTTAGACATCTTCTCTCTTTTGTTTGTCCTTGCAATTTATTGAAGAAGTCTGAGCATTTATTCTGTCCGGTTTTCCAGGTTCTGGATTTTGCTGATGGCATTCCGGTGGTACGAACGTGATCCTCCAGCCCTTGTATTTCCAACCCAGTGGTAATTCGATATGAAGACTTAATCTGATTTGTGTTCTATTTTTTGGCAACAATAACTCATAGATGGTCTCTTCCATCCCGAGGCTCGTGACATCTGGCTTGTCTGTCCTCGGGGCTGGCCATTGTCCATTGATAATGTTCATGAAACTCACTTTTTCATTGAGGATTTCACAAAGGAGGTAAATTTCAGCACAGGTAGTATTACATATGCATAGAAAAGTTTTACTCAGTGACACTTTTTTTTTAAACATGTATTTCCTCCCAGCTTTCTGAGCTATAAATTGACATATAACATGTTGCGAGTGTCAAGTTTGCAGCTGGATGATTTGGTACATGAATATATTGCAAAATGATTACCATAATAAGGTTAGTTAACTCCTCAACTACGTCACATAATTATTACTTTTTTGTGTATGCTGAGAACATTAAGATCTTTTTTTTTAAGACCGTTTAGCAACTTTCCAGTATATAATACAGTAATGTTCGCTGTAGTCACCATGTCATACATTGAATCCTAGTCCTTTTATAACTGGACCATTTATAATCTTGTACCTTTGGCCAACAGCTCCCCAATTTCCTTACGCCCAACCTCCGGCAAGCGCCATTCTTCTCTCTCTTTCTGTGACTTCTGTTTTCCTAGACCCACACGTAAGTGAGATTTACACTATTTCTCTTTCACTGCCTGACTTAAGATAATGCCTTCAAGGTCCATTCATGTTGTCAAAAGAGGCAGGATTTCCTTCTTTTTTGTGGCCAAATTATATATATATGTGTATCAACTTATATATTGTATCATATGCATCAATATATGATTATATAGTGATATTTATATCCATATATAATTATATGTATCAATATATTATGTATATATCCATTTTGACTTATCCATTCCTCCATGGATGGACACTTAGGTTGGCGGTTTGCTTGTTTTGGCTATTTTTAAAATTTAAATATATATATATTTATTGATGTATAATCAGTTTTCAATGTTGTGTCAATTTCTGGTGTACAGCACAAAGCTTCAGTTATACATGAACATACATATATTCATTTTCATATTCTTTTTCACCATAATTTACTACAGGATATTGAATATAGTTCCCTGTGCTGTATGGTATGAACTTGTTGTTTATCCATTTTCTATACAATAGTTATTATCTGCAAATCTCGAACTCCCAATTTATCCCCTCCCACTCGCTTCCTCCCCTGGTAAGCATAAGTTGGTTTTCTATGTCTGTAGTCTGTTTCTGTTTTGTAAATAAGTTCATTTATCTTTTTTTTTTTTTAGATTCCACATATAAATGATATCATATGGAACTTGGCTATTGTGAATAACGCTGCGATGAATGTGGAGGTGCAAATACCTCTCCAAGATAGTGAGTCTTAATGACATTTTGAATGTGAGATTAAACAGTGGGCCAAAAATCTGAGGTCTTGCTCATAGAGAGTAGAGCTATATCATCACAGGAAAGTAGCTGTGGCCCTCTGGGGAACGTGGGCCCTAAAAACCCCACACAGTACATAAACTGATAAGATGTAGCAGATGATCACATTTACTGGAACTGTTTACTACACACAGATTGCTAAGAAATCACATTACACCAGTGCATAATGAAGGGGTAAAGTCTGTTTCTATTTGATTTTCTACTCCCAAAGCAAATTACCAATTTCCTAATCCCCTTAAAAATGTATTTCCAGAATTGTTAAGAAGAAGCATCATGTGGAAATCATCAGTGATATAAAGGATATAAAGGACTATCAAGTCATTTGGCGGCTGCTCTGGGGAGATGGTGATTTCATCCACGGTAAGCAAAGACGAGTGGTTTCTTACTTCTTAGTTTGGAGTGGAAGGAAGGTTTGGGGAGGGGCCCTGAGGAAGGGAAGAGGTGGGGGACAGTCCCTGGGACTGGTGTTACTGTCCACAAGTCACAGCCCAGAAATCCTGGAACTTGGATGGAACTGGTGATAGAGAGTATCTTGGTAATTTGAAGAATAACAAGGGTAGATTTCACAAGTAGATACTGTTGCTATGATCCTGTCTCCTTCCCCATCCCGGATACCAAATCATAGCCTATTCCACAGGCCACCAGGCAGTCAGAATGTTGACTGTAACAGCCTGTCTTTGACCGTCACCAATTCTTCTTGTAATGTCCCAATTTTAATGTCCTTGGGATATGGCCTTCTCTTCTGTCTTTGAGTCACTAAGTTGGAGATCTGGGCAACTCCTTGGAGCACCCCACTGGATAGAGGTGGAGCCGAGGGTCCCAGTGCTCACGTGGGGCTGCCTTGACCCGCAAGGGGCACGCTGGTTCTGATCGTCCCGTGAGTTGCCTCTGTGCTTTAAACATAAAATCCTTCCGAGGCCTGTGAAGTATTCAGTCATGAAAACATTCAGTTCTCAAGCATAGTATTTATTATTGTTTCGGTTATTTTTCAGGGAATGCACAATACCTGGGATCTAATGGACCAATGATTAATCTTTCTTCTATATTTTTTTTCTAAAATTTTAAACCTTTGTGATCAGGTGTCTATTTCTTCTTGCACTTTGACTTATATGCAGCTCTGGGGTAGTGAGTTTTCCTTGCATATTTGCTGCTTTTCTTAATCTTTGGCAGGCAGGTTTTATCTTTCTCTTATAAATCTAAAATCCAAGAATGTTCTTTGACATTTTACTTCTTCCAAGATTCCAGGTTTTTTCTCTGTGCTAACAAGGTGGTTGCTGTTCTAATCAATCAAGTAGTTAGGCTGTGATCATTACTAAATTTTTTTATATTTTATTTATTTATTATTGCATTATTTAATTACTTTGTTTTGGTGGTGGGTTCTATCTCTGGTATCTCCTCTAAAAATAAATAAACCTAATTAATTATCTGCCCCCCAATCACTAAATATTTAGAAAGCTGCATATAAAGACCACAGAGCTGTTGCAGAAAATCACAGGGAAATGTGGGTTGTGTTCATATGTAAAAATGCATGTCAGTGCGTGTATGTGGGAGTGTGTGTTTGTGCTCCAGAGCTGAATACCATTATACTGAGATCACAGAGTGAAGAATATGATTAGAATAAAATGATATGGTGGTATTTAATATTTTCTTTGGGGACCCATAGGGACCCGTCTGCTCAGAGCTGTCGAAACAGATTGTGTAAATAGAATAGACTAAAGGCAGTGATGCTAGGCATACTGATGAAATATTGTTGTGAAAGGCAGAGTGCAGATCGAAGAGTCTCTAGGAATCTGATTAAACCTTAATCTGGAGGTGGTTGCCTCAAAATAACTCCCTCCGTCCCTCTTTCCTTTTCAGGAGAACAAAAACAAACACAAACAACCAAAAATGCATGCGGAGAGGGCAAAGCAAGGATTCCAGAGGTCTTCTGCCATGTTCTCTTTCCTGCTGGGGTTTTAGGGAACAACTCATGAGTCACACTTTCAGCCTGGTGCTGAGGAATTCGGGGTCTTGTGCAGTCTCTGTAGCTGGCATGAGAGTGTCCACCAAGTGTTCCATTGGCTTCTCTGTTTCCCAGCCCCCTGCACTTAGGCAGTGTCACTGGCACCCAGAGAGAACAGTATGGGTACGTCCATTTGCCAAAAGCTGCAGCCTTTGGAAGAAGGACTTGGCCAACGTGCAGTCAGCCAGCAAAGAAGCCAGAGTCTCCTCCCGCCCTCTAATTCCCTGCCGGTGCCTCTGATTGGCTGAGCCCAACAGGAAGCCAGAGAGTCCGGAAGTCTCTGGACTCAGCCACAGAGGTCAGCATCCTGGGCACAGGGCAGGGGGGAGAAGACTGGAGGGTGGAAGTGGGGGCCATGAAGAAGACACCCAGCCCCACTCTCACCCCCAGACAATGCCTTGATTGCTAGAGGTTAGCCTTGTGAATACACTCCAGTTGTTTTGAGATAGCCTCTGAAAAGATGTTTCAAGAATAGCTGGAAATTTGAATTCTTATATGAAAACTCCATTATTTTTTCAGTATTGACAACTTATTTGAAAAAAATCCAAACAACCAAAACACTTCCCAAGAAAGATTCAGTTATGGACAGTTTTGACCCCTGTTTTTGATCAATGATTAAATGCTAATTAAATCTCTAAAATGTCAAAGGCAGGACTTCTCCTCCAAAACAAGATGGAGTAACAGGGATGCGATTTCTCCTTCTGCCTGGAAAAAAGAATTTTTTTTAATTAAAAACCAGAAAAATATATAAGAAGAAAATTGAACATCAGGCAATAGAGAACAGCAATTCACTAGAGAAGAGAAAAAACTGGGGAGAGACCTAAGCTTGCTCCAGCTACTGCCTGGAGAAATTCCAGGCTGCAGTCAGGGCGAGGTTGGGGACCAGCCTCAGCCCAGCAATCTCCTGGAGTTGGGGACACAGACCTGTGAGAAAGGGAAGGCATCCCCCCTCAACCCTCTGAGTGCTGATCAGCACATGTATGTGAAGAAACTATCCAAAGCCCAGGAGAAAAACACCCAAAGGATTAGGTGGGTTTTATGAACCTCAACACTATTGACATTTCGGGACAGATAGTGTTTTATTTTGGGGGCTGCATTGTAGGGTGTTTAACAGCATCCTGGCTTCTACCAACTTGATGTCAGTAATAACAACCCTCCTCTCAAGTTTTCAAAACAAAAAATGTCTCCAGACATTGACAAACGTCTAGCTGAGAACCCCTGGCTGAGAGAGATTAACACTCAGAGTTCACACGGACTGGAGATAGTTCCTGCTCCCAGTAGCTAGAATAGAAGACTTCATAATTTAGAGGTGTTGGGAAGAGTGCTCACAGGGTGTCGTCTCAGGAATTGGCTAGAGCAGCCCTGGGCTAAACACTGCTCGTCTCACCTAATAAAGCTTAAAAGCAAGAACTGAAAGTTAACGACACCTGGAAGAAAGCTCAAGTATATTTATAGGAATAAAAATAACAACCAACACATAACAAGAAAATATTAAACATGTATAGTATCCATTTCTATAGATGCAGAAAAAGCATCTGACAAAATCCAACATTTATTCTTGGCAAAAACTCTCAGCAATCTTGAGACAGGAATTTCCTCAAGCACATTCATGCTAACATCTACACACTTATACTAGCATCATACTTAATTGTGAAAAGTGGGATGTTTTCTCCTCCAGATCAGGAACAAAGCACGGATGTCCCCTCTCACAATTTCTATTCAACATTATACTGAAGGTTCTAGCCAGTGCAGTCAGACAAGGACAAGCATAAAAGGCTTCCAGATTAATAAGATTGAAGTAAAAATGTCTTTATTTACAGATAACATGATTCCCTACAGAGAAAAGTCTATAAAAAGGCCATTGGAGGGGGGTGGAGGGTATAGCTCAGTGGTAGAATGCATGCTTAGAATGTAGGAGATCCTGGCTCAATCCCCAGTAACTCCTCTAAAAATAAATAAATCAAATTACACACTCCACCCAAAAACAAAACAAAACAAAAAAGGCCATTGGATCTAATAAATTATTTTAGTAGGTTTGTAGAATAAAAGATAACTATACACAAGTCTATCGTACTTTTTACGTATCAGCACCAATCAGAAAGTTTATTTTTAAATTATTTAAAAATAGTATCAAAAATATGAAAATCGATACTTACGCTCTGAAAACTATACAACATCGTGGAGAAAAATTAAAGATGATTTAAATAAGTAGGGAGATATATCGTGTTCATAGGTCAAAAGGCTCAATCTTTTTAAGAAGTTAATTCTTTCCAGATTGATATATAAATTCAGCAGGCTTTTTTTTTTGTTGGTAGAAATTAACAGGCTGATTCGAAAATTCCTTTGAAAATGTTCAGCTCTGGGAAACGCAGTCATGTCCCAATCATCCCACGTCTCTGGGGCTCAGCTCTTTTTTTTCACGCCTTCAATTCTTCTCATTGCCATTAGAGGGCAGATCTGTGTCACCACTTTCTTCTCCGAGAGGGACTGTGGGGATGCTCAAGCGAGCAGGGAGAACCCCAGGCTGGGGGCACACACGTCCTGGAAAATTCAAATGTGGACGGTCTTCCCTCCTTAGTGGGCAAGTGATGAGATGGAAGGTCAGAGGAAGCCCCACGTGTGCCTGAGAGCGCCTCACCCCCTGTGATCAGTTTCTTATTTCTGCAGAAACGGAAGGAAATGATGATTCAGGAACCCCTGTTCCTCTGTTTCCTTTCCTCTTTCTGAAGCTCCAGGCACGCATGTGAGGGACCAGGACGCGTGAGTCAGGAGCTGGTCCCGAAGGCTGGGGAACAGGATGCCTTCCTCCGGTGGCTTGGAGCTCCCAAGCCGGGCGCTGAGGATCCTAGTCCCCGCGGAGAAGCGCGCTGGGGTCCCTGACCCTCCAGCCCGACGGCCGCCGCGGTCAGCCCGGATTTCCACCATCAGCCCCGGGCCCGGTGGAGGAGGGAGGGAGGGAGCCGATCCTGGCCGCTGAGGCGCTCTTCTAAAGGTGCAGAAAGCCTGGAGCTTCCAGCTCCCACGACCTTTCACAAGCGGGTAGCAGCTGAGCCGCATCGCGAGGCCGAGGGGGCGGTGCGCGCAGCGCGCGGCGTGGACGGGCACACTGCGCACGCGCAGGAAAGCGCCCATCGGAGTCAGCGACCCGCGCACCGAGGGGGCCCTCGGATGCTCTTTGCGGGGCATCACCGCCCCTCAGTGACTCCTACACCCGAGTCTTCCCACTAGGTGACTGTTTTCTTTAAAACTCCATTTAAACCCCTCTTTTCTTTGGTAAGAACTACCTTGTGTAACTTTTCATCTCATTCCACCAGAGAAGAAAGAGAAGGAGATTACGCTTGGCTCCACGGGGGGCTCAGGGGGCCGGAGAGCGAGGATGAAACCCGGGTCAGAGAGTTCTGAGGGCCCGAGGCTGCCCGCCCTGAGTCACACTTCGCATTTCTATTCAAATTCTCACCCACCCAGATCCAGAGCCTGCTCCTGCCAAGTCCTGAGTCATTTCCTTCAGGGCCTGTGCCCGGGTGAGTCTCTGTGTTTGCTCTAACACGCATGTATGATGCAGCAGAAATCCCCGTCACCGTTTTCACTCTGGAGCTGGTTAGCAACACGGGCCCTCATCTCGGTGGGCTGTGACTCATTCAGACTCGCCTTTCATCGCCACGTGGCTCCCCCTCATCATGCCTGTAATTTCACTTGGGATGGGGGTGGAGGAACCAGAAGGTCCTGTCACCATAGTCCAGCCCTCGCTGAATTCTAAGGAATTCAGCTTCTAGGGCTGTCCACTCCCAAATAGGATCTTCAAGGCAACCTACAAGAAGGCGCTCATGAGGCATCAGTGAATTCAGTACAGTGTCTGTCTGGGGGCATGTGTACATGGAATATGCGTTTGGCTGGAGGTACGTGTGCACGGTGTGTGAGTGGCGTGCGTGTTGTGCGTATGTGAACGCGTGTGTACGTGTTTGATTGGGGGTAAGTGCACGTGGTATATTCATGTTTGGTTGGGGGGTACCTGTGTATGTTGGCCATGCATTGAGGCAGTTAAGATGCAACAATAAAACTGGATCACGGATGCCGCACCCCTTTAGATACACCACGACAAACATTTACTGAGACCCTGATCTACGCCAAGCACTGAGATTGCATCACGTGATTCATAACCTTGAGCTCCCTTATCATCATTATGGAGAAAGGATATGCAAATATATTAGGAGAAGCAAACAGGGATCTTAATTGACTACTGATAACAAGTCCTCAGGAATTCAAATGAGGAAGGTTTCACTGAGGTTGGTGAGATCTAAAGACTGTAAGGATAGTATTTTCACTGGACTTTGGAAAAAAGAATTGGGGCTCAGGTCAGCAGATTGGAAGGGCAACCTCTGGACAGCCTTGCTTATCAGTACATGGAACACACTGTATTACTGTTGTTACCGGTCAAAATTCTTTTGCTTGCCAGTGACCAAAATCTCACTATATTGTGAACAAAACCAAAATGATCCATGTAACTGAGACATTCAAGGCACAGTGCCACCCCTTGGCCCCGCTCCTCAGTGTTGGCTTGATCTTCAGGTAGGCATTCTCTGCAGACAGGGCAACCTGGAGTTCAGAATTTAATTCTACCATCACAGTGTCCCCCCTTTTCCCCGGCAGTGCCAGCAAAGCTTCCTGGATTCTCATTAGCCTGGCTTGGGTCAAGTGGCCGTCTCTGAGTCACTTACCATGACCAGCGGCATAGGATTCTCTGATGAACAGATCATGTGCCCACTCAGAGAGCCAGATGGTGGGAATTGCCCAACCAGGACCTCATGAGTGTTCCCACAGAGGAAATCAGGAAGTTACGACCAGGAGAAAGGAGTGGAGTCTGGGCAGGCAAGACAACGGATGCCTTGGTCCAGGTCAGACTGTTCCCATCAGCCCGCGGTCATGTCATCCATCAGCAAAATGCTTCACATCACCTCCTTCCCTGAATTCCATCATGCCTTTGCACGAAGAGCAGAGGCTTCCGAATACATCACATCCCCAATGTTTAACTGTCAATTTCAGACAGTAGGAGTCAATTCCACATTTTATTGATAGGAGATCCATTGGATGATTCATTCAAACCCTCAGGGAAGTGAGCACTAGAAAATCCTCATTCAAGAAATTAGGACTGAACTATTTCTCTTTAACCATAAGAATGAACCTCCTAAAAGTGGTGTCCAATCCAACTTAAATATATTTCTGGACATTTTTTTCCTTGCCAAGGCTGACAGTATCCAAAGTCGTAACTCCCTCCAATCAGGGAACAATGCGATTGTTCTATTATTTCTTAATAAAGCAATCTTCAGGACCAAGATAGAAGTGCAAATGAGCTGAATTGTGCTTGCAAATTGGGACTTGGCAAGTGTTTCTGGCAACGAGCCGTGTTCTTTTTCATTCTGAAGGCTTGGCGCTGATGAAAGATGCCTTAAGCTATACTCAACATCTGTATCATTAAGGTCTTGACACTAGGCAAGTGCTCTCGTCTGTTTTTCTAAGCTACAAGGCAGTTTGTTCTTCTAGACATTAATACTCAGGCATTTAAGTAATGTGTATCTTACAGACTCAAAAATATGTCGGGGTTCAAAGGAACCTTAGGTTGGTTTTGCATTCAGCTTTATTTTTGGCTTTTAAATATAAAGTTATTTGAAAGTCTTTATCATTTTTCCATGACAGATACGGTGCCATGGATGTGCAAGTGTAGAAAAAATATTTTTAAAGAAGGACTAATGTTCATTTTAATCCGAGGCCGTGCCTACTTAAAGGCACCAATTTCATAACTTCTAAAATGAATCAGAGATTTGACAGCATTTAATAAGCTCACCTTTTCTTTTAAAAATGTAAATTTCATAAGCTATACATAAATATATTCTCCTTTAAAAATAGTAACCCTTATAGATACAGCTAAAATTTTCTTCCTTCCTCCTCGACCAGAATGTTTTACCCCAACTTCTCCCTGGAGACCCCTGTTATGAGCACACACACACACACGAGCACACACACACACCCGCACACACACGCAACAATAGAAACTTTAGAGTAATACTCAGTGTTAACATAAATGGCATAATACTAAACATATCTATCTGCAAATTTTAAAATTCAACAGTTGTCTGATAGGACCGTTGGTATTTTTATCTATACATCTAGCCAGGCCCCAATTTAGAGAAAATAGTGGCTTTTAACATTTTTTACCATTTATAAACAAAGCCATCGCAAATAGCCTTGAACAAGCCTCCTGCGTATGTGTGCAAACTGATTCGTAGGTGGATACTGAGAACCAGAAATGCTGAGTCCTAGGGGGGCGCTCCATTTCAGATTTACTAGATCCGAGTAAACTCTCATACAAAGTCACTCCGATAATGTACACCACCAGAGTCCCAATTCTTTGGATGTCTGGCTGTTTTGCATTTTTGCCAGTCAAATATATAGTTGTCCACCTTAAATGCCGCCTCATTGCTTTACTTTGAATTTCCTCAAATGTTAGCGAGGTGGTCCTTAAGATCCTAAGTGGCTTGTTTACTGCGACACCTGGAAGGGCCAAGCCAGCAAGATAACTTTCTTGTGGTTGATGTGATTTTTTTGTTCACCTAAGAGAAACCCACTACGGGCGCCCAAATATACGACTTAGTGTTGGAGCTGTGTGAGACAGCGGTCTTTGATACTATGAGGAGAACGAAGTTCCATGGAGATGCAATCTGGAAACCCACAGGCAAGACCATGGTTGCTTTTGTCTTCTTTAGTCAATTTCTATTTGTCAGAAAACAATGGTTTCTGTATGGAAGAGTGAAAAGGCTGGGTTTGAAAACCTGGGTGACTGCCACCTGTTCATAATTTTCAGTTTTGCCCAGGGACAATAGGTCCCATTATTTTGAAGGATTTCCAGGAAATAATCATATTGGATCTGCAGAGTCCTTTGTGAAGTGCACTGAGCCCTTTGAAAGGAAGCATTGAAAAATGGTAAGTTTCTTCCTGACGGTGCCTCTAATTGCAAAACATCCCCCTTGGCTTTAACCTTTCACTGTCCCTTTCCTGAAGACTCTGTGACACTGTTTTATAGGGTCTGGAGAGAGGCGCTGGGGGCTCACCTCCTTGTGCTCAGTTCTCGGGTGTGTGGCTGGTGAGCCGCCCAGCTGGGGGACCCGGGCCAGAGGAAATGTCCACATCCTTCCCGTCCACGAGCTGGGAAGCGTGTGTGCTCTGTGGCCAAGCTCCAGGAAGCTGTTTTTCTGCAGTGGATTAAGGACATCGACTATGAACAGTTGGATAAATTCCAATCCCCAAGGACAAGAGGCTCAGAAGTCTACCAGAGAACAGTCCTCCATCAACGGGTCTGCGAGTCCAGTCTGGAGCCACCAGTCTGTGGCTACAAGATTATTATTAGAACAAAACTGTGCTAGGGAGAAGCCTACCCCCTGTAGGGAGACAGGATGGAGTAGAGGTGACGGGTGCACTTTAAAGTGTCATCCTCTGTATTGCCGGTCACCTGAGGGGCGCACGCATCCTTGAGAACCTGAGGGCCAGTGTCCCCAGGTAAAGATAACAGCTACCATTTGCCCAGCACTTGTGTGGGCCGGGCTCCATCCTAAATGCTCATCAAACCCCGTCTCACATCTTCACAACGGCGCTGTGAGCACAGCCACGAGGCACAGAGAAGTGAAATAACTCGTCCAGGGTCACAGCCAGGAAGCAATGGACGTGAATGGTTTCCCTTCAGAGCCCAGATGCTGAGCCAGGTTCATTACTGCCCAGGTGCAGGCAGGGTTCCCTGGCTGGTGGGGTCAGGGGTGTGCCACCTAAGCTGGGGAAATAGAAACAGTTCATTGGATGGTTCATGCCTCTTTTTTTCTTTTTTTTTAACCTCCACATTGTTCCCTGTGGACATTCTTTCTCCAGGGCCAAAGTTGGAGTTCCTGGCTTGAATTTTTTTAAAAGAGCATCTTCAGAAAGAAGTTAGAGGTTTTAAAAAAAAACAAATGAGTGGGGGAGGCAAGGTCACACGAAGGTGTGAATCTTTGACAGGTGGGAAAGAGAATCCAGAACACAGTCTATACCATCACCCTTGAAGCATACTTGTCATCCAACACAACGTGGATTCGTGATACAGTCATGATTCCTCAGCCACCAGCTGGGGAAAGTGAAGGATGTCATATAATGTCACAGCTAACAGAAATCACCTCTTTCAATAGTATTTAAAAATTTGTAGTAGTGGGAGGGTGGAGCTCAGTGGTAGAGCACATGCTTAGCATACATGAGGGTCTGGGTTCAATCCCCAGTACCTCTACTAAAAAAATAAAGAAATACACTTATCACCCCCAAAATTTATATACACCTACCCTATATCCTGACTGTGGTGGTGGTTTCACGAATCTGGACAGAACTGTATACGCCACTGATAATCAGTTTTAGTGTATGATCTTTTTTTTTAATGAAAATAATCTTTAAGGGAAAAATTCCTACACTTTTCATGAGGAATGTTAAAATGTATACTTTCCAGCCTTTCTTGACCAGGTAAGCTGCATGTGAGTCGACCTCTCCTGTGGAGCTGGGGCATCCAACTGATGGCACTAGGGGACGGGCAAGCTGGTCCCTGTGACCTGCACTCCTTCCAGGGACTGAGGGAGCCTCCAGGCTGAGCACTCATTAGCATGGCCTCAAGACTGGCCCTGGCTCTGGCTGGACATCACAGGGCGTTCTAGGTGAGGAGGGAAACCAGACTGCAATAAGGAATTATTTCCATGTAAACATCTCGGTCGATTGCCAGCAACTCTCAGAAGAAAGGGATCTAATTCAGCAGAACTCCGGTAACTGAGGGAGTGTGTATGAGGCTGTGACCCCCCACTGGAAAGAAATATTCACTTTTATACCTAGTTGTATATTTTATGTTTGAATTCTTTTTTGAGGAATGTCCCTTGAATTGTATGAGCTTCAGACCCTGCAGAACCAGGTGTTTAGGGCTGCAGAGATGTCCTGGGTATTGTCAACCCAGCATCACAGTCCGCTCACCAGTGGGCTGGTTCTCCTAGAGGATTTTCCTAGAGGATTCTTTTTCCTGTGGCAGTATGCCTGACTCTAGCAGGACTAACATTTACTTCTTAATTCCCTTCTTCCCATTTGTTTAGGGCTAGAAAATCATGTAAAGGAGCTTTTTAGGATTAATTTAAATCTCTGAGCTATATATATATATGAATATTACCCATAAAAAATGAAATCTTGCCATTTGCAACAACATGAATGGATCTAGAGGGTATTAGGTTCAGTGAAATAAGTCAGAAAAAGACAAATTTCATATATTTCACTTATATGTGAAATCTAAAAACCAACAGAAACAAAACAAAACAGAAGCAAGACTCATAGATCCAGAGAAGAAACTGGTGGTCACTCCCTGGGAGTTAGGTGAAATATTTGAAATGGATTAAGGGGTACAAACTTACAGTTATAAAATAAACAAGTCACAGGGGTGAATTCACAGCACAGGAAATACGGTCAGTAATACCGTAATGCCTTTGTATGGCCCCAGGTGGTAGCTTGACTTACTGTGGTGATCAATTTGTAATGTATATAAATATCAAATCACTTTGTTGTACACCTGGAACTAGTATATATTGTATGTCAATTATACTTCAATAAAAAAATGCATCTTAAAAACAAAACAAAACAAAACAAAACCAAACCCTAAGTATGAGTTTAACAAATGCCCTTGTATTGAGCATCACACCTAGAATTTTTTCTACTCACTTCCAGGCTCCCACATACACTTCAGATAGTTGATGTTCCTACATGAGTTATTACCATGCAAATTAGATTATTTGGGGGAGGGCGGAGTAATTAGGGGTTTTAATTTGTTTTTTAATGGAGGTGCTGGTGATTGAACCCACGACCTTGTGCATGCTAAGCACGCGCTCTACCATTGAACTATACCCTCCTTCCTTTTGCTTGTTAAGAAAACAAGACATTTTATTTTGGAAAAAATAAGGAGAAGTAGGGTATTCGGGCCTGATACATTTTAAGGCCAATTCTAAACCGGATTCTCCAAGGAAGCACAGGCGGGTGCGCGCTTTCCATCATTAGTGGCGTTTCAAGCGCTCCAGGAGCACCTGGCTGTGCCCATTTCCGCCTGGGGCTGGCTGTAAGCGGTGGTGTGAGCTTTGATAAGTCCCTGCCCCGCCCCACGGTGGTCTCGGTCTCCGGCCGCTTGCTCCCAGCCCTGCACCCCTGCGCGGTGGGCCCTGGAAGCTCACAGGTGTCATGCAGCCTGTGGCCGGCAGGGGGCAGCGTTGGCAAGAACCAGCAGAGGGCGCCCGGCCATCCTCAGTGCTTTCCGCTCCAGCCTCTGTCTGTCGTGGGAATGAGCTGTAACTATTATTACTATTGCCTCCTCCATCATTAACAGGCTGCAATACATAGTTCCTCTCAGCAACAGTTACCTGCATTCTTACGACACTTCAGCCCTAATCCAGACAACACTTCACCAGTTGCCTCCCTGACTTAACCTCCGCTTACCAAGAAAGAGGCAGAGGCCAGGGAGGGAGGCCGGTCCTCGCCCGATGTGGCTTTCGTGGGTACAGCCTGACTCCCGGGTCTCCCGCCCAGGAAGCCTTGGGTCCATTTCTGCCTCCAACTCTGATGGTTCCGGTGATAAGTTAGGTACTTATCCTCAGGCAGGAGTCTGACTGCGTGGTTGTACTTCAGCCTTGGCCAGCTGAGACAGCGGACACTGGGGCCGGGGCCAGGGGAACCACAGCCCTTTCTAAGGGACAGAGGATGAAAGACTCTACTGATAAAGCCTTCCTGGTCTCCATGCCAAGGAGGCAGCAAATTCAGCGACAAGAGCGTGTATCTGTGATAAGATGCTTGAAATTAGCCGTGATATGATCTCAGCTTCTCTGCGTCCTCTGGAAAATGGGCTTTTACGACACTCGGATCTTGCTTAATGGATTTGCATTTTTCTATTTGCTTGTTTGATTTTTTTAAATTTGTTATTTATTTATTTAAAAAAATACTGTAGTGGGGGAGTAATTAGGTTTACTTGCTTTTTGATGGAGGTACTAGGGATTGAACCCAGAACCTCATGCATGCTAAGCATGTGTTTTACCACTGAGCTACACCCTCCCCACCTTCTATTTGTTTTTAAAATAACTTATTGTCATTACATAGACGGTGAGACCCCGGAGGGCTGCGAAGTACAGCCTCCCGTTGCCAGGCACCTGGAGGCAGGCAGGGTGATGACACTCTAGCTGTTCACCTGTCATTCACCAGACAGGGGGCCACCAACCTGTCAGACATCATTTCCATAAAAATCAAGGGGTCGTGATCTTTGCAGGCGAGGGTCACAAGTTGGGGGTGGTGGTCCCAGGGCAATGGCCTGAGTGCTGTGACTGGAGCACAGGGGCCCCCTGGACCATCTCTGATCCCCATACCAGGGACCAGAGACACTTGAACTGAATCTTGAAGGATGCGTCGGAGACATCTGGATGTAAGGGAGCATTTCAGGGCGAGAACAGCATAACCAGACTGTTCACTACTGCCAATTCGATTGTCGTGCAAGGAAAACCAAAGGGCATGTGGCCCTCTGACCAGCATTCAGGGAATCTGGGGTCGTGTCCTGGCGCTGTCAGCAGCTCTGTGAATCTGGGTCACCCTGGCTCTTAAAGGTTGAGGGCTTGGTTACTACTCATCCATCCACTGGGAGGGCAGGCTCGTTATGGTCCAAGATGGCCTGAAACCTAACTTTCTCTGGGTCGGTTTTGGGGGCTAACCTGAAAAGGGGACCCAGGGACCTGCACCGTGCTGGCAGCACTGGGGTCATGGCCACGTCTCGCTGGACACAGCAGAGATTTCTGCATCTGATGCAGAACCATGCCCTGCATGACCACTCAATCCACATTTCTATGGGAAACCAGCACCTCTCCTCTTCCTCTGGGGGGTGGGGGCCGGCAGCAAGGGTAACCACTGAGACCTAGACAGCAAGGTGCTGAGTGATGGAGCAGAGGGTTGGGGATTTGTGCCTCTAAGCTGTTTTGTGGAAACGTTGGAAAGCTAACCCCAGCCCCTGTGAAGTCCCCAAAATTTCTGCTGGGCTGGAGTCTCGACACTCACTCAGATTAAGCCTTTAATCTTGAACGTGGCTTTCGAAAGGCCTTGGAATCCAGTTTCTTCTGACTCACTCAGAGATGAGACAGTTTGTACTGGCCTGAGAGGAAAAATAAATTCCAGGGCTGGAGGTGGGAGGGGGGGCAGCAAGGGGTTTGGGCAGGACTTGTCCTCTGAGTCCTCACCCTCACCAGCCCAGTGTCTCCTTAACTGACTGGAACGAAGAGGACCTGTGAGGTCTCATACCCTCCAGCCCCCAACTCTCTCGCCTCACATTCTGGAAATAGCTCCTGCCCTTTGTGGACTGGACCCTTTGACTCCTTAGATCTGGTGGCCAACAACCAGTCTGTGTGTCTTCCCCTCAAAGAAGTCCTTTCCCCATTCTTGCCAGAAATCAGCACAGAAGTCATGGAAAATGGAATTGGGCCAGAAATCTGGATTCTCGTTCCTTGGCCAGTGATGACATGGGACCAAGGGCTTTACTCTTTGAAGCTGTTGAACAAAAAGTAGCGAGAGAGGTTTGGAAAGCACGAGGAGGTTATGAGAATTGGGGAAATTGCAGTTGATGTTTTAAAACATTATATATCGTTCTACACTGAGTCCCCCATGACCTCCTGCAGGGTCAAATGGAGGTTTTCCATGAATTTCGAAGAAAAGTTCTAATTATAATCGGAGCTCTCCAGAGAGACTTCTAGGCAAAGTGAACCACAGCGAGGGCGTATTACAAGGAAAACTCTGGAGCTTCAAGTTCTCACTGTTTCCTGACAGAGGAAAATATAGGTAGAGAAGGTGACAGAGATAAAAGACAGTATCCAGAACCAGGGGGTACTTTCAAGGGTTTCTCCTTGGGGCCAAAGCTCCATTAAATATCATCTTTATTTGAACCACCATCTGGGATTCATCTTTCTCTCTTTCATAGCCCTTGAACCACATTTCAGCCCACACGAAGCTTCTGTGTTCACGATGGCGTTGGGTCTAAGGTTGCCAGTTTGGGGAAAACCTTTGTGCCTTATTGCTGATTTAGGCAACACTGAGGATTAATGACGTGTCGGGCGGAGTGTCTGAAATGAGATTAAGCGGCAGCGAAGCTGATGGTTGCATCAGCTTGAATGGATGAGGGATGGGCCGGCCCAGGAGGAGAAGTAAAAGTCTTGCCTTCCTTGCCCTCAGGAAACTGCTTTTGCAAAGTAAACACCATGGCTCCCACTTAGAAATCGGTTGCTGGGTCTCGGATAAACACAGCTTCAGAAGTAAAGTGGTATCTGCTACTGAGAGCACACAGCTCCTGCCTGGAGGCTCCTTTTGTGGCCGGAAGGTCCAGTGGAAGAGGGAGAGTGGGGGTCTCTTGACCCGTGTGATGCAAGCAAGGTCTTCCTTCTCTACTAGGAGTGCACTCAGCCTGCAGCCCATCCCGTTTCCTGGTGCTAAATGCAAGTCCTCTGCGAAAAGAAGCATCTATTGTGAGGAATAAAGATTAGGTTGACAATAATGTACCAGGCAGAGAGAACATATGTTGGAAGGCATTCTTCCTATTTTTGCACCATAATTGGAACAAACTGCCTTTTTTGTACAAGTCACCCGTGAGCTCTGCCACGTCCTGGAGCATGTTTGCTTGGGCCATTCTGAACATGAAGCAGGCTGTATTCACTGTCAGGTGTATCCTGGGGACCACCTGGGAGCAGGTCGGGGGCAGCCGGCTGCTCCCGCCTTGGGGTGGCAAACAGCACGGTCATGAAAAAGGGATTTTCAGAGAAGTTTCCAATTCACTTGGGTCAGAGGCACCTCTGAGAAGTCAGTGTGACCCCCATATATAACCTGGTCTCACAATGTGTCCTTTCAGACAGTGATTCTCAAACTTTGCCACCTCTTAGAGTTAGCTGGGGAGTTTTTTAAAAATCCAGCTTCCCAGGCTGCACCCAGACCAGTTTAATCGGATTCTCCTGAGGTGGGCTGGTCCAAGGTCAGGTAGCAGTGGTCTTTGCCTGCCTTTTCTCTTATACTCTCGCTTAGAGGTGGTCTGTTGACTGACTGACAGCTCTTGCCCCTGGAATGCCCAATCATGTTTGTCCCCTTCACACATGTCCTTACCCATGATGCACACAGAAAAACCCATGGGTGGGGGGCCTAAACTGCAGTGCTGATTATATTACAGTGAGCACTGGGTCATGTCGGGCTAGGTCCTTGTCACTGCCATGCAGTTACCACCATCGGGTTCTAGCCAGTTTCTCGCTGGCACTAGTTTAGAGGAAGTAAAACCCCTTTATGCTGGAGGTGAGCATCACGCCGTCTTCTGGACCATCCTCCCCCTCCTCCACCTTATCTGCCCGGTGCCCCCACTTATCTAACTACCTGACACTAAGAAAAGCGTACACAGGGAAGGGAGCGTGTGAGTCACAAGATCAGTTTAGCTAGACGTACAGGGACAACTGAACAAATCAGTAGCCATCGTGTTGGTTTCTTACTCTTTCAGGGGCAGCGCTCACGCATGCGCCCCGACGTGGTGCTGGGATTTTGCCCACACTCAGGGGACCCCGGGGCTGGAGAGGAGCCACGGCGAGAGTGGTGCAGAGGCTGGGACACCCTGCAGACCACGCAAGGTGCCAGGTGCCCTCGACCCTCTACCTTTACTACAGAAATAGCACACACGTCTCAGAACGCGGGGCTCAGACCACAGGCTGAGCATTGTCTCGACTAAATGACTAAGCAGACATTTCCTGCAGAGGGTCAGCCGGTGTATGCGCCTCTGTCCACGCGCTTCCCAGCTGCTCCCGGGCTTGAATTTCTGGCTTTCCCAACAAAAACCCCGCTTTGTGATCGGAAAAGCAGTTGAATTGAATAGCACTAAACACACACACACACACACACACACACACACACAAATGCGTCTTTAATAAGACAGCTGAAAAGAAACACTAACTGCTCTGGGGCCAATTCCATCCCCCAATTCTCAGTCATTACGGATCAGAAGTGGTCCTCCCTGGCCTGATGCTGAGAAGCTGGGAGAGACAGCACAGCCCTGCTCTGAGGCTTGGGGCTGCTGGCTGCAGGGGCAGAGGAGGGACCGAGGAACAAGATCTCTAGTTTTCAACGTTAAGGAAAACGAGGGGCAGAGCTGCTCCTTTGGTGGGGGTGGGGTTAGGAGGTCGGGAGCAGGGGAAGGGGAGGTACAAATGCCTCCTTTTCCTACCTAAAGTGATGGCTCTTAAAGAGATGAGGTCAGCCCGTGGACACAGCTTGATGGGAGCATCACCTTCTGGTGACTGGGTGGAAAGGGGTGAGAAGTGACCTATGTGGACGATTCCTGGACTTGATGGGAGGAGGGCAGGAGAATCCTGCTCTCTCCTATGAACCAAAAGACCAGCCAAGTAAGGGCTCCCTGAAGGACAAATATATGATCCCCTAGGGAATCTGGGAATTGCCTGGGCCAGAGGAAGCCCTGGGAAAGCTGGACTGGTAAAGCACAGGATCACGCAGATTTGCGACTGTAAGTGGGAACGCTACTGCGTCTTCAAATACAGCATGAAAAAAAATGGAGAAAGTACAGAAAGGTGGAATAAACAAGTACACATTTTCTGATATCCCACTACCAAAGAAAGCCCTTGTAAACATCTTCCAAATAGCTCTTTGCAAACATGTGTCTCTGTGTGTGTGTGTGTTTGTGTGTGTGAAGATAGCTATACATTTTCACAGATTTGGGGCCTCAAATACATGCAGTTTGGAAACTAATTTTTCTTTCAGTCAGAAACTAGTCCTGGATTTGCTCTATATCAGTAAATTTACAACCACATCATTTTCCATGCCTGCAGTGTTCCCTTGTAAATATGTGCCATAATTTGACTAGACTTTTATTGTCAGTAAAGCTGCTCAGTGCTGTCTTGTGTCCATCTGTTTTTTGGACACACTCCTCATTTCCTTTAAGATGTCCCAAGGAGGATGATTGCTGGCCTATAGACTGTCAGTCTCCTCTTACTGGACATGGAGGTGTTTCTACTTTTTCTGTTTTTTCAAACAATTCTGTAATGATTCTTGTTCTGCTAAGAATGTCAGCCCTGAGAGGGCAAATTCCTTTTCCGTTTGGTTCATAGGTGGGAGTCCAAATGCCTGTGTTGCTATTTTCAACACACATTTGTTGAAAGAACTTGAATACACATGGATTTCTTTCACATCTGTGGGAATACAGTCAATTCTTGACTCAGTTTTCCCTGCTCTGCCCACGTCCACGGATGACCCCGGAAGTGCCATGCATGTTGATTTGGGGGTTACTGATACATTGTAGTGAACAGGCAAATTGGCAAATATAGAATTCACGAATAATAAGGTTCACCTGTATTTCATAGGATACACTCCTAGAATCGGGCTTGTTGAGTAATAGGGTATGCACACTTGGAGTACTGACCGATACTGTCAAAGTTCCACCTCCCATATTAATATATGAAAAGATAGATTAATTTACTTTTCCATCAGTGGTATGTGAGGGTGCTCACTTTCCCACCTTCTCGTCAACCCCAGGCCAAATCTGTTCATGTTGTTGTTGGGAACATGGATTCAGGAGTCTCCAATTTTTATTCCGATGACAAAAATATCTCACAGGGGAGGACAGAAATTGTAACTGACAGACTGGGAGTGAGGCGTGGGCTGGGAAAAAAGGGGAATGGGTGCTCAGAGTCCCCAGGATGCTTTCTGCAAGCCTGAGTTTCCTTCCAGGGTCCTCCATGCCCTGGGTACCTCCTGGAACCCCACCAGGGGTCCCACAGAGCTCAGTTTGAGAACCAGCACTCCAGGCCAAGGGCTTCACAGCACAGGAAGGTTGCGATGTACGGGGTGGGTTCAGGCGGTGGCGTCAGACTGGGTGGGTGCAACCTCCTCCTCCAGCGGGCCTCCTGCAGCGGGCGAGGTGACAGCTTGGCCACCCAGTCATGTAGCTGGAGGGCTGGTGGGTGGTACCATCTCATACTTGTAGCTGCAGCCTTTGGTATCCAGGCTGCAAGGGAAGGGAAGGCAAACATGCCCTTCCAGCTTAGGTCCTCTTCCTCCTCCTCCTCCTCCTCCCTCTCCTCCTCCTCCTCCTCAGCACAAGGTTAGAGAAGAAACAGGGCTCGTCAGGGCTGGCAGGGCAGAGGCTAGAGCACAGGGTGCCACAGACTGACATCAGGGGACTGGCTCTCCTGGGAGTGGCCCCCAGTCTTCTGCTGAGCGAGGCTGAGGACCCTCCAGGCTGAAGGTGGCGCAGGACCCCCACCCCCCAGGTCTGCAGGCCAGGCCCGGCAGGCAGGCAGGCTCGCGGTCGTCCACCGCCACCAGCGCCAGCGACTGCTCTCCTGCTCTCCTCCATCTTGTGTTCGGTGGACACAAGCATTCTGATCAGCTCCTGGGGGGCGTTGGGGGCGCTGGTTTTGCAGCTGCCGAACAGCTTCATCTTTAGCAGCGACATTTCCCCCAACACATCCAGGCAGGTAACCCCTTCTTTTTTTTTTCAATTTTTTATTGAAGTGTAATTGATTTACAATGTTAGTTTCAGATGTTCAACAACGGGATTCAGTTATACACATAGATGACCCTCAGCAATGGTGTCTGAACCTCAGGGGCTGGCAGGGGCACATGCCAGGGCTTGCGGCCGGCTCCTGGAGGGATGGCGGTCATTTGGTCAGCACTGGCCGCCTCTCCCAGGTCCTGGCCGAGCCTGCTGGTGCTGGACTCCCAGCAACGGGTCTCCCTCCCCTCCTCTCCCCTTCCTCTCCCCATCTTCTGCCCCCTCTCCTCCCTCCTCCTTTGGTCCTCTGCCTCCTCCTGATCCCCTTCCCAGCCGGAAGCGGGGCAGCAGTACCGCGATGCCCCTGATCTTTACCTCTTACGATTGCCAGTGCTCAGTCAGTGGTGGGTTGGTTTGTTGACTGAATAACTGACTGACTGAATCAATGAATGAATACTTGACTTCAGGCTTTTTACTCCCCTCCCATCTAGTTGTGGATTTTCTAGATTTCTCTGAATCTGAGCTTGACAGTGCTTCCCTGGATGGGTACTTCTACCCTGAACTTTCATGAGCCCAAACCGCAGTGGAAAAACTAGGTTTCTGAAAGCAGCAAGGGCTCAGGGTCCCAGGTTTTTCCTCCACAAGTGCCAAGAGCTGCTCGCAGGAAGTGCAGTTACCTTCACAAAGCCGATAAGCAATTGCTTTTTCGAGTCAATAAATTATAAAACACGATTTAAACCAAAGACAACACTAATTAACACCAAAGAAGACTAAGCCTGCATTGAAGTTTTCCACTCCCTCTGCTGACTTAGTTGCGCTGTTGGCAGCCTCCTCGGCAGTGGGAGAGAATGGTGTGGATCTGCGCTCCCTGTCTGCTGAGCATGGTAACCAGGCCTTCACTCCATCTGCAGGCAGAATGTTCTCCAGCGGGTGTCCGCAGTTGACTGAGAGAATGAATCCCTGCCCCACTGTACTCCCAATTTTATTAATCGATTATTTTAAAGACCGATGCAATCATAAATTAGCTATTCAACAGCACGCCGCTGAATTCATGAACAAATCCAGTTAAATGCTTTTTTTGATTGCACTGCGTGGGTAACATCTTTAAAACCAGGATTCAATTCTTAATTCACACCAACAATTAATGTCTGCACACAGTATATTAATCAACTCACTTTGCCAGGAGAAGCCTGTTGCTTACTGATAGGGCTGTGTTAATGTTTGTGCACATTTCTAAGTACTAATCTGAAATTTCTGGGGAAAGGGGAAAAAAAGTGCTTTTTTTTTTTTAATTGAAGTATAGTCAGTTTACAATGTTGTGTCAATTTCTGATGTACAGCGCAATGCTTCAGTCATACATGAATATACATACATTCATTTTTCATATTTTTTCACTGTATGCCATTACAAACTACTGAATATATTTCCCTGTGCTCTACAGTATAAGCTTGTTTATCTATTTTAGATATACCAGCCAGTATCTGCAAATCTCAAATTCCCAGTTTATCCCTTCCCACCCTCCTCCATTTTTTTTTAATGTGTGTTTTTAAATATCAAAATACTCTCTACCTTAATGATATAGTAAAGGTAAAAAAAAGCACATTTGAAAGATCGAGAATTGTAGAATGTCATTTTTGTTCACCATCTAGAAGAGTCTAGAAGAAAACAGCCCAAAATTTTGACTGTGGTTAATTCCAAGCTATTGGCTTCCTGGCGACATTTTGTTCCATTTTGTTTTCTTTTCATGGATGCTTTTCTCCAGAGAACACATAATCATTTGAATAATCACCTTACATATATACTGACACTAAAATATACTGTGAATTTTAAAGTATTGTGTAGTTTCTAGCTGTCTTGTTATTCAATAAAGCCTTGTGGAAATGGACTGTAAAAATCTACCCCGTTCCAGAATGGAATGCTGCCTATGACAAATACATTTAGCTTTATCACAAACACATGATGTGACCTCACAGAAGTGGGGGTGTGGGGATTGGCCTAAGTCACTTTCGGAGATGGGACTTTGGGGACTGTAAGACTGAAGACAGAAAGAACACTACATAAACCCCTCATTATAGTTGGTAAGTCTGTTTCTTACAGGGCTTTGGGTCGAGCAAATAAGTAAATACAGGTCAGAGAAAGGAGTTACAAATATGCAAGAGGGAAAAGCTAGAAGGTCCTCTATGGTGTTAGATCAGAGTAGGAAGTATCAGTATGAAATTGTGTTTATTTTTATACCCATATTAATATATACATGCAGATGGCTAGATACAAAAATAGATACAGCGATGTGTGCACACCTGGGCTATTCGATACACATGTGTCTCCTGGCTGTTGGCTGATGCCCAGCAGCGGGGAGCACCCCCAGTGTCTTAGCCCTTGGATTCTAAAGGCCCGTCTCCAATAAAGAGAATCAAAGCTGCTCAGAGAAAAGGCTGGGATAGGGAAAATGAGCTTGGAGCACTTTATAATTCCAGAAATTCAGAAGTTCTCCAAGAAAAAAAGTATTGACCATTTCAAAAGGACGTAGGTGCCAACTTGCAACAGCTCCCAATGGCCAAAGCTGGACAATTTGAGCAAGAAAATAAATATGATAATACGGCATTATAACCCAAGGAATAAACAAAACATCCCTGAGTACATATTGATGCAGGTAAATGATTGAATAAGTAAATGATTGAACAAGTAAATACATAAATAAATACATGGAAGACAGGGACTAGATCTTTTATGCAGAAGAATTCCAGTTAATAAATGTAGACTCTCCACTCCAGAAAGTGGAACTTAATTCCTCATCCCTTGAGTGTGGGACGGATTTAGTGGTAATAATTTTGTCTGCTATTCAAAAAATGGTCCGTTCCTAATTGCTATCCTGTGGTTTAATATCTAGCAGCAACAGGTGAAGAATCAGACCTGGGTTTGAACTCCCCTTGTTACTTGTGACCTCAGACAAGTCATTTAACTTCTCAGTGCCTCAGTTTCTTCATCTGTAAAATGGCAATAATAATGTCTCACAGGGATGATGTCAGGAAAGTTAAGACACACACAAAACATTTTTGTATTTAATAAATGTTTAGTAATGGTAGTAGAGATCTAAAATGTCCCAGAAATAACCTGAAAAAAAAATCAGCTTTTACCCCCAAATTCTTTTAGTCATAAATCAGAAAGTGTTCCAAAAACTCAAAGACGGAAAAAAAAATTGGTGAAATGAACCTGACTATAATTGTTATGTCCCAGTGGGCATACCAGAAGGAGAATTCATTTAAATAAAGCAAACATTTATTTTACTCTTTTTCTGCTGCATAATTTAAGCTAATTTTTCTCTTGACGGTTAATAAAAAATTTCCTAAGTTGTCCATTTCTTCCATTTTTTTTGTTCTGTGCCCTTTTGGGGTCAGAAGGGCCTAAATACCAGAAAGTCACTTGCATACGATGCCTTGTTCAGCTGGATGCAAGTAATTGTTAGGACTTAAGATGAATAAACAACTCTATTTTTCTAATATCTCTACTATTGCAAAACTCTGGAGTGTTCCTGCAAGTCCAAGTGCGTTACCTTTGGATGCTTTACCTCTGAGCCGCATTAGTCACGATCATTACTAAGCAGAGTTGAGATTTCATTTTTCAAAAACCACATTTGCTGGTATCTGATCGAAAGAAACACGTCTGGAAAAATCCTGACTTGTGTAGCTCATTGGCAACGAAAGGGCAGGGGTTTTAGAAAATTTCCTTAACATGGGACAGTGGTGCTCCCATATTATCCTGCATCAGAATCACACGGGGGGCTTGTCAAAGCACAGATAGCCAGCCCACCCCCAGAGTTAAACTTCATTCAGGCGGTCTGGGGCAGGATCTGAGAATTGCATCTTTTTTTAAATTTTATTTTATTGAGTTATAGTCAGTTTACAATGTTGTGTCAATTTCCAGTGTAGAGCACAATTTTTCAGTTTACATGAATATACATATATTCATTGTCACATACTTTTTCACCATGAGCTACCACAAGATCTTGTATACATTTCCCTGTGCTACACAGTATAATCTTGTTTATCTATTCTATAGATACCTGTCAGTATCTACAAATTTCAAAACTCGAGAATCGCATTTCTAATAAACTCCCAGGTGATGCTGGTGCTACTGGTCTGAACACACTTCGGGTACCACTGATTTTTTAGAAAACTGATGTCTTTTAGGACTGATTTTGCCTAATGTGGGAATGTGACTAACACCAAGGGATGGATTCAGCCCCAAGGGTGAGCCCCACAGGTGGACTCCCCTGCCCTTGTTTTTTCCCAGAGCTCTGAGCAGTGGCACAGCTTTTAATTTTATCTCAAGGCTTCTTCCCGTGCAACAGAGGTCATTTGGCTGCTTTTTACATGAGGTAGGCTGAGTTTTCTCAAATGTTTTCTCTGGGAACAGAAATGCCAAGGGGCGTGTCTCTAGTTCAGTGGCTTTCAAATTTCAGCGTGCATGAGAATCACTCGGTGAGCTTATTTAAAAAGCACATTCCTAAGCCCCACCCAAGAAACTTTGATTTATTAGATAATAATAATAGTAAGTATTTATTATGCATTTACTGTGTGCCAGGCACTATTATAAGCATTCTACATGTATGAACGCATTTAATCCTCACAGCAAATATATGAGGAAGCTACTGTTATTATTCCCTTTTACAGTTGCGGAAACTGATGTTCAGAATGCTTAATAACTACTTAACGCCTTAGTGGTGGAGCCTGGATGTGAGCCCGGGAGGTGGAACTCCAAAATCTCTTACCCACCCTCACTCTGCTGATGCTTTTCTGGGGTGAGGCTCCTAGTCTGAGCTGTCCCAAAAGTAGACCCTAAAATAAAGATGTAGACGTTAAGTAATTGATTGGAGTGTTGATCCCAGAAGCACGAACAGGGGAGTGAGAAAGAGAGGCAGGAAAGTATGCCTTCCCGAGTGAGGTCATTGCCAAGGGCAACCGGGGCTCAGTTCTGCTGAGGACCTTGCGAGGAACCTTAAAGGAACACGCCTTGGAATTGCCTTATTGGAGATGGGTAAGGCTGGGGTATTACTTCCGACCCCTCTGCTTTATAGGTGGAGAGGCTGTCTTGCTGGGCATGAATTCTCTGGCATTGGGATGTTCCTTTGAAGCCAGGAAAGCCTCAGGCAGAACAGTGGAGAGATTAACACAAGGAACCATCAATCAGAGCTGCAGGCAAACTCTAGAATGGGTCTTTGGGATTTGGGGCAGAGCTAGGACAGGACTCTGCATTTTTTTACACCATTGTTGGTGGTCCAGGGAGTACACTTTGAGTATATTCTCCTTTTGTCTACATTCGGAACTTCAGATCCATTAAAAAAATTCTCACTGACTGCCACTGATAAAATTCAACAGAACCCAGTACTCAGGTCGTGAGGACAATAGAGAATAAAGCTTAAGGGGCATTTAAAAGTAATATATTCAACTTATGCTGCCTACGACCCTTACTGAATCCTGGAGAAAAGGCACAGCACTGAGAGGGCAGTGAGGACAAGAACTCGAAAAGTCAGAGCTGAAAAAGAGACCAAGGAAAGTTTCCAGTTCAGTGACTGCAAACTCAAATGCCATTATGGGCCAGGCAGGTATGACGGCTGGTGGCGAAAATGAATGGAAAGCAATTGTGGAAACACAATAGGGAGTGGTGGGGCCTGGGGCAAACTGGAAAATGCATGCTTTTTCTAATTTTCAAAAATGCTGGACTGACAAATGATAAATGCTGGAGAGGCTGTGGAGAAAAGGGAACCCACCTACATTGCTGGTGGGAATGCAGTTTGGGGCAGCCATTATGGAGTATTCCTCAAAAAAACTAAAAATTTGCTTACTATATGATCCAGCAATCCCACTCCTGCGCATGTATCTGGAAGGAATTCTAATTCAAAAAGGTACACACACCCCATTGTTCATAGCAGCACTACTTACAATAGCCAAGACATGGAAACAACCTAAGTGTCCATCAACAGATGACTGGATAAAGAAGCTGTGGTATATTTATACAATGGAATACTACTCAGCCATAAAAAAGAATAAAACAATGCCATGCCATTTGCTGCAACATGGATGGACCTGGATATTGTCATTCTAAGTGAAGTAAGCCAGAAAGAGAAAGGAAAATACCATATGATATCATGTATATGTGGACTCTAAAAAAGAAAAAGACAAGATATATATAAAAAAAAAAAGAGAGAAAGAGAAGACACTAATGAACTTATCTACAAAACACAGACTGATAGACATAGAAAACAAACTTATGGTTACCAGGGGGTAAAGCGGGTGGGGAGGGATAAATTGGGAGTTTAAGATTTGCAGATACTAACTACTGTATATAAAATAAACAAGTTTCTACTGTGCAGCACAGGGAATTATATTCAATATCTTGTAGTAACCTATAATAAAAAAGAATATGGAAAGAAATATATGTATGCATGTGTATGACTGAAACATAATGCTATACCCCAGAAATTGACACATTGTAAACTGATTATACTTCAATAAAATTTTGATTAATCGATTAATTAATTAATCGATTAATTTTTTTAAAAACCATCGAGCTGGCCAAAAGCAAAAGCAAAACAAAACAAAAAATACTTCAGGGCTATATTTGTCTGCAAAATACTAATATGTGAATATTCCACCTAATCTGTTCCCCTTTAGTTGAGAGAGACTGTTTCCTGGGATTCCTCAGGAACTTATATTCAGCCGACACATGCTGGGAAGGCCACACGTGCTCTGGTTGCTCAGGGCCTGGCTATATGTGGTCTTAAAAACGTGACTATCACCTCCGAGTTCACACAAGTAGCGGACTGAAAGAACTGAAAACACTCCCATATTCTTGTCTGTCTTCTGCCCTTAAAAACTTACATTTTGCATGCATAATTGGGGAAAATAAATGCATATGGAATTTTTTAAAAACAATAAGAAGTGCATAGATAAATGTATTTATCAGCGTCAAATAAGATCGTTTTCCAGGTGAAGGGGAATTTCAGTTGTGTTAAAAATTCACTGGGAGGGCAGACCCGCCAGCAGGGTACCATGAATGATCTGAAAACACTTGCTCATCTTTCTTCGCTGACAATTCCATTCTCAACAGGAAACCAGTACGTGCATCCTCTTCATGGATCCCTCAAAACACAGCGGGAAAAAAACCTCTCTACCCTAATTTTTTTAAAATGTGTGTTTGTTAATACGAAGTCTTGCTGTGTTACTCTCAGGGAACTTCAATAAAAATTCCCAAGATTTGGCAACAGTCAACAGTTAAACCAGCCAACAGGTTGTACAACCAGGATGTCAGCTAGAGGAGGTGTCAACGGAAATAAAATGCACAACTTAAAAGCTGAGAGATATGCTTTATTCCATGGACTTTCTGAGGGCTCAAGCCCGGGACACAGCATCTCAGATCTCTCTGAAAAGCTGTTCCAAAGAGGCAAGGTAGAAGCCAGGATATATAAGAGGTTTCACAACAAAGACCAGGTAGTCAGAACATCAAAAGATGACTGTTAATTAAAGAAAACCAGACATCTCGAGTTAAGGAATTCAGCGCTTTTCTATGTATGGGGAGGTGCAAAGGTCTGGGCTCACTGAAATCATTACTCTGATCTACACCTAGCTGTCTAGGGCCACTGTCCTGTTCTTTCCTGTCCTGAATTCCCTCAGGGGGCACCCTTGAGGGTGGCAGCAGAGGCCAGGCTGCCTCCTTGTCTGCATTCTGAGTTCCCTCTGCTCACTGTTGGGGGGCGGTGGTGGCAGCTGATGACCTGATGGCCACAGCATCCTCTGTTTACTGATACGGCTGCAATGCTTTTCATTCACATAAGGAAGCTTTCTGTTTTGTTCACCTCTGTATCCCCAGGAACCTAGACTCATGCCTGTCACAGACACTCAGCATGTCACCATGGCTGCCTTTGCCAACTGGTGGCGGATACCAACTTCCCAGAAGATTTAAACTTCAAAATATTTCAAAGCCAACTTATGTTATGCAGAGATCCTGTACTTTCAATTGCTGAGTAATGAGAGAAGAAGAGAGAACGGTAAAGCTCATGGGACCACCTGGAAAGGTTTTAGTAAATAGCAGAGATTGAGGGGATACAGGTTAACGATTGAGATCATGGAGAACTTTACAGGTGGGAATTCTGAACCTGTCTGCAGTGATGTAGAGTCAAAGGCAAGAAAGTGTGGGAGCCAAAATAGGATTTCCTCAGTTAAGCCGGCAGCACAAGGCAGCGGGGAGGGAAAGATAAGACTGAGAGTTAAGATGATACAGGAAAATGTGAGGCTAGAGGATGGCGTGTCCCAGGTCTCTGCTGAGTCCCTGGGATGGACCCGCCAAGTGTGGGTCCTTGGCTTCGTGCAGGGGAGAATTCAAGAGCGAGCCACGGTTGAGTAAAGGTAGATTTATTCAGAGAGATGCACACCCCATAGACAGAGTGAGGATCATCTCACTCAGAAGGGAGGGCAGCCCTGAAGTGTGGGGGTTGTTGGTTTTTATGAGCGTGGTAACCTCAGATGCTAATAAGCGGGTGGAGTATTCCAGCCACTTTGGGGAAGGGGCTGGAGTTCCCTGGCATTGGGCCACCACTCACCTTTTGATGGTGGTCAGCCTGGGAACTGTCATGGCACCTGCGGGTGTGTCATTTCCCATGTTAATATATTATAATGAACGTATAATGAACGTATAATGTAGCTCAAGGTCTACTGGGAGTCAACTCTCCCGCCATCTTGGGCCACAAGGTCTACTGGAGTTGAATCTCCCACCATCTTGGTGCTAATTGCTGTGTCAGTCCTTGAATGGCTGGCTGCCCCCTTCCCTTCCTGTCTTATTGAGAGAGGAATCTGACAGCTGTTTTGACAGGATCTCCTGGCACCTCTCTATGCTTTGTTAGTCCGTGGTGCTCTGTGAGCCGGGAATACAAAACACCGTCTGCATAATTAAACTGAAAAAGACCGTCTAAGGGAGAAGGCGCTCCACACCCAGGAATCGTGGGTTAGAACAGCCAGAGAGAAAGACAGTTGAGGGCTGGTTTTCTGGACCAAGCAGCCACTGCCCTGGGCGTGAGGGGAGCCCACCCTGAAGGAAGCACCAGGTGAGTGGAGCTCTTCCAATCTCCCTGCAAGATGCCCTGGTAGGGGGTATCGGTTCCCAGGAGCGCAGGATCCGGAATGACTGCATACATCAACAGTCTTTTCAACAACTAGGCCCATAGAACACATAGAAGTTAGATTCGACATTACCACTTTTCTTTTTTTAAACTATACCATAAAATCTTTGGTGACGTTTTGTGTCAGATTAATTAGGCAAAGGAAAGCATGATTTAATGGAAGGCTGAAGAAACTTGTGGTTCCATTAGATCTCCTGGGAGGTTTGTTGAGCAAAGGCAGAGAAGGGTAGTGCCTAACCAGGGCTTAATTTATGATCTGAGTGTACAAACCTCTTTCAAGACCTTATGGCTGACTAATGAATTTATTAGGGAGATTAATGCTTATTATCTGTCATTTCAAGCTGTGCTGGTATGTGCTAACCTGACTGTCAGACCTCGGGACGTGCTGAAACCTCCCGAGGTGCATCTGAACGGGCGGGCGTGTCTCCCACGCCCAGCGCTCCCGCAGTGTGAAGCGGTGGGTGGGAAGGAGGCGGCCCCTGCTGCTGGGGCGCCATCTGGGCCTCGTGGTCCACCTCGGGGCTCCTACCATCCAAGAGGCTGGCCCACTCTCCCGGCCCCATCAGCCTTGCTCAGGCCTTGCCTTGGGTGGGCATCAGCAATGTGCCAAGCGGCCACCTCCGCATGGAAAAGAAACGGGTCTCTTTCCCATTGTCACTCACCTTCAGTGCCTCTCACCCCCACCTCCTACACATGCATAAATGACCATGCTGTCCAGCCAGACCGCAATAGACCTCATTAAGGCAGAAACCAGTGAGAAGGAGCCAATTACCTGATTCATCCACACCGAGTGCTGGAGTCTTGTCTGCAACTGGCCAGGAGGGTCCGCCTTATCCAGGTGCCGCTTTGTCTTTGACTCGAAGTCACGTGAAAGCAGCCAGGGGCTTTGTAAAGAGAGATCGACCCTGTGTGATGGGGTGAAAACTAGACGAGTTTAGTCTGCACATTTCTCCCCGACCATGCAGCCCCGAGGGCCAGCTCGCCAGCTCCAGTGGACTCAAACCCACCCTGATATCAAGAAGCCCAGCGTCTCTGCCAAGAACAGACTCACCACTCCTTGAATTGACTAAGCACGTCAAGGGCTTCCTTAAGCCCAGAAGGGAGAGAGAGCTGGAAAGCGCCACACTGGTCTCCTACCACCACTGCCCTGACTGGGGGTGTGCGGCTAAGTCCGGCCCCACACGTGCTGGGGGGCACCGATCCACTATTTCAGTGAGACCGTTACTGACCAGATGATGCCTGGACCAGCAGTGCCCCTGTTAGAGCAGGCAGATGGCTAAGCATGAGCAGGGAAAGGGGGACACAGGCCAGAAGGCAGGAACTGGGCAGAAAGGAGGGGCACGTGCCAAATGCAGGAAACCCCACATCCTGTAAACAGAAGTCCCTGGGCAGAGAAAGAAAATCAGGAACCTCTGGGCAGATAAGCGGTCACACATTTTGGGGTGACAAGTGGCCGGGAGGCCGACAAAGAAAGACAGGAAAAGGTAGGACTCTCCAGTGTCTGAATGTAACCTTTTGCTCATTATGCCCTCACTTTTAATAAAATTAGCCTTGCAGATCAGAAGTATCCATCATGCACCAACGCCATGACACTTCTGATCCAGACTAAATAAGGACAAAAATCCCTCCTCCCTTCTGGAAGGTGGAGCTGGGATGGAAATCAGGGAATATGGCCCCAAACCCCCTTCTCCCCAATGGATATTCTGTTCATTCTCTTTTACACCCTATATAACCAACTTGCCAAAGAAACTTAGGGCAGCTGCTCCCCTGAGTCTGCCCGCTCTCCCCTTGAGAGTGTCCTGTCCAACCCTTAATAAATCCTCACTTTACTTTCTTAACCTCCATGTCTCATCTCTGAATTCTTTCTGCAGCAACACAAGAACCTATCCACCAGCAGCACCCCAGTTCTGGATTCCTCCAAGCTTACAGCTCTTTTCATTAACCTTCGTGTGCTTCACACAGTCCGCAAGGTGTATCTTAGCTGTATGCTGGGCCGGTGATGGCCCTCCCTCCCCAACCTTTGCCTCCTCTCCGCTAGAAACAGGGCTCACCCAGCCCTGGTATTCCCTCCCCTTGACGTGGCTTCCTCTTTGAAGCTGTGTCCTGAAAGCGGCTGTCAGTAGGCCTGTCGCAGTCTAAGAGAAATGCTCAAAGTGTTCAACTTCAAAAGAGTACGAGCCAGGGCACCCCAGTAGGCTCCTCTACCCCTGTGAAACTTTCCTGCCTCTCCCTCTGAAGACAGCTCTGTAAGGGGCAAAGATCCAGAGCAGTGGACCTCTCCCATCTTCCTCTGCCCCTAGAAGGCTGGTAGAGAGACTCTTCCCTGAACAGAAAAAATAGCCGGCCATTTCTGCTGCCCTGCCCCCATTGCCCCCCCAAGCAACAGAAAAGATGAGTATAATTTTTGCTCCCCTGGGGACCCCATCATGAACAATCTTGCACCATTTCTGATTCCTTCTGCTAAAGAACTGTGGCCAGCGCTTAGGAGTAGGTAGACAAGGGGTCTCAGCCAAGGGGATCATCTCTGCTCTGCTATGGTCTGGACTTTTCCTCTTTAAGGTTCTCCTGACTGTCTTATGTCTGTCTGCCCAGCACTCAGGGCTACTTATGCACATCCTTAAATTTCACGTCGGATCCTTATCGTTATCTTTTGTTTCCTTCACAGGTGGGAACCTGTAGCTGTGTTCTAAAAGTTTGAGCTGCAGTTAGACACATCATTACAGGTAGATTTGTCTTCTGTCTGTTTACAAGATGTGGCAGCCCTGCTCTCTACCCTGTGCAGGGCTCAGTGTTACAGACTGAAGGTTTGAGTCCGCCCCAAATTCATACGTTAAAACCCTACCCTGCAATGTGATGGTATCAGGAGACGGGGGCCTTTGGGACATAATTAGAGCCAGCTGATGTCAGGAGGGTGGAGCCCTCGTGAATGGGATTAGCGTCCTAATAGGAGTCATGAGGAACTTGATGCTTCCACCAGCTCTTGGATCCATGTGAAGATACAATCAGCAGGTCATCTGCAACCTGAAGAGGGTGCTCACCAGAGCCCGACCACGCTGATGCCCCCATCTCAGGCTTCTAGACTCCAGCAGAGTGAGAGATAAATTTCTGTTGTTTATAAGCTCTTCCACCCACCCAGTCTGCAGTACTTTGTTATACCAGTGCAAATGGACTGTGAATGTCCACGATCTCTTTTGGTGCCCGGTGCCATGAGCATGTGGGAGGGTGGGAGAGGGCTTTATTCTGCTGCTTTTGATGTGAAGAATTATTTCCTGATTAAAGTCTGCGCTGAGAGCAGGTGTTCCTGAAGAAAGGCAGAAACAGAGATGCCACAACACTCCCTACATAGCACTGCTGAACAATGACTCAGTCTCCCCCAGGTCAAGGTGCATTTCTGCTCAGACATCCCATGCATTTTCTAGACTTATTTTAGTTTTCGTCCCTGGAAATTTAGGTACTATTTCCACATCTGGGAGACAAAGAAGGTCACTCATTCAACTGACCCTAGAGCCCAGGCAGTAACCAGTGTCTTAAGTCATCTTTCAATACACATATATATTCAATAATATGCCTCAAATCTGAAAAGAAAATTGGGCACTCCTATTTTCCTTGAAATATAATTCTCAATTTATCTTTGCTGTCATGCATGGGCCTGGATAAATATTTCTCTACTTCAAGAAAAAGTAAAACAAGCAAACAAACAAACAAACTTATGGTTACCAGGGGAAAGGGGATGGGAAGGGTTAAATTGGGAGTTTGAGATTTGCAGGTACTAACTATCATATATAAAAGAGATAAACAACAAGGTCTACTGTGTAGCACAGACAACTGTATTCAATATCTTGTGGTAACCTATAATGGAAAAGAATATGAAAATGAATATATTTGTGTGTATGTATGACTGAAACATGATGCTGTGCACCAGAAATTGACACAACATTGTAACTGACTATACCTCAATTTAAAAAAAGAAAAAGAAAAAGAGATAAATAACATAGCAAGTACAAATACCAATAAACGAAAACTGGCCCTGGGTAGGAAAAGCTCGCTTCTGCGTGTTTTTCTTTACTCTCACACTACTGCCACACTCACAACCCTCCTGACACCAGGGGTGTGAGCTTTTCTCCCCCACCGAGCAACCAGCTGGGTGTCCGAGAAACCAATCCAATTCTGACACTAAACAGAGTTAACGCAGACCCCTCAGGTTAACTGAGACTGCCCGCCACTTCAGATGCTAATCTCAAGAAGTAGGTCCCCAGGTTGCCCACAACTTGTCTATAAATGAGAGGTTACTGTGACCTCCCCTTGGGTTTGATCATTTGCTAGAAGAGCTCAAAGAACTCCAGGAAACATTTTTTTACCTTGGCTAGTTTATTATTTAATAAAAAATGTGATAAAGGATACAGATGAAAAACCACGTGAAGAGAAGCCTAGAGTGAGGTCCGGAAAGGTCCCAAGCACAGGAGCTTCTGTCCCTGTAGAGATGGGTGGCGGTGGGGGGAGGTGGTACCACCTTCCCAGCATGTAGGTATCTTCACCAACCAGAAGCTTTCCAAACCCTGTACTTTGGGGATTTGTACGGAGGCTTCATCACAAATACATGATTGATCATTAACTCCATTTCCAGCCCCTCTCCTTTCTCTGACAATGGGCAGAAGGGCTGAAAATTCCAAACTTCTCATCACGGCGTGGTCTATCTGATGACCAGCCCCCACCCAGGAAGCCACCCACAGTTACCTCATTAAAACAAAAGACATTCCTGTCACCTGGGAATTTCCAGGGATTTAGGAGCTCTGTGCCAGAAGCCAGGGTCAGAGACTAAACACTAGAACAAAAAATCTAATGCTCTCAGCACTTAGGAAATCTCAAGGATTTTAGGAGCGGTACACCAGGCACTCGCAGTGGAGAAAATCCATCAATCTGTTTCCTTTATCTCACAAGCACTCAGCCCCATAATCAGGGAAGTGGCTGGGAATGGTGAGAACTGAGGCACCCTGGGGTGGTCACCAGCCAGTTCCAGCTGATTTTTGTCATACGAGGAATGTGAAATTTCCCTATTTTAGATATTTAGCTCAAATTTTATAAAAAAAAAAACACTGAGTAGTCCAAACTAGACATGTCTGCAGGTCAGATTTAGCCTTGAGGGTGCCAGTCTGGAGCCTGGGGAGTCCTGATGGGGAGTGATAACATCTGGGAAGCAGCGAGGGGCCCCGGTGATGTAAACGAGGCAGTGGACCACTGGGTTCACTCTGCAGTTGTCACCTGAGAGACTCACCGAAACCTCCCAGCATCTTGAGCCCTGAAATTCACCCAGGTGACTGCTTTTTCTGGAGGAATGAACCACACATCTTACGACGGCCAAGGTGTGCAGTTTTCACCATCCGCTAGCTTTAGCAGACAGAAAAGAACTGTTTTCTCTCTCTTTGTTCCGAGATCCTTGTTTTTCTTGGTTGGAATTAGAATTTCTGCTTTGGAAGTAACTAGGTAATGAGGAGAGGCTGAGGGGGTCGCTGGAGGTTTTCCCCCTGCACTGGGAGAGAGAGCAGGATCCCTCCAGTTTCTACACGATGCAGAAATGTGATGGGGTTGGAATGGAAAAAGGTATTCAATTACATGGATGTTTGCAAATATCCATGGGGCTGGTGCCATGTAGCCAGAACATGTGGATGAGCCCCTGAAACTGTCAACCCCTGGACATACGTCTGACGTATGAATCCTGCGAGGGTGCTGTTCCATTAACGGTGCCTTTCCCTTTCTTGGTTCTTTCATTTAATGAAGGAATCCAGAGTCACTCAGGTTAGTAGCCCTGGACTGTAAATGAGGCACCCACGGGGCTGTCCTGTTGCTTCCATAGCTCTGAGAACAAGGCCATCCTTACTGGTCCCCTAAACATCCTAGGGGCTATATTAGGATAGGTTACACACCAAGACAGCTGGTGGCTTGTCTGCAATGGCCCTAATAATCAGCAATGTCCATGATTACATATAAACACACAGAAAGAAAACTCTGATTAAAAGAGGGAACCGAATACAAGTAAAGAGGGAACCGAATACAAGTAAAGAGGGAACCGAATACAAGCAAGGACAGTCCAGTTGACTTACCGGGGAGTAAAAGGCAATCTGATTGTTCTCAAATGCAAAAAAAATAAAAAAATAAAGCTAGTGGGTGTGTCCAGCTTGCTGAGCAAAAGGAAACGTGATCTGTCAACAGATCTACTGCTTTAATTCACAGACAGGCTGATTTTTAATTAGATGATCAATTCTCCGTAGGTTGGAAAATTACTTGTCTTCTTTAATCTCCTGGATGTGTCTTCTTGGAGTCATCTTTGAGTCATCTCTCTCTAAAAGTGTCAAGACACCAAGGCATGCTAATTGACACCTTCACAGGCTTTTCAAATCCACCCTTCCCTCCTCAGTCTCTCAGCACTCGCCCAGGGCTTCCTAAATTTCGACTGTGCTGACAGATCTCCAGGAGATTTCATTAAAATACGCAGTGGGGTGCAGATCCTGTTGGCCCAGGGACCGCACTGTGAGTTGCAAGGCCTTATCCTCTGCTTTGCTTCCCACCCTGCCCTCAACTGTGACCCCAGCCTCCGCCTTGCAGGTCAGTCCCTCTCACCCAGCCCTTCCAGCATCCCCCTTGTTGGAGAGCAGAAACATGTTTCTGGAGTACTGTCCTGGTCATTCCAGTAAGGAGTCAATCAACTTCCCTCAGAGGGAAAGAGGCTCAGGGCCCTCCGACTGCTGAGGAGGGAGTCTGCTCAGGAAAAACCTGACAGTCCTCTTCTAAGACCCGGGTGCAGTCTTTTCCTAATTGTGACCTCTGCTGTCAATACCCCACCAGTCCCAAAGGACTCTCTGCTGCCACTCTAGACCCCTCACCTAGGAATGGCCCAAAGTCCTTTCTCTTGGTTACACTTAGCACCAAAAGGAAGTCATGGTAAAGATTCTACAGGACATGATGATAATTAGATTCAAGCATCTGATCTTAAGACAATACACTCCGGCCCCCAAGTCTATTAAAATTTTCTCAGAAGATGATCCGAATTTTCTTTCCAAATCCATCTTCCATTACGAGGAACGCCATCCTATTTCTAGTGTCCTGGGTGCAGTTTCCCAATGACTAGACTCCTCTATTACCCTTCCACTAAGCTCTGCTTTCCAAATGGGGAGTTTGAGATTTGCAGACACTAACTACTATATATAAAATAGATAAACAGCAGGTTTATACTGTACAGCGCAGGGAACTATAGTCAATATCTTGTAGTAACCTACAATGAAAAAGAATATGAAAATGAATATATGTATGTACATGTATGACTGAAGCATTGTGCTGCACATCAGAAATTGACACAACATTGTAAACTGACTATATTTTGGGTTTTTTTTTGAAAAGCACAGAAAACAAAATAAAATAGTAAATAAAGTAAAATAAAATATAATAATACAGTCATATGAATATAATAATAAATGCACATCAACAGATGACTGGATATAGAAGATGTGGTATATTTATACAATGGAATACTATTCAGCCATAAAAACTGACAACATAATGCCATTTGCAGCAACATGGATGCTCCTGGAGAATGTCATTCTAAGTGAAGTAAGCCAGAAAGAGAAAGAAAAATACCATATGAGATCGCTCATATGTGGAATCTGAAAAAAAAAAAGGATAAATACAAAACAGAAACGGATTCATAGACATAGAATACAAACTTGTGGTTGACAGGGGGACGGGGGGTAGGAAGGGACTGGGGTTTCAAAATGCAGAATAGATAAACAAGATTGTACTGTGTAGCATAGGGAAATATATACAGGATCTTGTGGTGGCTCACAGTGAAAGAGAATGTGACAAAGAATGTATGTATGTTCATGTGTAACTGAAAAATTGTGCTCTACGCTGGAATTTGGCACAACATTGTAAAATGACTATAACTCAATAAAAAAAAAAAGTTTAAAAACAAAAAAAAAAGCAGTTACAAAGGGCCGAATGGACCCCTAAGCCTTCCTCAACCCCTAATAAAATGTGGTGGTGTGCAAAAAATAGTAATAATAAATAATAAATGCAACCTGGATTATATTCTCCTTTATACTCACTCAGTCATATAACATAATTTTTAATATTTTTTATGAAGAAACAGACCCACAAAGGCAGAAGTCCTAGGGCCTGGGTAAGTGACAATGCAGCCCTGACTGTAATAAGAAGAGGGACCTTGGGACCAACCCAAAGCCACCTGGCTGAGTATCAAGGTTTTCCACAGCCCAGCCTCTCTGAGTTCATTTCCTCCTCTGCCTGGACCCTCTGAGCTCGCCCTGCTGGTCCTTTTCCAACCATTATGTGGGTGAGAGCCCCAGGTCAAGTTTTCTTTTGCCACTGTGTCTTTATTCATCTCTTTTTCCACATCTGGAAAGCTGTCCACCCTACTAATACAGAGACTATGAACCTACCCGTTTTAATCTCATCATTTTCTGGAGGACTTCCTTGACTGCAACCACCCACATTAATCTAAATTCTAACCTACAGCGCATTTAATTTCCCGTACGTGCCAGAATCCAGGCAACCCCAGGTGGGATGCAATCACCCATCTTCCCAAGGAGAAACTGCTACCCACCCCTCCAGGCAGCCCCCAGAGAAAAAGAGATTTGGCCAATTTAGATAAGTGTTTGGTGATGTCGATGAAGTAGTTAAGTGTCTGTCTAACAAGTTTAATCTATTCAGAAGTTTTTAAAATAGCTTTTTATATAAAATCGTATCTTGGTTTAGAAACACTGCCTTGGGGTCTTACCTCATATTTCATGAGACAGTTTTATTTAAACTCCACACTGCAACTTGAGTTCTTAGTCATCCATCTCCAGGGCTACCTCTTGAGTCACCAGTCGCAGTGTCCAGATAATGCCATCTTCACTTCCAGCTAAGCTCTTTGCTTCCAAAGAAGTCCTTCTTGAAGTCCTTCATGGGGCTATTGCTAGAAAATGTGTTCCAGGCTACAAATAGCTGTTCACGTGATGGTAGGACTGCTTGCTCCCATCTGTGATTTCTTCAGTGCCATCACTGAACTGCTTTTTGAAAACGATCGTATTTTAAACCAGCTTCCTTTTAATGACGGCCAACATTTGCAACTGAGAGGTCTTTGCCTCGAGAACAAGGACTACATCTTGGTTATAGCTCTGTGTTCCTATTAAAATAGTTTCCTCGGTGGATATCTATAAATCTCAAGCAAGTATTTAGTTGGTTGTTTTTTTTTTTTTTTTTTTGAGGGCTTAGGTGATTAGGTTTATTTATTTTTAGAGAGGGTACTGAGGATTGAACCCAGGACCTTGGGCATGCTGAGCATGCGCTCTGCCACTGAGCTGTACCCTCCCCGCCTCAATCAAGTATTGATTGAAGTGGTTTCAGGTTAATGTATTGTCTCCCTTTAATACTTCGCTATTCAGAATAAAAGCACTGAGCCAGAGCCCCATGAGACAGACTTCAAAGGACTAGAATTTAAGGACACTCACTCCTTTTCTGAAATAGAACCTAGGGAATAAAATTGTGCTCTGTATTTGAGCCGATAAACGCGTTCCAACATCCAGCTGTTTGCCATGCTTTGTTAATTGTTGCAGATCAGTCTCTTTTCTCTTTCATCTCCAAATAGATTGTTCTTTTACACTTTTTATGATGGAAATTCTTCAACATATAGCAAAAATAGAGATGCTAGCTTAATGAGCTAAATGTACCTAATAACCCAGCTTCAACAATAATTAACACACAGCATGTCCAGTCTCATCTCACCTATAACCACACGCAGTCCCCGCACCCTGTAATTGAGGCAAATTCATATCACTTCGTCTGTCAACATCTTTAAAAATCAAAAATAACCGACACACAACGCCATTTTCCAAATCTAAAAAACATTCACAATTTTCCTTAATATAATCAAATATCCAGTGTTCAAATTTTGTTTTACATACTGTTTTGATATTTTTATTTACTTCATTTTGGATTAAAATAATGCCTATAAGTTCTGATTGCTAGATTCGTCTCATCTCTTGTAGCCTATACATTTCCGCTAACATTTCTCTTGTATTTTTTCTACTTGCAATTTTTGGTTGAAGTAACTTGAGCTGTCTGATTTGCAGTTGCACTTTGCTGGCTGCATTCCCATGGTGTCATTTAGAACATTTCTCTATGTCTTATATTTCCCATCACTGTGTAGTTAGTTCAAGAGTCTTGTCAGATTTATCCTCAATTGATTTTTTGTTTGTTTTTGGTAAAATGACACCTCTGATGGTGCTGTGTATTTCTCCTGGGAGGCATGTGTTGTCTGGTTGTCGCCCTTTTTGTGACGCCATCCACGCCTAATGATCATGGCCTAAGTTCAGCCATTCAGATGGTAATATTCGAACTCATTCTTTATTCATTAGCCGCAATTTTTCCATAAAGAGAAATTTCTCATATCAACTATTTGGTTATTTTTTTGCATGGTAAAGTCAGGATAAACATTTGAGTCTTTATTTGCCAGTTTGAAAAAAATAACGAAGTAGTTCTCTAGAATCTTCAAAGGGATTTAATGAGTTTATTCAATGTTTTTTAAGTATCATAATGAACTTGCGTATTTAAACATTTCTGCTCCAAGACATAATAAACAATCTTATGGTTACTGGGGTGGGGAGAGGGAAGGGGATGGGAAGGAATAAATTGGGAGTTCGACATTTGCAATTATTAACTACTATATATAAAAATAGATTAAAAAACAGATTTCTTCTGTAGAGCACAGGGAACTATATTCAATAACAGTGTAATAACCTATAATGAAAAAGAATATGAAAACAAATATGTATGTATATGCATGACTGGGACATTGTGCTGGACACCAGACATTGACACACTGTAACTGATACATTGTAACTGACTATACTTCAATTAAAAAAATAAATAAACATATCTGCCAGTTCTAATTCATTATTGCTGCTTAATTGGCACCATCTTTGACCAGGGGTGGCCTACTTAGTATGGCATCTGTCTTTTTAACACGACCCTAGTAGTCTTTAGACTTTTTTGTTTGGAGGGAGGTAACGAGGTTTATTTATTTATTTATTCTTGGAGGAGGTACTGGGGATTGAACCCAGGACCTCAAGCATGCTAAGCATGCGCTCTACCACTGGAGCTATACCCTCCCCTGTTTAGACTTTTTAAATCTTGTTTTATGGCATGACAGGTGCGGCAGGCTCACTTTGTGTGCGGAAATATACAACGCTCCTGACTGGAATTCACCATTTCTCCAGGCTGTCACAGTCCGGGTGCGAGAGCGACCCGCTGGCGATGGGGTTGGTCACCGTTGTGTGGTCTTGTCAGTGGACAGATGTAAGAAATATAGATGTGTTTTAAGCCAACTTCATTGAGGTATAACTTATACACAAGAAAATTCACACATTTTAAGTATACAGGTGAGGGCTTTTGACAAAGTTTATACCTCTGCAAACAGCACGCCAATCAAGATACAAAAAATTTCCATCTCTGCAAAACTACCTTAGGGGGCTTGGTAAATCCCCTCCTGCCTTCCTGCAGGCAGTCACTGTCTAACGTACAGCACTGTACCCTGGTTTTAACTCCTATAGAAGTCCACACCCATGCAGTCACGCAGTACGTACCCTTTGGAGTCTGACTTCTTTTGTTCAGCATGCTTTGGAGGCGCAGCCACGATGTTGTGTGCGTATCAACAATTCACTCATTTTTATGGCTAAGTCATGCCCCAGTGCATAAATATACTATCATTATCTGTTCACCTACAAGTGGATATTTTTGATTTGTTTCCAGTAGGGAGCTATGAATCTACCTCCAAATCAATATACTCAATAATAATTGAGCATATCTTTTCAGTTCTCTTTAATAAATGCCTAGAGAGCGAATTGCTGGACCATTTGGGAAGTGTATGAAGTTTACCTTTAGAGGGAACTGTCAAAATGTTTCCAAAGTAGTTGTATGACTTCGCCCTCCAGTACATAACACATGCGCTCCTGCAGCTCCAAGTGCCTGCCCCCAGGTGGTAGCATCAGAATTTCTCATTTCAGCCTTTATACTCAGCATGAAGTGACACTTCATCGTGGTTGAGTTCACATTTCCTTTAGAAACACTTTAACATGTGCTGTTGGGTCGTATATATCGTTGTAAGTCTGTGTGTGAAGTGTCTGTTGAAGGTCTTTGACTTTTTCAAAAAATTGATGAATTAATCTGTTAATTTACTCTATAAATGTGCCAGCACTGCATTGGGCAATGCAGGGAATAGAAAAAAGTTATTTTGTGTAAATCATCAGATCACATTATTTCCCTACTTAAAGTAGACCGCATTAGAATAAAAAGCAGACAACAAACACCTGCAAAAACAGAACTTTTTTCTTCACACTTGCTTTAACTTGTCTTGACCATTTTTCATAATTGGATTGTTGGTCTCATAATTGAGTTGTAAAAGTTCTTTATATATTCTGGGTACAAACTCTCTGTCAGATATAGTGTGAATGTTTTCTCCCAGTCTGTGGTTTACTTTTTCATTGTTTATTTTCTTACTGATACTTTTGAAGAACAAAAGGTTTAATTTCGATGAATTTAAATTTATTATTTTTTCTCTTTATGCATGTTGCTTTTTGTGTCTTGTCAAAAAAAAAAAAAGATTCCCTGTCTCATGTCCACAAAGATTTTTATCCTAGGTTTTCTTCTAGAAGTTGTATAATTTTACTTTTCTGCTTTGATACATTTTGAATAATCCACTCTTAATCGCCTACCCCTATCTTGTCCCCCCCCACTGGTAACCACAGTTTTGTTCTCTATATCTGTAAGTCTGCTTTTTAAAATATTCACTAGCTTGTTTTATGTTTTTGATTCCACATAAGAGCAATATCATACAGTATTAGTCTTTCTCTCTCTGACCTATTTCACTAAGTATAATACCTTTCAGGTCCACCCATGTTGCTGCAAATGGCAACTTTCATTCTTTTTTATGGCTGAGTAGTATTCAATTATAGATATACCACATCTTCTTTATCTGTTCATCTATGAATCGACACTTGGGTTGCTTCCATATCTTGGCTACTATAAATAACGCTGCTATTAACATTGGGGTGCATGTATCTTTTCAAATTAGTGTTTAGTTTTTTTTTTTTTTTTTGGATACATACCCAGGAGTGGCATTGCTGGGTCATACGGTGGTTCTATTTTTAGTTTTCTGAGGACCCTCCATACTGCTTCCCATAGTGACTGCATCAGTTTACATTCCCACCAACAGTACACAAAGGTTCTGTTTTCTCCACATCTTCACCAACATTTGTTATTTGTGGTCTTTTTGATGATAGCCATTCAGAAAGGTGTGAGGTAATATCTACTGTGGTTTCAACTTACATTTCTCTGATGATTAGTGATATAGAGCATCTTTTCATGTGCCTGTTGGCCATCTGCATGTCTTCTTTGGGAAGATGCCTATTCAGGTCTTCCGCTCACTTTTCAATCAAAACAAAAACATTTGTCTTTCTGATGTTGAGTTGTCGAAGCTGTGTGTATATTTTGGATATTAACCACTTATTGGTCATATCACTTGCAAATATCTTCTCCCATGCAGTAGGTTGTCTTTTCATTTTGTTGATGGTTTCCTTCGCTGTGCAAAAGCTTTTATGTTTAATTAGGTCCTATTTATTTTTGCTTTTGTTTCCTTTGCCTTAGGAGACAGATTAAAAAAAAATCGTTACAATTTATGTCAAAAAAATTGTTACAATTTATCTCCAAAAACATTGTTACAGTTTACATTTTTTTTCCAGGAGTTTTATGGTTTCTGGTCTCATTTCATAACTGCTTACTAAAGCTAGCAGTAGTAATAGGTCTCTGGGGCATGCTGGCAAAATTTGCCAAGTACATGTCATAACATAGAACGCAGGAGTGACATTGCAACAGATTTGTCATATTCTGCTAGTTGGAAACAAGTAATATACTTTACATTCAAGGGAAAAAAGTTATGCAGGACATGAACGTGGAGCTACCCCGGGATCTGTCTACCACAGTTGACATCTGCCTTGGAACCTGGTTTACCCTCTTTATTTGTTAAGACAAACAGCTTTATTGTAATAGACCGTCAGTGGTGCCTTTTAGCTCAACTCCAGGGCAAATGATAAAAAAAAAAAAATTCGAATATAATAATGAACCATCCAATTCAAATATAAAGGTCTCACATTGGGAACTTGGAAACCCCACTACAACTAAGAGATGTTTAATTCTCTGATTCCTTGCCCTTCTCCATGAAATGGGCACGGGTATCTCTACCACTCCCAACGTCACAGAGAAAGTATAAAATGGTGCTTTTTGGTGTCTTAAAGGGAACACGAGATTTCTTTTACATCTAAGGCATCTGTAACCTATTTTGTGTCATCTGTGCTTGTGAAGACTTGAAGCTCTTCAGAGAACTCACGGTCAAGAAGGACATAATACCAAAAGCAACTGTTTCAATCCTGCAATAGATCAGACTGCTACCATTTGGGGGAGAATCAAAAGCTCTGTGGATTGGGAAGCACATTTTGGGGTACCAAAAAATGAAGGAAATAATCTTATCCCCCCATTTCAGGCCATCATGAGACCTGAATGAATGAAGTCATTGCTTGAATACAAGGTGACACTATTTCTTATTTCTGCTCCTGTTCTAATACATAGGATTATCCATCACTTTCCTCTCTGCCTCCTCAGACACTCATTCTATCTTCTCTCTTGATTGCATCATTTTTCCACTGAGCCTGAAAGGGGAAAAGCGCCTCTCTGATGAAGATACACAGGCAGCTTTCAGGGACGATGCTCTGCAGCTTGAAAGCAGGCAGCTGTGGCAGTGAGGGTTCTTCTCAGTGTTCCCTGTAGGTGAGACATTGAGCAGTTCCTCCTTTGATGTTTGACATGCAGAGGCTGTTTGCTGTGGTGAAGCTGCTTTCGTCCCGGCAACAAGGAAGGGGCGGGACTCCACCCACGATGTACGGGGCACAGATTGTGCAGGACACCCTGCCCTATTCATTCCTGAGTCCCTTCCTTGTGAGGACAGCGAGAACCCCCATCAGGATGTACACTGAATTGAATTGGTATTGAACAATTATCAGCAGGAATGTTATACAAAATATTTAACCAAAGAAGCAACACGGAGGTCCCCCAGTCAGAATGCTTTCTGGTTACAACAACGTCAGTTCTGAAGAGCCCAGCCTCTCATCATTCCAGATAAATACCTTATAAACTAGCTATTTGGATGTTTGAGGGCTGTCAGCGGGAACCTTGCCTGACCGCATGCCCGGCACCGGGCCATGCATCTCAAGGAGCTTTGCATACTGGAATCTCCCAGCCAACCTGCAAGAAGCGTGGCTCTTATTATTCCAGCTTGACATATGGGGAGACTGAGGCTCACCCCAAGTCACACTGCCGAGAGGCGGTGGGGCTGCGTTCACATCCTGGTCTGCTGACCCAGAAGCCAGGCTGTTAAATTCTCCACTCTAATAACCCTGAAGGAGGCTCTATAGCTTTTTTTCTGCCCTGGTGAGAACTGTACACAGTAGGAACACGAAGGCTGAACTTTGTCAGCTTGGCCTTAGTGACAAGGAAGACAGCTTTTGGCCAAGTCACAAAAGAAAGCAATGCTTAGGGAAAATGACAGAATTAGGAATAAGCCGGGGAGCCCAGCCTTTGTTCCAGAAATCCTTCTGGAGTTGATCCAGGATCCTTGGAGGACAGTGGAAGTCCAAAATCCAGACTCAGCTTCCAGCCCGAGTGGGCCCCTTTTTCAGATAATTGCCACAGATCCTAACTCCACAGTCCCCTAAGCTGTTAAAAGAATTCTCTCTGGTCCTGGCTTTTGAAGCCGGGTTTATTTCCAGCAAAGCAAACAACTGGGTTCACAGATGAACCACGCTGATCTTATGTCATTGTCTTTCTGACCGGCTGGGTGGCTGGCTGGTCGAGATTTTCGGTTCCTCAGCCAGCAGTATCGCCACATCGTCACTGCCTGTGAGCCATTCTTTTATTTACTGTTTAAACTTAATTTTTGTTCTTCTTTTGAGGGGAAGAAGGGAGGTAATGAGGTTTATTTTTTTAATGGAGGTACTGGGGACCGAACCCAGGACCTCGTGCATGCTAAGCGCACACTCGACCACTGAACTATATACCCTTAAATGTAGGACCAGATACTCTAAAAATCCTAGAGGAAAACATAGGCAGAACACTCTTGGACATAAGTCACAGCAGTATTTTTTTTGAACCAGCTCATGGAGTAATGGAAATAAAAGTAAAAATAAACAAATGGGATCTAAATTAAACTTAAAAGCTTTTGCACCGCTAAGGATACCATCAACAAAACAGAAAGAAAACCTACAGAACTGGAGAAGATATTTGCAAATGATGCAACCAACAAGGGACTAATTTCCAAAATATACAAATAGCTCATACAGCTTAATATCAAAAAAACAAGCAACCCCATGAAAAACTGGGCAAAAGACCTAAAAAGACATCTCTCCAACGAAGACATCCAGATGGCCAACAAGCACATGAAAAGATGCTCAATGTCACTAATTGTTAGAGAAATGCAGATCAAAACTGCAATGAGATATCACCTCATACCAATCAGAATGGCCATCATTCAAAGATCCACAAATGACAAATGCTGGAGAGGCTGTGGAGAAGAGGGAACGCTCTTGCACTGTCGGTGGGAATGTAAATTGGTGCAGCCATCATAGAGGACAGTATGGAGGTTCCTTAAAAAAAATAAAAATAGACTTATCATGTGATCCAGCCATCCCACTCCTGTGCATATATCTGGAGGGAGCTCTAATTCGAAAAGACACTTGCACCCCAATGTTCATAGCAGCACTATTTACAATAGCCAAGACATGGAAACAACCTAAATGTCCATCGACAGATGACTGGATAAAGAAGTTGTGGCATATATATATATATGTATATAGAAAGAGGGCAGGGCACAGCCATTTATGGAATGACAGCAATTAACACCAAAATGGTGAAAGGTTCAAATCCCAGTTGGCCTTGAGGATTAAGATGGCAGGAGATTTGACTTCTATTAAACCTTAAGCTTCATTGTATGTTCACTGTAACATTAGCGTGATAAATAACATGCCCGCAGGTGCGATGACAGTCCCAAGGCTAGCCACATAAGGCCAAAGAATGGGTGGTGGCCCAGTTCCTGGGAATCCCAGCCCCTTGGATTGGTCCCACCTGTAGGCATAGGAAGTGACTGAGCCCATGAAAGCTGGCAACACTGCCCCTTGCTGCCTCTCTCTCCCTCTTTGGAGATGCGCTACACTCTGTCTATGGAGTGTGCACCTACTTTTACTCTAATCTGAGCAGCCAAACCCCACACCTCATGGCCTTTCTCTTGCCTTTCAATGTATCTCTAAACAAATCTACCTTTACTCAACTGTGGCTCGCTCTTGAATTCAATGAATCCAAGGACCCACATTTGGCAGGGCACGTCCCAGGGGCTCAAACAAGACCTGGGACATGGGCCTCCTCACACCCCACACCTGTTTTTCTGCATCACACACACATACAATGTAATACTACTCAATGATAAAAAAAAAAAAAGAATAAAATAATGCCATTTGCAGCAAACATGGATGGACCTGGAGATCATCATTCTAAGTGAAGTAAAGCCAGAAAGAGAAAGAAAAATACCGTGTGATATCACTTGTATGTGGAATCTAAAAGAAAAGGACACAAATGAACTACTTATTATTTATAACTTAGGTGATTAATTTCTTGAATATGCCTAAGCACTGTTGACTGTCCTTTACAATTGGATTACCGCATTCTGTTGATTCTTATTCTGTGGTTGACTTTATTCCTTTGCTAACTATGTAAGCTTAAAAAGCTAAAGCTCTAAACTGTCCTTAGAAACAATGAAAAGTAGTTACATGTAAATTTAAACAAACATGTAACCAAGGGAAAAAAAATGTTTATTTCACATCATTTTTAAAAATGATGAAACCTAGGGGAGTCCAGTATCACTCATTATATGAATTAATGTAATTAAATGCAGTTTAATTTGTACTGTAATTAGAGAGTGTAAATTGGCTGTATTCCTCTAATGCTGTTCACCCAGAGCCCTTTCTTCCGACCTCATCCGTCAATGATTTATGGCCTTCTTATGGTGTCCCACTTCACCAGCTGGTTTCTGAGATATGCGTGGGCTATCGGGAGGTGAGGAGTCAAAGTCCATGGCTCCTGGGTTTTACCCTTGTGTCGGATGTACTCAGCCGGATTCTACTCCAGGCGGAGATCAAAGCGAGATGTTACTGGAACACTTTAACCTGTAAGAGGCATCCAATTGCATATGGTCCTTCAACTCCTGAGGGTGTCCCTGCTAAAACAATAGTGGGTCAGTTTCCAGAGTCAAGGTCACTGAGAGCCCAAAGGCTTTCCCCCAGGAGACTGTGTGTGTGTGCACACGTGCGTAAGAAAGAGAGAGAAAACACCTTGATCAGAATGATGGAGAAGGCCCCATTGTCTGTTTATTCTCAGGACTCGATGAATTTATTGGTCTTTTGGTGGGCGGGGGGTATAAATTACAAAATTTATTTATATTTCACCTTTGAAAAGCCAGAACATAACAAATGTCCCTTTCTGGAAAGGCATCTTATTAGAAAGACATGAAGGACGCTTAACACAAGGAAACCAGTTTCTTGGTACCACCTGTGAGACTACCATCCTGATTCCCTCAAATGAAGGTTTTATCAAATTTCCTGTCTAAACTTAGACCAGGATGATTCACTTCAGGGGGGTCTGAGTCCTTCAAAAGCCCACACTTCAGCTGAAGGAAAAGACCTTGAACCATTAACAGCATTCTATCCTTCTGAAAGATTGAGAACAAGAAAAATGAATGCCAAATTCCAGGCTGGAAAAAAAGCTTGTTAAGATTGAGTTTCCGAGGAAGGTGAGAACAGGCTGGGGACTGTGTTGTAGTGATTATGTTTTATGTCTCAACCTTAAGCTGTAACATAAACTTACAGCCTCCACAGAGTGTTCTCTGTTAGTCTAGGGTTTGGTGGGCCGGGAAGGAGGGAGGCTCTGGAAACAGTAAGGAATCAGGAAGAGAGTCCAGAAAACATCTTGAGAGCAGTTGAAGCCCTGTTTTTATTTTTTATTTTTTTATTCACTGAAGCAATTTTCATACGCAGTTGCATGTTCACAATAGAGAAGTGAATCCATTATGCAAAATGTCCCAGCTGGAACTTTGCAAGTTCTGAGAGGAAGATCATCTTTTTCGGCTTAATTCCTTCTGGCAAAATTTCATACACGCAGACTGCTGTGTGCCTCTTTGAAACTGTTGATTAAACCAGGCTTTGAGGGAAATGAAAGTCTCTTTTGGTCTCTGCCTAGCTACTTCTTTATTTCTTCCTCTTGACATTGACTGACTTAACCCATCTGTGGGGACAGCTAAAGACTGAAGATTAAATTAGAGGCAGGTCTTTACGGAATTTTAAGATAATGTCAAACACTTGAACGTCTACAATTCTCCAAGTAGGAAATAGCTCCTTTAATCTTTTTTTTTTTTTTTCAATTGAAGTCTAGTCAGTTACAACATGTGAATTTCTGGTATATAGCATCTTGTTCATAGCAGCACTATTTACAACAGCCAAGATATGGAAGCAACCCAAATGTCCACCAACAGAGGACTGGATAAAGAAGCTGTTGTATATTTATTTATACCATGAATCACTACTCAGTGATAAAAAAAAACAGAATAAAATAATGCTACTAGCTCCTGTAATCATTCATCAAGATTTATGACCAATGTTTCCTTCAATAACAGTATCAAAAAGCTCCAATGGCCGGACAGCCTTCTCTCCCACACAGCCAACGGATGTGATTATATCCTCCAATGGAAGTGGAAACTTCCGGTTGCTTTTGCCCTTCTTGGGAGAACAATGGTTTCAGGTCACCCCCAAGGGTACGTGACTTCGTGAGACACCAGCGCAGAAGACTTGCTCTGTGGCTACTGTAGGGGACCTTGGAGAGGTGGCGAGTTTTTCTTCCGGAAGCTGCGTGGGTCGGCACCTATTTACCGTACAGGGAGACTTGGGTTTTGTCAGAAGTGATGATTGCTTGAATTTGGATCTCTGAGCATGCAGCTCACCCTCCATCACTGGTTTTCCTTTTTCTTGATAGATTTATTTCTCCTGCTTCCATCTGGCACTGAGCACATGTCCACTGAAAGCAAAACAGTTTTCCAAGAGGGTTTTCGCCTGCACAGGAAATCAACCCGTCTATTACTTTTACGTTATCAATAGAGAAGGACGGAGATGCTGAAGCTAGGGTGAAGCGTTTCTTTTTCTCACTGGCTTTTTAACTCTGGTTGGTGTGCATTTCTTGCCTCTTCGATTTGTATTCTTCTGCTGCTTTTTTATCGTTTTTTTGTTTTCTTACTCGTATCTAATCCTGTTTTCTGTCTCTTTGCTTTGCTATCTTTCCCCCTCTCTTTGTTCAAGAGGAAATCCTCTCTCCTGGGCAGAGAAAAGTGACAGGATAGGGAAGAGCAGGTACTGAAAACAAAGGTATCAGTGATGTCCTGGTCCTTCAGTTGGGCTGGTGGTTTCTACCTTCAGCACACATCTGGAATCAGATCACCTGCCTCCGCTGCTAATCCATCACCACCTCTCACCTGCATTATTACACCAGCCTCCTAAGTGGTCACTCACATTCTACCTTCGCCATATCAACTAGGGTGACCCGTTTAAAAGTTAAATCACTCCTGCTCACAGCCCTTCAACGGCTTAACATTTTGAATTCCTCACAGTGGTCCGTTAGCGTCTGGATGCTGTAACCCCTGCCACTCCCCGCTACCCACTTCCTGTGTTCCTCGCTGCTCCTCTGTCCTTAGGACCTCACCATCACTCAACCCTCTGCCTGGACCACGCTTCTCTGAGAGTCAGGGGCTCTCTCCCTGACTTCCTTCATGTCTCTATTCTAATACCAACCTCTCCTCAAAACTATCCCAGAAAGAAACCTCTAAAACAGCACCCCTTTTATCTCTGTCCCCTTTATTTAACAGTTATTGCCACCCACTTACATAATTATTTGCTTATTAATTGATATTGTCTCCAGATACTGGACTAGTCTCTCTCCCCAGCACCTAAAAGAGTGTCCAGCACATTTAACATAAATATTTGTGGCCTGTGTAAATAAAAAGTTACAGTACAGCCTTTGGCCAACCTCCCTTTTTGTGTCATTTGTGTGTTGTAAACCAGGTGTTACTCTCACCCTAGCTCACTGGTCAGAAAGGGTGTGCCCCATCTTGTACTTGACTTAAGCATTTTCTAACCAGAGCAGCGAGCATCCGCCCTACCCCTAGGTCCCCGTGCCAGGGACTGGACCTGTTCGTTGTGTTTTTAGTTCTTATTTCTAGTCATGATTCTGCCCCACCTGGCTACCTCTACACCTGGGCCGTCTTGGAAATTGCAGGGCACCCTTGGCTTCTTGCCAACTAGTCAGTGGGGTGCGGAAGGTCCAATCTCTCCCAAGAGGACTTGGTGGACTAAGCCACCCATTGAGACTCTCCTGGGATCCCAGAGTAAGTACTAGGGCAGGGAAGGATTCTGAAGACCTTGGAATACAATGGTATTTCTTCTTTTACTTTATAAGAGCAGCGATGCTTTTTCTTCCAACCAAGTCTTTTCTGGAAGCCCAACTAGCAAACAAACCAAACTGGACCTTCTCTGCTTGGAACGCAGGCAGGGACCAGCTTCTGCTGGGCTCTCTCTAGCCCTTCCCAGAGGAAGTCTGAGGAATTTGGCAGAGCCAAGAGTTTCCATAGGAAACAGTGTGGAAACCCCAGGTGTCATCCTGTTTTCTAGATAAACAAAGCAAAGGATCAGAGAGGTGGGGGATTTCCCCAAGTTTACACAGGGAGCGGCAGTTCTGGAATGAGAATGCCAGCCTCCTAATTTCCAGCATATACCTCTTCCCACCATAGACACCATACTCTGCCCACAGTCTACCACGTATTAAGTACCTCTGGTATACCAATCATCCTCCTAGGTGTTTTGCATTTATCATTTCATTTAATGCTAGATACTATTTTTATGATAGATAGTATTCATCTCACTTCATAAAATAGAGACTGAGAAAGGGCTTCTAGGGAGGGTGTGGAGAAAAGGGAACCCTCCTACACTGCTGGTGGGAATGTAGTTTGGGGCAGCCATTATGGAAAACAGTATGGAGAGTCCTCAAAAAACTAAAAATAGACTTACCATATGATCCAGCAGTCCCACTCCTGTGCATATATATGGAGGGAACTCTAATTTGAAAAGATACATGCACCCCAGTGTTCATAGCAGCACAGTTTACAATAGCCAAGACATGGAAGCAACCTAAATGTCCATCGACAGATGACTGGATAAAGAAGCTGTGGTGTATTTATACAATGGAATACTACTCAGCCATAAAAAGGAATAAAATAATGCCATTTGCAACAATGTGAATGGACCTGGAGATGGTCATTCTAAATAAAGTGAGCCAGAAAGAAAAGAATAATACTGGATATCACTCATATATGGAATTTAAATTTAAAAAGACACAAATTAACTAATTTACAAAACAGAAAGAGACTCACAGACATAGAAAACAAACTTATGGTTATGGGGAAGGGGTAGGGAGTGGAAAGGGATAAACTGGGAGTTCGAGATTTGCAGATACACACTACTATATATAAAAGACATAAACAACAAGGTCTACTGTATAGCACAGGGAACTATATTCAATAACTTATAGTAACCTATCATGAAAAAGAACATGAAAAGGAACATATGTATGTATATGTTTGACTGAAACATGATACTGTACACCAGAAATTGGCACACTGTAACTGACACATTGTAATTGACTATACTTCAATTAAAAAAAAAAAAGACTGATTGGCTTACCTAGATGAGAAAAGTGAGAAAGTATAGGAAAGGGAGGGGGTTTAAGGCTGCAGAGCAGTTGGTGCCTGACTGAGGAGGCCTCAAGTGTCCACGAGGTACACAGAAGAAATGGATGACTGGGTGGGCTTGGCCCTCAAGATTCTTTTTCTTGTATCAGAGGTAAAACTTACAATGGAGAAACATAAGAGAACGTCATGTATAAATTGTCATTCTGGGGGCCTTAACATGCATGATACAGAACAGGGGTCAACAGACATTTTCTAAGGTCCACATAGTAAATGTCTTTTGCTTTGCAGGCCATTTGGTCCCCATCACAACTACTCAACTCTGTCACTATGCTGAGGAAGCAGTCGTGGACAATGCCTAAATGAATGGCATGGCTGTGTGCTAATAAAACTTTATTTACAAAAACTTTTCAGCAAACTCAATTTGGTCCATAGGCCTTAGTTTGCTGACCACTAGTATAAGGCATGATCTTTAAGTAGTTTGGGTCCCCCAGTCAAGAGTTCTTGACAAACCTCAGGAAAAAACTGGATTGTGAAGGATGATTACATTAAAGATGACCTGCTCCAGGGTTCAGACCCATATAGAAAATTCGGATCTCACTAACATGTCCTTAGATGCATCTAGAAGCTAGACCCTTCCAGTCAAATGCAAATCATCTTTCATTCTGAAGATCTGAATCTTGTGCACAGCGGGCTTAAGTTCTGGAAAATCTATAAAGTAACCATAAGCAACAGCTCTTTGCTCCAGACCTGAAAGGCATGGTGATCTACCTGTTGGTTCTCAGTCCTCTATTGGATATTTAAAGCTTATATTTATTGCTTAAATAAATTATATTTATATTTATGGAGTGCCTGCTGTGTGCCCCAGGGCTCTCTGAGGACTATTCAGCAATCTCTCTCTCTCTCTCTCACACGCATACACACACACACACACACACACATGCACACACTCATTTCCACACCATCCTGGGACCAGGTAGAAGAGTTTGTACTGTCCAGAAAGAGAAAGAAAAATATCATATGTTACCACTCATGTGTGGAATCTCAAAAAAAAAGGGACACCATGAACTCATCTACAAAACAGAAACAGACTCACAGGCTCAGTAAACAATCTTATGGTTATTGGGGAAAGGGGGTTGGAAGGGATATATTTGGGAGTTAGAGATTTGCAAATGTTAGCCACTATATATAAAAATAGGTTTTAAATTGTCTTCTGTAGAGCACAGGGAACTATGCTCAATATCTTGTAATAACCTTTAATGAAAAAGAGTATGAAACGAATACATATATGTACATGCATGACTGGGACATGGTGATGGACGCCAGAAATTGACACATTGTAACTGACTGTACTTCAAGTTAAAAAAAAAAAGATTTTGTACTGGTGCAAAAAAATTTGGTTAATATTTCAGTTTCACCCTACCACTCACTAAATCCTGTGAAATACGTACTACTGTTACTATTCCTTTTTAACAGGGGATGGGGACACTGAGGCTCAAAGAGGCTCATTACATCTCCAAGTTCATATACCAAATAAACGAAGTCAACAGAGAGCTGGAATTAGAACTCAGGCACACTTAACTCAGAAGCCTGTTGAGTGTCGGCCTTGCCTGGTCTGTAACTGGGCTCTGTCTCAGGAAAGTTACTGACCACCATGGGAAGGCATTTGGTCCCAAGGAAAAACACCATTCCTTGCTATGATTGTCCAGTTTCCTTCTGACAGGACCAGAAGCTAGCTGACCATAGGGGTCAGCACTGGGGTAGGTCCCAGGAACTGAAATAAGTCACTGAACACCCCAGATCTCCCATCAAAATGCCACCAAAAGGCAAATACCAAAGCCAGAGCCAAAGAAGGGAGCACTGACTGGATGCTGGTCATTTCCAGAGAAGCCAAACTGGTAACAGGTCCAAGGGACAGGTGCGAGGCTGGATACAGGTGATGAGACACAAGAACCCGAACCCCGGAGATCAGAAGCAAGTCAGGAAGAAGAGGAAGAGACAGGACAAGGCAGAAAGCTTCCAAGTGCAGTCTAAGAGCAAGGCTGGGGTGAGGGGAGTTTGAATCGGACTCTGCTGCGAAGGAAGACGCACAGCTTAAACCGGAAGGCTGCGGCTGGACAGAAATAACTGAACGTGTCTTCATGGAGGAGGTGCTCGGGGGTCTGAGCTGGCCCTTAAGCGACTGGCAGGGCTGGAATTCAACCAGCGAGTCATTTTGGGAGACGTAATGAATCCGCGTCTATGCCAGATCAAGGATCGGCAAGCTGGTATCGTGGTTGCATAGACTTTAACAGGAGGGGTTGCTTTGGACCAGCGCTTCCACGGGTACTCTTGGTCTTTACATGCTCAGTGGTCCAAGAATGAAGCATCAGCTGTTCATACAGAGGGACTGCCCTGCATCTCATCTGAGGATCCAGAGTTTAAGATGCAGGGCAGAGCTGCAGATGGTTACCAAGGCAACGGTGCTCTTCTTACAGGAACATAACAGCCTAGTGTTTTATGGCAACATCTTGGGAACTCTTGGAGACTTTTTTTCAGCTTGTGCAGCAGGGACTCTGTCTTAAAGGATTTCTCACTAGTTATTCTAGATGTATTGAAATATGCATAATGCTCAAAATATAGAGCTGTCACTAAGATTCTCTCTGAAGCAGCTTGAACATCACTGACAGGTCATTCTGGGAACCCCTGACTCCTAGGAAAGTCAGAATCACACCAGGCATCTCTCTCCTTTCACCCAGAGGACCACATCCAACCCTGTAAATTAAACGCTGAATCGTGGCTTTACTTCTGTTTTGTTGCCTCTACGCTCCTCTGTCCTCACCCCACCCTCCCCCCACCCCAGCCAGGGTTCAAAGTCCTGCTGGCTAAAACGAATTCTGACTTCAGAAATAACATCTGGGAAACTAAGGGCTGAGCACATGACTGTGTAATATTAACTTTCCCGAGAGCAGACGGCGTACAGGACACGAGCTGACTTGTCAGGACAAAACGTCTCTTACAAATGCAGAGACCGGAACAAGTCTTGTGAGCAAAGACCCGCATGGGAGGTGTGCGGGCGCCCTTAGAAATGGTTTTCGGTTGATGACTATCTTGCAGGTCACTGGGAAAGATACAGCAAGATATAGCAAAGCCAACAGCCTCTGTGCCCCCATGCCTTTTAGAAACCTTTAAAAAGCTGTCTCCAGGCAGGGGGAAAGTCCATGATTAAGAGAATCTGCAAAGCAGTGGAAGTGCCCAAGAAACCGGCACTGTGAGTGGATTTAAAACTCAGCAATCTGTCAGTGCTTCCTGAATCTGCGATCTTGAGAAGCCACAGGCCCCAGCTGGGAGGGGAGGGCACAGCTTCAGGATGGCCTCCTACACACACTGAAGAGCCCCACCCCCACCACCCAGCACAAAGCCATACAAGCAACTGCCCTGAGGCGAGGCCAGAGCAGAGCTTACTTCCTCATTGTCGGGCCTGCAGCCGCACAAAACCTGCTTTATTTCATTTTGTTTGAAGACCGAGAGACAAAAAGCTTCAAGCACGTGGCCCTTTTTTTTTTTTTTCCTAAGCAGGGACAGAGCAGATGGAGTCCAGGGCCTCAGCGCAATTACTTTATTCCTCTTGGGTTATTACTGCTGTTTGCCGTGTCTCGGAACAGGATCACCGGGCACTTTAATGTCATTAGACAGGTGCGTGCCTGCGTGTGTGTGCGTGCTGAGTAAGTCTCTGCCTGATGGGACGTCCTCCCAGTCCCGTCTTTGTGTTAGAGCGAACCCAGCCAGTTCCTAGGCACAGGTATGAAGTAAAATCATAGACCATCCTCTGCCCCCACACCCTGCAAGTTTGGGCAGGGCCCTTAGAAATCATAGTTGCCAAGCCCCTCTTAGGGGAAATTGAAGCCCAGAGAGGTGAACTTGTTTGGAAGATCACACAGGTTGATGACCACCAAGACTGGAGACCCAGGACTCCAGCAAGAGACAGTGGAAAGAACACTGACTGACCTGTGACCCAGCCGATCTGGGTCCTTACATCAGATCTGCCACCCACTGGCTAGCTGTGTGATCTCAGGTTAGTCACTTAGCCTCTCTGAATTTTGGTTTCCTTATTTAGAAGAATGTCTATAGCAGTGTAATACCCATCTGGCTTCTCTCAGATGGTTGTCAGAGAAAAAGTGTGTGAAGGTGCTTTAGAAAGGGCTCTACAAAAATGAGTGTGTGTGTGTGTCTGCACCAAAATGTAGCCTATATGGCATCATGCGAAGAGCTTAGGAGAAGAGTTCAGATTTGTTAGAATGCTTTCGGTTGTTCCCTTCAAAATAAGAAATCCCAACTCAAACTTGCTTAGAAAGGAAGAAGGGAGGGAGGGAGGGAGAGAATGAAGGCGGTAGAGAGATTGAGATTGGCTTATTGTTCCTGTGACTGAAAAGTCCAGAGATTAAAAACAGGCATCAGGTTCAGCTGGATCTAGGGGTTCAAGTGGCGTCGTGTGGCTCCTCCTCTCTCCTGCGTATCTCGTTGTCCTCTTTGATGCCTCCGTTATCAGTCTCCCCACAGTGGCTCCTGGTAGCTCCAGGCTCACGGCAGCCTTACAACTGCTAGTCGCCCTGGAAAGAGGAGCTTCTTGCTTTCTTTCATTTCATTGAAATACAGGCCTGACTTGGGTCACGTGCCCATCTTTGAACCAAAACGGCCAGAGTGGCAAACATACAGTGATTGGTTGAGCCTGGATCAAGTGAGCACCTCTGAAACTGCGGCTGGAGCAGCCTTCCGCTGAACAGCAGAGATGGAGGGGAGAGGAATGGCTTCCAAAAAATAAATGATCACCATTACCAGAAGAAGGAGAAACAGACCCTGAACAGAGAAAAGTAGCTCAGGGTCAGGTGGGCTCGGACTCTGACCCCAGCCGGTGTAGACTTGGGCACATGCCCTCACTCCCTGAGCCTCCATTTTTCTTCTCTGATGTAAGGAGGGTGCTCCTCCCCTCCCTCCCCTCCACCAGGATGATGCAGGAAAAACCGATGTGGGGCATGAGGAGAACCATGTCCCAGGCTTTGGTGGAGCCCCTGGGACGTGCCCCGCCAGGTGTGGGTCCTCGGCTTCACGCAGGAAGGAATTCAAGAGCGAGCCACAGTTGAGTAAAGGTAGATTTATTCAGCGAGATACATGCTGCATAGAGTGTAAGCTGTTTCAAAAGAGAAAGGCCACGAGGGTTGGGAGCTCAGGTTAAAGTAAAAGAAGGTACACACACCATAGACAGAGTGCAGGCCGTCTCCAGAGATGAGGGAGCGAGAGAGGTGGCCACGAGGTGCAAGGCTGCCAGTTTTTATGGGCTTGGTAGCTTCTCGCCTACAAATGCGAGGACCATTCCAGCTACCCTGGGGAAGGGGCTGGGATCCCCAGGAACTGGGCCACCACCCACTCTTTGGGACTGTCATGGAGCCTGTGGGCATGTTATTTATCATGTTAATATGTTACAGTGAGCATATGATGAAGCTCAAGGTCTACTAGAAGTCAAACCTCCCACCAGCTTAATCCCCAAGGCCAACTGGGAGTTGAATTTTCCACTGTTTTGGTGTTAATTGCGGGCATTCCTTGCGTGGCTGTGCCCTACCCCCTTCCCTCCTGTCTCAAGGGGAGCAGCCAGGATTACACAGAGTCCATGGACACCGGCAGGAGACCGAGCACCTGCTGTGAAGAGGAATCATCTCTGGGGGGCATCAAAAAGCCATTGCTAGACGGGGAGGGTGTAGCTCAGTGGTAGAGCGTGTGCTTAGCATGTGCAAGGTCCTGGGTTCAATCCCCAGTCCCTCCATTAAAAAATAAATAAATAAATAAAGCGAGTATCTATGCCCCTCCCCCACCCCCAAAAAGACGATGTGAGAAATGCAACAAGATGGAGAAAATCTCCCGATCACTCAGGTAAAGTACTCTATGTGGCTAGAGGAAGAGGCTCACAGACAATCTGGGGTGAACTAGTAGGAAGGGGACCCCCCCAACCCCCTATCTGCCTTTGGGAGAAGGTACAACAGGGACTCCCAGGGCTTGCATATTGTCGTGGGGACTTTCAAGGGTCTGCTGCGAATGCCTTCCCTGGAGGGGGCTGTAGCCAAGGCTCCCCTCGCCCACGGCCCCCAGACTTGGCAGAGCCAAAAAGTCTGATGGGCTGGCTGACCTCCACCTTGCAGCAGGTTGCCCTTTGGAGCCCCGGGGGGTTTTTCTGGAACTGTGGAAGGTCACCCTGCCTTCCCGTGCATGGCTGGGAAACTGTTAGGACCCTCCCCGGAGCACCCTCCGTGGGGCCTCTCAGGAGCTGGCATATAAATAGCTCAGTCCCCGGGGCAGGTCGTTCCCAGGACAGTTTGCACCTTTTCCCAGAGTTTCCCTGGGAGACGAGGCCCCAGTCACCCACAGAGGTGACCCCGCTTAGTAACACACCTTCTCTCCCCATCTCGCTCCCCGCTCCCCGTGGGCTGTCCCTGGGGTCACTTCCCAAATAAACCGCTTCCACTGAAACCCTTGTTTCAGGCTGTGCTTCTGGGGGAACCCAAATTAGGAGAGACAGCTTCCAACATTGCTCAAGTAGCCATTTACCAACCCACGAGGCGCTCCTCCGGGTGGTAGGTGTCGCAGGAGGAATTGAGGGGGCTGGGACCTGGCTCCTGGGTGTGAGAAGGGTCAGTCGGGAAGGGAACACAAACGCATCAGGGCATATTCAACACGGGAAGGGGGTGGGAGGGAGGAGGGAGGTGATGGGGGCGGGGAGGCTGGTAAGACATTTTATGAGATGCAGCCAGGCAGTCAGCCCGTGAGTCCACTGGAATCTACTTGGTTTCCACAAGCAAAGAATATTTTTGGAAGGAGAGCTCCTGGAGGCTGGGCCTCCTGGCCTTTTTTGGCCAGGGCTTGCGTGGGAGCCATGCTGTGCACACCCGTCCGTGTTCTCAGGAAGCTCTGTTTACGAGGATTCTGTCTTTCTGCACAATGTCCCAGTCATGCATATATATACATACATGGTTTCCGTATTCTTTCTCATTAAAGGTTATTACAAAATATTGAATATAGTTCCCTGTGCTACACAGAAGAAATTTTTTAAAATCTGTTTTTATATATAGTGGCTAACATTTGCAAATCTCAAACTCCCAAATTCATCCTTTCCCCCTAGTAACCGTAAGATTGTTTACTATGTCTGTGAGTCTATTTCTGTTTTGTAGATGAGTTCATTAGTGTCCTCTTTTTTTTTTCTTTTCTTTTCTTTTTTCTTTTACATTCCACATACGAGTGATATCATATGGTATTTTTCTTTCTCTTTCTGGCTTACTTCACTTAGAATGATGATCTCCAGGTCCATCCATGTTGCTGCAAATGACATTATTTGATTCTTTTTTATGGCTGAGTAGTATTCCATTGTATAAATATACCACAGCTTCTTTGTCCAGTCATCTGTCAGCGGCCATTTGGGTTGTTTCCATGTCTTGGCTGTTGTAAACAGTGCTGCTATGAACATTGGGGTGCAGGTGTCTTTTCAAATTAGAGTTCCCTCTGGATACATGCCTAGCAGTGGGTTTGCGAGATCGTAGGGTAAGTCTATTTTTTTGTTTTTTAAGGAACCTCCATACTGTCCTCCATAATGGCTGCACCAATTTACATTCCCACCAGGAGTGAAGGAGGATTCCCTTTTCTCCACACCCTCTCCAGCATTTACACTTTTTCATTTTGAAATAATTTCAGACTTGCAGAAAATTTTGAGAGTAAGACAAAACTGCCAGTATACCTGTTACCCACACTCCCCAGTTGTTAATATTTTGCTGTATTTCTTTCATCATTTTTCTTTCCCTTTCCCTCTCTCCCTTACACAGATTATAACCATTTTCTGAAACATTTGAGAGTAAGTTTACAACATCATGCCCCTTCATTTCTAAATACTTCCAGGTGAATTTCCTACGAAAAAAGACGTAACCCAAAACAGTGACGAAAATCCAGAAAGTCAACGTTTATACAATGCTATTATCTCTCTAATCTACAGCCCTTGCTAACATTTCCCTAGTTGTCTCAGTCACGTCCTTTACAGGAAATTTCCCCCTGTCTGGTCTAATCTGGCTGATGGGAACAGCCATCTCATAAGGCTGCTATGACAATGACACGCTATGATACATGCAAGGCCCTTGACCACGGTGGCTGGTGCAGTAAAAATTCAGTCACTGTGAGCTACCACTATTGTGATGACTATTTCTTCAGTGAAGGCTTTTCCGGTCCCTGCCCCACATTTCACAATTAGCCTTATTTTATAAGCTTCTTAAGACCCATGCCTAATTCCTCTTTGCTTCTCCTCAAGGCACCAAGCATCTTGTACACAATAGGGCAGAACTGAGTCGATTTGTATAATAGTGGAGGGTTGATGATGGAGGGTGGACTGAATGTATTGTGATAACAGACACAGTTTGGCCTTTAAAGAGCTCATGGTTCATGCAGGCAAAGACAAATACACAGGTGAAAAGTTCAAAGAAAAGGACAGAAAAGATCTCAAAACAGCCTCGGAGAAAGGGCTAGGTAAGAATAGGGGTAGAGAGAAAATCCGGGAGTTTCAAGGAGGAAAAAGACACTGGAAAGGAAGAAAAATAACTCCCCAGGTGAGGGGACTTCATGAAAGCTTGATAAACCAAAGAACTAAAGACAAAGCTCTCACATCCACTTTCCTAAAGCTTGTGAATCTGGAAAAGCAGCTGAATTACATCTTGGAGTCACTTGCTGAGATGACAGCCTGGTCGAAAGAAGTTGGGTGGAAGTGATATGCTTTGCCACCAGGACTGGACCATATAAACCTCCCGTGTGTGATCTCCCATCCTCTCTGGTTCTCTAGTGGCTTTGGAAACCAATGTGCAAGATACTGACTGACGCATGGGTGAAATGAACATGAATCCCTGCGTGACTGTGTGGAGTGGAATCCCCAGCCCCACCAAGCACACTGCTGTGACAAAAACAAGAACAGCCTTTACTGAAACAGGAAGGGTATCAGTTACAGCAGCTGCCATCACTTACCCAGTCTTGTGCATGGTTGAAACTGAAGGCTGGACTCAGAAGACCCGAGTCGATATCTTAGCTCTGCCACTTGGTTACAGATGAGTCAAGGCAAGATACTTCATCTGGGAACAGCTGTGAGGATTCACTGGAAAAAGCCTTTGTAAACTGTGAACGTGGTATAAACGTTGGATATTATTAGTATTAGTCCGTTCTTTCTAAATCAGCCAAATAACAAGAGTCTAAGAATAGTACACAAGGATTAGTCATTCTTTCCAAACTCATGAAAAGAAGAACACAGCCGGGGATCTCAGGACACTGGTACTAATGTGGTTGGAAAAGGAGTCTGGGTGGGTCTGTGGAAGGCTAATGATTCACTTCAGGACTCCTGGAGTTGCTTTTCTGCTTTGCCATTCTGGGGTAAAACTGTTGTGAATGTTTCCATCTTTGCAGGTAACTGCAACATTTGGATCTCTTAATAATTCTTTTCTTGGGGGAAGGTAACAAGAAGGAAAGAGAGGAGAAGTATTTCTACATGAATTTCACATGAATTTTATTTTCTTCAGAGTGAGATGTATTCTACATATTTTGGGGGACCAACACATGAGTTGGTATTTTTTAATTTCTCACAACTGTTAACAGTTCGTCTTTCATCTACATAATCCAGAAGTCGTATTCCAATGTGTATTACATTGTAAGCTTGGACGCAGTATCTCATCTGTAAAAATAGGGGAAGGGTGATCTGGAATATCTCTCCATCTATTTCTCCTCTGAGGTTCTGTGTAAAATCTGGTCCCTCTCAATAGCTGAAGAAGGAGGTCTTGCTGACTTCTAAAGCACCAGAGCTGAGCAAAAATCTTCCTTGTATTTGTTGGATGAGACATCTGGATGAGTCTCCAGAAGAAGCAAGTTGAAACCCTGGAATATGAGCAAATTAGTAGGAGTCAGTGGAGATGAGACTGGAGAAGGGTGTCAAGCTTAGTTCAGAGGGACTTTGCTTGATATGTTAGATTTGGAACTTCATTCTTCGGGTGATGGAGAATCTTGCATGACCACATTTGTGTTCTAGAATGTTCATTGTGAGGGTTACATGAAGGATGGTGAAAACAGGAGTCAGTGCCACCAAGGAAAACTACCACTATTTTTCAGGTAAGGAATGAGGAGGAATTCTATTTTAAAAGTAGAACGTAGTTGGAAAAATGGGAGGATACCAATTGGATTTTCTGACCGGGGAAGTTCAAGAGAGAGTGAAGTCTGGAACGAGTCTCACTGATGTGAGTGGACAGATGCTCACAGTGACACCCATGGCTTTGTTTATCTAACTTTCTGTGGTTTTTACTGAAAAAAAATTAGACTTTTTCTTCTGAACTCTGCTAACAATTTACTTCAAGGGAGATGTTACTGTTTTTCCCACAATTTTGCCATCATGCCCTTCACTGATTGGTCCAGAAAGACACGTGTAAGGATCATAGAACCCCAAACCCTGGCACACCAAGCCAATCAGAGTCCTTGTCCAGCTGCTGAACTTGGAACCAAAGCAAACTTCAGTAAATCCCTTTTTAGGGATAGAGATTTGCTGTGAGCTGAGTGGGTTTTTTAATTAATTATTATTATTGAGCTATAGTCAGTTACAATATGTCCAGCATCATTTCCCAGTCATGCATATATATACATATAATTGTTTTCATATTTTTTGTCATTAAAGGTTATTAAAAGATATTGAATATAGTTCCCTGTGCTATTTTGTTTTTTTAATCTATGCTATATACATTGGTTAACCTTTGCAAATCTCAGGCTCCCAAATTTATCCCTTCTCACCTTTACCCCCAGTCACCATAAGTTTGTTTACTATGTCTGTGAGTCTGTTTCTGTTTTGTAGATGAGTTCATTAGTGACCTCTTTTTTCTTTTCTTTTCTTTGTTCTTTTAGATTCCACATATAAGTGATATCATATGGTATTTTTCTTTCTCTTTCTGCCTTACTTCATTTAGAATGATGATCTCCAGGTCCATCCATGTTGCTGCAAATGGCATTATCTTATTCTTTTTTACGGCTGGGTAGTATTCCATTGTATAAATATACCACAGCTTCTTTATCCAATCATCTGTCAGTGGACATTTAGGTTGCTTCCATGTCTTGGCTATTGTATATAGTGCTGCTATGAACATTGGGGTTCATGTATCTTTTTTAATTAAGTTTCCCTCCAGATACATGCCCAGGAGTGGGACTGCTGGATCACAGGGTAAGTCTATTTTTAGTCTTTTGAGGAATCTCCATACTGTTTTCCATAATGGCTGCACCAAACTGCATTATCACCAGCAGTGTAGGAGGGTTCCCTTTTCTCCACACTGTCTCCAATTGGCTGAGTGTTTGTGTTCCCCCCACTCCCATTCCTATATTACAGCCTAATGCTCAATGCAATGGTATTTGGAGGCAGGCCTTTGGGAGGTAATTAGTTCATGAGAGTGGAGCCATCATGAATGGGATTTGTGCCCTTTTAAGAAGTGACATGAGCGAGATGATCTCTCTTAGCCATGAAGATACAGCGAGAAGGTGAAGATCTGCAAGCCAGGATGTGAGCTCTCACCAGATCCCCACACCTGCCAAAGCCTTCATGTTAGACTTCCCAGCCTCCAGAACTGTGAGCAATTTTTCATTGTTTGTTATCTAAACCACCCAGTCTATGGTAATTTTGTATTGAACTAAGACAAAGTTTCAAGATACGAGATGATGGAGCTGGTGGCCATGTTCTCCACTGTGTACGAGGAGTCAGTCCAGAGCAAAAGAAATGAAACCAACAAGCAAGGAGAAACAGAGAGGAGAGTCCTGATAATGTTTGAGACCCTGACTTCTGTTTTTCCTGAGGCCCATTTGCATCCCTGTTTCTCCTACCCTGTGATTACACAAATTTCCTTGGATTTCCCGAGACAACACTTTCCCTTTGTGGCCTAGGCCAGTTCAAGTTGAGTTCAGGCACTTGCAATGAAGAGCCTTGACTAACAGAGCAGTTCACTAATTGAGTTGGAGAGAAGCAGAGAGAGGCAAGTATGAGAGAAAGGATTATAAGGTGAGTGTTGGACATTTTAGGGTGAGTTGCTTTGGACACCTGCATGAAGATTTCTAGCAGTCATTTCGTTATGAAGCTGAAGATCAGGCGATACATCACATTCTCCAAGTCATCAAAAATATACTGAAGGATGGATAGATGGAGCACAGGGGATTTTTAGGACAATGAAATTATTCTGTGTGATACTATAGTGGTGGCTACAGGTCATTAATCATTTGTCAAAGCCCATAGAATGTACAAAATCCAGAGTGAACCCTAATGTAAACTAATGGACTTTGGTTGATAATAATGTGTCCATATTGGTTCCTCGATTGTACCAAATATGCCTCACTGATGAGGGATGTTGAGGGTAGGGGAGTATGTATGTGTGGGTGGGGAGGGCTATGTGTGAACTCTGTATTTTCTGCTCAATTCTGCTGTGAACCTGAAACTGCTCTAAAAAATACTAAAGTCTATTAAAACAATACTAAAATAGACAAGTCCAGGTCTGATGTCCTGTAGCATATTGCTAGATACACCCATCAATGTGGATCCTTTTAGGGTGACATTAAGTTGCTACACCTCTGCTCAGTTGAACCAGCATTCAACTTATTCTCACGCTGATTCACAATGGTATCACAAAGCTTTTTTCTAAGAAGCCTGATGAAATCAAGATTGCGTCTTTCTACCACATTCCCCTAATCTTCTAGCTCAGGAGAATCACAGAGACACAGGGTGAACACGCCATTAATTTGACATGACTTGATCTTGGTGAACACAACCCCTAGTGCTGGCTGCAGATCAATGCTGCTGTTTTCTAAATATTCACAAATCCACTGTCAATAATTCATTTTTCTGGCTAAATCATTTGTCCTCATCCAAATCAGTCCAACTGAAAAAGAGCAAGTGGGTGTACTGAATCTTGAATAACTTCCCCACAAATTATAGAACGTTTCCCTTTCAGTTCTACGCAGGGATGGCTCTGGACCTCCCAGCATTCCATAAACTCAATGACGGCTACGAATTGTCCTTGTTGTTCTGCTCAGCCTGGAAGGGTGCTGCTTCAGAAACGCCAAGTTGACCCTCCTCAAGAAAAGGATCTTTTCCTTAATGCCTCCCCAGAGGCTATAGCAGCACACTTGTGCTTCCAAGGCAAAGAAATCTGGGGTGCGGGTATTGGTTCCAACACTTACATGCTGTGTGATCTTGGGAGAGTTGCTTAAATACGCTGAACCAAAATTCTCCACATCTGGAACATAAGAGTGATGATTAATTCCTTAGTACATTTGTGAGACCTAAATGAGATAAGGTGTTGTTTGCTCCTCCCCATCGCAGCCCTGTTCCCATTTACCTGTGCACATCGGTGGTCTCCGTTCCTTTGCATATCGTTGACTTCTCTTTCCTTCTTCCTCCTCTTCCCGTTATTGTCCTCCTCCTCCTCCTCTTCCTCCTCCTCTTCCTCCTCCTCCTCCTTCCTCCTCCTCCTCTTCCTCCTCTTCCTCCTCCTCCTCCTTCCTCCGTCCTCCTTCCTCCTCCTCCTCCTCTTCCTCCTCCTCCTCTTCCTCCTCCTCCTCCTCCTCTTCCTCCTCCTCTTCCTCCTCCTCCTCCTCCTCTTCCTCCTCCTCTTCCTCCTCCTCCTCTTCCTCCTCCTCCTCCTCCTCTTCCTCCTCCTCCTCTTCCTCCTCCTCCTCTTCCTCATCCTCCTCCTTCCTCCTCCTCCTCCTCCTCTTCCTCCTCCTCCTCTTCCTCCTCCTCCTCCTCCTCTTCCTCCTCCTCCTCCTCCTCTTCCTCCTCCTCCTCCTCTTCCTCCTCCTCTTCCTCTTCCTCCTCCTCCTCTTCCTCTTCCTCCTCCTCTTCCTTCCTCCTCCTCTTCCTCCTCCTCCTCTTCCTCCTCCTCCTCCTCCTCTTCCTCCTCCTCTTCCTCCTCCTCCTCTTCCTCCTCCTCCTCCTCCTCTTCCTCCTCCTCCTCTTCCTCCTCCTCCTCTTCCTCATCCTCCTCCTTCCTCCTCCTCCTCCTCCTCTTCCTCCTCCTCCTCTTCCTCCTCCTCCTCCTCTTCCTCCTCCTCCTCCTCCTCTTCCTCCTCCTCCTCCTCTTCCTCCTCCTCTTCCTCTTCCTCCTCCTCCTCTTCCTCTTCCTCCTCCTCTTCCTCCTCCTCTTCCTCCTCCTCCTCTTCCTCCTCCTCCTCCTCCTCTTCCTCCTCCTCCTCTTCCTCATCCTCCTCCTTCCTCCTCCTCCTCCTTCCTCCTCCTCCTCCTTCCTCTTCCTCCCCCTCTCCCTCTCATTGTCCTTCTTCTTTTTTTGGCAAAGAGGGCAATATTTATTTAGTCCAGTGATACAAATACTGAACACTGATTTAACTAAAAACTATGCTATGACTCTACCAGGAGGATGGAAAAGGGATAAGAACTGGGAGTGGGGGAACATCACTGCCTTCTCTTTCCAGCTGCCTATTTAAATTATTTCCTTCCTCTTGGCTGGGCACAGTCCATCCTTATGAAAAAGCTACAACATATTCCTCTGCTAAGAAGGGTTTTTTTTTGTAGGGATGGTTTGAATAATTGGTGACTTTCTTAGGCAGCTAGTCAAGCGAGACCCATGGTCATTTCTGTTTACAGCCCTTGCGAAGTGTTCATTTCTGGGCTGGTTTTCCAGTAACTCCAGGTCCATTAAAACCACACTATATAAGCTACATATACTCTACTAAATATGTTAACAGAGGAAATGACACACGTCTTGATCCCTGTCCCCTTAATGAGGTATTCTTTTCTTTCCAGTGGAGGTCACTCCACAGCTGTCCCCACAAAGCTAAGGCAGCAGGGCCTTGTCACGTAACATGTGACATCAAAGCTCGGGCAAAGATGTGCAAGGATTTTGCTCTCGCCCAAAGAACAGGACAGCTGTGGAGTGACCTCCTGGCCAGCTCTTGCATCTGTCTCCCTCTCTCCTACGCCATTTGCACACCCACAGGAGCACTGTCCTCACCCCCCCGTCCCGTTTTCCACTGTACTGCCCAGACAGGGTTCTAATTTGTACATGTGCCTGTCACTTTGCTGTGTGGGACATTCAGTGGGACTTGAACAAGGCCCCTGGCGACCTGGCCGTGACACACTTTCCCGGAAGTGTTTCTCAGCACCCGTGCCCTTCTTCTGACCATCCTCAAGAGTGGGGTTTTCAGTTTCTCCAGGGCTCCAAGCTTTGCCCTCGTGGTAGGGCCTTTCTGATTAAAACCTCTCTCCTTTTCCCTAACCTCTTTTCGCTTTTGGCCCAATCTGGACATCCTTCCTCTGGGAGTCTTTTTCTGACCCAAGGCTGGGTTAATTGCCCCTCTGTGAATAAACAAACCATAAATCGTGGCATTTCTCACATTATACAGGGACTGCCTTTTCACTTGTCTGGATGAGCCTACTACTGTGGGGACTTGGGGAAAGAGCCTGTCCTTCTTGCTCATCACTGTGTTGTCAACACCCCGCCCAGCACAGCCCAGAACAGGTCCTCAGTAAGTCAGTGTTGAATCAGTGCAGGAAGGAGTGAAATGAGACATTAGGTGGCAGGAGTCAGCATTGAGATACCAATCCCAGCTCTCTGTGAAACATTTGGGACACATTTATACCACAAAATTATGTAATTTATCTGAAATTCAAGTTTAACTGGGCACCCTGGGTATTTTATCCGGCACCCTTACTTGCTAGTTAAATACCTCTTTCTGTAGGTCTGAGAAATAAATGTACTCATTTCAGCAGTTAAATCTTCAACTACTTACTGCCTTAGCATGTCAGTATAGTGAATAATCATGTCAGTATAGTGAATTACCACGTTACAGGTGATGAAGAAATTGTTTCTCTCCCTTTTTCTTTAAACAATGAGGATTGTGGAGATTTTTTTGCTTGAATTCCACTTTTTTTTCTTTTTCTTGTAGGATAGGTAATTAGGTTTATTTATTTTCAGAGGAGGTACTGGGGCTTGAACCCAGGACCTCGTACATGCTAAGCGGGCACTCTACCACTGAGCTACACCCTATTGTTCTGCACACCGTGGTGAGTTACATTCCTAGGGACAGCTGTGACCCTTAGAATTGCTACATCCTAATTATTATACACATTCCATCAAGTCTCATTTGCTGACTCCTTTTAGAATCTCCCGTCTTTAAATGTTACTTTCACTGTTGCACAATCAGTCATTACTGATGTTGAGTAATTAATGAGTAATCTGATTTCCTTTTTTAATTAATACACTATATCTTTCTAATTCATCTTCCCCCATGACTTGTTAGAGATCCTTTTTAAGATGGAATTTATTTCTCAATGAACTAATATGGAATCAAACACTGACAAAGTCAAGTGTGAACATACTCATAATACAAAAAATATCATAACAAGATACAGCTGACAAAGAAGGGAAGCCTCTTTAATACACAGTTGTTTACATAATTTAGTATATTTGAAAATATAATAATTTCTGGATTACTAGGGATTTTGAACCTAAAATGCCACAAAGAAAATCAATGTAATTCCAAAATTATATTCATTCATTAAGAACATTATTAAGGATTTACTGCCATTTAAGGTTTTAACTTAGGATAATTAGAGATATAAAAATGAGTGCCTTCCAGAAAGAAAAGTCTTGTTTAGGGATATGATGTAATCTGGCAAGATAAAAAGTAATTGACAGGAGAGATACAGAAGAAATTCAGCAAGAACTCAGATGATGTCCTTCCAGCTGGAGGAACCAGGTGAGAAAGGCTTTGTTCCTGGTTGTTAGAGATGCACTGGCCTTGCTCCTGGGCCTTCAAGGTGGGGTAAGATTCCAAGATGGATGAGAAGGCTTTGCCGTGCAGAAGGGTCCCTGTGGGCAACGCCCTCCTTCACAACATTCAATTGCTTGAAAATTACGCCCTCTACAGAAGACCTATATTCGAATATACGTAAGTATATGCATGACTGAGACACTGTGCTGCACATCAGAAATTGACACATTGTAACTGACTGTACTTCTATTAAAAAAAAAAAGAATAATAATTTTATTTTTGGCAGAGGGAGGTAGTTAGGTTTATTTATTTTCAAAGGAGGGACTGGTGATTGAAATCAGGACCTTACGCATGCTAAGCATGCACTCTACTGCTTGAGCTATACCGTCCCCTCAATTAATAATAATAATTTTTTAAAAAGACCTAGAGGTGGGTAGGGGAGAGCTCAGTGGTAGAGCGTGTGCTTAGCATGCACGAGGTCCTGGATTTAATCCTCTGTACCGCTATTAAATAAATAGATGAATAGATAAACAAATCTGATTACCTCCCTTCCACCAAAAAAGAAAAAATTTTAAATAAAGAAATATTTAAAAAATTTTTTTTAAAAAGGAAGACCTAGAGCAATGTTCATACAATTGTTAACCGGTTTGAGATCTTCCAAGATGGCGTCAAAAAATGCTAACAGGCCCCTAGGTGTATTTAAGACACCCACTAGGTTGAGAGCGATGACTAGAGCTATGCTGAGAAAATACAGGGTGGGGAGATGCTTATGTCATGGTCGCAGATGACTATATTTAGTAAATTATGGGAGGCCAGCCGTGGAAACAGGAAATGCAAATCCAGTCACCCTGATCTGTATCTCCAAACTCCAGCAAGCTCCGCCCACCGAGTTTTTGTAACTCATCTGACCTCACCTGAACTCACCTGAAAACAAAATCCTGCCTGGACTGCCATGAGGCTACTTACAGTCTTCGCCCAAGTAGCATAAATCTTCCCATGCTTTAATATAGAAATGTTAGTGCCTTTTAGCACAGATGCTGTCCCAGACCTGCTGAGACTATAAATAGTATACAGTACTTACACTGTATGACTTTAAAAAAAAAAAAATCCCAGTCGATTCTGAATTCTGACATCTGGCCCCAGGATTTTGGATGAGTCCTTGGGTCCCACGGTACAAAATGGACCAATCATCACACACAGGATAGAGATATGACCTAACTATACCAGGATGGACATTCGTTCAGTTATTATTTCTAAATTCTCAACTTTTTGCAAATGAAATTAATATTTTTCTAGATAAATAGGTTTCAATAAGTGATCTGGGGACACGAAATTTGTAAGCTGTCTTATGGCGCCTATACCTTCATTGTTATATATTATATACAAAATTATTTGCACTTTATAGTGACAGCAAGACATGACTGAGAGCTCATTAAAAGCAAGTCAGTTTCTTCTTCCTGCCAATCTCTTTCTGTCTCCTGTGTATGGAACCAGTGTAGTCACACAAGGCTTTGTGCTCAGAAAGTGTACTGGGCAGGGTGGCATTTCAAAACACCCGTACAGAAACTCAAGGAATAATGTTTGATTGCATATCTGGACACCCCATGGCCCAGTCAAGTTGACACATAAAATTAACCATCACAGAAGGGAGCCACATGCTTGGAGTTTAATACTCTGTGGCCGCCATCTGGAAATTTCCAATAACCTTATTTTGAAGTTATGTTTTCTAACTGAAGCCCCCAGACATTAGAGAAGGTGCCGGGGTCTTGGAGCCCCACACACCCAAAATCCCAACCCCCCACCCCCAACACCCCACCTCCCGGCCTCCAGAGACCAGTTTCTGTCTTCTGATTCCTGCATCCCTGCTCAGGGGCCATGAAGGCCCATTGCTCCCCGCACTGGACCTGGGCCCCAGAGTGGGAAGGAGGAAGGCAGGCTCCTGGAGGGTCTGCTCTGGTCCTGTGAGCATCGTTGTGTTGAGGTAACGTGACGTTAAATAGCCAAAATGAACAAATGAAGAAAACAACAAAAACCCCAGGATGGATCAAGAGAAAGACTATGGAAGAAAGGAAAGCCATCCTTTTCCTCCCAGACACAAACACATCCACACACACATACACACACACTAGGGCCTTTTTCTTGTTGGTTTTCCTGTGTGGGGTGGTGTGATGGAAGAGAAGAAAAAGTTCAAGAATCAGTTGATTCAAGAGACGTTGTCACCATGGATCATAACTGACTTTTTCCTTTTGCTCCCTTCCCGGTTCCAGACGGCATGTGGTCCTGCTGCTGTTTGTCAGTAGTTCTCATCACCAGCCTTCTGGGTCACGTCCACTCCTGCCAACCTAATCCAGGAATAACCCTCCCATGCTCCTCCTCTTCCTCTGCCACCTCCTCCTTCCTCATCCTCTTCCATCACCACTGCCACCTCCACTGTCACGCCATGAAGAATTGTCACACCAGACATCACATCGGGTGCTTCGGGTGTCATTCGGCATCTTCCTCACAGCCACCTGCAAGGAGGGTGGGGTCACCTTCACTCTGCAGATGAGGACTCAGCGGCTGGGGATCTGCATGGGCTCTCCTGCCAGGAAGTGATAAGGCTGGGGCCACACCTGGCTGTGCTCTTTCCACGGAACCTCCGCGTGTACCGTCACAGCCTCCTAACTTATATGGCTCATCTCGTCTTCAAAAACAAGTCCAAACCTTTTTGTCTGGCATGCAGGGCCTCTGTCACATAGTTCCAGCTAATTTCCTATCTTCTCTTGGGTTACTCCCACATTCGTCAGGTCTCTTTAGGTTGCCAGGGACAGAAATGCAACCTTTTGAAAACGCAAGAGAAATTGATTGCTTCCTGTAACTGGAAAGTCCAAGGTGGGTGGGGAGTTTTGCTCCAGGCACAGGTGGTTCCAAGATTCAGCTCTGTCCTCTGGATGCTTTCTTCCCTCTGGGTTCTTCATCCTTCCAAGCTGGCTTAATTCTTAGCCCACCTCCTTCTCTATGACGGCAGGGATGGGCATGCCTACGGCAAAGCTAAATTTACAGTGTCTTCATACCTGGCAATCTCTTCCTGTATCTTACTTAATCTTCCCAAAGGAGTCTGCCTGGCTCTGCTTCAGAGAAGTTAACCTAATTACCCCCTCCCCCAAACAAAAACAAAAAACAAACAAAAAGAAGTGAAACACATCACTTCTACTCACATTCTATTGGTCCAAACTTAATCACAGGTCTTACCTAGATGCAAGGGAGGCTGGAAAATGCGGTCCTTGATTCACCTGCCACGTCCTTAGCTAAAAGTGAAAGGGGTCTTTTACTGGAGGAAGGAAAGACTGTATAATGGTAGAACCAGTAGCAAGTAAAATAGAGATGAAATAAAGGTGGGATGGAGAAAAATACATTTGCTCCATCTATTGATCAGTTACGGAAGCAGAAGCCTTAGCGGGAGTTTTCCAAATTGTTAAATTTAAAAATGCTTCTCTTCTGACCTTTAAGTGTCTTTTTGTACCAAGTCCCTCTTCTGTCCTTTTCATCTCATTGTTCCTCCTAGCGAGGAGCTAGGCTCTTCATCCTAGCGCTCTTGAGGAGCTAACACACCTAACTAGATGAGGACATGGACAAAGGTTAGTTCAATCACTTGGCACACGTTTGTTCAGTCCTGCTATATGTGAAGCACTGTTCTGGATGCTTGGACACATCAAGGAACAAAACCACTACCCTGCCTTGGGTAGCTCCTGTTCTGGTAGGGGGTGGGGCATACACATTAAAAAAGAAGCTTTCATTTCTATGGAAACAAAGCTAATTGTATCTCAGACAATACTTTAAACTTCTAGGGGATGAAGATGACATCCCTGGTCGATAGCCCTATAAGGGTGTGTATCATACACTTGTGCTGTCCAGACATTTGTTGGAAGATTTTTTTTTTTTTTTTGAGCAGAGAAAGATCTATTGCAGGGCCAAACCCCAAACTCCCTGAAGGGTTTCAGCAAAGCATATTTAAAGGCCAGGTAAGGGAAGAGGGTATCAGGTACGTGATCAGCTCGTGCACAATTCTCTGATTGGCTGTGTTGGAAGATTCTTTTTTTTCTTTAATAAGATGATTCCTAAAAATTTATATCTCTAAACCACTTAAGCACTAAACTCCATCCTTTATCCAGTTGCCTCAAGAAGTCTACACTTGAATGTCTACCAGGTGTCTCATATTTAATTGATTCAAATCTGATGCTCTCATCTTCCCCCAACCTGCTTTCCCCACAGTGTTTCCCATCTCAGTAACTGTAACTCTATCCTTTGTGCTGGAAGATTCTTAACAATGTAAGTAAATATCTCTCGGTAGTCCTTTGGATCAAATATTATTTGAGCAAAAAAATTGGCAACTTTGATTCATTTTTCCCTCCAATCAACTGGATCCATGTAGACAGCAGGACTTGGAGATGTATTAGAAACCTAAGTAGCTTAAACAAACAAACAAAATAAAGGGTGATGGTGATAATTTTTTAAAAGGATTCTGGGGTAGCCTGAGCCTTAAGACAAGCTGAATGATCCTAGGGAAAGATGGAACTAAAAACTCAAAAACAGCCGGTACTTTCTCAGTCTCGCCTCTCCAACTATGAGTTCAGTTTATATTTCAGGCTCTGGGCAACATTCTTTGACAAAAGGTGCAGAAACAGCCAGACTAAGCCGAGAAAACAGAGCACAGGGTTAAAGTCAAAGGAACAGATCTAATATGGAGTCAGATTGGTTCTTTTCTATTACAGTTTTAAAGAAGGGGAAAGACACCATCTGCCACAGTCAGATTCCATGTCTTCACTTTTTTGAGAGGTTAACAGGTTAATCAAGCAAAAATTCACAGTCAAGACTGTGCGCTGTCTTTGTTTTGTTTTAGAAAAGTTTTTGGTGTACACATCTTTCAAGTGCATGTGCCTACGGCAAACGGGCAGCTCAGGAAGTTCTGCAATATCCACAGATAATTATCTTGAAAGCAAAAAAACGGAGACATTAATGTGAAAAGTATTCTGCAAACAATTGAGCCTTTTATTTTAAAATGTCAAGGTCCCAGAAAAAGAGCTGCAAGTTTACAATCTTGGTGTTTTCCATTGGCTGCTGAGGTGTATTATAAGTTCTTCTCCCCAAAGTGAGAATGTTCTGAATCAAATAATTCTTCTTCCTTCCATTATGACTTGTCATAGAGTGACATTAGAGTTGCGTTTTATTCGTTTTTCTGCCAAGGATTTGTGTAGGTTGGCTGACGTTTGGAATGTGAGGGCAGGGGCCCTGTTTTTCACACAGAAAGGTCCCACACTGACTTTGAAAAGTTAAAGCTCTTTTCACTTTTGCAATCTCTCTGCTTACTGAAAGGGAAACTCGAATGCCTGTCATCAGATGCCTTCCCTGAATCAAATCTTGTCCAGCTGTCCACAGCTCAAAATCTGTTCATTTGTCTCGTGACCACCTGTTATTTTTCAGTCCCTGTAAGTGGCTTGATTGGTCAGTCAATATCACTGACATAAAAATTAGCTGTCGGAGCAGCTAAGGATACCATCAACAAAACAAAAAGACAACCCACAGAATGGAGGAAAATATTTGCAAATGATGTGACTGACAAGAGACTAATTTCTAAGACATACAAACAGCTCATACAGCTTAATATCAAACAAACAAGTAACCCAATCAAAAAATGAGCAGAAGACCTAGACCTAGACATCTCTCCAAAGACATCCAGATGGCCAGAAGCACGTGAAAAGCTGCTCAACATCACTTATTGTTAGAGAGATTAAATCAAAACCACAGTGAGATATCGCCTCACACCAGTCAGACTGGCCATCATTAAAAAGTCTACAAAGGATAAATGCTGGAGAGGGTGTGGAGAAAAGGGAACCTCCCTACACTGTTGGTGGGAATATAAATTGGTGCAGCCACCATGGAGGACAGTATGGAGGTTCCTTAAAAAACTAAAAGCAGACTTCCCATATGATCCAGCAATCCCACTCCTGGGCATATATCCAGAGAAAAATATAATTAAAAAAGACACATGCATCCCAATGTTCATAGCAACACTACTTACAGTAGTCAAAGCATGGAAACAATCCAAATGTCCACTGACAGATGACTGGATAAAGAAGTTGTGGTATATTTATACACAATGGAATACTACTCAGCCATAAAAACTGACAACATAATGCCATTTGCAGCAACATGAATGGACCTGGAGATCATCATTCTAAGTGAAGTAAGCCAGAAAGAGAAAAATGCCACATGATATCACTTATATGTGGAATCTAAGTAAAGGGGCACAAATGAACTTATCTTCAAAACAGAAACAGACTCAAACATAGAGAACAAACTTATGGTTACCTGGTGTTAAAGAGGGTGGGAAGGAATAAACTGGAAATTCAAAAATTGCACCTCTTGGGGAGTGATGGAAATGTTAGCTATCTTAATTGTGGCAGTGGTTTCATTGGTGTAGATATGTATCAAAATTCGTCAGATCATACATCTGAAATGTGTGTAGTTGACTGTAGACTGTACAGGAACCATACCACAATAAAGGTATTTAAAATAAACAAAACAAAACTAGCTGTGGGGGTGGCCCAAACTGATCGCAGTTTTCCAAGTGGGTGGTGTTTGGCACGTGGTCCCCGCATGGCACTGGGACCTTGTAAAAGGTTCCCTGCTGTAAAATTCTGAGTGATCTCCAAGCCCTTTCCAGGAATAAATGGTGCCCAGCAGAGCACTGAGGGGAGAGACATCCGGAAGACGGCCTTCCAAATCCAGGACAGTCTTTTGGATTCCAGAATTATTCAGTGGTTTTGGCAGCCCCACCTCCTCCCCACCCAGGCTGCGGAGCCGGTGAGGGGGCAGCACACGGAGCCTGGTTAACACCCCCAGCTCCAGCCTCCTCCAGCCAGCCAGACGACCAACAGGCAGTTGTCTGTTTTTACTTCCTCTGAACTTGACTTCCGTTGATCTCAATCACATCCTCGAGACTTAGTTCTCTTCCTCTTTCCCACTGTTATTTATAAATTTATACTTGCTTACAAGAAAAGAACGGCTGCTGCACTGAACTCCCAGGTGCCTTCCGAGCATCAGAGACGTCCGTTGTAACTGACAAGGGACTAATTTCCAAATATACAAACAGCTCATACAGCTGAATATCAGAAAAACAAGCAACCCGATCCAAAAGTGGGCAGAAGACCTAACTGGACATCTCTCCCAAGACATCCAGATGGCCAGAGCACAGGAAAAGATGCTCCTCTTTCTGTTCAGCCTTTTTCAGCCGTTACCCCTCCCCCCCCACCCCCACTGAGAAGACCAACAGCAGGAAGGCGGTGACTCAAACCCAGAACCCAAGAAACAAACACCCATTAATGACTCACCTGCTGGAATCCGGGCGATTCAGAGACTTTCCTTTGCTTAAAAACGCGTATGCAAACAACACTCAAGCTTCCCATCCGCATGAGACCGGGGACTCTGCTGAGGTGGCTGGGAGTCAGGGATGTGTCACCGACACAAACACGGAGTTTACTGGGTCAGTAGATGCAGGGCAGCCGGGACTCGAATTTCCTTTCTGTGTTTCAAACTCCTACTGGAGAAAAATCCGATATATCCTAAGTGAGTCAGTTGTGAGTGTTTCTATTTCTGGGTAAGGCGTTGAGTCACACCCCTCTCCCTCTCCCCTGCTGATTTTCATTGTGATTTTAATTAGCAAGCCGGTCCTCTGATGGGAGGTGTGGCCTTTCAACCAAAGGAGAGCTTCCTGGCTGTGGGGTCCTCGGATGGCCACTTGGCTCTTCTAACGATAAAATAATTGTTTTTCTTTGGTACTTTGCAGAAGTTCAAAGGGCTTTACGGAACCTTAACCCTGAGGGCTCCTGGTTTATATTTAGATGAGAAAATGAGTAAAGATGGGAATTTTGTGGCAAAGGGCTTTGAAACCCTGAGATGAAAGGGAACCCCTAAAGAGAAATTCACCTCATTTATTTTGTAAGTGGTACTTTGCATGCATGTGTGGACAGATGTAATTTGAGGCAACTCGAATTAAGAGCCTCCTCATCACTCTGCCCGTGACCCGCCCTGACTCCAGCGGAATTGAAGAACCTCTTTTTCTTTCCACTTTTCTATTTCCCAAGCCAGGGCCTGTCCGGGAGGCCCCGATTCAGGCTTATAATTAACTCTGGGCGCTGACTCTGGGCCTGGACCCTCCTGTGGCTGGGCCTCCCTGGAGGAATCCAGATACAGTGCAGAAAGGGGAAAGGAAGGGGCGGGGGCGAGAGGCCCAGCTTGGTTTTCTCCCGCATCCTTTGCATTCTTCATTGCATTCCTGAATCCCAATGCACACCTGGCAGGAGCAAGGCTCATATTAGCTGGAGTGCACTGGTGTTACTATTCATACCGCTACTATATTGAAATACGCCTATACTGACTTGTAAATACACTCGACCCTTGAACAACACAGGTTGGAACTGCACAGGTCTACTGATTTTTTCCATCAGTAAACACTGCAGCGCTACACGCTCTGGGGTTGGTTGAATTTAAGGATGCGAAGCCTCAGATCGGGAAGGCCGATTGTAAAGTTACACGCGGGGTTTTGACTGCTGGAAGGACTAGGGTCCCAGATGCCTGTGTGGTTCAAGGTCAGTGGTAGGCGTTGCCCACGCTCCCAAAATTGTTAAATATTTTGAATGTCACCCCTGCTTTGTGAGCAAGGAGCGGGTCTTCCTCCTTAAGCCCTTAGCACGACATCCTGCTTTGTATTCGAAATTCATATGCTGATTGATTGGGGAAGAGAATGGAAAACTCCAGCTGCTCTCTCAGGCCATCAGGGTAGTGGCGGGCCCAGCCTGCAGTTTCCCTGCAAACTGCACATCCCGGAGCAGATTTAGAGCGCAAGTCTCCCATTCATTCGCTTTGGAGTTCTGAACTGGTGGGGGGGCACACCCAAGATGAATGCCTGGCTGGGCATTCCAGTTACTGAGGGTCAACCAAAACCCAGGCAAAACCCGGAGGCAAGACCCAGGCCTGAGGCCTAAGGCAGCCCTTGAGGACTGAATGTTTGTGTCCCCTGCCCCCGAAATTCCTGTGTTAAAGGTCCAACCCCCAGTGTGATGATGGGGCCTTTGGAAGATACTTAAGTTTTTATGAGCTCATCAGGGTGGGGCCCTCATGTTGGGATCAATACCCTTATAAGAAGAGATACCAGACAGACATCTATTTGTCCGTCTCCCGCCCCCTCCCTGGCACCCAGTCTCTCTCTCCCTCTCTCTGTCTCTCCTTCTCGTCCTGCCCTCTGTCTCCCCACTTATCCACAAAGAAGAGGTCTTGTGAGGGTCTTGCGAGGACATAGCAGGAAGGTGGCCGTCTGTGAGCCAAGAAGAGAGCTCTCATCCTCCTCTCAGACTTCCAGCCTCCAGAACTATGAGAAAATACATTTCCGTGAAGTCACCAACCTATGGTATTTTGTTATGACAGCCTGAGCAGACTAGGGCAGTGTCCTGCCCCCCACTCACTGGGTTTTCATAAGAGGCCCCAGTCCCGCACGCAGAGATGTTGACCTGGAGGGGCCCAGTGGGCCTGAGCCCACCCCGTGAAGACCAGTGGCCTAGAAACAGAAACATGGTCTACTTCCCTGGGTGCTGGGAGTACAGCAGAAAGGACAGAGCCTGGGATCTGCCTTCCAGGCCCTCCGCCCATCAGTGTCTCCGATTTTGACCAATCAGAGCTCCTGTTCTGCTGAGGGGGGACGAAGGAGGGAAGGCGGGACCCTGCTGTGTGTGCCCTAAGGTTACCCAGAAGCCACATTCATACACCTGGACCGAGGGGGGAGAGGTTGGGCTAGAGATGCAGTTTGCGGCTGATATCGAGGGGGCGGGGGCGGGGGGGTGGTACCCATGTTCTCTCCTGATTGGATGTACATCTCTCTACCTCTCCCTGGGCTCCGGTGAGATCTGGGAGAGGGCAGCTAGCCTAGTCTTACGAACTCATCCCCTAAGGTGGCGGTTCTCCACCTGACTGCATGTCAGAATCACTTGAGGTACTGGGCAGAAGGTTCTGATTTAATGTGGTGGGCATCAGGATGCTTCAGATCTCCCCAGATGAGTCTAGTGTGCCATCGAGGTTGAGCACAGGTCCAGGTGAACTCTGCAGGAGCACCTGATCCATTTCATCACCTGTTTTATTAACTGGTCTCATAATTCTGACCAGTCTCATGTTCCATTGGGGCCAAGTGAATGGATTTACTACGCCTGCGTGGCACATGAGGTCTTTGCTCAAATTGCATCATTGATTTGTGTCTTGACAGACTTGCTGGCCAACAAGGACAGATTGTTCCCTGGCCGTGCCTGAGTTACGACCCAGTAAAGCCCACGTAATTTCAAAGGATGCGATCTTGTCATGTGCTCTTGGACGGCGTGCTCCTCAGTGCCATTTCTGGGTCACTTCCTTCCTCCTGTGCAAAAGGACTTCAGCCAACATCTAATTTTCCTCCTCTTATTGAAAAACAAACAAATTTCTTAGCTGTGTATTACAAACCAGGTACTCTGAGAGATGATTTTTCTTTCATAGGTTTTCATTTTTCTCAGAGTTGTATGGGTACGTTATTTTAAAAAGTAAAAATGAAGCTTCTTGTGGAAAAGAGCAACCCTCTGCCTTCCTTCCCAGGTCCCAGTCCTTAAAGGCAGCCGTGTTTACCCGTTCAGCTGCTCTGATATTTTCCACTTTACATCCAGGTAACAGGCTTACCCTGCTATTTCTTTTTTTTTTTTTTTTTAGCCAAATTTTATAATATTTTTGTTATTTATTTATTTTGGGGGGGTGGGTAATTAGGTTATTTGTTTATTTATTAATGGAAGTACTGGGGATTGAACCCGGGACGTCGTGCGTGTTAGGTACGTGCTGTACCACTGAGCTCCACCCTCCACCCTACCCTGCTGTTTCTTGATTTTTCCCCTTTTAGAGGTAATCTCTTGACTTCCTAATATGAGAGATTCTATCTCTTTCTCATAGGCAAATACTTTCTCTCCGACATCCTACTTAAGGCACAGACTTTGGTAAACTTGATTTATAATCAGTTAATTACGTCATATTACCCACCGTTGAGCCATGTAATATACTGATTTGATTTTCTTGCTGGAATAACTTCTAGCTTTCTCTGGATTTAATAATTACCTCACTTTTTCATTTTCCTAATTTGCTATGCAATGTTAATTTATCTGCAAACTCTCTTCCAGAAGAATATGTCTTCTGTGACTACATTCAAGCATTCAAGTGTATCAGGGAACCTATCAAATTCAACGGCAACATTTTTTTAATTTTTTTTTTTTATAGGGGGAGGTAATTAGGTTTACCTACTTATTTATTTATTTGATGGAGGCACTGGGGATTGAACCCAAGACCCGGGGCATGCTAGGCATGCGCTCTACCACTGAGCTACACCCTCCCCGCTGGAATTCTAGGTGGAACTCATTTTCTTTCAGAATGTTGAAGACATTGATCCATTATTTTCTAGGTCCTAGGGCTCTCTTGTAAAATCCACTGCTCTTCTGAAAACCGCCCCTTTGTGTATTACTTATTTTTTACATATTGAAAGATTTGGGGATCTTCCTTTTGTTCTGTTATGAAATTTCACAATAATAAGCCTTGACATGAGGTTGTTTTCATCTATTGTCCTGGCTTTTGGTGGGATCTCTCCATCCGGAAATTGTGCCCTTTAGTTCTGGAATATGTTCTTGATTCATTTCTTTGACAATTTCCTCTCCTCTATTTCCCACTTTTTCTGGAACTCCTGCGAATTAGTTGTTGGATGTCTGTGATTTATCCTCTCTCTAGTATGTTTTATTTTCTATTTTCCCTGTCTGTATTTTGGTTCCACTTTCTGGGAGTTTTCCTAGATTTTATCTTTTAATTCTTCTATTGAGGTTTTTCATTTCTGCTATAATGTTATTACTTTTTTCAAAACCTATTTGCATTTTTTTGTTTTCTGTCTTCAATTGCATTTCATTCCTGTTTCATGGATACAGTATGTCCTTATCTGTCTAAGGGTATTAATAATATTAACTTGAAGTTTTATCCTTCCTGCATAGTGTTTTGTCTAAGTGGCTCCCCCCCACCCCCATATTCTTTATATTAGAGATTTTCCTTGGATGTTGGTATCATTAATTTTTCCATTTGTGTTTAATAATGGTAGACTCTAAAGCTGACTGGAAACTCTGAATGTGTGTGATGACTGGTCAGTATATTTGGGTCTTTTCTATTAAGCCGGTTGAATTTCTCCAAAACAGACTCCTTCAATCTCCTGCTCAGAGTCAAGTACAGGTCTGATTGCCGACATTCCTAGAGTAGAGGGTCAGACAGGTAGGTGGGGAACATCTTAGAATACTGTGTTTCTTCACTTAGTCTTTTCTTTGTCATGAGCCCTTCTGCTCAACTGTGTATGCTATTACTCAAATAAAGAGACCCTTTGTTTTATCCTCTCCAGAGAATAAACGTCCAGACTTCTGCCAGGGCTGGGGATGGGCATCTTGCCCAAGCACATGGAGGGCAAGAGGGGATATGGGGACCCAACTGCTTTTCAAACACTCTTCAACCAGGCTCCTTGCATCAACATTCTGTTCACCTCCCACTTCCACACAATTTCATTGCTTCTTGGACATTGTGACGCAATGTGATCTTAAGCTAGCTTTTCCCACTGTTGGTTGAAGATTCAGCTTTTTTGAGTTTGCCAGTTTGTTTGCCGCTTGACTGCTTGTCTTCTTGTCTCTAAAATTCTGTTTCTCAATTTCCTTTTCTTCTCCACCATTGTGGATATACTCTTTAGGCTATTTTTATTGATGCTGCAGTCAGATTTTAAGAGGAATATGTTCAACCCACATGTCTTTATATAGAAGTCATTAGAGTCTCACTCCACATCTTCACCTACTGACTTTTCCCCCATTTCACAAGCATGTGTATTTTAAATGGCATTCTTCATGGCTCTGAATGGTGTAGTCCCTTGGCAGAGTCACTGGTAGAACTATGAGGGGCTTAGTGAATATATTAAATGTATTTTCCAAAAATGGATTCAAATTCTTACCCATTTTCAGCAATGACAGTTGTTTGAATGTTTATAAGGTACCACAGGTCAAATGTTGAGAATGACCATTGGGTAGTTCTCTAGGGTAGTTTCAACCCATACTTCAAGATACATCCATCATTATCAATGGGTAAATTTTCATCTTCGTCTAAGAACTAAGTTTAGACTACGTGACCTTTTGAGCAGCCTGGATTTGTTCTGCTTCTTGATTTCATCCATGGAAAACCCTTTCAGTTGCTTTCAGGCCTGGCTTTCTTCTGTGCTTGGTGTTTATGTCTTGGTCCCAATCTGAATTACTCTAACCAAAGTGATGGGCTGCTTTGAGCAAGTTTTTTTTTTTTTTAAATTGAGGTCACATTGGTTCATAATGTTATGTAAATTTCATGTGTATGACATTGTTTTTCAACTTGTGTGAACACCACAGTGCTGATCATCTTTAACCAGAGAGACAGACATTCCATCATGCTCCAGGTCATAAGTCCCATTGCCAAAAAGTTTGCCAAGTGACAGCAATTATGTATTGGTGATTTACTGAAGAGTTTGGGTGTCCCAGAATGATAAGAGTTAAAAATGATGAACTAACTCAGACAGGCTCCTCTAATCCTTCATGGTTACTTCCACATTTAGGAGGGAGATGTGTGTGTGTGTGTGTGTGTGTGTGTGTGTGTGTGTGTGTGTATGTACTTTCTTCAACTGGAGAAACTATGATCATTGGCGTATATGGTTCAGTGTTGAATCTTTGGTCCCAAAATGAAATGGCCAACATTGCTGTGCTCAGAACAGTTAAAGCCCCTAGACAATTTTCAAAGTCTTTTGATCTGAGACATTTTTATGAGTAGGCACAAGGCTTCCGAATACATCATACAATTGGACTGAAGCCTGGAAAGTCACCCCGGTGTGTTTGAACAAACCGTAGCCCACAAATACCATATTTTTTATATTGGAACATTCCTTTCCTTTTTAAAAGAGACTCCGCATCTATCTTATCCCTTTTGTACATTCTTGAGTAGTTGAAGTATCGGTCTCGAAGGTCTTCCTAAAATTTCACCTTTATCCTTGTACAAGGCTAGAAAACAAATCAAGAAGGTAAATGCTGGATCTGCAATTCAAATTGGATTAAAAATGGCTTTTTCAGATTATAGAATCCTCTCTGTCTTTCACGCACACACGTAAACAAGCACATGCACACAGTATATGTAACATGAGTAATAGTATTATTTATGAAGTTACCACTATCAAATGATTACACTGCAGTCTATTTTCCATACACATTCATGTATCAGATAATACATGAGTACACACATTTTCTGCTTTAGTTGATCATATAGTGAGAGGAACTACGTTGATATGAGAAGACAGAATCAGGTAAAATACAGTTAAATCTGATGATTTCAGATGTTCCCACAATAACTGCCAGGATTCATGCATCGACTTTTGAATATTTTCTAGATGTCTCAGACTCTGCTGCAGGCTTTTGGAGCATAAAGCTGAGAACCATGAGACACCTGCCTTGTGTATTACATTGTATATCACAGTTCAGGAGACAAGAGCTGTGAGAGATTTCTGAGCAACGTGCTAGGGGAGTGCTAGAGACTGGATGTCTCTCTTCAACCAAAATTCATATATAGAAATCTAACCCCCAGTGTGATGGCATTTGGGGTGGGGCATTTGGGAGGTGATTAGGTCATGAGGATGGAGTCCTCGCCAATGGGATTAGTGCCCTCACAAAAGAGACCCCACAGAGCTCCTTTGCCTCTCCTCCCATTGAGGACACAGCAAGGAGGCAGCCATTTGTGAACCAGACTCTGAATCTGCTGGTGCCTTGACCTTGGAGGGCCCAGCCTCTAGAGCTATGAGAAATAAATGTCTGTTGTTTGTAATCCACCCAGTCATGGAGTCCTGGTACAGCTGCCTGGACTGACAAAGACAGGGAGTAAACACTTAAGCAACTCTCCTGCCGGAGGGAGCTTTCGCCGAAGGGAACTTGATGTATAGGCAGAGGGTCAAGTACATTGCTGGAAGGGTGCAGCAGCATGTCAGCAGGGGTTCAGAAGACGTGGTTTATAAGACGAGCAAAATAGAAATCAATTGACTTTTGGTGGGGGAGGGTAATTAGATTCATTTATTTACTTATTTATTTTTAATGGAGGGACTGGGGATTAAACCCAGGACCTCATGCATGCTGAGCACACACTCTACCACTGAGCTCTATCCTCCCCCTTAATTGATTTTTATAAATGGAATATTTGTATGTTTATAAGTGGAATATTTGGATGTATGGAGTATCTTGAACTGCTTTCTTCTCACACGTGCCACATCCAAACTATTGGCAAAAGTAATTGGCAAAATCTATAAACTCTATGTTCAAAACACATCTCAAATCAGACTACTTCTCCCCATCTCCATGGCTACTCACTGTCATCTTTTGCCTGGACTACAACACAAACATCTTAGTTGCTTGTGTTGTTTTTCTGTTGCTGTGTAACAAGTTACCGCTTAGTAGCCTACAGCTATGCGTATTTATTATCTCACCATTTCCATGGATCAGGAGTCTGGAAATAGCTTAACTGACCCTCTCAGAGTCTGACAGTCTGCACTCAACATCTTGGCAGGCTGCAGTCTCAACTAAAGTTTGGACTGAGGAAGAATTCACCTCCTGGTTAACTCAAACTGTTGGCAAAATTCAATGCCTTGTGGTTTTAGGACCCACCTGCTCACCAGCTCTCGGCTGAGGACCACCTGTAGGTCCTAGAGGTCTCTGACACATGGCCCACTCCACAGGCCAGAGATGGTTTGCTTCTTCAGTGTAATTAGGCTAAAGCCCCACATTCTGGTCTGCTAAGATAAAGTCCTGTGTAATGTGACATAATCGTCAGCTTTGCCACGTTCTGATCATTAGAAGTAGGTCGTAGGTTCTGCCCGAATTCAGGGAGAAGACCTACACAAGGGCACACTACATTAGAAGTCAAATTAAGGAGGGTCCACTATGTTGGTCTCTCCATTCCCATTCATGCCCTCCTATTGTTTATTTTCCATACAGTAAGCAGAGTGATCCTTCTAAAAATGTAGAAGTAACAATACCATCATTTTGCTCACAACCCACTACTGGCTTGGAATAAGGCCTATGAGGTGATGCTGAAATGAGCAATGGCTGCCTCACTCACTGCATTTTCCACCAGTCTTCCTCTGCCTATTTCTCTTCAGCCACATGGGAATCTTTGCTGCTTCCCAGCCGTGCCAAACGCACTTCTGCCTGAGGGTCTTTGCATCTGCTATTTTCTCTGCCCCAAGCACCACCCCCACAGATCTTTATGACTTGAACCCTTTCTTCATTTAGGTGTTTGCTCAAAAGTCACATTCTCAGGGATCACCTCTTAGAATCCTCCAATCTAAAATATCCCCTCCACTGCATATCTCTACATCTCCCCCTACCGTATTTTCTTCCTAGCTCTTCTCTCTCTGTGTTTTAGAATATACTTTTCACTTATTCACTGACTGTCTCTCCCATGAGAACTTAAGCTTCGTGAGGACAAGGATCTTGTCTACCTAATTCACTATTGTTTTTCCAGTGCCTAAATCATTGCCTAGTATAAGGTTGACATTTAACATCTTGTATGTGAATGAATAATGAAAGGAGTCAAGACACAAAATTAAAGTTTTCAAAATATTTTATTATCATTGATAATATGTTGAATTTTTCAAGTAAGTAGTGACTAAACCTTAAACCGTATCATGAAATCATTCTCAAGATTTGATTTCATTGGAATAGTGAAGAATAATCAGTATCTCAAGGGAGATTAAAAGTCACCCGGGTACCCTCAGAGTAGTTGGTATTTTTTAGTTGTCAAATGATCAAAATTAGCACTACTGAATAGTGGACAGTTGGACTTTAACATAAAAGAAATAGTAGTGGAGAAAGAAGAAATAAAAAAAGACATGACATGTAGAAAACAGATAGCAAAATGTAATAGCAAATGTAAATTTTACTTTGTCAGTAACTACATTAAATGTAAATGATTAAACACTCCAATTAATAGGCAGAGATTGGTGTTCGGATTTCATTAAATGATTCAAATATATGCCGTCTACAAGCAACACACTTTAGATTCAAGACACAAACAGGTTAAAAAAAAAAGATAGAAAAAGATATTCAAACAGCAACCAAAAGAGAGCTTGAGTGGCTAAATTAATATCAGACAAAATAGACTCCAAGATAAAATTGTTACTAGACAAAAATGGATATTTTATAAAGATAAAATCATCAGTGCACCTAGAAGATATAACAATTATAAACTTACACGTACCTGACAAGAGAGCCCCCAAATTCATAAAGCGAAAAAGTCAGAATTTAGGGAGAAATAGAAATCTCAGGAGTAACAATTTCAGGGGGAAGGGTATAGCTCAAGTGGCAGAGTGCATGCTCAGCACACAAGAGGTCCTGGGTTCAATCGCCAGCAACTCCTCCAACCAGAAATCAATGAAGAAACTGAATTACCTCTCCATCATAAAACAAACAATACAACAAAAGTAATAACTTGAAGTATGAATATACTACTTTTAATAATGAATAGAACAATTAGACAAGATCACCATGGAAAAAGGAGATTTGAACAACACTATAAACCAACTTGACATAACAAACATCTATAGAAATGCCCAGCAAATGGGAAATACACATTCTTCTCAAGTGAATGTGGAATATTCTCCAGGATAGATCACATATTTTAAGCCATAAAAGAAGTCTCAGAAAATTTAAAAGGATTGAAGTTACACGAAGTATGTTCGCTGACCATAACGAAACGGAATTAGAAATCAATAACAGAAGAAATTTAGGGAAAATCATAAATAATGGAAATTATATAGCAAACTCATAAATAACGAATGGGTCAAAGACAAAATCACATGATCTTGAGAATACTTTCAGATGAATAAAAACAAAAACACAACATATATCACAACTTATGGGATGCAATGAAAGCAATGCTTAGAGGGAATTTATAGTTCTAAATGCCTATATTAAAAAGGAATAAAGCTCTCAAATCAATAGCCTACCCTTTTATCTTAAGAAACTAGAAAAGAAAGAACACACTTAACCCAAAGCAAGCACAAGGAAGGAAATAATGAAGATTACAGCAAAAATAAATAAACTAGAGAACAGAAGAACAATAGAGGAAACTTTTTATAACACCCAAATTTGGTTCTTTGAAGGCATCAGCCAAATTGACAACATTTAGTTAAATTTACAAAGATACAGCTCAAGTGGTAGAGGGAGTGCTTAGCGTGCCTGAGGACCTGGGTTCAATCCTTGGTACCTCCTCTTAAAAAAAAAAAATGAAATAAATAGACCTAATTACCCCTCCCCCCAAAAAAAATGAATGAAGGAGGTGATATTATTACCAAACTTACAGAAATAAAAAGGGTTATAAAGGCCTACTATGAGCAATTGTATGCCAACAAATAAGATAACCTAGATGAAATGCAGAAACCTATAATGTGCCAAGAAAAATTAATGGGGAAAGAATAGTCCAGTTTAACAAATGATGCTAGGTCAACTGGTCTTCATGTGCAAAATAATGAAGGTGGTCACCTACTTCATAACATATGCAGAAATCAACTCAAAAAATGGATCAAAGACCTAAATTTGTAAAAGCTAAATCTATAAAACTCTTAGGGTAAGCATAGGTATAAATTATCATGACCTTGGATTAAGCAATGGTTTCTTAGCTATGACACCTAAAGTATAACCTACCAAAGAAAATATAAATTGGACCTTACAAAAATTTAAAAATTTTATGCATCAAGAAAGTGTAAAAGAAACCCACAGAATGGGAGAAAATCTTTGCAAATCATATATCCGATACAGACAGCCTGGTATCCAGAATACATGAAGAATATTTATAACTCAATAATAAAATGCAACTCAGTTAAAAATGGGCAAAGGTTTTGATTAGATAATTCTTCAAAGAAGATGTGCAAATGGCTCATAGGTGCCGGAAAAGATGCTCACCATCATTAGTCATTAGAGAAACGGAAATCAAAACCACAATGAGAACCACTTCTCACCAACTAGGATGGCTTTAATCTAATCAAAAGTGGGACAATAGGAAGTATTGGTAAGGTTGCTGAGAATTTGGAACACTCATAGATTGCCGATGTAAATAAAATTGTGATTTTTATTCTGGTAATTCCTCAAAAGGTGAAGTACAGTCTTACCATATCACTGGGCAATTCCATCATAGGCATTTAGTCAAGAAAGTTGAAAACATATATTCATACAAAAACTTGTATAGGAAGGTTCGAAGCAACATTATTCATAATAGCTAAGAAGTAGAAACAATTCAAACGTCCATCAACTAATAAATGGATAAAGAAAATGTGATAGATCCAAATAATGAAATATTATTCAGCTCTAAAAAGGAATGAAACATGCTACAACTTGGATGAACCTTAGAAACATGTTACGTGAAAGAAGGCAGACACAACAGGCCATGTATTGAATGAGTCCATTTAAAGAACTTTCTAGAATATGCAAATCAATAGAGACATAAAGGAGATTTTTCGGTTCCCAGAGACTGGTAAAAGGATTGAATGGGGAGTTGCTACTAACTTTTATGCAATCTTTTTTAGGGGTGACAAAAATATTCTTGAATTGAATAGTGGTGATGAATGTATAATGTTGCGAATATACCAGAAGCCCTGAAATAGACATTTTAAAAAAGTGAAGTTGATGGTGTGTAAATTATATGTCAAATTTTTTTTAATTAAGCTAAGAATCTAGGAAATTCATAAAGAAGTGAGTGTGAGGAATCATTTAAGTGACTAGAGAGACCACAGCACGCGTGGAAAACCTCCACCCACGGCTAGACCTCCCTTGGACTCAATCTTAGCACCGCTCTGACCATAATGGCTACAATACGAGAGAAAACCTTCTCCACTTCCCTTCCCTGGAGGTAGGTTCTGTTCTCCACTTTCTCCACATGCCTCCCTCTCCTCTCAAGAAAGCATTTGCCTTACTTTTTTCCCTCCATTTTTCTTTCTCATTCTCTCTCCTCCTCTTTTTTTCCAATGTCCCTCTTTTGTCCTTCATGTTTCTTTCTCTTTTTATGTCTGCTCACCTTCCCATATCTATTTCCCACCCTTTGTTTCCACTTCTTCCTTGTTTTTTTTTTTTTTTTTTGGTTGGGGTGGGAATTAGGTTTATCTATTTTTATTTATTTTTAATGGAGGTCCTGAGGATTGAACCCAGGACGGCATGCTGAGCATACACTCTACCGCTTGCGCTATACCCTCCCCTCCAAAGAGAAGGAAGTGATTTTGATACTGAATATTTATTTAAGGAAAAACAACTTAATTATAAGGTTGGTTTTGCTTTAGGGGATGTAACCAGCAATTTAAAAAAATTATCCACACATGCTGTAAGACTAGTTACAAATAAATAATTGAGGTGAGATACTTTTATGAGTATTATAAAGTGATTTGTAAACATGAGCAGATACTGCTGGTAAACACTGATAATATCTAGCGTGGTGATATTCATTGACAACTCTTAATTATCATTCCGCTGTTTTACGCGTAGACACGCCTGAGTTGACCATTTAGGCTACAAAGCAAAAACCTCCTACAGAGACAGTTTTGTTTGTCTCATAAACCTGATCACATTTTCCCTCAGGAATGTCCTTTTTGAACTAAGAAAACACAGTATGGGTTGCAAGCTCTTCTGTTGTGAACCCATCTTCAGAATGACCGATTATTCTCTGCCATTCATCTGGAAGAGTGGGCGAGCACAAAAAGAATACAATTAACGACCAAATTGTCATCTTCTTCAAATAAAATTCTGATCTCTAGCTTGAATGTTGCAATGAAAGGGTCACTGTTTTCTTGTGTGAATAGGTCAAAAGAAATGATTTTTTGTTTCCTGAACTGTCACTTGATGCAATGAGCTTATTCTGTTTGTTGACAAACTGTTAAGAAAACAAACTTGGGTAAGTTTCACAGGACTTCGTGATTGAAATTCTAGTGCCCAGAGTAGTTGTGTCAGAGTGGTGAGGCATCTGATAATGATCTCAGAAAACTTCCCAAACAGTGTGACTATTTCATTAGTAGGGAGGGTGGGGAAAGACTGACTTAATTCTTCAGTTATCCCATCTTGGAGAGACAAACCGCTTTACTCCGGGGACCCCTTTGGTGTATTGGTACAACTATTATTGAAAGATTAGAAGTATTTTTTGGTCTAGTTTTTTTTCCCCCTTTATTAATTCTTTTTTAATTTGAGGGTTAATTAGGTTTATTTGTTTATTTTTAGTGAAGGCATTGAGGATTGAACCCAGGACCTTGTGCATGTTGGGCATGTGCTCTGCCACTGAGCTACACCCTCCCGTCTAAGATTACAACTATTTTTTTTTTTTTTTGGTTTCTAGATACTAGATTTTATTTCACAGTTCTTCCTTTTTAATTGAAGTACAGTCAGTTACAATGTGTCACTTTCTGGTGTACAGCACAATGTCCCAGTCATGCATATACATACATATATTCATTTTCATATTTTATTTCACATTCCTTTTTTTTTAACTTTTTTTTATTGAGTTCTAGTATTTTTAAATATTAAGTTTTTGGCACTCTACGGAGGGCTGAGAAACAGTGGATTTCCACTGACTGGTTCTGGTGGTCAGCTGGCTGGCTCCTTTAAGATCTCCATGCTTGGAGAAGCTTGATATTTGCTTGTCTTCCTTAAGCCTCACAAAGGCTCTGTGTCCGGGTCTGTCAGCTGTTCAGCAGGAATGAGTTTCCTCTTCCTCCTGGGCACAAAGCTAGACCACATCTCCCGGGCTCCCTGGCAGTTTACTGTGGCCATGAGGCTGAATTAAAACCAGTGGAACGTTTGCAGAAGTGGTCGTTGCCATTTCTGAGCCAAGCCTTTTAAGCAATAGCTCCATCTCCTCCCTGCTCTATTTCTTCCTTTGCTGATTAGATGCTGATGTAAGTGAGACCTCAGGGAAGGGGCGCTGTGTGATTAAACATAAGGTAATACAAAAGGACCTGAGATGCAGGAGAGCCACCCATCGCCCGGAAACAACGCACATAAGCAAGAAACAAACTTTTATTCGGCTTGAGTATTTTATATTCTGAGGTCTCTTTGATACAGCTGCTAGCATGACCCTGACTTCTAAGGCATTTGAGTCGCTGGCCGTGAAAGGGGGCGGCCCCAACAGACGTGTCTTCATGAAACTCAAGGGGAACATTGCAGAGACGTAATCCTTCCGCCTTTTCTTCCTTTCCCTTCTCATTTTTCGTTTCTCCTTGGCTCCCTTCCTCTTTCTAGGTTTTGATTGATTAATTTGTTGGTCACGAGAGCTCTTCTTCAAATCTTGTCACCTCCGCCCCCACCCGCAAACGTACACGGAGGAAGACTGGGTTTGGAAAAAGTCACCAGGAAAGATGTTCATGAATTCACCAAGGATGACAGTGAGGGTGAGACGGCAGCTTGATGAGGGATGTGCGGAGATTAACGGGCGCTCTCAGGGAGGTGAGGTTTATTTCCTCGGCCAGGATGGGGAGAAGACACTGCGGCTCTTTAGGGAGGACAGTGGGTTAATTTCAGGTATGTAAGTTTGGTTTTTTGTTTGTTTGTTTGTTTGTTTGTTTGTTTTTTAAGGGGGAAGGTAATTAGGTGTCTTTTGTTTTGTTTTTTAAATCTTTAATGGAGGTACTGGGGATCGAACCCAAGAGCTTATGCATGTTAGGCACACACTCAACCCCTCAGTTATACCTTCCCCAGGTATGTTAAGTTTTTAAATTCTCATTCAACAAAATGCACATACATTCCCTCAACCTTGTCAACTGTCAAAAAAGTAGATGTGGGTGTAGCGTGGACGGCCGGCTAGACGGTGTGAGCCATCTTATTTATAGTCTTATTTTTTTTCTACTTTTTAAAAATTATTTCTTGGTGTTATTTCTTGGTGGGGGGGGTAATTAGGTTTATTTATTTATTTTTATCATTTTTTTTAATGGAGGTACTGAGGATTGAACCCAGGACCTCATGCATGCTAAGCATACACTCAACCTCTGAGCTATACCCTCCCCTCAAGTCTTTTTTTCTTGATGATTCTTGGGGATTTTGATTTTGTAAAATGTGGTAATGGAGAGTTACTTAGGGAGTTCAGGTAAGGACACTAACCTACAGTTCCTCCTTGATGAGATCAACGCGATAATTTCTGCAGTTAAGGAGAGCACGTGTTTTATTTTATTTACCTGGATATAGAGGACACGGTGAACATTTTTTATTAAGAGCACAATATTTTCAATTCAAAGATACACAATCTTTGAGAATTGAGTTATGAATCAAATGTACCCCATATTTTATTGTAAGAAAGCGGGATGAAAAATGCAGGAAATATTTGCTGAACTCCTATCAGGTGCTGCTACACTTGTCTCTGATGGCTCAACCACATCTATGCACTTTATTTTTCCATTCATTTTTAGTAGTAGAATATGCAACTATGTCCTGGCACCTTCCAAGTTTTTGTGACATCGTCTTATATACACTGGGCAGCATGCCTAGATGATAGTAAATCTAAATGAATGCATTTTTATCCCTCTGGGTCTTCCAATTTTATTTGAAAGCGCCATAGGTCCGATTCCTGGAAAACGGGTTCTGAGCTTGGGAACCAGGTCGGTCTGTCCTTCAGAGCCAGTCCAAACCAAGGCAAAGCGTCCGGGCCTCCTGGGATGCTGCTGTCCCCAGGGAGGAGTATAATCTTGGGCCAGGTAGCTTTCTTCCGCAGGGGAGAATTTCCAAAGAGGAGCTGAGTTGTGAGCCATCAGTGGCCAATATCCCCCTCAGCGAGGGGAGTGAGTTCCTTGATCCAAGAGGGACCTGTTGGGCACGTAGCATCCACTGTAAGCATACGTGTGAGACTGTATCATTTTGTCATGAAAAGAACAATGACAGGATAGAAAGAAACAGACGGAGGAATGTGGGTAAACAGGGAGAAGGAAAATAGTAAGTCGGTATTTGGGGAAAAGGGGAAATAAAGACGAGAGAAAAGTCAATGAATCTAAAACATAAAATCTATGTGTACCAGCTAACTATGATTTCACAGCATAGCACGTTCCAGTTGAATACAGGCAGTAAAATGGCCAAGGTCACTTGGTACATCAGAATGAGAGTTTAGGAAAACACCTGTGAATCGTGATTCAGAGGCTCACGCCATAACCTTCAAAGGCACGTTAAAAATGACTGGAAATGCGTTCTGTTAAACCACTTACCAGCAGGGCTCATTCAGTCATCAGACCACTTTCAGAGCACGAAGAAACGCAGTGATGAATATTGATGCTGTAAGTGAAGGAATTTAAATTTAGCACACCTGAGTCTTGGTTATCCATGAATGGTCAACTTTTAATCATCCTGGGGGGTGATTTTACATTGTGTACATCTGGCTTTGGAATCATTATACGCATTTGGGGAGGAGTCATCTTGGTTTGGGTTTCCCGGAAGCTGACCGGAGACAAAGATTCAAGGGCTAGTGGTTTAGTGGGGAGTTCCAGGAAATGAAGGTGGGGAATGATACAGAGATGGAGAAGGCAGCCAGTCACAGGTGTGTCTGGAGCTCCACCCCACTGGGACACGCAAAACACGCTTTAGAATGATCTGGACGGAGGGGCCAGGAAGCTGGTGGAACAGTCCCCAGGGCTGTTGTGTCTCTGAACAGCTGCTCAGTTTCTCTTAATTTCAGGTCTTGGTTCTCTCGACTTCAGATCTGCTTTGTGCGCAGGGGCGGCAGTCTCCCTGGGCTTAAGGAAATGGCCTCGGGGTGCAGAGAGGCAGAAACTGACGGTTGGAAGCCTGCAGATCAAGCCTGAGGGGTGCATGCAGGGACCTGTCAAGGCGGCCTCTGCTACACTCATGAACCTCACTGTATTTTTCTTTTCTTTTTAATTTTTAAAATTTTTATCTATTTATTCAATCTTTTTGTGCAGAGGAGGTAATTAGGTTTATTCATCTATTTGCTTAATGGAGGTACTGGGGATTGAACCCAGGACCTCAGGCATGCTAGGCATTCACTCTACCACTGAACTATACCCTCCCCTACCCCCACTGCTACCCCTGTATTTTTCTTGTTATGATGTTAAAAGTTGGTTTCCACCCCCCCCCCCGCTCCCCCCCCCCCCCGAGAACATGCCAGCGTGTGGCGGGGGGAAGAAAGAGCCGGCGCTGGGCTGAGAAACACAAGGAGACCACCGTGAGATTACACATTCGGGTGTGGGTTAGGCACCAGGGAAGTTGAGGGTTGATAGTGGCCACCCAGGCGCTCGGTGCTGTAGGAAAAGCCCCATAAATGAGAGCTCACGTGGCCAGTTTCCTCCAGGCATCCATCTGGACCCTAAGACTCCTGAGCCGGAGAATCAGAGCAGAGTGGAAAGTTTTCAGGTGGCAGTTACCTTTGTCCTGTGCCAAAGGTATTACTCACTGGCCCACAAAACTCCAGCTGGTATTTCCCACCCAACAAAAGGGGAAAGAAAAGAGAGGAGTTCTTTTGCTGATTTTAACGTCACCTTGGGCATAAAGCACGAAAGAGGAGGCAGTACGCTGGGAAAGAAGATTTCCCATGTCCTCCTTTATTTTTATCACAGGGCATCAATTATTGGTACCACTAAGGGAACTAAGAATCTACAGTGTTTTCATTCTTTAACTAAATGTCTTCTGTTTATCTCATATTTGAGGAAAGAACTATTAACCTGCTCACTTCCTGAAGGGCTGGTTTGATATCCTTGACTCAGATGACTGCTGTATGGTTGGGATCAGCCTTCATTCTGTATGGTCAGGGTCTCCTCCCACACAGAGCTGCAGGATGATCCTAATACATGCCATAAAGAATGAACAAGAAATGTCTGGACTCTGAATGTCCTCTTATGTCTTCACTAAGAAAATCCCCCTGCAAATTTAATCTGTAAAAAACCAGCCAGGATCGTATTACCAGAGACGAAGAGGTTTCAATCATTCATTTATTTAACGAACCTTCATGCACTTTATGTACAGAGCGCTGAGAGGGAGATGATCAACACAAAAGTCATGAAAGCAATTAATTATAATCCAGCATGAAGTGAAGCAGGGCTCTGCCATCCCATGAGGATGTTCATGGTGATAGCCCTTCTCCCAGTAAATCATATTACCCTTCTATTTCATGCCACATTATTTGGCAGTTTTTAAACATTCTGCCCTCAGTGGTCTCCTGTGGCTTTCCCAACTTAAATGATAACCTTCTTAAGATCAGAAGGGAGACCGTGAGAGCTGTTTTCTAAGCTCTAAGTGTGTACAAATGTCCGCAGTTGTGTGTATCCAACCAGCTCCTCTGACCAGCTCTGGTACCCAGTATGGCTCAGCAAATAAGATTCGTGACTGCAAAATTTCTTTTGAAACTGTCAGTCGCTGTTACTGCACCCGACAGGCAAGCTAGGGATTCTTAAAATACAGTAGACACTTCCTGTCCTCAGAAAGTTGTCGGGCAAACTGAACGTGCTAGGAACCATCTGCCCAGCATTGCCTCCACCATGCTATTCCGTGTGCCCAGCCCTGAAGGTGAAACGTGGGCACAGATCCCATGTTTTATAAAGGGAATGAACTGTGTCTTCATAGTTTACCTCTAGTAAATTCCATTTATGGAATTGCTCAGACAATATTCTCTCAGGGTTGTTATGTTTGCTTGCAGAGTGAGTTCTTTTGTAAGGAAGGGTGTGGAACTGAGTGCTGGTAACAAGCTTCAGAACCAGTCTCAGGTCCCACTGCTGTGTAATGATTTTAGAACAACGGGTGGCAAGAGTTTGCATCTAATCTGGTCCGAGCTTCCCAAAGAAGCACGCTCGGTGCCGGCTTCAGCCTGTTCTGTCTTGATACCTCTGCTCCCCATTTACCGGATAAATATTAAAATGAATTCCACATGCTTCAGCCTTTGGGATCCAAGGTCTTTCTTATCCACGAGCAAGTCCCCTCTAATTACCTAGTGCCTTGCACACCGTCTCAAATCCCGATCCACTGTCTCTCCTTTGATCCTCTCTCCCTCCCAGGCTTCCCACCCTTTGGAACTTCTCTTCTTCGCCTTGCAACCTGAGTGATTTTATATAACACAGGTCTGCTCAAGTCATTCTTGGTCTTAAATTCCTCCAAATGGCTCCCACTGCCTTCAGAAAATGCCAGCCCTGAAATGTGTGTTCCTACTCTCGCCAGCCTCTTTGGATCCAGGAATGACCCGTGTCCTCCATCCCCAGTCCTTCTTGGGCTGTTTCCTCTGACTACACTCTTCCTCTGGTTTTACCCACCCTCTGCGTGAGGTCTCACTTAGCGGCCTCTGTGCGTGGGACTCCTCCTTCTTGACCCCAGGACTGAAGCTACCAGGCTCAGCCTGTCCTCGTGTCCAAGCTCTTATACGCTTGCATGGTGATTCCTCTTTCCTTGTCTGCTCTCCCTGTTAGATAGAAAGGTTCACAGGCCAGGCCCTGGCTTTGTTTTGTTCACATAATATACTCACCGCTTAGCACACAGTGGGTTCTCAGTAGGGCCGGCTTCACGAGCACTTGGGAGGGAGCTGTGCGTTTGGAGTTTAATGCTCGTCCATTGCTGTCTTGAACTTCTTGATCATTTGTCTTTGGATTTCTGTTTCGTGAGTGAAGTCCAGTGGAACAATGGAGCATGCCCCTGGCACGTGGAGCCTAGGCTCCCATCTGGTCCCACCTGGTCCCTGGGAGGCTCCTCCACCTCCACCCCATGACCACGGCCCCCCTCCCTCACCCTTCAACTCCACCACCCCCACTTTGGTGCAGGAGCAGGGAGGGTTTGAATGGGTTCTTGTGCCCACATGTGGAGTCTTGCACAGAATTTGCAGTGCCCGTGAGGATCTGCACTCTCTCTGCAAGTGCCCATGTGTCCAAGGGAGCACGATGCTGAGCAGCAAATAAAAAAACACGATGACAATAAAACAGCCAAGACACAGAAGCAACCTAAATGTCCATCGACAGATGACTGGATAAAGAAGCTGTGGTATATTTATACAATGGAATACTACTCAGCAATTAAAAAAGAATGAAATAATGCCATTTGCAGCAACATGGATAGACCTGGAGATCATCATTCTAAGTGAAGTGAGCCAGAAAGAGAAAGAAAAATACCATATGGTATCACTCATATGAGGAATCAAAAAAAAAAAAAAAGAAAGAAAGAAAGAAAAAAGAGGACACTAATGAACTCATCTATAAAACAGAAACAGACTTGCAGACATAGTAAACAATCTTATGGTTACTGGGGGGAAGGGGGTGGGAAGGGATAAATTTGGGAGTCTGAGACTTGCAAATATCAACCACTATATATAAAAATAGATTTAAAAACCATATTTCTTCTGTATAGCAAAGGGAACTATATTCAATATCTTGTAATAACCTTTAATGAAAAAGAATATGAAAATGAATATATGTATGTATATGCATGACTGGGACATGGCGCTGGACACCAGAAATTGACGCATTGTACCTGACTATACTTAAGTTAAAAAAAAAAAAAAACACACGACAGGTTGAGAAGGAGACCACAGAAGAAATAAAACAGACCTTTTTCCTGATTTTGGATCAAGAGGCCCTGCATTTTCATTTTGCACTGGATCTCACAAATTGTGTAGCTATCCCTGGCTCTCAACGAGTATTAGTTAATAGATGAATCAAAGAAATTTGATGAACTAAATGCATGTCTCTTTAAAGCAACCACAGTGGGGGGTGGGGAGGGTATAGCTCATGCTTAGCATGCTTGAGGTCCTGGGTTCAATCCCCAGTATCTCCATTAATGTAATAAATAAATAAACCTAATTACCTCTTCCCTCAAAAGAAACAAAAAAGCAACTGTGAATGAAAAATTTTGCAACTGTATCAGTAGACAAAGGATGCTGTGGCAATCAAGTCATCTGCCCCTACCTCCACCCCTTACAGTGAGCAGAGGGAACTCAAGATGCAGACAAGCAGGAAGCCTGGCCTCTGCAGCCACCCCCAGCGGTGCACCCTGAGGGGACTCAGGATGTGGAAGAAGAGGACACTGGCCCTAGACAGCTGGGTGCAGATCAAAGGAATGATTTCAACGAGCCCAGACCTTTGCACCTTCCCACACATAGAAAAGCACTAAATTCCTTAACTTGAGATATCTGGTTTTCTTTGATTAACAGTCATCTTTTGATGTTGTGACTACCTGGTCTTTGTTGTGAAAACTCCTGTATATCCTGGCTTCTACCTGGCCTCTCTGGAACAACACCTCAGAGTGATCTGAGAGGCTGTCATCCTGGGCTGAGTCCTCAGAAAGTCCTCCAAATAAAACTAACTCTCAACTTTTAGGTTGTGCATTTTATTTCAGTTGACGCCACCTTGATGGATTTTCTAATAATTGTAGTTTCCTGTAACATTTTTGGAACTTCTTTTCAAGAAAGTCACCATTTTGTCAACAAATATATTTTGAGCCCTTACTCTGCCAGGTTCTGGTGTACAGCAGTGAACTATTCTGATCAGGCTATGGAAAACCTTTATCCTTAGAACTGCTTTTGTGTGGATTTATTTGTGTAAAGAAGCCAAAAATCTCTGGGGGTCGTATCTGCTGCAGAAAGTGAGCCATAAAACCAAGGAATGTCAATAATATCACTGGGACTAAAATAAACTTTATAACTATGGAACCATAAATTTAAAAAATTGAGTTTCCTATGTGAGTAAACTAGTTCTGAAGATAATTTCCAAGCGTAAGTTTCAAAACCATTTTGAACTTTTAATAAATGAAGAGTATCCCAAGGTGACTACCTTGAAGCATAAATTACACTTTAAATATAAATAGTTGTTTTAAGAAAGCATTTTTGGGGGTACTTTCTATTTTCCTCTTTTCTTTTTTTGTTTTCTTTCTTTTTCTTTTTGGTTTGTTTATTTGTTTTACTTATTTATTTTAATGGGAGTACTGGAGATTGAACCCAGGACCTCGTGCATGCTAAGCAGGCCCTCTACCACTGAGCTATACCCTCCCTCTTACTTTATTTTCCGAAACATTACTTTTTAATCAAATTCCACACACAAAAGGACCCTGTAGCTGATCAAAATGTGGTTATTAGTAACGATCTGCTTCCATGACAGCAGTGTTCTTACAATCTCCATCCCTGTTTGTTTGCTGCTTTACTAAAGTTTCCAAATTATGATTTTGCTCATCATCTTTGGAGCCCTGTGATACCCTGTTTATTTCACAATTAGTCTCCTGTCTAGGCTGGCCCTTGTTAGCTGTGTTATCTTAACCTGTCTGTGCCTTCATTTCCTCATAGGATTGTAGCGAGGACTAAATGAAGTAACACACATGAAGACCTTAGACTACTGCCTGGTGAATGGTGATGTCACGTAAGAATTTTTTTTATCAGCATGACTGTGATCTGTCCATATGCCTCCAGGCTGCGGGGAGGCAAACTTTATCTCTAATGAGCCGGTCAGTAGGTCTTTAAGGCTTTGAGAGTCAGATGATCTCTGTCCCAACTACCCAAGTCTATTGTTGTAATGCTAAAATCACCCTTAGACCATCTATAGGTGAATGGGTGGGGCTACGTTCCAATAAAACTTTATTTATAGAAACAGGTGGCTGGTCAGATTGGGCCCATGAGCAATTCTTCTGCTGACCCTCCTTCCCCCTCAACACAAACCTTTTTGAGTGTGAATGGCTGGTGAAGGCTTAGCCAGGAGACAAGAGTGGGGAGCAATGGGGACCTCAGTCATCTGAAGCCCAGGTCACTGTAGTAACAGGCTTCTCTAGGTGTGGCGATGGCTCAGAGTGAGGGCTGAGATGCCATCTCTGTGGGCAGTGCAGCTGGGGCTGGTGGAGGTGGTCAAGAAGATAGGCTATAGCTGGAGAACTCTGTGTTTCTCACTCTCCAGAATTAGTTCTGTCCTGAGCAGTTTATAAACACCCGTTCAGTGCCAACATATACAATGGTTTACTCTACTTTCGTGGTAGCCTGGTGTATATTTTATGTAACTATACAAAAGCCATATTTCAACCAATATTCAGTAGCCACCTCTAATCTTTTCAAAACTAGAGAAAAGTTTTTTGGGGAGGGATTTCTAGAACATTCTTCACCTATATACTTTTTGATGAGTCTAAATATTAGTAGAAAGTGGAACCCCCTATTCAGTTATACTGGCCCTTGACCTGCTTGGCAATCACTTCCCCCCACCTCCAAGTGGCCTGAAAGGAGCCAGGAAGTTAAGCCTTTTTTTTTTTTTTTTTACCTTTTATTTATTTTTTAAAATTTTATTTGATTGAGTTATAGTCAGTTTACAATGTGTGTCAATTTCCAGTGTAGAGCACAATTCTTCAGTTACACATGAACATACATATATTCGTTGTCACATACTTTTTTTTTACCATGAGCTACCATAAGATCTTTTATACATTTCCCCGTGCTATACAGTATAAATTGTCAGTATCTAAAAATTTCGAACTCCCAGTCTGTCCCTTCCCACCCTCCTCCCCCCTGAAGTCTTGTAGTTTTTGTTTCCATATCAGGCCAGCACGCAATATGCTTGCTTAAGTAATAGGTATTAGCTAGATAGATAGGCAGATATGGGCAGATATGGGATATGTTTTCTCTATGAATTTGATGTCTTAATGTGCCTGGCAGTCAGCATTTCCTCTTTGCAGTACTTTTTTCCCAGTTTTGCTTGGGCACTCTCCTGCAAGTACCAAAAATTCCCTCCCTGCCAAAGTGTAACACATTCTACTTTTGCATTGTGTTTTCCAGAGGCAGGACTTTTCCTACAAGCTTAAAGGTGATCCAGACTTAAAGTGGGCTCTTATTAGATAGAATAAAAGAAATTTTGATTCATCGATTGATTGATTCAAGCAATAGCTACTCAGCTCCTAATCATATGTGCCAGATAACCTACTGGTGCTTGGAGGTGCATGAACGAATAGATACCATTTCTGCTCTCCTGGAGCTTGCTGTTTATGGCAAGAGGTACATGCTAAACAATTATCAAACAGAGAAGGACAGCATGTAATTAGAACTAGCAAGAAGTGCTCAAAAGGAAATGAAAGTTTATAATATTTCACAAATATCGTGCTCATCTAGGGCCCTTGTTAAAAGTATGGATTCCTTGGCCCCAAAACAGATCTGCTGAATCATAATCTCTAGGGAAACCCATATATGTCACAAGTACTCCTTGTCTAATCCTTATGAACAAGCAAATTTGTGAAACCCTAATAGAATGTAAAACAAAGACCAAAACGGCTAGCTTCCAACCAGGCAGTAACTTTAGACGCTTTCATTCTAAAGAAGGATGATTGGGCAGGTCCTTGAAGATTTGTTTTAAGAAGTAGCAGAAAATGTCCAGTTCACATCTGTGTTTGCTGATATGACCTGTGGACTTAAATGCCGCCTTTATGAAACCCTTGTTAGGTTGCTAGGCAACGGGTTAGTCTACCAACGGGGCTTAGCACCCTAGTGGCGAGATTTTTCTGAAACTCCCGCAGGTTTCTTTCTCTTTGCTAAGAAGAATTTTCTTTTTATCCAGAAAAGATGCCACTGCGAATACTGACTTTAATAACTGAACAATCTTCTCCCTTTGGCCCCCACCAGCATACTCAGCAGACTTCATGGCAGATTTCCGTTTAACCTGGTCAGTTTTTGATTTGACCTCAGTGAGAGAAATAGTCCCTCTTTCTGGCTTATGAATATTGTTACACTGTAATTACACTGTTTAGTTTTAGTTACTATTCACGTGTTTGACTTTTCAAAAGTGGTGTGGAATATTTTAGAAGTGGTCTGGGGGGAGGGAGGCGGAAAGGAATAGACTGGGAGTTTGAAATTTGTAGATACTGACAGGTATATATAGAATAGATAAACAAGTTTATACTGTACAGCACAGGGAAATATATACAAGATCTTGCGGTAGCTCACGGTGAAAAAGAATGTGACAATGAATACATGTATGTTCATGTATGACTGAAAAATTATGCTCTACACTGGAAATTGACACAACATTGTAAACTGACTATAACTCAATAAAATAAAATTAACCATCCCCCCAAAAGTGATTTGGAATATTCCTATTGTAAAACATTGTGAAATTTCCATGAGTATTTTAGACTATTTTGTCTTAAAAAATCATGTTTACAGCTTTTCTCTCAATATAAAAGTAATTCATTCATAGTAGAAATTTGTAGAAACCTATAAAGAATGAAATTTCACATTTAAAAGTCACCCATAATCCTACTACCCTACAACTGTGAGCATTTTAGTCTATTTCCTTCTAATCATTTTATTGGTAATTTTTAATATATTACTTTCGATAGCTCACTCATTGATAGTTATACCTGAGATTAAATTCTATATTGAGTTTGTACCCAGGTCTTGTAACAAAACTTGATATCCTGAACATTTTTTCATTAAAATTTAGAATGTCGTTTTGATGAGTACATTATATTCCACATGCAAATATTTATGTAATCATTTTTCATTGCTTTGGTTTTATGTGGTTGTTAATTTTTCACTTTCATACCTAACGTCGGCATAAACCTTTTTGTATATAAATCCCTGTCTATAGCTACGACTCATCTTGCAAGACAGTCCTAGTCATGAAAATACTGGACTGAAGTACATGCTCTTTTTTGAGATTAATCCATGTTGCCCAGTCGCTTTTCAGGAAGATGGTACCAATTTAGGCCCAGAGAGTGTCTTTAGAGGGAGAGGCTAGAAACCATCCTTGACTAGATGGATTCACTGGGACAATAAACACCAGGAAACGGATGTGATTTATGGCCTCACCAGTTAGTCTCCATGTGTTCTGTGATCCCAGACGGATCCTCTTAAGTCTGACACTGTATTTTCACAATGAATGTCATACGTAACTCATGGAAAGAGCCCTGTCGACTTGTCTCCATGTTTGTCCCAAAGTCTTTCAGAACATGTCTTACTGATGGTGAGTAGTCATGTCATCCTTATATACAAAGCTCATTTTATGACTAGAACCATGGTCTGTATCTCTACTTATAAACCCTATTGTTAAATGGCATTTAAAGGGGAGATAAAACTGGTGAATAATAATACCGGCCACTGGTAAAGAATACTACTAGTTTTCCCATTTGCAGGGGATATATTCTCGGTCCTCAAGTGGGAACATTTCCAAATGCTCAGCGCTTTTTCTGGTGATTGTCTCTAAGAAAAGGTGCCATGCTGGTGCTTGTAGCTTCCTACCTGGTAAGATATCTTTTTCATCTTTCTCTCCCCACCTAACTTTCAACAGGGAATAATGTCTTGACAGACTTCAGTTATGAAGAACAAGTAAAAGGAAAGGTTACAACTTTTCAGTCCTAGCTACCCCGAGTTACAAGGACACACGTGGTATTTAAGAGCAGTTGTCACGTGGGCGGGCATATGCCCAGTGACGTGTGACGTACTTGCTGATCGCACCTAGTGAATCAGTTGATGTAAGAAAGGCGCTCTAATTTACTTGAATAGACTGGGGCTTGTGTTGCTTGTGTGTGAGAGAGAGAGAGAGAGAGAGAGAGAGAAGTAGGCATACTGTTCCACATATAAGTGCACATGTACTTGTCTTTTGGCCTCGAGCAGTGACGATTGCAGAAGTCTCTGAGATGACTGGAGAGCGTTCAGAAGCACCTCAAGGGCTTCATTCCCGCTTGGTCTGACTTCTCTTCACTCTGTGGCAATTCATCACCAGCCTGAGTTTGGCCAAGATACAGCACAACAAGAGGTACCCAGACTGACCCCGGGGTGGGAAAAAGCTCTTCGTCACAGGCAGCTGTCTTTAAGAGATATCTCTCGGGAGAGGAACGGCATGGATGCGGGACAGGAAAAGAAGCTGTTAAGACAGGCAGAAGCTGGAAGCTGCTTCCAGCCCAGGAGGAGACAGCCTCCACCCCTGCGTTCCAGAAAGGAGCACCCCCAGGGCTGTCTGTGGTCAAAGTATGTGCTGCCCCCATTCTGCCCAGTATTTTCTTATCTATTACCTTATTTGGCTTTTTGCAACATCTTTGGAAGTATTACAGGTCTGCAATCCTTTATTTGAAACCCTTAGGGCCAGATATTTTAGATTTCCGAATTTATCAGAATTTCCACAAGGGTTATAATGCAGTTATGTATGTTATGAAATAGCCCTAGTAGGGTCTGGGACAACATCAGACATATTAATATTTCAGTAATGAGGAATATGGGTATACACAGGAAGGACATAAAGGCTGCAAACAGCCTCATCTCAGTCGAGCTTAGATTTTCTTGCAGCCAAATGAGTTATAAAATGCTATTCATGTCTCAGAGATTTATGGAGTTTGCAGCTGAAGATAAGGGATTATGGCCTCAACTGTCCCCGTTTTATAGATGAGGAAACAGAAGTCCAGAGGCATTCAGTGACATAGCCAATGTTAATTTCAGATTATTTTAAAATGTGATGATTATAAGTATTCCAACATGATCTGAAACAATCCAAGTACTTATTCTAACATTTATTCAGAGAGGGTTTTGTTCTGAGAGTTTTGAGTCCGTGGCAAAAATGTTTTCTTCCATCCCTGCCTCCCTGAAAGTCTATGACATCTTTGTCCATGTTTCTCAAAATGGAACCCTGGGATTTTAGATTCCTTCTTTGGTTCAGATGAGTGAGTTGTCCAGAATTCATTCCGGTCTCAGTCATGGAGCTGGTTAAAGGGACCACTTTCGTAAAACAGGTAAGCGTTTATTGAAACAACTGTGTATAAAGAGTGGTCCTGAGAAGGAAAGAAAATGCGCCAAGTGTCTTTCAGTGCTTTCCTGGCCCAAGCGCTAAGAGGAATGGTCTTTGGAAAGCAACCAAATATAAACCACATCCGGTGTACCTAGGTGTGACCGAAGTGGACTCTGACTTTTAAAGAACACTGTCCAAATCAAAATGTGCAACAATGTTTAAAAGGAGTTTGCTGATACATCTGGAAGCACTAATTCTCTACCCACCTGCCACCTGTTCCTCAACTATTTCGGTGCCTCAGCAAACTAGATGGTGACCTATAACTCTGAACTGACTCAGAAAAAAATCAGCATTGCTGAACAAATAATGAGCTGAGCGTTAACCAGTCTGGCCTGGTCAGTTTCAGGCCCCTTCCTAACTTGCTATGTTATTGATCATGATTCTGCTTACAATCTTGAGTTTCAATAATTGCAGTTCCTTCTGGATCTATATGTGTGTAAAAGAATTCAGAAACAGACACACAAATCATTGAAAAGGGCCCATTGAAGCTCAACGTATTTTACTGAGGTGCTGTGATACACTCTTCAAAGAACAACATAGAAATTCCATATAATCACAAATATGTAAAACCAGGTTGATGGAAAAAAAACCCACTAATCCTAGATTGCAAAGCGTGTGCGTGCACGTATGTGTGTATAATACAGTATCTATGTTTCTTTTTGTTTTATGTCAGGTTTATTGAGATATTATTTATATGCGTATTAAATATAATTCATCCATTTTAGTGTACAGTGTTGTGAGTTTTGACAAATGTATACATACAGTTGTGTAACTACCATCATAAAAATTAGAACAGTTCCGTAACCCTGAAAAGTTTCCTCCTGTCCCTTTGGATCTGACATCCAATTCCCACCCCTACCCCTAAACCCTGGCAACCATTGATCTGTTTTCTGTCCCTTGCTTTTCTCAAGAATGTCATATAAATGGCATCAGAAAGAATGTAGGCTTTTGAGGTTGGCTTCTTTCACTTTACCAAAATCCATTTTGGATTAATCTGTATTGTTGTACGTGTCAGTCAATTTCTTTTCTTTTTTTTTTTTCCTATGTGTAAAGATTTTTTTTTTACTTTTTTTTTTATTAAGTGATAGTCATTTTACAAAGTTGATTTCTTTTTGTTGCAGTTTGGTATTCCATCGTAGGGAAGTCTCACACTGTGTTTATCCACTCACTCTCATTTTTCCATAACTGTCATTTATTGATAATTCTTATTAAAGACATTAGCATTGTTTCCAGTTGGGTCTTTAGGAATAAAGTTATTATAAGCATTTGTACGTAGGATTTTTGCTCTGAAAATTAAGTCTTATTTCTCTTGGATAAATACTCAGGAACAGTACAATATTTATTGCTTTAAGACAATTAATTTATCAAATTTAATGAGGTATCTATACATATAAAGTAATGAGAAAGGACTGATGATACAATTTTCTGTGAAACTAAACCAAAGAAAATACTTTGCCTAACTTATATTGGTGTTTCAAGTTAAGGTGATGTTATATATTATTGGGCTAATACAAAATTTTCTATTTTACCTAAGTGAGAACTTTGTAGATCAGAGAGTACACTGGGAAATATGATGAAGAAGGAATTTTTCAAATACCAGTTCAGGATTGTTCCCGCTAAGTTACCCCTAAAGACTTGTGGGTAAGAATAAATCAAATCCCACTGTCCTACCTACGTTCAGCTTGAAAATATGTAACATTTAAAATTAGACTTTTTTAAATACAGAGAAATACAAAGAAAAGAAACAAAATATGGCCATTATTTTTACTGCTTATACAACTGTCACTGATATTAAAATATAATAATATGAACAATAATACAATAAGGACAGGTCATTTCACTTTCTGCAAAGATACCTGTCATTAGCAGTTTCTCAACTTCCTTCTAGAAGGGAATAGATATAGATATTAATATAAATATATATATATATATATATATATATTTTACTTACAGAAAGAATCATAGTACACCCAGTGTTGCTCACTGGCTTTTTTTGATAACTTAATAATGTGAATAGTGTGTCCTGAAACCCTTTCCTTATCAGCATATTTATCTAACTCATTCTTTTGATGCTAAATTGTATTTATTCACTGAGTACCAAAATCTATTTAACCAGTACCCCTTACTGATGGACACATTGATTAATTACTACTAGTGTTTTTTATATATATATATATTTTTTGAAGTATGATCAGTTTACAATGTGTCAATTTCTGGTGTACAGCATAATATTTCAGTCATACATACACATATATATATTCCTTTTCATATTCTTTTTCTTAATAGGTTACTACAATATATTGAATATAGTTCCCTGTGCTACACAGTATAAACTTGGTTTTTTTTTATCTATTTTATATACATAGTAGTCACTATCTGCAAATCTCAAACTCTCAATTTGTTCCTTCCCACCCTCTTCCCCACCCTGGTAACCGTAAGTTTGTTTTCTATGTCTGTGAGTCTGTTTCTGTTTTGTAAATAAGTTCATTTGTCTTTTTTTTTTTTTTTAAGATTCCACATATAAGTGATGTCATATGGTATTTTTCTTTCTCTTTCTTACTGCCAGTATTTTTTTTCTATCACACATGTTTCAGTGACCATGCCTGATCATATACTTAACTCACTGTTTTTTATTAGTGAAAGCAAATTAAAATGCTTTTTCTTCCCTGTGGCACCAACTTCAGCTTTATTTCTTAGGCTTTTTAAAAAAATATTAAGACTTGATTTTTAAAAGCAGTTTTAGTTTCCCAGCAAAACTAAAGGGAAGGTAACAGAGATTTCCCTTGCATGGCCTGCCCTCCACACATGCACAGCCCCCTGCCCCCAACTATCACCATCTCCCACCAGGGTGGTACTTTGTTACAATTGATGAACCTACATTGACACATGGTATTCACTCGAAGTCCATAGTTTACATTATGGTTCACTCTTGGTGGTGTACATTCTATGGGTTTAGACAAATGTATAATGACATTTATTCATCATAATGCTATCATATAAAGTATTTTCATAGCCCTTAAATCCTCTGTGCTCTGCCTATTCATACACATCCACCTCCCCACTGCAATTCCTGAAACCACTGATCTTTTAATGTCTTCATAGTTCTGCCTTTTCCAGAATGTCATATAATTGTAATCATATGTGTAGGCTTATCAAATTGGCTTCTTTTACTTAGTAATATGCATTTAAGGTTTTTCCATGTCCTTTCATGGCTTGATGGCTCATTTCTTTTTTGGTGCTGAGTAATGTTTCACTGTATATATCCACCACAGTTTATTTATCTGTTCATCTATGGAAGGACATCTTGATTATTTCCAAGTTTTGACAATTACAAAGAAAGCTGCTATAAATCTCCATGTGCAGGTTTATGTGTGAACCTAAGTTTTCAATTCCACTGGGTAAATTCCAAGGAGTGCAAATGCTGGATCATATAATTAGAGGATGTTTGTTTTTGTAAGAAACTACCAAACCATCTTCTAAAGTGGCTTTTTCATCTTGCATTCCCACCAGCAATGAAGGAAAGTGCCTGCTGCTCCACATCCTCGTCAGCATTTGGAACTGTCAGTGGTCTGGATTTTGGCCACTCTAACAGGCGTGTAGTTTCATCTCATTGTTGTTTTAATTTGCATGTTCTTAATAACCTGTGATGTTGAGCATCTCTTCATATGCTTAACTGCCATTTGTGTCTATTCTTTGGTGAGCTCTCTGTTAAGGTCTTTGGTCCATTCTTTTAATTGGGTGTTTATTTTCTCATTGTTGAGTTTTAAGAGTTCTTTACATATTTTGGGTAACAGCCCTTTATCAGATGTGTCATTTGCAAATATTATCTCTTTTGAAATGCTTTTTAAGTCTTGAAGGGGAAGTGTCCTTATCAAGGAAGAGGAATGGTGGTGTTGATAGTGTTACATCGTAGGTGAACTGAATATGCACCCACAGGCTTCCTGTCATATTTAGCTTGATCTTAGTGATCAGTATCCTTCTCTCTCTCTCTCTGGATGACTGTTCCAGTAATAGGCTCCAGGGTGTCTGGGAGGATATTGGCCTATTGATTTGGTTGCTTTATTGGAGACAGATAAGTTTCACAGATTAGATGCATTGAGCTCAGTTTTCAGTTCCAGACATGTTTATCCATCTCTCCAGCTGGATATCCCTGAGGACATCAAATTCAACCTGTTCATGAATCTGGGTCATCTTTGGTTGTTCCTCCTGCAGCTTCTGTATCTAAGGAGTCACTATGTTTTATCAATTTTACTTCCAAACTATATCTTATATCTGACTTATGTTTTCTATTCCGTTTGTCATTGCCTTAGCCCATGCTTTGTAACCCAGGGTCATCCAGTATAAATAGAAATATGACGTGAGACAAAAAAAGAAAAAGAAAGAAAGACAAAGAAAAAAGAGGACACTAATGAGCTCATCTACAAAACAGAAACAGACTCGCAGACATAGTAAACAATCTTATGGTTACCAGAGGGCAAGGGGGTGAGAGGGGATAAATTTGGGAGTTGGAGATTTGCAAAGGTTAACCACTATATATAAAAACAGATAAAAAACAAATTTCTTCTGTAGAGCACAGAGAACTATATTCAGTATCTTGTAACAACCTTTAATGAAAAAGAATATGAAAATAAATATATGTATGTACATGCATGACTGGGGCATGATGCTGTACACCAGAAATTGACACATTGTAACTGGCTGTACTTCAATTGAAAAAAAAAAGAACTTTAACGAAAGCCATATAGGTAATTTAAAACTTTCTAGTAGCCACATTAAAAAAGATCAAGAGACATAGGGGAAATTAATTTTAATATTTACTTAACCCAATATATATACCCAAAATATTACCACCTCAACATGTAATCAAATTAAGATGAACAAGATTACATTTTGCTGTGTGAGTCACATCTTGGTTTCTTGCTGCACATCTCAGTTAAGACTGGCTGTATTCCGAGGGCTCAATGGCCACCATGTTTGAGCCAATCTCCTTGCCCTTAGCGTCGCTCCATTCTTTCGTATGGTTAGGTCTGTAATACATCATTTCCCTCCCTAGAACCTCTGGTGGTGGGTCTGCAATTGCTTATAGAAAAATGTCCAATTTTCTTACTGTTCAGTCCTTCACTCTGTTATTTCATTTTTATTTTTTCACTATTATTAGGTAGAATTGTTACAATTTGACTGCACATATACAATATATTGCATGTAAATTCATATACACAATATACTGCACATATATTTAAAATTTACATATACATTCCGTATTTTTAAATTTCCCACTATGTGCCAGGCACTGCAGGGTGTTCCCAGGGACAACACAGATATGGTCCCTGCCCCTGAAGAGTGTTCATTCTAATGGTATATAAGGCCATTCCCCTAGCGTGAACTTGAGCCTGTCTTTCCCCCACCTCATTGTTTCCCAAGCAGGTCATCATAATGCGTTTGTAATGAGTGTTTCTTCTGTTAGGCGCTGTGCCCTAAGCTCTCATTTCATCTTCACTGCAAAGTCATGACAGTACCACTATTACCCCAAATTACCATTTCAAAACGAGTTTCAAAAAGAAGGCTGGTCAGGTAAGGTGACTTGCCTACAGACATAACCACTAGCACAGGGGAATCAGCCTCCGGCAGTCTGCTTCCAGACGGGCATGTTTCACCACTGGGCTACCCTGACTGCTTCAGATCCATCCCTTTGATCTTGCTGCTACCTCTGCGTGTGAGGCCCTTCTGCTCCCCCTACCCCCACCCTTATTTGCTGAAGTTACACCAGGATCATTGATGACTCAGTTTCTGTCTACCGTGTCTTGTAGCTTTTTCAGACACCTTCCTATCTGTCCTTTTCCCACAGCTGGCAGCCCCGGCCCCTTCTACCTCTAGCAAAAGTCATCCCAGTGTCTTTTATTGAACTTCCCACAGCTGTATTAGAGTGTACGGGTTGCACTGATGACTTTTTAATTTAAATTTTTTTATTGAAGTGTAGTCAGTTACAACGTGTCAGTGTCTGGTGTACAGCACAGTGTCCCAGTCACCTATATACATACATATACTCATTTTCATATTCTTTTTCATTAAAAGTTATTACAAGATATTGAATATAGTTCCCTGTTCTATACAGAAGAAATCTTTTTTTTTTTAAATCTATTTTTATATATAGTGGCTAACATACAGGTCTCCACTCTGAACTCCATGAGATCAGGAGGTCTGGTGTTTTGTTTTGTTTGTTTTAACTTATCTGTAGGCCTAGCCTACTGAAATAAAGAGGAATAATTTTTTTTCTAATATTTTCCTTTTGTCTTTTTCCCCAGTGAGGTTGCTCTAGTGCTACTGTAAACACTGTTCTAAATATTTTATTTTACTTTTATTTACTTATTTTATTTTTTTGGTGGGAGGGGAGGTAATTAGGTTTACTTATTTACTTATTTATTTTAATGGAGGTACTGGATTGAACCCAGGACCTCATGCATGCTAGGCACTCGCTTTACTACTGAGCTATACCCTCCCCCGTATTCCAAGTATTTTAGTTTTTCCTATAGAATCAGACAACTGGTAACATTTAAATTTCAGCTAGTACCAAGAAGAAGCAATGAAGAGACACACAATTGTCAAAGGAGCCTCTGCTAAAGGGTAAAGGATGGTTCCAGACTTTTCAAAATGGCAGAGAAAATGCTATTTGTCTTTACAAAATATGTCCTGGCTCATCGAGAACTGTTAGGGGAAGATTTTTTTTTTTTGCCTCAGGATGAAGACCTTGTCAAGGGATTGTACCCAAGTCCCTGCTAGTATTTACCTACAGTTCCAGAAACCCAGGAAGTGCCCTGGATTTGGGATACACTTAAGTGTCATGGATTTCACGTGCTACAAGTTCATTGTTAGTCAAGAATTAGGTTCACCTTTGTTTAGCAAATGTTTCCCTGTGCTACATTTTGGGTGAGAATTTAAAATACTAAGAAAACAATTTGCCTTCTAGCTCTTCTGAACATTTTATAGCCGCCTTCATTTGCATGAAGGCGATTGTAACAGATTATCTTCTTTACTTACTTCTTTACATCATCTCAGAATGAGCCCTGGCTGAGCATGAAGTAAGTGGGCAATTGAGAGTAATAAACTCTATATTTCAGATTTTTACTACATTAATTTTTTCTAGCAGTTGGGATTTGAAGTGAGAGGTGGAAACATAGAAGTCACTCAGAAAATCATTGTGGACTCAATAAACCAAGGATTTATTATTATTTTTTTAAGTTGGATTAAGAGGAACTCATTTGCAAGCATGATCTCTTGAGTGTATATATATATATGTATATTTTTTGAAGTACAGTTAGTTACAATGTGTCAATTTCTGGTGTACAGCATCATGTCCCAGTCATGTATATATATATACATATATTCATTTTCATATTCTTTTTCATTATAGGTTATGACAAGATATTGAATGTAGTTCCCTGTGCTCTACAGAAGAAATTTGTTTTGTATCTGTTTTTATGTATAGTAGTTAACCTTTGCAAATCTCAAATTCCCAAATTTATCCCTTCCCATTGAGTATATATTTTTAAGTCCTTCTTGAAGCTGACTACTTAGCTCTGTCAACTCTGGCAACAAGTGTACAGGCTCCTACTTTGCTTCTGTCAGTACTCTGGCCACATCCTCCTCAGCTGTGTCCCAGGATGCTCCTAGGTCTTAACGGAGGTTGGCCTCCCCCTCCCCCCACCACATTCATTAAATTAGCATATGTACAGAGCACCTACAAAGGTCAAACACTCTTGTAGGCATGCTGGTAATTAACAGTGAATGAAACAGACAAAAAAATTACCGTTGTGTTGTGCAGTTCAGAGATGAAGTATCTTTGCATTAACGTACAGTGTCTAACTGTAGGCTTCTTTAAATGGTAGCACAACTGCTCTTTACACAAGTAGGTGAATAGTGTACACCTGCCTAAAAGGAACTCTCTGGGAACTTAAGAAAAAGGGGACTGAGACCCACACCAGGAAGGAGTCAGCCAGCATAATTAACTACCTATTTCTGACAAAGGGCTTTACTAAATATCCCATTTAAGGTGGATAGGATAAGCGCTCCAGACCTACTGTAATATAACCTTTCCTTCCGTAGCTCTTCTCAACTAACCCTTTTATCACCTTTTATTAAGCAGGCAAGGTAATCCAGTTAACAAACATGCCTATAATCAAGCATGCTACGTGTCAGCCACGTTTACGGATGGAAATTCACTTAATCCTTCAGTGACCCTGTGTGGCAGGCACCATGGCCAACTCCAGCTGGAACTGTGGGTGTTTCAGAGGTGCCCCAGAGGGTGGACTGTAGTGTGGGAGCCGCCGTGGTGGCCGGTCAGGGGGAAGCACACGAGGATTCCTGACCAGGAGCTGGGGTTCGTGCCTACGGAACTGAGAGGAAAAAGAAGACTGCAGCCCCGTTAGCTTCCGTGGGGCTCCCGTGAGCGTCCTTGGAAGGGCTGGCGCGCTTCTCCCCTCCTGCCGCTGGAGAAGCCGGTTAGGAGCTAAGCGCGGTGGCGACCCCCACCCACTTCCGACTAGAGAGACGAGTCACACACTTAGTTTCGGTCAGTTGAGGTTTTACAAAGAGGGGCGGGCCTCCGGAAGCGGTGGCGTGGCGGGGTGGGGGTGTTGCGGAGCCCCGAGAGCCTCCGATTGGCTGGGGCGCGTCCGCCCCCTGCGGCCCCCCGGCCCCCTCCCCGCGGCCCGGCCGCCGAGCCCGCGGGCGCGCCTGGGAGGCCCGGGGGCCGGCCCGGCCGGGGGCGGGGCGCGGGAGGCGGGGCGCGGGCGGGGCCGGGCGGTGACGCGCCGCAGCCGCCCCGCCCCCGGCCTCCGCAGTGCCCTCCTCCCCGCCTCGGCCTCCCGCTCGCTCAGTGCTGGTTCCACGTCCCAAGCCGCGGCCTCGGGCCCGGAGACAGGCAGCCCCGCGGCCGCCGCGCACGCGCCCTCGCCTCGCGCGCACAGCTGTCCCCACGCGCGCGCCTCGCGCTCGGACGCACGTTCGTTTCCCCTTGGGCGCTCGGCTCTCGGCGGCGGCGGCGGCGGCGGCAGCGGCGGCCAGACCTCGCGGGGCAGCACCGGAGCGGCCGCCGCGGGCTGGAGGGCCGACCATGGAGGCGGACGGCGCCGGCGAGCAGATGAGACCGCTCCTCACCCGGGTAACGAGCGGGGTGCGGGCGCCGCGGGCGGCGGGGCTCCTCGGCGGGGGGCGCGGCGGACAAAGGCGGGGGCCCGGCGGGAGCCGCGGGCCGGCAGCTCGCCCGGGTCCGGCCCCCCCATCGCCCGGCGGCCGGCGCGCCTGGCCGGCCCCTTTGTGTGGCCGCCCAGGGCGAGGGGGCGGGCGGCGCGGCGCCGAGGAGGCCCGCGTGGGGCGGCCGGCAGCGCGCCGCGGGCATCCCGGCCGCCGCGTCCTGGGCTCCCAGCATCCGGGGGGACCCGGGCACCCCGCGGGGTCCGCCGCCCAGCAGCCGGACCGGCGCTTCCTTCTCCCCGCAGCGCTCGCCTCTCGTTCCCGGGCGCTCTCCCTGCCCGCGTCCCGGTTCCGGTGGCCTTGGCGCTGGAGTTGAGGTTAGCCCTTCGGAAACCCATCCTCTTCTCCCTCGAAGGAGGAGCGCGGCTCCACCTGTCTAAGCCCTAGGCGGTGGGTAAGAGCTGGGTGAGGCTTCCCCATGTGTCCCGTCTCCCCTCCAGCCCGCGGTGCGCTTTGTTCGGGGACTTGTCCGGCCGCGTGGACGAGCCGCCTGCCTTCGCGGCCAGGGCTACCTTGCGTTGCTGGCTCTGCCTGGTCCGCCTCCTCCTCCTCCTCCTCTTCTGGCGAGAACCGAGGCCTCGTCCTGCCGCAGGCCAAATAGAAAGAGGAAGGTGTCCGTTTTCCTCCGAGGCGGCTTCGGCTTCGGCTTCAGGGTTAGAGGGGAGTGGGGGTGGGCTTTGCAGAGGTCGCTGTTCGCCTCTGGGATGCTGGACACGCGGCCCGGGCTCCTGAAACTGACTTCCTGCTTTCATGTGGGATGCATAGGTCCCCACGGCTCTGATTCTTTCCTCCCTTCATAGTTCTTGACTCGAAGAGGGAATAGAGGTGTTCGAAATTTTCCGACTTCCAGCTCTCACTTTGTGACCAGCACAGGAGGGAAGGTGGCAGTGAAAAATTTCCAGTCTGTCACAACTAACGGGAAAATTGCTTTTCACGTGTTTTTATTCAAGAATTTCACTGACTTTCCCCCGCCTCCACCTCCTGTCCTTTTAGAGATGACTGTGAGGGCCATGGAGACTAGCCGTTCATCATTTCAGTATGTTCTATAAATTCTCAAAACGTGGAGAAGAACTTAGTCTCCAGACAGTGAAGTCATTTAGCAGTGGTTTTGGGGAAGAGTCCTCGTGGTGATGGTAATGGAATGCTGGAAACTCGTCTGTCCTAAGGAATCTTCTGTAAATCTTTGTGTGGCCTTTGAATACACTGTGTTTGAGATGTATTTCTTAACACCTTCTCTAACAGTGTGTATCAGGTACACTGGGCTGTTCTTAAATTTATTTGCAAATTTTCACTTCAGTAAAGAGTGTCTGCGTTTTCATGAAGCTGGGGAGAAACTATGATATGTTCTCAGATTTGCCTCCTTAGCTTGCGGAAGCAGCTTATGGATAATGCCATTCCCTTCCAAACCATTCATTCATTCATTGTGATAACACTTACTTAGAACTTATCCTGTAGTGCCCAGTGCAACAGAACCAGCTCTGCTCAAAAGAGGGAGACAAGTGACAAAGAGATTATCAAACATGTTATTAACCGAATGGCAGGGGAGCACTTTGGAGGGATATACCTCTTAAATCTTGGGAAGATAAGACTTGGCTACAGTAACCATGTATACACTGATAATATGAATCAAATGTAATAAGCAGTCCTACGGTCTAAAGAGTCAATGAGAGAACAGGAAAACTGTTGGTTTAAGTAGTAGAGAACACTGTCACTTGAAAACTGGAAAGAGAGAGACTATTGGCATTGACAAAGTTAACTCCTTCCTCACTGGTTTCACCTGGAAAGTGAAAGTCATGGAAGCGGAAGACTATGATACTCGTTAGTCATAATTCCTGCAACTCCCAGCCAGCTGCTTAGTGTAGTCAAAATAAGGTAGAATAAATTTATTATTCATAAAATGCTATCTTAGGTATATAATCACGCAAAATGTTTTGAATAAATTGGTGGCAGTTTGCATTACTCTGAAACTGGAGCCCCTCAGTTTCCTCATTTAGGTGCTAAGGTTTCTTCTGCCCTTAAAATTCTGTAGTTTTCATTCATCATGGGTCTGGGATAGAGTGGAAAGTAGCTTATTGAGAAATGCAATTTTTGTTTGCTGTGTTACAAAAACTCATCATCACGGGCCTCCCTGAGAACTGGTTTGAACTGTCATTCTTGTTTTCTGGTATAGAGTAAATCCTGTTACAGTAAATATCACTGTTTAGCAGTTTCCCGGGTTTTTCAGATGTTCTAGTTTTAAACAGTGTGCGATTTAACAGAATTCTGTTAATAACTGTTACATGATTTCATTCATTTTACAGGTATCTATTCAGTATCTCCTCCGTGGCAGGGGATATAGGCAAACAAGGTGGACAGAACCCTAACCTTGTTGAGTTTGTCATGTGTAGTGATTTCAGTGATAGTATTTGCATTCCTGCTAATTCCTTTTGTGAGTGGCAGTTAAGACATTTTCATGAGCCTGTTAGAAATACTCTTATAAAAGTAGTTGGTAGAAATGAAAGATATTACCAACCCAATATGAATTCCATGGTAATCGTCAGTGAGAGTGTTTGGCAGATCTGGAAGTATGCGGTTCTTTGGGGATCTCTGTGGCTAGGTATTGATAGCTCTAGAGATATTATGCACCCTAGGCATATTATCAGGATTTTAGTTCCCTTTTTGCCTTATAGTTGGTATCTCTGGGCCACCATCCATAGAAGTGTGATAAAGGGAGAAACAGCTAACCTGTCATCAGTCCAGATGAAACCGTGAGACAGCTGAGTCGGGCTGAAGAATTGTTTTACTTGGTAATTGAGCCTGGGACGTACACAGGTTTTCTTCTAAGAGAACTTAAGATGTGAAAATAGAGTGTTTTGTTACACTCGCCGACTCCTGTTACTTGAGTAGGTTAAAATCGAAAGCCAAAGTAACCTAGTGTTGGAGGAACCCGGTATATTATTTTGGTGCTTTGTGGTGGACTCAAAACCTCGCTGCTTGTGCTTGTCAGCATCCTGTGATGGGTTGCTTTTCTTCCTCTTTCCTTCCCCTTCTTTCTCGCTGTATTTTACTGCAATTTGATCTTAAAGTCGATAGTACCTGCAATTCGCAAGATAGGCCATTTATATTAGGGAACATGCAGGTGATTCCTAGGGTTAAAATTACAAATTATTCATTGTGGCTTTTGACTCATATTATCGCTTCCTCTTACTGATTACGGATTCTTCTGTAGTTAATCAGTTTTTATGCATGCATTATTTCCAGATTTTGCAAGAAGCATGTCTCAGTAATAAAGATCAGTGCTCACAAATGTGAAGATTCAGTTGGCCGTCTCCCCCTCCTTTTTAGTCCCCTGTTTAACAAGTAAATTTTTGATTCCTATACAAAGTGGGTAGCTCTTCCAACATTCTAACTGACAATGAAGTTTGCCTCTGTTTTTGTAGGCAGACAACTTCGTGTATTTTGTTGAGTGATACTCATTGAATTTTACAGCTTGTGGAGACTTTTAGGATTATTGGTAATTACAGCAGACCCTTGAACAGTGCAGAGGTCGGGGGTGCAACCCTCCACGCAGTCGAAAATCCACATAGAACTTTTCCAGTCGGCCTTCATCTCCATGGTTCCACATCCACGGATTCAACCAATGGCAGATCACATAGAACTGTGGTATGTAGTTATTGAAAAAAAGTCCACATATAAGTGGAGTCCTGGAGATCGAACCTGTGATGTTTGAGGGTCAGCAGTGTAACGGTAAACCATGAGGGGGTCTGTCTGTGGCGGGCTAGGTTGGCAGTGCTCCTACTGACAGTCTCCCTGAGGGCGGAGGCCTAGCCGACTGGAGTAGAGCTAGATTTCTGAAACAGTGACTTTTTCCTCACATGGGCTAGACAGTTTAAATGACTGCTGTAAAATGAGAGTGGCCAAATACATCCAGAGAAAAATATAATTCGAAAAGACATGTGCATTCCAATGTTGACAGCAACACTATATGCAATAGCCAACTTACGGAAACAACCCAAATGTCCATCGACAGGACTGGATAAAGAAGATGCGGTGTATTTATACAATGAAATACTACTCAGCCATAGAAAAAATAAAATAATGCCATTTGCAGCAACATGGATGGACCTGGAGATCATCATTCTAAGTGAAGTAAGTCAGGAAAAGAAAAATACCATAGGGTATCACTTATACGTGAAATCTAAAAAAAAGACACTAATGAACTTATTTATAAAACAGAAACAGACTCACAGACATAGAGAACAGACTTATGGTTATGGTGGGGAAAGTAGGTGAGAAGGGATCAGTTGGGAGTTTGAGATTTGCACCTCTTGGGGAGTGATGGAAATGTTAGCCATCTTGATTGTGGTGATGGTGTCATTGGTGTAGACATTTATCAAAATTGATCAAATGATACATCTGAAATATGTGTAGTTTACAGTAATCATACCACAACAAAGGTGTTAAAAAAAAAAGGTGAGTGTGGTGAAACACTTTTTTTCAGAGCTTGGTTTTGAAAGATAACATGATTATGATATTGATTTGAATTTTTTATCTGGAGCTAATGTGCCACTACAGAAAGGTTCTAGTTTGGCTATTTTAAGCAGATTTTCAGATTTTCTCCAAAGAGCTTATTTTTAAGTATTTTAATTTTTCTTTAGCCATAGTTTGGATTTTAATAAGTGTATTTAGACCAGTTTTTTTTGGGGGGGTGGGGAACAGTATCATAGTGAAAGGTAAAACACAGTCCACCTTTCATAGCAAAATAGAAAAGATGCATTAATATTTTAAATATCCTTCCTTTTTCTTTGTAGAGTGTTACGTCGAACGGTGTGGTTTGGTCCTCATTCTTTCCACACGTCAGGCAGTATAGAATCATCCTCTCTCTGGATTCTAGCACTGCTCTCCTGCTTTCTGTCAGTTTGCTCCATTTGGAGAGCTGTTGAGTTGCATATTATCTGTGATTAGGAACTCTGGGGCATTGGATGTATCTTGGCAAATGGATTCCCTTGTGCAAGATGCCTGTACTCTTTTAAAAATTTTTTTTTTCTTAATTTTTTTTTTCTTTGCCTGTACTCTTAATAGAGCCTAAGAAGGGAAAAGATGATACTTAAAGTCTTTTTCTTCGCATACTTTCCCATTGCGTGTAATTGACCCTTGGTGCTTTTGTGCTTGGTGCCCGCTCTTTTATATACAGAATATTTTCAGCCTAATACTACTCTTTATTCTGGAAAAATCCTGAAAATACTCACACAGAACTCCTCTCCCCTTAGGGATTGCTGTATTCAGCAAAAAAAAAAAAAAGGGAATAAAGCAAATTTACGTCTAGTAGACTCTCTCTTCCCATTGAGTTCTGTGGTAGTGCTGGAGAAGTTTCTGTGAAGTCCTTAAGAAACAAATTTTTATAAGAATTTAAGTTAGAAGTTCCCGGTTCAATCCCCCATAGCTCCATTAAAATAACTAACTAACTAACTAACTAACTAACTAACTAACTAACTAACTAACTAACTATAAATAAACCTAATTACTCCTCCCCCCAAAACAAAACAAAACAAAACAAAACAAAAAGAATTTAAATTCGAAGTTCCTGTTTTATTATATTTTGGCTACTGGGCTATTATCTTGACTTAGAAAACACCCTTTCTTTTTCAAAATTTTTGCATTTTTTAGTATTTGCTGTGGGTGGGTGGGGTTCAGGGGAAGGGAGGGAGGAGGGTCTGAATTTCAGCAGGTGCAGCTTTGGCACTAGGCTGGGTGAGGGGGGCCTAGGCTGGGCCTCCACCCGCACTGGCTCTCTCCTCTGAGTGCCCCTCAGAACCCTCAGATCCAGATGTGGTGGCCCTGCGTGTATCACCTTTTCAATTCAGTACCTCTTCTCTCCAGATCACTTCCCTAACTGGACTCTAATCATGCTTGGGGATTCTCTGATCTGCATTTAAAACCCTAGAATTCTTTTTGTTTCTCCTGGGCATTCACACGGTCGTGTTTGTATTTGCTGCAGAATTATATTTCTAGTCAATACTACTGTCTAACTATGAGATGTATTGCGTTTTTCAAATCCCAGAGGAGCTTCCGTATTGTATAAGGTGAATTAAAGATCAGCTTTCTTAATCCTGATGTATTTATTTAAAATCAGAGACACCTGTGGAGAAACCAGACCACACCTGTTGTAATAGTTCTCACAGTTATTCAATAGGATTTCCTTTGCTTGATATTGTTAATTGTTAAACACGATCCCTTTGAGTAGACTTTATTCGCTTTGCACCAAGGAGCATCTCATGGTGAGTTCTCTGCTGGGTTTTCATTAGCTTGGCACGAAAAGTGCTCTGAACTCTGCCCTGGCACTTGGGTATTAATGGTGCCATAGATAACATAGCATTGCTTATTTAAAATTGCTTCTGAAATGGACATGCCCCTGGGGACCGTGGAAGGGGCTCGGGGGTCCGTGAGTCACCAGCAACTGAAAAAATTTAAGCTTGTATGCATCCTTTTCTAGGAGAGGATCAAATAGCTTTACATTCAGACCTCAAAGGGGTTTATAATCCAAAACACAGCTAAGGCCTAGTCTAAAATTTAGCTCAGCTTGGTTTTGTGCCTTCCTTAAAAGTTCATGGTCTTGTATTTTGCCAACTAGATGACAATAATTACTAACTTCACCCCAGTATTTGCTAAAGTTTGTTTTGCAGAACACTGTACACCTGTTGAAGGTTTTGCCAAAGAACCATTCTATAGCCGAATAAGTTTGGGAAATGTCACTTGGTATACTTTTGGGAGATTCACAGTGGATAATGGTGTATTAAAGGCTCTGAGAAATCCTGTAATAAACACAGTAAGCTTTGATGGGGAGAGGATGCAGCCATGTGAGGTAGACTTTTCTGATGGTTTTCTTACAAAATATGAACAGTAGGTCACTAACGTGTTGTATTATAAGTCTAAGAAAGCAAATCCTGTGGTATCTATAATTCACTTTCTTGCAGTAATAAGAGAGATTTGAAAAATGTATCACTTAAGAAGATGCTTTGGAAGCAACATAACAGGTCACTGGGTGAGTAGATCATGGTATGTCCACACAGTGGGATTCTCCAGCTATGAAAAAGAATGAGATGATCTCTTTGTACTGATGTGGCGAGATCTCTAGGGTAAATTGATTTTAAAAAACCGAGGTGTGGGGTCAGGAGATACTGTTTCGTGCCTTTTCTCTAAGTGGGGAGTAAGAATGTCTGTTTGTATTTATTAGTATTTGTGTAAATACACTGGAAAGATTACCGAAAAATGAGTGAAGATGATCGCCACAGAGGGTGTGAGGGACCAGGACTTGAGGCAGGAGTGGAAGCTAAACTTTCAGTATAGTCTGGATTTTTGAACCATGCAAACACATTTTAGTGAAGCAGGATGACTTCTTGTTTTGTGCTGTGTCATGGGTTGGCATGAGAGAATTGTATGTCGATAACAGTCTAATGCGTTGTGACCTACTTAACTTTTCCTGTCATAAAGATACCACATAAATACGGGGCAATACCCAGCTACCAGTAAGATCCCATGCTCCGTGCCTGGCAGTGATATTAAATGTTCGAGTCCCTTGGAGGTTTTGAGTTTGCGTGTTCCTGACGTCCGGATCCTTCTCTCGCTTTCAGCTCCTTCCTGCCCAGGGATTTAGATTAATGAGGAGTGAGTGGAAGGTAGGATGTGGGGAGAGACTGAGGTGCTGTTGTAAATAAAAGGGCCTTAGGCCTAAGGAAGTAACTGCTTGGTTTTTTATATGTATGTCTTTAAACTTAGAATTTTCATTTGTGATTTTTTTTTTATGTTTCCCTTTGATTGAGGATCATACGTATTTAAAAACAAATTGTCCAGATTAATTACATCTGTTGAGATCACTGTGGCACAGTTGCGGGGGGCTCCCTTCACGTTGCTTTCCTGTTTTCGCTCCAGAAAGCACCAGTGCCGTGTGGCTGGTTTCTCCTGGAGCTGTGCCACTCGGCGGGACGGAGGGGACACGTCACTGTAACTGCAGATCCCTCGTGGTGTTGTATGTGTTCCACGCGAGGTTCCCGGCATTGAAAAAAACCAGTTAAACATAAGACTACAGAAACGATTTCCGGCGAGCCAGTTTTTAGAAGCCTGTAACTTGGGAAAGAGAGAGAATCATTCTCTCCCTCTCCTGAAAGTTTTTTTATGTTTCCATTGAAGATAGAGCTCAGCGGGGTTCTTCCTGAGCCTAAAGCATCCCGGGCAAAACAGTGGAACCCCACGCAAGGCTCTGCTCATTCCTCCTCCAGTCCTGGGTCACACCAAGCAGACGAGAAGTCTTTGTCTTCATGGTAACACCACAGTTAACCTTGTGGTTGGACAGCGTCACGTGTGTCACACGGATGTGAGTCACTCATCTGGGGTTTATGGTTTGGTCCTTGCGATGGCTGAGCTGGAGAAGAGTACCTTTTACCATGAAGCCCATTGCACGGTTTTACTTGGGTAATAGTTGAAAGCTCTGGTTGCTTCAGAAAGCTGAATTAGCTGTAGTTCTTTGTCTGTATTTAAAAGCTTTTATTACTGTAACTTTTGTGAATTAGTTGCTAATATTATAGACATGAGCCATTTTAATGAAGTTTGCCTCTTTGCCTCTGGATTCTCTGAGGGCAGGGATAGAGTTTTTCTGGATCATTGCTCAGTCCTCAATTAGGTCTATTCTTGGTTTTAAAACATGGAAGACAATCAGTGAATATTTGTTCAGTGAGTGAATGTTAGGATAAAACCATGAACTCTGTAAGATCTGAAGTTGGATATATTCCTAGTTAATTGTTTGATCAGTTAATGAATTATGTAACTTTTATTTGTGATGTTACCTTTAACAAAAAGACTCCTGCTCTGCTTGGTTTGGCCGCCAGTGGGAGAGACTAGAATGCTCTTTTCCTTGGTTCTGTTGAGGGGGAATATTGAATAAACAGTTTGGATTGATCCCAGAGTAAGAGGGCTTAACATATTTTGAAACCTGAGATAGGATTTTAGGCAAGTGAGCATCAGTAAAATGAAAATTTTATGACTCTTAAGATATTTTCGTGCGTTTCAAATACATTTATATTGATTGTTGGAAAACCAGCGGGTATTTTACTTATTTATCAATACTTGTTTTATGAAAATCAGTGACTTTCAAAGTATATGATTACAGCCAATGGCAAGAAAAGGGATCTCAGATCCAGGTACAATGTCAGCTGTTACACATACTGGTTTAATATTGCACTGTTTCTCTTAATTCTTCAGAGTTATTACTTGTGTAACAAAATTTTTTTGTTCATCTGCTTTCAGTTTTATGGTTTTGAGGTTCATGGACCCTCGTCCTTCCTGGACTGTCTCCCTGTCTTTGCAGCCCGTGTGTCAGTATTTGTACAGGTGCTGGGACTAACCAATGCATCGACTCGGTGGAGTCCTTCAATACTCTGTATTTATTTTTGTTTTCCTTTCATTGTTCCCAGGTGACCTCATGACATGTTCAGGAGGGACTTCCTTATTCATTTTGGCGCGTGCGTTAGCAGTGTCCTCAGTATAAGGTTCTGTTCTGAGCCTGTTTATATCTGGACAACTTAGAATAAGACTCTTTCAGACTAAAATTGGCCTCCATTTGGTCTTTCATCTTTATTCAATAATGGAAAATTCACTAAATAACACAAGCCCAAAACCTCTTTTTCAAGACAAGGTAAAATTTGGAGGTGGCCCCTGGTGTAACAGGCGTGTGCTTGGGTTTCAGACACACCTGGGTTCCCTGTCCCTAATCTGCCACCAGGTGGCCTTTGGGCAGCTACCATCTTTGAGTCTCATTTTTTTCTCATTTGTAAAATTGAAATTATTGGGCTTACTCATCTTGTGTTCATATAAAATATCTCATGTACCAAAGTTCTAAGCGTTAGTGTATGTATTGATGGAAGAAATAGATAGAAAGTAGAGAGTCTTATTAACTCCCCTTAAACCTGGCATTGAGACATTCTGGTTAACTCTGCGGAGAGGGGCTGTGTTTTAGGAAGGACTCGGTTTTCCTCCTGTGTTTTTCATTTGCTCTCACTGCCACCCTCACAGCACTTCTGGTTTTCCCCACACCACGCAGTTCTGAGATGCTCGCTGAGTGCCCTGCAGTAAGGATGTGACAGAGGATACAGGTGAACGTCCAGGTGAAAGAGGCACACAGGGCAAGGTGTAGGGGGAGGCGTCCGGAGCCTCCATAGAAACCCCTCTCCCAGCACCTGCATGTGCTCAGGCACCCGGAAGCTCTCTGCACCCCACACTTCTGGGGGTTTTGTGGAGGCACGGCAGTCATTAAATCCATTTGAGCCCCTCTCCCCTGTCTGGAGAATGGGGGGTAGGGCTGAAAGTTCCAAGCTTCTCATTGTGGCCTTTCTGTTTCTTCTGGTGACCAGCCCCCACCCAGGAGCCCTCCCAGAGTCACCTCATCAGAACAAAAGACACTGCTGTCACCCAGGGAATTCCAAGGGGTTTAGGAGCTCTGTGTCTGGAATGGGGTCAGAGACCAAATATTAGAACAAAAGATGCTGCTAGAACTCTTGCCATGTAGGAAATTCCAAGGGTTTAGGAGCTGTGCGCCGGGAACCAGGGACGGAGACCAACGTATGTGTTCTTGTCTCTTATCTCACAGGTTAGATGATAGTTTATTGTCTTAAGCCTCAAATTTAAAAGAATATAATTATATTTCGACAAAATGCTTAGAAGTTTAAAGCATAATATAATTATTTTTCTTTAAATAGTTTTAGCCATTTGACAAAACATTTAAAATGTGATATATGTCTCTCCTTTCAAAAATAGAGTACAGATCATTAACTTGCTTTGGGCTAGTGGGTATTTTTAATCTTACCTTGTTTTAATTTTCTTTTGTCATTGAATTTCTTATCTGCTATAGATTCCGTATAGATAACAAAAGAAATCACATAATTAAAAGTGGGATTGGGAGAAGGGTTTTCTGTCACTGGCACCAGTTTTGCCTCCTAAGATGGGTGGTCTTCTGATTTTTGGCTTGTCCTACCAGCTCAGTTCTGTCTTGATGACATTTTACTGTATTTTCTTGTTAGTGTTTGGATTTCAGAATTTAGTCCGCAGAGTACTGCAATGCAAAAGAGTTTATTAGCACACTGCTTGCCAAAGTAGGTACCTACTCGTTACCCTGCTGAGGCTTGATGATAAGAAATCATACTTTATAGAGTTCATAGTTTTCTCCTTAAATCCGTCATTTACATTTTTTTCTGTTATCTGAAATAATAGGAATGTATTTTATTGGATAAAGTGAATGTTCTGAATTTTGTTTTGCATATACATACACACATTTTATATAAGTTTATATATTTATTTGAATCATTGGATAATTGAACAACTTAGAGATACTTAGGAATTTTCAGATTAACTGTGTAATGGATTTTATTGAGTTAAAATAGTCAAGTTTCCATTCCATTTTACAAACGTGATTTCTCGAAAAGATGGGAGTTTTAAAGTAGTGCAGTGTGTGTTAAGGAGATCAGGACGGACTTTATTAACTGCACTTTTCTTAGATTGATGTTTTCTTACCTACGTTTTTCAGGCTACTGCACCTCTTTTTTAAAGACACTTTTGACAGAGGTAAGATATAAACAAATAAAAGTAATTTAACCGATTAGAAATCAAAATGGAGTATTTTAACGTAATGATCTCACAGCAGAGTATGGGTTCCCCCAAGTTAGAGTTCACATTGGAGGTGTGATGAGCAGAGGTGGGAGGTAAAGGAGTGAGGGAAAGGATTTTTAGATTAAATTTCATCATTTCAGATCACAGTTGAAAAATGCCAATTGTGTATTTTACAGAATTGCATCTACTCAGTTTTTGTGTGTTAACTTATTTTGCTGTCCTCTGCTGGTTGCGTTAATTTAGCAACAAATGGGTTGAGAAGGTGAAGTGATGAATATTGAGTGGACTAGCCGGGAAGGGCTGTTTTATACTTGAAATACCAGTGCTGCTTCACTTTTGGACGTCCAGTAGGGGCAGTTTGAGGTTACAGTTTGGTGGCAGTGAGGTTCAGATCACTGGGGATTGTGTCTTCTCCCTGTGTCCGCAGTAGACAGAGAGAGGTGTGTGATGGAGGTGTTCACTGAGAAAATTTTGTAGGAAGCCACCATGATAACATTCTCACCTTTATTTTCCAAGCAGCCTCAAGCGAAGGGTCTGTACGTCGTATTAAGTGAGCATCGGTAGACTAATTTGGATTGGGCCTGTTGGGTAGGGGCCGAGGAATGCCTTGAATCACTGGTATTGCAGCTTTTATCTTAGCTTGTTGTCCGAAATAAACAAGCTGACCTGTGGTTTGCAGAGCGCAGGCCTAGGGTCTTCAGTGAGAACTTTCCTACTCACTGTGTGGGTCGTGAGTTACAGGTTTAACTTGCTCCTTTTCGCCTTGTCCTCCACTTTTCAAAGTAGCCATGGAGCTAAGACCCTGAAAACCTGTGCTCGTCCAGCTTTTCAAGTAGAAATCCTCCTCGATGTTTCGTGGGGTTAGCCATCATAAATTCAAACTGTCCTAAGGCGACAATGCGTTTAATCCATTTAACCTACATCGTAGCTTAGCCCCGCCCACCGTAGATGTGCTCGGGACACTTCCATTGCCCTCCAGTTGGGCACAGTCATCGCCAAGCCTAATTTATAATAAAGCATTGAAAAGTAGCTCATGTAGTGTATTGAATGCTGTTCTAACGGTGAAGAGCAGAGTGGTTGTCCGGGTCCAGGCCGGTTCAATTGTTCACCCTGATTGTGTGGCTGACCCAGAGCTGCGGCCGCCCAGCCTCACGAGGGAGGGCCATCCCACCTACCACTGGCCTGGGAAAAGATCAGAATTCAAAATTTGAGGCAGGGTTTCTACCGAATGTGTGTTGCTTTAGTACCAAGGGAAGGTGGATCGTCTGAAATTTACGGCGGGTTACCCCACATACGTCTTCCTTCTGAATCTTCTCACTGTTTTCCAGACTTCAGGGTGTGATTTATTAGTGGTTAGCAAAAACATCTCGTGGATTATCACAAGCATTAAAAGCAAAAAAGAAACAAGAGTAGAAAATAGCAGTACATTGCAGCAGTAAGGACAAATGCTTTTTAGTGGAACGTTTGTTTGTTTCATACATACATGTGTAGACATGTAAACAACGTTTATGTCTTGGTTGTGATGTAAAGTGCATTTCTTTCCAGGGCTGGATTTGATTGCATTCTTCTGGGAATAATACTTAGCTGTTTTCATTTAAAGCGTTAACATATCCAAGTAAGTATTTAGCTTGAACCCTGTTATTTGACTCATAAATTACGCTACATCAGACATTTCTGTATTGGAGACGTTAACTTCATCTTCCATTAACAGTAGTTTCCTGGTTCCATGTGTAGTGAACGAAGTGCACTGAGACGGTAGACCTGCCAACAGGTTTTTCTCTGGTCATTTTCAAATTCTCATCGACCTGGGGCTCATGAGCAAAGAAAAATTTATAATGTTTGTAATTAGGAAGACTTTGTTTAGTCAGTTTGATCCAGAAGTACCAGGCATACCGCAGTGTCCCTAATGAGAAGGTCCTTTGGAAAGGACCTGTGTGGAAAACGAGGTGGGGAAGACCTTACCTTTAACCCTGCAGCAGCTGGATCAGAACTCTAGCAGGGCAGGTTAACCGCTCTGAGATTTTATAAGGTGAGAAGCGTGGAACCCTTAATGAACATGAAACTGTAATTCCTGTTTCCTGTGGATGCAAACACATGATTAGAAGAGGCTTGAAGGAAGACAAGCATTGTTTATTGTATTGGTTAATCCTTAGAAACTTAGTTATTTTTTGGATCTGAAGGAGATTCCATTTGATTCGATAGCTTATTGGTATATGAAAGAATGAGTCTGACTCTGTTTGATAAACTATAATATAAGACTCAGTATATTTGCAGATTAGGTATCTGAAAGCGAAAAAAGCAGAAAATGTTCTGTATGATTCTGCTTGTGTGTATTTAATGGAAGGAAATTCAATATTGAATATTATGATTAATATTGAATAGTGAAATAGATCAAAGCTAAATATTGAGTATCTCTCGGAGGTGGAATTTGAGGCTAAACAGATCATAGGTTTTAGTTTTCCAACTTTTTACAAAGAGCAGGCATTTTTTGTTTTAAGAATATTTTAAAGTATCTGAAGTTACTCTCTTACAGCCATTTCCCACACAATGGTAGAATGATGATCTCTGAAAGAGTTAAACTATTTTTGGGAGGAATTGGACAAAGTGGTCATCATTTTTGGAGCCTGCCGACTGGATCCTCATTCCGACACCACGGCAATGGCTTTTAATTATTGACCTGTGCGTTTTGTTTTTAACGTGAAGATGCTTGTACTGAAAACCAGTTTCACACAATCAAGGTTTAGGCTTCTGAAGAGTTTTGTGTGTTTAGGTACCGCTGTCTTCGTAGCAGAAGTCTTCTGAATTACGCACGCCATTCTAGAAATGAGACCCTTGAAGAGATTTTCAAGGCTAATCGATGTTGGAGCTTTTGACGACTGTTAGAGAGGTCGTCAGTGGAACCACGGTAGGAATTTACGCCTGTTTCTGATGTGCAGTGTCATTCATGGGATTTGGTAACCAGTATTCGCCCATAATTCTTCTTCTTTGAACTCAGAGGTGGTTGTCTGTCCCTCTTAGTTTTTTTCCTTCTTTATGCTGTTTGCACTTTCTTTCATTATCTAGTTAGAATCTGTGGCTCATATATATTTCATTTAAACACCTAAGCTGTTACCTGTTTTTTTGCCCCCCAAATCTTTTTTTTTTTTTGAAATGCATTCATGCAGATACGTGCCAGGGCTTTTTAAAATAAAATTGTTAGGTAGATGGTTTAACTGGCTGCCTGCAGCCCCCTGATAGCTCCGGGTTTGTGGTCCCTCACCCAGACTTGCCCTTCTGTGAACAGTAGTCATTATGCTCCTCATTTTTACATCTAAGTGCTGCATGAGAAACTGAGACAGACATTTCGTAAGAATGTACTCTTTTTAGGGTTCATTTATTTCACAGAATATATATTTATAAGGAGTAAAAATTAAAAAAAATAGCTTTGTATAGAGGTATCTAAAAGTGTCAGTCACTGTAAAATAAGTTGATTTTATATAATTGTCAATTTTTATTATAAATTAGGGTGATGTTCACAGTTCTGATACTGCTGATGGTTTCATTGAATATTTTCTCTTGTGCCGTGAGTACTGCTGAGAGCATAACAGAACGAGTTGGAACGTAACCCTGCCAGTCACATGTTAGAGGGATGGCAGCGTTCTTCCTGTTTGACGCCTGAGGACAGTGGCTCTCAGATGCACGGGGCCTCTGCTCAGTTCACTCAGCCGGCGGACGGAGGAGTCAGAGTTCAGACCCAGGCTGTCTGGCCCTCGAGGTGCAGCGAATGCCCTTAACATCCATCTTAACATAGCGGAAAATGCTCCCAAAGCAAGCAAAGCATGTCTTTTATTTTGCGCTCAGCAGTCTCTCTTTTTTTTTTTTTAATTAAATTAATTTTTTTTAACTTTATTATTCCCCCCTAACAGAGGCACTGGGGATTGAACCCAGGACCTTGTGCCCACCAGGCATGGACTCCACCACAGAGCTCTACCCCCCACCCAGTAGTGTCTTTTTCTTAATACGAATGTGACTGTGTAGAGTGGATATACATGGTGGGTATGGCCTTTGTCTTTCTGAAAGCTCAAAGCTACTGGTTTTCCTTGTTGGGATTTAGCCAGTTTTCCCCCTCTCCCTGCTGAGAGAACTAATTTAAACACTATTTTTATTACCGTGCTTACCCTTTATCTTTCTTCCCTGTTATCTGCTGATGTTCACCCAGACATGGAGAGTGTTGACGCCTGACTCAGCCTTCCTGTAGGTCCCTCAGGCCAAGGCCTGTTACCGTCCTGGGCGGAGAGTGCTGGGGGGCAGGAGGGGTGACCCGTTCAGCCTGTTGACTTTTCTCAGCTACCATGACCCTTACTTCCACTCTGCCGAGCTCATGGCCGAAGCTTCCAGAGCTCCTGTAAGAGATTTCTTAAATTCAGGTATTTCAGCCTAACTAAAAGCTCCTTTATTTTTTTTTAAGCTCTTTGCTCCTACTCTGCTAATCCCATAATTCTCGTTCTTTGAAGTTGGAGGCTTTTGAGTCACTTAATCTCCCTCTCCCCCGCCTTTTTTGTCTACTGCCTCCACCTCCCTGGCTAGTTTAGAATATATGGTCCTTATCCAGTCTCTCTCTTTTTTTTTTTTTATTAACATATTAAAATTTTTATTACAAAAAAATCCGTGAAGACATTTTCTTAAATTGAAGTAGAGTCAGTTACAATGTGTCAATTTCTGGTGTCCAGCACAGTGTCCCCGTCATGCATATACAGACGTATATTCATTTTCATATTCTTTTTCATTAAAGGTTATTACAAGCTATTGAACATAGTTCTCTGTGCTCTACGGAAGAAATTTGTTTTTTTTTATCTGTCTTTATATACAGAGGTTATCATTTGCAAATCTCAAACTCCCAAATTTCTCCCTTCCCACCCCCTCGCCTCTTGTCTTGTGTGAGAGAGAGAATACCATTATGTCTGTTGGTTTTAAATATTTTGGTAAATCCCTAAGCCTCAATCAATCTAAGTGTGCTGGGATTGTTCAAAACAAGTGGAAAAACTACGTTACACAGCCTTGTAGATTGGTACCCACCTCCATTCATGGTTCTCTCTGATTCTGCAAAGAACAGAAAGTACTCCATGTCTTCCTCATCCTCCTGTTCTCTCCTCTGGGCACGTTGAACATTCTCTGCTCTCTTGACTGTCCTCTCACCCCTCAGTCCTAGAGATGTTGCTACTTTCTTCACAGAGTCAGTAGAAGATGTCAGAAGGGAGGCCCACCCACTGCTGTTTCTACTTGGATAACTTGGCTGAAACGTAAAATGTTATAGAACTTATGAAACCTTCCTTTCCTTCTGCATTTCTTATCTTAGTGTATGGCACCACGCTCTGTTTGGTTACTCAAGTTTGAAAATGTGAGCATTATCCATGACTTTTGTCTCCCTCTGCGCAGACACCAAATCCAGTGGTCTCAGAATCCTAATTATCTCGAGTAAGTCCATTTCTCTCCATATTTCTTTTGGCCATCATATATATATATTTTGGCCATCATATATATATATATAAAATATATATATATATATATATATTTTTTTTTTTTTTTTTGCCTGGAATGACGTAGGCCCCTAGTGGTTAAGGAAAAGAATTCTTCAGTGACACTTGTTAAACAATGGTAAAGCAGACTTTTAAAGGGAGGTCCTAGTGATGGGTATAGCGGCTACTGCAGTCAGAGAGAGTTATTGGGCTCAACTCTGACTAACAAGGACAAGTGGCCATTTACATCCAAGAAGCAGGGGTAGGGAGCAGAGGATGGATGGAAAGTTGCTAGGAGGAAGCATCAGAGGTAAGGGGGGGTTCTTGTTAGACTATCTCAGCAGAATTGGTGAAAGCAGGACCAAGTGATAAGGTACCAAGGATGGGGGATTTTCGCCAGACTGACTTACCAGGGTTCTTGTTCATAGTGGGTTCTACAAGGCCAGAGAGCTGGCTTAGAGGACCCTGATTAAGGTCAGCCGAAAGAGAATGCCTTTGCCACCAGTTCCCACCTAGAATTCTCTCCAGCGTCCCTTACTAGAGGTGCCTTGGCACTCCCCTGTGTAAAAGCCCACCTCTCTCAGAATGAGTCTGAAAGCTGCCTAGGTCCTGACAGGCCTGGCCCATTTTGTCTTCTCCATCTCCTTCTGTCTTTACTGCTCTTCCTCCATGTTCTGCATTTCAACCACAGTGAACGTATTTTAGTTATTTGAATGTGTTAGCCCTTTTCTCATCTCTGGGTCCTGGCATGTTGAATCCCTGTTCCTAACATGGTGCCCGGCACATAGTAGGCCCTTGGTAAGTATCTGTTAGATGATCAGATGTGTTAGAAGCGTTAGATGATTAAGTGAACAAAGGAAACGTGTCTTGTAGGGGACGGATTGATGTAACAGTCTCTGAAGTGTATAGCTATCCAGATGATTCAGGTAGTGAAAAAAACACACTTAAAATCTTTTATTTAACTGAAGAATTAGTTGACAATGCAAGGCCAACTTGGCTGCTCAGAATAGCATGTACTGCATTTTCAATTAGATGCAAATTTGTATGAAATGAATGGAAAACCATTTGCTTCGAAGAAGCCTTTGTTACAAAGGTTGGTGCTCCCTTGCCTTACAGCCGGGTTTGAATGCGGGGTCACGGCTGAATTCTGGATTGTTTACTCATCTGTCTCCTAGAATCATGAGGAGGTGGCTTAAATGAGTATGAAACCGTGATCACAACTGGAAAAGCAAGTGGAAGTATTTGTCTTACCTGTGCTAGGATGGACTTTTTCTCACCTTTCTAAATATCAGGGCTTTCAAATTGAAACAAAAGCTAAATGTGACTTGCTTCAGACCTGTCTAGCATAGATCATTGTGTTTTGTTTTTATCAGTAAGAATCTGTTGCATACATAGAGTTAATACATTTCTGCATAAAGAGCATTGTATCTTCATGGAGCTTGAAGTGAGTTGGGAAGTGGTTGTGAATGTGAACTAAATAAATTCAATTTTCCTTAAATGTAAAATATAAAAGTGACATACTATGACCAGTAAAAATGATCATGTGTAGGATGGTCCTAATACTTAATATTTAATTGAGAGCTTTGTTTGTGCCAAGAACTTCTCTAAGCACATTATATCCATTATCTTGTTTAATTTTTATTCCACATTCAACAAATGAGGACACCGAGATCCAGTGAGGTTAAGTAGCTTGCCTGTCAAGTGAGAAGAGCCAGGATTTGAATTCAGGCCATCTGGTTTTAGAACCTACACTTACTGATGTTTTATCTTCAGCCAAAATTAACTGGTTGACAAGTGGCAAGAAATATATATATATATATTCAGTTTTCAGTATATTTTATGCTAATAAAATTTGTGGATTTATGGAGGGAATTTCCTGGGTTGGGTCATTAACTAGAAGCTATTTCTCAATTATTTGTAAATTAATCACTTAATAAAATTTTATGCAGTGTTGCATTAATTAAACATGATTTTGCTTCTGCGTCCTTCTTAATTTCTTCCACAGCCACTGATTTTAAGGTTGCTGTTCATTTTCTGAATGAGATAACCATTCCTCCACCCACTTTCCATCCTCCAGAGAGTTTATGAAATCTCTCATTTGCTGTGGTTTCTTCTCTTGTCTTTATCCTTGTCAGGTTATTCTTTTAAAAACTACTGTCATGTTAGTAATATGGGAAGGAGAAGAGAGAAACCCAAACTCAAATCTCTGATTTCTCGTGTTACCTTGACAACCTCCAGGTTGTTTTTCTTTACTCCTCTGCCTTCTGTAAGCTTAGAATAAGTTACTATTGCAAGGAAGCTTTATTTTTATTCACATAAAATGTTTCTCTTGTCAGAGAACAAATATGGAAAATACTGGGAGACTATGAAATAAAATGTCTGATTATAGTGTTTGAATTGAATTGAATGAATGAATTGAATTGAACTGAATTGCAGAATGCTTAAAGTTAGATTATATTCTGTTGTGCATGATGATCATTACGTAGTGAGTTAATTTTCATTCACATTTGTGTAATTTGAAAGGTAAATTTTTTTTCCTTTTTCAGTTTTATTAGGTAGAATTATTACAGTTCGACTGCACATACACATTATATTGCATGTAAATACACATATACAGTATACTGTGCATTTTTTTAGCTTTCATATATGTACTAGTTATTGTTTCTAAGAACAGATTAGATCTTTTTAAACTTAAATAGTTATCAAAGGAATAAAGCCAACGACAAAATAGGAGTTAACAGAATGCGGTAACCCAATCATAAAGGACAGACACATGTGCTCACACACATTCAAGAAATCAAAATAATAATTAGTTCATTTGTGTCCTTGTTGTTCTTCTTGAAAGGTAAATGTTATCTTGACTCTTTAAAAAGAACTAGTATCCAAGAGCCAATGGCAACACCATTTGTTGTAACTGGTGAAGACCTGCCAGTGTGCCTGCATAACAATTAAATTTGGCAGTCTTTTAATCCGAAATTCATAAATTACTTACATTTCATAACTGACAGCTTTTATCTTAGTAAGTAAAAACAAAAAGGAGGAATTGTGCGAGTGTTCCAGGCAGGGTTCTTTTGGTTGCCTGGTGTCAGAAGTATATTTAAACTTGTCATTAAAGAGAGAAAATTCTAAGTATGTAGAGTTTTTGCTGGGATCCAAGAAAAAGCTGAACAAAAGCTTCAGAAAGAGGAAAGAGAACAGAAAACAGCTAATCTTCATCTTTCTCATCTTTGGCTTCTTTATCAGGACCACTTGAAGTGACTGACTTCTCGTATCTGTATCTACATAAATTACCACTGCCTCCTTTTTCTTTTCTTTTCTGCTGTCAAGCTGACTGAGTCTCCAGTCTGGATCCCAACCAGATAAATGCATGGCAGTGAAATGCACATGGGGATAAGTTGCAGTGACTTTCCAGTGTATTCACTTGGTCTGGATGAGTCAGTGTCGAGGTGCTCTGCATTTCAGAGACCTGAGGATTTGTTTCATAAGGTTTAAAAAGCATGTATATAAAAAAAGCATTTCCATCCTGCCTTTATCTGAAAGTGCTGTACTGAAACTACAGTGGGAATATTTTTTTAGAGTCAAATTATCCAAGTAACATCATCGATATGTCTGTATACTGAGATTAGGTCACTTTTGGAAAAACTTGAAATATAAGTTTAAGATGCGTTTCTTCAGGTAGAGTTCATTGCTAAATGCAGTTTTCATAAAAGGATGGAGGCTTTAGGTTATGTTTGCATTCACAGTGAGTTGCAAGGAAGAATCTGGTTGATTTCTTTTTTTTGTTTCTTCACAGCATCTTAAGGTACTGGAAGTGAGTAGCAGCTCCCAGTTATTTCTAAAGCAGTGGTTTTCACCGTGTGTGTGTTGGGGTGTGTTTTTGCTTTCTAAGGGGCATTTGGCAATCCTGGGCACGTTTTGTTCGTCACATCTGGGGAGAGGGGGATACGCGTGCTTCTGGCGCGTGGTCGGTAGAGGCCAGGTCTGCACTGAAGATCCTGCAGTGCACAAGGCCTCCCCACAGCAGGGAGGCATCTGGCCCAAAAGACCCGCAGTGCTGAAGCTGAGAAGCCCTGTCCGTAGACTCACAGATCAGAGAGCAAGGAGGTCACAAAGTTCACACAGAGAAGGCTCAAGTTTTAGGAGTTAGAGAAATTACCCTTTGCTGGTTCTGCATGTCTTAGAGGAAGTGAGAGAGGCGTTCACTTCTACTGAAAGCTTGAGTTTAAATATATCTGAATTCACTATATTAAGCCATATTTTGACTTTAGTAATTGCATATTTAAGCCAGTTTCAGGTGTGTTTTAATTTTTGCCAATCAGATTACTTTTTTAACTTCTTAGATTAATTTTCCTCCCTGACGGTAGCCCGAGATGAGACCTACAAGGATGAAAGCTAATTAACGTTTAGGGCCACTGTAACTACATTAGTGTTTTCTCAATGCAAATGTAAATTGAACTACATATCCTTTGTTCCTAGCATTTAGATGTGGAGTATTATTAAGAAAAATAGAGATACACTTTGCCAAGTACACTGGCCACTTTTTGTCACGATGTGTTTGTTTATGGCAAGTTTTTGATGAAACAATTTTTACCCTATGTTAACTATATTTTATCTGTGAATTAGATTCTTCAACTGTTTAATTCTCATGAAATTATAGATATACCTCCAAATATGTTTAAAAACAAAATTCCAGAATGCTGAGAGTATTTGAAACATTAAAAATGTGACTGTAATGAGGTATCACCTCACACCACTCAAAATGGCCATCACTGAAAGGTCCACAAACAATATATGCTAATTGGAAAAGATACATGAACCCCAATGTTCATAGCAGCACTGTTTACAATAGTCAAGACATGGAACAACTTAAATGTCCATCGATAGATGACTGGATAAAGAAGCTGTGGTATGTTTATACAATGGAATACTACTCAGCCATAAAAAAGAATAAAATAATGCAATTTGCAGCAACATGGATGGATGTGGAGATTGTCATTCTAAGTGAAGTAAGCCAGAAAGAGAAAAGAAAGAAAAATACCATATGATAGCACTCATACATGGAATAAAAAAACCCCAAAAAACCCAGAAACAGACTCACAGGCATAGTAAATAATTTTATGGTAACTGGGGGAAAGGGAATGGGAAGGGATAAATTTGGAAGTTTGAGATCTGTAAATGTTAACCACTGTATATAAAAATAGATTAAAACCTTTTCTTCTGTGTAGCACAGGGAACTCTATTCAATATCTTATAATAAACTCTAATAAAAAATATGAAAATGAGTACATGTATATATATGTATGACTGGACATGGTTCTGTACACCAGAAATTGACACACTGTAACTGACTATACTTCAGTTAAAAAAAAAAGTGACTGTAATTCTGCTTCACTGAAGCACATTGGTTATTCAGTGGTACACGTAAAATGCCCACATGAAAAATACAGTGCTATCATACAGTGAATATCCTAATATAGAATAATTATCCAGTAGTTTTTAAAATCTTTTTTTCTATTTAAGTTTTCCTGAATGAAATCAAATGTCCAGGTTTTTAAAAAACAGCTGCTAGGGAATTTTTTTCAAACCCTGTATTTCTTTGCCTGAAAGGGCATTTAGGGTCATTCTCTTCACCATAAGCACCGCACGAGAGGAAAATTTCCACGTGTCTAATGGTGGCCACCAGATGGCGATGGTATAATACAGTGATGAAGACCAGTACTAGGTGGGGGAAACCTAGCTGCTCTGAGCAGTGTGGACTCAGCAGTGGTACGTTGCAACAGTGAAAGGTGTGGACTGGTGGTGCTGCTCTCTGAAATGTGTGTTTTAAAATTACACAAGTTTCCATTTGTTTTACAGGAGCTTTTCTTTCTTGGCTATTGGCTTCAAATTTATCTGTGGAAACCAAATTAATATCTCCATGTATTTATTATAATATGGATGCTAATTTATTGTGTTAAAGGTTTTGCTTTTTATGGTAGTGGTTACCTGCTGTTACTGAACTTCTAATAGATTTAAAACATCTAAAAATAATTAGGTGAATGCTTCTGTGACTGAATAACGTATATGTTACTTACAATTCCCTAAATAAGGCACATAAGCAAATAAAATTACAAGCATTGTAAGTTAGGGGTAGGCGTGTGGCCTCGTGGAAAGAGGTGTGAAGTCAGGTGGCTCTGCGCTAGGGAATGAGCAGCTGGGGCACCTTACAAAGTCGTACCGTGAGGATTAAAGATGTTGCTTGTAAGTGGTGCTGAAAATCAGTGCGTGGTTCCTGGAGGCAGGCTGACATGATTTTAAATTCTGGCTTCTCCAAGTACTACAAGCTGTGAGACCTTGGGACAATTACTTAAATTTAGAGCCTAAATTTCTTCTTTTATACATTTAGGATAGCATGCCTTCTCCTAGAATTGTTCAGGGTCGTCAATGAAGGAATGCATATGAAGCACATAGGAAGTTATAATTAGTAATTTCTGATACTTGCAGAGGCTTCTGACAACATAAAAGCTGGTAATAACCACAGTGTGTGTGAGAAGCAGAGGGGCGCTCCCACACTTCTGTTTCAAAAGAGCTTAGAAAAAGAGGAGGACAATAAAAAATTTACAGGAAAGAATTTAAATCATGTTTCCTTTTTTATTAAGAAAATAGCGCACCCTCCTTTTTCTGTTCCCATTAAAACCTTTAATAAGTCTTTTGCTTAATGTCAGCAGCAGCCCTGTCTGCGTCGTTAGCAGCTATGCCCTGGGTTCTGTTCCTCTATTGAAAAACTGACTTCACATCTGCAAACAGAGCCACACGTGCCTTCTTAATCATTTTAATTCCTGTACAGTTCTCCACCTAACTTACATTTCTAGATTCCCCCCACCCCCGCCTTTGGCAGATTCTAAGCTTAGTAATTCTTCTGCCTGAATTTAACATTAAAAAAAAAATCGGTGCCTGTAATGGTATGATTTTCTAACTGTGAGCTGGAAAATGTTGGGTTTTTTTTTTTTTTCCCACTGTGCCTACAAATTCAATTTGAGAAAATGGGGATGTTTGGAGGAAAGCTTATAATTTCTGTGTCAATATGGAAAGCTTGCTTTATTATTATTTGGTGTGTTTATTTAAAGTCTATCCACCCAGAATAGAGCGCCTTTAGATTATTTGGTGCCCTTCAATAAAATTTTGTAGATTTTTTTAGATTAAATTTATTCCCATGTAGTTTATCATTTTCTTCTTGTATAGGGATTTTTTCTAAACCTATCTCTAGTTTGTTACTGGTAATTTAGGGAAAAGCTGTTGGTGTTTTATCGTGTGACTGGCTGCCAGCAGATGAATCTTATTTGTGCTAATTGGTTGAACTTGTCATATTCTAGGTATATAATGATACCGTCTGCAAATAAAGATAATTTCGTTTTTGTTTTATTTCTTTATTACACTAGCTACGGCATACAAATTGATGGATTATCCTAGAGATAGTGGAGACTTAGGACTCATGGCGACAGTGGAATCTTTAGTGTTTTGTACTTCAATGTATTTGCTTTTGGTGTCTGGTCAATAATCTCATCATTTTTAGGCAGGTTCTTTTTGTGCCCGTTAAAAGTAAGTCACATTGACTTTAAAGTTTGGAAGACTCTCTTTTGAGCAACAGGGATTTAGTGATATTTTCTGATAGTCCAATCATTAATCCTGATTCTGAATGAGGTAGTATTCAAGTAATCCTAATATTCCTAATTACAATTTTTTTTTAGTTAGGGCTTCAATATAATGAATTTTGAGCGGGGTACAGTTCACTCTATAACAGGCAGGGAATGCAAAACAAAACCAATTGTAAATGCTCCTGGAAATAAGAGAAGCTGTACCAGAAAAATTCGTGTCTCCATCTTGAAACAGTCCATTGACTTCCTCCTTCAGGGTGACCATTGAGAAGTCTTGTTTCAATTTATGTGTCTCTCTTCCTCCGTTTCCTTCCATAACATTTGTTTCTAAACCCTCAGTTCCGGGAAATTTTATTAGAGTTACTACCTAAAATACTGCCCTTGTCAACCAGGGCCCGTTCATTCTAAAGGTTCGTATCTCTTTTCCATTCTAGCAAATTCTCATAGTTTATCTTAGTTTATCATTTCCTTCAATCCATTTCCTGTTTACCCTTTTTGGCACTCGTATTAGTTGGAAGCTGAATCTTCAAAATTTGTTGATTGTTTCTCTCTCTTACTTTTAATAGTTTCTGATTCTTCTTTTTGTTTGAGATACTTTATCTTCTAAGCCTTAGCCCTTTTGGAGATTGAAAATCTTATGTTTAATTTTCCAAAGTTCTTGTTCTTTTTCTTTGTAGTAATGCAGTTATTTATTTTAGATTTTTTTTAATTGAAGTAAAACATATACAAACATGTACAAATAGTAAATGTGGCCAATTATCAAAAAGCAAAGAAATTCATGTAACTATCACTTTAGAAAAGAAATAGTAGACCATTGCTGGCACTCCAGAAAGACCTTCATTTACTCCCTCCTCCCTCCTGCTTAAAGGAAGGAACACAATAGTTTTCCTTATTTTAAAATTTTATCTAAATGAAATCATATGATGTGAATTATATGTTTGGCTTTTTTCACTCAAGGTTATGGTTGTGAGATTTATCCATATTTGTGCCTGTAGCGCTGGTTTGTTTAGTTAGTTTCATTGCTTCATGGAGTTACAATACATGAATGTACCTCAGTCCATTTGTATTCCTCTTTTTGGATGTGTGGATCGTCTCCAGTTTTGTGTTACAATGAATGATGCTGCTATGAACATTCCTTTGCATGTCCTTTGGTGCATATATGTGTGCATTTTTTATTGGGTGTGTTAGCTTGGCTTTTCCCAAAAGCGGAGTCTGAGACAGAGGCTTGTGTGCAGGTAACGTGGTGGTGAAGTGATCCCAAGAAACAAGCGAGCCCTGGGAGGAGCCTCGTGAGCTGTGTCTCAGAGCTGTCCGCCTGGGGGCTTGGGGAGGGACCGCTTTCCAAACCCCACTGCCCGGGGCGGGGGCCAGCGGGGCGTCAACTCCATGCATTGCTGCTTTTTTAAAAAAAAATTTATTTATTTATTTGTTTGTTTGTTTGTTTGTTTTTTAACTTTTTTTATTGAGCAATAGTTATTTTACAATGTTGTGTCAAATTCCAGTGTAGAGCACAATTTTTTGGTTATACATGAACATACATATATTCATTGTCACATTCTTTTTTTCGCTGTGAGCCACCACCACAAGATCTTGTATGTAATGCATTGCTGGTTTTTAACACTGATTTTGACATTTTGGAATTAACCAGAGGACACAGCTTAGAAGGCCCCATTATAAATATGCAGGAGAATATATCAATCTTGATATAAAAAATTTGATCAAAACTGAAATGTGAAGGGAGATTGTAAGTGGAAAAGGTATATGTGGGTTAAAAAACCTAATTTTTCTTTTTGTAGAATAGATAGGTCCGGTCTCAAATGGTACATTATTTAACATTATGGTGACAACTCTAGCTACCACGAACAATCTGAGGCAGAAACAAAGTTATATCTGGTGAGTGCAAGTTGAATGGGAGGAATGATTATTTGGGGACAGTTCTATTTAAGTTTTCTACCATATACAGGTTAATTTAATAGATGATATTAAAATGTAAGTTCCATGTACAGATACAGAGAAATCTTTAGGGTATATTTTTAAGTGGGAAAAAGCAAGTTATGTATACAACAGTGAGTTGTATGTAGCTAACATTTTGGTAAAACAAAAAAAAAAATACGTGTATTTCTTTGTATTACGAAGTGGAGAAAAACTTGAAAATGGGGCAGAGGAACCAAGGGAATAAGTGAGAAACTGTTGATTCATGTAAATGTATTTATTGCTTAGTCAAATAAGCCAGATACAGAATGACATATACTGTATGATTTCACTGGTATGCAGAATCTAAAAGAGTCAAAATCACAGAAGCAGAGTGTAGAATGGTGGTTGCCAGAGGCTAGGAGGAGGGGAAATGAGGAGGTGAGGGTCTAAGGGTACACGTTTCAGTTAAGCAAGATCCATAATACGTACAGCATAGAGCCCGTCGCTAATAACACTGCAGTGTGCACTTTACATGTTTTAAGAGTAGATCTTACAAGTTAAGTCCTCTTTCCCCACCCTCCCCCCGCTCACAATAATACTAATAAGGGGGTGTGAGGAAGCTTTGAGAGGTGATGTGTGTCTGTGGCCTTGATGGTGGCGGTGATTTCATGAGTGTACAGTTGTCCCCAGACTCGAGCTTTTTATGTGTCAATCATACCTCATTAGATTGGTTTAAAAAAAAAGTATTGCTGATAAAATACAACTGAGAAGAAACCTTTAAAGGACCAGCCCGATTAAAAGCCCTGAGTTTATTGTTAACATCTTTATTTTATCAGGGAAGTAGTAGACTACAACTTACTTTACCTTTCTACTTAGTGTCTAAAACTTGCTTTAAGCTTTTTCCTTTGCATATTGGTTCAGTAGCGTCCAGGACTGCGTCCCAACAGGTGACACTGGAGAAGTGGCTCTTCTGTGTTTTGATGGAGGATGACATTTTGTTCTACAATTTGGGGAGTTAAAAATGTGTATGCACCTCATTTCTCTTGTTCCCCTGAGACCTCGTAGCCTTTTTCTTTTTCTCTCTCTCCCTCCCTTCTCCCTAAATCCCTGTGCCCAGGGCTCTGATAATCCAGTGCAGGTGAGGCGTGTGCTGCCAGGAGGCTGAGTAAGCTGTTCAGTGCTGGTGGGGAGGGAACAGCAGGGACACGTCAAGCGGTCCTTGTGGAAGCTGGTGTGGAACCTGGCTGTTTGCAGGTGACCTTTATTCTGGGCTAGATGCATTGAGAATTTAAAAAATCAGTGAATCACATATATTCTGTCTATCTGTTTCTTCAGATTTATGTATATTTGCCAAGTATAAATCACAGAAAGGTTGACTTTTTAAAAATTAAAAAAAAATTTATTGTAGCTGTTGCTATCATTGAATGGGTCTCTAATTCTTAGAGAAGTTTAAAAAAACCGAAGCTGTACTTGAAGGCTTCGGCATGTCTTTTGCCTGGCGGGTGCTGTCTCGTATAGCTCAAGGAAGATTAAAACAAAGTATTTTTTCTGTTTGATGTATTACTTCAGCCTAAATTTCTAATTTTGTTTTGATGCATGTTGTCAGTGAATTCTATAGGGTTAGCTGGTAGTAGGACTTTACTTTTTATATTTTATTTGACTACAGTGGACATTTTATTTTATTTGTTCTTACTCAGTTAGAATTTTGTTTTAATCAACTATTATCAGAAATTTTTTTTCTTAAGTTTTATTTTATGTAGCTGGAATGGAGGAAAAGCATGGACTGGAAGGACTGGGTTTGAATCCTAAACCCACTGTCTGCTAGCTGTGGCGCTTTGGAGAAGTTGCTTACCCTCTCTGAGTTTTCATCAGAGTTGAGAGCATTAAATGAAATACCTGAATGTGCTGCTGTATAACATGTATGACAGTGTTTAGCGAAGTTTTAGCACAGAATTGGTGCTAATAAATATTTTGTATCATTTCCTAGAAATCCAGAATAACAAAATCATACTTTTTTTACCGTTTCTCCTTCTATACCTGTTAAAATATTCGTTGAACAAATAACATCACAGAGAAAACAAAAAGAAATATTCACGTACAATTCTTTAATTACGTATTTTAAACCTGAATTTTTCTACAGGAGTTCTCAAAGTGCCACTCAAGGACCTCTGCCAGCCCCTGAGATCCTTCCAGAGGGTCTGCAAGATCAAAATGATTTTTTCATAGCAGTTCTGGAACATTACTTGCCTCTTAACTGGGCTGAAGTTGCACTAATTGTGTGGGAGTAGTGATGGGTGAGACTCATGTCACAGGACAAACTGGGGAGGCAGCAGCCAGTACCACCAGGCACTAGCAGTTTAAAAACAGAGCAGAGTTACTCACTTCCGAATGTCCTTGGGGAGGGTAGAGCTCAGTGGGAGAGCACATGCTTAGCATGCACGAGGTCCTGGGTTCAATCCCCAGCACCTCCTCTAAAAATAAGTAATAAAACGTAATTACCTCCCCCCTGCAAAAAAATAATAATAAAAAAATACAACAGTAAATATATTAATTTTTGAGTGGAGCCAGCATGGTGGAGTAGAGAGACTCCCAGCTCGCCCTCTCCCACAAATACACCAAGAATTATATCTACAGACCCATCGAATCGCACAGAACACCTACTGAACTCTGGCAGAGCGTCTCTCATTTTGAATGACGGGAGGATTCTCACAAAATCCATTCATACTGTACAGCACAGGGAGCTATGTTCAATATCTTGCAGTAACTTGTGAAGAATATGAAAACGAATATATGTATGTTCCTATATGAAGCATTGTGCTGTGCACCACAAATTGGCGCAACATTGTAAACTGACTCTACTTCAATCAAAATATATTTTAAAAACAGAATGTCTTTGATGAAGCAGTGAAAACTATTTTATTAAATCTGAGCCTTTGCTTTAGTATTCCGAATGACAGAATAGGAAGCACACACAGAAAGGCGCCTGCTGTATACCGCGGTGAGCGGTTGTCTGGTCAGGGAGCACCGGTGTGATGGCTTGAATTGTGAGCGGGCCCAGCTGCCTTTTTCGTGGGGTGCTGTCGTCACTTGAAAGGACAGCAGACTAACTGTGGTTATTCAGACTTGACATTTGACAGCTGTTTCCTCAGAAAGAAATGAAGCGAGCCTGTCCCTTCCAGAGAAACAACGGAGAGTATTTGTTCCTAATGATAAGTCTCACGTTCAGAAGAAATTATAATTTTGAAAAACGTATCTGCCAGCCTGACCCTGACAGTTTCTCAACACTTAGACTTGTGAGAGTACTGATGATACTAACAAATGTGATTTTTTTTTTTAATATTGTGGAATGAAATGTGAAGTTATACACATGGATTCAAAGTGTATGGTGGACCAGTGGGTTTAATGTAACAGTGTGTGGGTAAAACATTTATTTGAAAAGGCTGCAGATTCTACCTCACCTTCTAGCCTTGAAGAAATGACTACTGTTTGAGTTTGGTGACCTGGCAAAGGGGAATATCAGGTTACTCGCAAAGAGAGTTAAAACACTCCTCTCTTTTTGATACAGTATTTGTGTGTACCCGAATTTTTTCATATAATTCAACCGAATAACAAATCATGTGAAATTGATTACAGAAGTAGATATGAGAATTCCAGTTGTCTCCTATTAAGTCAGCTATTAAGAGATTTGCAGAAATGTAAAAGCTGTTCTCACCAAATCTTGTTCTGTCTTTGAAAATGGTTGTTTTTAATTAAAATGTTATTTGTATTAACATGTAATGGCTTTATTATTTTTCCAAATGAATTTAAATATATATTTAAAAATTTTCTCAGTTTTACTTGCAAAATGGTTAATATGGTAATATTATAAATATTGTAAGTACGGTAAACTTTGTAAACAAAGACACTTTGAGGTCTTAAGTAATTTTTAGAGGTGAAAAGAGATCTTGACCCCAAAAGTTAGAGGGGCACTGCTAATTTCCTTTTCCCTTTTAGCCGTTACCCATGTGAATGCTTAATTTTGGAGGGTACAGTGATAATTAAAACCAGAATATGATTTATTAATCCTGTTATTAATATGGTTACACAATAAGTTGGCATAAATACAGTAATGATAAAAAGGCAAAACTCTTCAGGTGAAAACGTATCTGGATCTTTCCTGGAATTAAGTGAAATTAAGGGCTAGGTTTAACTGACTATGTTGTTGAAATTTTAGTCTCTTAAAAAAAAAACCTCAAAAACCAAAAAAACACACCCATTACACATATCCTTAGAGTGTGTTCTCTTGAACTAATGGTATAGAAAGGTTTCAGTTGAAAACTGGTTGCTACATTCCTCTCTGGGTATTTTCAGTGATAACTACATGTGTGTATTACCGTCAGAGCTCTCGTGCTGTGACGCCCTGGGAGCTGTAGTTATTAGCGTGGAAGATTAGGTGGCTTAGAGGACAGTGACTGGCTGTGCGGTGAAAGCAACTTACAAGTGTTCATCTGTGCAAAGCACAGTGACCTGAATCAGGTGTGTCCTCACTGTCCCCGGGCTCCGCGGGGGCCTCGCTGCGTTACATTGTCAAAGACTAGGCGTTCGTACATCACCATGGAAAGATTCCGCCTGGAGAGGAAGTTACCCGTACGTACCCAGTTACAATCTTGTATTTTACTTGTAAACAAGTTTGAATCTTTCAGAGCGTGATAGCGAAGCTCGAAGAAATGTCAGGCTTATTAGCACTGGCTTAGAATAGCATCATCCTTCCTGTCCTTGGCCATGGAAGCCAGCCATCTGCTGAGAAGAGTAAATCCTGTGCGAAGTTAGTAGTGTGTGTAGCTTTTTTATTATTCTCTAACATTTGATTTTTGAGTAGTTAATATTACTTGAGTGAGGCCGTAAGCAATTTTAAATGGCTGAGATAGGAGGAAGGACGTTCCTTTGTCTTAATGGTTAAACGTGCTTTGAAGGTAAACTGAAGGATTTGGTAACTGTGCAGTTGCTCTGCCTGGTTAATAATAATTTATGGGAGGCGTTACTTTTGGGCTGTAGCCGCATGTCTTATATGATGAAGAAATGAAGATCTGCTGCTTTATTTCATTTCTTAATTTTTGTAGTTTTCGGGGGGAGGTAATTAGCATTGTTTATGTACTTATTTGTTCAATGGAGGTGCAGGGGATTGAACCCAGGACCTTGTGCCTGCTAGGCACACACTCTACCCCTGAGCTACACCCTCCCCCCACCGCTGCTGTTTTAATAATGGGTCTTTGACCTCAGGTGTGAAAAGAAGGTAATAGGCTAGGCTTGTTGGATATATTGTTGAAAAATCTTTTAACACTTTTTGCCCCTGACATCATGCCTTTGGCATGTAAAAGTCTCATTTGTGATCACTTGACCAAGAAAACATAAATCGTAGATTTTGCCTTTCCAGGCGGGATAAATGACTGTGAGAGGAATTAGTAAGACCCGTTTGAAACAACACTTAGATTTGTTTGATTTGCTGTGAGTTCCCACTTGTGAATTGAAGTTTGATTTTTATCATGTGTTGATGCCAGGCCTTTTTTGTTTATAAACTGATGTATTAAATTCCAAACTGTTAAGCACCTTTCTTCGTTTGAGCTTTAATTGTGTTCCGAAGGAGTCCGTCAGTGTATGTGCTTTTTAAGCCCAGCGTCTTCTCCTTTGGAACACACCCAACAGTCAGTGCGGATTTATTAGAGGAATTAACCAAGGGCCAGGCCTGCTTGATGCCGAGGGGACAGTGGTGACAAAACAGACGAGATTCCCTTCTTGGAACTTACTGTTCAGGCTGGGAAACAGTCAAGCAGCTGGTTCCATAAACATGTAATTGCAAGTTTTAATAAATACTATAAAGCATTGTGTGTTCTCAGCGTATATTACAGTGCCCTTGGCCTGCCGTCTCCTGGATAAAGAACCACAAGTCCCTTAAGCTGTGTGTGTGTTTATAAAATGAGAAGATGGCACTGGAAAAGTGAAACCCATCCACACCTGTGGGTCTGTGAGGCCTCATTCATCAGGAATGGAGGTAATTCATTAACCTCCCGATTTCTTGCCATGGGAAGCCCTGCCTGAGCTGTAAAATGACAGATAAGCTGGCCATTTGTTTCTGTTAACAGTTTTTATTCACTGATGTGTCCCAGTACCCGGACTGATGCTCAGAACGTAGTGCACACTCAGTAAATATTTGTGGAATGCACGGATGACTCCAAACTCCTAGTCTTTAAGGAAATGAGACTTCTTTTTTCGGGCATCAGATTCATGGGGTCCTGGGTATTATCCAGGGGAAGAGCAGGCACACAAACCGTTGTGCTGAGGGACTTCTGGTTCTTTTTCACTGATTTGCAGGAGACAAATCCAGTGGAATTCTAAAATACTCAGCTAGTGATAACCCCCGGCTGACCGAAACCGGGGAATCGCGACGGAGCACCTGCTAGAGCCTCCAACGCAATGAACGCCTCCTGGGTCTTACGTAGTGTATCCGCTTGTGTGCGGGGTGCTTGTGTGTTCCCCCTTGTGTGCGGGATGCCCATGTGTTTCCCCCTGTGCACAGGGTGCCTGTGTGTGTCCCCTTGTGTGCAGGGTGCCTGAGCTCTTCCAGACACTTCAATCACTGCCAAAGTTGAGATCGTCTTTTAAAAAGACCGTTTCAGAAATAGATTTTCTTATTATCCTCGTTTCTGTTCATCAGTTTACATACTTCATAACCTAAAGCAGATGATCCCGGTGTGTTTTTTGGTGTGTCTGTGCTGAATCAGAACTTGGAAGGAATGTGTCTCCTCGTAGAACGAGTGTAGTAAGTACTTGTGATTTATACTTGCAGGCACACCCGGGTGAGGCTTCCCATTGCCAGTGACACTTGTGCTTTGTCACGGACCTTCTGACAGTTCAGCGTGTCCCTAGCATCCTCTGTTGTTGGAGGCTGACTTGCCAGTTTTAGGTCTCACATCTGAGTCCTCCTGCTCTTCACATTTTTTGATTTCTTCACTTTTCCCCCTTGCAGCTTTTTCTTAGAACTCGAGTTATCTTTAGTTTTAATCATGGTATGTATTTCAAGGAAAACTGTCTGAAGCTTTGTGTTCCAGGGTCTGAATCTATGCGGTTGCTGCCCTGTCTGGCGACAATGCATTTCCCCCCAAGGCTTTCACATTTTTCCTGTGGGAATCACATGATGGCCTGAGTTTACAGTTAGCAATTTTAAATTGCTTTAATTTTCTATACACCTTTCACATCTCTTCGACTTATTTTAGAGTGATGACTCAGGGACAAATGCCCGGTGAGTTCTTTAGGAACAGTGAATTCTGTTCTTTGGCTTTTCATTTTATGAAACAATGGTCACTGATCATTTCTCCTTCTAACTGGATTAGGAAAGATTGTTTGCTTACTCTTAAGCTTTGGGCCCATAAATTTAAAGTTTTCTGATATTTAAGTTCAGCTCTTGGTGGTAGGTGGCACGGGGTCAGGAATTGGTGTTATTTGGAGGAAACTTATATTTCGGGGAACAGCATTATTATTTGCATATACACTTTGAGAGGTTGCCCTAGGAACCTTGTGAAAAAAACTCTGACATGCAAATTGACTTCTGGGGTACTACTAACAGATTTAGGGTTGCTTGTAATACAGCGAGAGTGTGTTGTAACTTTACGGTATTTTCTTGTGAATTGGAGGTACATTCCATTTTTCTGAAGGATTACAACAATGTGAATGAAGTGAGGCTGGTCCCGAGAGGGCCTTCTAAAATGACTAAGGGCAGGAAGCAGCCTCTATTGAAGAGCAATTTGCACACGTGTGACTTAAGTCTGTAACGTAGTCAAGGACATGGTGTTCCGACTGGTGTGCAGCGGAATCACGTAGAGGTTATTGAAAATACGGATCCGCCGGGGCTTCACCTCAAGCACGGGGTCAGCATCTCCACTGTTGGGCCACGGGAGGCCGAATTTTTAACAAGCTCTCTAGGTGTGTCTGAATTTATAACCTATCATAAAATCTGCAAATCTCTTAAAGTCACACAATTTTAGATCCTTATGAAAGTCGGTCGCCTCGTCTTGGCATTTCATTCTGGATATTTAGGAATGCATTTCCTGTGAATAATTCTCGTCTGCAACCGTAATGCTATTTTAGGACACATCTTAAATCCTCACATTAGTTTTAATTAGGAAATTAATAGGTATTTGTTTCTGTAATTGTCAAGACTTCGCTAATTAATCTAGTTTTAAGGCTATATGGTAGATGAGAAAGCATTTTTATAGAGATATTACATAGTTTCCTAATTCAGATTGAGTGGCATGCGGGCCTCTTCTGTGGTTGTGCGCCTGTGCTTGGCATGGTCACACCTCCTTCTGCAAGTTTTCCAGGTGGGCATAATACTCTGTAGATGAGGACCAAGGTACGTAGGTCATGTGGCTTTTGGAAGATTGCCTACTTAAGTCCACCTCTGTACTCACGTGGTTAAAATAAATCAAAGCAATGTAAAAGCCCAGTAAATCCAGAAGTCTGCTTCTACGGCCAGAGGTAACCAGTTTTACTGTTTGCTTGTATGTCCGTTCAGTGTTCATCATGTAAATTCAAATATTCTTTTTCTGGGGACCTCCATATGCGATATATGTGGTTCTCTACCTTTTGTGTATTTCATTTTAGAATAGGTCTTAAATATTTTTCATGTCAGTACACGGTGTCTTCCTCTTTTTCAGTAGCTTTGTATTCCATCAAATGCATTGCTGTCCCTCTTTTAAGGGTGGTTTCCAGTCTTTTCCTGTTAACAAGCTGCAGTAAGTAACTTTGTACATACGTCATTTCATATACAGAACATGTAAACTTTCTTTATGGTCTTATGTGAATAATTCTTAAATCTGTTGTCTTCTGTGTTATAGAATAATTATATTCTGAATAGTTACCTTATTTAATAAATAAAAATTTGAAACCAAGGCAAAATAATTTTCTTAAGAGTAGAGTGAGTCAGTCTTGCATTTATATACTTAGGGTGTCTTTTTTTATTCTTCCGTGTATTTGAGTCTTCCCGGCGCCTTGGCTTCGTGTCCTTTAGGCGGGCTCTGTAAAGACTGGCTGGTGTGACTCACTCATCTGAGGTTGGGAATGAAAACATTTTCATGTCAGGGGTGGCTCTTCGCTGTTGCCATTTTTGGTTTTCCACTATATTCTTGAAGTTAAAAAATGAAGAGTTTTTTTCTAGCTGCAGTTACTATGCAGTAACTGACATATTAGATATAAATTTGAATTTATCTTTTTAAAAATGATCAGAATTACATGTTTATTGTAACAAAAAATTAAACACTGCCAGTTTGTCTGTCTTTGTGTTGTTCTCCACTGCTTTCTCAGCCGACTCTGTGACACCGTGTCCATAGTTTGGTGTTTAACCTTTAAAATATTTAATATGTACATGTATTTTTGCATATATGTCAAAAAAGAACACAAATAAAATTTTACATTGTATAGTATATTAACTTAATCTATACTTAGAATATATCATTATCCTAAAATGATAGGATTTAAAATGCAGTATATTTGTTTCACAAATATATTTCCACCTTGAAACAACGGTGGCTTCGTTCTAAGGGATTTTCGATATATAGTCATGTGCACCCTGCATACTTTGTTGAGTTACTTGTATTATGTTGACGTGGCCAGTGTATGTGCCTACTTAATGTTTGCTTTTATAGCCTGATTCCTGTTTCACAGTTGTTGAAAAATAGATGTTTTTAAGGGAAGGGAGAAATGCAGGTCCCTCCCCTCCCCCCACCTTTTAAAAAAATAATTGTTAAATGTACATTTTTTAGGCTTTAAAAATTTTAACTTTAGTTTGTTCTACAAGTTACATATGCAAGCATTCTCATTGAAAACCCAAACATTAACGATGCAGGAATATTCTTGCTTGGCTTTAAGTTAAATCACTTCCTCAAGGCTTCACAAGGGGGTCTGAGGGGGCAGGCTGGGCGGACCGTGGGAGGTGACGGACATCCTCATTTTCACACGTCCCTTTGTGCACGTGTGGAACTGTTTCTCTGTGATAGATGTTTAGAGGTCAAAGACTATATGTATTTTAAATAAATACGTATCGTGAGGTTGCCCAGCTTAAGCAGTTAGCTGATTAGTGCTAGTACGTCTAAACATGTAAGTACAGCCGCATGGAAGTAAAAGGTATTTTTTTGTTTTGTTTTGGTTTTTTTTTTTTTTTTTTGGTTAGAGATGAGAGATAAGTGTATTGTTTTGCTTCCTTGGCAGTTGTTCCGGGGAGATGAAAGTTCGGAATGGGAGCAGTTAATCCCTTTTAGAATACACAGTGTGCTACCTCTTGGATGGCACAACTTCTGCGTCTTTTATTCAGGGGACAGCTGCCTTTTTGTACCTGCCTGTGCATGCTTAGGGACTGAATGGCGTGGAATCGTTGGAGGAAAGCTAAAGGTGTTAAGGGTGTGACATGCGTAATGGATGACACTTAGTCATTCGTTCTTGCACGGTGAGCCTCTCCTCATCACTAAAGATGTGTGACTGCCATCAGGCAGTGTATCCATGCATACAGTGAGTTGTCCTTTGTCTTTCTTAGTCCCTTATATGAAAACGTGTAGTGGTCTACACAGCCTGTTTCCCAATTCTTTTTTTTTTTTAATTGAAGTATAGTCAGTTTACAGTGTTCAGTCAATTTCTGGTGCACAGCACAATGTTTCAGTCATACATGAACATACGTATATTCATTTTCATTTTCCTTTTCACCGTGAGCTACTACAAGATATAGAATATGGTTCCCTGTGCTGTACAGTATAAACTTGTGGATCTGTTTTATATACCACTCAGTATCTGCAAATCTTGAACTCCCAGTTTATCCCTTCCCACCCCCTTCCCTGCTGGCAACCATAGGTTTATTCTCTATGTCTGTGAGTCTGTTTCTTTAGATAGAAAGGTTTATCAAGTCATTTAACTGTTGAGTTTCCTAGATTAAGTGGAATGCCGCTCTTTTAGAGTCATATACAGGTACCTCTTAATACCCAAATCTACTTGATTCTATAGTTTGGATATCTGACTTTCTTCAGAAAGTCAGATTGGATTTTGAGATCTGCATTTTTCTTAATATACTGTGTCTGTTTCTGAGTTTGGGGTAGCAAATAGTGAGAGTTTGGATAGCAGGAAATTTATTTGAAAATTTCATCAAATTGACTCAGTTCCTGAGTTTTAAGATATGAGAATTAGGACACTGAGCGCGTGGATAGAAAGGAGTAATTGGGATGTGAATTTACTTTGTATGCACTGGGAAAAAACCTATACACAAAAGTGAGGTATTTTAAGATCCAAAGTTGGAGGAGATCCTAAAAGATCATTTTACCCAACCTCTTGTTGATCCTTTCTAAGAGAAACTGGTCCTTTAGTTTATGCTTGGACATTAAAAGTGGCAGGAAGGTAATTGTATTATGTATCCTTCTGGTTTGTTGTCCTGAGCATGAAAGGGGAGCAACCGCTGAGAAAATGGGAATGGATGAAAGTTTGTCTTCTTGTGAGATTTGAAAAATACTGTAATCTGATGGATAAAACAACTTCATTCTAGAAGACTGACATTCAGTGGAGTACTAACAATGTTGTAATTAATGCTAATATTATTATTTTATTTTTAATTCAATTCTCTTATCTTCAGTTGCCTCAGTTGCCTGTAAAGTTATCAGTTAAAGCATAAGGACCTTCAAAGAGAACAAATTAGATCATTTCTTCTCTTTCTTGAAAGCTGGTTTTTTTTTTTTTTTTTCATCGCTCTCCTGCTTTGGGAGGTTTGTGGTCCTTGTTTCTGTCTGAGCAGAAACATTGCCTGTTTCCTGTTGCCCATCTTTTGCCTGCTCTAAGTGACTGGTTAAGTCATCTGCTCCTTTGTCAAGCCCCAGCTCCTTCCCACTTATTTCTTGTTTTCAGCCTCTTCCTGAGCCATCTTTTCCTTGCATTCATCTCTTGCTTTGATTCTTTGATGAAGGCGTGGTGGGACGGGATCTGTCCAGCACGAACGCCGTGCTGAGTGAGGTTCCATATTCTGGGTTCCTCTGTGTACTGCACTCATGCAGACTCCAGCTGACCCACCCCTGTCACCCTTGAAGTTCAGGTAGGCCTTTTTAACATCAGCCAGCCCTTCGTCAGAACCTTTGTATGTCTTTTCAAAACCTTGGACACCCTCCTCCAGGACGCATCGCAGTCCCAGGTTGGGTGGAGCACAGCAGAGTCCTTGTCCACTGTCTCCTCATTGTGCTCTGCTCTCAAGTCTTTGTCGCTTAAAATGGAGTAGGCGTTCCTGAGGACCTGGAAGGGGCACCCTTGCCCGCCAAGTCTGGGCACCTGTCAGGGCACCTTGTGGTAGCTGTGCCGGACAAGTTCAAGACTGCACGCAGACTCACGCAGGGTGTGGGTCCGGAGGGAACTACAGGTCAAATTGGAGACTTTTTGAGGGAAGGGAATTTGTTCGTCTCTCTCAGCCTGTGGCACAGACTCCTGTTCACACCAAGTTCATATAGGTAGTTAATGAGGATAATGTTTTTTTGAAAGTTAAGTTATAAGTTGAGAAGAGACGTTAAAACTGAAACTGAAACAAAAATAGTCTGTGTAATATTTTATAATAAATATGGTTAGTCTTTTTGTTGAGCTGAAGAAAGAAATAGAATTGGGAAGGCAGACTTCACAAACTCAAAGCGAGAATCTCCTTAGAGGTTAAATTTTGGCATGGCTTTTCCTTCGTAGAGTAATAAAAAGTTCTTATAACTTTGATTGGCTCTTGGTTAACTTACGAGTGAAAATGATACTACACATTAAGATTTTTGACCATTATGTGGTGTTCACCATAATCCAATCCAATATCCAGGACGACTTGAGTTAAGTGGGGTTGATTTTGTTTGTTTGTTTTTGTTAGGGTACCTAAGAAGCAAAAAAAAAAAAGAAGGATAGAAAAAAGTATTTTATATTGATACCTAAGCATTTTCCCTGTCCCCTGGTTTTTTGAAATTTCTGGCTGGAGAGTCTCTGTTAGGGTGGATACATGTACCAAGTACGTAGTAACTGCCATAGAAGACCAGTGAAAAGTCGTTGTCATTTCAGTTCTTTCCATGAGATTTTTGAATGGTCTTCTGTGGATTGAAAAAAAAAAAAAGCCCATAAACATACTTTTAGAAAGAATGCAATTAGCTATGCTATGAATTCAGTTTTTTTAAGAGGAAGTTTTGGCTGTTTTTGTGTATTTGCGTATTTTTGGCTATCTCAAATAACATACCTAGTAGTTGGTCCTCAGTGTGCATTGATTTCCTGAGTCAATGAGGATAATTTCTCTTTAGGGTCCTGATGAAGAAGCTGTTGTGGATCTTGGCAAAACCAGCTCAACTGTGAACACCAAGTTTGAAAAAGAAGAACTGGAAAGTAAGTTTGTTGAAAATAACTTACAATTAGCAGGATAAACTACTAATGAATGTTTGCTGGCGTCCTTTAATTTTCACCTGTTACTTGTTGAAACATTTGTTGTTATTGTGAGGTAGAGCATACATTTAGAAGACTGTTCTCTTCTAAATGTAGTTGAAAGAATAATAATACAGCAAAACCCCATGTAACCACTCCCCGCTACAAATAGAACATTCTCTGAAACGTAGACTTCTTTTCAATTCATTTCAAGAATGCTTTTCACACTTCACTGATGGTTATCATTACTTGCCTTGAAAATTAAAATGCCACAGTTACAAAATCAGCTAATTCTTTAATTTTTTTTTTTTTATTTCTAGCAGCCTTGGCCATTTGAATTATGAGCACACCGTAGACTAATGAGCCACAATTTTCACTGGTTGTCACCTAAATGTTCGCTTTATGTAGGTCTGTTACATCAGTCTTTTAAAATGTTGTAAAAACCTCAGCATAGAATTGTGTAGCAGATGAGTTATTTATCAGTCTGCCTTCCCTGAGCAGGAGGAAGCCCTGACATACGGTTTCTTTTTTCTTCCTCTTTTTTAAAATTTGAAATAATTTTCGATTTACAGAAAAGGTGGCTGTATACCCTTCCCCCAGCTTTTTCTAACACTAACATTTTATTTAACCATAAGTTTGTAAACACGACAAAATTAACATTGGTACAGTACTGCAGATTTATTCAGATATTACCCGTTTTTCCACTGCTGCTCCTTGTCTGTTCCCGGATCCTGTTGAGCAGCTCAGGATGCCACAGGGTACTTACATGTCATGTCTCTTTAGTCTCCTCTAACCTATGACAGTTTCTAGGTCTTTCCCCATTTTTCATGACCTTGACTCTTTTGAAGATTAGTGGTTAGACACTTTGTAGAAGGTCCCAAAATTCGGGTTTGTCTGAATTATCACATTGTGACATTACAGTCTCATGCCCCGGCTCATGGATTTGTGGGAAGCATCCCACAGAGCGCCGTGCCCTTCGTGTATTGGGGACAGGTGGTGGCTGCATGGCTCACCATCGGTGATGCTGAGCATGAGCACTTGGTGAAGGCGGTGTTCACTGCAGATGTTTTGACAGACTCATCTTGGGGTCTCTTTGAGACCTACATTTTGAAGTTCAGCTCTCCTGTGACAGCTGAACGGGGCCATCGTTTACAAATGGAGAAGGAAAGAAACACAAATAAGCGTTCTCCACATTTACTTTGTGAGGTGGAAAAAAACCCCTGTCCGTTGAAATTGGCTTTAAAAGTTTAGGCTTCCTAGGGCTTCTGCAGAGAACTTCAGTTACCTGGAAGCTTGATTCTGTGAATTGTAGACGTTAGAGAAGGTAACATTTTTAGCAATAATTTTATTAATTCAAATGTGCACGTAATCCCTCCCTTGCCATTTAATGTCATCCCTCAGATGAATGGGACCCAGGGCACCAAGAGGGACCGTGATCTTTGGCTTCCTTTGGTTACCCCAGGGCCCTTGGCTTCTCATACTTCGGACATAACACGTTTCAGTATCGAGTTTGAGGGACAGATTAAGTTTATCTCAGAGTGAGACTGAATCGGCCTTTGATGGAATAAATTAAGGCGAAAGAATGAGCAGAAATTGTGACAGAGCAGTAAAGGAAGTAGTACAGCAGAATAAATAATGAGGCTCCATCTCCCAGTCTTTGGATTCTAGCATGTTGCTCATTTTATCTAGTCTTTCTAAACGTCAGCCTCGGAGAACTTATTTTTGTCTTGCTGCGTAGGGGCTCTTGTGCCAAAACCCATTAGTACTTATTGGAATAACAACCTTATAACTCAGTGCACAGGGATTCTTTAATCCACCGTTGGTTGGTGTTCAGAAGAAAATTCCACTAAAATAAAATTGTGAGATCCCTGAGTTTTGTTATAGTTTTTTTTTAACTTACTGAGATATAATTCACATAATGTAAAATTCACTTTTTTCAAGTATTTTTAAGGATATGCACTATATTGTGCAACCATCATCACTCTCTCCTTCCAGAATATTTCCATCATTCGCCCCCCCAAATTCTCTGTAATTGTCTTTTTAATTTAATTTTCTATTGAAATGTAATTGACCCACAGCACTGTGGTAGTTCGAGGTCCACAACCTAGTGATTTCATATTTCTATTCATTACAAAATGATCACCACGGTAAGTCTGATTACCATCTGTCATCGTGCAAAGTTACTACAGTTGTAATCGTGGTTTTTAATTTGGGATTTTCTGGTAAATTTTTTCCAAATCATTGGTATGTAATTTTTACAGTTCTTTGTCTAGTGCTGTACTGTAGGCAGGAAACTAGGTATTGGGAAATGTCCAAACAAATAATTTTAAGTCAGTGTGTTTACATAGGTCTAGTCTTCTTTTAGTTTTTAAAAGGTGAGTAAAATAAATAAATAAATAAATAAATAAATAAATAAATAAATAAATAAAAGGTGAGTATTCAGTTATCAACGTTACTATTTTGGCAACTAAAGCTAGAAGTCAGTGTCACCTTTTTCAGCCTTAGCTGGGAATGTGTGCATCAGGCAGCTCAAATTTTTTGCTGCTGTGTGCATGTTTGTAAATGATGGTAAGTCACCATGAGTATTGCTTTTGGAATTACTAGTAAATTTTAGCAAGTCAGCAAATGTGCAAATATGGAGTCCGTGAATAATGAGGACTGACTAATTTCAGTTCTCATCTGCAGATAAAGCTCTGGAGTTTATTGTGGTATTTTGTTCTAACCATCGTACAGAATTTCTTAGGAAAAGAATGTCATGACCAGTTCATGTTTCAGCATTAACTTTTTAATGTTGTACACAGGGCAAAAAGCAGCTCTATGCTGGATGGTTTTTCCACAGTTGCAAGTTAGTTAAACCTGTAGTCTACCTCCCTTTTCACTCAACGCGGGTTTAGGTATGAACCTCATTTAAACTATTTAAGAAATCAAATTCATGCTTCTCAGTGTTTGACGTAGTGCCCCTAGCTACCTGCTTCCCTGACTCAGTTTCACTCAGTGGGCAAAAAGCAGGGACTGCCTTTCATAACTGTTTTGTCCATCAGAATACAGAACCAGGATAACGCAGCATCAGCAGTGGCTCTTTCTATTGTAAAAGTATATAATAACCCTACTGTATTGCTTTCTTAATCCAGTCTTTAATTAGAGTATTTGGAGCATTTACATTTAATGTACCTCTCATTAATTTGGACCTTGCTAATTTGAGATTTTTAAAACTTTAAACAAATTTAAAATATTTCTAAACGTCCATTTATGAATAGTCATCATTAAAACATGTATCTTAAGGACCTCTACTAACTAGGGTTGGCCATAAATGTAGATGGGACACATTTATGTCTACATAGTATAATTCCAGGTGGGCCAACTTCTTCTCAAAATATCTTTTGAGACTTGCAGACTAATACTTATAGGAGTCACCTGTATATTTAGTGTATTTATCAGTGGGATTGGTCCTTGGCGTAACGTTCTGTGTAGTGCTCTGTGACGTAAGAGAAGTAACGGGAGACTAGCCGTGTTAATTATGTGAACGTAGCTGTAATTCTTTTTTATCAAAGCAAACTTTGGTATACTTTTGTGTGTATCACTCCCCCCCACCCCCTTTTTGGGAAAACTAGTGCTGGTCATACACAGGGACACTCCAGGTTTGGTTCCAGACCACTGGAGTAAAGTGGCTATTGCAATAAAGCAAGTCACATGAATTTTGTTTGTTTGTTTCTTAGTGCATATAAAGGTTATATTCACACTATAGTGTATTAAGTGTGCAATAGCATTATGTCTTAAAAAAAACAATGTACATGCCTTAACTGAAAAATACGTCATTGCTGAAAAATGATGACCATCATCTGAGGTTTTGGTGAGTCATAATCCCTTTGCTGGTGGAAGGTCTGGCCTGGATGTGTTGATGCTGCTCACTGATGAGCATGATGGCTGCTGAAGGTCAGGGTGAATTTCGTAGAATAAGACAACAATGAAGTTTGCTTCATTAGTTGACGCTTTCTTTCATGACCAGTTTCTCTGTAGCACACAACACTGTTTGATAGCATTTGACACACAGTAGATCTTCTTTCAAAATTGGAGTCCATCCTCTCAGACCCTGCCTCTGCTTTGTCAACTAAGTTTATGCAGTATTCTCATTCCTTTGTTGTCATTTTAACAGTTTTCACAGCACCTTCACTGGAGTAGATTGCATCTCAAGAAACCACTTCCTTTGCTCATCAGTAAGAAGCAGCTCCTCCTCTGTTCAAGTTCTATAGACCCTGAGATAGTAGGATTTCAGCCCCATCTTCAGGCTCCACGTCTGACTCTAGTTCTCTTGCTGTTCCCGCCACATCTCCGGTGACTTCCTCTACTGAAATCTTGACCCCCTCAAGGTCATCCATGAGGGTTGGAATCAGCGTCTTCTAAAATCCTACTAATGTTGGTGTTTTGCCCACTTGTCATGAATCAGCAGTGTTCTTTGTGGCATCTGGGAAGGAATAGGTAAATCCCTTCCAGTAGGCTTTCAGTTGGCTTCTCCTAGATCCATCAATGGAATCACCATCTATGGCAGCAATGGACTTAGAAAATGTATTTCTTAAACAATAAAACTTGAAAGTTGATATGACTCCGTGGTCCACGAGCTGCCATTTGGATGTAGTGTTAGCAGGCATGAAAACAGCATTCATCTCTTTGTATCTCTCCATCAGAGCTCTTGGGTGACCAGGCGCCTTGTCAGTGAGCAGCAATAGTTTGAAAGTAATCTTTTTTTCAGAGTGGTAGATCTTAACAGTGGGCTTAAAATATTTAGTAAACCATGTTGTCAGCAAATGTACCCTCATGCAGGCTTTCTCCTCTAATGGAGAAGAATCTGAAGCTGTGCGCCTGAAGCTGACACCATATTGTAAATGAACTCTAGTTCAATTAAGTAAATAAAAGAAAAATGTACATATATAGAGAACAGCAGAGTAGACTGAGCATAATTCTTAGAGGCCGTAGGATTTTCAGATGGTAAATGATCGTTGGCTTCAAGTTCAAGTCACCAGCTGCCTTGGCCCCTAACGAGACAGTCAGCCTGTCCTTTGAAGCTCGGAAGCCAGGCGTTGACTTCTCTCCAGCTGTGAAGTCCTTGGCAGCATCTTCTCCCAGTAGAAGGCGTGTTGCCTGTCTTCTGTCCAGACCACTGAAGCTTTCTCCGTACCATAAGTAAGGCTGTGCCTCACTTTCTTGCCATTTGTGTGTTCGCCGGAGCAAGCGCTTTTCGTTTACTTCAAGAACTTTGTCTTTGCCTTCGCAGCTTGGCTCACTGACACAAGGGCCCGGCCCTCAGCCTTTCTTGGCCAGAAACGTTCCTTCCTCACTAAGTTTAATTGTTTCTTGCTTTTGGGTTAAGTGAGAGTTGTGTGACTCTTCTTTTCACTTGAACACTTGGAAGTCATTGTAGGGTTATTAATGGACCTAATTTCAGTGTTGCTGTGTCTCAGGGAAGAGGGAGGCCCAGGGAGAGGGGGAGAGACAGGGACCAACTGACCAAGTTCACCATCTGATATGGGCGTGGCTTGTGGTGCCCCTAAACAGTCACAACAGTAACATCAAAATCACAGATCACCCTAACAAAGATAATAATAATGGAAATGAAATGTTGTGAGAATTGCTATCAGAATGTGACACAGGGACAGCATGTGAGCAAATGGATTTTGAGAAAATGGTGCGATACACTTGGCTCGACTCAAGATTGCCACTAACCTTCAATTTGTAAAGAAACACAGTACCCCTGGCATGCCAGTCACGTGCTCAACCATTTTACCAGGTCATCGAGCTGTGTATATCGGCGTTCATGTCCCGTTCGGTAAAGAGGGTCGCCGGCGTCACAGGCACCGCGGACACAGACATCACCACCGGAGAAGGAGAGACAAGGACTCGGATAGAGAAGATGGAAGGGAGTCTCCTTCTTATGGTAAGAAGAGTGGGAAGTCCTCCATTACAGGCTGGAGTTCTTCTCTGGAAAGGTTTTAAAATTTTAATTAAATGCTTCCTTTTAAAAATTGTATTTCTGTAATAATTTAGACACATTGTATGTGTTGAAGAATACTAATTGAAGTAATAGTATTATTTCTGCAGGAAAAATGCTGAGTTTGTAAGTTAAGATCTACTCGAGATGAGTGAAAAAAAGTCAGGGGTTTTGCTTTCTTCATTGTATTCCAGCCTTGGAGCTGTAAATGTTGAGTCCTGGCACTTAAAATTCAGTTTAGGAGGGTTTTATTTCTTTTCTCTATTATATGTGTCATTGTTTACATGGGCAGTGAGCAAATACCTGGAGTCTTCAGGCTCCTGGAAGAGACTGAAAATTGCTTTCATTTTTAAATAATTCTTGGCCAGAAGGTTATATCCATGAAGCTGGATCGCTTGGTTATCTGTGCAAAGAAGAGTGCTCAGACTTGATAGTATTGTCTTTAGGAGGACAAGATTTTTGTTTGGAAGCAGAGCAATAAAGAAGTGCCAGTAGGCAGAGGAAATCAGAAAGGAAAAACAGCATACAGCAGAGGAAAGAGAACATCATCTTATAATAAAGATCGATACTGATTTAAGTGGCCCTGAGAGTGGGAAAGGCAAGAGCCAGAAGAAACAGCTGTGCAGCGTGAGCAGGACTGTCAAGACGCTGCACTGGTGGACATGCAGGGCGTTGCCGGTTCTTCAGGACGCCGTGACCCGCGTAGGTCCTAGTGTGTCCTAGTGTGTGCATTTTAGAGAAGCCGTGTGAGCTGCACTCCCACCGGCACTTAATGTGCTGTGCTAAAGGAAAGTTTTTGTGGAGAGGTAGAGAGGGAGGGAATTATTGTTAAAATGACAGCTTGTGTCACGATCATAAGAAAGAAAGGACCGATGGCCTAGTAAGACATTAAGAGCCACTTCTGTGCTGAGCATTCCACCAAGCCCTTGACATATGCTCTTTGATTGAATTTCCTCAGCATTTTTTTTTAAACGCTAAGTATTACTATTTTCATCATATAAGTGGAGAAACTTCAGTTTAGAGAGGGCTAAATCATGGAAACCTCTTAGCCGCTCCAAAGAGATGCTGACGGCCTAGCAGGCTATAAGTGGTCACATAGCTAACAAAGATCTGCCACAAGCAAAGGCAACATCAACACTAGTTTTGGAAAAGGTCACTAGTGAACTCTGATGACGTGAAGTAATTTTAGAGAAGTGTTTTGCTGTTCTGTATGGTGCCTCTATCCAGTTTAGGATATCTGGTGTTATTTTGTGAGTGGGTCAGTGTGCTTCTCTATTTTATTTGGAATAAAAGGCACACAATAGTTTTATAGACGTGCTACTTACTAAAGTATAAATATGTCTGTATGTTCACCTGGCTATGTGGTTTAATGGTTCAAGCTTAGGTCTGACATCTTGAAGTCTGAATCTAGTGGTTTGAGGAATACTGATGGTGGAGAAAATATCTGTGACTTTTTCATGGATTAGTGATGCCTAGAAAAGTTCGCTGCCACAGAAGTGGGCTTATTTTGGTTTTAACTCCCAATCTGTGTCCTGGAAATTGCTGTGAATGAAGCCCCTTCTTTCCTTCTCCCCATTCTCTAAAAAGAGATTACACAGATCTTTTGCTTCTGCACATGATGGAATAACAGAAATTGAATTTTCTGTCCAATTTTAAACAGAAAACTGGGCAAAATATGTGAGAAACCATAATTTTCAGACATTAGATAACAGGCAGCATGGGACTCTGACCTCTGAGCGAGGGAGAGGAAGTGAGATGACTACTGTGATGGCCTGAGCTGTTTCCTTGAGACGGTTTCCAGGCCAGCATGAGGAGCCTGGCCAGAGCCTCGCAGGCTCTCAGAGTAGAGGAGACAGAGACTGGAACTTGGGGAGGCCTACGAGGTAAGACTTGGAGATGTAAAGTGCCAGAGAGTAGAGAGCGACACACAGAGTGTTCCACAGGTCTGAGGAAGGGCCCTGGAAGTTGTTTGGCTGAGTACTAGTCTGCGTACGTGTGACAGGAAATTACCTGAGGCTTGATAAACAGCCACCAGGAAGCAGTGGGCTGAACAGTTCCTGGATTTCACACAAGACTGGGAACAGGATATGTTCCCACCAGTCAGTGGAAACACATTGTGACCTACAGGGCATTAAGTAGAGTTCTTAGAAGGGTGTTGCCTTAGAACTGGGTCTAAATTAGTTTTACCCTAAAGGCTGCAGTAGATCTACTGTAAAAAAAATGTTAAAAGTGGGTCTTGAAAGAATTAAATTGATTTCAAGTATTTGTATGCTGGACCAAAGTATAGTACTGGTAAAAGAAATACAGTAAAATCTTGCTCTTAACCATGTGAAATGCACAGTATCTGACATGCACAAGTTATTTGAAATATAATGAAGTAGGAAAAAATAAACATAACCAAGAGAAAAATAAATCCATAGAAACAGATCCAGCAATGACAGCTGATGGAATTAGAAAACAAGTGTGTTAAAGCAATATAATAAATACATTTATATGTTCAAGAGGAGAGAGGAAAATAAGACTGTGATGAGAGAAATTGAAAGTGTACAAAAGTCCCAAATGGAACTTCTGCAGAAGAAAAATACACTATCTAAAATGAACAATACACTAGATAAGATTAACAAATGACTTAACACTGCAGGAAAAAAAAAAGATCAGTGATTTTTGAAGATACAGTGATAGAAACTAGTCAGAATGAAACAGAAAAAAAGCCTGAAAATGAATAAACAGCATCAGTAATTTGTAGGATAATATCAGATAGTCTAAAGTATGTATAATTGGAGTGCCAGAAAGGAGGGTGGCAGAAGAAATATTTGAAGAAATAATAGTTGAAAAAATTTCCAAATATAATGAAAACGCTGAACTCACAGGTCCAAGTAGTTCAGCAAAACTCAAGAAAAAGAAACTTGAAGACAAACTGCACAAAGTCAATTAAAAAATCAAAAATTATCTTGCTGAAACCGAGATGTAACAGTCCTAAAAGTATATGCATGTGATAATAGCTTCAAAATATGTGAAGCAAAAACTGATAAAACTGAAAAGAGAAATTTCTCCACAAGTATAGTCAGAGATTGCAACTCTCCTTTCTCAATAATGGATTGAACAAGTAAACAAAAAATCAATAAGGATATATTTGGATACATATACACACCACATCTTCTTTATCCATTCATCTAAATACTACTCAGCCATAAAAAAGAATGAAATTTTGCCATTTGTAGCCACATGGGTGGACTTGGGGGGTATTATGCTTAGTGAAACATCAGACAGAGACAAATACTGCATGATATCTGTTATATGAGGAATCTAAAAAAATAAAACAAACTAGTGAATATAACAAAAAAGAAGCAGATGGACAGAACAGACCAGTCGTTACCACTGGGGAAAGGGTGGGGGGGAGGGGCAAGATAGGGGTAGGGGATTAAAAGGTACAAACTACTAAAAATAAAATAAGTAAACTACAAGTATATATTGTACAGCACAGAGAATATAGCCAGTACCTTATAATAACTAAATGGAGTATAACCTTTAAAAATTGTGACTCACTATGTTGTACATTGGAAACTTATACATCAACTATATCTCAATAAAAAATAGAAAAAAATCAATAAGGATATAGAAGACCTAAATAACACTGTCAGTTGGATTGGCCATGTGCATAGAACATTTCCCCCAAGACCAACAGAAAATGCACATTCTTTACAAGTACATATTGAACATTTTCCAAGATAGATCATGTTCTAGGCCATAAAACAAGTCTTAGTATATTTTAAAAGACTGAAAGTATATTCTTTGCCCACAATAGAATTAAACTAGAAGGATATTAAGAAAAAAACCCAGATATTTGGAAATTAAATGAGAAGTTTCTCAATAACCCATGGGTGAAAGATGCAATCAGAACAGAAATTAGAAAATGTTTTGAACTCATGAAAATTGAAACAGGACAGGCAGTAATTGAGAGAAAGCCTTGCAAAGTGAGGACACAGTTCTAACGTGCACAGGTTTCATTTAATGTGCTGTGCAAAGCGAGGACTGCCTACATGCTGAAATTTATTAGGTGTAGCTAAAGCAGTGCTTAGAGAACAATTTATAGCATTTAATTCTTATATTAGAAAAGAAGAAAGGTCTGTAAGCAATGATTTAAGCTTCTCACTTAAGAAACTGAAGGAAAAAAATAGAGCAAATTAAACCAAAATAAGGAAAAGAAAGGAAACTATAGAAACCAAAGCAGAAGTGAAGAAAAAAATCAGAACAACAGTAGCGAAAATCAATCAGACTGAAATCTGGTTCTTCGAAAAGATCAATAAAATTGATAAATCTATATAGCTAGATAATCAGGTGAGGAAAAAATAGATACAAATGATCACTATCAGATCGCTACAGCTGTATAGATGTATAGATGCTACAGCTATTAAAGACTACAGAGAGAATATTATGAATGACTTCTTACCAACAAAATTGGTAATTCAGATTAAATGGGGAAGTTCTTTAAGAATGTATACTACTTAAGCAGAAATAGATAACCTGAAATATCTTATACATATAAAAAGAAGTTGAATTTGTAGTCTAAAGCATTCCCACAATGGAAATTTCCTCCCAGACGCCAGAAAATCGAAGATGAGGGAATACTTCTCCATTCATGTTATGAATCCAGCATTACCCTGATACCAAAACTTGATAAAGATGTTGGAGGAGAATAGAACTACACACTAATTATTTCTCATGAATGTAGATTCAGAAACCCTGACCAGCATAAAAACATCTCTTTTACCCAGCAGTATCTAAGAGGGATAATACATCATGGTGGTGGCCCCCAAGATGTCCATATTCTTGATGTCTGGAACCTTACTTGGCAAAAGTGGATTTACTTATTGGATTTCAGGATTTTGAGAAGGAGCGATTATGCTGGATTAGTGCAGGTGGGGCAGATTGCATCACAGGGAATCAGGTGATCAGAGATGAGATAGTGGTTGTAGTGAAATGATGGGGAGGGGTCCAGAACCAAGGGATGTAGGCAGGCCTCAGAAGCTAGAAAAGGTAAGAAAGTGGATTTTCCTCCTGGAGCCTCCAGAAAGAACCAGCCCTATGATTGTTAGCCCTACATGAAACTCATTTTGAACTTCTGGTCTCTAGAACTATAACAGAATAAATCTGTGTTATTTAAGCCACCAAGTTTCTGGTAATTTGTTATGGCAGCAATAGGAAATTAATATGATGAACAAGTAGAAATGCAGGATTGGCTTAAAATCTAAACATCTATCAGGGTAAATAAAGATATTAATAGTATAAAGGAGAAGAACCCATATAGTTATCTCAATAGGACAGAGAAAGTCTGACCAAATTCCACCCCCCCCTTCATGTTAAAACTCTCCTAGCAAACTAGGAATGTTAGGAAACTTCCTCAGTGTGAGACAGAGCATCTGGAGATGCTGGTGAGAGACTGAATGTTTTCTCCCTATGCTTTGGAAAAAGGCAAGGATGTCCTCTCTCTCCATTTCTTTACAGAATGGTACTTGCACACGTAGCCAATGTAATAAGGCAAGAAAGAAATAAAAGGCGCCCAAGTGGCAAAGGAAGAAAACTGCCTTTAATCACAGTTACAGAATCATATATATAGCAAATCCTAAGCAGTCCACAAAACTATAGAACTGAGTGAGTTCAGCTAGATTGCCAGACACGGAATCAATGTACACAATCAACTGTGTTTCTATGTAGTAGCAATGAACAGTCAGAAATTGAAATAAAAATAGAGCACAGCACCAGAAATATTACTCAGGGATAAATATCACAAAAGATGTGCAAGACCTACATGTTGAAAAGGATCAGAATATTAGGAAGTCTGTCACCCTGTGGTTTTGCTGGTCTGCATGAGTGTCGGGGCATTCATTCCTTCACTGTGATGACCCATGTCATGTACATACTCAGCACTTTTCAGTTATGTTTTTCGTGTTGCTTCTTCCCCTGTTCTTTGTATTTTTCTCTCTCTGGAGTTTTTCCTGTTCGACTTTCTTATTCTATTTTCTCTCTCTCTTAACCTTGTGACTTCTGGTTTGTGTCTTCTTAAGTGTCGTGGATGAATTCTATGTAACTGCCTCCTCAGATCTTTTTCCTGTAACAATTCTTTCTAATCTACTTTTTAACTGGTTTTAATATCCCTTTTGCAGCTCTTAAGTTCCTGGAGGTTTGTTTACTTAGGTATAAGTTTTGAGCTTGGCCTCCTCTCTCATATTTGGAAGAATATGGTTGTGTTTTCAGTTGATGCGTGTAGTTGTTTGCATATGTGCTTGTGCTGAGCCTTAGGGTTTTCACCTGTCCTGGACTAGAATGTGTGCTCATTTCTCTGTCTGGGGACTTGTACCGCACAGATCATTTAAACTCAGATGTCAGGAGTGGCAGTGACCTGACCTACCTCCCTGACCTCAGCTGACAGGCTTCTGCTTCTGCATAATAGTAGGAAAAGTTAACTTTGAATCTCCTCTTTTACTTTTTGAAACTTGGGGTTCTTTTTTTACTCTTAAACTTAACTATGTATTAATTACATATTTTATAATGTTCATTATTTAACATTTCCATCTATTTTTAGTCCTGTCATATATGATGTTCCTTGTTTTTGGCTATTGCTTACTTTTGTTTGTTTTTACATTAGTTAAAGATTAGTGTGACTTATCTTTATATATATATTTTTTCTTGTCTTTGGGGGTGATCTTTCTGTGAAATTCTTTTGTTCTGGGTTGTTGGTTCTCATTTCCTTCCAGAATTACGGTATTTTAGTAATAATTAAATGAGTTTTTTAAAAAAGTGTGTATATATTTTTATTGAAGTATAGTTTACAATGTGTCACTTTCTGGTGTACAGCACAATGCTTCAGTCATAAATGAACATACATATTATTTGTTTTCATATTCTTTTTCTTTTTTCTTATTTGTTGTTTTTTTGGGGGGGGTAGGTATTAGGGTTTTTTATTTTTATTTATTTATTTTATTGAAATACAGTATTTTTATTTGTTTATTTTTAAACAGAGGGACTGGGGATTGAACCCAGGACCTTGTGCATGCTAAGCACACCTGAGTCTACCACTCAGCTATACCCTCCCCCCTATTCTTTTTCAACATAAGTTACTACCCTGTGCTACACAGTATGAAACTTGTTGTTTATCTATTTTATACATATTAGTATCTGCAAACCTCTAACTCCCAATTTATCCCCTCCCACCCCCTTCTCTACCTGGTAACCATAAGTTTGTTTTCTATGTCTGTGAGTCTGTTTCTGTTTTTTAAGTAAGTTCTTTGTCTTTTTTTTAGAGTCCACATATGAATGATATCATATGGTATTTGTCTTTCTCTTTCTGGCTTACTTAGAATGACATTCTTCAGGTCCATCCATGTTACTGCAAATGGCATTATTTTATTATTTTTTATGGCTGGGTAGTATTCCATTGTGTAGATATACCACAGCTTCTTTATCCAGTCATCTGTTGATGGACATTTAGGTTGCTTCCATGTCTTGGCTGTTGTAAATATTGCTGCTGTGAACATTAGGGTGCGTGTATCCTTTTGAATTAAGGTTCCCTCTGGATATATGCCCAGGAGTGGGACTGCTGGGTCATATGGTAAGTCTATTCCTAGTCTTTTGAGGAATCTCCATACTGTTTTCCACAGTGGCTGCACCAAACTGTATTCCCACCAGCAGTGTAGGAGGGTTCCCTTTTCTCCACAGCCTCTCTGGCATTTATCGTTGTGGACTTTTGAATGATGGCCATTCTGACTGGTGTGAGGTGTTACCTCATTGTAGTTTTGATTTGCATTTCTCTGATGATTAGCGACATTGAGCATTTTTCATGTGTCTATTGGCCATTTTATGTCTTCACTGGAGAATTGCTTGTTTAGGTCTTCTGCCCATTTTTGGATTTTTTTTTTTAATTCAGTTGTATGAGCTATTTATATATTTTGGAAATTAAGTGAGTTTTGATGGGATATATTTATTTATAACAAAAGCGTTTCGCTTTTGGAATTGTGAATTTACCTCTGTATTAACCAAGGAAAATTTTGAGTGCGTTTAAATTCTGATTTTTGTCAAGACACACCCTCCCAGAGAGTCCAGTTCATCCTGGGTACTGAGGATGACGATGAAGAGCATATCCCACATGACCTGTTCACGGAGATGGATGAGCTGTGCTACAGAGACGGAGAGGAGTACGAGTGGAAGGAAACTGCTCGGTAATACCGCTGTCAGCTTTTAATTGCCTTTACTTGGTCTGTTCTTGTGATGAGAATATAAAATTGAAATTGTGAGATACCTAGTCCTTCAAAACAATGAGAATTTCCTTGTGTCTAGAAATTGTATGTTCCCTTTTTTCTCTATATTCTCAAAAGTTTGTTTCCTGAAATCATCCTTAATCCTTTAGTATAGCACAAATTTGAAAAATCGACAATGCTTATTTCAACTTTGAAGGAGATTGGAAGTAGAAATTACGGAATTGCAGCATTTGCTTTTGTAGGCTTGTGATTGTGACCGCTCGAACAGAAAGAGGAACTACAAAGGTCCCTTCTGACTCTCGACATTATGGACCATTAGCCTAATTTGCAACAATGTGTTTGCAGCAAAATTTTGTTTTGGTGGTGGTGATCTTTGTTTCTTTTTAAAAGAACAAGCGTGTGTTCATCCTATTAAAATAAACAAACGGAATCATCATTACTTAGACAGTATTTTTTTGTATTACACATTTCAGATGGCTGAAATTTGAAGAGGACGTTGAAGACGGTGGGGACCGGTGGAGTAAGCCTTACGTGGCGACCCTGTCTTTGCACAGCCTCTTTGAACTGAGAAGCTGCATCCTAAATGGAACAGTCATGCTGGATATGAGAGCAAGCACTCTAGATGAAATCGCAGGTTAGAGCAAACTGGCTTTTTTACATTTAAATTGTATTGAAATTAGAGATACTTCAGTAGGGAAAATAAAGTGGAATTTTAGACCGTTGAGTTAACAGTTTGAGGCTGAACATCCATTCTGTGCAGGGCAGTATGAGGAGTAGCCATGTAAGTTACACTTTTTCTCTTTGGTAAGTCTGGAGTCTAAAAGGTTAAATTAGACATAACTACAGTATCACAAAGAAAGTGATTAGTGTCATAAACCTGGTACAGGGTCTGCTCCCTGGAAATGCAGAGGAAAGAGCTTTTTGTTTCTTCGTTTTCTGGACCACGGTGTCTGGGAAAGACTGTCTGCAGAGTACATTAAGTATACACTTATCCACAGAATTTGAACACGTGGGGACAAAGAGCAGGTGGTGCAAGGAGGAGGAAGGAGGAGGAAGAGAAGGAAGAAAAGTCTAGAAAGTATAGACAGGTATGAATCTCAGAAAAGTCAGTTCTCTGTGAGTATACCGATTTCTTGAGCTATGCTGGGAAAATTAATTGGAGATGGATTGTGATTAGCCTTGAATTACTGGCTTGAGAAATTAGCTTTTATTTGGCAGGCATTTTGGCTCTCAGTGATTCTGGCGTCAGAGCGTCGTGTGACATAGATGTGTGTCAGGACGATGGTTCTGGCAAGAGTAGGCAGGGTGGCTTTGGATCAGGGAGAGCTTAGAACCAAGGTCATTTATTCTCTTGGAGTAGGCTGAGCAAGAGATGGTGGTGACCTGAGCTGTGGTAGGTCGTAGCAGTGGAAGTGAAGGAGAAAGAAAAGTTGAAGGATACTGTAAGTGTGGAAAGTCGAAAAGACATTTGGCATAAAGCTATTTGGCCATTAACCGAAATTGCTCAAATCCAAAATCAAGTTCAGTAGTAATAAATTTGATAGCTCGCCCAATAGAACAACAAAAAGCTATCATATTTGATCTTCAAGATAAGCAGAAATTTATTAGAATTTCTCAGGCTGGAAACATTTCATATTACCAGGTAGTTAAATTTGACCGTGGGCTGCAAATCGTTAAGTTATCAAAGTCCTTTCTTTCTTGTCTTCTATGAGTGACTGAAAAGGTGGGTTAGGATTAGGAATATTGACTTTAGACAGTTGGGTCTCACTTTGACTTTCCAAGTATCACATAACACAATATAATATTTTAGTAAATGTGTAATCCACTTGCTCACTTGTCTGGGAGCCTGTGGTCATTGTGTGAATAACACAGTTTACCTGCTAGGTTGAACCCTTCCAGGGTTTTCTCTTAGAGTAATCTTACAGATTTGAAAGCTTGGGTCTTTTATCTCGAGGTAGTGGCACTTTTAAAAACTACTGATGTATACTTTATAAATTACAAATAGTCCAGTCACCACAATAATGTATGAAATGTCATTGCCATCCATCTCCCTGCTTCCCACACCTCCCTCACAGCAGATACATTCATCTTCCTAAAACGTGGCACTTCATTTTTTATCTATTCAGTTTACTCACTGGTTTTTCTTCCTCTGGAAGAATGAGAGCAGAAACCTGATCTGCTTAGTTAATTGCTGTGCTCTCAACACATAATAGATACTCAGTAAATGATCAACGATTGAATGAGTGGGTACAGATATTTATCTATGGTTCTGGGGAAAAATACGAGGTGAAGCAATAAAATCCCTTCACTTCTTAGGAAGCCAATATTATTGAATATCCAGTTTAATAGAATTTATTGTATCCAGATCAGTAAAGCACTTTCAACTGTATAGGAAGACTGCTGATGTATAAATAATCATTTATTATAAATAATCATTTTATAAATAGTCACTTATAAATACTCATTTTATGAATGATCATTATAAATAATAATTCTTTTTACAAATAATCATTTTATTCAAATAAGGGTCTCTATATGATATGTTCATTTTCATTGGCTAACGCTCATCTATATCGTTATGCACACAGTATTTTCAGTATTAGAAAAGAATGCTACTTTCTAGAGCTCTTTAAGGCTCTTATTTTTTCTGATAAGATTTCAGTTAGAGTTTATTCTATGTCATAGTCATCCAAGTGTTGGTTTATTTAATAAGAATGATTGCTATCTGTGTGTTTTTCTTCGCCTAGATATGGTATTGGACAACATGATCGCCTCGGGCCAGCTGGATGAATCCATAAGAGAGAATGTCAGAGAAGCCCTTCTGAAGAGACATCACCATCAGAACGAGAAAAGATTCACTAGTCGGATTCCCCTTGTTCGATCTTTTGCAGACATAGGCAAGAAACATTCTGACCCTCACTTGCTTGAAAGGAATGGTGAGATAAGTTGTGGCGTCCAGTTTTTTCTAACGCTTCTGCTCTAACAGCATTTCCAGTGTGTTACAATTAGTATTTGGGGAAAGAAAGGTATTTTTTTTTAGATAATTACATAGGTCCTTTTATCTTTTTTAATTATTTAAAAAAAATGATACTCGTGCATTTAAAGATTTCATTTCTAAAATGTCTTTCTTTACAACATGACAGAATTATTTGTAGAAATTATGTAGATGAAAAAATTAAGCGTTTACTCTGTTAAAATGAGACAGTTAGGTATTGGCGATATTTGAACACTTCACTCTACCTAACCCCAAATTACTCGCCTTTTTGCTTTTTTGTTTCCGTTCAGGAATTTTTGTGTAATTGATAAAAGAACCATAAATTAGTATCTGTAAGTTTAGTTTAATCTTTTAAAAATTCTCAATCTTGTGTTTGGACCTTTAATATCTTTATTAGATTTTTCTTAGCGACTTTTTTTCTCTCCTGAGTGTATTTTATTTGCCAGATATAAACAAGTATTTTGGGGTTGGTTTGCTGATTTCACTGCTTGTTATTTATCTAATTTGTGTGACAGGTTTTTATGTTTGTTCCTATTTTATGCCAGGGGTGCCCCGGTTAATGTCATCAAGCCATTGAGAATGGCACAGCCCCACGCACGGCAGCTCTCTGCTCACTCACGGTCTGGCCGTGGGTCCGGCGGGACGCAGGGAGACCGTTTTTGTAGCTGTTTACCTCTCTCCCTGTCTTAAGGCTGGCCACACTGTCACTGGGGTTCTATTTGAATCTCAAAGATAGCTCTGACGACAGTGACTCTGAAAAATCCAGGGGCAAAGGACTGGATTGGTTCTGAGGCTCCCTGTTGCTTCTAGGGGCCCCCATTCCCCAAGGCTTAGGAGAATCACAGTGAACAGGAATGGAGGCTGGGCCGCAAGGCCTCTGCTCAGCTTTTCTGTGTCTAAAATCACAGTGTGGCTTGTAAATGTTCTTCACGCGAACGGTCAGAGGTGACAGGATTTAACATACTTGAAGTTGGCGGTAGTCACCTTTTGCACCTTTTGTGTCTGATACTTAAGTCTGTTTTCTTCTGCGCATTTGACCATGGCAGCTCTTTTCAATCTGTCTAAAATTGTGCCCTTGTATATTTAAGAAACCTTAAGAGTAAAAGAAATCTCTTATGGATCTAAATTCAGTTTAAAAGCAAATCATCTATGTCACATTTTACATCTTTTTTTCATCTTTCCATGTATTGTGTATGCTCTACTTTGGTGAAATGGATTCGTTTACCCAGAGACTGTGTGAAATCTTTATTCCCCATGTGCAGTACTTCCGGATTATTCTCCAGCTGTCATTTGGTTCCTTTAAATCATAGGACGATGGCTGTGTCCTTTCACTTGCCGTTTTCGCATGGACATTCTGTTATTTTTGATTATTCTTATTGTGAGGTAGCAATTTTTTAGTGGTGGTTTATGGATTAAAGGTTAATCTTTATTTGTAGTATTTCTGGGATCTCTTGAGCACGGCACTTTGATTACTTAGAGACGCAGATCATAATGAAATTGGTACATTTCTCAGGCTTTTGCTAAGAAAACAATGTTATTCCATTAAGCTACTCTTCGTTGGAATAACCAGGTGTTGGACGTATAGTCCACACGACCTTTTGAAATTCTCTAAACTTGCTTCCTTGTTGCTGCTGTTGGTAAGAAATACTTTATTCTTAGCTAGTTAAATTAAAGGTGTCTATATTTGTTTTAATTTGTCTGCTATATTAGAAATGGAAGCGTATTTTAGGACATTTATTAATATTGTTGGATACTGAGCTCAAGAATACATATCCTTTAAGATTGACATTATTATGCTCCTCTTTTGAAAAAAATTTCCTGTAACTCGTCTTATGTTTTGAAATTTTACTTGAGAGTGCTGTCAGAAGGCGTTGCCCTGTTATTAACGTTATAAAGATTTGCTCTCAATCTTAAGTTAGGAATTATTAGATACCATTAACGTGGCCTTTTCTTGTGAGAGAATCTGTAGCGCTTCAGTGTAGAAAAGATGCACTGTGTATAAGCTGTCAGTGCCGGTAAGTTCTGTGTGGGCTTCTCTTTCTTGGATTATTTTTGTGTCCTTATTTGCTCTGTCCTTTATTTAAGCAGCGTCTTTTCTTTGATACTGTTCTTGATTTTAAATCCACACTGTTAGGCGTTCTCATGACTAACAGAATATTGTCCCCGCCACCGACTGTCATTAACATTGCTTTTTATTTTTTGTTTGGATTTTTGGGTTTACCTCCGGGGAACTCATTACAGTATAAGCAGTTTTTAATGACCTCCTAATATTTAAAAACCTGTGTGCTGTACTAACCCTGACAGCATGGATCTGAAATTCTGGACCTTTTCCACAGCTTGCAGTTGACAGTGTGAGTTGCCGTTTCTGTGTCTCATTTGCCTCCCGCAGTGAATTTCACCCTTTCCCATTTGTCTGTTTTATCTCAGGGGAAGGCCTCTCAGCCTCCCGCCACTCTTTGCGAACAGGTCTGTCCGCCTCCAGCCTCTCCCTGCGAGGAGACTCGCCTTTGTCTCTTCTTCTCAGTCATCTTCTTCCTCCTTCGCGAGCTGGAAGCCCCGCGGGCTCGAGGTGCGCGAGCCCCGTACCCACCCCTCAGAGCAGCCCTCCGTCCAGCCCCAGCGCCAGCCGCCTGGACTCCAGGAGCTGCCAGCACAGTCAGCTGCAGGGCCCAGCGCTGCTGGTGTCCCCTGCCGCTGCCGGGGTCCCCACCGTAGTCATCCACCCGCCCGAGGAAGACTTAGAAGCACTGAGAGGCCAGGAGCAGAAGGATGAGGAAAATGCTGACATGACTTCAGGCAACTATTCCAGATCCTCCCCGTGTGGTGCTTTCTGCCTTTGGGTCACTTGCACTCGGAATGCCCGTCAGCACAGAGCTTTGGCAGCATACGTAGAGAATGCTTTTAATTTATCGTGACTTCTGCATGGGTTTTTTTGTTTGTTTGTTTGTTTTTTCTTGATGGTATATTATAGAGAAAGATAGCATTATGAAAAATGTTAAGTTTTAAAAAGACTACAAAGAAGACTACCCGTCACTTAAGCCCTTTCAAAAATTGCCACTGAGATTTTACAGGTCACCGTGTTTGAGTGGTTCCGAAAAACGTCGACGTTTTTATAAGTAACCTTTTAATTGGCCATGATTTTAAAAATGGTGGCTTTTCTCGTGCAGTTCCTTCACAAGGCGAACGAACGCGCTGGACGTACATCATAGAGGGGATGCGCCTCTCGTCTGCTCGTCGGCGCTTTTGTCCAAAGAGTGCAGTTATGTTCTGACCTTCCTAACGGAAGTTGGATTGAGTGTTCGTTTTCTCATCTGGTCTCCAAGAAGTTTGAGGCTCTCTAGTGACTGCCTGGGGTCACCGTCATTTTAAGAGTAGTACCATGTTTTGGAATAGGCTTTAGTTGGCCTTTGTTTCATGCCAATCTTTAATCCAGATCCACCTTGAAATTTTCAGGACTAGAGTTCCTGTAGTTGTGGCTAGGGTATATTTTGTACGTGACTTAGAAAAATTATTTCTTAGAGGTTTGTAACTCATTTAAGGATTACTGTTTATGATGATAACTTTGGTTCTTCCTGTTATTAATAATATGTACATTTATACGTATGCATCTTTCTATTCAGTTCATATAAAGAGACTGTTTTACTGACAGCTTTTTAGGTAGCTTTTTTTTTAAGTGACTTTTAACGACAGCTAGGCATCAGTGTGACATAGGAATGCTAAGTAGTGGCTTTAATCACATTAGTATTGTCACATTTCTGTATGACACTGATTGTATACCACACTTCAGTAGTAGCTCATCGTTACGAGATTAGCCAATTTCGTGTGTATAAAGTTTTGTGCAAGTTAGGTGGATAGACCCATTTTTCAGAAACAGACTCAGAGACGTTAAGTAGCTTCCCCTGGATTTTCCAGCTACTAAGGGACAGCCCAGGTTCTCTGGCTAAAAATCCTCTTGTTCCTACCACTGTATGACCTTCTCTTTATTAGCTTTATCCAGACATACCAAATACATTTAATCAAAGTTCACTGTAGTTGCCAAGAAAGATGATACTTTTAGAAGTAAAAAATTTTGTGGTTCAATCATTGTAACATTAATTGTAACAGTACTAATAGTAACCATTGATTCATAGTTTGTTATACACACAGTGATAGTACTTTTCAAATATTGTATTTCTGATTTGTCTAACAGTTTGATGAACGCATGTTATTGTTTGTAAAATGAAGACAATTAAGACTTAGAGGTGTTAAGGTCATATCATAAAGGACCCAGGCAAGGAATTGAACTCGGATCTGCCTATGACACAATCTATAGTATAGAATTTCATTTTAAATTTTAATAATTCGTGGAAAAGATATAGAATAATAATAAGGTAACTGAACAAAAAAGGAGAAAAAAATACCTAGAAAAATAACTTCTCAGAAATAATGAACACTTTTATTTTAATTAAAAAGGACCAGCAAGATTTACTATTTTTTTCTTGAGCAAAAATGACTTTAAAGTTACATCCTTGCATTTGTGTTTAACTGGATCTGTCAGTAATACTGACCATTTCTTGTTTCAGCAGCTTTTGTGTTATTAATAATAAGGACTCTAAATTTTATACAGGAAGGAAGGGACATACAGCTCCCACAATGGTTCATTAGGTCATGTTATTAAGAGGCTAAAAAGAGCAATTAACTGAAAACTGAGGAACACAATTAAAATTTTTCCCCCTCTGCCATAAGTATGCCATGAGATTTATCAGCCTTTCTGAAGAAAAGAAATTAGGGCCTAGGAAAGAGGGGGAATTTCCAGGGACAAGAGATCTCATAATTACTGTTTAAGAAGATGTCTGTAGAAGGAATGTAATTAAAATAACAGAGGTAGCCGTCTGTTGGCCTCTGCTTAATTACCTTTGGTACTTAAAGCTCCTGGAAACTCGAGTTGAGTTTTCTTGAAGTCTGATGTAGAAGATAGCCTAGCATCATTTTTGAGAGACTGATGTCAGAGATTTTTGTGTCATGGGGTCATGATGTGTGAACAGCTGTGTTTAAAAAAAAGTGGTATTTCCCATTAGCTGTTTTTTGGAGAATAATTATGTAAAAGAAGTAACTCATTTTTAGCATTTGTATCTGTCTTCTGACTCGGTGTCTCTCGCCCTTGGCACTGTTGGCATTTTGGGCTGGACACTTCTGTGCAGTGGGGGGCTGTCCTGTGCCCTCTACTAGGGAAGTTTAGGGACAAAGGTCACAGAAGAGGCTAAAACAGTGAAAGGTGGGTTGTTTTAGGAAATAGTTTTTATTTCAGGATTGTTTCATACTTTCAGAGAATGAGCACATGGCTGAGTAAGTTGGGTCTGCTTTTTATTCTGAGCTTTTTGGGTCACAGTGACATCCTAGGGGGGATGTGTGGCAGCCTCCCCACCCCCAGCTGCCAGTACACTCCCCAGCATGACAACCCAAAGATGCCGACACTGCTAGGTGTTTCTTGGGGGTGGGGGGAGAATCTTCCCCAGATGAGAACCACAGCTCCGACTACTTCCCAACTTTTAATGACAGAAAATCCCACTATCTTTGATTTCTCTTTCTCTAGGTGCATTTGCAACTTTGAGGGAAAAATAGGTGGGCAACACAACAGATTTACCAGCGTATGATTTTTTTAAATCCCAGCGTTGATTTTATAAAACACACTCATACGTGCTTTTTCTGTTTCTTAATGCAAAGAAATAAAGTCCGTATGAGTTATGTGTGCTGATGGGAGTTTTAATTTGGGGGAATTTACTCACGTAATTCTGAGCACTAGGGATTTACTGTTGGAGCAGGAAGCCTTCCTTTACCTTTTGAGGAAGTAGCTTTAACTTAGCTGAGATCAGGACATACTGCATAGAGAAGACAATGGTGGAAAAGTCTAGGGTGTGCCTGGCATGCCAGCTGTAGCAGGTTCAAGGTGACCAGGTAAGCCGGCTCTGTCAGTGTTGAATCGCCCATCGCCTCTCTCCCCGTTCCTCCTGTGTCCTGCCTTCGCCCCAGAGCCTTCTGCTCATCCCACTCTTCTCCCAGAGATCTGGTGGCTGGGACTTTTGGGTCACAGTGACATCCTAGTGAGGGAGTTTAACAGAGAACTGGGTGTCCCAAAGGTGGTCTTTTTTCACGTTTAAGCAGTAAACTCAAATGCCTGAGTTTCAGTTATAAGTTAGTGTGTGTTGTTTTCTGTTAAAATGGAAACTCCATTGGATGTGTTGAGTATATCAGATGTGCTTAAAATTTTGGAAGTTAATTACCAGTATTAGCTTTAAAGTTTATAGGATCTAACAAATAGAGTTTACCTGAATTTCTGTGGGTCACTAGATTGTCATGAGCAACAGAGTTAAAACTGAAAGTGAAGTCTGTTGTAATTGTCAAGTGCCTTTTCTCCTGTGATGCTCCGTGTTTTGGGTAATAGTAATCTGCATTCTTGAACTAGAGAATCTTAGGTGTTTTGATAAAAATAGGTACATTTAATGGTAGAAATCTGGGTTATGTCCTTTAACCTTTTTGAGATCTGGACTTTTTGCAAAATACATAGTAGTGGTAACAACTGGTCATATGTTACAGGGTGTTTTTAGGTTATTTTCTTGTTGTAAAATGTTGCTGCTGAATGTTGCGTGAAATGAGTCTACGTGTGCTTGAACATGTATCTACTGTTTGTCATCCAAACAAGCTAATTTAATAGAACATATATCTGTCATTTCTAATCCAAACAGGCTAATTTTATAAGTTTGTCTGAGTCTTAGAGGCTGAGTGAGTTACTTACAGTCACATGGCTACAAAGTGGCAGAGTGCCTGTTTTAACGTAGATCTGGTGCTTATAAAATCCTTACTCTGTATTTCTATTGTAAAAAGAGTGGAAAAAAAAAGAGTGCTATTTTATTTTAACGTTTCTTAAGACTAGTGACAACAGGCAGCACATAAGTGGTACCCAAGAGAAATGAAAAGAAGATTTTGTTGAGAAATGAAAAATTTTGAGGAAACGGTTAAGATTATGGAAGATACCAGTAAAATTAGTGTACATCTAGTTGGTGTGACTCTTAAATTTGCTGAGTTACCTTTGGGGTTTAACAGAAAATTTCTGCTGTTACTGCTCTGCGTGTGCTAAGTGTAATTAGGCACCGTTAAGCCCTGCAGTTCTTATGTATGTTAGATGCACTGAGAGTGGACTCCCTGAGTATTTACAGCGGTGATCAGACCCAGGTCTTCTACCTTCTGTGGTTGCTCACCTGTTCACTTTTTTTCTTTTTGCAAAAGGCCACCGTTTTTGTAAATGCCGATTGTATTATTTTCAACGTTAAAGTGCAGAGCTTCGTTGCTGCTTAAAATGTTACTCTGCTCCTGCTGGAATGGTACTAACACTTGGCACTTTTTTTTTTTTTTTTAACCTAACACATTTGCTTGTAATAAACCATCACTTTCAGGATGTGAGCAGATTCAGGTTACGGAGCGAATTTTCTCCTTACTAGTTTGGAATTTGTTCGTTCTTAAATGCAGGTCTTTTGGCGTCTCCGCAGTCTGCCCCTGGGAACTTGGACAATAGTAAAAGTGGAGAAATGAAAGGTAATGGAAGTGGAGGAAGCAGAGAAAATAGTACTGTTGACTTCAGCAAGGTAATTCTGTTATTAACTCTGAAGTTTCAGAATCACGCTCGCAATGTGGCTTTATTAACATTCATTGTAATAATTTTTTGATAGATGGTGCTTACATATCTGCACGTGATGCTTGTAATATGTTAATTTGAGAGAAAAAATTGTGAGAAAGGCAACACTCTCATCGCACTTGGATGATGTTATGTCTTACTAGTTGTAGAAATTCTGACAAAAGAATATGTGAATAACACGGTATTCTCATCTGTACCTACCCGTAGATATGGTGAAGCTTCAGTACCTTTTGAATTACAGTCATTTGTTCTGGAGCTGTCACCACTAGAAAGATGAATTCTGGGAATGATGTTACAGCAGTAATGATTCAGCCTTTTCTTGGCTGTAATGTGATCCCAGAATTACTGTCTTTTGGTGTCAGTACTTTCCGGAATGTCGCTGGGAACGATCGGTGCTTCCCCGTGGGTAGGTAAAGATAAAGGCATGGCTTTAAAAATAACTCACCTGTCTCAACTATGGCTTTTAACTTTGGTCAATGAGTAATTTAGATGAAATAGAAAAAGGAAACTTATTTCAAAAGAACAGGGGGAAAAACTGTAAGTTCAAATTACAGTTGAGTTTAAAGCATACGTCATGAGGACTGCTTCTGTATAATTGATTTCTGTGGCCGTTGTAATTTTTTGGTGATATTTGCTGTAGGATTCAATGTCAGACTTCTAACTACATGTGATGATTTCAAATAAGATTCATTTTCCTTAAGCCTTTAACTGATTTCTATGTGGCCATTGTAACTTTTTGATGGTTATTTGCTATCGGATACAATGTCAGACTTTGAACTAAGTGTGATGATCTCAAGTAAGATTTACTTTTCTTAAACCTTTATTTTATGATGCAAAATCTGTAAATCACATTTTGCAGAAAGGGACTTTAAATGATGATGTGCATTACGGCTTTGCTGAGTGAGCTTCATGCTCTGAAATGATAAAAGCCTTGCATGTGGGACACCGACTGTATTGAAAGGCTGTTGTGTTTTTAATTCTTCTGTTCTCAGTCGATCATAGTTGTGCTGGCGCTTCAGCGATTTCAGATGCTACATGTAAAGTGTTCAGTAACTAAATTGCAATTTATTCTTGTCAAATGAATCAGTCAATATGATTTACATTGTAGATCTCCTCTAGACATGGCAGGTGCCGTTTATTTCTGTTCCTCTGTCACAGTTTTACTTTTTTTCACTTGGTCTGTCCCTGTGTACACGTCCTTACCTCCTGTTGGGCAGGAGTCTGCCTCCTGGCACTGTAGTTGTGGCACACTGGGTGTGGGACTCAAGAGGCCCGCTGTAAGTGCTGGTTTTACTTTAATAGATAGCCCTGTAAGTGGTCGTTTAGTGACTTGTGTGAACCCGCGTATAAATGAAGAAGTTCCCATGTTATGATTTGGTTCATAACCTTTTCTTTGTAATTATACACAGGCCCACTAAATTTGATCCTCCAGTATCATATATCTATACCAATAATGACTTTATTTTAGTTTTAAATAAAAATACAATTTTTTTCCCACTTAATGAAAATACTGGGGGATGCCCAGAGTTCTTAAAAAAAAGGACTTACAAAAATACATAAAACCTAAAGGAACTAATTCATTTCTAAGGTTAAACGATGGATAATGATTAAATGAAATTTTTAGCGCTGTGTATAATTTCATGGACCATTGTTAGTTTGTGAACTCTCTTTTTGTCTTTAATAGTTTTTACTCAGTAGTGCTATGTACACTGAAAATGTTCTCTAGTTTGTATGTTCGGTAATTTAGATCTCTGAAGTAGCAAAGATTATTACAATAAAACAGTTGGGAGTATTGTTTGATAGATGTGCTCTGCTTGCTTTTTTGGTATTTGTCTGCTTCATTCTTCATATCTATGAGAATTCTGGCATTTCTACATCCCTTAGATCACCAGTTTTGATTAGCAAATAGTAGTCTTAAAAGCATCTTTTCTTTCCTATTTCCCTCTAGCCTTTTAAAAACCGTGCGTACTTTATTTTTAATTATTATTTATTTGTTAATAGGTTGACATGAATTTCATGAGAAAAATTCCTTCGGGAGCCGAGGCCTCCAATGTTCTGGTGGGAGAGGTGGACTTTTTGGAAAGACCTATAATTGCGTTTGTGAGGCTGGCTCCCGCCGTGCTCCTCTCAGGGCTGACCGAGGTCCCTGTCCCCACCAGGTAACGCTCTCCCGGCGTGTCTGAACTCTAAGCCATTTTGTTCACTGGAGGAACATGTTGCTTTATGTAATGAAGGCTCATTTTAATTGTCAATGTTGTCATTTCACCAATGCTTTGACTATTAGAGCTTTTCTTTCTGGAACTGAGAACAAAACCAAAACAAAACCCACAGAAAAGCATCTTTTAAAAAATACATTGTGTTCATATTTTTGTAAGAAGTTCAGAATCTTGGGAGCTTTGTTTTTAAAAACAGTTCATTATTGTAGACATACTGTGCTCTGTGCAGGTGCTGAAGTCAGAGAGAGCAGGTGGAATCCTTGCTCTGCTACTTTTTGTGGAACAGTCAAGCCAGACTTAAATTTCTTAAGCTTTACCTGTTAAGGTGAGGGTAACAGTACCTCACAAGTTTGATTAAATGTAATAATGTGTCCAAATTAGGTAAAATGCTTTATTCTGATCTGATCAGATCTTCTGTTTAATATACATTCTAAGTAAAAATGAAAAGTGGGGGGTAATCATACCTTTAAGGAGAATTAGCAAGTTGTGTTATAAAGGGTAATCCGATTGTTAGCCACTGATTATATAAACTTAATTACAAATGAGAATAATTTAAGAAGTTTTCGTATTAGTTTTATAATAGTAAGTACCAAGGATTAATTGCAGCTTGATTGAAATGTATGTGCCAGTTTTAAATAAGCTTTACTGGGTGTATTACTGGTATAGTATTGAGATGAATGAGAAACATAATTCCATAGACTGACCTTTCAGTTCTCATAAAGCAGGAAGATGAGTACTTCCACTCTGAATACATGTGAATATTAATATTTTATTAGTGTTGATAAGGATATAACTGAATAGGAAGTTAAATAATTGTTATTTAATCACTATCGAGTAAATAAATATTTATTTTTAATAAATAAATTAAAAATCAAATAGTAAGACGTTTGATGTTAAATCTGGAGTTAGGAATGCAACTGCTTTTTCCTTGTAAAGGGATTAGTCCCTTACTCACCGCATTGATGTCCTTATCCATGCTGCAGTTTGAGGGACCATGGATTTCTTGTGCGTGCTCTTAGCTACTTTATTAGGCGAAAGCGAGTACTCAGATGAGACTGGTATTCACTTTACTTACTAGTTTACTTTTTTCCATCACTACAGAGCAGAAAAAATTGTTTATTCAAAATTCAGAAGGGTATAGAAAGTGGGAACTTTAATGTAAAATGTTCAATTCTTTACTTACTGTTTTACTCTGCAGAGAATGGAAAGTAGTACCTTGGTAGAAAGTTAATTTTGAATGCCTGTCTTAGTTTTGTGATCTGCTTCGGTCTGAATCCTTTTTTCATCCGTTGGTGTGTGAGGATGGAACCGAGGTCTGAGTGTTGTTTCCGTGTTTCTGCTTGCATGCTTTCTTTCTGATTCCTAGATTTATGTGTGTATGTTGTTTGTTTTTAAATCTGTGTGTTTTAATGTTTCCTTAGGTTTTTGTTTCTGTTACTGGGTCCAGCAGGCAAGGCGCCCCAGTACCATGAAATTGGAAGATCAATAGCCACCCTCATGACGGATGAGGTAACTCACATGCCCTGTGATGCGGACACTGGTTGTGATGCGTAAAATACATGCTAAATGGTAGTTTTCCTTTCACGCTGAAGCTCAACGAACTCTCCCTGTTTGTCTTTACTGTTTTATCTCGAATTCAGTCTTCAACTCTTTGCCTTCGGTAAGGCCTTTAAGCCCTTTCTGTCGGGGCTCACTGGATACTGTTTGGTCTTCTTCTCCGCCCGCTGCTCCCCATTTGAAATTACTGACCACCTTGAAATATGGAAATTTTCTCCATCCTGGATTTCGGGATGTTGGAGCTTTCAGTTTTCCTCAGGACTGTGTCCTTTCCCCTTTTTCTCTGTAACCGCTCTCCTCCTTTTGCGGACTTTCCCTTTGAGCATGGCCTACGCTGGTCAGGACTTCTTCCTCTGGGAGAGTTTGCAGTCAGGGGCTCGTGAGGCATCCCTCCTTTCTGTCCTAAGGTGCCTGAAACCCCCACACCCGAACCAGCCTCCTCCCTGTTCTGTCTCGGCCACCAGACCCTGGATTTTACCTCTTCTGTGTGTGCTGCGTTTACCCTGCCCTCTCCTTTCCGCCTCCAGTGCCGCATCTCAGGCTTGGAGTCTCTGACCTCTTTGGTGATTGTAGTGGATAATATGGGTCTTTCTCTTACGGTGTTTTCCTCTGTACCGTCAATAATATTAAGATTTGAGTAAATAACTTCCTTCTCCATATGTGTCAATGACACCCTGTTGTATGTTTGTTTAAATGTAAACTTTGTACTGTTGTCTCAGGAGACCCGCCCAGTCCAGCTCTGTGAAATCTGTGTGCCTCTGCACATCACCCCTCCTCCCCCCCGTTTGCTCCGTCCACACCGGCTTCCTGTCTGACCCTCAGATGTGTTATACTCATTGCTGCCTCTGGGTGTTGGCAGCTGCTGTTCCTTCTGCTGAATGCTCTTCCCCCACCCCACCCCACCCCACTCCCTCATGTCAGGAGACAGCACTGCCTCCCCTAACAGACCTTCCATGGCTGCCTTTTCTTCCCATCAGCTTCCCTTCCTTTAGCTCTTTATTTATACTGGAGCATGTATTCTGACCTGCAGTCACATTTTTATGTAGTTACATGTTTCAGTGTCCTTCCGCCAAAGCTCTGGAGTGTAAGACCTTGCCCCGTCTGCGTCCACTGTACTGTCCACAGTGTTCAGACCCAGGCCTGGCACATAGTAGGCACCCAGGAACTGTCAATGATCAAACGCAGTAATTATTTAAGTAAAATTATTTGCATCCCCATGATCACTCCTTTAGAGTAAATGACATTAAACTGTCATAAAAGTGGACTGACATACCACGGTGTTATTTTATTCTGTAGCGACTTTGAGTATTTCCTATGTCGAGTTTTCTCTTTTTAAAAATTGCCATGTCTTAACAAATCACTAGTTTCGTTTCTTGTTGGATTGTTAGTTTTTTAAAAAATTTGTATTATTGTTATTTTTTTTTATTTTGGGGGGAGGTAATTAGGTTTATTTGTTTATTTATTCTTAGAGGAGGTGCTGGGAATTGAACCCAGGACCTCGTGCATGCTAAGCATGCGCTCTACCGCTTGAGCTATCCCCTCGCCTCCCCCGACCCTGGACTGTTAGTGTTAATTCATCTGGCAGTACTAATAGTGGGCTGTTTCTCGTAGTTGTTACCCAGGGTGGGTGGAGACCTCTGGGATAAGAGTTTAGGTGATGGTCTTTATTGTGGACTTACTTATATTTATATTGAAAGTGGGTTATTGTGTAGAGAATGTTTTCTCAACTTTAAAATCCTTTGGCTCAATATGTTTATTTTTTCTTTAGATTTTTCATGATGTAGCTTATAAAGCAAAAGACAGAAATGACCTCCTGTCTGGAATTGATGAATTTTTAGATCAAGTAACCGTCCTGCCTCCGGGGGAGTGGGACCCTTCCATACGCATAGAGCCGCCGAAAAGCGTTCCTTCTCAGGTAAGGATCCACACGTACGCCTTTGAGTTACCTTTTCTTTTTTTTTTAAATTTCTCAGATAGTTTATGCCTTTTCAGAACTCTAAACCACATAAAGAAGCACACTCAGAAGTTGTGTTCCCACCTGGTCCCCTTGGCCTTCTCAGCCCTGGGCCCCCCTCCTGTGGTCGCCATCTGTTACTGGTGTTCTCTGTACCCTTCCTTCCAGTTTTTATTTGGCACTTGTTTTCTCCTCTTTCCAGCCAGAAGTCAACATCCCACATGTACCGTTCTGCACCTTGCTTTTTTCTCATACAACAATTCTTCCTGGGGATCTGATCATGAGAAATCATAGAAATATTCCTCCTCCTTTTTCTCACGATCTGTTGTCGTGTTCCATTATGGATGCACCACAGTTCATCCTATTCCTGGGCATGGTTTGTTTTCGGTCTTCTGCTATTACAAGCCTTACAGTATCCGTGTGCCATCTGAGGCTTGTACAGATGTGTCTGTGAGATGGAGTCCCAGAAAGTCTCACTGCCTCACATGGGCACTTCTTTATAATTTTAGCAGACAACAAACACCAGAATCTCCTCTTACCGGGTGGAACTGTTCGGGACTCATTTTGGTGATGAATGACAGTGTCCGTTTCCCTACATCCTCGCTGGCACAGGGTGTCATCATTCTGATATTTGTCAGTCTGATAGGTACCATTATCGTGCTGTAGCAGGTATTTTAATATGGTTTTAGTTTGCATTTCTCTCAATAGCGAAGTTGAATATCTCTGAATATTTTTTATTCATTGCCCTCTACCATCTTTTGGTCTCACACTTAAATTTCTTAAGATTTAAATCATTCGTTATCCTTTTGAGTTTATCATGATGTATTATGTAGAGATTGCAAACAGTTTATCTTTTTTCTAAATGACTGGTTTCCTCATTTATAGAAAAGTTAAGCATTTCTCTGCTAGATTGGTCATGTGGCCTTTATTATTTACCAAATTTCCGTATGTGTTCAGGTCTGTTTCTGGAATTTCTTTTCCATTGGTCTGTCTATTCGTGGACCAATTTCACGCTTTATTTTCTGAGGCTTTTTGGTGTATTTTAATACCTGGCAGGTCTACATTCATTCTTGACCCCTCTCTTTACTCTTGTCTTCCTGAATTGTCTTGGACACCTTTGCATATTTATTTTTTATATAAGCCATAAAATCAGCTTTCTCTTTACAGAAATAAAATTTGATTTAAAAAAAGATTGTGATGGCAATTATATTTCTAAATGAACTGAGGGAAAATTGACATCTTTATAATATTAGGTCTATTTAAGAACATGAAATGTCTTTCCCCAGTTGTTTTCCTATTTCAAGTCAGTTTTTGTGTCCTTAAGGAATATGATAAAGTTCTCCTTACAGGCTTCTTGGTGAGTGTATTCATAAATATTTTATCTTTGTTTCTATGCTACGTGAGGTCTTTGTTCCGTGATACTGTCTGTTTGTTGCTTTTATGTATATGAGGGCTGTTTGTTACCATGTATTTCTTTTTTATCTTGCTCCCTTCCTTAATTCTTTTATTGTATGTAGTACTTTTTCAGTCATATAATCTGCAATAAGGTAATTTTATTCCTTTTCTAATTCTTAAATCTCTAGCATGTTTTCTGTTGTCAAATTGTATCGACTAAAATCTCTAATAGTTTTAAGTAATAGTTGACTTTAAAGGGCATTTCTTCATTTTTTCCTAATTGTAGTCAGTGTCCCTCGTGTTTCTCCCATTAAGTTCTGGCTCTGGTGCCAAAATACACATGTTATCGTGTTAAAAAAGTACCCTAATTTCTGCTTATTGAAATTTTTAATATAAGTGAATGTTGAATTTTGTTGAAGGGCTTTTTAGCATCTCTGGAGATGATCATATGAATATTATTTATCAATTATTATGGTAAACACATTAATAGGCTCTTTAATTTGAAAACATTGTTGGAATAAACCCAGCGTGGGCTTTTAACTGCCCGTAGTGTATGTCTGATGTTTTATTTAAATTGTTTGCGTCTCTGTTTGTAGTTAGATTGGTCTATAGATGTTCGTGCAGTTTTCACATTTTTGGTATCATCATTATATTTGTTTCATAAAAAGAAACTTTTTTTTCTATGTTCTTCAGACTTTAAGTGGCTTGGAATAATTCAGTTCTAAACGTTCGGAAGACTTCCTCTGTAAAATTGTCTGAGCTTGCCTCTTGTTGGGTAGACCTCAACAACTTGCTTATTTCTTTGGTGGAAATTGGTTTGTGTAAGCTTTCTCTTTTTTCTGGAATCAGTTTTGGGAAATTATATTTTCCTAGAAGGTTACCTATTTTCCTATTTTCTGGTGTCATTTTTGGGAAATCATTTTTTTTTAATATACTGCCCATTTCATCAGGATTTTTCATTTATTTGCATAGGGTTGTACTATGGTCTCTCTCTGTATGTGTCTATTTCTTATGTATGTAAAACTTGGAAAGTTGCCCCCTTGTCATATCTTTTTGTTGAGTGTTAGTAGTGGTTTATTATAGAATTTTTTTCAGTTCTCCTTTTTCAAAAAGTACATGGTGTTTTGTAACTCAAGTTCTGCTTTTAGTTGTTTTATTTTATTCCTTTCACTTTCCTTCAGGAAAGATTTTTGTTTTCACATTTCCTGAATTAAATGCTTAAATTAATTAATTTTATTCTTTTGCTTCTCTTAAGATAACTACTTAATTTTCTTGAGTGATGCTTTTGCTGTATCCCATAGATTGTGATATATAGTATTTTTCAGTATATTTGTTTTCTAGAAATTCTGTAACTTAAATGTTTTCTCTTTCCCTTTTGAGCTAAGATGTTTTAATTTTGACATTTTCAGCTGGTAATCTTAGGATTATGGATAAGTTGTGCTGTTCTATAAATACTGAGTATGTAAACTAGGTAGTTCAAGTCTGTATTGAGCTAGAGCCCTTGCCTCGCGGCACCTCGTGGGATGAACACTACCCTCACCCCCTCCTCTCACGCCCCCTCCCTCCCCCTTTCTCTGTCTCCTTTCTGTCCCCCGACTCTCGCGCCTGCGCACGCGCACTCTGACATACGCGTGCACGCGCGCGCACACACACAGTTTTTTTGTTTTTTTTGCTCAGCGACCTCTGACATTTGGAGGTAACAAAAGCTCACTCAGGTGAGGGGGAGAAGATGCTTTGTCATGAGAATAGTACTCTTGAATTTGGAATAAAATTTAATGGGAAATTGACTTTTACGAAAATGTGTTTAACAGCCCTTGCGCTATTTATATCTGAAGGGAAGTATTTTAATAAAAGAGAAATGGCCTTTACTTTTTTCCTAGTAAAATATATTTCTCAGTAGTGAACATGAGTAAGATTTTAAAAATTCTAGATGCTTTTTTGGATATTTATGTTCATGTTGGTGAGTGGTAATTTGAAATGATGTATGTGAATGTTTTATGGGATATTTGATGTTAGAATATAAAGTGGAAAAAAGCCAATCGTAAGTTTAAAATATTAACAGAGACAGACACTGGATTCTGTTTCAAAGTACAGTTTCTTTAAAGTGGAAGTTTATATTAGGAAGCATTTATTTATAGGAGTACCGGTTAGATATATAATCAATAGATCTCATGTTCCCTCTAATTGAATATGCTCTCAGCTTTCTCAAAGCAGAATTCTGAAAATGTGGTTTTTTTTTGTGAAATGAAGGAAAAGAGAAAGATTCCTGTATTTCCCAATGGATCTGCACCCAGCTCGGGTGAGACCCCTAAGGAGGCCGCCCACCACGCTGGGCCTGAGCTACAGAGGACTGGACGGTGGGTACACTTGCTGATACAGTGTGGGTTTCTTTCGGGGGCTGGGGTTGATTTAATGGAGAAGGCAAAACCATTATTTTTCTTTGCAATTATTTGGAAACTAATTTTGTACAAAAAATGTGCATTATTGTAGAGGTATATGATGTTAAGGAAAATTAATATGCACTTTAAAATAGCTTACTAGAATATTTTGGGTTCTGTAAACCAGGATTTAATTTAAAATGAAAATATTACGCAACATATGTTAAGAATAATTTAATTGTCTGTACAGAAGCTTCTTGAGGAAAATGTGATGTCCTATTGCAATTCTCATATGAAGTTAGAGAATTATGGGAACAGAGAGGAATTACAACCCATGTGTTGTTGTGTGCGTGCTTAGATGTGAAGCTCTTAAATGAGCATTATATCATGAGGTCATGTAAAACTCGACAGATAAGCAGAATTAAACCTTAGTAAGAATCTCTGGAAACCTAGTTAGAGAAATTGTTGCAGAAGTTAATTTTTAGAATAAAGAATAGAAATATAGCCAGGTGCAAATATTGTCTTAAGATATTTTGTAGAAGTAGAAAATGTTGTGGTATAGCCGATAGTGAAGAACAAAGCATGTGGATATACTGATCCTGTTTTGTCCCCTGGTGGTCCCTACAGAACTAAAAGATCTTGAATCTTAAATATTTATTTAAAAAGCGGGACACGTTATACAGGATACCTCAATTCATTGACTAATATATTACTCTCTGTGTATGACAGAGAGTAAGACTCTGCCCCCAGGGGAAACGATGCTCATTTAATTTGAGCTCATCTTTTAAAGACTTCAAACTCAGATAAGATTAGTCACTGGCAAGTAGCAGACCAGGCCCCCACTGCTCTCAGGGTAACCCAAGAACCTCAGATAAATTATTGATTTGATGATGTAGTTTCATTATCTAGACTATCATTGGCACCTGTTTTTTATTGCAAATTGGCACTTTGTTTTTGTTTTTTTTTAATGGCGGTGCTGGAGATTGAACCTAGGACCTTGTGCATGCTGAGCAGGCGCTCTGCCACTGAGCTGTATTCATCCTCTGGCACCCTTTTTTTTTTTAAATAGCCTTTTTAATCTCCTGTATTATTTATAGGATAACTTCTTCCAGTCGTCAATGTATATTTATGCTTTATTTCAGTATTAACTTTGTAAAAAGCTAGAATGGCAAAGCTTGAGACATCTAAAAAACATTGGAAAGCACAAGATTAATTTTTTGGTGCATTTTTTTCAGTAGGGATTTGAATAATTATATATTTTATGAGTCACAAAATCTTTCTGAATTACTGATTTGTCACTGGTATTCATGGAGTACCTGCTCTTTCCCAGGCAGTGTTCTAGACGCTGGAGATAACGGTAGTGAGCGATGGAAAGTCCCTGCCCCTCACAGAGCCTGTCTTTCAGTGCAATGCTTTCAAGTTAGATGTATCCGAAAGTTTGATTTAAAAAACCCTGTAATGATAAGGCTTTGATGTGCAAATACAGATTTCAAATTTATTAATTAAAACCTCTTAGTTTTATTAAAATGCACACCAATTTGACTGATGCAGTAAATTACATACGCGAAATAGGTTTTAGTCTTGGACCAGAAATATTTATGTGCCTGAAATACTAATTTTAAAACCAATTAAAATTAGTTAATTCACTGCTGAGTGTGCCTAAGCATAGCATACTAGATTCATATAAGAGGGCATTTGAGGACTTATGGTTTATATTATAATTGTATTCCTGGTATTTCTGACCGTTGTCTTTAAGATTTATAATGTAGATAATAATTGATAGAATTGTTTGCGTACATTTTCGTGAACGGGCTGTTAAGTTTTGTTTATTTTGATTGTACATTTCCTTGCACATTTGTGTTTGAAATTACATTTACTCATATAAAATCATTTGCCTGCAGTTTTTTCAGTATATAGTCCGTAAGATACAGATGTTTGTGTTTCTTTTAACTTAATGAGATTTACCTTTCCACTACGAGTGGATTAGATTAAATGAGTGTATCTTCTATAATTTATACCATTATTTACATAGAATATTAATTTTTGTTGGCAAAACACTAGACACCAGCGGTTTTATGTAGCCCATAGTTTTAGTGTGAACCTGCCAGAATCCTCTAGTGTACAGTTTGACGAGTTTCATCTCACCTATTTAGGCTTTTTGGTGGTTTGATACTTGACATCAAAAGGAAAGCACCTTTTTTCTTGAGTGACTTCAAGGATGCATTAAGTCTGCAGTGCCTGGCCTCGATTCTTTTCCTATACTGTGCCTGTATGTCTCCTGTAATCACTTTTGGAGGGCTGCTTGGAGAAGCTACAGAAGGCAGAATAGTGAGTACAAAGATTGGTAGTGGCCAGGCGCTTAGCTCTTCAGAGGCAAGTGTCTGTGTGCATTTGTCTCGCTCTGCATTCTTTTATTCCAAGAATCCACCCCCAGCATGATTAACCTGTCCCAAAGCAGACTTCCCCCGAAGCTAATTGCTATGGGAAACATGGGGAAGCCATTTGAACAGGAGAAGATGCACAGTTGAGGTAAAAAAAAAAAAAAGAAAAAAGAAAAAAAAGAAAGAAAGAAAGAAAAAAAGTTTGCTATGGCTTGCTGGATGAATGGTTTTATAAATTGAGTAAAAACTTGTATTATCTTTGGGGGAGGGGGAGGACGGACCATGTGAACTGATTCTGGGTGGGTCATGGGAGGGAGAATGTATCAGTGGGACGACTTTGTACCCTTTCAGGTGTCATAGTATTGTCAGAGCCTTGTCATTGACATTAACTCAGCAGCCCTGGCAGGTCCACTGGGCTGGACTTTTGGAAGAGGGGAGCATAATTGTGGACAAATGGTGGATTTCTGAAGTGGTGTTTACCCTAATTGTGCTGTTACTAAATTTGTGTGAAAGTTGCGAAAGCGTTAATTGGAAGATACAACTGAAAACTGCATCTGTATTGTGATATGACTAAAATGAAATTTTAATGTTTATTTCTTCTTGGTGGTTCTGCATTAGGGCCCGGGGGAGGCGTAATCACCGAACAGAGTCTCCAGTGCTTTGTAAAATTTGGAGGCTTTTTTGTTGTTTTTTATACGCATTTTAGTGGCATTTAAATGAGATGATTTGTGATTCTCAAGTGTATTTTGTTTAATGATGTTTACTCTTTGTAGAAATTTTATTTTTATTGTTTAATGACATTGACTCTTTGTAGAGAATTTATTTCTGTTGTTTAATGATATTGACACTTAGTAGAAAATTTATTTTTCAAAACCAGCCAAACCTAGGTAGTAACCATTGTTCAAATAAAGTATTTCGTAAGCTGAACATGAGATAAACTGACATCTGAAATTTCCTTTCAACTTACTTTATTTTTGATTATTGACATTCTTTGCCTTAATCTGTCATCCTTGTATCGATGATACGTGCTTTTAGTAAGTTGCTTTAAGTCCTGTCCCTTGTTGTACCTGTGACTCTGCTGGTCCCTGAGGAGACTTGCCTTACCTGTTACCACCGTGTGAATACATCTTTCCTCTTGGGCTGTCACTCACTGCCCGTCTCATCCTGCTGGCTAATGCCACGTGCACCAGCAGAGCTTTACGTACTGGAGGAACATTAGACAAGGGCTAGACACGGGCTTGTCTCTTCCATCCTCATGGTCCTAACCTAAGAGGAAAAGGTGAGATAGTATACATGCAGTCACGGTGTCTGGGGCCACATATGAGTGAGAGAAAGGAAGAGCTGTAGGAGTTGAAATAATAGATGTAGAAAAATCAGAAGCATTGTGGAGGGAGGTGGTATGGAGGGGATGTGTTTATTTTCAGATGCTTTATTGGAACTTGAGCAGAAATGGCGGCGTTAGGTGCCACCTGTAGACTGGTAAGGAGGAAATACAAAGATTGGAAATGTTCCATGGACCAGTGAGGGTTGAAACTGAGAATAGAGGAGGTTTGAACAAGGGAGATAGTTCATCGGGAGAAAAGGAAAGGACAGAAGTGGAAAGTTGCCCCCATTCATGGAACAGAGGAAAGGTGAGAATGAGGAGGAAAATGGTCTAGCAGATTAGACCTGGGCGCAGGCAGAGGTCAGAAAGAGGAGTCAGGGTGATGTCATTTTGCAAAAAGCAGGACAGAAGTTTAGAGGAGCAAGGGGTACTCAGTGCCGAGCCCCTGATGGGTAAAGGTGGGTTAGGGAAGGCAGTGCAGTGCGGCTGTGGTTCCTTTGCGGAAAGACATGTTTCCGTTTGAGAATGAACATAGAAACAGTTTAAAAACTGGGGGAAAAATAGATCTGGGTAAAGGAACTAGTAAATGTGGCCATAAGGGGTTGGTGAAGTGGTCAAAGAAAGGTCTTCATCTGGCACTTTTCTGCTTTTTCAACACAGCACCAGGGAGGGAAACCACAATTGTGCGCCCTTCTCTCCGCCCTGCCTCGTTAACATTTCTCAACTTGCCATCTCCTTATTTTTCTTCTCAAGTTTTTGCATTCTCTTTTTAGTTGCCATTTAGACATTTTTGTCCCCTTTGATTGGAGCTCTGCCTAAATTCATTTCTAAATATCCATATGGTAAATGAACTAAGGATTTTATTAATAGCAGTGTCATCTAAGACAAACCGTTGTTTGTCAGTGGGCAAGAAAACAAATCTGTCTCATACAGTTTAATAAATATATTGTTAACAAGGACCTCTCTTTATTTTGCCAAAAGTCAGGTTTGGATGTGGGTTTGAGCCTCTATCTTGAGGGGGTGGTAATTAGGTTGATTTATTTCTTTACTTTTGGAGGAGGTACTGGGGATTGAACCTAGGACCCTGTGCATGCTAAGCATGCGCTCTACCACATGAGCTATACCCTTCTCCCAGGTTTGATCCTCTTTTAATACTAATAGGTCAGGATCTGCTTACTACACACAATTTTCATGTTGTAGTTTTGATTTTGGAAGAGGCTGTGTTTACCGATGATGAGAACTGCTCCCATTTACTGAGTGCGTTCCACGCGCCAGCCAGCGTGCTCGCTGGGAGTTTCCTGGAGCACCGCTTCCTTAGGTCCTCCTGGCTGTCGGCACCCCCACTGACCAGTGAGCGAAGCTGGCTGCACAAGTGTGAGATGCGGCCGAGGCTGAGCGCCCAGTGGGGACCAGTCTTCCACGGCAGCCCTGCTCGGGGCCTGCTGTCCGCTGCCTCCCGGTTCCAGGAGGGAGTTTCGCACAGGCTTCACTTCCTTGCCTTTGCTGGTCGGAGGCTCTTCCTGTCTTAGCCGTGCTTTCCCGGGGACCGCGATGTGTGCGAGCCGGCAAACCTTTCTTTCCTTTCCTTTCCGATCCCCTCCCCTCTCTGTCTTGTGGCGTATCCTGTAGGCCTTACCCACCACTGACCTAATCAGTTAGATTGTAATGTTGGTGAAACAAAATCAGTCTCCTAGCTTTGATGTAAGATTTCTCCGATTCTTTCATTTTGTCTCTTTCTTACCAAACTTAATAATATTTCCTCATTTATGGTTGCCATGAATTTTTTAACGAGATTTAAAAACATCTGTTTATCTATATTAAGCATTTCAGTTTTGATATTTATTGGTTAAGCCTTCAGATGAGATTAATTTCTTCAAAGTGTGGGGAAATTGCATTTTAGAAATCAATTTGAGAGCGATAGGATCTTGTGCTAGGTTTTTTTCTCATATGTATGTATTTGTTGAAGTCTAGTCAGTTTACAATGTTGCGTCCATTTCTGGTGCACAGCACAGTGCTTCAGTCATTCAGGCACATACGTATATTCGTTTTCATGTTCTCATTCACCACAAGTCACCTCAAGACACTGAACGTAGTTCCCTGTGCTATACAGTATGAACTTGTTTATCTATTTTATATATGTTAGTATCTGCAAATCTCAAACTCCCAGTTTCTCTCTTCCCACCCTCTTCCCCTCTTATGCTCCTTTTTAATTTTTCTGTTTGAAGGAATCTCTTTTGGTAGCACACCACATCGAGTATTTAATGTTTTTTATTTTCTTAAATGAACTATTTCAGACATGTAAAAAAATTCAAAATAACGTATGCCTCTTTGTACTCACCACAGGCTTAAGAAATAAAATGTATAAATCAGGTTGGAGCCTCTCTGTCCCTCTTTCACTTACCCCTCCCCCCTGCCTCCCACAGCACTGAATATTAAATCAGTGTTGACTGTAAAAGTTCACCTTTAAAATGACTAAACGAAAACAATTTTCCCTATGTATTTAAGTATATTTATCATTTTCCATATTTATAATTTAGATCTGAGACGCAAAGCTGTGTTTGCTTTATGTTTTTAACTACTTGATCAATGTTTTTATTTTCCAGATGTCTAATGTGTGTTACAGTGGGTTAGAGACGTGTTTATGATGCATTACTTTTATTCGTTTCTTTTTTCCTTAAACAGAGTGCAATAGAGTCTCTTTTTGGAGCATCGTTAACTGGGATTGCCTATTCGCTGTTTGCTGGGCAACCTCTAACAATATTGGGGAGCACAGGTCCTGTTTTAGTGTTTGAAAAAATTTTATTTAAGTTCTGCAGGTATGTAATGATCTACTTGTCACATGTGTTTACTTACGTGTATAGTTATACATTGTTGTTTATTAACTTTACTTAAAAGTGCATTATTTATTTAACAGCCGGAAAAGAGGATCTGATCAGTGTACACATTTTCAATATTTCTGGGCTGCTGTGTGGTCAGGCCCACTCTGGCCCTGCTGTCAGCCCTGCCCTAGCCACCTTGAGTGTAAAGTCAAAGGACCTGACTGCTGATAAGCTAATCACTTGAGGAGCAGTAAAAACCCCTTGTGTTATTAGCAAATTTCAACCCAGTAAGAAGGTGTTAATCTCAGTTGTTCCTTAGATGCTATGTTGGTCCCATGAGGGAAGTTCAGGAAGAGGTGCGAGTCAGGCAGCAGCCAGAAGGTCGTGTCGGTTTCCCCGGGGTTGGGGGCTGCTCGCAGTGTGGGACTCAGGGCAGCCACTGCAGCGAGGAGCCGCGGAGTCGGACGGGGCAGGGCCGTTCCTTCCGTGAGACAGATGCAGTTGAGAACTTTAGCCTGAAGCAGCCCGATGCTCCTAAATGTGTGAGTCCTCTAACTCCTCCCGTTGGGATCCCTTCTTTACCGAACACGCTGATTCTGACTCCAACCTGGCACAATACGCAGATGAACAGAGAATGCAGTGGCTCGAAGCGTTTTAGGCTCCATGGTGGTGATTTCCTGTTCGAGGTTGAACTGGAAAATGAAGTCACTGCCTGTGGTGATGCTAGTGGTGAAGGCACGGCCGGTGGGGCAGGTCACCATGTTGACATGGGGGCGTCTGGTTCCACTTGTTCCGTGGGCTGCTTATCTGTCATTTTCTGCTGATAACTGATTGCTGAAGTGAGGTCTTTGTTTTTGAACTATTTATTGCTTAGTAAATTTTTCACTGAAAATCTCTTACAGAAGTAAAATATAACCATGAAGTCTACTAACAGGAAGCTCGTTATGAAAATTTTAAGTACCAGCACCATTTGGCAGTGTATGCTGATCACGTCCACCTTTCTGTCTCTAAACAGAGATTATCACCTTTCCTATCTGTCCCTGAGAACCAGTATCGGTCTGTGGACTTCTTTTCTGTGCATCGTTTTGGTTGCGACAGATGCGAGCAGCCTTGTGTGTTACATCACCCGCTTCACAGAGGAGGCCTTCGCAGCCCTCATTTGCATCATATTCATCTACGAGGCTTTGGAGAAGCTCTTTCATTTAGGAGAAATATATGCATTTAATATGAACAACAATTTAGATGAACTGACCAGCTACTCGTAAGTGTTTCTGTCTTCCCTAACATTAAAGTGTGTTTTTCACGGAGATACCTGAGCAAAAGAAAATAGATTTGTTTTGCAGTGTGATGCCTGCCGTGTACCTGGCTCTGACTACCCAGCCAGCCACACAGAGGTTGACTTCTCTGTTACAGATGAGAGCTATCAGAGCACTCACTGGACATAAATCCAGTCGAATTCAGTCATTTTTATTCACCAGAACAAACTATTTAAGTACGCGTATTTTTGGTCTTACGTTTGAATTGGATTAGCCAATTGAAATTCAGTTGTTTGGCTGCTAACCACCATATATTTATATATTCCTCATGTTTTGCCTTTTCATTCACCTTTTGGAAGCCTGATCATTTTTATTGGAAGTTATTTCAAAGCAGAGTATCAGGACACTGTTGTATGCTGTTTAGTGCGTTGTTTTCTTTCTGATAAGGAAAGCATGAAATGAAAATAATTTAAGAGCCTCGAATAAAATTGGATTTGAAGAGTAATTATAATGTTTACAAAGGGTTGGCAAATACATTTAAATATCAAAAAGGTTATTAAAGTTAGACATGTCTAGGTAGATGGCTGTATTTGCTGTCTTCAGCATGCCTGGTGTAAATCTGATCCTGCGTTTGAATAACCTCCGTGGTGAAATGTGGTTACCAAAACCCCCCTTCCACCACGTAACCCCGAGTCCCTGGCCCCTCCCCTCCCTTCCTGCTTCTCCTCCTTCCTCTCCTTGCCTTCCTCTCAACTTTGATGGACAGAGCAGGGAGGGATAGGAAACATTGACCTATTTGAAAATACAGTGCCACCTTGATGCCAGATCAGTCTTGTATTATCTCCTTTGCTCTTAAACTAGTTAATTTTTTGTCTTCTCTCTTTCCCTGCACCTTTGACTTTTAAGAAGCATGGTTTTTATAGCTAGTGCCAGGCAGTTAGAGCAGTGTTTCCTTCTGATTAGCTGAGTGATTACATGGATGTTCTGTGAGCCCCGCAGGCACTGTGTTAGGAGTGCCACGTGGTTCATGTGATAGCATTAGTCATTGATATCAGATCCCCACTTGGGTACGAAGGAACGGAGGCTTGTAAGGTCAAGCAGCTGCTAAATGACAGAGCCTCGGTTGAATCCAAAGTCCAGCCTCCTGTCTTTTCTCAAACAGCTCGTAATTCAATTGAGGGTATTCCTCTTTGTTTCTTCTTTTCATTTTTCAAATGCACATTTAGAGATTTCTTTGCTTATATGTACGTTTCTAGCTCTTTTGTGCAGGTGAGATGGTTCTGGATGTGAACTGGACTCTTGAGTGCCTCGACTCTCCTAGTCCTGTCCTGAAAAACTAGGCTTTACTTACCGCTTTAAGAATGAACCTTAGGATGAGCGTGTATAGACAGGGCTAGACTTAACTGAGTATAACTCATGGTGGGAACCAGTGCGCGTTGTGTGTGTGTGCGGACGGGGGTGTGGCAGCGGCTTCTCTGGTCCTAAGTGGGAAAGATTTAGTGGACACCGACCTTGTTAAACGTGGTGGTGTCTTCTCCGATTTTTTTTTTTAAAAAAGTACTCCCCCAAGGGATGTATTTAACCAGCTTCGTTAAGTAAACATTTTATCGGTGTTTCTGTTAGTTTTGTTTTGTTTATAGAAGCCAAACTTTATTCCATTCCATTGTTTCCTGCTGTGTTTTCACTTTTTAGCCTCCATGCTCTGCAAAGTGGGACGTAAGTTAGAAGCTACCACACTGTGTGATGGATTTAATAAAGTATAAACATTTTAATGCAGAATTGTTAAAACTTTATCCAATTCTCATTTCTCAGATGTGTCTGTGTGGAGCCTCCTAACCCTGGCAATGAAACTCTGAAGGTGTGGGAGGAGAGGAACGTCACGGCACGCGACATTCCCTGGGGGAACCTCACCGTCTCTGTGAGTACAGAGGGAGGGGAGGGGCAGACAGTCGTCTACTTCTCTGGCTTTTCCTGAGCAAACCTACATTTTCTTTCTGATGGACGGATGTAGTATGTTTTCAGAATATGGTGTTGTGTGGACCACACAGGAGTTACACATGTTTGTTTACCATGTACTAAAATGTATAGGCTGAAAAGAGTGAAGCTGGTGAAGAGATCAAGATGGACTGTATTTGACTTCCAAGATGTAATTATTAAAGAGATGTGAATATGCTTCTGGTTTTGTTTTTTTTTGTTGGTTTTTTTTTTTTTTTGGTGGGGGAGGTAATTAAGTTTATTTGTTTGTTTTTTTTTAGAGGAGGTACCGGAATTGAACCCAGGACCTCATACATGCTAAGCATGCGCACTACTGCTTGAGCTATATACCCTCCCCTTCCCTGCTTCGGCTTTCTAATTCCGCTTAGATTGACAGGTTCTTAGGCCTGTGGTTGCAGGTACTGGAGTTGACAGTTGCCTCTTGTCCTGCCCTCTGTTTCCCGGCCTGTCTGCTCCGTGACCTGCTCACTTGGAAGATCGTGAATGCTCAGATTGAACCTGTTTACCTCCTAGAGACTAGTCTGAGTTAAGCCCTGAAGGAAAGAAAGGAAAAAGGAAAAACAGACAGTGAGCACCTGCTGTGTGCCGAGCACTGTTACATAGATGTTTTTGTTTCCTGTTGGGAAGTGTCGTCCTGGCCCTAGATACCTGTTTTGGACACTTCCCAGGTTGAGATTTAGAAGTAAAGATGCCCAGTGATGCTGGCAGTATCAGTTAAAACCAAGTCCGCCGAGCTTCTCTGGTGCTTTTTCTATCGTCTCAGTAATCGTAGGTCATTCTTTTCTCTCCCAGGGTGACAGTTAGCTCCTAAATATAAAATTGGAGGGGTAGCATCTGAAATTTTAATGATAATTTACACCTGCGCTATCCAGGAAACGTCGTTGCCGGCCATGTGTGTCTATTTAGCTGTAATTAAAGTTAATTAAAAGTTCAGTTTCTCGGTTGCACTAGCCACGCCCCCAGTGTTCAGCCCCCTCTGGTGACAAAGCTGGGCTGCTGCACCGGGCAGCGCAGGTGCAGGACGTTTCATCGCCACAGACGGCCCTGGGGCAGTGCGGGTTTAAGGCACTGTGTGTCGGTGATCTCAGCTTCCAGTAACGCTTCACTGTTTTATATTGAAAAACTCATTTTTTGTCATGGAAGAGGTGGAGTTCATAGGGATGCTCAAGTGAAAGTGATTTGTTAAAAAAGAAAGCTCATCTCATGAGGTAATAGTATATTATACAGATCTGTTCAGTATGTTTTCTTGATACCCATCAGGGTCATGTTAAGGTTTTGTGTAGCTGTAGTTTATATTTCCACAATCCTTGTTGTAAAGTTTAGGATTTCTAGTCTCAGCACAGAAATTGAGAGTAATGGAAACTGACTCTTTTTCTTCTACTCGACCTCAGTTGTTCTGCTTTTAAAATGAATCTCATTAGAATATATAAAAAAGGACTTTAGTTGCACGTGCCTTTGTTAATCTCTGGTTTCCTTTCAGTTATTTGTCCCCCCAAAGGAAAATCAAGGCAATATATTTCTATAATTGCATTATATTACGCTGTATTACTGATTTTATTATTGATTTTGTTAGTGGAAATACTATTTCAGTGGTCACGTTACTGCTCACAGTCCCCATGCTTTAATCTCTTCAAAAAGTCAGAAAAAAAAGTCAGAAAAGCCAAATGCAGTTTCTTATTACTGATTTGAATGTAGTGTGATAACCATCTCTCGTTCAGGATTGTGAGAAAGGCAGAGTCTGTCCTTTTCCGTCTGTTGCTTTTGTTTTAAGCAGCTCATTCAGAAGTAAAGGAAAGACAGTGAAATTGTTGACCAAGAATGCGAACCAAATATTGGGGACTTAATCCTGAATAATTCTCTGAAGGAAATAAGGAGTTGAAGGAAAGACGTACACGATGTAGTAACTTGAAAAATACTGTGTCTCAGTTCAGTGTTTAAGATGCACATATTTCTCAAACCGTGACCTCTCTGAACTCAGGATGGGTCTTAAAATTGATGGTGTGTTAACGTTGACCGGGGAGTTTTTCTTCTAAGTGAAACATAAAACAGTGGTGTGTCTCATGACCACTAGCATCTTAAGAGTCAATGAAGTCCCTTGTAAGTTACCGACTGTCTGAGAATCCCCTTCAGCCCCCGTTTTTCTGTTTTTTCCCCCTTTTTTCAGGAGTGTAAAACCTTTCACGGTACATTCGTAGGGTCAGCTTGCAGTCTCCACGGACCTTATATTCCAGACGTGCTGTTCTGGTGTGTCATCTTATTTTTCACAACATTTTTTCTGTCTTCATTCCTCAAGCAATTTAAGACCAAGCGCTATTTTCCTACCAAGGTAACCGGGGTTACCGGGGGTAATTTTGAAGTTCTGGTCATAGTCATGTTTTTCATTTTCATCTCCTTGCTTTATTTCAAAACAAGAAGATACTGTTTGAGGTTAGTGCTTTGTGTCAAGTAGCTATAAAGAAATTATTCATAGTGCAAAATGGGTGTTACATGTCTGTGCTAATAGTAGGAAGACGGCAGTATCACGAGAGATGGGAGGGTAGTTGTGAAATGTATTTTCTTACCTTTTGCAAAGAACACTAATTATAAGTGTGTTTCACTGATAACATTATTACTAATGAAAACCCTCATTCATGCTTTCTAGTGGCCTGTGTTAATTTGTGAAAGGTATTAGTCATTTCGAAAGGACACAATGTCTCTGTGTTTATGCTAACACAATCCCTTTAACGTAGGTGCGATCGACAATCAGTGACTTTGCTGTGTTTCTCACCATAGTCATCATGGTTGCAATTGACTACCTTGTAGGAGTTCCATCTCCTAAACTTCATGTTCCAGAGAAATTCGAGGTAAGGACGGAGACACTCAGCTGTTTATTACTTGGGGATATCAAACTACTTTAAAGTAAGACTGCCTCGTAAGTAGTTCTTTCTAAAATACACGTAGTCTGTCTGAGGAGCTGATGTTTTGAAAAGAAAAATTGTATGTATGTCTCACGTGTAAAAAATTTCTGGAAGGTTGGTGTATCTGGCAGTAATTGGAAAGCTTTGTGTAACATTTTCCAGCAGAAACAAGAGAAAATCAAATTATTTCCAAAAGAAAAATGATACTTAATTTGCGCATCCATGAACATTTTGATTTCATTAGACTATAGTTCTTTTGTATACAATATACCATGTGCATAATATACCATCTGATAATTCTTTTCCCTTCTAAGTTGGAGATGGTAGCTCTTAAATAGTTACTGGAAATTTTTAATAGTCAGGTATTGTGTCTCTGCTTATATTTACATTTAACAGATCTTATGACTTCTTTTGGAACCAGAAGATTTAAAGGGGATTCAAAATAAGGAATATAATAGAGATAAATTTAGTCTTTTCTCTCTCATTGGCATTAAAAAATAACATTATTTTAAAAACCAGTAGCCTCCAAAGTAGAGTACATGGGTGGAAAATGAGCCACTGAAAATTATTTAGATCTATTTATATTTTTATTTAAAAATAAGAAAAATTAAGCTTTACAATATTTACTATATGGCTTTTACTATCTGGGTGATCATTAGTAACATAACACATAAATAAGTATGGAGCCATTGGGTATATATTTTTTTTGCTGCTAAGAGAATATAATAAAAAAAAATTGGAGACCTTGTTTAAAAGCATAGATATTGAGCCACTAAAGATTTTAGGCCATTAGATGTGACTGTATCAAAGTCATTCTATTTTTACCAAGTCTTACAAATAGATGAATTATATTGATGTGATTTCCTGTAACCCTGGTCCCATTTCTTTATTCTAGTTTCTAAATGTATTCTTGTTCATTTATTTATCTAGCTTTCAAGTGGCAAACTGATTTCAAGGGTCAGAAAGTACACTTGGGGAAAGGAATTAAGGAGAAGTTAAGAATACACGCATTGCATAGATAAAACCCTTTTATTCATGTGCAGTATTACCTATGAAGCCGTTTAATGTATGTGAGTGTGGGAATAGTGTAATTACCTGACTCTGAAAACAGTAAACTCCCCTTTTGTATTGGCACATGATTTCATGAAGAAAAAAGACTTAATATGACATGCATGACTGCATGTCAGCATATCCAGGATCCTCCAAGGATGCTAAACTCTCTTGTGATCTTTTAAGCTGTTTTATTATAAAACAGATTTTATGTTACAGCATTGAACTGTATTAGTATCTGATAAAGTGCCGGGGTTTTGGCAAGTCAGTGGTTTGGAAAAGTAGCATACTGGGGCCCGCTTCTGAGTTCACTGACCCGCCAAGATCTCTAGTCTGTGGGCTCCGTAAAGCAGTTTAGTTTAGGAGTTGATCTGGCAGGTCAATTGATTTCACTTTGTATGAAATAGGTAGAATCACGTTGGAATGACACACTGTTTCGCTTCTCTGTTCTGCCTGACACACCTCCCCAGATACAATGCCTTTAAACAACAACCCTTTTTTTGCTCATTATTCTGACAGTTGGGACGAGGCTTAGCTGGGCAGGGGTCTGGTCTCTTGGTTTGGGATCTCTGATGTGGCTGCAGTCTTTGTTGCCTCGACGGGTCAGTGGGGGCCCATTCACGCATCTGGGATGTCAGTCCAGGGGCCGGAAGAGCCGGGCCAGTTGCCTGCCATCCTTGTCTCAGCACGATGTGTCTCTTCCTCAGGAAAAGCTCATCCAGGCTCCCACAGAAACGTTTCCAGGGGATTAAGGAGCAGCAGCAAGGTCCCTTGAGGTCGGGACTCAGAAATCACACAGTAACAAGTACTCTCTTAATGTTCCAGCTACCTGGTTTTTGTTGTAAAACTCCTATGTATCCTATTTCCTCCCCTACCTCTTCGGGGCAGTCCCTCAGAGCGATCTGAGAGGCTGTCATCCTGGGCTGAGGCCTCAGGGGTGTCCACCGAACAAAATGTAACTCTCAAAAAAAAAAAATCAGTGTCACTTAGGCCTTGTTCTCTGGTTAAACTGTAAGGTTATCCAGGTTCGCGGGAGGGAAGTAGACTCCACCTCCAGACGGGAGGATGGCTAAGACGCGTGGACGAGGGACGAAAGAATTCCCTTGACTGCTTTGCAGATGGTTCACAATGTATCCCAAGGCTTAATCCAGCTCTCCCCAATCCCTTGGCGTTTCTTGGAGCAGACTCCTTCTGTGCTGCGGACATTCTGTGCAGCAGGAAGAGGAGCCTTTCCCTTTCTTTCTTTTAACCTTTTGATTTTTTTTTTTTTAACAGCCTACTGATCCCAATAGGGGCTGGATCATAAGCCCGTTGGGAGAGAACCCTTGGTGGACCTTGTTAATAGCTGCTATTCCCGCCCTGCTTTGTACCATTCTCATCTTTATGGATCAGCAAATCACAGCTGTAATCATCAACAGAAAGGAGCACAAATTGAAGGTAACTTAACATTTGTGTCTCAAGTATTGTGGATTTCTTCAAGTTGGAGGTGTTTTCATAATTACAACGTTAACAGATGTGCGGTGAAACTTAATTTCTTCTCTTTATACGTGGTATAGACTTTGAACCTAAAAGAACGTGTGGACTGACGAACGTTCGTGTCGATTTCCGCTTTCAGAAAGGAGCCGGCTACCACCTTGATTTGCTCATGGTTGGCGTGATGCTGGGCGTGTGCTCTGTCATGGGGCTTCCGTGGTTTGTGGCTGCAACGGTCTTGTCGATAAGTCACGTCAACAGCTTAAAAGTTGAATCTGAATGTTCTGCTCCAGGGGAACAACCCAAGTTTTTGGGGATTCGCGAGCAGCGGGTTACAGGGCTGATGATTTTTATTCTAATGGGCCTGTCTGTGTTCATGACTTCAGTACTTAAGGTAAAACGTCTTTATTGCAACGTTTTTAAATCTTTTTTTGGTCATAAGATTTATGCTTGGCTGTATGAAAATGAAACTTTTAAAACTCTTAAATTTGTTTCGTTTCCTAGAATTTACTTGGAAAATAGTATTTTGAAATGGTGGTTAGTATAGCAGGGATTTTGGTGTTAGAGTGTCTCCTTTTTAAAAATAATGGAAGGGATAGCATTAAAGACTGTAGAGTTTGGAAGGAGTTAATCCATGGCTTAGTTATCATCTAAAAGAGGAATATACCCGGAGGGTTTTATCAGCATATTAGAGGAAGCAGTATTGAAATATGGATGAAACAGTTATTTGACCAAAATGTAAAAAATAATATTGCTGTTCATTGTATCATTCATTCTTCCTGACAAACTAAATGAAACGTAAGTACTGGCACTCATTAGAAAAACAAAACCAGCTAATGTTATAAATGAAGCATGTAAGAAATTATACGTTATGTTAAACATCTTTTGGTCACAACTGATTTTTACTATACAGATCCTACTGAATCTTGTGATTAAAAAAAAGCCCAAACGGTAACCATAGCAAACGCAGCTAAGTATCTAATCTGAAATTTTCTATGCATCTTGAAAGAGCTCAACTCTTTTTTTTCTTGGTCTATTAGTTGTTTTTGTTGTAAAGAAAATTATTAAGTAAAAAGTTGTAAACTATTTATAAATTAGAGTACAAACGTGGAGTATGTATGTTTCTGTTATATATTAATTTAAAAAATTGTACTTAGTACTCAAATTCTTTGGTCTCTTTTCGTGGAACTGATTAATTGACCAAATACTCATTGAGTGCTTTATTAACTACTGGGGAAACAATAATAAATAGAACACATTAGTGTCTGCTTTGAAGAGCTTGACAATCTGATTGGTGAAGCGAACAGGCAAATGGATGGGCAGTTACTGCGCAGTGGGGAGCATGCTGCCAGAAGTGCCTGGGACCAGGGGGGAAATGTTTCGTGCAGTCTTAAGGGGATGCTGTCCCTTACTGACGAGGGTTGTCCTTTAAAATTTTTAAGTGGTCTTTGCGTTTTTAAAGTATTAATTGCATACGGGTAGAAAAATTCAAGTAGCCTATCAAGCAAGCTCTAAAATGCAAAGTTAGTCTTTTTTTCTCTCATTTTTCAAAAACAACTCTCCAGAGGTTAACTTTTTTTTTTTTTTTTACTTCTTTGTTTTTGAGGTTATTTCGGTACTTAACACCATTACAGTTCTGCATACTTTTATAATTTTCTTTTTCACTTTAGTATCTTTAGACTGAGTCTCTTTACCTGAGACAGCGATTCTTCAGGTCTAGTCCAAGCACTTGGGGTGGGGGGGGTGTCCCTGTCGCTCTGTGCAGGGTCTGCTGGATCTTTCCTTTTCCGGTTATATAACCGTGTGAGGCTGACTCGTCTCCCTGTGCTTTGGCAAAACAGCGCATTGCAGCAGATTGAAGGCAGATGCAGATGTGAGAATTCAGTTGTCTTCTGTTAAGCCCCCCACGAAAGGGATTTACAGAAATACAGAGCTGCGCTCATTTCACTTAATTTCATGTTCTTTGGAGATGATAGTTCTCCAATAAAAATAGGTTCTTTATATTAACTTGTAATGGGTTTTTTATTTGAAATAAATTTAAAAATAACTTTAAAATTCTTCTTTAAATTTCAAATATGGTGTATAGCTCTTTCCCACATACCTGTCTACCTAGCTCTCTATATATCAATATGTATCTATGTCTGTATCTATATATAGAATCCACATAAGTATTTGGGGGACAAGTCCTCCGTACATTTTTGAACTATAAAGGGGTCCTGAGACTGAAAAACTTGAGAGCCTCTGACCTAAGGTTATGTCTTTCATGAGGATTTAGCCCAACATCCCAGTCTCCCTTTCATCACTTGCCTTTTACTGGCTGTGTTTTCAGTTTTATTATTATCGTAAAGGTTACCAGCACCTACATGTGGTGCTTTTTCTGTAAGTTAAATTATAAACATGTAAACCCTCTGGGAACGCAGAATCAGTATTACGATGCTGCAGATACTCGCTGAGGACTCAGCGCGCTGAGATCAGCTGGCGTGGAGGCAGAAATACACCTTCGTTCCCTAGGCTCCCGCTGTGCGAAGAACCGAGCCTCAAGATCCGATAAGTTTCCTTAATACCTACTTAAGAAAAGCGCATATACTCTTTCTCGTATTTCTTTTTTGTACTGCTAAAGGAATTCCTTGAGTAACTTTCTCGTGCGTGGCACCGTAATTAGTAAACTTTCAGAGTTCTTAACGTGTTTCAACATCACCCTCACGTTTGATGGATGGTCGGACACCCATTTCAATGTTCAGATTTGTTTTCCTTTGAGTCTCAAAGTCACTGTTTCCTAGAGAATCAGCGGTCTTGTAATAAGAGGTCTGCTGTCTGTTTGGCTTTTGTATCTTCAGAGGCATTTGTTTTTCCTTTCTGGAAGCCACCAAAATGTGCTTTCTACTCCTGCTGTTTTGAAATTTCACAAGGCTATTTAGGTAGTCAGGGACTTTGAATTTACACTGCTTGTCTCCCTGCGGGTCATGTGTGCCTTCACCTGCGGGCATGTTCTTCAGTCATTTATTTCGTCTTCTCTATTTTCTCTTAGATATTTGTTCAGCTTCAGTCAGACGGACGTTAGTCCTGCTGGATGTGTTGCGTTTCTCTCCTTTACTCTTTCTCGCTGTTAGTCTCCCGTTTTCCTTATCGTTACATTGATCTCGTTAAGTCTTACCAAAATCATTTTTACAAAATTCTTTTCAATTATTTGGGTTATTATATCTTTAATTTCAGGGAGGGTTTTTTTTTCATTCTGATTTTTCATTTTTCTAGTATTCTGAAGTTGCTTTATGGCTAAAATATTTTCCTGAGATTCCCTGAAGGATATTGATTAGATTTTTGACATGTTTTCTTCCCTTCCTAGGCCCTCAGTAAGGACATACTAGGTTGTTTAGCAGAGAGTGAGTGATTCTCCTGTGTGGCTGTTATGTCTTTTTCCTTCGAGCTCCCTCCCCTGGGGGGAGCTGATGGTGGCGTGTGAGTCAGCGAGTGGGCCCTGTAACGAGCTTTCCTGTGGCATGCCTGGGTGTGGGAGGCAGTTTGGGGTCCCCTAACTGCCAGAGTAATAAGGACTTCCCTTCGGGGGCAGAGTTTAATTATCACACGTATTCAGTAAGTGGTGCCGTGTAGCGCTCACTGCGGGGATCGTGACACTAATAACAGCGGACACTTTCTGAGTGGTCGATACGTACCGTGTGCTTTTCTGAGTCTTCTGTGCATTTGACATTTTTTACTCTTCGAGGCAATCTGATACTGAAACTGAAGCACAGAGAGGTTAAAGCTCAGTAGGAGGGTAACTGGGTTTTTAAACCAGACAGTCTGATTGTAGCGCCACTTAACCACTGAACAAACGCCCTTCTGAGGAAGGAACAATGTAGAAGATGAATGATTTTCAAGGAGGTTGTTGTTCACTATTATGTTTCTTATTTATAGAAAAGTTTGGTCTCTTCATCGAGAGATCTTGTACCTCTGTCTCCGTAGGCACTCTCTGACTAAGTTTTTATGTATTTTTTACTATGAAGTTGTTTTAGTAGCATGGATTCTAACTGCAGTCATTTTACCTACAGTTTATTCCAATGCCTGTTCTGTACGGCGTTTTCCTTTATATGGGCGTTTCCTCATTAAAAGGAATCCAGGCAAGTCTTAAATATTTAATGATTTTGCAGGAAAACTTAAATATTTTATATTTGCAAAGGTTGTTTTTGTATTGATTTATTCTGTACTTACGTATTTTGGGGGCAGGCGAACTATGACTTCAGATCCACATTTTTAAAGTAATTATTGCTTACTGCACCCCCCCACCCCGAGAATGAGATCATGACCTGGTATGTCCTTTTCTATTTTTAATTGAAGCTACTGAAAGGTAAACTATTAATAAAGACTAGTATAGTGAGAGGGAGGATCAAAAGGTTTGGAACGGACACAAATGCCGTTTGTGACACGTTAGAACAGCAATTTCAGTTGCTTAAAAAGAAAACGTACATAAACTCGTTTTCTGTAACAATGGTACTTATCGGCCGTTTGTCTGGTGCAGCACAGTTTATAAAGTCTAGTGCGGAAATGATTTTCTGTGATCCTCCAAACAACCTTGGGAAACAGGAAAGGAGGAAATACTGATTTTGTTCATCATGAAACAAACAAAAACTTACTAAAAGTTTTTAACCACGTAAGCAATGGAGCCAGACTAGTATCCAGTGTTTTCACTAATCTGGTTTGTATTACTTATAGTATTTCTTGGGAAATAGCCTGATAGAACTTATGAAGACTTGTCTGAATCCAGCCTTAAGGGCGGCTCCTCGGGCAGGGCTAGGGCCCCATGCCCTCCTCCAGGCTGAAGTGTGTTGTCTCCAGTTGCCAGCTAGTGGCGGCGAGGCCTCTCAGAGGCAACTTCTTTATTTTTTAAATGACACAGTTCAGGGTCTACTCTCCACTGGTCAAGAAATGATCTCATTAACTCACTTGATTATTTTACAACAATTCTGTGAGGTATTGAGGGCCGATCTTACTCCACAGATAAATGACGAAATTAAAGTTCAAAAAGACTAAGAAATGGACTCACAGTTTTCCTTTTCAACGGGTGAAAAATTGTTCATTGTTACCTCAGGTTATTGTCATAAAATTGTAATGTTAGATTTAGAAAGAACCTTAGGAGAGTGTTACTCTTTTATTTTACATAGCAGAAAACAAGTTCAAAGGGATTAAATGATTTGTGCGTTTGGTTATAGCAGAGAAATTTATCTAAATATTTTAATCCCCCAGATCAAAGCACTTTGACTTTTTTCTGATGAATGAATTAGCCATTCAAATGGTTGTCTTGATTTTTTTTTTTTTCCTCCTTGGATCAAGATGTTGTATGCTGAAACATTATCCTGTGCTGTCATAACATAGTTACAGGTTAAATCACAGAAACCTACAGTAGAATATAATTTCTTTTCCTAAGTAGCAGAATTGGGGTCTTTGTTAAAAAACTTTTCTTGTTGTGTTTTACACTCAAAACATAGTTTTTTGACCGTATAAAACTGTTTGGGATGCCTGCTAAGCACCAGCCCGATTTGATATACCTCCGCTACGTGCCTCTGTGGAAGGTCCACGTCTTTACAGTCATGCAGCTCACCTGCCTGGTCCTCCTGTGGGTGATAAAGGCTTCAGCTGCCGCAGTGGTTTTTCCTATGATGGTAAGGTGTTTTTTGCTTCTTTTCTGTGTTTTGACAGTAATTACCTTATTAATGTTTCTAATTGACTTTAAGAAAAGGAAGAGCCCATTTTAAGCGCCTCAGGTGTTTTGAAATGTGAGTCAGCCCTTTCTGGCTATGAAACCAATCATTTTGAGAATTGCTTGTCATTTTCTAAATTTTGGTTTGTTTTGATGTTTAGTCCTTGGACTATAGAATGCTGTTTTGTATTTTTACACAACTCCAGCATTTAGGATGTCTGTGGAACAAATATGATAGTCAGATGTAAAAAGGAAAGCAACCAGAACAAATGGTTCTTTAATAGGGTATTTCAGTCCATCTTTTTCATAAACGAATAGATCTAGAAGGTAAAACGTAATGAAGATTGTAGGTGATATTAGTAAGAGTCAATATAATTCATTAAGTTATCACATTACAAAATTGCATTTTGCAAATAGGGACTGTTTATCCTTTTATAAGTATTATATAAAACTTGGTTATGTACATGGCCACAAACAAAATCCTTAAAAATTGAAAAGCTGTAAATTTATGTAGGTAATACTCCCTGATCACAAATAAATTAAATTACATACGAATACTGAAAAGTCACTAAAAAATCTTGCATGCAGAAATTAAATTCTGAAATAAGCCTTGGGTGGAAAATTGAATTAAAAAAACATTGTGGAGGAATTGAAATGAATAACTTCTAGTCTATGAGCAGAGAAGTTATGCTCAGAGGAAAATGTATACCCTTCATTGCCCTCATTCAAGAAGACTTAAAATAAATGCAACCAAATTGCTTATTTGTAAAGCTAAATAATGGATAAACTCCTAAGTGAAGAAGAAAATGGGAGAGCAGAATACACAAGGCTAAGAAAGAGAAAAGATGTCTAACCACAGCTATGGGAGAGGGTCATGGGGTTTTAAGAAAGTGGTACGTGAATCTACAGCGATGAATATGAACACCTAGAGGAGAGGTCAACAAACTTGTATGTAAAGGGTCATATAGTAAATATTTTTGGCTTTGTAGGCCTTCAGAACATCACACAGGTGCATATATTCAGCAAGAGAGAGGTTTTCACAATTTTTTATTGATAAAATTCAAAAAATAATTGTACAGGTTTTTCCATTTTTTAATGGAAGACTACGAATGGAAGTTTTTCGTTTGGGATAATGTGCCACCTAATTGGAGTTCTCAGCTCGTGTTCCTATCATCAGATCAGCTCTGAATGTTCATCTATAAAAGCTGTGCTTAGCTCACAGGCCACACAGAGCAAGTGGCGGAGTGGACCTAGCGCAGGGGCTCGTGGTTCGCCTGCCCCTGATGTGGAGAGAAAAGCCCCCTGCTTACTGCTGTTCTTTGACGTAACCTGACAGTTCCAACCGTAAGATAGGAATAATATAGTAACTGGTGTAAAGAGGAGATAACATTTTTGTCAGTAATGTGATTGTGTAACTGAATCCAAATCACTCAAAAAAGCCTAAAAACTCTAACAGAATTAATAAGAATTTTGTTAGGATGGCTGGATACAAGAAAATGTGGGGATTAGTGTACAGGCTCTAGCTTAGTAATTCTAAAACTGGAAATGGAAAAAATCATATTCATAGTAGTGATCAAACACTATAAAATACTTCAGAATAAATTTAAAAGGAGAAACCTATTTAAAGAAAAAAAAGAGCTTTATAATAGTATTTGTGTTAGTTTCTTAGGGCTGCTGTAACAAAGTGTCACAAACTCATTTGCTTAAAGCAGCAGAAATGTGTGTGTCACAGTTTTGGAGGCCAGATGTCAGAAATCAACATGTGGACAGGACCCTGCTCCCTCCGAACCCCACAGGGGATTCCTTTGACCCTTTCTAGTTCTGATGGTTTGCCGGCAGCCGTTGGCGTTCTTTGGCTAGCAGCTGCACAACTCCAGTCTGAATTCCTCATTGCAAGTCTTCTCCCTGTGTCTTCACACGAACGTTTGATGAGGACAGGAGACATACTGTGTTAGGAACCCATTCTCTCCAGGATGACCTGCCTCATGTTAATTAATTACATCTGCAACTACCCTAGCTAATCACATCTGCAACAAATGTAATTAATTGCATCTGCAACAACCCTATTTCCAAATAAAGCCATAGTAAGAGGCACTAGAGGCTGGGACTCAAATAAGATTTTCATGGGGGACACAATTCAACCCATAACAATACTGAAGGACATAAAATTAAGACCTGAACAGGTAGATATACTATGTTCTTTGTTTTGCATACATAGTATTATGAAAACTCACTTCCAAGTATGATGTTTACTAGTTTTATTTGTGTGTTTGTGTGTGGTGGAGGTGGGTTTTGGTGTGAGCTGGGTGATTTTAAAGTTCATAGAGAAAAATAGATACCAGAGCCACAACAATACGGATGGTGAAAGTGTTCTGTATCTTTTCTGGATGTGGGTTATAAGATTACATACATTTTTCAAAAGCAGCAAAATATGCACCTGATATTTTTCTGTTTTATAATATACAAATTATATATTAATGAGAAAATAAAGATATAATAGAGAGTAGAGCATAACAAAACAGAGGTAATTGTAATTCAAAATTCCTGGCTGGGTCCAGGGGTGAGGGACTTGACTGTCCCTGTGCTGATACCACAGTGTTTTGATAACTGAATATTTAAAAGTTTCTGTCAAATCAGTGTAGATAATGCAGTGTGAAATTGACATGGGAATCGACAAGTGGATAAGAAAAAGAGACTAATGATTCCAGAAATTTATCAGGATATTTGCAAATTTGCCACTTGAATAATATAAGTGGACTATTTCATCAAAGGCGGTAATTTATTTAAGTGGGGAACTTTAGTATATAGTGTTAGAAGATTTGACTGCATACTGGGAGCTATATAAAGTTACTACATGATGTCAGATTCAGAAAGAAATAGTCAGAATTTAAATGTTAAATTGTAGTAGAAAATTTCAAAGATTGTTTATATAATCCAGTGATTGAGGGTAACTTTTCAAAGAAGGCAGGGAAACCCAAGAGTGAAAGAAAGATGGTATATTTGACCAAGTGATAATTCAATGTTTTGTATATCTATAGTAAAATCAGATTGTGAATGGGGAGAAAATATTTGTAACATTTAAGATAAAGTGTTGCTATCCAAACCACACAACTTTGAGGAATTCACAAACAGAAGTCATAAAAACCAATTGAAAAAACAGGCAAAAGATAGGAAATAGTAAGAGCAGAAGAGGAAATCCAGATGCCCAGTGAACATTTTAGAACGTCTTCAACCTTAGCATCAGTTAAAAGAAAAGCAAATGAAAGTAATATGTCTTTTTCACAGATACGATTGGAAAGTTAAAACCTAATGCTGGAAAATGGATTCTCTAATGCTTAAGGGATTTAAAAAATTATATCTACTTATATAATATGTATAATGTAATGTCATCATAAACATTAATAATCTTGTACTGTGAAGATACTCATCATGCTTAATCTGCTTTGTAATTTTATGCAGAATGTGAGGGATTTATATAGGAAAAGGCTAAAAATGTCATTTCCTTTATTTCTTTGAGCAGAAAGTTGGAAAAGGTAAATAAGTGACTCAGTTTCTTGAAATAAGAAGTATTTTAAAATAAAAGACATGAAGCTACTTTTTTACTGTTTATGATTTATTAAATACTTTTTCTCTGAGTGATATAATTTCTGTATTTTTAGACGGTACTTAATATTCTCTCCCCCGCTTTTTAAAGGTTCTTGCACTAGTCTTTGTACGCAAACTCATGGATCTGTGTTTCACAAAGAGAGAACTTAGTTGGCTTGATGATCTCATGCCAGAAAGTAAGAAAAAGAAAGAAGACGACAAAAAGAAAAAAGAGAAAGAGGTAAAAAAAAAAAAAGCCAAGAATTTTAAATGTGCACCATTCTTTTGTTTAATGTTTTGTACCAATTAGCAGACACTATTGCCGTCACTGTAATGGAAATCCACTCCTCCTGTCTTCCTAATAACGTTATTATTGTAAAGTGCAGCTTCTTGTCTTATCCGCAGTTTACAAATTAGGAAACTGAGAGGGTGAGAGAGAGAGGTTGGTAGGTAACTTGTTCTAAATATAGGTTCTTAACCCATTTTACCAACTTGCCCTTATCCTTTCCACAAAATTCTTTAAAAAAAATTTTGTGTATCATGTATTCTTAATCAACAGTCAGAAGAATTTAGCACTGTTAAAGTGTAAGTAACAAAATAATTCTACATCATAGCCTACCATCTATTTTAACCTTCAGTACATAACTACATTTTAGCATGCATTTTTATTTTAGCAGCATTTCAGTAATCTGGCATAGCTAAGGACAAAAAGGACTTCTAAGTAAACATCTTTTTACAGAAAGTATAGTGAAACTTTAGTTTTTATATCCAAAGTTAGGTACCATTAGTTGATACATATGCTGAGATTTACATGAATACTCTATTCTGAATTTGATTTTTTTTTAATGACCAGCTCAATGCTATGACTTAGTAAGAAGGAAAAATAGCCACTCCAGTATGTAGCATAGATGATATTGTTGATTTTAGTGCCTCCCTCAGTTTCCCCATTCAGAATATTGTTTGAAAATCAAACATAAGAACATAGACATTTAAAAAAGTTGTGGTCCTATTTAAATTGATCTCAAAATTATTGTTTTTCTTCAAATTTTTGAGAGAAATCAGCATAATTTATACCTAATATTGCATAGTGTTTATGAAATACATTTTAAAATCTTTGCAGACAAATGCATTTAGGGCTTGTTGGCATCTTTTTCATGATTTGGATAGATATTCAGTGCTGATTTATGGCAAGATTACTGGGTTTTTGTTTACTTTTCAGCCAACATTTTGACTTTTTAATCAGGACACTAATTAAAATATTCATTTGAATTAAGCGTCCAAAATTTTTAAAAGAGTTTTGTTTTCTCCAAAACTATATTGTATATGTAAATATTTGTGAGCTTTTGATGATTTTTCAAATAGGACAGAATTTATTTATAAAATATTTTGGTCAGATTGCTTGTTTATTAATTACTTCCTGTGTCAGTTAGAGTAAGGTCAGTTGGGTATCACAAGACAAAGGTAAAGGTGCCTTAAACACAAGGGTTTATTTTGTATAAAGAATCTTGGAAGTGACTGGTCTGTTGTGATAGCTCCACTGACTTACCAGGAACTCTGCTGCTTCTCTCCCAGCCCAGCGTAGACTGTTCACCCCCAGAGTCCCCTCGTGGGTCAGAGTGGCTGCTGAGCTCCAGTTGTCGCGTCAGCATCAGAGACAGCAGGAGGGAGGGTCGGGGCTGTACCCTGTCATCCAGAAATGGCACCCAGGAAGTGCCACTTGCACCACGCTGAGTTGCCAGGAGTGCTGGGAAATTCAGCTTAGGTTTTATTTATTTATTATCTTTTATTATTTTTGCTAAAGCGAGGTACATTGCCGCCACCAAGTAGTGGGATTTCTATGGGTGAGAAAGAAGAGGGAATGCTCTCCCAGTCTCTGCACTGCCTCCCTCTACTCCGCGACTCTCCCCGCCCCCGGTCATAGTTGTGTCATGGTCTTGGCTCTTGTCTCTTAGCTAAGGAGTTCTCCACCTGGGGTGACTTTGTCAGACTGCGGGGGCTGCTACTGGCATCTAATGGGCTGCTGACCATCCTGCGTACACAGAACTGCCTCCCAGAACAGAGTTGCTGGCCCTCCATCTCAGCATTGCTGAGACCCTCCCTTATCCAGATGAAGCTTTGCTTACATCGTGTTGCAATGAGAGCCATGAGATGTCACAAGAGTTCATCTCAGTTGTGTACCTACATACTAACTGAACATACAATCTGTGTAGGGAAATTGATTTTTAAATAGTAGCAATGATTAATTTATGAGACAAAAGTTATAACCTCTTACAATCTTTACCAGTGGTGGCTTTCATCTTGGGCTGTATGTATGTCTTCATAAAAATAAATGAAATTTTCAGTCATGGCACATTAAATAATATTGTCAGTTTGGGTCTCTAGTTAAGATATTATCTATTAATTGGTCCTCCTGGAAATATTCTGGGAAAGGTAATCTCTTCACTCTTCTGTTAAAGGAAGCTGAGCGAATGCTTCAAGTTGGAGAGGAAACTGTGCACCTTCCATTTGAAGGGGGAAGCCTCTTGCAGATTCCAGTGAAGGCCCTAAAATATAGGTGAGATACAACTTTATCTTGTGAAACGTGCTTCGCAGACGTGTCAGGTGTATGAATAAGTCATGCAATGTGAAACCTACTTTTTAAAAGATGACAAAACCTACATCTGGTGTGTGAGCTCAAGGAAGGCTTCCTACAGGTGGACGAGGAAGTCTCTCGCTCCTTCCCTCCCCAGTTACAGGCAGGAGTGAAGGAGACCTTGGCTTCCTGGCCAAGCAGACGAGATTTTCTTGTCTTTCATCACTCCTCCTGTTTCAGTGAAGTTTGAATTAGTCCTAGAATTTTCCCATTCTCTCAGTAGTACAGTTTTTTTTTTTCCCTCTGCCCTTCCTTAGGGCTGGGCTCAGTGTGTGCTGGAAAGTAAACATTTATAATCCATTTTCTGATAACCTTCCATTATGTAGCTATGTTTAAAAGAGGCCTTAAAACCCTCCTGCAGGTTTCCAAGGTGCAATTTGACCTTTGGTAGTGAGAGCTCATATTAGGGAAAAACTAACGTTTCATACATAATTCACCATGTATAATTCAGGTGATTTGTATTTAAATTTAAGAACTAAATATAAAGGTTGGGAAGTGTAAACTTTTCAGTAAGTTAAAAGCCTGTATTATTTATGTAGACATCTGAATCTTATTTCTACACATTTATTTCATTCCTAGCTAGCTAATTATAGTAGAAACATCAGTTTTAGAATGTACATAGGTTCCTTTCTTGACCAGTTAATGAAAAATGTTTGTTGGTGTTTAATTAACTTGATTTAACCTTCTTTCATTTTTAACTAATCTTTATGGTTTTTAGAGGTAGCATTTGGACTTGTCCATATCGATTAGTTTTGATAAATGAATTTACAAGTAATTTTCTTCTAATGGTTTTTACTATTAATTTTCATCATTGCTGTTATTCTTTGTCACCTTTCGTGATTTTCCCTCAAATTTTGATACACTTTAAGTGGCCAGTGTAGACATCTTGATATATGCACGTACAGTGCTCTGCCTCTGTAGCTTCTGTAAATGTTTGCTAAATGAATTAATGTATTGGCTTTGTTGCTAAAAAGAGTATAGAACCTGCCAGGATAGTTACTAGTGACCCATCAATGTGCTGGGATTGCCCCTTAGTTTCTGTAGGTCGCACGTCACCGCTTTCTCACTGTGATGACACACGTTAGTGGAGGCCATGCTTACACTGTCTGATATTTAACAAAAAGAATGGGCATATGTATATTTACTGTTGTCTGGGAAGTGGTGACGTGAGCCATGATTAATGCTGCTTTACTTAAAACTTGAATATCCAGAATGTCAGGAATTGGCTGACCTGTTTCTCTGCCGGACTGTTAAATCTTAAGTAGCTTTGGATGACGTGCCATGAAAATGAAATGAGGTAACCCATGGAAGCACTGAGAAACTGTAAACCACTATAAAATATGAAAATTATTTAATGTAGACACAGTTTTTCCCCATCTAGTTTTATTTTGGGGAAAAACAAATACATACTTCCTTCAAAAAAGGTCTCAGTTTCTGCTAATGGGAAAGTTCTTGCTTAGAGAAGACATTCAGAAGCCAGGAAGGGCTTCAGGAATTTTCTCTCTTCAGTTCCTTGACGTTGGTATCTGAGCAAAGAAACATTTCCTTGGGGTAGACAGAGTTTCCAGTGGGATGGCTCTGCCGTGGTGAATCTGAGCTTTCAAATTTGTGCACTTTTAAAAACTTGGTGAAGCAGCCGTTCCTGGACTCCCCAGTGACCGTGGCTGTCTTCTGTACAGACTTCGGTTGTAAACAACACGCGGATTTGACGTATGAACAAAGCCAGCACTTTCTAAATGACCGCTGTTTAGTGATTTATAACCCGGCTGCCATCACCTTGTTAATTTAACACCTAATTCGACATTTGTATTTGTTGCTTATTGGCATGAAATGTTTTCCTTTTGGTGAAGAAAAAAGGCTTGCAAATATATTTCTATTAACTTCCTAATACTTTCTTGTTACTTGTGACTGACAACCTTGAGCCCAAAATTATTTATACATGGCTTTGTTATTGGATTTGGGGTTTTCAAGTAATTTTTGCAATATTTCATATAGACATGGAATGGGTATGTTTGTTGCTTATAATGAAAGGACAGTATTTTGCTCTTTGGATTTTGATAACTTTTGTATAGTGACACTGTGATACTAAAATTATTAGTGATATGGTTACACCAGCCAAAACTGGTACTTATAAACCCTTTTTTGTGTTATCTGTTGCAGTGTTTTAATTTCTAATTTTGAAGTGTCATGTTTTATGAAATTCTTTTTTAATGATTTTCTAAAAGCTATGAAAAAGTCTTTTAAAAATCATAATGTTAATTTTTCTTTTTATATTTTGCATATTTGTTTGAAATTGAATTTTGTGCAGACTATAAGTTTTCTAATTGATTTGAGGCTGTACTGCTTTTAATAATTATAAGCACATTAATTTGTTCTTTTATGTCATTTTAATAGTATCCACATAGTCAAGATAATCACCTGGGGGCATAATTGTCAGTTTAATTAGTCTTATTCCTAGTTTTGATTATACAGAAAAATGCAGTTCCCTGTGAGACCTTTACAGTAGAATTCCAAAATACTGATATCTTGCTAGACCTTGTTTTAAGTGCACGGCAAAGAGTTTTCTCAGTTTTAAGTTGATGAAAGCAAATATTATATAGAGAATAAGAATGACGGTATTAATGCTTTTGCAAGTACTGAATACTAACCAGAAAGTGTATTTGTTCTTCAGTGTTGATCCCTCAGTTGTTAACATATCAGATGAAATGGCCAAAACTGCCCAGTGGAAGGCCCTGTCCATGAATACTGAGAATGCCAAAGTAACCAGAGCTAACGCGAGGTAGCTGTGACCATTTATGCATTTTCTAACTATAGCCGACTTTCAGTTTGCTTATGGATAGCTATCAGTAAAATCATTAAATTTAACTCAATTCACATGATTTATATTCTCCTAACTTAACAAAACCAACCTTCTTTTCTTCCTTCTTCCTTTCACCCACCCACCTCTCCATCACTTAACTGTATACTGGAATCAGATACAGGTACCGATTGTTTCATTATTTTTCTTTATAGTTGCTTATCTCAGAAAAGAATTGGAGTTATTGTATAATAAAAACGAATATATGCATATCGAATAAATATATAAAAGATCAGAAACCATATAAAGAAAGATAATTACTAGGGACTAAATACTAAAATAGAACACTACCTCAGTCACACGTCCTGATGGTCCAAGAAAAAAAGACCTTCTTTGGTTTCAGCCTGCTATTTCTTCCAGCGAGATAAACATTTTCCTAGAAGATGTTTGTAAGAAATTGAATCCGCACATAAGACAGGCCATTCAGTTTCATAACCGACCATGTATTACACACCTGTTTCATGACCCCTTCCTTACATTTCTTGTTACGTAATAACACTTGTTTCTTTTCCCCTCACTTCACGACCTCAACCTCAGGAATTCTGGCTTGATGATCATTAGTACTTGAATCCCGTAGGTCACTAGAGAAATGAGGTGTTATCCTGTAGGGCGCTCAGTCATTCATAGTCCACAGATACTTATTTTGTGCACACTTTGTGCCCGACACTGTGCTGGGTGTCGGTATGTTCTGTTTGGGCATCAGATCAAAAACCATTCCCAGGCCAGCAGTCGCTCGCATAGCTGTTTCTGTTTAGTTATTTCTGGAGACAGTCTTTTGATAATGATCCATTGGGCTTCTCTGCATGCTTCTCGAACCTTGCTCCTACTTCATCTCTGTTATTCTTTTCTGTCATCATTTCTTTCTTGAGTTGTAATTCTCTAAGCTGGACTGTGTCCTTCCTTCACTTCTATCTTTGATCTCAGACATTTTTAACTTAAACAGTTTGTCATTTTGGGTGATTCCATGCAGCCAGAATTTCACTGGATGCTCTTTTGACTCTTAGTAATTTTTCACGCCTTGTCAGCACCCCTGGTCCAGAATGTTAGTATATTAGGATGAATGCAAAAACTGTACAGTACTGTTATTCTGTCTTCTGTACTCCTGCCTTTCATTCAGCTTGCCCCTTAATTCAGAATCACACGGGAAGAAAGAAAATGTTTGGTTATGTTGTTCAACAGAAAAATGTTTGGGGTATCTTTCAGTTTTGTCTGGAGAAGGTGGCAAACCATAGCATGTATTTTATACTTTGGAAAAATTTTCAAAGCCCAGATATTCATGTTACAGTTAAATCAATTAATCAGATAAATCCATATACGTGGAATCATTATATTCAATATTAACTGGAAAATGTAGAATATGTATTTTGATCTTGTATTTGTGAACCAAATTTGGGGAGGCAAAGTTTGTAAATTTGTTACATTTTGCAGGAAATCACTTGATGCTTATCTGTATTAACAAAGATTAATTTTTAATGAATTCGTCAGTAAAACAAAAGGCAAATGCTACAGCTGTTCATATATAAAGTAAAATGAATAAATGAGACATAGCCATCATATACTGATCAATTTTAAGGCGCTCTCCTTCAGTTGTAAGAAAAACATGAATTTCTGTGGCAAAAATACCTATTAAAAAAACTAAGACTTTTTCATATTTGCTTTTCCAGTTAAGTTTACTGATATGAAAAGACAGCAGTAAGACAAGACAGTAATAGCAGGTCACGTGTTTATGTATTAATAGTCATCTCAAAATGCTGTTCCAGGTGTTTATTACCGACCGTGTTTACAATGTAATATTTGTCCCTTTCAAAATCATTTATTCTCCTTCTTTGTTTTAAATAGCCCCGAAAAACCTCTAAGTGTGAAAATCAGTTTTGAAGATGAACCAACAAAGAAATACATGGATGCCGAAACTTCATTATAGAATTGAACCAAGAGGAAGTATATAGAGAGATACAGAGAGAGCTATATATACACAGATGCGTGTGTGTTATATAATGTGTGTATTTCATGTCACTGTATATAGAACAGTATTGTGTGTCATGCTGCTGATGCGTGACTGCTGGGCTTTTTGAAGTAGTGTGTGAAGTTTCTTAGGAGCACCCTGGGGACCGTGTATATAATGAAATGGTCTCTTGGAAGTGAGGTACATGGTTCTTACTACTCAAATATTTATCCTGTTGGAAAAATTTTTATTTCTGTTCTGTAATAGAAAAATGTAGGGGAAAGGCATTCAGTCTACTTTTCTTTAAAGTCTGTTTATCAGTGACAGTTCCTACCAACCTTAAGCGATACGTATTTTGTCCATAAGTCTAAAAGTTTTCGTTGCGTTAACTAGAAATTTTCACGTTAGTTCCCTTGTGCGAGTGCTTCGTGGGAAGGACGGGGAGTCTCCGGGAGTGCCGGGCGCGCATCCTGGCGTGTCGTGGCTGCTGTGTGTGTGTTTCGCCGTGTACATGTCCATGGTGTTTCACAAGCAAGGGGAACTTCTTGGCCATAGCAGTAGAACAGTGGAAACTTCCTAGAAAAGAACTGTAATTGTGACTTTTATAAAAGTTTTAAAAATTAATTTTAAATCTTAAAACCTCCACATCTAGGTTTCCATTCTGATAGACAAGCAAAATTGCAGGTGGTTTTTTTCTTTTAATGTAACCATCATACCAGTCATTGCTTTGTGAGTTTTAGAAGCTATAAAATACCAATTTAGAGCAGTTAAATTTTGTTGCCTTTGTAGAAATGCTTTTTTGAGTCCCAATGCTTTATTAGAGCCCCGAATGCCCGCTCTGTTCCCTGCCTTTGCTGTCTTTTACTTAAAATGTGGTTTTGTTTGTATCAGGTTCAAGTTTTTGATTATTTTTCTATTATAAGTAGTATGATTTAAGTAATCAGGAGTCAGATTTCTCTTAAGTGGGTTTATGATCAGTATTAACTTTATTAAGAATTACTTTTCATTTCTGTGTATGTTGTTCCTTCTGTTGTATAGATATTTAATAGATTGTTATCTGTGATTTCATTTTAAAATATTTTATTTATTTTAACTGATATGACGCTTAAATATTATACATTTGAAAAGGTAACAAATATAGAGTAAACTGTTAATGTAAATAGTTGGTGCTCACCTGCATCTATGGTTTATTATATGAAAGCTGTCAGTAGATTTTACATCTTTGCTATAAAGCACTGCCATATTTGTATTTTAAAGGAAATTTAGACTTGTTATGTATAGCTCAGATCGATGACTTTCTTCCTATTTTGTGTTTCTGTTAGACTTCGCTTTTCTGAGCTGTGTTTTTAACTTATATAGCAAGTCTTTTTAGTCATCTTTTATATACTTTTAGCTCCACATTAAATAAATAAATGTTCTGGTTAAGCCTGTAGGACTGGATGAATGGGGTTGTGAAACTGGTCTGGCGAGAGGATGTCTAAAAACCAAGTGAGTGTTGAGAAGCCACTGAAATGTTGAAAATAATAATATGAATATTAGGATGGAAATTTTAATGAAATTCCAATTCTCCCTTTAATCATTTGCCATTAAAGTACAAAAGTATGAAAAATCCATCTTACAGCGGATCATGGGAACGCCAAAAGCTGGTATTTCAACAGCTCTGGCAATCCATTCTCAACCACTTAGCTAGTATAATTTCCACACCAGATTCTCTGATTCTAGTTAAAAAAACGGATTCAACTTCTGCCTCATACGGGAGGGTGGAAAGCTAGTGGATTTTCTGCAGAAAATAAAGCTGGCGTAAGGAAGAGTGAAACTGTCGGCTGCTGGTAACAGAGTGTCACCCACGGTGCTTCTTACTGTTTCGGGGCGTCCCCTGAAGTGAGTCCTTTTCATTCACAGCAGCGCAGTTGGTTCCAAATACCCCAGTGTTTGCTGCTGTGATTTTGTAAAGTCCCTGAGGAACCGGCACAAGAGGATTTCCTCGCATCACTTCCTGTGTCTGGACATCACAGGGTCAACAACTGGGCTTATTTCACAGGAAATGATTTTAAAATTTAAACTGAAACCTACCTGGGATCATAGTGGCGATGTGATTTTAATGAATTATGAATACCAGTGGTCTTGTCTGTCCGGTGCCAGAAAAACCATGACTTGCAAAATGCTTTGCACTCAAAATGTTTGTACTATGTTCCTGATTGTTCATAGTTTCTGCTTTCTTTTGACTACTTGACTCACAAATCATCTGATGTGACTACTCCATTGAAAAGCAAAGGTAACTCATATTTTAAGTCCTTGCTTGTTTTATGTGGCTGTGATGTATTCCCACTGTTTTTGAGAAATAACGATCATGGATAGCATTCACTGAAAGACAGTGAAAATATGACTTACTACATACATTGATTTGTAAATGTTGCCTTGAACAGGCATACACGAGCAGCAGTAATTGCGATGCACTGATTTACCTCAAGGTGCAAGAGAACGAAACCTGTACATAGTCCATTGATACAATAAATTCATATAAACAGCCCTGCACTTTCTCAGATGCTCTGGTCTCCAGGGTGGAGCTTCGTGCTGGTGAGACCCTGGCTGCAGAGCCACCTCAGGGTGTTCTTTCCTCCACCCATTTTATTTATTTACAGATGTCTGTTTACAAAGACTGTAACACATCCTCATGCTGACCATCTAAAATTTACTTTCTTTTGAATGCTATTTCACTCTAAAATTGCAGCTTCAAGACAACAATGAACTAAGACCTTGCTTAGGATGAGAGGATGATGCTATGCATGCTCTAATGATGTTAGAGATGCAGAATGAGGCACACGGTCTTACTGATGGGTGTGTGTACGTGTGAGTGTGTTTGTGTGAATGACGTCAATCGCAAATCCCAAGTCGTTTAAAAAAGCTGTGGCGTATCATTGTTCATATTTGCCAAGTCTGTAAAATGTGTAGGATGGCATTTTGTAGTGTGCTAATGCGTGTATTTATAAAGCTGATTTCTTTACCACTCAAAATGATTAACTTTTGTTTTCTCCATCAAAAAAAATGCTTGTTTCTTCCACATACCTGCAGTTTCTGTGTATCTATAATAGCTTTGTAGCTTTTTCCTTTTGCAAAGGCAGGTTCAAAATTCTGTAAAAGAAAAAAATGGTCTCTGACACAGATGTATGACACCAGAACTTGCAGTTTTTAAATGATCATGTTATGTACATCAGTTCTGTAAATGGGCTCAACAGTATAGCGTGTGAATCCTGTTTTAAAGTGCTCTGATTTCAGATATGTAAGCCATTGATAGAACATTGTAATTAATTCAGAAATGTTTAAATTAAAATAATTTAATGTTTTAAACTTATTTATGTAGATCACATCATTGCTGTTGTATGCAGTAGAACTATGTGAAACATCTTTTGGTTTAGTCCAACAATTATTTATTTGTGAGAAGTAAACATAAGGCTTTAAGGAGATTCACAATTTAAAATAGTGTTCAAAATTTGGCAGTTTTAAGGTAAAGTTGGTTCTTTTCTAACTTTTTAAAAAGTGTCAATAATAGGAAAGCATAGTTGAAGGTGGAATCATCTATAGATCATTTACACATATAAATTAACTAGCATATACTGACTTCTACAGTTGACTTAGAGTAATTGTTAAACCCCACTTGTTTTTTTAATCAGATTTTTGTGTGTTGATTGATTTTTCTGTTGTGGCTTTTCTTTTGTGAATTTCATATTAAAAGTTTTGTGTTTTTTTTGTTTTTGTTTTTGTAGGGGGTTTATCTTTCCGTGTTTACTATGTTAAATTAAATAGAAATGGAATTTTATTGTTCATTTATACAGTATTTGATAGCTTGGTATAATAAGAACAGTACAGTTCTAATTTTTATGACTTTTATAATTACAATGATAATATTTTCTTTTGTAATAAAATCCAAAGTAAAGTAAACATTTAAAATGTAGAACCGATATTTTTCATTTATCTGAAATACAAATATCTACCAAGTCTATAATGTGAATAATCCTGCTTTTCAAATCTGTTTCATAATATTGGAAGAAAACTATTTTTGGGAAATGTTACTGAAGTCAAAAGAGCAATAAAAGTACTGACTCAGTCGCTGAATATTGTCTTTACTTTAAGATTAGAAGAGCTGCATGTCTTTCTCATGAGAAATCAGTTTCTATTTCCAGCTTCCTAATATCATGCGCTTCAGTAAGCAGGACACAGAAAAGAGGAAACAGTGAGAAAAGAAGATGAACCAAAATCGTGTTTCACAACGACTTCCTTTCTTTCCTTTTGTTTTCAAACCTAACATAAATTTATTTCGGGGGGAAGTACAGTCATTTTACAGATACAGGAATACATTCAAGCCATCAGGGCAGTACCAAAAAATGCTACTTCAGTTATTTGAGTAATACATCTGTATTTTTCTCTTACTGACTTGTATCACAGTGACTTTCTGATAGTTAAATATTGAAATTGAAGCCCTTGAAGATAGGCTAGTCCATTCTTTCCCCTATTTTTAAGACACACCTGTTCAGAATTTTGCATTGTGTTGTGTAATGAACACACATCACATGATGTGTAATGAACATGTTAATACTAAACTCTCACAGACTCAAGTCTTGTTTTTCTTCTCTGTTTTTAATTTCATTATGAAATTTTTTTAGTAATAGCAAATGGCAGTACTAGGTTTGTTTTCCACTAGGCATGTCTGTAACACTTCCCTCCTGTGTTTTCTGCACCATAACTTTAGCTTCTGCTACCCCACAATGAATTTGATACCCTTTGGGAGTGAAGTGGGACAAGCTGCTTACTGGTTTTGGAAATTTCATCTGAAAGTTTTGCTTACATTTACTTTAGGGAAAAATATTTCTGTCAACTTACTATTCTCATCTACAGAACTTTGGGGGGGATGTGTGTGTGAGACAGAGTTGGGGGTGGAGCCAAGAAAGGAGATAATGAATTTCTCAACTCATTTTGGCTTGATCTGGCTCCTTAAGGCATATCTGATCTCTCCAGTGTCAGTTCTGTGACCTTTACATTCCTGCCTCTAAGCTTGTAATGAAAATATTCCTCTTGTTTGGAGAACCTTCCTTTCTATTTCTCTGCTACCCTTTCAAAGCTCAATTTGAGTTGCGCTTTTTCTTTGGATTGTGCTCGGCCTCGTCCTTTGTTCTGTACAAGCATTCTTATGCCTCCACTCCAAATGTGTGTGTGTTTAAAATCCCGTATTTTGGGTTTTGTTTCAGTCCTAGACCAGTAGGGGGTCTGTTAGAAACATGGGGAATTGTTTTTGTCTTCATGCTAAGTCGACTTTGAGTATTTATCTCGTCCAATACCTACCTGAGTTACTTTCATTTGTTCCTTATGTTATAGTTATGACATTATACTGTTTAACCTTTGAACCATCTAATTTACATGACTTGTGAATTCACTTCAGGATAGTAAAAGGGGTATTCAGCAACAGGAGGAAGGATGTTCGGTCTTACAGATTTGGACCCCACCACATAACCTGGGTGCAAGAATGACCCCTTTGGTCGTGTATATTTATCGAGTTCCAGAGCAGTGTGGGGGCCCTCGCAGGTGGAGGTGATGGTGCACCTCTCCTCCAGAGCCCAGTGTCTCATGCCACTTAGTCATCTGTGCCACTTCCAGTTATTGCAGGGAAGGCCGGAACAGTAAGTTTTATTTTGTTATTAAGGAAAAGGATGGAAAGCACATTCAATACTCTGATGAAGTTCAGAGGGGTAATTTTGTCTCACTGCTTAATATTTAAAACGTCTGTAGAGAATACTTTTTCTCCTCGGCATAAGTCTGCCCTCCCCTGTCAGCTTTTTTTGTGTTTTATGGGTAACATTATTCCTGCTGGCTTTATGGTCTCTGAAGCTTAATTAGTTCTGCTATATTCATCTGAGTTTGACTTTCAGTTCACCTTTCTGTATTTCCAAAGTGGAAACTTACTATTTTAGTTTAGAAAAGGTGTTTTCAATTACTCAAACCTAAGTGTTGTCCCATTGGGCCGACTTTTCATTATTATTCAAAGCAGAGAAACATTAGGGACGTGTTCTGTGTATTCATCTTAAATCAAGTTTTGGGACATTTAATCACCGCGCTAACTGACCTACCAGTGGGCATCGGAAGGGATAGTAAGATGGGGTTGAGGAAGCCCTATGCTTAAGGAAATTGTCAAGGGAGAGGCGTGGTGATTAAGCCTAGGCTCTAAATTGAAACTCTGTGTCAGATTCTACCCTGACTCCATCGCTTACTAGGTCTGCCATGTTGAGCCTCCATTTTACAATTCCAGGGTGAAAAAGAACCAGGTGATGTGAAGAGTAAGGGAAACAACAAGGAAAAGGGTTTTGAACAGTCCCTGGCACAAAATAAGCATTCAGTATGTTTCGTTTTTCAAAGCTTTATAATGTGAAGTTGTTTTGCTTTTTTTTTGTAAAGAAAAAATCTTTAATACAATTCAAACTTCAATAAAAAGAAGCTTCGGACTTCCATAGAAGGCAGAGAGACTTGCCCAAAGCCACAAAACGCAGTAGTGACAGGTCACACAGGTCGCCCTTGCTTTTACTCTGCCACATCCCCGTCGCCCGAGGCATGCGGTGCGCCCGAGCAACTGAAAATGTTTGCACCTTAACTGCAGCTTAAATGAAAGCTATTTAGCATGCGGCATTGCACCTTTTCAAACTATATCTCTGCTTTGGAAGAGAAGTGATTTTTAGTCCATAGGAATTTTTGAAGTTGAACAGCCAAAGACGAAGCTGCGCGTCTCCAGCCATTTTAGTTCAAACGCTAGAGGCGGGCGCACCAAGTCTAGAAGCGCCGACGGTCCTAGGAGCCCTGTGCACCAGCCAGCAGCGCCGGCTCGGGCTCCCGAAGCGCCGCCTCCTCCCCGCGGCGGCCGGGCTGCGGGAACAGCGCGTGCTGCGGTTGCTACGGCAACCTGAGGCTGGCGTCCCCGTCGCTATGGCGCCCGGCCGGCCGCAGCACGGCCGCCTCTGATTGGCTGAGTGCCCGGCCGGCGGAAGAAGACGGGTCGCCATTGGCTAGGCCGCGCCAGTCGCGGGCCGGAAGGAGGACTTGATCGAGAAGCCAACGGTGCGGCTGGCACGGTGCCTCGAGTTTGCCGGGACCCGGCGTGGGCCGCGGGGAGTGTGACAGCAGCAGAGACAATGAGAAGGACGACTTCGGGCTTGGCCTGAAGGAGGGGCCCTCCTCGGGCGCGGTGAGTGGCGCAGGAGCGGACGTTCCTCGGTCTGCGCGCGGTTTCAGGCTGGGTCTCCAGGGAGATGCCCACAGGTGTTTGCGGAGCAGCCCGGGGCTCCGGCCTGAGCTTCCCTCGGCGGGAGGCGAGGCTGAGAGTGCGGGCTGTCGCGGGTAGGGGCGTCACTGTGAGCCTGTCTCGTAGCAGGTGGGTTCGCGGCGGGCGGATGGATGGTGGGAGAGCGCTGTCGACCATGTTTGATGGTCTTTTCAGTTCGATGAAGGACTCTGGTTACATGGAGGCTGAGTGTGTTTCCAGTATGCCCCTAGCCCTCTGGAAGCTCATTCACAGAACCGTTTATGGGCGTCGCTTCTCTGCCTTCCCCTCGTATGCCGCTGCTCTGTCCCTGCGCTTCCCTGCTCCACGTGGGTGAGCCTGTTCAGGCCCATGCCCTCTTCAGGTATCATGTGTCTGCTGTGGACCGGAAAACCTCCACCTCCAGCCTAGGCTGCTCCACTAAGCGACAGACCCTCCAACCCAGCTGCTAGTTAACTGTACACATGTGCACCCTAAACATGCCCATAGAGTGCCTCGCCCTTGAATTCCCTACCTTGGGCATCACCATCTACTCAGTTACGGGAACCACATCTGGACAGCATCTTCGGCACTTCCTGCCTCTTCTGCATTTCCATCAGTTATCACGGCTCTACCTTCTTAATAGCTGCCAAATCAGTTTCCACATGACCACCTCCATTCTCACTGTTGTCATTGCCACCAGTTTCTTGGTTAAATTCAACACCCATCCGGCTTCCTGGATGGCAGTTTGGCCCTATCCAATCCATTTTTCTGTTTATTGTTAGACTGATCTTTATATAAAATATATATATAGGCATTTCACTTCCTGCAAAGATTCCCATTCATCCCCACCCAAACTCTGTAGTTAGGCTTTGCATCAGTGGTTCCATGTTGTTTGTTCCCAGAACGTCCTGCAGTCTCTCCTGTTTGTGGAGGTTTCCCCTATTGCTCATGCTGCCGGCAGTGGACTCCACTTTTGCACCTTCCCCAGTGCTCTGCCTCCCGAGTCATTCTCTGTGTGTTGCCCAGTTACTTTTCTGCTTCCTCCTCTAGGCTCTCTCTGTGAGGGCAGAGGCCAGGTTCGTCTCACTCACCATTTGTTTTATCTATCACAGTAGACCACACAGTGCACCGAACAAATACTGGTTAAATGAATGAATCTCTAAAAGGAGAGGTTACTGTTTGTCATGTGAAGATTTTCCTTTTGCAAGATGAATGTTGAATTGACAGATTTTGTTTTGATTTCAAGATCCTTGGTACTGGAAACTATTTCAATGCAGTCTGAATTTCATACTATATCATTATAATGGTAGCTGTTGTTAAATGGCATAAGTTTAACACAGGAAACAGAGAGAGTACAGCCTAGTTTGCAAGGGATAGGCTTTGAATAGGACATACGTGGGTTTGAATCCCAGCTTCAGCCTTTTAGCTCTTTGGCCCTTTCTTTATCTGTGGCTTTTTTTTTAATTGAAGTATACTCAGTTACAGTGTGTCAATTTCTGGCTTCTCATTTGGTAAAATGATTGCTCATACATACCTAGAGGTCCGGTTTCCCTTCATCTCAGCTGAAAACTCTGGAACAGTTGTAATAAAGGTCATGCACCCAAGTCCACAGAGTTGGCTCAAGTCAGAGCTTATTCAGTCTTGTCTTAGGAATAAAGTTGACATGAGGTCTAGCTTCACAGCCCTCAGCAGAGTCCACTCAACGAAATGACAATCAACAGTCTTGGCTGGGACGTGATGCTGTACACCAGAAATTGACGTGTCATAACTGACTATACTTCAATGAAACAAAAAGAGAAACAAAATGACCATCAAATGGCACCTATTACTCTAGTAATAGAGTAATAGAGACTAAAAATCTGCCTCTAAAAAGTGAAATAAAAACAAAAGGCAGATGGATAAAGTCCAGCAGCCATAACATTGATCCTGGGCCATTGGGGAAAAGTTACAGAAGGATTTAGTGTATTTTGCATCAACGACAAGGAATTGTTAATTAATTGGGGGAAATGGTGGGAAGTAATATTTGACTATTAAAGTGGTGAACATTTATCTAGAAAATTCACTTAGGCAAGTAGAGAGCTGGATAAATGCTACCAATAAGTAAGACTAACACGGGAGGCTCCGCTTGGCTTTATTTTTATTTATTTATTTAACATTTTTTTGTTTGTTTTTGCTTTTGGCGGGGGAGGTAATTAGGTTTGTTTGTTTGTTTGTTTATGTACGTATTTTACTGGAGGTGCTGGAGATTGAACCCAGGACCTCGTGCATGCTAACTAAGCATGGCTACCCCTGAGCTATACCTGGCTTTAAATTCCTGTTCTGCCCACCAGGGGTTTAAAGCTCTATGACTTGGGCTAGTTACTTACGCATTCGGGGCCTCAGTTCCCCCATCTGTAAAACGGGGACCGTAAAGGTAGCTGCCTTTACTGGTAGTTACATTGGTTAATGTATGGAAAGCAATTAGAGTGTATGGAAATCTATGGAAAACGTTTGCTTTTATTATTGTTGTTATTATTACTGGATATGACATCTTGGCCAAGTTACTGAAACTCAATGCCTCAGTTTCTTCATCTGTAAGTTGGAGATACAACATCACCCCGTCACAGGATTGTTTTGAGGATTAAACAAATACATGAAATCCTAAATAATGTCAGGTGTAACAAATTGAAATGAAGCACGTGACACTAAAAATACGACCTTCTTTTTCATTTTATGTCTAGTATTTGTCATCAATGACTCAAGCCAGTGAATATAGGAAAATGATTTAAAGTCAGCATGACAAGCTCTAAAAGCTGAAGTAATAGTAATATTACCAAGGATCATATTCACAACTGCTGTCCTGATCACAACTTAAATAGCTAGGGACCATTTTAAAAGAGTTTTCACCTTATTTCATTTAGTTCCAACACCATCTTATAATGGGGATATAATCATTTCTATTTGTTGGTAAATGAGGAAACTAAACATCAGAGGGGCCCGGGGACTGTCTGAGGTCACTCAGCGGGCGAGTGGAAACCAGGTCTCCTCCACCGGTGGCCCTCCTTCAGGCTGCATCCCCGTGGTGTAACAGGAGGAAATCACATTCCCAAACCTGTTGGCTCTCATCAGTGGAGACCCCAGCGTTCATAGCATGTGTCTGCTACACTTGCTCATCTTTAGGAAATTATATTGTCCTATTCTCGAGGTCGCCTATATGTAGCACGGATATCTTCCTTTGTGGCTTCCTTGTGTTCATAAAGAGATTTTTGTCAAGCCAACATTCTGGGCTAACTGGATACTGGTTGTCAGCCGGGGCAAACTTACCCTCTGCTGATGATTTTTTCCGTGTTAACGATGACACTCCGCTTATACCTGGAACTCCCCCAATCACTTTGTAAAGATTAATTACTTAATTTTATTTTGTGGGAAGGTAATTAGACTTTTATTTATTTACTTATTTTAATGAAGGGACTGGGGATTGAACCCAGGACCTTGTGCATGCCAGGCACACACTCTACCCCTGAGCTATATAACAAGGTCCTCACCCCTATCACATTTCACTTGTTCATTCACTCAGCAATCTTTTTTTTTTAAGTTTGTTTTGGAGGGGTAATTAGGTTCATTTATTTATTTATTTAGTGGAGGTCCTGGGGAATTGAACCTGGGGCCTCATTCATGCTAAGCATGCGCTCTACCACTGAGCTATACCCTCGCCCCTCACTCAGGAATCATTTATTGAACACTTCTGTTATAAACCAGCAATGCAGTGCTGAATGCCCGGGATGAGGAAACTGGCCATCTTCCCCAACCAGGACTAGTTTACAGTAAACTAAATGAGGAAGGTGTGTGTATTCGTTGAACTGTTGCCTGCATCTGCCCCTTCATTAAGAGCCGCGAGGCAGTGGCTGGTGGGGCTGTGACCTCTTCAAGGAGGTCAGTGAAAATCTCCTTAAAGAATGGATACATGATTTGAGACACGATGGATGCTGAGAGAAATGAGGGCTCAACTGGTCAGATTTGTACCACAAAAAGGGTCCTTTTGTTGCTGCATGGAGAACAGACTTGTTGGGAAGAGAGAGAAATTTCTCCCGAGAGGGTGGGAGTCCATTTGGGAAGAGGATACTGTGGTGCAGGTAGCGATGGTGTCAGTGAGGGATCTGCAGTGAGGACGGAGAGAAGTGGGCAGACAGGGACTGTATGGAGGAGAGAAATCGTGACCAAAAGAGTAAGGGGGTGAGGAGGAGAAGTGGCATCTTCGAGGTTCATGCCAAAGCGCTGTTCTTGGTTTCAGATACTGAGATTCTTTCATTCCTGTAGCCTCGGAGACCGCCGTTGCCCACCTCTTTCCAGACGCCATCGCATCCCATTTCATGAGCCTTTCCGTAGCTCTTGCCTCAGCCCACAGTCATTCCTTAAATTCATTCAATATACCATCTCCTTTGGAACCTAATTTTCTCTCTTTTTGTGTTCTTATTTCTAGTATTCTTATTGAATCTCTTGTATTAGGCTGAACCATAAGAAAAAAATTTTTAAAGGCCCAATATCAGCAATTTCATGTTATTTAACCTACATATTTATGATCTCCCATACATGCTGAGTTGTGAATAGTTTTTTGTTTTTATTCTTGGTGGGGGGAGGTAATTAGGTTTATGTGGATAGATTTTTTTTTTGCAGCGCCCAGTAAGATCTTGTGCATAGTCAGTAAATTAAACATGCACATAAAAATAACCCTAATGGAAAAAATATGAAAAAAAATATATGTACGTATATGCATGACTGGAACAGTGTGCTGTACACCAGAAATTGATACATTGTAATTGACAGTACTTCAATTAAAAAAAAAACCATGCCCATAAAATGCAATGTTATTAGAGGAAACAATTTTATTTTATGGCTCAGAAAGTAATTCTAGCTTCTTGCAGTGCCGCCAGTTGTTAGGAACCTGTGTTTACCCAGTGTTCGCTTCACTCTTTGAAGGTCTAGGGGGTTGGGCTGAATCCGCGCTCACTTATTAATCAAGACTTATTACCATTACGGCTATCTTTGGGGGGAAGACATTTGTTTTTTTTTACATCTTATTCCGTGCCGTATCCTCAGTGCCTGGCATATACGAGCAGATCAAAAATTATTTCTTGAAGGAACGAACATATGTCATGGTCACCTTTCTCTCACGTGAAAGCAGAGAATTGAATGTAATCTTACTATGTTTGGGGGAGTCAATGAGTGAAGAGAAATTTTGTGTGCTGCTTTAGTTACTCACAAATATATTTCGTTATGCACAATGCAGTAGCCATTCAGAGCATCCTTTGGAACTACCGGCATGTCTGCAGGCGTTTCCCTTCATCACAGAGAGAGGAGTTAAAATGCGGATAAAGCTGGAGAGTAAGAAAATCATAATGGTGTCTTTTGTCGCATATCCTGGTTGACTTCGGAGTCCAGCTTGGGTTAGCATTCACCAGAAGATGAAGGCAAACTCTTAACGGAGTGTCTCAACTTGGAGCAGGTGCTCCATAAATATTTGGGGGGCATGAGTGGGAGATAGACTACTATTATCCTTTGTGATTCTTTTTACTGCCAAGTGCTTGTTGAAATATAAAACAGCAGGTGGTTTACAGTATAAACTGTTTGCAGAAGGAAGGTTTCAGGGCTGCTGACTTGGAAGCCAGGCTATGAGAATCCTTGGCTGGTAACTGAGGACACTGCTGCCAGGGCTGGTTCTGTGGCAACGGCGTCTTTGTTTTGCACCATATCATGATGTTAAGATACACCACCTACCTGTTTCACACGAGTGAACACGGACCAATGGATGTGTGTCTGTAAGCGAGCCAAGGTCTGGGAAATGAAGTTATGCAAGCATCACTCTTTACAATAAATGTGACCCTTTGCCTTCGGCTAAGAGCCAATGTCAACAAGTTCTCTTTCCCATCCCCTCTGGCTGTTAAGATGTAGACTCTGGAGGGGAACAGGCACTTTTCTCCTCGTAAAAGTGCTGTGTGACCTTGGAACCACTTTATCCCTCTGAGTCTCAGTTTCCTTGTGTTAAATGGAGGGCCCTCAGTCATGGTCTTCAGCTGGGAACCTGTAGATCTGTTTTGTTTGTCCTGTGCAGGTGGCTTGTTTTGCTTCATTTTAAATGTGCTTTTGTATTGCTTTATTTGGGAGGGTGGCGAAATTACGTTTATTTGTTTATTTATTTTAATGGAGGTGCTGAGAGAGCTGAATCCTAACCACTAGACCACCAGGGAGCATCTTAATGGAGGGACTGGGGATTGAACGGGGGACCTCATGCATGCTAAGCATGCACTCTACCACTGAGCTATACCTTCCCCCCTTTAATGCGCTTTTGAACCTCCCTGAGGGGTTTACCTTCTCAGGTTTCACTGATGGCACCTACTCTGCACCTGTCCTTCATTTCTAGGTGTTCCTGGTTCTGGTCAGGTGTTAGACCCCTGTTACTAGAGGTTCGTTCTTTATTTTAATTTTTTGTGGGGGAGGTAATTAGGTTTATTCATTTTTTAAATGGAGGTACTGAGGACCTTGTTTTTTTTTAATTTTTATTAATTTTGTTTAGGGAAGGATGGTGATTAGGTTTATTTATTTATTTTAATGGAGGGACTGGGGATTGAACCCAGGACTTCACTCATTGCGCTCTACCACTAAGCTATATCCTCTCCCTCCCCTGGAGGTTCTGTCTTGAAATAACTGTCTGTTCTGCTGGCTCCACACATATTTCCCACTGAAGAACAATAACAATGTAATATAAGAAATCTAAAATCAAGCCTACAGTTTAGAGACCCAGACTCCCCTTTTGAGCTGTAATAGGTATAAACAAGCCATGTTTCTTTTTTTTTTTTTCTCCTGGGGAATGATATGGAATTGGTTTTTAATATTTATTTATTTCTCTTACGAGCAAGAGGTAAAAAAAATTGAGGTTCATCTGTTTTTGCAAACGGAGAAAACTTCAGGAGAGCAGTGTTAAGCATTCATGCATTTTAGATTTGACTACAGACGATGAAATGACAATAATTCATTAGAAGGCATGAGAATACCCACCTTCGGTTATGCTTACCACGTCACTCGGTTAAACTCTCTTAACCAACATTCACCTAAAAAGTTTGGTGTCATCAACACCTCCTTTCTTTTTTCTTTTCTTTTTTTAATTGAAGTATAGTCAGTTACAATGTGTCAATGTCTGGACAAGTCATGTTTCTTACAGGAGTTCCTTGACTTTTTGATCACTTACTTTTTGAATGTGTGTGTGTGTGTGTGTATCTTTTATTTTAAAGTGATTTGTCCAATTTAACTTGACACTTTCTGTGCAGGGTTTTTAGTTTTCTAAAACACAAGCAATTTGAGAAGACCAGGCACCCATATCTGTGAGATTAAGTGCAAGTATTCTTTGTAAAAGGAAACTCTCTGTTCTCAAAGCGCTTTACTTAAATAAACTGCTCAAGTGGCCAGTGCACTTTTAAGTGTTTATTTTGAAATAACTTGAGAGTTGCATAAAACCTGCAAAAATAGTACAGCGAGTTCCCATACGCCCTGCACTCAGCTTCCCCTCATGTTAGCAGCTGGCATCATGGTGGTACAACCATTAAGACTGACTGAGAAAATCGCATCTAACCAATACATTTTAACACATGTTTCTTATTTTTCGCTGTTCTATGTGAATTATATCTTATTTCAACCACGTTTTTCCCTCAAAAATTTAAAGAGATTTTAAGAAAATATATCTACAGCAAAGGAATTGGAGAAATGATTCTTCATTTTTCATTTGCAGCTATTTGTGGGGCTTAGAGTTCTCAGGGTTTTTTTGTTTTGTTTTTTTTTTTAATACCTACCTGAGCCCAGACAGAACTCCCATCTTCACATCTAACGTGGAGGCTAACCATAATTCAGACAAAGAAATAAGGACTTTGTCTGGTTGGTCCAAGAAGTTCTAATTTTCTTTTGTGGTAGGGTTCATAACAGTTTATTTTAGGGCCTTTTCAGAAATAATAAACCTGATGTAGCAAAGTGGTGATTAACCCTACTCACGCCAAATCATTCTGAGTAGGATTTTTTTCAACCATTAGTTATGTCATAAATAAAATGGAATATTTACAAAGATGCAGCCTAAGTGATTAGAAGGAAAACCAGGTAGTTGTGGGATTTGAAGCTATTTTCCGAGATGAATCAAATGATTTTCTGTTTGATCTTTAGTAAAGATGAAGCCATTTAATGATCTATTGAGCAGCTAAGGCAACTACAGACTAAGAAAAGAATTTCTGGGCAGAGAATCTGAAAACCATCACAAATTATCGCCATGGTATTTAGTTAGTGGGTTTACATTGCACCATTTAGATTCATTGCAGTCAGTTAATTTTGCCGCAGTGTGGATATCTTTCTGTCCTGTGTGTTTACCCTGCAATTTCCAAGAGATTGTGAGCAAGCCAGGTGTGTGTCTCTGGGGACTTTCTTTTAGTTTTAACCCAAATTTCAGATGACAACAGGAGATAGGAATTACTTTCAAGAATTTCTTTTACAAAATGGATTTAAAAATTCAGCAATGAGTCACAACGGTGATTATGTCTGTACTTGACTAGGGCTGTAAACATCAAACCATGTGGCTGTCCTATGAGGTATAGAAAGACCTTGGCTCTCTGATCTGAGATAGAATTTGGGTTCTGTGTCTGACATGTACAGAGGAAAGATACTAAAAATTTCTGTTCTTAAAATGTGCATTTGTATTTTATATATAATCCTTCACTTCTGTTCCCACTCCCTTTTTTTTAAGAAAAATACTAAATTTCACCTTTCTCATTTAGAATCAAAGGAAAATCAATATGAGTACAAATGTTTGTGTAGCAAGTATTGTAATCTCTTTGGCCTCTCATCTGTAAAATAATATTAGAAAATGAGTGGTTTTTCCATGGGGAGGGTATAGCTCAAGTGGTAGAGCACATGCTTAGCATGCAGGAGGTCCTGGGTTCAATCCCCACTACCTCCTTCAAGAATAAGTAAATAAACTTAATTACCCCTCCCCCAATAAAGTCCCCCGTAAAACAACAACAACAAATTTTTTTAAGCTAGAAATGAGTAGTTTTCTATTTTCCTTTTTAGCAGGGGAACCCTTTTCTCAAATAAATCTGTACAGAGAACCCCAGAAAAGCAGGACTGCTTGAGTGGAAGTGGAGAGCTGATGTTCAGCCAAAGCTACTTGGCAGAGGTCTTCCCCTCCCAGACTCATTCTCACCCTCCCTTGGTTGTCCTGGAATTGACAACTGGTGTAGTCCTTTCAGGACCTGTACTTGGGGCAGTGGTTCTTAGAGAAACTTCTGGGGTTGCTATGAAAACGATATTGTCATCTGAAAAGAAAGACATCACTTGTCTAGGCCAGTGCTATTCAGGTGGACTTCGGACTAGGATGTTACTGATTATGAGGCGATAAGTACAAAACTGAGGGTAAGCATTTAGAAATGTTTACAGCAGTTTCCCATTGCCGCACTGTCCAAGCACATGATCAGTGATGGACCTATTTTGCTGAACAGGATATAGAACAAAAAGTGTGGGTCCACAATAGACTGGAGTCAGAAAAAGAACAACTTTATAGATAATTTGAAAAGCACTGTTCATGGATATTGTCTTATATAGGACAGATCATTTTGTCTTATATAGTAAGATCATTCCTGAGTGTGTTCCGTATTATTATAACATTACACATACTCATCAATTGGCTTGCTTTACAAGGAAGCTTTATAAAAGATTTTTTGAACCAAAAGAATAATGACTTTTTAAAAAAAATAATTCTTTTATCCATTCATCCATTCATTAAGTTTTTTATTCAACAAATATTTATTGTTTGCTTACCATGTGTCTGGTGAATAAGGAGGCCCCATCCCATAAGGCAGGGATCGTATTGCAATATTTCGTGTACAGGTTTGCAGTGTGTGTCGTACAGGCTGCACTGGGCACTGAGCAGGAGCACTTGGCTTGCAGGGGGGTCAAAGGAGGCTCTAATCCTAAAATTAAATACTTGTCAAAAAGCAAATAATTCACAAACGTTGGTAAAAATACCCGAGCCACTGCTTACAGATTGTGACGCCGATATTGTTTTGGTTCACATACTGCGCTTACTCTGTGCAGTTTGCTGTTGTCTCTGTGTATGTGTGTGTGCGCGCACGCCCTCGTGCGCGTGCAGGGGCTGTGTCTGTGGATAAAGCAGACTGCCCAAACGGGGCTTCTGGTGGAGCGCAAGGAAACTGATAAACCGATAGGAATCCTTCTGATGACGAAGCAGGGTGTTGTGGTTAAGTGTGAGCGTGTGGGGGCGAATGGGTTGCAGAGGAGGGGACACCTCACCAAGGAGGGGACACCTGAGCTGAGACAATGAGAGTGTGAGACGGGGACGCAGGCGGCGAGGGCCCAGGCTTTGGGGCAGCAGAACCGCAAGTTTGGAGCCTGAGCGCGAGGTAAAGGGTGGAAAGAGCTCGAAGCCTAGTGGTCCAAATCACCAAGGAGGTGGGAGCTGGACTCAGAGGCCCCGCCCACCACGCGCGGCCCCGCCCACCAGCACGCGGCCCCGCCCGCCACGCGCGGCCCCGCCCACCGCGTGCGTCCATCTGCGCGAGGACCCCTGGCGTCCTCACCGACGGTTCCTCCCGCGCCGCGGGGCTCCGCAGCGCCCCCCATCCCTAAGGACTGCTTGTGTGCCCCAGGTATTGGCTTCAGGGTTCTTTTTTCTCCTAACCGCGAGTTCCTGGGTCTCTTTGGGAGGCTTCCTCTCAGGCTGCTGGGTCAGTTGGCCCCGTCAGCAGTGCCAGGGGGCCGACAACCTCCCTCAGGGCCCCGTGCCCCTCACCAACGCCCCTCACCCGGAGCGTTTGCTCGGGGCCGGCGCCTCCCTGCTTGGCCCGTGCCCTTGCCTGACCTCCGGGGAGCACGTCCTGAGACAGTGGTTTGCTTCTAGGGAAAGACGTGAACCGCCCTTCCTCCCCCCCCCCCCCATTTTGAATTATAACCGTTGGTGGTGTGTAATCATTTTTGTTAATTAAAGTTGGGATTAAATTAAATATTTTATAGCATTCCCAACTTCTGGAAGGGTTTTTTTATTTTCCAGAACAGTTTACGTTTTAAAAGCCATCGAGTGGAAAGGATTTATTGTTTTTATCCTGAAGGCAATTGCCTTTTTTCGTCTGATGCTGGTGAATTTGTTTACTGTTTAATTAAGTGAAACAATTCCAGAGAGTCATCTGTTTTCACTCTTCCAGCTCACAGAGTAGAAGCTAATCTTAAACTGATAAAACTATCAGATGATTATTTCCTGTTCACACACCGGGTCTGTAAAATTGCAGAGATTAAACAAGGGAAGAAGACAGGCATTTAGCAGGGTTTGATTGTGGTGGATGCGATCAGAAACTTCATTTACACACATTTTCACGTGTTAATCACATGGCTTTCACTTGTTTTTAAAACAGGCTCTGGCTGTGGTTTGAGCAGAATTTGAAGCCAACAGGCCAGTGTGCCTATGTGAAATTTCCCCTCTGGCCTTGAGGGAAAAGTAGATTTAAATTGTATTTATTTTGAATGGATTTCCTTGTATTGTATAACTTTGGGGGTATTTTAATATCAATATATAAAGAGTGCTTGGGTCTTTTGCTTTTGAAAAATTATGTGCAGATCATTCATTTTCCTCCCTCCCTCCCTCCGTTCCTTCCTTTTTTCTCTCTTTTAAACAGATGCTAAATCAAATCTCTATCTGAATAGCTCACAAAACATGGTTTACAGTTCCTAAGTGGGTTTTTCTTTGCTTGTAGTAGAATCATACCTAGGATAGCCTCTCTTACCTTTGTTAGTTTTTGGTCTGAGATTGGACGTGGTACGCATTCAAGTAAGTATTTGTTAAAAGAATTGTGTTAGGTCCTGGGCACAATCCTCAAATATTGATATATTGTGCTTTTCTTGCTGTGCATCTTGGATGAGAGCCTTGGTCCCCAGCTCTTAATTCCAGCTCAACTATTTCTCACAAATATGACAACTATATTGGGAAAATCATTTAAAAATACTTAAAGTCTTCATTCATTTCACAAAATTAAATTTTACTAGATTCTGTTGCAGTAAAACACCCATTGGCACATTCCTTTTGCCTCTAAATACCTCTGAAACACTTGGATTTTGACCATCAATTTCATAATACATTGAGGCATACAATTAAAAGACAACAGTGCATGCTTTTTCATGCCTGAAAAATACTCTGAAGTCAAGCAGTGGCCTTGAAGCACAGTTGGAAAATGTTACATCCAGTGAAGAATTAAACCAATAGTATATTTCATTTTGTGTCTGCTGTGTAATTGAACTCATGGGTATCTTCACCTTTCTTCCTGTTTTTATTCTGGAAACCAAAACAATTGAATCTGAAATTGATTAGGGGAAAAGGGTAAACGAATAAATTGTTCTTCATTGGTGAACTCATACTTATCTTTTGAGTAGGATTGGGAAATAATATTCAGATTTATCCTGGAAAGGGTGACCATGATCACTACAAAGCTTGATTCAGAAGAGTGTAATGCCTATTGGATTTTACTCTCAAACTGGCCAGTCTCACTGGATTGTTAAAAAACAAAATTCAACTTAGTACATTTTTAAAGATGTTATCAGCAACTCATGAACTGGGCAACGCTCAATCCAGTAGATAAAAAGAAGTCCCGAGGAACTGGACAAGATGAAAGGCTTACAGGCAGAAGGGAGCAGGAGGGAGGCAGTGACACTAGTGAAAAAGCAGATTGTTTGTTGCTAGGTTACTTTTCCTAAAGAGGAGGGCACGGCTTTATCGGGCAGCTTACCTAACTAATGCTGATCAGGCGATTCCTGATTGGCTAGTTTAAGTTTCCATTTCTGGCAGAGCTGAAACTGTGATGAAATTAAGTTTGATGACCCAGGGATTAGCATAAGCAACTCCATTTTGAGCCTGTTGTCTTGTTTTTAACAGGTGGTTGAGTGAGTTCAGGGGCTGTGCGGGACTGACCCAATTCCTGCAGAAGAGATTATGACCAGAGATGACCCACATGGGGATTCAGGTGGCAGCTCGAAAGCGTTAGGAATTCTGGAAACCCAAGGACATTTTGTGGATTGCCCTTGACACTGTAATGCTTATTTGCAAGTGGGTGGAGCTTTCTCTGGGATTTTTAGGGGCAGGAGGCCTGATGAGAGAGGAACTCGCTGAGCTAGCAGCGTTCTGTTACGGAAACTTGTCAAGAAAGACAAGCGAGATGGCATAAAAGCATCCGTTGAGCTTCAAGTATTTGCTCATAGGCATATATTTTGGAAACCCCAAATAGAGGCACTTTTCCTGATGAGCAGACCAATACTTGTTGGGACAATGGGTTAGAATATTTGAAACCAAGAATGACTCAGAAAATACAGGCTCATGCACTACTGTAATTATAAACTATGCCCCAAGTGTATCCAAAGGCCTTTGAATGGTGAATAGTAAATGTTCTTCATATTATATTGTTTTAGAGATAATTGTTCATGCATATTTAAGTAAGTGTCATAAGTCAATTTTGCCTGCATTAATTGAGAATATTTTGGAGTGCACAACCCAACTGAAGTTTTTCCTTCTAGTTTACTTTGAAAGGAATGTGATGCTAATTCTGGGGCATTGATGGTTTACAATGCCTGATCAAGACAAAAAAGTGAAGAACACAGAGAAATCAGCCGATAAGAAACAAGGAATCACCACCAGGTAACTCCATACTAAGTCTTTGCTAGGTATTAATTTGGGCAGTGGCCAGCAACCTAGATCTAATGGCTTTTTGAGAAATAGAATAGACCTTTGACAGCTACCACCCTGGGTTACGTTTGGGTTCTAAAATGTTTGATCATTTTTAGAATTCTAAGGAAATGTTTAGCTTGGATACTCCGAGTGGCAGGGCTACTGTGTGTAACATGACTAGTTCACCCGGAGTCTTCTGTTGGTTGACGTTCTGTTATTCTCTCTCCTAGGGACTATTCAGATCTAAAAAGACTTCGGTGCCTTTTGAACGTTCAATCAAGCAAACAACAGGTAGTGTTTTCAAAGAATGTGCTTGCTTTACCAACAGAGAAATCATATGTTTTCAGAGGGACCCATTTAGCATCTTTATGAACCACATGCCTGTTTTTCTTTGTCCTTTCACATGTTTTGTCTTTCTTCATCCAGCCGTTTCTCTCATAGCTGGTTCATATTCTCCCCAAAGTCTGCATCCACAGCCTTTCCATTCTTTTCCTCTCAGGCCTGGGCCCTGCTTTAGTCTATGCTCGGCACCACGTGTCCTAACTTAGCAAAGCTCTTCAGTGTGGAAGCAGCGTACTCTCCTGTTGCTTGCCGGATGTTTGACTCCGCAGAGCTTTGGGGAATTTGATTTCTCCCAAACATGTTCACATTTCCCTCCTTTTCCCTTCCTACCTCTCATGCTGCTCATTTTTAACCACTTAAAAATGTAAAAGCTATTATTAGTTTCTGAGCCCTATAATAACAGGCGGAGGCCGTATTTGGCCCATGGACTTTAGTGTAACCACTTGGTTTACGGACTGAGATAAGGGTTGAGATTCATTATTTTTCCGTGTGGATATACATTTTCTTCCAGCACCATTGGTTGAAAAGACTATTTTGCCCTTCTTTGTGCTACTTTTAGTGTTTAATCTAGGGATTATGGTATGCACCTGTAATTTATAGTTTATCTGCAGAAATGTTCTGCTAACTGTAGGTTTTCCATAAATGCCCTTTATTAAGAAATTTAGACTACCAGATGTCAAGAGTGATTATAAAGCTATAGTAAGTTAATAAATGAATATAGTAAATAAGTAAATAATGTTATTTGTGCAAGAACTAACAAAACAGACCAATGTGATGGATTAGAGAGCCAAGGAAACAGACCCATGCGTGTGCAAGGACGGCTTTATGGCAAAAATGATATTTTGCAGTGGTGAGAAAAGTACTCTTCTTCAACAAGTAACACTGGGTCAATGGAATAACCATACGGAAAACCACAAGCTGACCTCTTCCTCATGTCATATATAGAAAATTAATTCCAGTTGGATTACGGATCTTAATGTAATAGTTTCAAATAAAAAGAATTGAGAAGATAATGTACGAAAACATGGTCATTTCGAAACAGGCAAAGATTTCCTAAACCAGACCCCAGAATACAAAAAGCAAGCCAAGCAGGGGCGAAAATTGGAATGATTTTGGATTAGGAATTTCTGCTTATCAAAAGATAACCATTAAGAGAGTGAAAAAGTAACCCACAGAGTGTGTGTATGTGTTCATGTGTGTGAGTGTGTGTGCCAGCTGAAAGTCTCACATACCGCTGGTGGGAGTGTAAGTAGGAAACCTCAAAGAATCCGAAATGGTTGACATAACTCTTATTCTGGTCTTTTTTCAGTCACTCCCCTTTAACACCCTCTCAGGTGGGGTTATACTTTATGAAAACCAAGCTGAGTGTCTATTTAGAAAACAGACTAGAGAAGAAGGGAATTAAACACAGAATGACTGCAGGACTGTCAGGAAATAAAAAAGCAATATATGGACATATGTTAACGTGCCTTAGTGTGGGTGACAGTTCCTTCCCGATCACTGATTTCAGTGACGATTGTTGCTAAGGATTCTGATTTTATTTTTAAGGCTGGTGGCGACAGATGGTCCTAACAGCGTTCCGCATTGGCTGGCTGCCCTCTGGGTGTGGCATGGTCTGAGTTAGTGACACTCAGTGTGAGGAGTTTACTATAAATATGCTGAAACTATATAGTTTTGCTAGAGGATATTTCACTATACCTGAGACTAAGGTCTGATATTCAATCCCAGTTTTAGAATCTTGAACTGTATAAAGGAATCTCAGAAACCTTGAAACAAAACTTACTACAACCCAGATTATTTTCTGACCTGCGACTACCAGAACGCTGAAGTCCCAAACCCACCCATTCCTCCTGATGAGGGGAGAAGGGGTAACTCCTTTATTTGGTGGTTCCTGGGATCTGTGAGGAGATCCCAATTGCTACAGCACCACTCCTGATACTTGCTGCAAATTATATCTCACTAGAAATAGGAGAAGAGTGAGTTTGGGCTATTTATATAATAGCATTGTTATTTTTTTTAAAATAGAGGTAGAGTGGTACCGCTGCTTGAATTTATCTCTATAATCGTTTCTTGTTGGCTTAGCTTCTGTAAGACTTTGGAGAGTCAAGAGAGGCCATCCATGGAAGTTTGCGGAATAACACAGAACTGCTAATAATAATCAAAACAACAGACAATTACTTAGTGTGGTCTGTTAGTAAATGGCAGGGGTGGGATTTGAACCCTGGAAGCCTGGCTCTAGAATCTACTTAAAGTAAATTTGTTGATGAGCTCATGTGGTAATACAGCCTTGCTGGCTTTTGTTATATCCACTGAACTTACCAGAGAAATACAGTATTAAAAAAAATTTTTTTATTGAACTATAGTTATTTTATGCTACAGTATTCTGTTAGTTTCAATTGTACAATATAGTGATTCAATCTTTTTTAAGATTATACTCCATTTACAGTTATTTTAAAATATTGGCTGTATTTTCGGTGCTGTACAATATATCCTTGTAGCTTATTTAATTCATGCGTAGTAGTTTGTACCCTTAATTCCCTACCTGTAAATCATCCCTACCCTCTTCCTTCTCCCCACTGGTAACCATCAGTTTGTTCTCTGTATCTGTGAGTCTGTTTCTGTTTTGTTATATTCATTTGTTTGTCTATTTTTTAGATTCCACATGTACAGTGAATAAGATACAGGATTTGTCTTTCTCTGTCTGACTTATTTCACTAAGCATAATATTCTCTAGGTTCATCTGTGTTGTTGCAAGTAGTAAAGTTTTATTCTCTTTTATGTCTAAGTAAATTTTATTGTGTGTATGTGTGTATATATATATATGTGTGTGTGTGTGTATATATATATATATATATATAAACATTAATCTGTTAATGGACCCCTAGGTTACTTCCATATCTTGGCTATTGTAAATAATACTGCTATGAACATTGGAGTTCATGTAACTTTTCATATTAGTGTTTTGTTTTCTTTGGATATAGACTCAGGTGGAATTTCTAGATCCTATGGTGGTTCTGTTTTTAGTTTTTTGGAGAACCTCCATGCTATTTTCCACATAGGCTACACCAGTTAAAATTTGCACCAACATCATTCCCTTTTCTCCACATCCTTGCCAACGTTTGTTATTTGTTGTCTTTTTGATGATGACCGTTCTGACAGATAGGAGGTGATACATCTCATTGTAGTTTTGGTTTGCATTTCCCTGATTATTAGTGAGGTTGAGCATCTTTTCATGTGCCTGTTGGAGATCTGTATGTCTTCTTTAGAAAAATGTCTATTCAGATTGTCTGCCCATTTTTTAATCAGGTTGTTTTTTTTGATACTGAGTTTATGAGCTGATTATATATTTTGGATATTAATCCCTTATTGGTCAAATCATTTGAGAATATATTCTCCCACTCAGTAGGTTGTCTTTTTGTTATGTTGATGGTTTCCTTTGCTGTGCAAATGCTTTTAAGTTTAGTTAGGCCCCGTTTGTTTATTTTTTCTTTTGTTTCCTATGCTTTGGGAGACAGATCCAAGAAAATATTGCTGCAATTTATGTCAGAATGTTTTCTTCTAGGAGTTTTATGGTTTCTGGTCTTATATTTAGGTCTTCGACTCATTTTGAGTTTATTTTTGTATATGGTGTGAGAAAATCTTCTAATTTCATTATTTTACATGTACCTGTTTAGTTTTCTCAGCACCACTTATTGGAGAGACTGTCTTTTCCCCATTGTATATTCTCACCTCCTTTGTCATAGATTAATGCCCATAAGTATGTAGGTTTTTTGGAGGGCTCTCTGTTCTAGCCCATTGATCTGTGTGTCTTTTTTGGTGCTAGTACCATGCTGTTTTGAATACTTGTAGCTTTGTAGTATAGTCTCAAATCAGGAAACATGATGCCTCCAACTTGGTTCTTTTTCTTCAAGATTGCTTTGGCTCTTTGGAATCTTTTGTGGTTCCATACAAATTTTAGGATTATTTTTCTGATTCTATGGAAGATATCATGGAAATTTTGATAGGCCTTCCATTAAATCTGTAGATTGAGTATTATGGACATTTTAATACTAATTCTTCCAGTCACGAACACAGGATATGTTTTCATTTGTTTGTGTCATCTTCAGTTTCCTTCCTCAATGCCTTATAGTTTTCAGAGTATAGGTTTTCACCTCAGTTGTTTATTATTAGGTATTTATTCTTTTTGATGCTGTTGTAATTGGGATTTTTTTTTTTTTGCTTTCTCTTTCTGATAGTTCCTTCTTCTTGTATAGAAAAGCAACAGATTTTTGTGTATTAGTCTTGTATCTTGCAACTTTATTGAATTCATATATTAGTTCTAATAATTTTCTGGTGGCAACTTTAGGATTTTATTAATATACTATCTTGTCATCTGCAGAAAGTGATAGTTTTTCTTCTTCCCTTTGAATTTGGATGCCTTTTATTGCTTTTTCTTGTCTGATTGCTGTGGCTAGGAATTCTAATACTATGTCAAACAGAAGTGAAGAGAGTGGGCATCCTTGTCTTGTTCCTGATTTTAGAGCTTTCAGCTTTTCACCACTGGAGTATGATGTTAGGTGTGGATTTGTCATATATAACCTTTATCATGTTGAGATATGTTCCCTACCAACTTTGATGAGGGTTTTTATCGTGAATAGATGTTGAATTTTGTCAAGTGCTTTTTTGAGTCTATGGAGATAATCATGTGATTTTTATCCTTCCTTTTGTTAATGAGGTGTATCACATTGGTTGACTTGTGGATATTGTACCATCCTTGTGACCCTGAAATAAATCCAACTTGATCATAATGTATGGCCATTATAATATATTGAATTTGGTTTACTACTATTTTGTTGAGAATTTTTGAATCTATATTCACCAGAGATATTGGCCTATAATTTTCTTTTTTTTTTTTTGTAGCGTCTTTGTCTGATTTTGGTATCAGCATAATGGTGGTCTTATAGAATGAATTTGGGAGTGTCCTTTCTCTTCAGTCTTTGGGAGGAGACTGAGGAGAATAGACATTAGCTTTTCCCTATATGTTTGGTAGAATTCCCCTGTGAACCCATTTGGTCCTGGATTTTCGTTAGCTGGGAGTTTTTTAAATTACTAATTCAATTTCATTGTTAGTGATCAGTATGTTCAGATTGGCTATTTCTTTCTCATTCAGTCTTGGAAGGTCATATGTTTCTAGAAATTTATCCGTTGCTTCCAGGTTTTCCAATTTCTTGGCGTATAACTTAGTATTCTCTTAGGATTTTTTGTATCTCTTTGATAATGATTGTTACTTCTGCTCTTTCATTTTGTATTTTCTTTATTTGGGTCCTCTCTCATTTTTCTTAATAAGCCTAGCTAAAGGTTGATTAAGTTGTTTGAGTTTTTTGTTTCTTAAAGTAGGCCTGTATCACTATAAACTTCCGTCTTCAAACTGCGTTTCCTATGTCCTGTAGACTCTGGCAGATTGTGTTTTTATTTTCATTTGTCTTGAGGTATTTTCTGATTTTCTCTTTGATTTTTTTCGGTAACTCTTTTTTTTTAGTAACATGTTGCTTAGTCTCCATGTGTTTGTGTTTTCCATTTTTCTTCCTGTAATTGATTTCTAGTTTCATATCATTGTGTTTGGAAAAAAATGCTTGATATAATTTCTAGTCTCTTAAATTTGTTGAGACTTGTTTTGTGGCCTAGCATGTGATCTATCCTGGAGGACATTTCATGTGCCCTTGAAAATGATGTGTATTCTGCCATTTTAGATGGAATGCCCTGTAGGTATCTGGTCTGATGTGTCATTTAAGGCCAGTGTTTTCTTACTGATTTTCTGTCTGGACGATCTGTCCATTGACGTAAGTGAGGTGTTGAAGTCCCCACTGTAACTGTTAATTTCTCCCTTTATGTCTGTTAGTATTTGCTTTATATGTTTAAGTGCTCCTGTAATAGATGCGTATATGTTAACAAATTTTTATCTGCTTCTTGTATTGATTCTTTTATCATTATATAATGCCCTCCTTTGTCTTTTTTTTTTAAATAAACTTTGTTTTAGAGTCCACTCTGTCTGATATGAATATTGCTACCACAGCTTTCTTGTCATTTCCATTTGCAGAAATTTTTTTTCATGCCTTCACTTTCAGTCTGTATGTGTCTTTAGCTCTGGAGTGCATCTCTTATAAGCAGCGTATAGATAGGGCTTGTTTTTTTTTTTTTTATCCTGTCAGCCAACGTATGTCTTTTGATTGGGGCACTTAGTCCACTGACTTTTAAAAAAGTGATTGTTCATAGGCATGTACTTATTGCCATTTTGTTAATGGTTTTCAGGTGGTTTTTGTAGTTGTTCTTTGTTCTCTTCTTCTTTTTGTTTCTTTCCTTGTTGTTTGATGATTTTGTTTAGCGGTAGGCTTGTGTTCCTTTCTCTCTTGTTTTTATATATCTATTGTAGATTTTTGATTTGTGGTTGCCATGGGGTTTATAAATCTACTTGTTTTAAACTGATAATTTTTTAAGTTTAAACACATTCTAAAGATCTACAGTTTTTTACTCCCCTCCCCCCATTATGTCTTTTTTGATGGTTCATGTTTATCCCTTAACTGTTTGTTATCATTGTAGTTCATTTTATAATTATTCTTTTTTAAAATCTTCATACTAGCTCACTTAAGGGGTTGGTCCACAGTCTGTGCTATGTATTTGCCTTTACTAGTGGGATTTTTTTCTCTCCTAGAAATTCTTCTTGTTGTAGGCTCTTCATTTCCACTTAAAGAAGATCCTTTGATACTTCATGTTTTAGTACCGATGCACTCTTTTAGTTTTCGCTGTCTGAGAAGCTCTTTCTCTCTCCTTCAGTTGTGAATGATAAACTTGCTGGGTAGAGTATCCTAGGTTTTAGATTTTTACCTCTTCCTTTCTTTAAATATGTCATGCCATTCCTTCTGGCTTGCAAGGTTCCATCAGAAGAATTAGCTGATAGCCTTATGGGGGTTCCCTTGTATGTGACTGTGTTTTTTTGCTTGCTGCCTTTAGAATTCTTTCTCTTGCACTTTTGCTGTTTTAATTATATGTCTTGGTGTGGGTCTCTTTGGGATCATCTTGTTTGGGACCCTCTGTGCTTCCTGTACCTGGATGTCTGACTCCTTCTTCAGGTTCAGAAAGTTTTCAGCCATAACATCATCAAGTACATTTTCAACCTCGTTCTCTCTCTCTCTCCTCCTTCTGGGATCCCTGTTATCCAGATGTTAATATGCTTGATGTTGTCCTAGAGATACCTTGTACTGTTGTCATGTTTAAAGTTTGTTTTTCTATTTGCTGTTCTGTTTCAGTGATTTCCATTATTTTCCAGATCACTTATGCATTCTTGTGTATTGTGTGCTGTTTATTCCCTGCTTTGTGTTCTTCATTTCAGTTACTGTTCTCTTCAGTTCTGATTGGTTGTTTTATGTTTCCCAGTTTCTTGTTAGAATTGTCACTGTTTCATCTATTCTTTTCCCAAGTTCAGTTAGCATTCTTATTAATAATGCCTTGAAATGTTTATCTGGTAAATTATTATTTGTTTTGTTAGTTTTTTTTTTTTTGATTTTTTTCTTGTTCTTTTGTTTGGAGCAAATCCTTTGTGTCCTCAATTTTGGTTAACTGTCTCTGTCTCTGTGAAATTAGGTGAAACAGTTACTGAATCTGGTCTTGAAGGGGTGTCCTTGTGTGGGAGTGTCCCTGTGCAGGCCGCACGTGCCCAGTGGCTTTGGTGGGAGAGCTAGATCTGCACACGTCACGTCTTCCCATAGGGTGTGCTGACAGCCATCACCTTGCGGGGAGGTGGGGCTGGAGATGGAGAGGCTAGAGCCAGAGCCATGTGTGAGCTGGGCTTCTTCTGTGCTTAATGGCTGTCACCACTCTTTTAGGGTGGAGTTGGGGCCCAAGTTGCTGGAGCAGAAGCCCGGAGGGTCAGGTGTGAGCTGGTCTGTTCTGTCTAAGTGTGTACCCTCCCCCTCCTAGTATCTGCACCCTGCCCCAGAGGGGAGCCTCACTGGAGCAGGTGGAGCCAGAGTGGGCACCCTCTTTGGGTCGAGTATGCACTGGGCTGGCCCTGGCAGCCAGTCAGAGCTGGAGACAGCTTCCGATCCACCTCCTCTGCAGAAGCCAGTAAAGGCTGCCCACTGAGGATGCTGTGCTGGGTCCAGGCTGGCTCTGTCCCCCTTGTGTCCAGGTGTGCACCCTCCTCAACTATGCGGCCTTCACTCTAGTGCAGGCCGTGCTGGAGTGACAGGGGTCAGGGCAGTGCTCGGGGTGGCCCCGCTGTGTGCTGGGGCGTTCACGGGAAACCAGCCGGAGCCCGGGCAGTTTCTGTCTGCTTCCTCCGCCTCATTCGTGGGAGCAAGCACGTGTTGTGCTCTTTGTGAGTGGAATATTACCTTCTTACAGTCCTCCTGTAAGTCCCACTGTTTTTTTTTTTAATGCTGAAGTACTTTAATATCCACATCAGAAAGATGAACTTTCATCTTTTTCACAAACACAAACACAAAGATTGCCTCAGAATGAATCATAGGCCCTGATTCCGTAGTAAAAATGATAAACTGTGAAACACACCTGAATTCCATAATTGTGTTGGCACTTACTGTCAAATCTCAATTGTTCATGTATCTGCGCTTTTGGTATTTTCCCTGTCATTTCCTGTTATCCATCATTTGGTTACCCATGGTTACACTGAGGGACTCATCTTCCCGGTTTTGGACCCCAGGGCTGGGGCTCAAACCAGGAGATCCCCGGGAGGATCTCCGAGCCTGTGACATCCCCTCCTGTGTGTGTCCCCTCCTAGGGGCACAGGTCGGCCCGTCACTCCTCCTTCCTGCCTGACCCCTGTGGCCCTTTCTTTACACCTGATTGTAGGAGGGGCTTCCTGCCGTCCTCCAGGTTGTTTTCAGTGAGAATTTCTCCACATGTACATGTATTTTTGATGTGTTCTTGGGGGAAGGTGAGCTCTGTGCCTCCTACTCTGCTGTCTTTTTTTAAAATTATTTTTTTATTGAGGTATAGTCAGTCAGTTTACAATGTTGTGTCGGTTTTGGTGTACAGCACCATGCTTCAGTCATACTTGCATATACATATATTCGTTTTCATATTTTTTCCACCATAAGCTATTACAAGATATTGAATATAGTTCCCTGTGTTCTACAGTACAAACTTGTGTATCTATTTTATATATATTAGTCAGTGTGTGTAAATCTTGAACTCCCAGGCTATCCCTTCCCACTTCCTTTCCCTCCTGGTAGCCACAAGTTTGCTTTCTATGTCTGTGAGTCTGTTTCTGTTTTGTAAATAAGTTCATTTGTCTTTTTTTTTAGATTCCACATGTAAGTGATATATGGTATTTGTCTTTCTCTTTCTGGCTCACTTCACTTAGAATGACAATCTCCAGGGCCATCCGTGTTGCTGCAAATGGCATTATTTTATCATTTTTTATGGCTGCCTACTCTGCTCTCTTGATCTCCACCTACAGCTTTTTTTGTGTATTTGTTTGTAGTGGAGAATAATTGTCTAAGGATTTGACGGCATATTAAGGTCAAACATGACAGTTCCTACCCAGGGGCGCGTGCTGTGTGCCCCGTGCTTCCCCTGCGTTACCCTGCTTCATGACCAGAGCCCCGCGGTTCCCTCATATTAGGAAATTGAGGCACAGAGAAGTTAAGTGACTTTCCCAGGCTGATACAGTCGGTTAATGGTAGAATACGGCTCTAACCCAAATACTCTGTCTTCGCAGTGTCTGCCTCTGACCACTGAGATACCTTTTAAATGACTTGGGAAGTGAAATTACAGTTCAAAAAATAGTTGGATGAGCTTTGATTTGAAGTAAGCACAGCCTGAAAATATTTTTTTCTCCTCTTGCTTCTCCGTTCTTAAGGCTGCAACCCCGTCCCCACCCCAGGAACTCTTTTCTCCTCACCTGCTCATTTCAGCATCACTACTCTTGGTCTGTCTACACTGTCTTCCTGGCCCACAGTGCGCTGATCGTTACGTCAGTCCATTCTTTCTTAGTGAGGGAAGCAGGCTGACTCAGCATAGTTTTGGTTGTGGTTCCCATTCCTTCTCACTGTGCATCCCAAGATATAACCAGGATGTCAGATATTCCAACTTTTTGTTTTTTTTTCAAATTTGACCTTCTCCCAAGTTTCTTTCCTATCAAATCTTAACTATTTCCAAGACCAAGATCTAATGACCAGACCTCCGCAAAAAAGCTTTCCTTTCTCTTCCATTCTAGAAGGGATCCCTCTCTTGCCAAAGTACCTTCTTTCAACATTGTAGCATCATTTTCTTCCTTGCCTTGAAACATATGTCTACATGTCTCATTTCCTGACAAGATGATATGTTTCCCAATGCTAGCAATTTTGACTTTAGCCTCTGGTTCACTGTATCCTGTATTCGGTGAGTTCTTGGTCAGTTTTTGCCAAATTGAATTGTAACTTAAAAATTCAGTGACCTCATGGGCACATATAACCCTCTGGCCAGGGTTGAAGAGACATGTGTGATGAGTTTTGGCTCTGTTTGTGCAGCTTTGAAGCCCACACTCAGTGGATCTGTTGTGCCTCCTTTCAATGCCACTCCCTTGTTAACACCCGGCCGGCTTCATGAAAGTGAATTTAAGAGTTTCCTCCCTTTAACCAATTTTAGAATTTGCAGTCTGTTGTCTGACAAGTTCACACAGTGTGTCTTTTTGTAAAGTATTTCAGCATTCAAAAATGCGTGTTTGTAATGCTTGAATTATTCAGAAAGTAGATAGTTCTGAGAAAAAATGAAAATAACAAACAGCTTATTTATATAAAGATCCCGAGGGTCACAAAATTCATTCTTAATTCTGTTTATAAAACTTCCATGCATTTGCAATTTTAAATAATTTAATAAATGTTCCTCTGAACACCCTATTCTTTTTTTCTGTAAAATAATGTGGAGATATTTGTAGAAGTAAGATATTATAGTGAATAAATCAAGAATTTATTTGTATCTTGATTGCTCCAGAAAGAACATAAAGATACATAAAGTGTTCAGATTATTATAAAAGAAAAGCAAGGCTTGGAAACAAAGCAAAGTCAGAGTCCAGAGGAAATGCCCATCAGAAAATGCCAGTTGGCTGCACATTAGGCTCGCAGATTTTTTGCAGTCCGTTTGAAAAAGGAAACCTGGGATTAAGGCCCACTCACCTGAGTTTCTGTTCTCACAAGACCTGGCCTGTCCTTTGATAATAAGCCAAGATGGCCGGTTAAGCGGTTGCAGCGGAAGTGAACCTCGTGGGTTTGGGCAGAGAATTGCAAAGAGCTGGGTGTGCTTCATCCGAATCTCTCTGGAGCCAGGCCCTCCCCTCACTGCCTCCTCTTGTCCTGTCTTCCCCGCGTGTCTCTGCGGACCTTGCTTCACCACCGTAGGGCCTGCTGTTCTGCAGGACAGTTCTGTCCCGACAGAAGTTGGGCCAGAGACACGCTGAGGGGGAGGGGCCCCTCCATCACAGTCCTGGCAAACCAAATACTTCGAGCAAAAGGATTGCCCAGGGTTGTTGAAGCAAAGGAAAAGTACAAAGCTGGTTGGAGGCTTCATCAGAAGTTTTGCTTTCATGAACCTTGAAGTAATTTGCCTTGAGCAGGAATTCAGTTTTTTTTTCCTGCACTTAAAGCCATAGGGAACTGAGAAATTGGTTTGTAATTAGAAAAAAAAAGAAATGAAAGAAAGCAAATAATTCATTACAAGCCCATTAGTTGCCTTGAAATAAAAGAAGTTTTGGTAGATGCTGTGGAAAGAAAAAGCAGGAGGCACTGTAGCTGTGTTCTGAGGGGCTGGGTGTAGGAAGTGGGGTGTGGCAGGTGACAGTTGTGAGTCCTGGACGAGTGGCACGGACAGTGGTGGGATGGCTTTTGAGGAGGAGGAGGAGGCTCGTTCTCTGCGTGCTGCCTGCCTTCTCTCTTGCAGGCAGGATTCTGGGAGTTGTGGTGGCAAGGGGCTTTGAAAGCCTGTGGGCCTGGACCACCCGCCTCCTGTGTGCTGCGTCCCTCTGTGTCCCGTGTCGCACAGGATGGTCGGCTCACTGCTGCGACCTCACGCCCAGCATCATTTGGGTGATCCCATCTCATCGTGTCATTTGGAAGGACAGATTTCATTTACTTAGTGGATTCATCTGTGCCATGGGAATGATTTTGAGGATTAAAAGAATTTAAAGCACTTAGAAGTATGCCTGGCACATAGCAAGTGCTTTATAAATTCCAAGTCACTTAGTTTTCATAATAACTCTAAAACTACATACTACTGTTATTATTTCTATTGTAATGATGTAGAACCCGTTGTGCAGGGAGATTAAGTAACTTTCAAGATCATGCAGCTCTCAGAAAACCAGTTTCTTCTGTAGAGCACAGGGAACTATGCTCAATATCTTGTAATAACCTTTAATGGAAAAAAATATGAAAGCGAATATACGTATGTATATGCATGATGGGACATTGTGCTCTGTACCAGAAACTGACACATTGTAATTGACTGTACTTCAATTGGAAAAAAAATAAAAATAAAAAGATCATGCAGCTCTCAAAGAGTAGATTTAAACCCAGGGCATCTGGCCCAGCATTTGTTCTCTTAACCACTGAGTGTTACTGCAAGTGCCCATGGCCTGTTGTCTTATGGTGGTTGTGGACTGGCCCACTGAACTGAGATAGAAATGTAGTTTTGTAGGATGTAAGATTTATTTTTTATTACTATTTTTTAACTTTTTTTTTTTTTTGAGTAAAAGTAGATTTATTTAGAGAGAGACACGGGGAAGGAGGAGTGGTTAAGGTGAAGGGAGATACACTCCACAGACAGTGCCGGCCCTCCCGGAAGGCCGCGAGGCGCTGTGTTGCTAGTTTTTATATGCTAACAAATGAGAGGATTATTCCAACTACCCTGGGGAAGGAACAAGGATTCCCAGGAACTGGGTCACTGCCCTCTTTTTGACCTTTCATGGTCAGCCTGGGAATTGTCGTGGCGCTTGTGGGTCTGTCATTCACCAGCTAGTACATTGCAGTGTGTATAATGAAGCTCAGGGTCCACTGGAGGTCGGATCTCCCGCCATCGTGGGCCTCCAGGTCTCCTGGGAGTTGCCTTTTCTGCCATCTTGGTGCTAATTGCTGTGTCCTGCCCTCTTCCTTCCCATCTCATTCCCTCCCCAGATAATTGACTCCCATCATCTTATGCGAGTGCAGAGGGGCAGCGGTCTGTCTTCTGTGGCTGCTTCCAGGGTTAGTAGGGGTATTGTCCCTGCCTGTTGGGGAGTAAAAATGTCTGAATGCCTCATCTAGGGACCCCAGGGGCAGGACAGCTTCCTGTGTCTCGAGTCCAAGGGTGGCATGGGCTGGAGTCTTTGAATAGCCATCATCTTGATGTGGAACTGTTGTAACCGCTTCTGTAAACCTCCTGTGAATCTTCTTAAAGATGAAGCGCCTTTGCAACAGCATCAGTACAGTAACTGTCTATAAACAACGAAAGACAAAAGGCACAGGTAAACGCCTGGTTTCACTGTAGTCGATAAAGAGACTTGCTTACAGTAACTAGAATTACAACTGATTATATTGAACTTAACGTACCACATAATCCTCATATTTTCTTTTACTGAAAAGACACAGGCTGTAAGATTTATTAATAATTTTGAGACTTCAGCTGTGGCTGGCATGTGATGAAGAAGGGTTTGGGGAGGGGTTTGCTGTCTATTAAACAATGTCTTCATTATGATGTGTCTTTCTGTAAGCTGACTGCCTTATGGAAAGTCCGGCATGTTCTCTTTGGATAAGGAAACAGTGTCTTTCTGCAGATTTCTATCAAGTACTTTGACAGACGAGGACCACAAGTACAGCATATTGTAGCTTTATTTGATAACTATAATATTTAGCACAGCATGACTTAACTGAAAAAAGTAGTTTTTATTTAGTTACATTATGCTTTCCTGACTTCATGTGTAATTAGCTAATTATAGAACATTCCTCATTTGCACTGGGGAAAGAGTGGAGAACTTGCACTTTGTTCAGCTTTACGGCGGTACAAGAAACAATTCTCAGGGCTAGCCCCAATTACAGGTTGGTTAAGTGAAACTATTTGAATACGGACAGTGTCACAATTTATTAAACATTTACCAGTTCATGTTGTAAATGGGGGCATACTCAAGTTGTTTTAATTTAAGCAAATTTTTACTTTCCCTATGGTGAATTCTATATTTTTATGACTTTTATAAACATGATGGAGGAATTAAAACATTCAGACTGATTAAAAGTGATGGAATCTTCTTTGCCATTATACCCCTAAGTCCTGGGAAGCAGTGTGTGTGATTGATGAAGATGAATGAACGGAGGTGACTCATTCTCAGTTTGGGGCTCCACTCCAGTCCACAGAGTTTCCAGCTGCATCTGTGAGCTCCCTTTTTCCACTGCACATTTGAATCACCCGAGAAGCTTCAGAAGCGCCTAATGCCCAGTCCTCACCCAGACTTGTATCCCCAGCAGTGTTCTAGGTGCTAGGGATACAGCATTGAACAGAAGTAGGCAAGCTCCTGCTTCAAGCTGACATTCTAACCAAGGGAGACTGAAAATACATCAGTAACTGTAAGACGTGACAGGTGGCGTTACAGGCTATGGAGAAAAAACAGCATAAGATAGAGTAAACACTTAGGTCAAGGATATCTAAAGCTTGGTGAACCCCTGCCCCACATTCGGCACAGCTGTCGTGTTAGCCGTTGGCCGGGGAAACACTTGTTCCCTTCGTTCCCCCTCTTTTGTGACTTCCTTTATCCTCTGCTGAAGCGTCATCCTCTCGTCCTCTGTGCCTCTGTTTCTGTAGCTCCCAGCCATTAACTTCGAAAGTGCGCAGAGCAGCATGACGAAGTCTGAGCCCGCCATCGGGGTGGCCGGGCACAGGGCTCGAGGGCAGTGGCACGAGTCCACGGAAGCCGTCGAACTTGAAAATTTTAGGTAAGAAAATCCAGTAAGTCCCTTGCCTTCCCAGCCTATCCTCATTAGCCCAAAGATTTATTTCAGTTTGGCACAGGAGCTAAAACTGAAAACCATTTTAAAATTTACCATGGGGATTCCTCCTTCAGTAATTTAGATTAGAAATAGTGTGTAAATGACAGGCCAAGTGGCTGCAGGTGAGACTGACCTGGGAGTTTCAGGACACCTGGCTGACATCATTTGGCGTTTGCTCCATGAGGAAGTGGCTCAGGTTGTTGACTGGCTAGGCCGACTCCAAGTTTTGTCTTTAGCTTTTGGTCTGTCTGTATCTTGCCGCAATGAGGCGACATAAAAAAAGCCACTCCTGTGAACAAATGTGTTGGCTGACGACTGGGGTTGTCAAAACAACGAGGCTTTCAGTCCCTCACCTTTCACACAGGAAGTGTCAGCCTCTGTTTCTCTCTCCTGTTGCGTGCAGACCTTTTAGAAGCTGTGCATTCTTGTGGCCACCACCCTCCTGGAGCTGCTTCTCTTGGTTTTACAGTGTGTTAAAGTCATTTGGCACGAAGTGCCATGTAAATAATGAATTGGCATGAAATCTCAATAGAAATGTTTTAGAACGATCATTTATCTATTTATTTGGCCTAGGTTTCGTTCCCCTGTCATTTTATGACAGTGAATTCAATAGTCCACAAGTGTTTCATAATACCACATGAATTCATATTTTTCAAATACACGTTTAGTGAGGAACACAAAATTCTTTAAAAACTGTTACGTATTCAGTCTGCCCGTGTTCATTACTAAGAACTGTGACAGCCCTCACCTGCCTAGGGTAGGGACACACAGTCCAACGAAGGCAGGACAATCCGAACAACACCACAAGACTCCAGAACCTGCCTCTGAGGTGGTATGTTTGTGTAATTCCAGCGTTTTCAGCCTAGATCTTAAAATTGATCTATTTTCATGTGCGCAAAAATATTTATTATATATTTTATAGCACTGTGACTCTTGTGTATTATCTCTTACCCGTTTCCAGTTTTAAGGTAGAGTGCATTGGGGGTATTTTTAACCTCTCTGATGGCTGTAATAACTGGGAAAAACAGCTGAGGCTAGACTATCTCATGACTTTGTTACACACACACACACACACACACACACACACACACACACACACACACACACACACACACACACACGCGTCAACCACCTGTGTTAATAACTCCCTGTTATCTACAAGGAAATATACAAGGCATCCACTGGTGTGAATAGCAGTAGCAGCCCACGGGCTGGGTGGGTGGCAACATGAAGTGAGGGACACTTATCCAGGGACACTGGATAATGTGCCCAATCACTCTCTCTCTCCGTATGCCCTTTTCTTCCCTCTCACCAATTTTAGTTGCTAAGTATCTGTAGGGAATAATTTAGTTAATCTGTAAAATGAAATACATATGCTTTACTATAATCTTTATTATTAACTTTGTAATTGAATTTCTGCTTCCTGTTTTAACAGCTGATACTTGCCTTTCATGGTACATTCAGTTCCAAGAGTCCTTCAGTGTTTGCATGCATATGAGTGATCTTTCTCTGTGGTGGTAATTTTGAGGCATCCTAAATAAGTTTATTTATTTTATTACAAAATGCTTTTCTGTCTCTTTCATCTCAGTATAAACTACAAGAATGAGAGAAACTTCAGCAAACACCCCCAGCATAAACTCTTTCAGGAGATTTTTACAGCCTTGGTGAAAAATAGACTCATATGCAGGTAAGATTGTCCCACGAAAGACAAAGACACTTCCCCAAGAATGGCGTATTTTATAATCTTATTTCTAGCAGATAGTTTTAAGTTTCTAAGATTGAACATAATGCTGAAAGGATAAAGCAGAGCAGAGGGCATTTCAAAGGAGGTGAAAGAATAGGCATTGCGGAGGGTCTCATTAAAATCACTCTGCTTAGGTCTGAATTGAGCTGAAGTTGATGATTGACAAGGCAAATGGGAAAACACCCAAGTCACTGTTTTCCTTATTTCGAGTTTGGATACTCAGGAGACATTTATTTCAGAGACATAGGGTAGTACCATGGCCAACATCCTCATGGTACAGTTTTACAGTCAATACAAGCTTCCATTAAATGGGCCGCCGCAGCCTGGACCTTGGGGAAAGGATGAGTGTGTGGCATCCAGCCGCAGCCCGTGGACGACATTTCTTCTGAGGACCAAATCAAATGTTCATTCCTTTGCTCTCCTCTGTCTTAACCCAGGTTCAGAGAAGGATGAGCTAGCAGGTCCTCTAGGTTCTCTCCTGCAATTATCAGGGGTTTTCAATGAACCTCTGACCAGTGCTGGGTTGCAGTCAGGAATGAATTTTCTGCCTGTTCTGGGCTGCTTGCAGTGAGAGCTGGCTGTGCTGCCACCAGGCGTGAAGGGGGCTCCCCACAGTCTTCCGTGGTGGGACCTGGTCACCTTCTTTTCCCAGGACGTCCAGACTCTCCCCCGAGCACTGGATGAAAAGGCCGTGAAGAATCTTGAATCTTCTCCGGCACTTTGGGACCTGGCTACATAATTTAGTATTGCATATTTAAGTATTATACAGTGACTGCCAATTACTTTGGTTTATTTGTTGTATTTTTTGGGGGGGGATAATTAGGTTTGTTTATTTATTTATTTTTAGAGGAGGTACTGGGGATTGAACCCAGGTCTTTATGCATGCTAAGCATGTGCTCTCCCACTTGAGCTATACTCTCCCCCTCAAATGCATTGATTTAGTTTGAAACAATCCAGGGTTGGGACTGCGTCTGTCATGCCTTTGTACCTGGTATAAGCAGAACATTATTAGACCAGCTCAGAGGATACAGGAAGCCCAGACTCTTCACCAAGGTTGCACAATTGGGCCACAGCTCAGGTCCTTACAATACGCTCAAAGAGTGTTGAGAGATTATTACATTACGAACATTACAAAGGACCTGAAGTTGTCCTAGACTGTTTCCTCTTGAGCTTGAACAGAGTGGAGCAATGGTTAGTAGCAGGGTGGCCATTGGGAATGGGGCTGGGAAATGAAGTTCTTTAATTTGCTTTGAAGACAGCTATCAGAGGCTCCTCGGGGGATGGCCAGTGGGCCGTTTGTTGGGTTGGCACATAGCGGGAAGGCAGATTTCCTGTACTAAAGATGTAGGGACCTTACTGTGTCTCTACACTGAAGCCATTAGGTGCAGGAATTGTTAGGGGAAATAATTAGGTAAGAGTTGGCATCCAGCAGTTGAAAAAGATCTTAACAGTTCTAAGTCAAGAGCTCTCTTGTCAGGACCTTTTCAAATTCGTAGTAATTTATGAGGCATCGTAGGTGGGATGGAGTTACTGGCTTGCAACACGATCAGTCCCTGGAAGTCTTTAAACCAGAAAGAGACGATTGTAGATCTCCTTGCTCTCACAGTACAAGAGGAATTTAGGAATGCTGAGCATCACAGGCATCCTTTTATGTCATCCTTTCACTGCTGACAGATTGTTATGTTCAGTTCTATTCTAAAAGCAGGGTTGGGTAAGATGGATTAGTAGCAAGGTCTTCCACTGTTTCTTACCCCATGTAACCTCACTTGTTTGGCCAGAGCTACCTTTTTTGTTTCCTCTCCCTCTACCTGTAGACTCATGGAAGAATTCCACCGCGGGGCCTTGTCTGGTCTGGCTCCCTATCCTCTTTCTTTGTGAACATCAGATTTCATGTTTACTGGAAGGCTTGGATTCAATTCAATAGACAAATTATTGAGCATCACTGTGTGCAAAGAAGAGAGGGAGCAAATGGTGGAAAAGGAAGAGAGGGTGAAACTACAAGATGAGTAGGACATGTGGCCCCTTTCTTCTTAGGGACTCACTCTGGTCAGCCAAACAGGTCCCCACTGCCTCAAAGGAAAATACGGTAAATACAAACCATATAAAGACAATCAAAGAGTGGGATGAGACTGGGGGGTGTGGACTTTGATCTCTGGTGCAATTCTGGTTGGAGACAAGACTGGGCATATTGAGGATGCTGGGCCATTCAAGTTTGCCCTGAGGATGTGGCCGATGGGAGCTTGGTCTCGTCTGTTTACGCCCAGTTGACGTTGTTTTTGTCATCTCTCTCCTGTTTCACTTTCCCCAGCGGAGTCTTCCCCTAAGCCACACTGCTGGATCCCTTTTTCTAGGTTCTTTTCCCAAGGCTGACCTGTGATTGCTCCTTTGTTCTCAGAAGTGAGATTATCAAGCAGCATCTGAAATGAGGCAGATTTGTTAATCCAGAGTCAGATAAGGCAGACACCTCAGGGTAGATCTCAAAGGGCAAGTGAAGCTACCATCCCTGAGCCTGGGGTTACTCCCGGTTACATGTGTTAATGAATCCTGGTGTGCAGCAGGGTAGGGAAGCAAAGTTTCATCGTCCAGCTTTTCTTTCTGCTGTAACATTGTTGTCCACGGGGGAGCCTGCTGTTAGAAAGTCAGTCCACCTCTCTTTCATCTCATCTGCGTGTGCGGGAAAGCACAAAGTTTGCTTGGTGTCCACGGTGGGGTTGTCAGGAGGTTGTGCAGGGAAGGAGGCGTTGTCACGAAACTGACACATTTCCAGCTCACCGACCACTTATAAACTGACCTCTCCTTCAGTATCTCGTCTGTGTAACTGTTCTCTGAGACCCTCTCTGTCGGTCCATTCCCTCTGATTGCCAGGCGGTGTGAAAATTCTGTAACATGTGATACAAGTAAAACGTAATCTACTTGTGAGATGAACTGGTGAGCCTGGCTGAGGATGCAGCATTTCATGAAGTTGCAGCAAGCAATGGTGCTGAACTGATGGGGTCCTGACGAGTGAGGTGCTGGGGGCATCGGCCCCTTTGACGTTCGAGGACCATAGTGTTGAGAAGGAAGGTGACAGGATGGAACTTCCAAAACGCATGTTTTGAAGAACAAAGATGAGGAGAGGCCATTAGGGAAAATTGATGGATCTTTCTAACATGTTTGCAAAAATGAGCCTCTTTATGCTACAAAAGGAAACAGTAAATTCAGGGATATTGGGTCATGTGATATGATTTTGTCAGAAAACAAATGCCAGACAACATCAGCAGAACCCATTCTTTGTTCTAGTTATTAGGGCAGAGTTGCAATTATAACTTACACCTTGTTTAAGATAAAATATATCTTAGTTTCATAATATATTTTTTAAAATAATATTTTAATTAAACCTTGTCCCCTGCTATTTAGTGTGAAATATGGAGTTATTTTAAAGTGAATTCACTCGAATGCCTCTTCCTGGTATGATTACCCTAGAATTGCCAGGATATTGCTTCTTCCCCCACCATGTTTCAGGTTCTCTGATTTCAGTTTAAAAGAATCCACTTGATCTAATAATAAGCATGACCATTTTTTGTCCAAAAGTTCAGTCACTTTTCTGATCAGAACAAGTTGGCATCCTTATTACTTTACATCACACCTCCTGACGTATCTGCTGCAAATTTGCAATATTTTGGAAACGAGTCGGTCAGAAGTCTACGTTGGGAAGCCAGCTATACTCTCCACAAGCGCTCGAGAAATGCTTGAGCCCAGAGCATCACAATCCTGCTCAAAATGTTATTGAAAGCATTCCAGGAAGTTCACAGAAGCCTCTAACCGAGAACCTGCATAGTTATTTGTTTGCCATTCACACCTTTGCTGTCCGTGTCCACGCTGGGACTTAGGCTGCAGTGCAGGTGACTCTGCTTTTGAATTTACCTTATCTTCAGCCTTGGCTATCCAGACCCTGGCACCGGGGATGAGAGGGGAGGACCAGAAGGGAGGAGGAAGCAGCAGTCTCTTCACTGTCTTAAGTTTTTTGGCTTTTTAAAAAATATTATTATTTTTTTTTTAGTGGGGGGAGGTAATTAGGTTTATTTATTTTTATTTATTCCTAGAAAAGGCACTGGGGATTGAACCCAGGACCTCATGCATGCTGCTTGAACTATACCCTCCCCACTTAAGTTCTTAAAATAGATGAAATTGATAGAGAGATGCGTTTTCTGTGATTTTTATCTCTGCAGGTAGACAGGCTTCCTCCTTCCAAGGAAAGGAGAGGCCTGGTCACTTTGGGAAGATCTGCCAGATACTTCACACCTCCCTAGAGAGGTCTTCAGGTCAGCCTCACAGATGAGACAGAAGTAAGGGTTCTTTGAGATCCCCACGGTCTCAGGTTTGGGCCTTTAGGTACTTAAAACACCTTCTGATGGTCAGGGTGGAGCTCTACCTCCTTAGCTGGGTCACACATTTCCTGGAGATCTTGTTCCTTCTTGGCCTCATCTCACCCCTGCCCCGTGCTTCCTGTGGCTCACCAAGGTCAGGGCGAGCCCTCTGTTGTTTCTTGGACAGCTGTTCTCTCTCTCTCATCTCTGAGCCTTGGCCCGTGCTCATACTTGCCTGACGCCTGCCATCCCCACCTCTTTGCCTTATTCGCTCTCTGGCCCCCACATGGCCCTGGGCCCATGTTCCTCCCGCTGTGCGCTGAGCTCTCGGACAACGTGGCTTGGGCCTTTTACTCCCATTTCAGGCCATTGACACTGGCTTTATTGGAGAGTGTGGAGGCTGAGAGTCTTCATAAAGTGGAATTTCTCTGCATTAAATTTTTTTGATCACTGTACAAAATTTGAAAAAACAAAATTATTTTAAAAAATGGAAATTTACCCTTTACACCACTCTTAGAAATAGCTACATTAACTCTTGCTATGTTTCCTTACAATCTTTAAAAAAAATTACGTACTTTTTTGCTTCTTATGTGAGAGATTATTATGCACATACAAAACTGTATTCTGCTTCATCCAGGGTAAAATCCTTTAGAATCTTGCCTTCATGTCTCTGTTTTGTTCACAACCTTAAGTGTAGAAAGGAAGAAAATCAGCTTAAAGACTCTCAGATCCCATGTAGTTCTCCTCAAGCAAATAATGATTCTTGATTAGCCCTTACATTTTAATTCCTCCTAAAATACTACTTAGAGTGTATGCCAAACTTAAATTGTGTATACGCACATACACATACATGTGTATATGTACTGAAAAATGCCATCCAGTGAGAGGTGGAAGGCCCCCTGAGGACAGAATCCAGGCCCCCTCATTTGATAGATGCGGTAGCTGAGAGGCTGAGGACGAGCCCAAGGTCCTGAGGCACAGCCTCGGCTGGTTCTCTACTCATCCACCCAGCTGATTGCTGGCTCCTCATTAACCCGAGTGTACTGACAACTGGTTTCCAGGCCTGCACCACAGAAGAATGCCACCTCAGTGGTCATGTCCTCTCTTTTCTGCTGTTTACCACTGCTTCTTGTGAAACTGATTCACTTGGATGTCAAACAGGCAGGGGGTGAAAATGTCCCTGCCTCTCCAGGAAAGGACTGCTTGCTCTTTGGCCACACATAAGCCCCAGAATCAGCTTTAAACGTGACCAAATCCGTAAGTGGCAGCTTCCCATCAGTACAGGAGCTTCTGAGAACCAGGCAAGAAGCTGGAACACATCCAGGAACCACCTTTCCGTGGCTAACATCACTCGGGCCCCAAATGTCCCTGCTTACGAAAGTCCACCCCTCCCTGAGCTGCTCGTCAGCTTTGCTTTGGGAGACTGTCAGGCACGGCTGTCTCTTGTTAGAAATTCGTCTCTCGTTTCATGTATTGATTGGTGGATGTCTCTGGGCATCTCAAAGTTAACGTGCCTAAAGCACACTCTGACCCTTGACTCTCTCTGCTGTTCCTAACAGCTCATCCAAAAGGACCTTTCCAGAATCTGTCACATCATGTCAGTCCTCTGCTTGAAGCCTTCCCATAACTCTGGAATCAAAGTCCAAAACCCCTATTCCTATTGGACAGAGCTGCGCAGATGGGCTCCCGCCATCTCTCTAGCTTCAGCTCCTTGCACTCTGTCTTTGGCCATTTTGTTGCAGCCCCCGAGGGCTTCCTTGCACAAACCAGCGCACTCCTGCTCAGGAGATACTTAACTTAGATACTTAACTCTTCTGCTTTGACCTTGACTCACTCTTCAGTTCGTGCTAATCTTATCAGGGAACCCCTCTCTGACTCAGCATACCCAGGACTCCCTAAACCCCTCAGCTTTGTTGTTATTCACTGGTCACCACTGATGTGCGTTTGTATTTGTTTGTGTGTATTGCTGGTTGGTCTTCCCCCCTAGAAGGTAACCGCTGTGAACGCAAGTGTGTGGTTTCGCCCAGGCGGTCATTGTGGGTGTGTAACAGTGCCTGGCTCCCAAGAGGATGAGTAAATATTTGGAAGGGTCGTATCCCTGAGACCCATCAGCTCTGTAGGAGAAACACCTGGAGCAGTCCTTTTTTACTGAATACTTGTCTGATTTTTGGGACCAACGTGAGCCATTGGAGGGGCTTCTGACAGGGTGCCAGGTTTAGTGGATGACACAACCCATTAAGAATGGTAGGACAAGTCAGTAAAGATTCTTGTAATGTTCACTTATAATTCACGTCTTGACGTGTGTTCTTACTTCTTTTAAGTTGTGCATGTCTGTTTTGATGTGACTTTTACTTTTACAGCTATCCAGAAAAACAGGACTCTGCCTTATAGAGTTGAAGGTCATATTTATCTTGAAACAAGCTTGACTTCTTCCACTTTTTAAATTTTGAGTCAAAGGTGGCAGTTTGCTGTTTTTGCTGTTGTTTTGTAATGAAAAGGGCACTCCAAATAACACCTGCTCTGAAGATGCTGCCTTTTCTGGGTAGAGACAGACGAGGTCGTCACCTCTGGCATTTGCATCCGCCCCTGGATGGAATTAACCCCAGACCACGTGACTCTCAGTATTCAGACCGCAACTCGGTGACTGGCATTTACATGAAGCGCTCACATGACATGTCGGTGTCTTCTGCTGTGAGACTCCGCCTGCCCTTTCTCTGGTGGTGCCATTTCCCCTTCTCTTTTCTACATGGGTACCAGAAACTGGTATCCGACGCTGCAAGTGATACGGCAGGTGGTCATGGCCAGGGCGGTGGGGGCCGGCCACACAGCCGTGTCCGAGCAGTCCTGTGAAAGTGGTGGCGGCCGTTCAGTCGTAGGAGGGGATAAATCCCTGCCTGCTCACGAGTCTGCCACGGGGTGGCTGCTGTGTTGGGACACGTCATCCAGGAAACACTGTCCACCGGCAGACGGGGTTTTCAGCGCGACCTCAGAGGACCCCTCTTCACTGTGCTGGACACTCTCATCCCCACGGCAGATGTATTTAAGAGTTCCTTGCTTTCGGTCAGGATGAGGATGGAGGGGACTCATGGGGAGAGCACTGGCTGGGGAGTCAGGCACCCAGCTCGGTTACCTGTGCGCAGCCTCGGGCCAGTCACAACCTCCTCCAGGCCACAGTTGCGAGACAAAGGCCCCTCGTCCTTATAACCCATCACTGTTAGTCTCTGTAATTCTCTGCTCACACTAAACTCAGTGTGTTTCCTTGTCCCCCCGCTCTTGGCAAACAGCGCTGTATCATCTTACAGGACATGCCATTCCCTTTGAATACCAGGGCTCCGCCCAGTGAGCCACGTCCTTGCAGGGGGTTAAGGGCTGGGAGCCAGGAAGGGAGCTCAGTGCTCATGGAGGAGGACCCGGAGGACTTGGACACCAGGAATTCTATTTACATTCACAGCAGCAGAGGCCAGAATCATGGAGAAATATTAATAGCTTTGGGCCACAGTCCCCAAATTGCAAAACAACAAAAAAATGCCATTTGCTTGAAACAGAACTTTTCAACTCTGAGACTTTTCTAGAACTCTTCATGTATTTACACTCCTTTAGTAGTTTAAAAAAAAATTCTGAAATCCTTTTTTTAATTTTAATTTTTAATTTTAATTTTTTTAAATTGAGTTATAGTCGTTTACAATATTGTGTCAATTTCCAGTGTAGAGCACAATTTTTCAGTCATACATGAACACACATATATTCATTGTCACATTCTTTTTTGCTGTGAGCTACCACAAGATCTTGTATATATTTCCCTGTGCTATACAGTATAATCTTGTTTATCTATTCTACATGTACTTGTCAGTATCTACAAATTTCGAACTCCCAGTCTGTCCCTTCCCACCCCCCTCCCCGCTGGGAACCATAGACATAGAACACAAACTTGTGGAATTCTTTTTTTTTTTCAGAGGGGAGGAGAAACAAAAAAATGTTTCCTATTTATTTTAATATGAAAAAACATTGGGAAGGTCATGGATTTCCTCATGCAGATTGTATCTACTGAACAGGAAAAATCCCAAGTGCACACATATTTGCAGCATGAGTCGACTCTTAGTATGTCCCGTGGCTTCGCCCCTTAAATAACGAAGAGGAGCCGGATTAACCTCAGGAGGTCGCCAGCAGCTGTTGTAACTGGATGGTTATTCCTGTTAGGTCTTTGGGATGTGGTGTCTGTGCCGCACTCGGCATGCTCCACGCTATCTTTAGCTGACCCAGCACCTGCAGGGGAAACCGGTCATGCGCCCGCTCCCTACTTACAGGATGAAAGGTGTTCTCTCTGTAACGGGAGCCTCCAAATAACCACCTCTGACTTGCCAGGGTTCCCACAGGTGATCGTTTTAAATTCAGAATGTCCTTCAAATCTGCATCGTTTTCCCCCAAGGTCAGGAAGTCAGGATGAACTCCAGTGCAGCTTCCCAGCATGGCCTGGGGTAGTTCTGCCTGGCTGGGTTGAGCCCTGCCTCTTTTTTTCAGAAGAAACTGAGCGTTGCCCCCGAGGCACGGGGGTCACAGTCAGCGTGCCCGGGCTGGAGGCGGGCGGCTGTGGCCGGCGGCTCCTCCCAGGAGCCCTGGTGGTGGCAGGAGGAGTAATTCTCAACCAGTGATGCTCGTGGGACATCTTGCTCAGCCTTTGCCTGCAGAGCCAGGCCTCGCTGAGGGCTCTAATTTATAAGAAGCACTGAAACCTCTTTGGGAATATAAGGCTATGGGAAAAGCACATTTCCAAGTTCCTTCCCATGAGCTAAGTTAGTGGATGGAAGGAGCAGCCAGTGGCTTGGGTGCAGTGGGGTAGGTGGGGGGCACCTCCAGGGACAGGGACCACAGACGCTGATCCTGCCGCCTAGGGAGGTGTGCCTTGTGCACTCAGGTTTGAGATGTTCAGGTCTGGGACCAAGTTGAATTTCTCAGGATCGTGGAGGAGTCAAGGCTGAATTCCCCACTAGAGGTCAAGGATATTGATCCTTGATTGATTGATGAGACAAGCCAGGCGAGGTTGGCCTGGGACCACAGCTCAAGAAAATGCTCCACTTGACTGCGGGGCAGATCTTTAAAGTGTCTGAACCTTGCTGGGCGTACAGCCAGCTCAGCTGTGGAGGTGGGAGAGGATGGGAGAAATTCTGTGGATTCTAGCCTGAAACAGCTTCCGTTAGCTTCCTCTGTTTTTCTTAGCTGTGTATGGAATAGCAGACACATTTTGTTTCAAGTTTTTGTTGACATTTGCACCAGGTGCCCGTGTTGGACTAACTGGGAGGGCAGTGTGAAGCACGTGTGCCCTGGCAGGGCCCACCTCCCGCAGGTGATGCAGGGGCGTACACAGCCATCACCTCTGTGCTCGGCGGTGCTCAGCCCCGGTCCTCACCGCAGGAGTTCAGTCCTGCTGCACTGGCTGCTTCTGCACCGTGACATGCACTTCGGTTAGAACAGCTACTTGTGACTGGCCTCATGTCACATCGGAGGACATCTGCATAATTGTTTGGGAGGTTCCGGGGTGGCAGAGTCACAGGAGGCTGCTTCATGGGAAGCAGCAGAGGCCCAGGCTCACAGCCTTGCCAACCCATGTGATGGGGTTGGTGTGGCTGGGGGTGTGGGGACAGGGGCCGTGGCGGGAGATGGGGTCCGAGATGCAGCCCGAGGCCTGGTCCTGCAGGGCCTTGTGGGCCTGGATGAGGACTGAGGAATATGTAGTAGGGACCCCCTTGGCTGATGTGAGAAGGCTGAAGTGAGGACAAAGTGTGTGTCAGGCTCTGCAAGTTCTAGCAAAAGGTGGTGGTGGCTCGAACCAGGGTCCTTAGCGGACAGGGGAGAAGTGGTCGGACTCGGGAGATGCTTTACAGGCAGAGCCGTCAGGATGTGTTGGGGGATGGATGAAGGATGTGAGGGAAGTGAGGAGGCAAGAGCAGCACCCCAGATTTGGGTCTAATCGGCTGGAGGATGAGGCTCATGGGGGCGTCACGGGTTCCATTTCAGACGTACTAACAATCAGACGGAGACTCTGGATGCCTCGGGCTCCAGCCTCCCTCGGGGCTCTGTCTGCCCCCCTCCGCAGCACAGGAAGCCTCTCTGAAGTTACTAGTATGAAAGTATGTCCTTGAGTGGCAGTGCAGTGATACCTTAAGTTAAATATTTCTCCAGAAACCTGCTGATGCCATTTTGGATATTAGAGATATCCAGTATTTGAAGCAGAATGTTCAGTGGTTTTTTTTTTTTCTCTCTGAATAGGCCCAGTTGCATTAGTTGCCTACATGCTTGACTGTTCGTAGAAACACCTCCCATCTCTGTCCTGATTCAGCTTCTCCACTGACTGTTGTGATGAATCTCTGTGCTTGTCTGTTGGTCCACGTGGAGCCTGTAGTCACGCTGCTGCTCTGCCCAAACTCTTATTCGCTCCTCCCTGTTTCGGTCGTGGTGCTTTTCTGCTCAGTGGCAGCGGCGCCGCCCTCTCCTGCAGGCACAGAGCCCTGGTGCCTGCGGATTTGCTCCCCCATCCTCTGCTGTGACAGCAGTTCTGGGTGAAGGAAAGCCCAGAGTGCTTGCCCCCCTGACACGAGGTACAACTCACACTGCAGAGGGCCCCGCTTGGCTTCTGCCCACCCTCCTCCCCTCTGCCCCCCCTCCTCCCCTCTGCCCCCCAGCTCCCAGGGAGTCCCCCAAGAGCGGGTCCTTAATCACTCACGTGCACACCAGTCTTCATCTCAGAGTCTGCTCCTGGGGAAACTGATCTAAGAAAATGCTTCATCACAATGTTTCTTACAACGAGCACTGAAGTGCCCTGGGGGCCGCAGAGAACCCCCCAGAGGTGTCATGGGATATTTTCAAACTTCAAGGAAAACAGCGATACACAACACCTGTCAGACACAGTGCGAACCAGTCAAGGTTCAAAATCAGGGAGAGGAGGAAATTGAGATAATGGGGCTGGGTCTGATCCCAAGGCTGGAGAAGTTGTGTAGCATCTGCAGGTGCTCACAGCTCATTAGTAAGTAAGCCTGGTTAAGAATAAAATAAAAATAATTTTCTCTTAGTGGATGTGTATTATTTTTTCACATGGATATCAAGCTACCAGGGTATAAAGTCTTGTTAAGTTGGACCCTTTAGCTGTTTCCTTTGATCAGAGGCTGCCCTGAGTCAGTCAGGGCCCTGGGAACCAAATAACTTGGGGGGGGGGCTGTACTTCATATTGATAATGAAAGTTTCTGTGTGTTTGGCATTAAAATGGGTCAAGTCCTCGAATACCGCATAACGGTCCCCGTTGCGGACTGTTTGAGATAAGCTACTGTTCTTCCTCCAGACGTTTTTCATTCGCCCTGTCAGTCTTGTGTTGTTCGTGAACTGTCACGCTGGTCTTTAAATGTGAACAAACATGTTCTGTCTTTTCTTCTTCCAGAGAGTGGGTTGATCGAGCCCCGTCTCTCCATTTTCTGAGAGTGTTAATTTGTCTGAGGCTGCTCATGAGGGATCCGTGTTATCAGGTTGGTTGAAAAAAAAATTTTTTTTCCCCTTGTTTAAAGACGAAAGAAACTGGCGGGCTTTGGTTTGAAACAGAGCTTGGTAACTTGTTTTCTCTCTCACAACTCAGTAGCTCCCATGTTTGGTAGGTGTCTCACCTGCTATTTAAAATGATAAGAGAGAAGTGATTTGATGGGGACAAAAACACCTGTGTATTTCCACGGTGTTACCTCTGGGGTGAGTGGGTGGGACTTCCGGTCTGTGTTGCTCTTCCCACTTCAGTATCAGTGGCCCCCTTGTGCTCCCCAGCAGGCCTCCGTTTGGGTAAGAACACTGTATATATAACATTAGTAAAAGTGTTCATGAAGGAAGGTGGTTTTTTGCAGGAGATCTAGTTTTTTGACTTACAGAAGTTAGCAAGATACTTGCTTTAGAGATGCTCTGTTTGCTCTGGAAATTGATGGTGCGCGTGTCCCACTGCTGGCCATCTTCTAAACTCCTGCCTTTCTTAATCTGGTTCTTGACGGGCTGGAACAGAGTTGACTGGATTGCTCTCTAAAGGAAAGAATTCTGTGACCTCCTTTGTTTATGGAATTTTTATGACCGAAACACACATTTAACCAAATCTCCCCTTGACTTCCAGTCCCTCCATAGACGGGGATGCTCTCTGAGCCTCTCCTCCTGGCAGTCTTTCCACAAAGAAAGCAGTTGTTTAACATCTTAAGCTGCCAAGAATTTTTGGCTGAAGTCACAAAGCAACGCTGGGTTTTACTTCAACCTACGCCAGCGCGTGTCGGCAAGGCTTCACCTTCGCTGGGCATTCTCTTCCTCTCTTTTTGAATCAGCATCGCAGGAGCCATGGGCGGCTGTTCCAAACCATCTCAGCCTCACAGCCAGACGCCTCCTACCCCTGTCATTGTCATCAGATTGCAACATTTTCCATGTTACAGGCAAAACGGAGGCCAATCCCAGCAGGAGCTCTCTTAAGTTCTGTGTTGCTTGAAACATTGGACTTACGGTGCACCTTTACTGCCCTTCTTGTTTCTGAAGAAATGTCTCTCCTCCTTGCCCGGGTTCGGCCTTCCATCTCTCCTCTGTGTTACGGTATCCGTGGCTCCCTGTCTACTCCCTCTTAGCCCCAAAATGCCCTTCCCTTGACCCAGCTGTCATCTCGCCCTCATTACTGCTTTCATTGAAAGCTCAGACTGCATCTCTAGAACTCAGCCCCCTTTTGGGGGACTGACGTGTTGTATAACTTTTCCCTGCCTCCTCTGTCCAAGGTCTCTCTGGAAGATAAGATCGCGTAGTCTTCTGGAATTAAAGGAAGACGTAGGTTCAGAGATTGCAAGTGTATTGGGCATCCCAAGGAGTAGCCTCGTCTCAGTGAACCCACCGTAGCACACTGCTTATCAAAGATAAAGAGAAAGATGTTAAAAGCCCCTAAACTCCATTACGTTCAGTCATGGAGCTGAGCGGCCCTACCTCAGCCCTGTGTTCACTCCCAGCCTCTCTATAGCGCCCACACCTTTTATCACGCTTTCTCTTTGCCTTCACTGATCCCGAGAGCCTCATCGTTTTGTGCTTTTCTGTAGTATTTACCTACTCCTTCTTAATCCTGCCTTCCTCAGTGTTAACCTCCCTCAAAGTTCTTTTCTTTGTCATCTTCTCTCCTGTCTTCCAGGCTCTTGGCATCAACTATCTTTTTTTTTCCTGATATAATGCCTAGTACCAGCCAGTGCCCGGAATAAAATGATTATTCCCAGGGCATGGTTTGGGAAACATGGACTTGGTTCCATACTGTCCACATTGACTACTGGATACATGTATTTTTGCCAAGGTAAACATTTGAAAATGACCATGACCCCTCATTTAAACATTATTCTCTCCCTGGTGTCTTCTCCCTTCCAAGCTTCAAATTTAAATCTTCCTGTCAACGATGCCAGCTTTCAGTCTTCTGCCCTCGTCTCACTTTTCACGGCCTGCTGGCCTTTTCTCGCTTGGACAGACCACCAGCAGCTTAGCCTGTCTGAGCCTGAGGCTCCTCCAACCCAGCCTGTCGCTCTCGCCTTCCCTGTGTTGACTGTGTCCCTGCCTCCCGCCATCTGCCTCACCGGTGGCGATGCCGTCTCCTCCTCCCATCCCTGCTCCCAGCAGGTCTGCGGGTCCTCGTGTCTTGACATTGCTTGCTCCACTTGCGAACCTGCCCCGTCTCTCCACTGCCCGTCCCGCTGCCCCTGCCAGCTGGGCGCAGGGCTTCCGGGACCCCCCTTTCCCCTCCAGTTCGTTCCAAGACTAGACGGAAGTCCTCACAGCTGATTCTGTCAGCCCCTTGGTCGCACGTTTTCATCAGGTCTGCCTGGCCAAGTTCAAACTCAGGCTCACATCCAAGTCTTCCCCCAGTTTGGTCTCGCCCTGGTTTTCTGTTACTCTCAGTAATTCCCTTTGTGGAGTCATGGAACTGCTTTTCAGGGTGATAGAACGCCTTGCTCTTTCTACGTAACTTCTCTGACCTTTGAGCCTGCTTGGATTTCTCTTTATTTTCCTGTTTGCCCATTTCTTCTCAGTAAATCTGTCCATCCTTCTAAGCGCGTGCAGAGGCTGCCACGCTTACGAAGTTTTCCTTTGTCCTCTCAGCAGGGGATTTGTTACACATCCCTCCTCTGGAGTGTCATGGCATCTCCTGTACAACTTTCTTGTAACGCTTACCAAATCCAAGTGTCTGTATATCTGCCTTCTGCTTCCCTGTAGCTCAGTGCAGTCAGCCAATGTCGTCTACATATTTGTGTCCCCTTCAGGTCCTAACCCTGGGATCTTACTCAACAGAGATAGAAAAAACATTTGAGTCATCTTAAAATGTTACGTTTATTTTCATATGTATAAAATGTCCTACCATAATTAGTGATAATGTATACAGTATTCTTGTGTTCTGTACTTAGAACTCTTGCAAAGTGACTAGCAGTCGTAGGAATTCAAATGAGTAGGTGGTTACAGAACTGTTTTTGATTGAGTTATAAATGCACCTTCATTCTTAATTTACACCTGGGTGTGTTGTTGCCAAATTCACCTGACACAGAATAAGGGAACCTTGAGCCCGAGGGCCAGGAGCCCCTGGGCCTTTCCCCAGCGCCCCCTCGGCCTCAGGGCAGGACAGGATCTCGCGGTCACCCTGGTACTAGACCTGGGGTGACAGCAGATGTTTGTATTTCAGGTAACTTCCTTGTGTGCGTGTGAAGTAAGGAGAGAGGTGTCAACACAGCTTTAAACATGTTAGGGCCGCCTGAAACAATGTTTATCCGAAGACAAACGTCAGTGTGGGTAACCTGAGGGCGTCTGCCATCAGCCGAGCGCCAGGCTAGTTCCTTTCACGACTCCAGCCTCCCAGCGTGCTCTTTCTTACACGCAATTTGGGGCAGTTTCAGAAGTTCCACGCGGCGCCTTCTTGTTGGGAGCTGGTTTTAACAGCCTATATCAGAGGGCATTTTCCAATGATTATTGTTGTATTTGTTGAGGGTATGGGCTCCGTAAAACTGTTAGCCAGATCGTCTTGAGAAGCCCTGCAAGTCTAATCTAGAGCAACGTTCCTCAGAATTTACTGGGTCTACGAATTTCTTGGGGGTCTTGTTGAAATTCAGGGCCGTTCAGCAGGTCTGGGGTGAGTAGGAGCGTCTGCACTTCGGATCAGCTCCTGTGATGCTGCTCGTGCTGGTCCGTGGACCACACTGTGCGGACGCCTGGAGGAGGGTCCTGGGCTGCAGGGATGCCGGGGGCCTAGCCCGGCTCTGCCACTGAGGCCAAGTGGTGTACCTTTCTGGGTCTTACTTTTCCTAATCTGAAGGGAATGACGTCTGCCAGCCCTTTCGAGCTCTAACATTTTATGGTGATATGGGAGGAAGTAAAAAGAACACGGAGGCAGGCTGCAGCTCTGAGCAGGTTTACGTCCTTTTAGCTGTTTATTAATAGTATATCTTAAATGCAGTGTGAGTGCCAAACATTAAAGTTTTCCATATTTATGTTAGAATGGGGACCTTCAAAAAATAAAACAAATGATAAACTTACGACTTAATAAAGAAATTGTGTGTGAAACACACTCCCATCTTTCACACCTGTTGTGTTGTTTTTATTTTATCAGGAAATACTCCATAGCTTGGGTGGGATTGAAAACCTCGCTCAGGTAAGACTCCTTTTGCACTGGCTGGCCTTGCCTTTCCTTTTTATGCCATGGCTTGGGGCAGAGATCACACAGGTGTGTGACAGAAGGTGTCTTTCTCTTACCTGCGTGGCCCACCAAGGAGAGGACCAGGCAGGGCAGGTAGGTGTGAGCGTGAGACAGGACACTCATAGGGCAGCGAGGGACTTGGGACATTTTCTCCTGGCTAACGGGGTTCACTGTACCCGGCCTGTTGAAACGAGAAAGTTCTATGAAAAATCATCTCTCTTTAGTTAGTAAGGTGAATAAATGGGTGTTGGCTGGCAAGCCCAGGGCCTCAGCATTGCCCACACCGAATGATGGGAGAAATTATGGAGATGCTCATAACTTTCCCACAACACAAAGAATTACTGCGCTCACTAAAATGCTAAAATAAATGACAGTGTGAGGAGATATCTTGACTTCACTTACTTTTCTGCTTTGGTAACTACTGAGGGAAGGTAATGAGGTGAGTGAGTGTGCTGAGCCAGTCCAATGTTTGGGTTTATTAGTGCAGTCAGACGAGATTTCCAGGCATGGCATTGAGTTGAAACAGTGCATTCTCCTGAAATCTATACCATGTATGGAAAGAATAATTTTCATCATAAACCTTTGGCCCTGCCAACTCAGTGCTGAGGAATTAATGGATGGTGAAGTTTAATGGCAATTTACTGTTAAATCTATTTATTTTTTAAAATTTTTAAAAATTATTATTTGTTATTTTATTTAATTTTTAATTTAATTTTTTTTTATTCTTGGAAAGTTGCTAGAACATCTAGTTTTTATTTTTAAGGAATTTTTAAAATTGGCTAGAGGTTTATCTTATTTGATAAAATAGTCTTTTATAAAAATTATATTGTAAAGGATCTTTTTATTCACTTTACTTCCGTTAAAGTATCAGGAATTTACTTACGTTTCTCTGAACATGTTTCTTATTATAGTCAGTAATCCACAGCCAGGGATTGTTAGAACACCCCATACATTTCATTCTGATTATTGCGCTCTGCTTGTATGCTGATTAGATATAATTGAGGCTGTTATAAAACCTAAGGTCGATAAAAATATATGCAGTGTCTTATAAAAATTCTACTAAAACGGTACATTGAAGAATTAACATTCTGTGTACTATGTATTATGCATCTTATTTGTTTGCATTTGGGGACTAAATTACAACACAGACTTACTCAGTTATGAGTTGTTTTGGGACTTTTGAGAGTTTTGTCAGTCTTTCCAGCTCCCTCCCTCCACTGCAGGGCGTTCAAGAGAAAAGGGACCCAGAAACCCTCCAGCTTCTGCGCTTGAGAGGCAGGCCCAGGGGCACGAGTTTTGTGTGGTGAACCCGCTGCGCCACCTACCGCCCATTTGCAGAAGTGCAAGTCTTGTCCCCACCTGCCGTCCTCCCTTCTGACTGGCCTGTTGGTTTGGTCCCTCCTGCAGTGCATGGAGATGGTGGCCCACGGGTACCTGAGCCACGGGGAGGCGCAGCACAGCGTGGACAAGTTGGTCAACATGACGTGTAAGCCTGTCCTGGGGACACAGCGACTTTCCGGGAGTGGGGTTTGCCGCAGGGCAAGTATGTATGAATATGTATGAGTGTCCCCTACACAGTGAGGGATGAGAGTCCACACCGGCTGTTACACTCGGTGGCAACATGTGCCCGGAGGGAGATTTTTAGATCACAACACTTACCTTGAAAAGCCCAATTTCATAATTAAAAAGATTTTCATTGAGCACAGTCTTATCTTAGTGCAAGAGAAACATCCTTTCCTAAAAGCAAATTTTACTAAAAATATTTTTGCCTCCTTTGATGTCTATTAAAATGTCAGAGACTGTTGAGTTTTCATCTATCAAGCTGGGTTAACAATACCTCCTTCCAAAAATCTGGAACATTCGGAAAGTGAAAAAGGAGACAAACCCCCTGATACGGTGATGATTATGGGAGACACTGCCCTGTGCGAGGGGGAGCTGCTCTGGCCACCCTCCGTCCCCTCTCTCCGGACGCTCCTGCCAGCCCACCCCCCCGTCTCTCCAGATGAGATGAGCGTGGAGGCCTGCTGCTGTGGGGGCTGGCCCGCTTCTCTGTGTGCGGAGGCTGGTTTCCCGTGTGTTTGCAGGACAGGACGTTGATTCTCAGTTGCAGGAGAGAGGAATCTGTGCTGAGCGTGAGGCACCAGGAAGGTTCTTGCAGGCCAACCGTTCCCCTCAGCTGAGGAACTTGCTGATAAGCCCATCACCTGAAATCTTTATGGGGAGGATCTTGGAAGGATAGGTTTCACTTAGAACTTGTAATGATGGTGAGGAACTCACCTGGCTCTTAAGTGGAAGGAAAGATTTGATTTTTGCTCTGTCCATATTTCATTATTACAGCAGAAAAATATGGTAAATACTAGTTGAGCTTGAAGGGTGATTCTTGGAGTAAAAACCCACCCCCGTCCCCCCGCCCCCTTGTCTCTTTCGTGTTGCCTGTGTTCCTCTTTGTCCTCTGCTTGCCCGTCAGAACTTGAGACCTGAGGTTCTGTGAGCACTAACCCCCTTTAAGCTTCAGATCCGTCACTGAGATATTTCCTTCTTTTATAGACATTTTTCAAAAACTTGCTGCTGTCAAAGACCAAAGAGAATGGGTCACCACAAGTGGAGCCCACAAGGTGAGCGGTCCCAGGAGGAGCGGGCGTCTCATGTGGCGCTGGTTCACATGCTAGGGTTCCGAGCCCTCGTGGTCAAGCCACGTGTCATTGTCATTCACAGACCTGCTGGCCTCGCCTAAAATTAAATCCCTGCTAACTCTGTTATGTTCTTTACCAGCCCAAGGAGTAATGTAGAAACAGCAAATAGAGGTTTTCTGAAACATTTCTCTTTTTTCTGTGCCATTAAACTGTTTACTGCTTAACTAAGTTTGTTGCTTAATTTAAATATTGCTTGAAACACCTTGAGTATATATCAGCTGACCCTAGGTGTGTAGTTACAAATAAATGAATGAAGAAATAAATACATATATACATGTATAAATACATTCCACTTGGCATATGTGGATATATTAGTTTTAACCGTATGAAATTACTGTGATCTGTAGCCCAATTTCACGTGTTTTAACTTTATAATGAGATGGGTATATGAGTCCAATATGTATCTTAAGATGGCTGAATGCAGGTTTAATCAAGACAGACTGAATTGATGTTTATAACATAGCTATTTAGACAGTAGCTGCCTGGAGCCAGGTCTCAGTAATTCGTTGAGCTCTTCTGTCCCAGGAGGCCACTTGCCAGCATATCCTAGAGCAAGGTTGCCTAAAATGTGTGCACATATGCCGCTCATTGTAGGGGGTGATTCTGGGTGATAGATGGGTCAGCGTTTTTTATGTCGATACCTCTGTATCTCACCGGTGTTATCACTTAGGCTTTGAAGAACATTTTTGAGCAGCGTTAAGGTGTCAAGGGTAGACATGACACAAGTTGGGAAAATGGTATGTCAGTGACTGAAGTTTGGGAAACAGTATGTTAGAAGACAGAAAAAGGGAGAGAGAAGAGGAAGAAAGATAGTGGGGAGGATGGAGCCATGAAGGGGAGAACCCACATGGCGGAAACCCAGATCATCCTGGAGGCTGTTGCCGGGGTCCCAGCTCTGGCCTGAAGCGTGTTTGGGTGTGTGCGTTTAGTGGACTCTGCGTTCTAAACGCGGAGCGATGACACATGACTTTGCATTCATGGGAATTCAGAGAAGGTGACCGATAAGCCGCAGAAGACTCCCAGCTCAGTCGTGTTCCTCGGCCCCTCTTGCCTCCTGTCCTGGGCGAGGAATGGTGACGAGGAGCTGGTCTGAGGAGGGGGAGGACACCGGCCCCCGTAGGAACTGGGAATCGGGAGTGTTTAACAGATTTTTTGAGGTTAAGCCTTTACGATCTTTAGACGGAAACACTATACTGTTCAACAAGCTTGTAGTACTTACGTAATTAAAACTTACTTTACTTCGTTTTTCAGACATTAGTAAATTTACTCAGTGCCCGAGATACTAATGTTCTGTTGGGTGCCCTTCTGGCCCTGGCTAGTTTGGCTGAAAGGTAAGTGCATTTTAATAAGTTCTGTTGCTGTAGCAATTTAGATGGGAGAGGTGGCTGCTGTGCATAATGCTGATCGTTGCTTTTTTGTGAATAGTACGTAATTCCCTTTCTCCAAAGGTTATCAGCATACTTTTATTAAATTTAAATTGATGACATATAATACTTATTGAATGTTGGAATTTGATGTAGCCCTGCCCCATAGAGCTCGGTTGCATTTTGTTTCTACTCCTGGGATGAATTTCATATGAGGGTTACGGTATTAAAAGAAAAATATGGTAAAATGCATTTTTTGCAGTTACTAATAGTTTTCAATTTGTAGTCCAGAATGTAGGGAGAAGATAAGTGAACTCAACATTGTAGAAAATCTTCTGATGATTTTACATGAATATGATTTGCTTTCCAAAAGGTAGGACTGCTAATGGGAAACAGACAATGTCTTATATTTGATGAAAGCAACTATTGTGTTTTTCACTATGTCATGTTATTTACATTATTAACTGAATATCATGAGTCAGCTTGGCATTTATTTTTCTATTTCAGTTTATATAAAGGAACCAATAGGAAATAGGTACATTGATTTATCTTTGGATCTGCATTACTTCCTGAACTGGTTATAGATTTGAAATATATAAATCTTATGATCGAATCATTAATGTTTTTGTTCATTGCATTTATTTCCATTCTGTTGCCTGAAGAAAAGAGACTAAGATGTCTCTACTTTTAGTAATTTCAGATTGTGTATTGAATAAATGATTATATTGCTAAAATCTGTTTTGCTTAAGGCAAGTAAAATATGTGAAGAGCTACTGACTTATTTCATGACCATTTGTTATTATAACTCAAAACAGAATCTAGAGTAAAGTGAATTCATTTTCACTTGAGCTACATGTTGCCCTAAAAACTTACTGTACCCAGATAGTTACAGAGTTGCAACCTGTATCATTTGATATTTACTCAAATAAGTCATGATTTTCTCAAGTGGCAAAATAGATAGCAGAAATCCCCAGTAATGAAACACTGAGATTTAATTCCTAGTAAATCCCTTGGATTCTTCTTCTAAGCTAGTTTAACCCTCTTTACCAACTACACCTGTAGACTTGGTTATCGGAATTCACTCACCCACCAGCCTCTGCACAGGTGGACAGACACACAGACCATCAGTTGCATCATAACATTGTAGACGGGGTGGTTCCAGAGCTCACTTGAACCTTGTGTCTTATGTCATCATTATTTTCATTTTATTCTCCAGATATTCACTGAGCGCTTGGCCTTTAATTTCCCTGCATCATAGTGTTTTTGCCATCACGTATTAATGGCTTAATTTTGCAATCACATAGTAGGTTTCTGAAGACTGGGAGTAAAGCTTTTCGACTTCTTTTGTCTCGAGCACAGTGCAGGTCCCATTGTATGAACTTGGTCCCTATTTGCTGGTTAGTAGGTTTTTAGCCAGACCAGTGGGGATCCAGTAAGGCTATGTCTTAGAAAGTGGTATCAGAAAATTGTGACATGCAGGCTAAATTTGGCTCCCTGCCTGTTTTTGTAAATAAAGATTTATTGGAACACGGCCATGCCCGTTGATACCTGCGTGTTGTCTGTGGCTGCTTCGGCACACGTTGGCATGGCTGGGCCGTCATGATGGAGACCGCATGGCCCACAGAGCTGAAGACGTTTGGCTGTGGTCCAGCCCTTTACAGAAAGCGTATGCGGACCTGTGGCTTAGAACACGCTGGCCTGCTAGTCCGTGCAGCGATCGCAGCCCAGCCTGACCGGCAGGTCGGGGCCTGAGCCTTACCCCGACTCTCGCGCCCCCCGCAGGCTGACGGCGGAGTTGCTGCGCCTGCTCTGTGCCGAGCGCCAGGTGAAAGAGCAGTTGAAACTCTACGAGGGGGTGCCTGTGCTCCTCAGCCTGCTCCACTCGGACCACCTGAAGCTGCTCTGGAGCGTCGTCTGGATCCTGGTTCAGGTCTGTGAGGACCCCGAGACCAGTGTGGAAATTCGCGTCTGGGGAGGCATCAAGCAGCTGCTTCACGTTTTGCGAGGGTGAGTCAGGGCAGGCTGTGGCCTGCGTGTTTGTCTCTGCGTCACCGGCCTCCAGGCCAGTGCCAGGAGTGGAAGGCTCTCAGTCTGCAAATGTGGCTTGAGTGGAAACTCAGGAACCCAAAGGAAATGTTTGTCTTGCCACCTTTTTCTTGAATCAGTGTATGCATATAGCAATCCCAACAGTTACCATAGTTACTGCCATTTTACTACAATGTCTGCGTGTGCATGTATGTCATCCAGCTACAAAGGGAAGGCAAAGCCTGCACTAAGGGAACAGGTGTATAGTCCCTAGTTAGAATGGGAGAAAATCCTGTTAATCAAATGACTGCCATGTTCCCGGCTCCGGTCCCTTTGCTCCTCTTTTCTCGCTAATCCATCTCAGGGTTTAAGGTGAGCTGACGCCTTCTTACCTCTCTTGTAGAAGTAGAATCTAGTGACATTCAAAGCCGTGCATCTGGGAAGGAATGGTTTGTTGAAATAGTTTCAAACTGAAATTCTCTTGATTTATGTTGTAAAAACTGTTAACAACGACAAAAAGACAATAGTAGATATTGTATGTATTACGTCTATTGAAGTATTGAATGACAGCATCTGTTGGTACTATGAGTGGGAAGGTTCTATTAGCTAAGATTATTATAAAGCTTAATTCATCCCTTTAAGTACTGAATCAGAGTTGAAAAGGATCGTGTCTGCCTGAAAAAGATCACATTTATCTGTAGTATATATATATGAAGCTCATTCTCATAAAAGCAGAGTACCTTACCAATTTTGATATGACTCATCAAATCAGTACTATTCAGACTTTGGGCCTGTTGTGCCCGATACCTTGATATTGTGGAGCTGTGTGTCACCAGCTCCATTCTCTCTGAGGGAACATTGCAAAGCATCAGAACAGACCGTAGACATGTCAGCAGTGTCTTTGTTAACAATTTCTGTCATTACCAAAACCAAGGAAAAACGTGTAGACTATCAACAGTCTACTTGCTTAGATGAGTATCACATAAAAATCTCAAGTACTTTAAAGTGGAAATTATAAATCTTTCATTAGTGTTGTGGCATAATAAGCTAGCCTGATAGTCAGAATAATTAAGCTTGCAGAGGTTTTTATGTGGAGTGAGTTTGCAAGCTGATGATGTTGGTGGCGGTGGTTTCTGTTACTGGCCTGTCATACCTGTCGCAGTTGCTGTGGGCAGCCCTCTTGGAGAGCAGCTATTTTCTAGATGGTAAAATTAAATTATATGACAGTTAGGCAATACTTCAAGGACAAAACCTGCCTTTTGACCACATAGAATTGAGTTGACTATAAGGCACTAATTTTCCCCTTTTGTTCAAGCCATAACTATCCTTGATAGAAGAGAGTTCTTTTGCAGCTAAAGAGTAGTTTTCCCAGTCCATGTCTCTGGTGCAATGTTAGTCATCTCTTCCCTGGGAAGATGATGTATGTCAACACTTACTCTACGTTAAGAATGGCTCTGTGCTCTGGGAGAATTTATTGCCCCAGCTGGGTAAACAGTATCCTTTCAGAGTTTGGGCTGCCTGGAGCTGGTCTAAGGGGCGAGGTTGCCAGGTTGTCTGCTGGCTTGAGTATGAACAGGCTCTATTGTCAGGCGGTTTCCTGGAAACCTGTCCCTGGCCATTCACCTACAGTCCTCAACCCAAAGGCAGTTACTGAAGGGCTGCATACTCTTGATCAGGTAGAGTGATCCCTAAAATTCAAGCTTTAACGTAATGAACGATCACTGATTGTGACCATCCCTAGACCCAGCTCCACCGCCTTCCCTGTGTTCGCCAAAGGGGGGGTCCAGTGGGCCCAGGTGACACAGGAGGGAGCCAAGGAGACTCTATCTATGTTATGTTTGGGCATGCAGAAATCTACATAGAGCTGCTGCCATAAAGATAAATAAATGAATAAACAAGTTTATAGTGTATAGTACAGGGAAAGATATTCAATATCTTGTAGTAGCTTATGGTGAAAAAGAATATGAAAATGAGTATATGTATGTTCATGTGTGACTGAAGCTGTGTGCTGTCCACCAGAACTTGACACAACATTGTAAACTGGCTATACCTCAATAAAAAGATGTGGTAAGCAAGTAGGTATGCACATAAACAATTTGAAATTGATAATCAGATTTAATTGTTTATTTAAATATAAATTATTTCTATGAACTTTTCAATACAGCGAAGTTAAATGTTTAGAGTTTTAAGTCATTTAGGCCAAAAGAATTGCCAAATCTGTAAAGACTTATCTCAAATATTATGAAAATTTCAAATTTGTCTATTAGGAATTGAAGTTCAGCTGATGGAAGTGTCTCCTTACTAAGTGCCAGAAGATTCTAGTTATAGTCACTTTGTAACCGAGTTTGGGGTAGTAACAAATCAGTGTGATTTCTGTTTGTAAAAGAGGGAAGATAAAAATACTATCTACTATATACCTGATCAGGAGATTATTTTGAAGCTAACAGGAGATGATGGAGAAGGAATCTTACAAAATGTAAAGCATTTCTGGGTACAGCAAAGTGTTTCAGCTAAACTGACTATACTTAAATAAAAAATAAATAAAATAAATAATATATATATAAAGCATTAAGCACATGTGAAATATGACTATTCTAATTACCCTTGCTCTTTGTCTTCAAATGTGTGTACTTTATGTCCAACACACAAATGTAGATTCATAGGCAGGTTTGGGAATAAGGAGAAAAAACACATATGGTAGCTGACAGAGAAAAAATTGTGACAATGAATATATATATGTTCACGTATAACTAAAAAATTGTGCTCTACACTGGAATTTGACACAACATTGTAAAATTATTATAAATCAATAAAAAAATGTTAAAAAAATTAAAAAACAGAAAAAATAGAATTTTTTAAATTAAAGGTAATGGTGTTATATCTTCAAAAAAACGAAAAAGGATAAATAAATGAAAAAAGCATGGTGACCATGTAGAACAAAAGGGAACAAGGCAGATAATGACAGACAGATTATCTATGGTCACAGTTGTTGCCCTGAGTAAGCAAATGCTTTGTTTCATGAAAGACATTAAACAGAAAGTGACATTTATGAAACGAGAAGAGAGATGAGATGATAGGCCCATTAAAAGGAGAGCAGACTGGTACTGCAGAGGTGGGAAGGAAGGTGAGGACTGGGTCATGTCCGCAGAACTGAGCGCCAGGAGGAACGTGGAATTAGCAGAAGGAAGGGCACGCCTGGAAACGTCACACACAACACAGAGGAAAAAGACCAAGGAACAGAGCAACCGGAACACAAAGGACACAGCCTGCAGAAGATGGGTTTTCAACACGTGGTTCATCGATATCCCTCAAATCGAGAGTAAAACAAGGAATTTTTGAAAAACCTCTGTGATCTAATAGGAGAGAGCTTTCCTAAAATAAAAGAAGATTGGAATGTAAGGGGAAAAGACAAAACTCAGAATGATGAAGGCAGAGGTGTATTCAGGTAACTGGCAGGAGTGTAGAGTTCAAAGCAAAGGGGGCCGCGTGGAGCCGTGGGGGAGGGACTGGCTTCTCAGTGACCGGTGCCCGTCGGCTCAGTAACCATGTTGGAAAAAGAGCAGGGAGATGACTGCTGCCTCACACCATGCACACGATCACTCCCAGGTGGACTGGGGGTCAAACGATAGCGCCCACGCAGGAGGGTCCTCATGTCCCGGGGGAGGCCGAGATCGCTTCACGAAGCCCGTTTACACAGGACCCGGAAAGCACTGACCCTGCAGGAACGTGGTTAATGTGGTCTGTGCATTAACTTCTCTTTTTCAGAGACAGAAATTTTGTTTCTGATCGTTCTTCCATTGGAAGCCTGTCTAGTGCCAATGCCGCAGGCCGAATCCAGCAGCTTCACCTGTCGGAAGATTTAAGCCCTCGGGAAATACAAGAAAATACTTTCTCTCTGCAAGCAGGTATTTGTATCATGTTACTATGTTTTATTATTAGATGCTGCTTAAACTTTGTGTTCTGGTATAAGATTATCATGATAATATTAATCAGGTCCAGTCTAACTTTAAAAAATGTGAAGTTTAAAAGATGTGAAGATTTGCAAATGTTAACCACTATATATAAAAATAGATTTAAAAAATTTCTTCTTTGGAGCACAGGGAACTATATTCAATATCTTGTAATAAGTTTTAACAAAAAAGAATATGAAAACGATTATGTGTATATATATATATATATGACTGGGACAGTGTGCTGTACACCAGAGATTGGCACATTGTAACTGGCTCCACTTCAGTTTAAAATATTTGCATTAAAAAAAACTGTGACGTTAAATACACGTGGATGCCTGAAACGTCTTGGTACCACCGTTGGATTCGCAGGTTAGCAATACCAGACATTCCTCCCCTTCCACGTTCTGGATGTCTGGACGCCTGGGATTGGATGCCTGGCCCCTTCCACTTACCAGTTCTGTGGCCTAGTCTATTAACCTCCCTGAACCTCAGTTTTGGCTTTGGTAACGCTGGTAATTGTAGTTCGTACTCTGCTTGTAAGGGTTAATTTGGACACTATGTTTAAAGTACTCGCTATTTACTGAAACATCATAGATGTGTATTGAGCACTTGCTAAGTGCTGGGCACGTTGAGCACTAGGGGTTGCAGTGAACTGGGTAGAAGCAGTCCCTGCCTCCTGGTACACAGTAAGTGCTCAATCAAAGACTGCCACGGGGTGTACGAGCCCATGAGTTACATCAAGAGGAGAGTTAGAAGCCGTTGAAAGTCAGTTTCCTTTCTCCCAGAGCCAAGCCAGAAGGGAAGTTCATGTTGTTGCCAACAAAACTCTCCCTGGCAGGCAGTTAGGGTTTTGACGTAGCTGCAGCAGTGCGGCCGCGGCGATGACAGACATGCTGTTTGGTGGTTTTCCTTGCAGCCTGCTGCGCGGCCCTCACTGAACTGGTGCTCAACGACGCCAACGCCCAGCAGGTGGTTCAGGTGAGGAGGCTGCTCTCCGGGGCAGGGCGCCAGGACCGCGTCACCGTGGAGGGGGCCTGCCTCTGGGCACCTGTGTCCCAGAGCGTAGCTTCTGGGATCCCGTCAGCATGCTTTTAAAATGTTTCCATGTATCTTATTTAATGTATAGAATTCTGTTGTACCTTCTTGTCCTTTCTCTTTTAACTCACCTGGCCTAAAAAGAACTGCCATGTAGTTAATTGATGATGTTTCTTCCCTGTATGATGTGCAGTCTTTCTCATTTTCTTTATCTTTGTTTTTTTTGAAACTATTCTGAGCATAGAGGGTACCATGAGTTAAGCGTAGCAGTCACTTTAAGAGTTCATCAAGTTGTTCAACTGGGGGCGATTGAAACGCACTAAACAAAATATTTATTGCAAAGCAATAATCGCAAAGCATTATTCATTATTGAACCCCACTACATATACAGTTATACACATATGTGTGTGTGTGCGCGTAAACACACACATTTGTATACAACCCTTGTCTGTGTTTCCATTCTGAAACTTACTTCCTGCTTGTTGAATTTTACAGAGGAAACTTTCTGGGGGGTCAGTATGACATAACTTCAAAATACATAAATTCATAGAGTTAGTAAGAGCCCCGGTCCCCAGAGCTCAGCAGATCGGGGGTGGTTGGTGGGGCTGGAGGAGGCTGAGTTCTGCTATCATTATGTGCCGTCTTGGCCCCGAAAAAGTGACTTAGCCTCTCTGAGTTTGGCTTAGTCATGCATCTAACAGGGACATTATAGGCGAATGCACACAATAGCTATAAAGACTAGGTGCAGTAAGGCACATAAAGCTCTTCACAGGTAAAATCTAAGTGCCCACACAGAGTAGAATTCAGTAAATTATAGGTTTAATAGATAATAAAAAAGTAGCAGTAAGGTAATACTTGGTATTCATTCCTCCCTGTCGGTATTTGTATTGGAATAAATTTAGAAAGATGTTAACTGTTTACGCAAGTAACTTTCATTCTCGTTTTGTTTTGTTTTGGGTTTTTTTTTGGGGGGTGAGAGGAGGTAATTAGGTTTATTATTTATTTTTAGAGGAGGTGCTGGGGATTGAACCCAGGACCTCGTGCATGCTAAGCATGTGATCTGCCACTGAGCTATACCTCCCCCCTCATTCTCTGTTTTTAATCTTTTCTATTTCTTTTATTTCTTTTCTTTTCTTTTCTTTTCTTTTCTTTTCTTTTCTTTTCTTTTCTTTTCTTTTCTTTTCTTTCTTTTCTCTAATAATTTATTTACACATATCATTTAGTTAACAAAACTATAAAGGGAGAAATCATATTTCATAATTAGATTAATTAAATATTTAAAGTGCAAAATATAAAGATATTTGGATCCCTTTACTCTGTCCCCTTTTTGGCCCCCTACTGTTTGTTTTAAAAGTATTTAAATCACTTCTAATTGATATACTTTGCTATTTATAATTTTTAATGACAGTTGAAATTTTAAGATTGTGGTTATAGTCTTTGGTGTTTAAAAGTATTACACTGACATACTTTGTATTGTCCTGTGATATTTACCTATGGTTCCAGAATTATACTAACATTTCTTCTGTAATATTTTTAAATTCCTTACTTCCTTCTTTATGGCATTGTTCCTGGTCACTGATAACATGGCACCTTTATTCTTCCAGGAAAACGGTGTATATACAATAGCAAAATTAATTTTACCAAACAAACAAAAGAACGCAGCAAAAACTAATCTATTACAGGTAATAAACATGTCCATTGTTCCTTAATATCAAGTTACTGAAATCTGGGGAGATTTTGATAATATAATCTATAGTTTTTTAGAATTTTTAGCCCCTGTACTGACCATGAGGGAAAAATAACCACGAGGGAGGCTGGCATGAAAACAGATGTTATTAAAACAATGTAAAAGGCTTAACAGTGGCTTCTCTGCAGGGAATTAGGTGATTTTATTTGGATAGTTCTTTGCTTATCAGTAAGTTCTGTTTTTTTAAAAAAAACACAGCTTATGTATCAGAAAATAATGAGGAAATTATATACCATCTTTAAGCTTGGGCCACAGTCACTAACATTCCACCTTCACAAAGCTATTCTGTCAGAGGCATCTTGATGGTGGGGGGGGGTCCTGGCCAGGTGGATAGAGGGATAGAAGTGAGCACCAGTGACATCTGCCACAGCAGGAAAGGCGTCCACACGGGGAACGGCACGCGCGAAGCGTGGGAGGCTGGCGGCTCGGAGGGGCCGGGTGTGTGGGTGCGTTGGGAGTGCCTTAGGAGATGAGGCCTGGAAGGTAAGAAGCGGGCACGTTATGCAGGGTCCTGTGTGCTTTCTCAAGGAGTGGGCATCAGGGGGCCAGTGTTCCCCAAGACCACTAGAGTGATAAAATCAGACTTAAGCCTTTTCAGTAGGTGCATTTCATCCTTGTTTTCATGTCATCAGAAAAGAAAGTAAGAAACAGCCTTTGCCTTTAGTGTGATTTAAGAGCTGACCCAGAAAGCTGGGCAGACCAGGCAGAAGGTGTTTGCTGGTGTCTGTGGGCTGGCAGGCAGAGGCTTTGAAGGGCTACCAGTGAGATCGTACAGGAGTGGGACTCAGTTTCCCTGGCGTGGCACAGATGCATGGCGCTGCACTGGAGCACAGACGAAGTCCGGTCCATCCTGCAGATGTGTTTGTTAAGCCTGCGGAGGTTTTTACAGATTTATGTGGAAATTCTTCCAAGGCACACGCATGCTCCCCACTGCTGCATGTCGTGGCTTCTCCAGGCGGTTTTACGTGTGACCCTGGTGTGGTCAGATCACTAATTTTATGAAATGATTCCAGATCCAAATGCAGGAGGCCCTGATGGCCCGTGCTCGCCGGCTGGGCGGGGGCTCACTCTCTGGTCTCAGCTCTGCAAATGCCAGGTGTTTGTTTTCCTTTGTCTCCCAGGCCTCTCTCTGAGTGTTCTGGGGAGTGACTGGAGAGTGTTCTATTTGGGGAAACGCTTTAAGACTTTACTCAAGAGACCAATTTGTCAAGTTTGAGTCCAGTGTGCTTGTGGCTATTTTTATATGTCATCATTTCTAGTGTTTATTTTCTCACAGAAACCATGTCAATATTGAGAAATACACAGCAGGCTAGAATCAAAACAAACCTCGAGCTCCTGGAAATCTTAGGACGTTCAGTTTTCTCAGCAGAGGAGTTTTATTTCTTGTCTCTGTTCCTTGTGTACTTTCTGGCAAGGAGCTAATGACGGGCACTGAGTGAAACAAGGCCCAGAACCCTGCCTTCCACAACACAAATGCTTTTTAAACATGAGAACCAGCCCAGGTGCTGTTGTATTTTGTTTTCAGTTGCAAGATCTGGCTCCCATGCGGACCAGCCACACTCAAGTAAACCCACGTTAATGTTCACTTCATGATAGTCTGTCCTGAAAATATTTTACTTTGTTGGACTACAATCTGAGACTCACACATCCTTTTTATTTTCCAGTGTTACGCATTCAGAGCCTTGAGATTTCTCTTCAGTATGGAAAGAAACAGACCCCTCTTTAAAAGGTATGAGCTTAGAAAAATTTAAGTCACCAATGATCATCGGATTCAGCTGTTCACACATAGCTGCTTTAGCTGCCAACAGTGAGAAAGAATCAGGATGCAAAACATGTGTCTTCAGATTTTTAAAAATCACTGATAAAAAGACCCTGAGTGGTCCTAGTGATGTTTGAACACTGACAATTCACAAAATATGAGGAAAGCACAGATATCACTGTATCAGGACAACTCTTGTAATTACATGTGACCGCTGTGATTTTTCAGTTTTCTCTCTCTCTCTCTTTTTTTTTTTTTTTAAAGACATTAACATTTTAAATGGATGAAATAAAACTGTGTGCCTGTTTTGGCCCATTCAGAGAGGACCAGAGTTGACCTGGTCATTTCCTTTTAGTCAATAGAAAGGAAGTGTTTGTCTGGGTGTCCTTCGCAGGGTGGGAACTCATGTGAAGGGGAGGCGGCTGGATGTTCCCGGATCAGAAGGCCGTGTGGTGAGCAGGACAGAGAACCCGCCACCCTGGGAGGCAGACACTGGTTTCCCACAGGTGTGTCTGCACGCCACTGAGACAGAGGTGGCCAGCTTAGCTGCAGGCGTAGGCCCGAGTTCTTACTGGAAGGTTACTGGTGAGGCAGGATGGAAAGAACACCTGGAGTTAATACAACATCTTTTGTCCAGAAGCGTGGGATATTTTATGTTTTTACTTTTATTTCTACGTGACACTTGAATTTAGGGGAAGAAAAGGAAGTAAAATTAGTTATTCATTATAACCTTTCATTTTAAGGCCCCAAATCATCCATTTCAGTGGATTCAAAGATTTTAATAAATCTTTGAAGCCAGTACCTTGGAAATGATGCAGAATCTCTTCATTTTTTTTTTCTTCACCTGTATTTTAATTTTATTTTCATAAAACATTCAAAGTTAGGTTAGTGTTTACTTTCTAGGGTTAATATAAGGACTAAATCAAATGGCATTTGTGAAAATGCCCCAGGCTCAATAAACACCCAGTAAACATTCATTCCTACTGTGTTTAATACTGCACCCCTGATTGTCTTACAAATAAGGTTTCTGTAAAAATCTGTGTCATATCTTTTTTTTCCCTGTCGTGGCAAAAAGCACATAACATGAGAGCTACCCTCTTAGCGGAGTTCTAAGTGTGTAGCACAGTGTCCTTAACCGTAAGCACAGTGTCGTATAGCAGGTCTCTAGAACTTTCCTTCCCAGTCATTTTCCTTACCCTTTAAGAACTGTAGCTGTAGTTTACGTTTGCGAGGTAAGTCAGTGAGGGTTATTTTCCCCTACTTGTTGGATAGTGTATGTAACGTAACTAACCTGTGAGTGAACTGGGTCCAAAAGGGGAGAAACAGGCCCCAGTTTCCAAGTCCTACTTGACACATGTATGTGTGTTTTTCTATGTAGACTTTTCCCCACCGACTTGTTTGAGATCTTCATTGATATTGGACATTATGTTCGTGATATCGCTGCTTACGAAGAATTGGTATCAAAGTTGAATTTATTAGTGGTGAGTCTTGAGTTTTAAATACTTCGGCAGGCTGCTCTGTGGTCAGGATGGATTTATCATAGCAACCCATTCCCTTTTATTTTTTGGTTAGGAGGATGAACTGAGGCAAATTGCTGAGAATATCGAAAGCATTAATCAGAATAAAGCTCCTTCGAAATATATAGGCAACTACGCAATTTTGGATCATCTTGGAAGTGGAGCTTTTGGTTGCGTTTACAAGGTGACTTTGCCCTTGACCAACATTTTGGATAGTCCCAAAAAATCCAGGGTCCCCCTCATGCACCCACACGCAAGTGAATTCGAGCCCTCGTCAAGTGAACAAAGATACAAAAATCAGAATGATTGGTTTTGTCCAACAGATGGTTGCACTGATGTTGTCTTATCTTAGCTCTCAGCTCTAGAAACTGATCACTGACCTTGAAAGATAAAAGCTATCATTAGTTTTTCATAAAAGTAGTCAAAATGGCTTGTCCATTCTCTTAAATTTACACCAGTGTTTCTCTATTTCCCAGTAAAATCTTAACTAAGTATTGCAGACTGATCTAGGAGATACCAATGTTTTGAGCTGATCTCAGTGTAGATAGAAAGTGAATTTTTCAAAATATGTGACTGATTTAGATGACTTGGATTAATCATGTGACTTTATTAATCTAATCGCTTTCTTCCTCTCTCTACCCCCAACCCGTTCATTTTTTTTATCTTCTTTATTTTAGGTTAGAAAGCGTAGTGGTCAAAATCTTTTAGCAATGAAAGAGGTCAATTTACATAACCCAGCGTTTGGAAAGGATAAAAAAGATCGGGACAGCAGTGTAAGGAATATTGTTTCTGAATTAACCATAATTAAAGAGCAGGTAAATGTTTTTGTTCATGAAGATGATTTCCTTAAATAAATGTCATCAAAAGAAAGTAGAGTTCTTGTGCTATTCTCGTCCCTGTGTACGAACTGGTTGTGTTTAAAACAATTGACCTTGAGGTGATGTCAGTTACCAGGTTTTCTCCTAAGGCTTAACATTGAACCCCAGAAAGTTTCCGGAGTTGTGTCAGGGCCAGGGATGCAGACAGCTGAGTTTACAGCCCAGAGAGTATCATTTATGAGAAGTCCTTCTCTTTCCATTGTAAGCACACCCGTTCCCTTCTGATTATATTGTAGAATATTTGGTTACTTAGTTAGATGTATAAGAGCATGACTAAGACTTCCCTGACTTTTGTCACGTGGAACCAAGGTGTTAACATTCCTCAGGTCTGGCTTACTTAATACAAACTGTGGATTTTCAAGGTGGGTTATTTACTGGCATGAACGAAATATTCTAACATAATGTAACAACTCAACTATCATTTTGAAGAGTTGTTTCGGAAGAAAGAATAAACATGTCAGAAGAGAAATGGAATTTGCTTTTGTGATCAAAGAGCACGTCGGTTTCTTCTTCAGCTTTTCTTGTTTGTACGTTCATTACGAATTCTGTTCACCTGTCTCTCCTGTGGAGGCCCGTCAGTCCCTGGCTCTTTGTTTTCCACTAGTTAAGTCTGCATAGTATCTGTGCTGCGACATAAAGAACACCATACATATGATCTTTATTCATTGAAATCTACAGTTCTACTCCAATTTATAATTTAAAGTACATATCATTAATAGATTGCTTCCTAGTTGACTTTTATGTACAAATAGATTAGATTTTTAAAAGTTCGTGTCTGCTTGTGTTCTGATCATTGAGCCTTTGACAGCGTGATGTTTCACTACAGCCCAAGGCGAGAGCTTGGTTTTTGCTCTAAGCTGATCTAGTGTCTTCATCTGAACCCAAATCTGGATATAGCCCTGGCCAGGGAGCTGGGTCTAGAATGTGATTCTGTTGCTTACCTGGTCCCATATTGTTTAAAATCCGTTGACCACTTACTCACTGATGAGGTAGCTATTGGTTTTAGTCTGTCTTCTAAGGAAAGAAAAGTGTCAGGGTGGGGCCTCAGAAGAGGCCTCTGCTCGAACTTTGAGAAAGTTCAAAATTGTAGCACTGTCCTCTCGCCGTGGACTTTAGCCCACGGAAAGGATAGGCGAAGTCTAAAAGGAGGAGGTAATGGCAGACAGAAGGGACAGAAATGGGACTAGGATGAGAGGGTCGGGCGTGTCAGTATTAAGGCGAGGCTGCAGTAACAGAGAAGCTCTGCAGCTCGTGGGCCTGAAGGGGAGGCCTCATGGCTCAGCGAGGCCAGGCTGCGGGGCTCGGCTCCACGCGGCCCCACAGCGAGGCCCGTTCTTTCTGTCCCATTGCAGCCCACGTTTCTATCCCGGTGGGTGCGGCCAGTGTTCAGGGTTCACCCACAGGAGGACACATTTCCCCTCGCACTCTGTTGGGGAGAACTGAGTGGTGAGCTCACTTGAGGCTGCAAGAGAGGCTGAGAGATGTGGTCTGTGATGGGGAGGCCATGTCCCGCTGCAGCTCGGCTGTGGTGGAGGAGTGTGAGGGCAGATTTTTGGTAGACAGCTGGCAGACTCTCCTTCAAAATGGCTAGAGAGACAGACCAGAAAGAGATGCACTCCATTTACGGATGTACCAGTGACTATTCTCAGAAAAAGCAAATTTCAGTTTACTTAGAAACTCAAATTCTTAATAAACTACAAAAATTTAGTATTCTTGTGGAAAATTATTCCTTTTTTTAAAAAAACAGAATTTCCCCATTACATTCTGAGATAAACTATGTCAAAGAGAAACTGTTCTGGATACTTTTTTTGAGGTATAACTGACATACTAGCTTCAAATGTACAACATGCTGATTCAATATTTGTGTATATTGTGACATGATCACCACAGTTAAGTCTGGCTGACATCCACAGCCGCACGTAATTACATGCTTTTTCCTTGTGATGAGGACTTTCAGATGGCAAGGAAGACTTTATTCAGGACCATGCAATAGGAATCAAACTGTCGCAATAGAGGGGAGAGATTAAACTCAACTCTGAACAAAACAGGATAGCTGGAGATTTACAACCAAAAGGCAGGGCTGGAGGCGGGGCAGGGGGTGGAAGAATGGAAAATCACTAACAGGAATTTGGTTAGGTATCAGGTTAGGGTAAGAAAAACTAGATTAGATAACAAGGATGCAGGGGAGGGGGTTCTTAGAGCGTGACTGGGTATCAAGAGTGCGGAGATTCTCATTAAACTGGCTTAGCAGGATTCTTGCTAAATCCAGGCAGGCCAAGGAGACCTGGCGAGAGGAGGGCTCAGAGGAGCCTGACCTAGGTTTTTGTTCTGGGAGGGAGTGCTTGTCAACTATTATTATAATTTAAATGGTAAATGGAGTTCGTAACTCTTGGATTATTACAGTTTCACACTAGTCAGTTTGGAGAGCATAGAAAGACACCAAATAGACACAAACAGTGTATATAAATACTTAAGTAGCAGGGAGCGGTTAAGGGCATAGAAGTATTTGTTCAAAATTAATTGCTCTGTTTCAGTTTTCTCTGCAGTGTGTGTGTGGTTTTAGAACAGGGGTGGCTAAATGAATTCTTCAGATTCCTTCTAGTTCTGCAATCCTGTATTTCAATTAAAGTAGATGATAAAGCACAGTCAGTTTTTAATTCTGTTGGATGAGGCTATTCGGGCATTGCTATTTTCAGAACAGTTTTGTAAGCCACAAATAAAAAAAATCATGAAAAAATTAGATGTTATCTCGAAGTGCTTAGTTTTATAAATAAATATGGGCATGATACTTTCTCTGTTGTTTTCAAATACGATGTCCAGCTAAATTGTCTGTGAAAACAAGCTTGTATTTTGAAGTAGTGTAATGTTTGTTACTGATTTTCTTACAGCTTTATCATCCCAACGTCGTACGCTATTACAAAACATTTCTGGAAAGTAAGTATGAGATTTCATGTTAAGGAAATGGTATCTATGTCACTTACATATTTTTATTTTTGAATGTTACAAAACAAGCTTAATCAACTATTTTCTTTACTTTTTTGTTGTTTATGTTATAGTGTATGATGTTGTGCATCACGTTCTTAATAAATGAAACACCGATAATCAATGACAGAAAGATAGTTATAAGATACTTAGATTCCTGCGTGAGAGACTGCGTGAACAAACCAAAAGAGTAATTGTTGCCATTTTCATATACAAAAAGTCCTTAATAGGGTCAGGGGAAAAGAAAACTAAAGGAAAATTAAAAGTTGTTTTTATTGAATCAGATGACATTTTCCACCCCCCTCCCCCAATAAATTGGGCTGGGTTTTGGAGATTTTAAGTTCAGTTAATTGCCCCACGGTGGCGGTGGAGCCCTGACTGATTCTGCAGACAGGCAGGCTCCTCCTGTAGGATGATGGAATATGGAATCAAATGGTTGTGATAAATAGTCGGTCACTTGTTTAAAAAAAGTAGGACCTTTGTGAGGAGGGTATAGCTCAGTGGCAGAGTGCCCGCTTAGCATACATTGAGGTCCTGGGTTCAGTCCCCAGCACCTCCGTTAAAAAAAAAAAAAAAAACCTAAAATTAAACCCAATTACTTCCTTCCTCCAAAAAAAAAAATTAAAAAATAATAAGTAAAAATTTTATAAAGTAGGACCTTTGAAGTAATATTGATAAGCCTTAATGCTGTGCCTCACATGTGAAATTTCAAAATAAATCTGCATTTGAAGGGGCTTCCCTAGCGCCTCTTTATCAGCGCTTTTGTTAGGCAAACTTGTTGTGTACTTTGGCAGGTTCTCTTTTACCCAGCTCCCTTCCTCTGGTTACTCAGAGGAACTCAGTGCTGAAACTCTCGAGTAAATCCTGTCCCCTTGGCCATTTGTTCTCGATAGTAGAATAATTTCCCATAATTTAGTGCATATCCCATCATAAGGAGCTCTAGATTGGCTGTGACTTGCGCTGAAGTGATACAACGTGTCTTAATTTAAAAACAAAATAACTCTTAATACCTTGGCTTCTCCCAAAAAGAATAAGAGGTGGCTTAAAAATAACCAAAGTATAATGAAATAGATTAGGAAATTGTGATAAAAAGAAGTAAAAGGTGATCAAATTAAAAATAAAGCTAGAGGTAAGGTTAGTACGTACAGTAAGCATCTTGGGATTATGAGAAATAGGAAGCAATATAAATGCCAGCCTTTAGGAGCATGAGTAAATAAATCGTGATCCATCGGTATTATGGAATACCGTATGACCAGCAGAAAGAATGGCATGGTTCTGTGTGTGCTGACATAGAAGAGTGTTGAATGAGATCATGGATGGCTCTAATAAATGTGGGGAAAATCTGAGGATTAAAACACCTCTAATAAAAGAAAAACTCAAAAAAAAATTGAGTGAAAAAAGTGTAAGTGTGGTTTCATTTCTGTAACTATTATAAACATATATCCAAAACATGATGAAAGATACACATCGCATACTGTTGGTGACACGTTTCATGTTGGTGTTGGAGGAGAAAGGAGAAATTACTTCTGTTCCTGGGCATATTAAGCAAAGAGACAAATTGTCAGCTGTGAGATTCCCAGGATCCATAAGCTGAAAGCAGGAGATGTCAGCTCTCTTAGCTCTTGAGGGGCCATAGCAGAAATTCCTCTCATGGGTGGTGTGTCCAACTATGTCATTGCTAAACCATGGTATGATTTCACCGTAGAAGAATCTAAGGTAAATCTGAGACTAAAGAACAGTGTAGTTTAAAATGCAATTTTCTGAGCGTCTGGCTTGATTTAGATGACATTTAGACCACTGAGAGGAAGGTGGGTTTAGCCGTTCTTCAGGGACTCCTCCATGACTTGGGGTCATTTACTTGCTCTCTTTGGTGCTTCTCAGCTGTTCCACATCCTGGTGTGCGTAGAAGATGTTAATATTTGCCAGCATACACTTAAGCTTGGAGGTTGCCTGCAGCTGGAAGAGATTGTTGCTGGGCTCCAGTTGCCCCAAGACCCCCTCCCGCCCACCCCCTCCGGAGCTGAATGGGTCCATAGCTTCGCACATCTCTCAGCTCTTTAGGGAAGCTTGGATTCTAATTCAGAAGTTTTCTCAAGATGTCTGTATTGAGTGTAAATTTCCATTACCTTTTTCTTGTGTTTTGTACAGATGATAGTTTGTATATAGTTATGGAACTTATAGAAGGGGCCCCTCTTGGAGAACATTTCAGTTCTTTGAAGGAGAAACAACATCATTTTTCTGAAGAGAGACTATGGAAGATATTTATACAGGTACACTTTTATCTTCATTAACTTCTTCCATGAAACAGTGAAGTTCTGAGCTGATTGCCCACAGCCGAGTGTAGTGGTTATGAGTGGCTGTCTGTCTGTCTGTCTATCTATCTACATATATCGGGGCAGTGACATTTGTTTGTTATTTGCTGTTTGAAGCTGTGCTTGGCTCTTCGGTACCTGCACAAGGAGAAGAGGATTGTCCATAGAGACCTGACGCCAAACAACATTATGTTGGGGGACAAGGACAGAGTGACAGTCAGTAAGTAGAAACATCTTAACATTTTCCACTTGAGTCTGAATGTTACTCTAGGGCAGAGTTGTCCAGTAGAACTTTCTGCGCCACTGGGCATGTTCTAGATCTGCTTTGCCCAATATGGCAACCACTAGCCACATGTGGCTGTTGGGCACTTGAAATGTGGCCAGTGTGACTGAGGACCTGAATTTTCAATTCTGTTGAATTTGAATTAATTTAAATATCCCAGTGTGACTAGTGGCCGTTGTGCTGGGCGGTGACTAGTGTAGTTCTTAATGATTGAGTTATATTTTGCCCATTTGAGAGAATCAAGTAAATAAATAAAGAGAATAAAGTCTTGAGGTGCTTGAGCGTTTAATTCCCAGGTCAGTGGTTTCTAGGTTTTTCTTTCTGTGGAACCCTGCTTCACCAGCAGAGGCTCTTTTGACCGCCACCTGAGCACATTGCTGAACTCACTTAATGAAGTCTGTGACATACGGGTGACAGCTGTATGTATGGAGGCCTATAAACAATCCAGCCATTCGTGTCCTTCAACATTTTTTCTGTTGATCACAATATTTTCAACTGAAGCAGGTAGGCCTTAATGTTGTGTAAATATTTTCGATTTCTGAGACTCTTTGGCTTTAAGTGACGCAGTATTTTTTCTAGTTTCAAACAAAGGAGCAGTGATAAATCTCAGAACAGAATTTTACCCTAGTCCAGTTTCTCTCCACTAAAGCGGTTGTCTGCAGGGCACTGACGGGCTGCCATTATTTTCAACGAACGTAAAATGATTTTATGACTGAGAAAATAATCCACAGAGATCTGACGTCACTATTTGAAAAAACTGGTTGCTGGGCAATTAATGAGGAGTAAGAACAGCTGGGAAAGAGTGAGTTTGTGAAGATTGTGACACGACTGGCAGAGAATTAGGCGAGGAAATTTAAGGTGCGATTTTAGGCATGCCAAGTCAGAAATGTGATTTTATCCTTTTCCTAGTTAAAATCCTTCAAGCAGCTCCCCCTGGCACTGAAGATAAATTTTAGATTCCTGAGGGCACTCAAGACCCTTTCTTCCTGATCTCACTCCTGCCCTTTGCTCTGGACTCATGGGACAGATGGCTGTTTCCCGAATAGCCCAGGCTGTGGTCGTGTTCCTCGTGGCTTTCAGCATGTTTGTCCGGAATGCCCTTCTGCTGCTCAGTTCTAATCCCACTCTTCCAGGTGGCATCTTTGATGTCCGCACAACATCAGATGTGTTCTGAGTGTGGGCTCCTTTAGTCACTGGGCTTGCCTTACTCATAGTACATGAGACATTGGTTTCTTGACATCCTCTCCTTGAGGTAAGGGAAGCCAATTTCCTAGACTTTGTTCCTCTGGAAGCACTTAATAAATATTTATTGACTATATAGAAGAATACATGAACAAGTAAATGAATGAATTTTGAAATCTTGGTATGATAACCAAGACTATGTGAAAAGAGTGCTTTAACACAGGAGGAACTGAAGATAAAGATGGAAATCAGGTCCATAAATGAAGAAAGATCCAAGCAGTTCCCACTGTCATCTCAGCAAACAGTGTCACCCAGAGGGACTGAAAGGAAGGATTTTACTTTCTTGTATACCACCAAAGTTTGAGAAATCAAATGAGAGCTGTCTTGTATGGCCAGCATTCTTGGCATTTTAACTCTTTCCAGAGAATTAGAAGACTTAAATCATTGTTGATGGGCTCAACTGCTGCAGAGAAGTCTGTGTCATTACAGGAAAAATGAGTTAGTCAGGTCTTGCCCCATCTTGCTTTGAACCTGTTCTGTAGTTTATTTCCTATTAATCAGATATAGTGTCTATTAGAGTTTGAGCTGGCACAGAACTTTGAGTGCCCTCAAAAGACTGCAGGATATTGAGTCACTTGTATTGCATACCCTCATAGCATCTGTTGTTGGAGGAAGAGCCTTAGAATTTGTGGCATTTATGAAATTTCTCTCATGTTACTAAAAAAGCAAAAATATTTTCTGTTAAGTCCACGGCAGCTTCCTTGTATTGCCATTGGGTTATGTAAAATGAAGAGATATTGAAGCAAATTCAGTCAAATCCAACTGCTAAAAAATGTTAAGATTAATGATTTTATGACTGTTGGTGGGTCATTGTGCAGTTCTGAAACTTGAATCAAGAAAAAGATGAGAACAGTAGTCTCAAGATAATTTGGCTATTCAGGGTCTTTGGTGGTGCCATAAAAATTTTAGAATTATTTGTTCTAGTTCTGTGAAAAATGCCTCTTTGTATTTTGACAGGGATTGCATTAAGTCTGCAGATTACCATGGGTAATAGGGTTATATAACAATATTATGTTCAATCCATGAGCACAGTAGATCTTTCCGTTTGTTTGTGTCATCTCAATTTCTTTCATCAGTGTCTCATAGTTTTCTGAGTACAAGTCTTTCATCTGTTTGTTTAGATACATTCCTAGGTATTTTATTCTTTATGATGCAGTTGTAAATGGAATTGTTTTCTTAATTTCTCTTTCTGATAGTTTGTTGTTAATACATAGAATGCAACAGATTTCTTTATGTTTTGTATTTTGCAACTTTACTGAACTCATTTGTTAGTTCTAATGATTTTGGTAGCATTGTTAGGATTTTCTATATATAGTATCATATCATCTTGAAACAGTGTCTTTTTCCTTTCCAATTTGGATTTCTTTGATTTCTTTTTCTTGTCTGATTGCTGTAGCTAGAGTTTCAATACTGTGTTGAATAAAAGTGGCAAGAGTGGGCATCCTTGTCTTGTTCCAGATCTTAGAGGAAATTCTTTCAGCTTTTCATCATTAAGTAAATGATGAAAGTAAATAAAGACCATATGTTGTCTTTATTATATTGAAGTATGTTCCCTCTGTGCCCCTTTTGAGAGTTTTTATTGTAAGTGGATGTTGAATTTTGCCAAAAGCTTTTTCTGCACCTATTGAGATGATCATATGGTTTTCACTACTTCAGTTTGTTAATGTGGTGTGTGGCATTAATTGATTTGTGGATGTTGAACCATCCTTGCATCCCTGGGATAAATCCCATCTGATTGTGGTGTATGATCCTTTTAATGAATTGTTCAGTTCTGTTTGCTAACATTCTCATGCATCTTCTGGAGCCTTGGCTTGCCTGGGAGTTCGCTTCCAAGGCGTCTCACCCGCATGGCTGGAACTCAGCCTCTCAGTCACCAGGATCACTCTTTTCTGTGTGGCCTCTTCAGCAGAATAGCTGGACTGTTTTCTGTGGGTTAGGCAGATATTTCTTAATCATAATATTAAAAACATAATATGTAAAAGAAAAGATTAATAAGTTAAACTTCATTGAAGTTTAAAACTTCTGTTCTATGAAAGATTAAAAGAATGAAAAAACAAGTTGCAGACTGGGAGAAAATATTTGCAGATTGTCTACCTGTCAAAGACTTCGTATCAATAGTACAAATAATAAAAAAACCCTCAATAATAGGAACACAAATGACCCAATAAAAATTTGTCAGATAGATGATCTGCAAATTTTGAATAAGCTCTTCATTAAAGGAGATACACAGATGGCAAGTAAGTACATGAAAACTGTTCAACACTGGTGGTCTTTAGGGACATGGAAATTAAAGCTATACTGAGCTATCACTACGTCCTAATTAAGATGCCTAATTAAAAACACCCTGACAACTCCAAATGCTGGTGAGGATGCAAAACAAGTGGAACTCTTATACATTTATGGTGAGAGCACATTGGAAAATATTGGCTTGCGGGTTTTTTTTTTTTTATGAAATTAGACATATACTCATCAGAGGATCCAGTCATTCCACTTCGAGGAATTTGTCAAAGAGAAATTAAAAATTATGTTCACACAAAAACCTGTATGCCACTATTGCACTTACTTAGTCTTGAGTCTTGAGTAGGAATGGTGAGAGTGAACCTCCTTGCCTTCTTCTGTTTTTGTGTATCTTTGAGTCAATACTACCTTGTCCGAATTACTATAGCCTTATAATAATTCTTACTATACTACAGAAAACTCGGTTCTCTTTTGTATCAAACTCCACAGGTCCTCTTGGCCCTTTTAATTTCTGCATTAATTTATACTCAATTTGTGAAGTTCTACCCAAAATATGAAGAGCCACTTGATCAGAACTACATAACTTAGTTTAGGAAGAATGAAATCTATATAGTACTGAGAATCCCGATCCATGAACTCGGACTTCCTCTCCATTAATTTTAGTCTTCTTTAAACGACTCTGTGACAGAATTTTATATATTCCCTGCGTAGGTCTTTCGTGTCTTCTGTCATATTACTCCTAGGTATTTGTTTCCAAGCTATTGCACTTAATGTGCTTTCTTTCAAAAAAGGAAAAAGAAAACAAAAATTGTTCCTGACTTATTTTTAAAATTCAGTTAAGCAAGGCACATTAAACATGTGCTTATCTGACAATCTCTTCAAAGTATCTAGCAATATGTTAACAAGACTGCTGTCTCTTTTATTTCTCTTCTTTATTTTAATTGAGATGTAATTCACATAGGACGTTATGTTAGTTTCGGGTGTGCACCATAATGATTTGATGTTTGTTATGTACTGTGAAATGACCACCGTAAGTGTAGCCAACACCCAGCCTTGATTCTGATCTTATGGGAAAGGCAGGCAGCCGTTTAACACTGAGCAGGAAGTTAGTTGTAGGTTTTCATAGATGCCCTTTATCGGGTTAAGGAGATGTCTGTTTTCTACTTTGTTGAATTTTGTCAGACTTTTCTTATACAACTATTGAGATGCTCATCTGACTGTCCTTCTCTAATGTTCTGATCTGGTGAACTCTAGTATTGATTGATTTTTAAATATCAGATCAGCCTTGTACTTGTGGCATAAACCCGACTTGGTCATCATGTGTTGTCCTTTTTATATATCTCTGGATTTAATTGATTTATATTTTATTGGTAATTTTTGTTGATAATATTCTCATTGCAATACTGTTCTGTAGTTTTCTTTGGCTTTGGTTCAAGGTAGCATTGGCTTCATAAAATGAGTTGGGAAGTGTTCTCTCTAATATTTTCTGGTAGAGTTTGTGCATAATTGGTATTTTATCCCTGAAGTGTCAGGCTGAGTTTATAAATGAAATGATCTGGGCCTGATTTTTCTTTGTTGGCAGTGCAGTATTGTGTTTTGGTAAGGATTTTGGGCTTTAGAATTAAGCAACTCCAGATTCATGACGAACTCTGTTAATTTCTCCTTGTGAGACTTTGGGCAAATCACTCATTCTCTTTGAGCCTCAGTTTCCTCATGTATAAAATGGGTGGTTGTGAAAATTAAATAGTGATAAACATCAGTTGTTCATCACTGTGCTATCCTACATTTGCATATGTTAACTTATTCAGAGTTTAGTATTATTTATTTCTCTCTATGTTATTAAAATCCTAATTTTACAGATAGGAAAACTGTTGCAGAGAGAGATTGTATAACTTGCTCCGGGCTCCTCAGGTAGCACATAATGAAGCCACGATTTGAACTGAGGCTATGTGGTTCCAGAGTCCGTGCCTTTAAGCACTAAGTGGCGCTAAGAACAACAATTCCTACCTTTCAGCATTGCTCTGGCTGTTAAGTCAGACAGTAGATGTAAGCATCTAAATTTGTGCTAGATCAAGGTTGTTTAGTAAAAGGGCATTGGTATTAATGTGAATTAGTATTATTTTGAAGTCAAGCTACTTCAGAATATTTTCAACCTGTCAAAGACATTTTAGTATAGATAAATAATTAAATGCTTTTTATTAAAAATCATTGATGCAATTCCATATATATTCAGTGCACTTAAAAAGTGACATTGTGAACATCAAACTTTAGTAGGAATAGCGACTTGAATTCTGGTTCAACACTGTCTTTTTGTGTAAATCTGGTAATCAAACCTCTTGAAATGTTGGTAAATCTGTGCAATGATAATAGGAAAACATCTCTTTCTACCATTTTGATCTGAGTTGTTGAGTGGCTTAAAAAACAGAAGTATTTGAAGATACTTTGAAAAGTATAGCTAGTGCTAATAGTAAATATAAATATTTAATGTTCTAATTTTGAAATTAGAATCCTTTGTTAATGTATAAGTATTTTGAGATGATTCTGAACATCATGTTTACGATGACTTCGTACACACAGCTGCCATTTAATCTCAGGTTTTCAGACCTTCATGGTGATTGTTTAGGCTTACCATATTTGTTTAGTTTTTGGCCAGAAGAAGGGATGCCTGCCATATGCCAACACATTAGATTCATTTTATTTATTTGAAAATTGTAGGGGTGACCTAAAAAGTGGAATCACAGGTTCAGTACTTTTCCTATTTTTCAGTCAGTAAGACTTATTTTAGCTTTTTGAGGTGATGAGACTTCCCACGCCCACAGACACAGCGTAACGCTGTAATGTACGAGTGCCATTAAAGGAGTGGGTCAGAGGACTGGCACGTGGGGCGTTGTGACGGGGAAAAACTGTCTCTGTGAACTTAATAGTTTTTTGCACGGAATGTTAAAAGCTGAGGAACAATGCTAATTGCGGGAAAATATAATAAAATTGCTTTGTTTTTTGAATTGTAGCTGACTTTGGCCTGGCAAAGCAAAAACAAGAAAGCAGTAAACTTACATCTGTTGTGGGGACAATTCTGTATTCCTGGTAAGGACAATTATTTCATGGCTCTCAAACCTCATTCTTAACTGGTTTGGTCTTTCATTTCTTTTCTTGGGTTGCAAAGGAAAGACATTTATATATTTGACACATTTTTCTCAATTATCCAGGTAGTACACATGTATAGAGTTACTATGTGTTTAAAATACCATTTTCTTTCCCTTGAGGTAACTCGGCCCCTAATGGGGACTGATTTTATTACTTGTAATTGAAATGATCCTTGGCACATAGTAGGTGTGCAAAAGTTGTTGAATGAACCTGTGAATGAACTAGTAGGCTTACTACGCAATGTGACACTTGGAACATTTTATTGCATCTGTTGTGTATGTGACTCTTTTTCCCTCTTTCCGTCTAAAGATACTCAAAGAGGAAGGGTTTTGTGTTTTAATACCTGTCTCAGCGTCTGGCAAATATTAGGTCCTGAATAAATTTTAATATGTGAGTGAATAAATGATGACATATATACTTCAGCATAGGTTTACAAAGGTGGTTGCTTCTTGGGTAAATGAATGTTTGTATTTTGATGAATGGAGACCCTTGTAACTTTTCTAGCATGCTTTTAGGGTTCCTTTGCAACTCATTATTATGAAGTGAGAGGCTTCTTTTACTGATCACATATCATTTGTCCGAATCTGTTGAAATTAGCAAGCAGATACGGTAGTCAGTAGACTGACAGATTTCAGCGAAATAGTCTTCAGAATCTCATTCCTCAGGTCAAGCAACTTCCATCTTCTTTTTTAATCTAGTCTGTTGACACACAGCAGAGCCCTGGGGATAGGATTCAGAATGAATTTTCTCCAAGGAGGGTGGAAATTGGAAATAAACAGCCCTATTGTACAAAATCCTTTCATACAAGAATGCTCAAAATGGTGTTTTCGAAGGGTAAATTGTCATTTATTTTGCTAGAAATTCTTTACGTCTTTGTTTTTGAAACTAGCATGATGAGAAGATGCAGAGGTTGGTGGCCAGGCTACCCCTGTCCCTTGAAAAGTGAAAGTTCATCTGTGCACTCAGTCTCTTAACAGTAAAGCTGACCCACCCATTACTTGCCGCTGGAAGAAGAATTTTCTTTTGTTCCACTTTGTGCTCTTTTTTCGGAAATAAAGTTTAATCACAAAAGTATTAAGTAATCATATGTTCTGAACAGATTCAATTGTCAATCAAAGTGACATAACAAATGAAATACAAACTCGCAATAAGTAGATTTATTCCCAAGACTGTGAATTAAGTTCAGAATTGCAAGTATGATAATTGGGTGTGTGTTGTGTGTGTGTGTATGTGTGTGTGTGTGTGTGTGTTGAGGTGAGGGGCAGGAAATCTATGTAGTAGTAGGAAGAAATCTAAAACACGACAGATACCTTGTTGTGTTAGCCCAAAGATGAAGTCACATTTTCTTTTAATTTTTAAATTAACTTAAAAATTAAGAAAGCAGAACCTCCTAATATAGTTAAGCCATTATTTCATTTAGAAATGCCACGGATGTTTTAATAGCATGTACAATGTGTCTTATGACCATTCATACTTCTATCAAGGTCTTTGTTTTTTTTTTAAACTACTTTATAAAATTTATTTCTCCTCCCTTTTCCCACCTCCCCTCCCCTCTAGTTGTTGGAAATGCCCGTGTGGTAGGTTTTACTGTGAACTTAGGTTCACAAGCCATTTTTCTTCCTGATTCTTGATGTCTTCAGCTGAGCATGGAATTAAAAGAATTCAGTTCTAAATTACATTCCATTACTTACTTACTTCGGGATTTTCTAGAAGATAAGGATTCAAGTGAAATGGTTTGTTCAGGAGATGGTTCCAGGAAGCACTGGTCGGAGGTGGGGCTGGGAAAGTGAGACCAAGAAGGGAGAGCAGCCGGGACAGGAAAGGTCAGCAGTCGGGCCTATAGGCTGCTCCCAGGGACAGAGTGCACGGGCTGTCTCACAGCTGTCCCATGTGCCAAACGAAAGGTAGGAGTGACTTTTCCCCTATTCCCAGTCACAGGGGGCCGAGGGCTGCTCCAGGGTGACCTCCAGGCAGTCCCGGCCTCCTGGGGCAGCTGGGAGGAGGCCCACAGGCTTGGGACCTTGCTCAGTGCAGGACGTCGTGGGTGTGCACTGGAAACGGCAGTAGGAGGGGACCTGGCCGGGGTCCTGACACTGTCAGCTGTATAATCTCTCAAATTCTGTTATTCCAAGTTGAAGATGTTTCCTGATATGTCCATTTGACATGTCCAGTTCCTTTTGAGTTGTTTATATCCTTCTCTTTGGGTTTGCTCTGAGTTTGTAAATCGGGCAAAAGATGAGTCTCTTCCCCGAGTCTCACACCTTCGTGTGAGTTGTCCCTTCAGCCATTCCCAGGGTATTTCCCTCCACATTCTGTAATCTCTGTGTAATCCTTATGAGCCCCTCTGAGCCAATTAATGTGGACCTGAGATGCTGTCCTTGCCCTCCAGGGTCCCCAGAGTTTGATGAATTTGATGTTCCCATGTCATTTTGCTCTTTCCTTTTGCCTTGGCTTCCTCAGATATTAACTTACTCAACAGAAGAAAGTTCTTTCTCACAGCCCCTGCAGGCAGGGCCTCGGAGCACTCTTTGTTCTGTATCTCAGCTGCTAGTTAAGTGGTTTGTGGGCCCTGGGCTGACTGTGCTAGAACAGAAGGTCCATAAAACCTCCTTTTCTTTATCTGATTGGAGTCATTAAGCAGGCCTTTTTTATCCTTCTCATGGAAAAGACTCTCCAAATATGGCCCTTGGCTCCATTTTTTTATCTCAGTGTCTCACTCCAGTTCCAGAGTGCAAAACTACAGTATTTTCAACTGCATTTTCAGAGCAGATTTTAGCGTTTGAAGCTCTGAGATACATTTTAGGCTAGTTCATAGTTAGGCTACTTCAGAACATATATTTGGGATTTCTGGATAATAAGTAATGTTCTCGTAAAAATGGAAAACTTTGACTAATCCTGGAATGGGAATTCTTTGTGAGACTTTATTCCTTAGTGTAACCCCATTCATGTTATTACATTAGGTAATGAAAAGCTGGTGAAGTTTGCATTGGACAGATCAAAATAAACCCGTAGGTAAACCTGAACAAATAGACAGTGAAACATATCCGATTATGCTGAATGTGATTTTCAAGTTTTTAAGAGAACTCAGGGCTCTCAGACTCTTAATTGCATAAGACACTTCAGTAGCTTCCAGCTGCTCCTAGTGTACGGACCATTACGGACCAGGTCCTCCCTGTGGTTTCAAGCTTGCAGCTTAGCATGGTCTGCCCCCGCCACGTCCTCCAGCTTTACGTCCACCCAGACTTCGCTTCCCTGCTCTTGGCTGTTCCCTCTTGTTCCTCTGACCAGGGCTTTTGCACATGCTGCTCCCGCTGCCTGGAATGCTCCTTTTCCCACTTGTCACCTGGTTAACTCTTTCTCACCCTTCACCTCTTGCTGGTATGTCGCCTCCTCAGGCAAACCCCCTAGTCAGGGCACGATTTCCCCAGTCTACACACTCCATGTGCTTTTCCTTCACAAAGTACACTTTTATATTTACTTTGTGATAGGCTGTGATGATCTTGTTCCCCGCCGTCCCCAGCGCTGAGCCCAGAGTGTGGTATTTCATAGGCAAAAAAAGCAGTTACTATATGGGGATCCGGTACTGTATGATTATGAACGGGACCTGAAATAATGTGCTGCTATAAAGGAAGTTGCTCCCTTCCACTGGAACACATCTCCCACCCTGTCACTCTCCCCCTCGACCTCCGGCATGCTCCCGCCTGGACGCTGCTCCTTCAGGCACCTGCCGCTCACCTCCCTTCCTTCCCGTCTCTACTTCAGTGTCGCTTCTGCAGAGAGGATTTTCCTGACCCCTGCCCCAGACAGCAGCCTCCTTCACGCTCTGTCCCTTTGTCTTTATTTCTTCGTAGCACTTGTCAGCACCGTCTGACATGATGTGGTATTTAAATTGGTTTATCCTGTGTCTCTTCCACTAAAACGCAGACTCCACAACAGCAGAACTGGTGTCTGTTTTGTTCACTGGTGTCTCCCGGGGGCCCAGAGGAGCAAACCAACAGGATCCTAATGAATATTTTGAATTATTTTTTAACACCTTTATTATGGTATGATTCCTGGACTGTAAACTACACGTATTTCAGATGTACAGTTTGATGAATTTTGATAGATGTCCACACCCATGACACCACCACCACAATCAAGATAGCTGACATTTCCAGCACTCCCCAAGAGGTGCAGTTTTCGAATAACAAAGTGAAACTGAGTCCTTCTGGTTTTGTCTTAAAATGTTTGTATTTTGAAAACTTTACTGAAGAGTAATTGGGAAAAATTGACAAATATAATTGTCTGTGTTTAAAGTATGCAACACAATTTTATACACATGTATTGTGTGATGATTACCAAGATCAGGATAATGAACACATCCGTTCCTGACATCTTAACTCCTTTTTGTTCTTGTTCTCAGAACGCTGATGCTCGACGCTCAGGGACTTTTAAGTATATGATAGCATGTTATTCACTCTAGTCCCCATGCTGTACATGAGATCCTCAGAACTCATTCTTCTTCTAACTGAAAATCTGTACCCCTTGACCTCTATCTCCCCATTTTTCCCTCTCCCTAGCCTGTGGCAGCCACCATTCCACTCTCTTGTTTCTATGAAATCAACTCTTTTTTTTCTGTTTTTTTTTTTTTTTTTGGTCTTTTTCTGTCTGACTTATTTCTATTAGAACAATGTCCTCCAGGTTCATTTGGGTTGTTGCAAATGACAAGATTTCCTTCTTTTTAATGGTTGAGTAATTTTCGAATAATACTCTGTTGTGTGTGTGTGTATTTATATATCACATTCTGTGTTTCAATGTGATTAAAAATCCATGTGCATTTTTATCAGTCTCTAAACCCCTAACATTTTTTTCCCGTTTTCGGTTTTATTATGTAGAATTATTACAGTTCGACTGCATATACACATTATATTGCATGTAAATACATATATGCAGTATATTGCACTTTTTTTAGTTTTCATGTATGTACTGGTTATTGTTTCTAAGAACCGATTAGATCTTTAGCTTTTTAAACTTACATAATTATCAAAGGAATAAAGCCAACCACAAAATAAGAATCAACAGAATGCGGTAATCAATCATAAAGGAAAGTCAGATGTGCTTACACAAATTCAAGAAATCAAAATAATAATTAGTTCATTTGTGTCCTTATTATTATTGTTATAACATTTTTAAAAATGGAAGTATAGTTGATTTACAGTATTGTGTTAGTTTCAGGTGTACAGCATAGTGATTCAGTATTTTTGCAGATTGTCTTCCAGTATAGGTTATTACAAGATAATTGGTATAATTCCCTGTGCTACACAGTATATCCTTGTAGCTTATCCATTTTATACATAGTAGTTTGTATCTGTTAATCCCATACCCCCATTTTGTTCCTTCTCACTCCTTCTTCCCTTTGGTAACCATAAGTTTGTTTTCTATGTCTGTTGAGTCTGTTTCTATTTTGCAGGCACATTCATTTGTATTATTTCTTTAGATTCCACATGTATATACACATAGTACTTGTCTTTCTCTGTCTGACTTATTTCACTAAGCATAATATTCTCTAGGTCCATCCGCATTGCTGCAAATGGCAGAATTTTATTCCTTTTCACAGGTGAATTATATTCCATTATATATATATGTTATCATACCTTCCTATGCCAGGCTTCTGTTGGTGGGTACTTGGGTTGCTTCCATGCCTTGGCGATTGAAAATAGTGCTGCTAAGAACACTGGTGTCAGCTGAGGGAGGCTGAAGGGGGATTCTAGGACGTGAGCAGCCCAACTGAAAAAATGCCGAGGAGCTGCCATACCGCAAAACAGACGTCACCTGGAGCAAACATAGAGTTTACAGCACTTTATTCTGTTTCCACAAGGTGGTGCGTGTGCTCTATGGTGCAGCTGTCCTGTTTTTTATCTGGTTTCTGCCAGCACATGTGCACTGTCAATTTCTTTGTTCTTGAGGCTTTCAGAATATCTCTAGTGCATGCGTACTTCTATTTTCTTTGTTCTAAATCTTGTATAATTGACGCATGTGTACAGTCATTATTTACTGCATACTGCAACCATGCTGTGATCGTGGCCTTGGGTCCCACGGCCTTAGCTCATCCCAAGGCCACTGACAATTGGTATCTTTTCAAATTAGTGTTTTCAGTTTTTCCAGACAAATGCCCAGGAGTGAAATTGTTAGATTATGTGATAGGTCTGGTTTTAGTTTTTTAAGGAACCTCCATACCATTTTCCACAGTGGCTAAACCAATTTACATTCTCACTAACAGTATATGAGGGTTCCCTTTTTTCCACACACACTCTCCAACATTTGTTATTTGTAGACTTTTTGATGATGGCCATTCTGACAGGTGTGAGGTGATACTTCATTGTGCTTTTCATTTGCATTTCTCTACTACTTAGCAATGTTGAGCGTCTTTTCGTGGGCCTGTTAGCCTGTCATGTCTCCTTTGGAAAAATGTCTATTTTAGTCTTCTGCCCACTTTAGATTGGATTGTTTGGTTTTTTGATATTGAGTTGTATGAGCTGTTTGTATAGTTTGGATATTAGCCCTTTGTTGGTTGCATCATCTGTGAATATTTTCTCTCATCCTGTAGGATGTCTTCTCATTTTGTCAGTGTTTTCCTAGCACTAACTTTTTTTTAGAGTTTCATTTGTTTATTTGTTGTCCGTATCAAAAATATAACAGAGGTATTTTGTTCACATGCACCTTTCAGACTTCAGGTTTAATCCATTCTATTGTTTCATATTGACTTTAATGCTAGAATAGTGGATTATGACTTTTTTTTTAGCACTAACATTTTTTAACTTTTCTGACTTTTGCCTCTATGACGCCTACAGTGAATGTTTTTAGTTTGAAACAGTAAGTACTTGGTGCCAGGGTCTGTTTTATTTTACCTTTTCCCATTTATTTGCTGTATCTTTATATCGTCCATAGTTACTAGAAAAATGAATAATGAGTTCAAGTAAGATATTATCATTTAAAACAATCAAGTGGAATGATTATAAATGATTGAGACAAGTATTTTCCTGTGACTGGTAAATTGGCCCTGAGGAAAATTGCTAGAGAGGAATTTGCAAAAATAAGAACGTAACTGGAAAAAGAATGTAATATTGACAGGCTGGTTGGCTCAGGCCCTGGAATCAGACTGGGTTTAAGTCCTGGGTCTGCTGTTGAGGGTTATAAATTATTGAACGTCTCTGTGCCTCAGTTTCCTCATCTGCAAGCTGGGGATATTAATGCTGCCCACCTTCTAGGATCGTTGTGCGGTTGAGTGTTGACACACGTCATGTGCTTGGAACAGTGCCTGGCAGGCATGTGGTGGGCACTTGCTGGACAACAGTGATTGTTTGCTATTAGTCTGAGATTTGAAAGGTTAGTTACATTTGAATACATAGATTGTATTGTGCCTAAGATTCATATTCGTTTCTTATTAGTCACAGCAGAGAAGAATAGTTAGGCTGAGTTTCTTTATAGCGCCTTCTCTCTCCCCGTCTCTGTATTTGCTCCCTGGGCGGCTGCTTCGATCGCTAGTAGGGATGGGGATTTTTCTAGCAGCCGGACCCAAGCAGCTGAGGAGTATGAAAGGGGAGAAATGTGCATGGCAGGCAAAGGCGGGAAACCAGAGGACCCGAACTTTGCATAGTTGTGCCTTGAGAAGGTGGGATGTGAGGCGCCTTTTGCTCATAATTGCTTCAGTTTATGGCTGCTCTGTGGCCAGCGGGGTAAGATTTACCTGCATAATAGCCCCCACCCCTGCCCCATCCCCCCTAGGGCTCTGCGCACACACACACGTTTTATTACGTTACCTGCTTTTAGGTGAGGTAGGAGGGAACTTGAGTGAACTCAGGATTTAACTGCAGAAATTGAACTCTAAATACATCTTAAAGTCTGGATGAAATAGGCCATCTGGTCTTGTGAATTTATTTAAAGCTGCTAAATAGAAGCTGCCAGATAGCCTGTGTTACTGCTACTCTACCCCTTAATGTTTTACATCTAGCTTTATGCTGCTGACCACATATTTTACTTATTTTTATTACCAAACACTTCTATAGAGTTTACTAAGTGGCAGGCACTGTTCTAAGTCACAGAAGCCTCAAACCTCCTTTAAGATCGAGTGACTGTTGTAAGTCATCTTTACGGAGGTTAAGTGATCTTGCCCGGTGTCACACAGCTAGGAGGTGGAGAAGCCTGGATTCAAATGCAGGCAGCCACACTCCGGGGGTGTGTGTCCTCAATCTCTCTGCTGTGCTGTTTCCTACTGGGTGAATCCCTAGGGGACCAAACTGACACATCACGGATTAGAAATGTTCCACTTTGGTGTTGTCTGTGTCGGGGACATTGCGACGTGTCTGTTAGGATGCATGCATTCCAGGCAGCCTTCATCATGCATTTATTACTTGCTGAGTTTTACTTTTATTCAACTGAAAATTTTTGTCTTAAATTTTTCCCAATTTCACAGTTGTTTTCTCATCATTCAAGTTTCCACAGTTTTTAGATAGTTTATTTTTTTAATACTCTTAGCAGACTTAATGTTCAGAAACACTTTCTGAGTTCAAAATGAAAAGCTATGGAGTTTCTAGAAAAGGAAAAAAACAACTCTAAGTTAAGGACATTTATAGCTTCATATAATTCTAATATTATAGTGTCTTTGATCCTGCTGACACCACAGAAAGTGTATGGATGGAAAAAAATACTTTATAGTAACTTGACTTAGCCAAGATTAAAAGTTTGAATATAGATGTATAATGCGGTGTATGTTGGAGGCTTTTCAGAGTCTGATTTGTTCTGAACTCCCAGCAGCATAAAAAGCAGGAAAGGGAGCTCTCTGATGACTGGTTTTGCCGCTGGAAGCCCTTGTATTGTTGCCAGTCAGCAAGACTGGTGATGCCAAATCATTTATCTCTGGTTTCTATGTCTCCTTTTCCTTACCTCCTTATGTCTTTATTTTTACGTGTAAACATGGGTCTGTAAACAAGGGACTTCTTTATCCGTCTTTATTCCAGTTACTTGTCTAGTTTTTCATTTTAAACTTTTGACTTTGAAGTCATTCTGTAGACTGTTCCACACTTTGTTCAGAAGGGAGATGTGAGAAAGGTTACAGACTCAGAGGTATGACTTTGACATGCTTTTCTGACGTGTTAGGGAGGTGGTTTGGCCAAAAAGAAATATTCTCGTGTACTTAAACTAATTTTTTGAACATTTAAGATACTAGAAGAATTATCTGATGGTGGGAATATGTGTATTTAGGTGATCTATTATTATAGAACAAATCATCCTCCCGTTTAGTTACTTAGAGGCAGTCTGTGTAGGTTTGCTGGGCATTTCCTCTGTTGCTGCCCCGGGGCTCAGTTGTGTGCATGCATTCAGATGAATCATTGACTCAGCTGCAAGGTGCACTTGGCCTCATGCATCTGGCAGGACATGTGGACTCTTGGCTCGGGCTCCTCGGATCTCCCCCAGGTTGCCCTGTGTTTGCGTGGCTGTGTTGGAGCAGCAGTCCAAGAGGGCAGAAGTGGAAGCCGCAAGGCCTCTCAAGGGCTAGACCCGGACATCGGATCAGCTGGATGGAGGCTGGATGGGCCAGGCTGGAGCTGGTCTGGTGCTGCTGGGCGGGCAGGAAGCAACCCTCTGTAGTACAGGTCTGGGAGTGAGGCTCAGCACGCCATGGCAAGGACGTGGAGCAGGGGCCAGCCAGCTTCCACAGTGGTACAAGGCTGTCAGGGTCCAAGGGCCACAGAGGGACGGGGAGCGAGTCCGGGCACTGCACAAGCGGGAGGCCTTCAGAGGTGCAGGCTGTGCAGGTTTCTGGGAGGAGGTGCAGGTTTCTGGGAGGGGGCGGGGTTGAGGGCGTGGTGGTGGGTGGCACTGCAGAAAGGTGATCGCCAGCTGAGGCTCCTGCGTGGCTTAGGCACAGCGTTCTGGGCCTGTGGCTGGGATGGGCGCCACAGGCTAGTCTCACGAGGCCTATACTGCCTCCCTCTGGCCCATGCCAGAAATTGCAGGAAAACTCTTCCTCCCACCGTGTTTCCCCAGGACTTTCTCAGCTTAACATGGTACTCACTTTAGAAGAGAAATACTTAAAGAAATTGCGTTGTTTGTTGAATGGTCCCCAGGGAGGCAGGAGGTGTTAAATTGCTAAGTGACAGAGTTTGGCTTAGCAGTCCAAGAACGACGCGTTGGCAAAACGGCCACACCACTGCGGTCAGGCGGCCAGTGCTCTCATTTCCTCCACTCAGTGTTTTATTTCTCTGCCCACACATTGGTACATCTTCAGAGTGCCCTTCTGATCTGTGAGAATGTAATCTTCCCTCAGATCAGTTCTGAGTAGACTCAGCATGTTTAAGGGAGAGCAGGAGCTGTAGTTTGGCTGTGTGGGGATTTACACTGGGATCGTGGGAGACCTGGAGTTTTCCCCTCAGTACTACCGAGCCCTGGGTATCCCTCAGCCTGGCAGTCACTGAATGGAAGTGCTGTTTTTCAGAAATCTGCAGAATGAAGCCAGGGAAAGGGAAGGGAAGAGAGACATATGTGCTCACCCGTTTACCTGTCCCTGGCTTAGATGTCCCAGCACCTAGCTGTCAGGTGGCTAAGGTGACTTGGTCCTTTTCCATGAGGATAATTCAGCTGAATTTGGGGAGACACAGACAGCAATCAAGGGTAGAAGGATTAAGGGTTGGAAAACCTTGTGATAACTTATAAGAGCCTCCACCAGGAGCATATAGACAGGGCCTGCCTGTGCTGCTGAACTCGAGGGAGAGGCCCACGGGGGTGGGCTGGCACGGCACCTGTCCACATAGTGGTTGTGCCACGCCCTGTGGACCGTGTAAACCATACGGAGTGGCATCTATTTCTCCCATCAGACATTATGACGGTACTTGCTTGGAAGTGCATCTGGCTGACTGACGGTCAGAAGGGAAGAAGAGATGACAGTGATGAGGACAGACAGAGAAAGGAAAGAGTAGGGGAATTCAGAGCATTGATTCTTTTATTTTAAATTAATTTTTTTGTTTTTATTTATTTGTTTTATTTTGGGGGATAGGTAATGAGGTTTATTTATTTATTTTTCGATGGAGGGACTGGGGATTGAACCCAGGACCTTGTGCATGCTAAGCATGTGCTGTACCCCTGAGCTGTACCCTGCCCCCTAGAGCATTTAAACAGCTGGGAAATATGAAGGCCGAGTTACTCTATCAGAAGTGGAGGAATTAAGGAAGCATTTTAGTTATTCAGCTTATTCTTAGGAATGTTACCCCAGTGACCCTACCAATCTCATATCCGTTGCATCAATTTATTTCATAACTCCTTTAGCTGATATTAACACTCTACACTATTATTCGTTTTTTAAACTTAATTTTAATTATTCATTTTTTAATCTGGTGTTTTGGAATGTACATAGCAGTCCTCGGAGAGGCAGTGGCACGATGCCAATAAAAGAAAACCTTTTCTGAGATACTGTTTTCTCTATAATAGTAACATAAGAGTTACGAGTCCTATACTCTGAAATTCAAGCTGCCCTTTGGGGGAAGATTTCCTAAAATACGCACATAAAAACAGAACTTCATAATAAAGCTGTGGCAATATTGTGATCTGTAATAAACTGCCAAAATAATGATTTGAAAATGTGACTTTGATACACATTGTATGTAACTTTGTATGTAACTTTGATACACATTGGCAACACTCAACTGATACAAAACCTTCATTTTCACAGAAAGGGATACTAACCACGTTTGGTGGTTAAATTCTGCAGATTTTGTATATAGTACCTCACCTCCTCTTAGTGCCTTAGGGATTCAAGAGGGCTTTGTCTGCTCCTAAAAAAGCACGTGCCTCTTGGTCTAACCAGCTCCTCTCACCTCCTTCCTCTGAATCTGTCTCCAATTTTTATGACAGCCTGCTTCATCCCTAAGCTTAGCAAGCAGTGCCCCAAACAGTAGCGGTGAGAGAAGTAATGAAATGTCGGTGGGTTTGCCAGCAGGGCCGTCCCTTAGGTTCCCATATGACACAGTGCAGACTCGAGAACTGGACAGCCTGGGTTTGATCCTGGCTCTCCACGTAACTGTCTGAGTTTGAGCAAGTACCTTAGTCTTTATGAGCTTCTATTTTCTTATCTGAAATGTGGGAGCTGATGGTAATAATGGTACAGTTCTTGCCTCATAGGGTTGTTTTGAGGATTAGAAAGATAGATGGATAGATGTAGATGGATGGCTGGATGGATGGATGGATAGATAGATGATAGATTAGATAGATAAATAGATGATAGATTGATTAGATAGACAGACAGACTGACAGATGATGGATGATAGAGACAGGTAGACAGACAGACAAGTAGATGGATGATCCACCATAGCAATTGCACCTGGAGTATAGCAGGGATTCAATAAAGATTAACTGCTGTTATGCCGGGAGCAACGGCCTCATTCCTTAGGAAAATCCCTCTTCCCCTCCTCCGCTCCGAGTGAGTCCCATGCTTGAGAGACCTTGCCTCCCGGGCCATGTTTGCTCTGGCCAGAGTTGGCACTTGTCCCCAGGCTGGCCAGTCCTAGCATTCCTGCTCCAGTTGGCAGAAGTGATAGGAGCATTTCCTTCATTCAAGCTGCTCTAATTAGAATTCTTCCCTGGGGATGCGGACTCTGGGGACTCAGTAAACAGATGAAGCCAGGAGGTGAAAGGCCCGGGGCGCTGGATGGTCATGCTTGTAGCCAGGAAGAGGTCGGGCTGAGAGGATGAGGCTGGCCCCTGGAGGGAATGTGACAGGGAGTCTGGCCACGTGCAGCCCTCGATTCCATTCTCCCCAAGACCCCGCTGCAGCTTGCTGCTTCCCGCGGACAGATTCCTCTCTTTGCCTGACCTTGCTGGGTTCCTTCTACTTGTCTCTTAGTTCGGGTTGCTCCTAAAAGCACACCCTGAGACAAAGATTCAGGAGAAAGTGCTTTATTTTGGAGGGGATCCTAGGGAACAAGGGTAGGGGAGTGGGGACGTGAGGCAGGGAAGGGAAGGCAGCGGGCAAAGATCTCTCTGGGCAAGCTGCACTGGAGTGCCAACCTGCGGCCAGTTTTAATGCATCACTCAGTGAACCCACCTATTAGGAGAGAGTGGGGTGATTATACAACAGCTCAAAACCCCTCCCTGGTGAAGGGCTTTTCCTGGGGTACATGAATTTACTGATACCTCAGGCCAGTCGCACTGCAGGCAGAGAAGGTCCAAGGGGTCAAAGAAAATCCTCAGGCAAAAATGCAAATGGCTGGAATTCAGGCCAGAGTGCTCTGAAGAAGTAAGGGTAGGGGATGTGGGCAGGACACCTGCAGCATCTGCATCGACTGACAGGGTAAAAAGCTCTGATCGGGTGCAGTACAGGCACCCTGACAGCGTGGCCTGATCCTCTTCTGTTCTCTGAATTTTTTTTTTCTTTTTCTGGAGATGCTGGGGATTGAACCTGGGATGTTGTGCATGTTAGGCGTGTGCTCTACCACTGAGCTGTACCCACCCCTACAGAATACAGAGTTTTGTGTGACTTTATACTCAGAGAAAGGCACTTGTATTATGATGTATTGAGGTATTGTATTCTGTGAAAGCACCATAATTGTATAGTTATGTGCTTGAATTTTAAAAGCTGGTGATATTTGGCTGGAATACAAATACAAAATGTGGAATGTCAACTATAGGCCAGCTATTTTTTTTAAACATCAGTAGAGAAAAAGCAAATAGCAGTTAATGAACAATGAGAAATTTCAAGCCTGTTCTATGTGAATTTGTCTTTGTGATTCAAAGTAGGCAGTGCTTAATAATCTGTTGATGGCTATAGCATCATAACTGGGTGAGCTTTATCCATTTCTTTTTTTTAAATTGAAGTGTAGTTGATTTATAATGATATATTATTTTCAGGTGTACAACATAGTGATTCAATATTTTTATACATTACACTCCATTGAAACTTACTATAAGGTATTTGCTATATTCCTTGCTATATTCCTATAAATATTCCATATTTATACATTTATTTATTTTATACTTAGCAGTTTGTACCTATTAATCACCTAGCCATATCTTTCCCCTTCTCTGACCCCTTTCACCACTGGTGAAAACTAGTTTGTTCTGTATCTGTGAATCTGTCTCTGCTTTGTTATATTCATTTTTAAAATTTTTTCTAGATTTCACATATAAGTGAAGACATACAGTATCTATTTTTCTCTGTCTCACTTGTTTGACTAAGCATAATACCCTCCAGGTGAATCACGTTGTTACAAATGGCAGATTTTCATTTTTATGGCCGAGTAATATTCCATTATATATATATGTATATGTATATGTGTATATATATACACACACACACACATACATACTTACACCATATGTTTATCCATTCATCTGTTGGTGGACACTTATGTTCCTTGTATATCTTGTCTTTGGAAATAAGGCTGCTGTGAACACCGGGGTGCATGTAGTTCTTCAAATTCAAATTTTCATTTTCTTCTGGTATAAACCCAAGTGGGCTTGTGCTGGATCATATTGTAGTTGTATTTTTAACTTTTTGAGGAACCTCCATCATACTTTCCATAGTGGTCTTAACAACTTACGTTCCCACCATGTACTAGGGCTCCCTTTTCTCCACATCTTTGCCAACATGTATTATTTTTTGTCTTGTTGACAATAGCCATTCTAACAGGTTTGAGGGGATTTCTCATTGTGGACTTGGTGTGCATTTCCCTAATGATTAGAGATGTTGAGCATCCTTTTTCATATGCCTGTTGGCCATCTGTGTGCCTTTTTTTGAAAAATGCCTGTTCTGATCTTCTGCCCATTTTTTGATTGGGTTGTTTGTTTTGTTGATACTGCTATATGAGCTCTTTATGTATTTTGATATCAAGCCCTTATCAGACATGTCATTTACAAACATATTCTCTCATTCCGTAGGTTGTCTTTTCAATTTGTTGAGTATTTCCTTCACTGTGTGAAAGCTTTTAGGTTTAATTAGGTCTGATTTGTTTATTTTTTTCTTACTGTTTCTCTCGCCTGAGGTGACAAATTTAAAAAATATTGCTAAGACTTATATCAAAGAGGATACTGCCTATGTTTTCTTCTAGGAATATTATGGTTTCTGGTCTTACATTTAGGTCTTTAATCTATTTTTTGTTTATTTTTGTATATAGTGTAAGAAAATGTTCTAATTTTATTCTTTCACACCTAACCAGTTTTTCCAGCACCACTTATTGAAGAGACTTTCCCCCATTGTGTATTCTTGCCTCCTTTGTCATAGATTAATTGCCCATACATACATAGGTTTATTTCTGGGCTCTCTGCTCTGTTCCATCGATCTGTGTGTCTGTTTTTGTGCCAGTACCATACTGTTTTGATTACTGTAGCTTTGTAGTATAGTGTCAAGTTAGCACGTGTCATACCCCCAGCTTTGTTCTTTTTTCATAAGATTGTTTTGGCTTTTGGGGGTCTTTTGTGGTTCCATGCAAATTTTAGGATTATTCTAGTTCTATGAAAAATGTCATTGGTATTTTGATGGGTATTACACTTAATCTGTAGATTGCTTTGGATAGAATGAACGTTTAAAAAATGTTAATTCTTCCAATCCATGAACATGTGATCTCTTTCCATTTATTTGGTTCAGATTCCTTCATCAGTTTCTTTTAGTTTTCAGAGTGTGAATCTTTCATCTCCTTGGTTAAGTTTATTCCTGGTATTTTAATCTTTTTGATGCAATTGTAAATGGCATTATTTGTTTATTTTCTCTTTATACTAGTTCCTTATTAGTTAGTGTTATTAATAGTTCTGTGTCTAGAAAAGCAACAGATTTCTGTCTATTAATCTTTTATCCTGCAATTTCAGTGAATTCATTTATTAGCTCTAATAGTTTTCTGCTGGAGACTTCATGGTTTGCTAGGTATAATACCATGTTATCTGAAAATAGTGACAGTTTTCCTTCTTCCCTTCCAACTGGGAGGCCTTTTATTTCTTTTTCTTTTCTATTTGCTGTAGCTAGGACATCCAATATTATGCTAAATAGAAATGGTGAGAGTGGGCATACTTGTCTTGTTTCAGTTTTTCACCATTATGCTTGATGTTAGCTGTGGGTTCTTCCTAAATGGCTTTTATTATGTTGTGGTATGTTCTCTCTATCTCAATTTTGTTCAGAGTTTTTATCATAAATAGGTGTTAAATTTTTTTCAGTTGCTTTTTCTGCATCTGGTGAGATGATTATGTGATTTTTACTCCTTCAGTTTGTTAATATGTTGTGTAACACTGATTGATTTGTACATGTTGAACCATCCTTGCATCCCTGCTCTAAATCATGTTGGATCATGGTGAATGTCCTTCTTTATGTTGTGTTGAATTCTATTTGCTAATATTTTGTTGAGGATCATTGCATCTTTATTAATCAGAGATATTGGTTGTAATTTTTTTTTGTAGTGTCTGTATGGTTTTTGTATCAGGCTAATGGTGGCCTTGTAGAATGAATTTGGGAATGTTCCCTCCTCTTAAAATTTTTTGAATAGTTTGAGAGGATAGGAATTAACTCTTCTTTATATGTTTGTAGAATAACCCTGTGAAGCTTTTGGTCCTGGACTTTTGTTTGGTGGGAGTTTTTTTAAATTACAAATTTAATTTCACTACTAGTGATTGATCTTGTTCAGATTGTCTGCTTTTCCCTGATTCAGTCTTGGAAGGCTGTATGTTTCTAGAAATTTTTCCATTTATTCTAGTTGTCCAGTTTGTTGGCATATAACTGGCCATAATATTCTTGTATAATTTCTTTTTAATCTCTGTGGTTTTGGCTGCCATTTCTCCTCTTTCATTTCTTATTTTCTTTATGTGGGTCCTTGCTCTTTTGTTCTTAATAAGCGTGGCTAAAGGCTTATGAATTTTGTTTGTCTTTTAAAACAATTAGCCCTTTGTTTCTTATTTGGATTTTTTTTTGTCTCAATTTTGTTTGCATTTTGATCTTTTTAAGTCCTTTCTTTTGCTGATTTTGGACTTAGTTTATTCTTCTTTTGCTAAGATTAGGCTGTTAATACTTGAAATTTTTCTTATTTCTTGATGTAGGCCTGTATTGTTATAGACTTCCCTCTGAGAACTGCTTTTGTTGCTTCCCAGAGATGTTGGAAAGTTGTGTTTTTATTTTCATTTGTTTCATTTGTTTTCTTATTTTCTCTTTGAATTCTTCATTGACCCATTGTATTTTGGTTTCTGGTTTTTTTCAGAAGCACGTTGTTTAGTCACCACATGCTTGTTTTTCCTATTTTCCTCCTGTAATTGATTTGTAGTTTCATATCACTGTGGTTAGAAAAATGCTTGACATGATTTCCAAACACTTAAATTTGTTGAGGCTTGTTTTGCAGGCTAGCATGTTATCTATCCTGGAGCACATTCTGTGTGCACTTGAAAAGAATGTGTATTCTGCCTTTTTTGGGTGCAGTGTCCTGTGGATATATATTAAGTCCAGCTGATCTAATGTGTCATGTAAGGCCAGTGTTTCCTTACTGACTTTCTGTCTGGATGATCTGTCCCTTGACATAAGTGGGGTGTTAAAGTCCCCTGCTATTAATGTATTAGTGTTGTTTTCTCCCTTAATGTCCGTTAGCGCTTGCTTAATACATTTAGGTGCTCCTGTACTAGGTGTATACATGCATTATGCATGTTCTGTTCTCTTGTTGTATTGATCCTTTCTCATTATGTAATGCCCTTCTTTGTCCTTTATTACAGACTTCAAAAAAATTTTTAAAGTCTCCTTTGTCTGATATGAGTATTGCTGCACAGCTTTCTTTTTGTTTCCATTTGCATGGAATATCTTCTTTCATCCTCTTTCACTCTGTGTGTGTCTTTAGCTCTGAAATGAGTTTCTTGTAGGCGTCATATAAAGGTCTTGTTTTTTATCCAATCAGTCATCCTATGTACTTGGACTGGAGCATTTACTCCAAGTGATTATTGATAATTATGTACTTATTCCCATTTTGTTAATCGTCTTCTGATGTTTCTGTAGTTCTTCTCTTTTTTCGTCTTCTCTTAGTCTCTTACGTTGTATTTTGATAATTTTCATTAGTTTTAAGTTTCTATTCTTTCCTCTCTGTGTTTCTATTGTAGGTTTTGATTTGTGGTTGCCATGGAGTTCATTTTTATTGACCTGTAAACTATATCTACTTATTTTAAGCTGATAGTCATTTAAAATCAAACACAGTCTAAAAGCTCTACATTTTGTACTCCGCCTCCCAAAATTTGTGTTTTTCATGTCATATTTAAAATCATCGTGTCTATCACTTAATTATTTATTGTAGTTATATTTTGATTTTACACTTTTTGTCTTTTAATATTTTAACGTATGTATTAGGTTATTTAATTGTTGATCCACAGCCTTTACCAGTGGGAATTTTCCCTTATAATTTCTTCCTTCTTATTGTAGCCTTTTCTTTTCCACTTAAAGAAGATCCTTTAATACTTCTCGTAAGGTCAGTTTAGTAGTCATGAACTCTTCTAGCTTTTGTCTGAGAACCTCTTTATCTCTCCTTCAGATGTGCATAACAGCCTTGCTGGGTAGAGTATTCAACTTTGCAGGATTTTTTCCCCTTTCAGCATTTTAAACATATCATGCTGCCCTCTTCTGGCCTGCGATGTTTCTGCAGAAAAATCAGCTGACAGTCTTATGGGGATTCCCTGTAACTGACTGTGTTTTCCCCTTGCTGCCTTTAGAAGTCTCTCTTTATATTTAACTTTTGCCGTTTCAATTATGATATGTCTGGGTGTGGGTCTCTTTGTGTTCGCTTGTTTGGGACCCTCTGTGCTTCCTGGATGTCTGTTTTCTTCCTCAGCATCAGGGAGATTTCAGTCATCATTTCATCAAATACATTTTCGACCCCTTTTTCTCTCTCCTCTTCTTCTGGGATCCCTATAATTTGAATGTTAGTATGCACAATGTCCTAGAGGTCCCTTAAACTACTCCTCTTTTTAAAAATTTGGTGGTGGTTTTGTTTTTGCTGTTCTAATAGGGTGGTTTCCATTACTGTACCTCCCACATCACTGATACGTTCTCCCGTGTCACCTAATCTGCGGTTAATTCCCTCCACTGTATTTTTCATTTCAGTTATTTTATTCTTTAGCTCTGTCGGGTCCATTTTATATTTCCCAGTTCCTTCTTAAAGTTCTCACTGTGTTCATTTAATCTTTTCCCAAGTTCAGTTAGCATTCTCTTACCATTGCTTTGAACTCTTTATCAGGTAAATTATTTATCAAGATCATTATGATCTTTTTCAGAGTGTTTTCTTGTTATTTCTTTTGAAACATATTCTCCTCTTCTCATTTTGTTTACCTTTCTCTGTCTCTCTGAATTTAGGAGAAACAGTTACCTGCTCTGGTCTTGCAGGCGCACCTTGTGTGGGAACATCCCTGTGCAACTGCGTGTGCTCAGGGGCCTTGTTGGGAGCTGGATCTGACAGCAGCATCGGCCACATATTCTCCCATGTGTGCTGGTGGCCTCCACCTTGGTGGGAGGTGGGGTGGAGCCGGAGGGGCCGGAGCCAGGGCCAGGGCCAAGCTGGGGCTTCTCTGCTCAGTGGCTGTCACTGCCCTGTCAGAGGAGGGATCAGGGCCACAGGGGCTGGAGCAGGAGCCCTGAGGGAGCTGGGTTTCTTCAGGGGTGCTGGCATTCTCCACCTTGGTCGGGGTGTGTGCTCTGGGCCTGAGGCCTGGGGGCTGCACTTCTGTGCTGGTGTCACTGTGTCCCTGGTGTGCTCGCGCAGCTAGAGGCTGGGCGTGACAGGAGGGGCAGCGCCGCGCTGCCCACCTGACTTTGCTCCCTCCCACGGGTGAGCAGTGACACGCGCTGGCGGTGGTGCCTGCTTCCTGGTCAGAGGCAGGGCTGGGGTCCAAGCCGGCTCCGTCCCCTCCAGGCGTGCGCGTTGTCGTGGGCAGTGCCCGCCTCTGCCTCAGTGGGGAGCAGCGCTGGAGCCGGAGGGGCTGGAGCAGGAGCCCGTTGGGGGCCGGGCGGGGGGATTCAGCAGGCCCTGCGGGCCAGCCGGAGCCCCCGGCAGTTCTCAGCCTGCTGCCTCCACACTGTGGCTGGGAGAGAGCCGGTCCGGGCCCTTCAGGAGCAGAGTCTCAGTTTCTTACAGCCCCCTGGTGAGCCTCACTGGTTTTCACACCGGCTGAGGGGTCTCTCTTCCCGGTGTCTGCCCCCAGGGCTGGGGTGCCCAGTGCGGAGCCTGGACCCCTCGCTCCCCAAGGAGACGCTGAGCCCATGATGTCCCCTTTACCCTTCCCTGCAGACTCCATGTGAACCTTTCTTCACAGCCCCGGCTGCAGGGGAGCTGTTCTGCGGGTCCCCAGGCTGTTGTCAGTGAGAGTCCCTCTTTGTAGTTGTTGTTGGGATGTGTTCGTGAGGGGAGGGGAGCCAGTGTCCTCTGAATCCTTCCTCTTGATCCCACCTCCCATTATCCGTTTGTTTAATTGCCCAGGCTCCTCACTGTGTTTATATTTCACTGGTCCCCATTATTGGCTGCTTAATAGAATCCAGAAAGAATTAGAATTAGAGAAACCTGAAATAAACCATGTAATGTATGCCCTTTCTTGAAGCCAAGAACTGTAAGTGCTTATTATCTCTTTTATTTTTCACCATCTTCATGACAGGTTAAGGGGAAAACAGCCTTTGAGGAAGGTGGTTTATAATTTCTTTTCTTTTTGTGACTGTGAAAATTTCTATACCCAGAAAGACAAAAGCCGCAGTGTTCTTATGCCAAGTTGAAGTTCTTTTCTTATGACTCGAAATTCTTTTCGGGTTTTAGTGGCTGTGTGACACAGCTCGTCAGTACTTACCATTTAATAATTTAATAATTCTTCATATTGTGAAAGATTCTTTTCAGTCTTTTCTTCTAAATTTGTTTCCTATTTATTCATACTTATAACCCTTTTAATCAGACATACAGATGTTCCACGAAAGAATCTGTTCATTCAAAACTTCCATGTCTAGGAAGGTTGTATGAGTTAATCTGATACGGAGGAATCTCAGTTCCTTTTTTATAGTGCAGTCTCAGTGTAGCATTTTTGATTCAAATATATATTTTTCCTTCAAGACTGATGAAGCATGTAAAATTCTAGACGCCTTTCCAAGGATTTTCCTGTCTTCCTTCTTTTCTCTTCCTCCTTCCTGTGACTCCCCGGTCCTCAAACCCTGGGGTTCCCTACATCACTTGGGCTTCAGGCAATGTAGAAAGAATTTGGTTGAAAGTAAATTGGCTGTGGTGATAATATGATCAAAATAAAGGAATTACTATAAATGAAACTTTTTCTTCATTGATTTTTAAAAAATTTACTGGTAATTTTCATGAATTTTTACATTGGTTTTTGTTCGTATAAACATTTTAACATATTTAAAAATTTTTCCTTTTGTTCCCCTGTTTATTTGGTATTTTATTTAATTCATTCTCAGCTATTGTAGCTATTTTACAGTGAAATGGGGCTGGTTAGGTTGTTTAGGTAAATAATAGTAAGTGGTGGTACAGTAATTGTTGACCTAGAAGCATATCTCCAGTATGGTAAATAAAAAGTTAATTTATATATATATATATATATATATATATATATATATATATATATATATATATATATATATAAATTGTCAAATCCGGCAGGCTTTGTGGACTAAAAATTAACTAGAGATTCAAGGATGGTGAATAGAGATAAATAAAAAAAACCCAACAAAACCCCTTATCTTGAAGATTTGAAAACTTGTGTGTTGTTTTGCTTTTTTTTTTATTGAAGTATAGTCTATTTACAATGTGTTAGTTTCTGGTGTACAATGTAGTGATTCCGTTATACATATATATGTATATGTATATATTCCTTTTCATATTTTTTTTAAAAAACTTACTGATTAAAGTTTTCTTCTATTGTTTCTTTATTACAAAAGCAGTGTGTTCTGTTGACCTGAAATAGACTGCCAGATATTTCTGCATCAAAGATGAGTTTATTCTGGATCAGCAGAGAATTGCACTTTTGGGTCCACAAGCATGGTGGGTCACGTGCTAGTCCCAGCATACCAAGGGAAGGAGAAGGCTTTTACAGAGCGGAAAGGGAGGTGGGAGGGCTGCGGTATACAGAGCCCAGGGCTTTTCATGGGCTGAGTCCTTGCCGGGAAGGAGAAGTCTTTCTTCCTCCTGTTGGGCTCTGCTGTCCTCACAGGGTGTGAGAGCTCCCCCTTGTGATCGCTCAGCTCTATTTAATTATGGTTTCTGTATATTAACTTTTACATTTTTCCCTTTTGATCAAAGTACCATTGTGGTACTGAAAGTACCACTAATTGAGTCAGGTTTTCTAGTTTCACTTTTGTTTTTTTTTTGGCCCTCAAAGTCAGGAAGGACTTTTCCTAGGTGTGATTTCTCATGTCAGAGGGAAAGTACACAGATCGGAAACTCATTAAGGTCGCGTTCGAGTAACAAGGAGGGGCAGGAAGGAGAACTTGCAGCCACCTTTTAGTCTAAAGCCCGTATGTCATCAAGACCACGGACACTGGAGATAATCTGATACATGGTGATTTTCAGTATCCTCTGTGTATGCTCTTGTTATATGAGTAAAATTACTGTATTTCCTTAGCTATGGTATCACTTAGTGATGTATATTTTGAAGTTTTGTACTGTCGACTAAAAAAAGACGCACAACCTGAAAGTTGACAATTATGTTTTATTCGGCAGACAAAAACTGAGGATTTTAGCCCAAGAGACAGCCTCTAAGACAGCTCTGAGGAACTGCTCCAAAGAGTTAAGGGGGAGTCAGTGTCTGTGGGGGTTTTTGCGGCAAAGACCAGGTAGTGGGGACATCAAAAGATGACTGTTAATTAAAGCAAACCAGACACCTCAAATTAAGGAATTCAGCGCTTTTCTAGGTATGGGAGGATGAAAGAGTCTGGGCTCATTGAAATCATTCCTTTGACATGCACCGTAGCTGTCTAGGGCCAGTGTCCTGTTCTTTCCCATCCTGCCTCCCCTCGGGGGACACTGTTGGGGGTGGTGCAGTGGCTGAGGGCTTGGCAGTGGCAACCTGTTTGCCTCCATCCCTCAGGGCTCCCGTGGGGTGGGAGGGCAAGGATAGTGGCTGATGACTTGATGACCACAGCATCCTTTGTTTGCTGATGTGGCTGCAACATCTTTCATTCATAATTAACATATTTTGGTGGAATTCAGTGTTTATCATGACTCCCTCTGCTGCCCCTCGGTGGGGTACAGCAGGGCAAGCCCGGTGAAGGACACAGGTCGTTGAAGGGGTGTCAAGAGATTAGTGAAGTGGGGGATCAGTGTCTGCGGAGGCTTGTGTAGAGGAGGTGTTTGAGTAAGGTTTGGGTTAATAGCAAGAGTTTGATCTCCATCTTCTACACCAGCGACTCTGCTGCCTGCTTCCCTGAGAAACTAGGAGCCATCGTGGAGGCACTTCCACAAGCTTTGCTTCCATGTCTTCCCAGCTCCCTGTGCTCCAGGAGAAGGGGGTGCGAGAGGATGGTCACGCCACAAGTCTTGGGCGAGTCCCTGGGACAGGCCGCCGAGTCAGGGTCCTTGGCTATGTCCAGGAAAGAATTCAAGAGCGAGCCACAGGAGTGCGAAAGTAGCTTTATTCAGGGAGAGGCACACTCCGTACACAGAGTGTGGGCCATTTCAGAAGGTCAGAGAGGCTGCCCCCGGGTATGGGGTGGTTAGTTTTCATGGGCTGGGTAATTTCATGGGCTGACACGTGGGAGGATTAGTCCAACTATTTGGGGGAAAGGGTGGGTGGATTTCCAGGAATTGGACCACCGCCCATCTTTTGGCCTTCGGGCACCCTCGGAACTGTCATGGCACCTGTGGGAGTGTCATTTAGCATGTTAATGTACTACAGTGAGTGTCTAATGAGGCTCAAGGTCACTCAGAGTCAAATCTTCCACCATCTTGGGCCCGGTTGGTTCTGGCCAGTGTTCGTCGTGTCCTCAATGGCTGTGTCGTTCCTTTAGTGATCGTGCCCTGCCCCCTTCCTCCGTCCCACCTGCACCCATGACCCTGTATGACGTGCGCTCCTGCAGTCCTCATGGAGGCCAGTCCCCTGCTGTGTCTCCATGTCCTGCAGGCCAGCCCTCTTCATGCTGCATCACTAGTTTCTCCACCTCCACTGACTCATGCCTGTGCATCAGCCAGCATACTGCCATTTGTCCCTATCTTAAAAAACAAGCACACTCAACATTCTTCTCTTTCTTTTCCAGCTACTAACCCACTTTTCTCTGTTCTTTCATAACAAAACTGTCTGGAAGAGAGGACTTGGCACATAGGTGCTAGGAAACAGTTGCTCAGTGACTGAACATGTGAAGGGTGGGGAGGCTCGTGGGTGTCTAGGCGGGACTGGCTGTGAAGCAGACAAGTACTGAGCTAGACCTTGAGGGGCCACAGCGCTTCAGGGGCAGACTCAGAGGGAGCAAGCCCTGGGGAGGTTTGGGAGGAGCAGGCAAAGAGGAGGGAGAAGAAAGAGAGCCAAGGGAAACTAGAGTCAGACAAGACACGAGAAAGTGTCCAAGGAGGAGCACAGTGCTTTTCCTAGGTCACAGCATCCTGTATGCAGAAGGGCCAAGCATTGAGAATTGTCGCTTTCATGGGATGATTTCATGACTCAATGGAAAGGACCAAAGGACACCCCTTAGATCTTCAGATAGGCAGTGATTACCAGGAGTGGTTTTGGGGGAATAGTAAGGGCTTTGGGGTTGGGGGGAGGTGACAAGCAGTCACAGGTAGAACCAGCAACAGCTCGTGGAGAAGTGTGCTGTGAACTGTGAGAATGAGGGTGGTGGTGAGAGGCCAGCAGAGCTGAGGATGCTGGTGTCCAGAGCAGAAGAAGCCACTGATGGGGAGGGGTAAAGAGGGGAGAGAGGGCATGTATCCCTGCAGCAAGCAAGAAATCAGGACCCCTGCTTCAAAAAGGTGCCTTCGTTCTGATGTCGTCTGAACAGTGAGGGGGCTTTTTTACACATTATTTAATGTGGAGAGAGTTCTAGAATATTTTTGAAAACTATTGAATTAGATATTCCAGCTCTTTTAAAAAATCTGTTATTAGCTGTAGCTCTCCACAGAGTAATTTATAGGAAAAGATTGAATAAACACATTCAGAGAATCCAGATTTATTTAGAGTCATGTTTTCAAAAGGACATCGACAGGAATAACGATTATAGCTGTAATTTATTTGCATTTCAGTTCCTAACTATCCCTTAAAATTTGGACACATCTAAATTTCGCCTTTAAATATTGACTTGCATTAGAAAAAGTTTCTCAGCACTGGCCTAGTAAAAACACTTGCTTAGGGTTTTTACACCAAAATGAGACTTTTAATACTGGTTTGTTTTCTCAAGCTCTCTGCTTAAGTAAATTTACTGATCATGATAGATTTTTGAAAAAATACATGTGCTGTTTATCATTATGAAATAAATTCATGACGGTTGGAAGAATTTGAAAAATATATAAATGTATCACGAATTTAGAATCATATTATTCTGCTACCTATCCCTAACCATTATTTTGGTTTTTTTTAATTCTTTTTTACTGTGAAATATTTCATTAGTTAATAAACATCCATTTATACACACTGGTTTCAATATATTCTAGCTATATTATATCTACTTAGGAAAAATATTTTGAAGAAGTTATGCTATGTATTCTATCAATTGAAGACCTCTCCCCATTCTATTTCCTCTTCCTCCCAAGAGGTGATCACTACCCTGAAGTTGACGTATACCCTTTCTGTCTGAGTTTTCATGCTTCTGTAATGTGCGTAACCATTCATTAACAGCACGCAGAAGTGTCACCAGCAGTTGAACGGTCTGCCTCAGCCAGACCCTCACAAGGTGGTCTCAGCCCAGGCTCTGGCGGGGGGCCCATCCAAGGCCTCCGGGCACCGATCGGAGGCGCCTGGTCTGGGAGCGCAGCTGTGACTGTGCACGTGGCTGACTGGGGTTGACAGGGAAACCGAGTTCGTTACTGCAACTCCCTCCGGGACCTGTGGGACACTGGCAGAGTGCCATGTCTGGCGTGGGGAGGGCAGTTTCCTCCCGGGAGGTCTGCCAGGCAAAGCCCGTGGTTGGACCCAAAAGATCACACACAGAGTTTGGCCTGGAGCTGTATCCCTTAATATGGCAATTCTGTGTTCAACTTTTTAAGAACTGCCTAACTGTTTTCCAATAGGCTGCACCATTTTACATTCCCATCAGCAGTGTATGAGGATTCCAATCTCTCATCTTTTTTTTAAACAACTTTATGATTCCTGTACAGTAAACTACACATATTTCAGATGTACAGCTTGATGAATTTTGACAGATGTCTACACCTATGAAACCATCGCCACAATCAGGATAGCTAGCATTTCCATCACTCCCTGAGAGGTGTTTATGAAGTTCATTGTTATTTGTGGCTTAAAGTAAAATTCCTTAGTTGTGCTGCTCAGCTCACCAAGCCTGAGAGTATTCACAGACACTTTTTAATGTTATTTGAATTAGTGAGCCAGAGTTTTGTTTTTTTTTTTTTTTTGCGTCTCCAACTATAGCTTGAAACTGGAACTTTTTTCCCGTGCTGACTTCTCCCTTTTTCACTGTTCATGACCATCGTCATTTTCCCGCAGCCCCGAGGTGCTGAAGAGTGAGCCGTACGGGGAGAAGGTGGACGTCTGGGCAGCAGGCTGCATCCTTTATCAGATGGCGACTCTGAGCCCTCCCTTCTACAGCACCAACATGCTCTCCCTGGCTACAAAGGTAAGCAACCTTGGGAGGCAGGCAGGATCTCATGTTGCCAAATCTACCATTCCTTTTCTTCTCAGATAGAACCTTTGTGATTTGAATGCAACTGTCGATGAAAAGAGGCATTGTTTTATTAGCCGCTTGACCCAGTTTATTTTTTGTTTCTTCCAAATCTGCATCTTGTGCTGTGGCCCACATTCCCCTATAATTGTCTTCAATTTATCCTAGAAAATTATCAAAATTAATATACCACTTTGCTTTTATTCTTAATTGTGTTTTGGACTACCCTCAACCCAGCATATTATATTATCCTGCACATCATTATGAACGTGAGGTTAACTTTAAGTCAGCTTGAAAAATACATTTTTTTGCTCAGAAACTTTCAATTTATATGAATTTTTCTGTTTTGTTTCTGATGAAAATGTGTGCACGAGGTTATGATGCTTGTTGAGTAACTCTAGTTTTGTGGCCAAGGCCACCCCTAGAGGCACCGTAGGTCCTTTACGTCCGTCACTCTCCTCTGTTTGGCAGATCGTGGAGGCGGTGTATGAACCAGTGCCAGAAGGCGTCTACTCTGAAAAGGTGACCACCACCATCAGCAGGTAATTTTGTCTCACAACCGCGAACCTGTCGGGATTACCAAGAAATACCTCACAAAGTCACTATGTAAATATTTACAAAGAGGAAGGGATCCCAAAGAACCCAAGCCTAGAAAAACGTTTGTTTATCACCAGTCACGGGGACCATTTGGAAGTCACCCAAGTGTCCAAGAAGACGTAGGACATTGACTTGACATACTGCGACCATTAGATTGATGATTCAGAAGACTTTGTATCAGTCTGTGAAACAAGTGCGATCTGAAGCTTAGGAAAACAAAATGTGCAACTGTTTATAACTATCAGAAAAGACATAAAAATAGGTGTAGATGTGAAAAAAGGCTGGACAAGAACACAGGAAACTAAAAAAGGCCACGTCAGACGATAAAATTACAAGCATTTTTTTCATTCCTATTTTTAAGTTGGTAATAATTCTATTTTGAAGTTGATAATGTTATATAATAATTTCTCAAAGTCAGAAAGAAGTGCTCCAGCTAGCCAGGTAGGAGGAGTGTAATGAAAGTCCTTATCCCTTTGGAGTCTCAAAGTTCTGTCCCCACAGGGCTTGTCCCAGCTGACCTCGCCCGTGCTCTCTGCCCCCTCCTCCCCAGCCACAGGGAGCCCCTGCGCGTCCCAGCAAGCACCCTCCCTCTGGCCCGTCTCTCCTCCCCTTCCCCCCCACCCCATTCTCTTCCCTCTGGTACACGCGTGGCAGAGGCCCTCCCATCCTCTGGGTCGCTGCTGAGATTGCAGCTCTGTGTTACCGGGGAGCCCTGATGCCCCCCAGCCTCCCAGCACTTGCCCGCTTTGCAGAGTTCATGGCCCCCACCACCCCTAACATAATACGTGTGCCTGCGGCCTTGTTTCTTTGTTGTCTCTCTTCCCCACCAAAAGGAAACCTCCACAAAAGTAGGGGCTTTTTAAGCTTACTTTACAGCTGTTCAGTGCCCAGAGCGATGCCCAGTGCAAAGCAGACGCTTAACAATTGGCTGGTTGTATGCATGAGTGACCTTTATCTGCCTGACTTACTTCTGGACCATCTTCTGTTCTTAAGATGGCCCCAGAGTATTACTCTGCCCCATCAAGCTGAGTCAGACCCTTATTATTGTAATAGAAATCCGAGGGTCGCCTCAGATAGAATCTTCATCCGTCCCCCTGGCCAGTTCCCTTCAGACTCAGTTCTGTGTCTGTCCTCGCTCAGCGCCGTCTCTGACGCAATGGAATAGACACGCTGACATGGCTGCGCCCCTTCCCTCTGGCTTCCCCTCCCAGCCCATTGTTCAGGCATAATGGATACTCCTCATATGTTTGTAGGATTGTACCTTGAATCCTTCCTCGCTCAGCACGACGCTGCCCTACGTCCTAAGCACCTCAGGCCCAGCAGTGGCCGAGTTTCACTAACTGTGGACTCTGAGCAAACAGTCTGACTATTTTCTCTGCACCTGTTTCCTCATCTGATAAAGCAGGGATCACAGCAGTACCAGCCTCATCAGGCTGGTGTGGTGATTATACAAAGTAACACGTGCAAATCACTTAGCACAGAGCGTGGCCACGGAGAATCTGGAGCCGTGCTGGCAGTTCTCATTGTTAATGTCCCAGCCAGTGAGCTCACATCCCTTTCTAAATCGCCTGAATTCCATGTTTACCAGATCTGCCCTGTTGCTAATGAATCCAGACAAACGTATTTAAACTGCTCGTCTCCTGTTCTCTGCTATTTGCTTTCTGGGAAATGCCTTAAAAATTCAGAAAGTCTCCAGAGATGTCAAGACAGGAGAACCAAACTGACTCATTGAAGCTCTCCTTTTCTTAGGTATTTGACTGCCACAAAGACTAGGGGACAGTAGTGTGGAGAAAAAGTACAGAGAGCTTGTTCTGACCTTGTGGCACTGGGCAGACAGGGCCATCGCTTGCTCCTGATCGTCCCCTTGGCTGTTGGTATCCACGCCTCTTAGTAGCAGAGTCAGCGTTAGATTCCAGCATTATCGTGAAAAGCTTAAGAACCTTAGTAGGTTCTAGAATCAAGTGGATTCTAATCCCCTCGTCCACTCACCTTAACCTTCCCGAGCCCCACTCTTCCGTCTGTCATGTATGGGTAGCTGTAGTAACCACTCACGGGCTTGCTTTGAAGCCAGAATAGGATCGGGCTTCTGATGCTCTTAGCACGGTACCCAGCACGTAGTAAGTCCTCCATAAAATTAGGTATTGGCATTATTAATAATATTATTTATGGAATGAAGCATATAAAAATTAAGATGTATTTGATGAAGGATGGTAAAGGGGGAAATGAGATTACAGAAGGACTTGGTCTAGTCTGGGGATCGGGGAAAGTTTCTCTGAAGAAAGGGCATATAATCTGAGACCCAGACATTCACTAACTCTCAGTGAGCAGAGCGGAGAAAGCACTTCACAGACCCGCGTCTCTGAAGGCTTTCCTCAGCGGGACAGCTTGTTGGTCTGAAGAACTGGAAGAAACTGGAGATGCAGCACAGCAAGCAAAGGAGAAAACAGACAGCGAGTGGGTCTGGGACGCTGCCAGGGGCCAGGGTGCACTAGCTGCTGTAGGCCATGTCGAGGGCTTGAATTTTTATCTCCAGCAGTGAGGAGTGGACTGAAGGGCTATTAACAGGTTGAGACATAGTGAAGATTTCTTCTTCAGCAAGGACCATCCTGGCTGATCTCTAGGGAATAGAGCAGGGGGTGTGAGAAGGGAGGGAAAAGGAGGTCCACCTGTGCTGAGTGGTGACGGCGGCTTTGACTGGACTGGTGGTGGTGTTGATGGAGAGAAGCGGGGTTGTTTCGCTGTGCGTTGAAAGTTGAGTCAACAAGTGTTGGAGTACAGTTATACGAGGATGAAAAAATACTTCAGTTAACTGGGAAAATGGAATGACACTGAGAATATGAAAACAGCTGGATTTGTGATGTGGAACTTCAGCAAATGGTACCAAGCCCATGGAGTGGAAGTTCTGGGGAGGCCAGGGTTAGCTCACCGTTAGGAAGTGTGTGTCAGAATTAGAGGTTCCACAGTGGAGCAGGCTGCCGGGTGGGTGGTGAGTCCCCTGTCAACCAGGCTGTTTAAGAGGATGGACGATCACCAGTAGGGGACAACGCAGTAAATGTTTTGAGTACACTTCTAATTCAAAATATTAGGAAGCCCATAATTAGTAGGAACTGAGCCTGAAATTTTATGACTGACTACAAATTCAGATTGCAGCATGCAGCCTGTAACAGATACAGTGTTCACTGAAAGTTGTTCAAGACTCAGTGCCTGGGTTCATATCCCAAATTTTATCTTTAGAAAATTTGACATACAACCAAAATCCATTGTGAGTTGCATGCAGTTACATATTCCAATTGCTTTGGATTTGTAGTCTTTAAAAATTAAGTTTAAAAAGAACTAGGGAACAAATTCAATTTCCCGTTTTCTTAGTTTCTTAGCAGGCTTTTAAATTGGGAGAATTACTTGGTAGCCCAGAAGAGTCTGGGGCAGAAAATACGTTTTTTGTTGCTCTACCCAACACCAGCATTGCTGTTTTTGCCTTCCAGTCCACTGTTAAGAGAGTGTTTACTTTTTAAAAAGGAAGAACATTTCCTTTTATGCACAAAATATCCCAGTTGCCTAAGTTTTCTCTTTCTACGCCTGGTTGCACAAGCCGTCTGGTGCTTTGTGTCAAAGGCAATCATAATGACAAGGCAGTGAATGCCTTCAGCTTGTTCTAAGGACACGTGGATCTTTACATTTTCACCCTCCCCTCAACTCTTTGTTTCTTAGAAAATGAAATGTTTAAAATTGAACGTTATTTCCACCTGGTCTCTCACCACAGAGCGGAGACAAAGTGGGTAGGATGAGTGCAACATCCCAGATTTTTTTTTAGAACATGACATTTTATTTGATTAGAGCGTCATTAAAGCATTCGGTTGTTCCTCAGAATTCCTCTGAAATATCCAAGCAGGGAGGCATTTCAGAACAATGAGGCTGAACTGGACCTTCTGGTAGGAGATGCCCTGAGATTCCAAAACGCTGTGCCCAAATATTTTAGATTAGGGACAGGTAAATTCTTAGATGCTCACTCATCGGTTTGTTCATTTGTTCATTCATTCATTCACTTGCTGAATACCCATCAGGACCCAGACTCCATTTTACATGCTGGGGGGGTCCACGGTGAAGGAGACAGGCCCCTCCTCTCCAGAAGTTTCCAGTTTCTGTTGGTGAAACAGACCGAAGTATACAATGATTGTAGTAGTTTTAAGGACTTAAATATACACAGACAATGAGAACGTGAAAGGGGGACAGTAAGTCTTTCTGAAGATGGTCCAAGAAGCCTTCCTGATGAGGTTTGGAAGAGAGGGATTAGCAGATATGGCATGTCATTTGCGAAAAATAGATACAGTCAGCAAAATGCAAATTCAAGCAGAGGCAGGCGCACAGGGTGGTGCTAGGCTGGTTGGCAAAGAACGTGGAGGAGCTTTCGGTGTGTTGCTGGTAGGGGGAAGCGGGGCTCAGGCTGTGGAGGGAGGTCAGGCCAGCTGAAGAGGGGCTGGGATGGCATGCCAGGAATTTTCTTTTTGTCCTCTTGGGCCCTGAGGGGCTGCTGAGGAGTTCTGAGTAGAGGAGTACGGTGGTCAGTTTTGGAGTATTCAGTTTACAGTATGAGTCAGAGGTGGACAAGAGACGTGTGCGTCATCTAGCAGATGGTGTCAGTGGTCCAAACAGGTGATGATGAAATGGGCCATAGCTGTGGGATCAGAGGGAAGGAACTGGATCCCAGAAACACTGAGGAGGCAGAAGCGACCGAAGCTGGTGTGGGTTCAGCGAGGGAGGGGATGGAAGAGAAAGGAAGTTGTGTATTTTCTTTTTAACTTATTGAGTGTTTACAGTGTGCCAGCACTTTACAGAGATGGCTTGATGTTGTAGATACTACGATTATCCCATTTTGCTGATAGGCTGTCTGAGACATAGAAGCTAAAGCTTCCCCAAGATCAGAGTGAATAAAGGGGAGAAGAGATTTAACCCCCAGCTCTCTGACTCAGAGCCTGCAGGCCTAACTGTGAGCTAACCTGTATCTCCTGGGTGGCGCCTTTTCCAACGCCAGTGACTGCAAACACAGGAAGGGAGTGACTTTGGGAGAGGAGATGACTGAATGCCAGAACAGAGGTCGTTCCGGTTCCCATTTACCATAATATGTAACTGCATAATGTGTAGCACTAGCTTACATTTCCTTTTTTATTAACAAAATAAAGCTCAGATGATAATTCAACTGATATGACCACGAATCAGTTTAAATACTCATGGACTAAGCCTTGAGAATATCTGCACTGATGAAGGCTTACATGCTGGGCTTTTTGCTCACACGGCATTCATGAGCAGCACTTGGGCAGCCAGGCATTTTTATCAGTTTTCTTCTTCTTATTTTTATCAGCTTTAATCTCTTTTGCCCATAAGTGAAGGTAGATGAGGAACCTGATTTAATTCGAAAGTGAAGTCCAACACTTAGCTTATCTTGAGATTATGAGCAAAAAAGTAAGAAGCTTGAATACTCGAAATTCTTAGTAGGATTGTCTTTGAATGTGTGAATAAGTGGGAAGTGAAGTCTGATGGGGGAGGAACTTACAAGTTGGGGGCTTGGACCCTAGCTCATGTGTGGTCTGGCCAGCTCCCTGCACTCGGCTTAGACTCTCAGCCATCTGCTCACAGCCCTCTGGGCCTCCGCCTGGCCTCCAGCTCCATCTCCCTCTCCCTGTCCCATCGCTGCTGCCCTCTGCCCAGTGTGGGCATTGGATGTGTCAGCACGGGAGGACTGTGCCATTTGCTTCCTGTTGGCATGGAGGTTGCAATCTCGTCGGGGTCTCTTGTCTACCAGCAGTTCGCATGCTGGACTGTGGGAAGGGTGATTGACCTCTCCACTCCAGAAGTTAAAGATAAAGAGAGACTTCTAAAGGCAGCAAGAGGAAAAGAAAGGGTCACTTATAGGGAATCCCCATAAGATTGTCAGCTGATTTTTCTGCAGAAACATCGCAGGCCAGAAGAGGGCGGCATGATATGTTTAAAATGCTGAAAGGGGGAAAAACCCTACAAAGTTGAATACTCTACCCAGCAAGGCTGTTATGCACAACTGAAGGAGAGATAGAGGTTCTCAGACAAAAGCTAAAAGAGTTCGTGACTACTAAACAGACCTTACAAAAAGTATTAAAGGATCTTCTTTAAGTGGAAAAGAAAAGGTACAGTAAGGAAGAAATTTTAAGAAGGGGAAACTCCCACTGGTAAAGGCTGTAGATCAAATGCAGAAAAGCTTTTGAAAAATTCAGCACCCATTCATATTAAATAATCCAAAGAAGAATGATTTATAGAGGGTGCATAACTCAACATAATACAGGTGATTTTTAATAAACCCACAGCTAACATCATATACAATGGTGGAAAACTGAAAACTTTTCCTCTAAAATCAGGTACAAGGATCTGCACCTTCTACATTTCTACTTAACATAGCATTGGAAGTCCTAGCCACAGCAATCAGACAAGAAAAAGAAATAAAAGGAATCTATATCAGAAGGGAAAAAGTAAAATTGTCACTATTTGCAGATGACATGACAAGGTACTTAGAAAACCCTGAAATCTCCACCAAAAGACTGTTAGAACCAATAGCTTGCTATTGAGTTGCTAATAGTTGCTTTCAGTTATAGTTGCTATTTGCATCTTGGCTTCAGGTCAGATCAAATTACATATACATATATACATAACTATATATAATCAAGCACACATAATTGTATCCAATGAGAACCAATGCAGAGCATCTGTTAGGAAACCATAATGGAGCCACATAGATTAGGCAGCGCCTGCCCACGGCTCTGTTACCATGGAGACACGTGCACATTCGCACCTGATTTGCAGAGCAAGAGGACCGCGCGCTTCTCGTTACGTGGGCTGTAGTGATGTGTAGCTCCAGAGATCCGTCCGGTTTGCATTTCTGGATTTCTGAAGTAAGCACTTTGTGGTGGTTGTTTCAGAAAAACACGCCACGCCTAGAATTTGAAATTAAATCAACGAGAACCAACTGTTTGCATTCTCCATCTTTCCTTTGCTCTACCCTCTTTAAATTGTTAACCCGAATAATTTCAAAGTGCATCCAGTGAAGAAATGAACATTAAAATACTCTGAAATCTCCAAAAAGATGAATACACAGGAATCTGTTGCTTTTCTATACACAGCAAATACTAATGAACTATCAGAAAGAGAATGTAAGAAAACGATGCTCTTTACAATTGCATCAGAAAGAGTCAAATAGCTAGGAATAATCTCAGCCATCGAAAAGAATGAAATTTTGCCATTAGCACGCACGTGGATGGACCTGGACCAGTAATGCTTAGTGAAACAAGTCAGAGAAAGACAAATACTGTATGTTACCACTTACAGGTAGAATTTAAAAAGTAAAACGAAGGAATATAATAAAATAGGACAGACTCACAGATACAGTGAACAAACTAGTGGTTACCAGTGGGTAGAGGGCTGAAGAGGTACCGACTGTAAATATGTGTATACAAATATACAAGAATGTATTGTACAGCACATGGACTATAGCTGATACTTTGTAATAACTTTACATGGAATATAATCTATAAAAAAATCACTATGTTGTATACCTGAAGCTATTTTAACATCGTAAATCATCTATAATTTAAAATAAAAGAGAAAAGAAAATAAAAAAACGCTCAAATAAATAAATACAAGAAAGAATAATAAGGAAAATTATAAATTAGAGTGTTATTTTTACTTCTGTTACTGATAGTAATTTTGTGTAGTAATTCCTATGCATTGCCTGGAGACATCGTTATAGGTGAAAGTTGTGTTAACTATGGGTTGCTAAATCAAATACAAGGTGTGAAAATTAGATCTTTTTCTCCAAGTCCAAATAAGTTAAAATTTATTGGGAAGTACACATGATTCAGTGAAATTAGAGCTTTTGATTTTTTAAAAAATAGACTAAATAGTACAGTGAGTGCCAGAAGGATTTAAATTATGCTAAGCAGTGATCTTGATAACCGGCTCCCCGGGCATCTGGAGTAGCCTTCTGCTGGGGGTTGGCTGTGACGGGAGCAGTCCTCACTTTAGTGGGCTGATTGGTGTTTCCTACCTCCAAAATCTGAGAAAGTTTCGGCATGCAGTGTGTCAGATTAGCTGCTTTAAAAAAGAGCACTCCACATACCTTAAACCACCAAGTAACTGGGTTGAATTTTGTTTTTATGAAGTCGTGTTTTGTAAGACTCACTCATCAAGACGTGTTGACATTACCCCCGCACAGCTGGGAAAGTCACTAAGCTGTGACGCCCCACCCCACCCCACCCCCAGAATCCTTCCTTCCTTGTGGTGCATCACATGTGATTTTATTGGGACCCCTGTTTGTTTCACTGGCCAGCGAGGCTGTGTGGTTTTGGAAAAGAGCCACTTACCCAGGAAAAGCAGACCCCGCCCACCCCTCCTGAGACCGAGGAGCAGCTTCCTGTGTGTCCTCTGACCCTTGCCCACCAGCCCCCCTGCAAGGAGAACAGTGCTGTCCCCTTCTCCTTCCCAGACTTTCCAGATGTCTTCTGAGAAGTCTCAGACTGAACACTGTGCTCGAGGTCTGTCTCACCCCAGGTTCTCTTGGGTGCAGACGCCGTGGTGGACACACAGCGGCATTTACCCTTGACCCTCCAGACCCCGCGGCCTGGTCCTGACTGTGATTAGCTTATGTTTTCTTAGATGCCTCACGCCGGATGCAGAAGCCCGCCCAGATATTGTAGAAGTCAGCTCCATGATAGCCGATGTCATGATGAAATATTTCGACAGTTTGTCCACATCCCAGCTGGCCCTGGAGAAGAAGCTGGAACGGGAACGGAGGCGCACACAGCGGTATTTTATGGAAGCCAACCGGAACGCCGTCACCTGTCAGCGTGAGCCTGCCCTGCTGTCTCACGTAAGTGACAACCTTTCACTCTCTTCAGGATGCTTTCTGCTACACTCTTTGAGGCCTATCATGCTTGTGCTAAGGAAGATTCGTCTTAAGTTAGAAAAATATTCATTGCTACATATAATATTTCACCATTATATAGTTATATATTTGCATATATTTTGATACCTTAAAATAAGTCACTATAATTGATGTTCCAAAGGTGTAATGCATAATTTGTTGTAAATTATAAAACCAGAGTTATCAAAAAGATCTCTTAGAAATTCTTCATTTATAATCTTTGTATAAATAGCAGAGACTGCTTATAATTAACTTCTTCAGCAATCTGGAAATATGGATGAAAATGCTGTATGTTGATTTAGAGAAGGAAATCGAATTTGTCTTAAAATGTTTATTATTAGTCTATGTAATTGCTTTTATTAGTCTTGGTGATGGTAATAATTTTGCCATGGTATAAATCAGAATGTGCGCTGTTATTTGTCTTGTCAGTAACCTTTAAATTATTTAGATACGTAAGTTTATTTCTGAGTGTTGTTTGAAAAGGGATGCCAGAGCTACAAATACCCAGAAGGGCAAGTGGTGGTGCCGGTGACCCCCTTGTTGGTGTCCCTTTTCTTCCTTCCTCTGTGCCTTTGTTGTGTCATGACCCGTAACCCATCCTTCGCTCATGCTCTGGGATCCCCGAAAGCAGGGGTTTAGTAAGGGACCCTTCAACCTGTAAGTGTTCTTTAATACCCTCCTGGAGGTGGGCCCAGCGCAGTAGGGTCATATGGCATCCTTGATCAGGATACCTGGTCATTCAGTTCCTTTCCAGGGTCCAAAGGACCTGCTGTGCCTCAGCTGGGAAAATGAAGTGACAAATTGGTCTCAAGGAAGAGTCAGTTTTGGTTTCTCAGATAACAGCATTTCCAGCAAACTCTTTTGTTTTTTTTCCCACAAGAAGGAAAGCGCTACTGTTTGATGGGTTTCTCTTTCCATACTTGGTATCCGGAAGTTAAACTTCCAATGTTGGTTTCTTTTTTATGGGTTTTATTTTGTTTTATTTTTTAATCTTTCTTAGTACAGCCATGCCTTTTATTTTCACTTTTCATGTTTTTATATAATTGAGGTATAGTTAAATTACAATATTATGTTAGTTTCAGATGTACAACTTAGTGATTTGGTATTTTTATAGACTGTAACCCATTTCAAGTTCTTATAAAATCCTGGCTGTAGTCGCTGTGCTGTACATTATATTCTTGTATCTTATTCAGATTATACCTAGTAGTTTGTACCTCTACCCTATCTTGACCCTTCTCCTTCTGTCTCCCCACTGGAAACCACTGGCTTGTTCCTTGTATGTGTGAGTCTGTTTCTATTTTATTATATTCATTTATTTTTTGAGTTTCCACATGTAAGTGATATCATATGATATTTTCCTTTCTCTTTCTGGCTTGCTTTACTTAGAATGACATTCTCCAGGGACATCCATGTTGCTGCAAATGGCATTCTTTCATTCTTTTTATGGCCGAGTAGTATTCCATTGTATAAATATACCACAGCTTCTTTATCCAGTCCTCTGCCAATGGACATTTAGGTTGTTTCCATGTCTTGGCTGTTGTAAATAGTGCTGTTATGAACACTGGGGTCCATGATCTTTTTGAATTAAGGTTCCCTCTGGATATATGCCCAGGAATGGGATTCCTTGAATCATATGGTATGTCTGTTTTCAGTCTTTGGAGGAATTTTCATACTGTTTTCCATAATGGCTGCACCAAACTACATTCCCACCAGCAGTGTAGGAGGGTTCCCTTTTCTCCACAGCCTCTCCAGCATTTATCATTTATGGACTTTTGAATGATGGGCATTCTGACTGGTATGAGATGATACCTCATTGTAGTTTTGATTTACATTTCTCTGATAATTAGCAATATTGAGCATTTTTCATCTGCCTATTGGCCATTTGTATGTCTTCATTGGAAAATTGCTTGTTTCAGTCTTATGCCCATTTTTGGATTGGGTTGTTTACTTTTTTTATTATTAAGATACATGAGCTGTTTATACATCCTTGTCAGTCTCATCTTTTGCAAATATTTTCTCCCATTCCATAGGTTGTCTTTTTGTTTCACTTATGATTTCCTTCGCTGTGCAAAAGCTGATACATTTAATTAGGTCCCATTTGTTTATATTTGCCTTTATTTCTATTGCTTGAGGAGACGGCCCTAGGAGAACATTGCTGAGATTTGTGTCCAATAATGTTTTGCCTGTATTTTCTTCTAAGAGGTTTATAGTATCTTGTCTTATATTTAGGTCTTTAAGCCATTTTGAGTTTATTTTTGTGTATGGTGTGAGGGAGTATTCTAATTTCTTGATGTGCATGCTGCTGTCCAGTTTTCCCAACACCATTTGCTGAAGAGACTGTTTATACTCCATTGTATGTTCTTGCCTCCTTTGTCAAAGATTAATTGACCAAAAGTTTGTGGGTTCATTTCTGGGCTCTCTCTTCTGTTCCACTGATCTGTATGTCTGTTTTTGTACCAATACCATCTGTTTTGATTACTGTAGCTCTGTAGTATTGTCTGAAGTCTGGGAGGGTTATTCATCCAGCTTCATTCTTTTTCTTCAGTGATGCTTTGGCAATTCTGGGTCTTTTGCGACTCCATGTAGATTTTAGGATGATTTGTTCTAGTTCTGTGAAAAATGTCCTGGGCAATTTGATAGCTGTTTCATTAAATCTGTAGATTGCTTTGGGAAGTATGGCCATTTTAACAATATTAATTCTTCCAATCCAAGAGCATGGGATATCTTTCCATTTCTTTAAGTCATCTTTAATTTTCTTAGTCAGTGTTTTGTAGTTCTCCACGTACAAGTCTTTCACTTCCTTGGCCAGGTTTATTCCTAAGTATTTATTTTTTGGGATGTAATTTTAAAAGGGATTGTTTCTTTACTTTCTGTTCCTGCTATTTCTTTGTTAGTGTAAAGAGATATAACTGATTTCTGTATGTTGATGTTGTATCCTGCTACCTTGCTGAATTCTTTTATCAGCTCTAATAGTTTCTGTGTGGAGCCTTTAGGGTTTTCTATATATATAGTATAGTGTCATCTGCATGTAATGACAATTTTACCTCTTCTCTTTTAATTTGGATCCCTTTTATTTCTTTTTCTTGTCAAATTGCTATGGCTAGGACTTCTAGTACTATATTGAATAGAAGTGATGAGAATGGGCATCCTTGTCTTGTTCCAGATTTTAGTGGGAAGTCTTTGAGCTTTTCACCTTTGAGTATTATGCTTGCTATAAGTTTTTCATAAATAGATTTTATTATGTTGAGATATGTTCCCTCTATACCCACTTTGATAAGAGTTTTTATGGTAAATAGGTGTTGAATTTTATCAAATGCTTTTTCTGCATCTATTGAGATGATCTTGTGATTTTTGTCCTTTCTGTTGCTTATGTGGTATATCACATTGATTGATTTGCATATGTTGAACCATCCTTGTGTCCCTGAGATGAGCCCATCTTGATCATGATGTGTAATTTTTTTATGTGTTGTTGGATTCTATTTGCTAATATTTTGTTGAGGATTATCCCCTTTCATTTCTTAATTTGTTTTTTGAGTTCTCTTTCTCTTTTCTTCTTGGCAAACATGGCCAGAGGTTTTTTATTTTGTTTAGTCTTTCAAAAAACCAGCTCTTGATTTGATTGATTTTTTATTTTCTATTTTATTTCCTCTGTGATCTTTATTATTTCTTTCCTTTTACTAGCTTTAGGTTTTATTTGTTCTCCTTTTTGTAATTCTTTTAGGTGGTAGGTTAGGTTGGTTATTTGAGTTTTTTCTTGTTTTTTGAGGAAGGCCTGTATCGCTGATAACTTCCCTCTTAGGACTGCTTTTGTTGCATCTCATAGATCTTAACGTGGTTGTGTTTTCGTTGTCATTTGTTTTAAGGGATTTTTAAATTTCCTCTTTGATTTTATTGTTGACCCATTTGTTTTTTAGTATCATGTTTTTTAGTCACCAGGCAACTGTTTTTTTTCTCACTCTAGTTGTTTTCTAATCTCATGTATTTGTGGTCAGAAAAGATACTTGATGTAATTTCTGTCCTCTTAAATTTGTTGAGGCTTGTTTTGTGACCTAGTGTTTGTTCTAGTCTAAAGAATGTTCCATGTGCACTTGAAAAGAATGTGTGTTCTGGCTTCTTCTTTTTCGAATGTAATATCCTGAAAATATCAATTAGTCTAAATGATCTGTTGTGTCATTTAGTATTCCATTGTGTTATTGGTTTTCTGTCTGGAAGATCTGTCCAGTGATGTTGGTGGGGTACTAAAGTCTCCTACTATTACTGTATTCACATCAGTTTCTCCCTTTATGTCAGTTAGTATTTGCTTTATATATTTAGCTGCTCCTATATTGGGTGCATATATGTTAATGAGTGTAATATCCTCATCTTGTTGTTCCTTTATCATTAGCTAGTGTCCATCCTTATCTTTCTTTACGCCCTTTGTTTTAAAGTCTGTTTTGTCTGATACGAGTATTGCTACCCCTGCTTTCTTTTCATTTCCGTTTACATGACATACCGTTTTCCATCCTCTCATTTTCAATCTGTGTGACCTTTACCCTAAAGTGAGTGTCTAGTAAGCAGTATATTTTATATATTTTTTGTATTGAAGTCTAAGAGCAGCATATTGTAGGCTCTTATTTTATTATCCATCTCCTACCCTTTGCCTTTTGATTGGAACATTTAGTTCATTGACCTTTAAAGTGGTTATTGATAGATACGTATTTATTGCCATTTTAAACCGTGTTTTCCTGTTGGTTTTATATTTCTTCTTTGTTTCTTTTTCTTCTGTGGTTTGATGTTTTTCATATTATACTTGAGTTCTCTTCTTTTGGGTTTTTGTGACTCTATTATATGGTTTTGGTTTGTGGTTACCATGTTTTTCATATATGTTAACCCATTACTATATATATTTGGTTTAGACTGGTCATCATGTAAGCTCAAATACGTTATTAAAAAAAAAAAGAAAAAATCTGCATTTTATTATTCACCTCGTCCACATTTTGTGATTTGATGTTCTCTTTTACATCTTCATGTTTATCTTTTTGCTGTTCATGGTAGTTATCATTTGCTTTTCTAGTTACAGTTTTCTTTTCTATAGATTCTTGCTTCTTTTCTACTCAGAGAAGACCTTCCAATATTTATTTTAGGATAGGTTTAGTATTGTTCTATTTTAATTTTTAGTTGTCTGAGAAATTATCTGTCTCCCCTATTCTAAATATTCACCTTTCTGGGCATGGTATCCTAGGTTGCAGGTTTTTCTCTGCCAGGACTTTGGATGTACCTTGCCACTCCCTTCTGGCCTGCAACATTTCTGTAGAGAAATCAGCTGATAGCCTTATAGGAGGGGATCCCTTGTCGCTAACTCTTTGTTTTCCTCTTGCTGCCTTTGAATCCTCTCTTTAGCGTTGACTTTTGCCATTTAAATTTTAATATGCCTTAGTTCTCTTTGGGTTCATCTTGCTTGAGACCTTCTCCACTTCCTGTACCTGGATATCTGTTTCCTTCTACAGCGTCAGAAAGTTTTCAGTCATAATTCTTTCAAATATGTTTTGACCCCCTTTTCTCTTCTCCTTCTCGGGCCTCTATCATGCATAGATTGGCATGCTTTATATTTTCCCATGGGTCTCTTATATTGCCTTCATCTTTTTTCATTCTTTCTGCTGCAGTCAGTGTCCTGCCCCTCCCTTTGTGTGTGCTTGTTAACTGTGGGGCTCTTTATGGCAGATGCAGGCTCCCTTTCACACTCTCTCAGTTGTGGCCTGTACCACACTCCAGCCCCTTCAGGCTGTCTCCACCCAGCCAACCCCACTTCTCTCCCTGGAGTCTTTCCTCTGAAGCCCAGGTCAGCACCTAGCCACCACACACTAGTGGACATGTGTCTTAGGCTGGAGAATGAGCAAGATGGCACACATCCTCTGTGCTGGGCCCCCTGTTCTGTCTGCTGCATATCGAGGACTGCTCTCTCCTCCGAGCCTCTGAAGTTCCCTTCTGTCCCAGCTAGTCTCCTGACTGGTGAATAGGCTTCCAAAGGTGAGGGAACCTTCCCTCTTCCATAGCTCCCTCCCAGGGTCACAGGTCCCATCCCGATTCTTTTTTTTTTTTTGTCCCACCCAGTTACATGGTGATCTGTCTCATAGGAGAAGTTTTGATTGTATGAGATCTTCTGTCAGAGTTAAGCATTCTGTGAGCACTGTATTCCACAAGTAGAAGTGTTTTTGATGTATTTGTGGGTGGAGATGAGTTCCACATCTTCTAGTCTGTCACCCTGATCCAACCGCCCCTTTATACCTTTAGTTGTAGAAAATATTTTCTTCTGGATTCCAGTCTTTCTCACCACCAGTCGCTCTGTAAGTTCTTGGCATTGTGGTATGCCTGAGGGAGGAGGTGAGCTCGGCACCTTTCTACTCTTGCATCTTGGCCACCTACCTCCAGAATTGTTCTGCACGTCTATTCCTTAGTGCTACCTTTTCTTTCACCAGACAGCGCAGACCTTTGCTACTAAACACTTTGCCACACCCATTCTTTTTTGTCCAGTGGTAGCCTACTTTTTTTGTCATCATGGACTCCATGAACTTTATAGCATATGTGGTAGCCCACTTTTTTTGTCATCATGGACTCCATGAACTTTATAGCATACGTGTCAGTGGACCCACTGATGTGACTTCAGCAGCAATATTTGTAATGATACTTTAGTCCTTTTAAGATATATTCTAATGAGGTTTAGGTCCCGCAGAAGAAAGAAGTGGGTATTAAAAACTGAATTTCTCTTTCAGGAAACCTTTGAGAAGGCAAGCTTGAGTAGCAGCAGCAGTGGAGCAGGCAGCCTGAAAAGTGAGCTTTCAGAAAGCTCAGACCTGCCCCCTGAGGGCTTCCAGGCCCCCTGTGGGAAGGACGAAGACAGGGCCTGTGACGGAATCTTGTCAGATGATACTTTCAACCTGGAAAATATTGACAAAGGTATTTCTAGTGAAAGGGTTACAGCAAGAATGCACCCTTGACTCCCTTCTGTTTCAAGGTTCATTTACTTTTTGTTTTTTATGAATGTGCAGATATATATTCAGAGCTCGATGATGAATTGGACATTTTGGATAACTCCAGCATCTCCAGTTCAAGCCCTTTGAAGGAATCTACATTCAGTAAGGCTTCTTTTTCTGTTTGTAGGGTTCCAGAAGGTAGTGGTTTGGGACTGGTACCCAGGAGTCAGGTAGTTGTCACCACACATATAACTGAGTGGTTTGCTTCCTAGGTGCAGTGCACATTAATTAGGACATGTGTGTCTGTCACTCCGACAAAGCCCAGAGGCCAACAGCAGTGTGGTCTTCCACTGCCTCCTGTCAAATGAATAGTTTCCTTATTTCTTGCAGCAAATGCAGGTTCTAACTGGGGAGTGGAGATAACTTATTTGGAAACAGACTTAACAACCCAAGGAATAATGGAGGTGACCTTGTATGAGTCTGTTGATTGGAGGTTAGAAACCTGGAGAAGAAATTCGTCTTGGTGTAGACTGTTTCATACAACTTTATTTAAAGTAATGCAAAGGGATGTATTATACTTAAAACTCTAAAGTAAAATAAATGTTTTAATTGTGTAGAATTACAGGAAAATGCTAGGTAAATTCAGTAAAAATGAACCTTTACTCTTAATTTGAAAGAGTAAAGAAAATGGTTAAGATACATTTAAATAAATTGTAAAGAATGTTCCTTATAGTAAGATAGGATTCAGTTGACTCAACAAATCTCACCCAACAAATCTGAAACTGAAAGAAAAGACCAGCTAAAATAGTTAATGGAGAGATAAGAATGATTCTTTTAAAGACTAAGTTGATGGAATATTAAAGAGGATAAGTAGAAATACTCTGAAATTGATTAAGTGTAAATAATCCCGTCTCATCAGTGACTATACTGCGAACATTTCGTAAAAGAAGGTTTAGGATGTTCTCTCTGAGCATCAGAATAAAAGCCTAAAGATTTTGTTTCATCCTTCATCCCTTTCCAAAATTAATTGGTTCATCAAAATGGAGAATAGATGTTCTGGTTTTTCTGGGACAGTCACGATTTCCAACACCCTGTTCTGTTTTCCCTATAAATTCCAGGCTGCTAAATAAAATATCTTGATTTCCAACTGGGAAAACATAAATATATATTTGCAATAAGAATACTCATGCATTTAAACGTATGTAGCAAGACCTGGAAGCAATTAATCACTGACTGTTTTGAGATGAACTCAGGGTTGTCCATCCCCAGTAACAAGGACAAGGGGTCGGTGGGGAAGTGAGGAAGGGAAAGCTGGACCCTTAATTTGCATGTGGTTACTTATCGCTGCTTGGCAAGGAATATAGGATGATTCTGACATAAATACTTTATTGTACTTTGTTAGCTGATAATAATGGAGTTTCTTTGTTTAGCACCTTTTCTTTAGGGATAGACCCTTAAAAAACCTGTCAAGTAATCAGTAATTTGCAACATGATATTTCAGCTGATGCTTTCCTAAGGGAGGACAGTCTTCACAGTAGGTACAATTGCTTAGAGATTTTTTAAACAAACAAAGGAGCGAATAAATGAAACATTTGCAGCAGGAAAATGTGAAGTTATTTTTATTTTCTTGTTTCAGGCACTTTAAAGAGAAGTTTCAGTGCTTCAGGAGGAGAAAGACAATCCCAAACAAGGTAAGTATGTACACACTGAGCTCCTGGAAATATTTTTATTTTTATTTTTTAAATTTTTGTTAAAATTTTATATTACTGAGTTACAGTCAGTTTACAACATTGTGTCAATTTCCAGTGTAGAGCACAATTTTCAGTTATACATGAACATACATATATTCATTGTCGCGTACTTTTTCACCATGAGCTACCCCAAGATCTTGTATATATTTCCCTGTGCTGTACAGTATAATCTTCTCTTGTTTATCTATTCTATATATACCTGTCAGTTTCTGCTTTTAGACTCTGCCGCGCTGAGGTTTTGGTGGCTAGACTGATACCCGATAGCAGAGGCTACCATGGGCGTGCGGTCCTGGAGGCTGTTGGAGCCCACCCTCCCAGAGCTGACTCTACCATGGAGCATACTGGGAGGGATACTTAGCTGGGGCCTGGGGTTTGAACTGGCCCTGTGATCCTCAGCCCCTCAGTCAGTCTCGCTGAGCTCAGGGAGGAAGGGCAGTTGTGCTTCCTGAGATCACTGGGGCCCTGGCTCCTTACGTCTTGTTTTTCTGCATCCCCAGGGTGTAGGTCTCACGCTCATGGCAGATGTGTCAGAGGTGGACCGTGTCAAAGCCACAACCCAGGTGGCAGGCAGTGGGATGTGGAAGTCGGGAAATGCCATTCCTTTTAGGGATGTGACCCAGATGTCGTTCCCTTCCCTTCTGGTCACAGACCAGGACTTAGTCACGTGAACACATTTAGCTGCAAGGGAGAATGAGGACAGTTGGGGCATTCGGTTCTAAAAGATTTTTATTTTGCAGCAACTTAGCACTTTCTGCCACAGTTGTCTCTTGGGCTAAGGACTAAAATGAAACTCTCTGATCTGGACTTTGGCTAGTCCCTGGTGACCTTCATAAGAGCAATTCAGTGGCCTTAGGTGAGGTTGGTGGGAGCAGAAGCCTGACTGGGGTTTTTGTAAATTGCAGAGGCAGGGGTGAGGAGCAAGTTGGAGAAGGTGAGGTGTGAGCTGGACCGTGACCTGGTGGGGAATGTTTGATGGGAAAGGCCTTCTAGAATCAGGATGACTGTGGGTGGGTGGCCTGAGGGGAGACTGAAGACGGAGGGGAACTGAGCAGCTGGAGCCGGAGAGCAGGCCTGGGAAGGCAGGAGGGACAACCCTTCATCTGTGTCTGAAGAAAGGGAGGCAAAGATAACACTCAGCTCAGGAGGCAGAGAAGAGGACGATTACGCTTGGTGGTTTCTATGTATTACGTGAAGTTCCAGGTCTGCTGCCGAGAGGATGATCTAGACTCAGGAGTTTGGTCAACTAGGAAGAGCTGGTACTGAGGTGGCAGGAGACTGAGCAGGGACAGGTGGAAGGGCTGCCCGCAGCTCCGGGTCTGCGGCGCCAGTGCAGGCTGGGTCCGTGTCAGTGGTGGTGACAGCCTGCAGGTGTGGAGCCGCGGGTGATGCTGGCCGAGGCAGTGGCTGAGGGCTGGTGACAAAAGGCTGAGGCTGTGGATCTGCTTTATCAGTTGGGCTTTGTGGGTGCAGCAGGAGACCCTGACTCGGGCTGACCTGTGTAACAGGCTTCATTAGAAGGCCATGGGGGACTCACAGAATTAGGAACCCACAGAATCAACCTACCAAGGGGCAGGAGCCAGGTCGGCCCCGGAAGCCTGTGGAGGAGGCACTCCTGGAAGAATTGTGAAGGCTGTGACGCTGGGCCGAACGGGCTCCCAGCTCATTTGTTTCGTCTCTCTGTTACCTCTCTTAGGATCCAATGCAAGAGAGTCGGGTCGGCCTGGCTTGGATCAGGCCCTGTCACTGCTGTGGGAAGGGCCGAGTCCCTTCAGGTCCCTCTGGGGGCTGCGTGGGTGCTGAGCAGTCCAGATGGGGCCACAATCAGTGCTGGGTTCGAGGGTGCTGGGAAGAGCATCGTGGAAATGAACTTCAGGTTGGAGAACCTGCCTGGCAAAGTCCCGAGGCCTTCAGTTAGGCGGCAAAGGAAGGCGCACGTGGAAAATCAATTCTGTTGAGTCAAAGATACCACCTCACTGATAACTTTATCTTTTCCAAGTGAAAGTCAGGAAGGGTTAGGGTGCAGCCTTTTTATTTCCTAAATCTTTTCCAGTGTTGCTAGTAGCAAAATCCAAAAAACGTATTAGAGTGTAAAATATACCAGGTACGTCATCAAGGAATCCCGTAGGAGCCCACAGTGTTCTTCAGTGGGCCAAGGTGCAGAGAAGCAGTGGTTAGAAGACAGAGAGCAATGGGGAGAGAAACAGTCCAACCCCTCAAGGGAACCAGAATAAATGATGGTGGGGACGTGGGCCTGGGTTAGAAGATCCCCCATCTCTGGGTCCCCATCCCTGACCCAACAGCTCTGCTTCCAGTTGCTGCAGACAAGGACGCCACACACAGGAGCCTGGAACATGGGAGCTCTTGCTGGCTCAGCCCAGCATTTAAGGGGACAGGAGTGGGAGATGTGAGCTTGGCCATGGAGCTGGGGGTCTGATCGGCACCATGGAGTAGCTGTGTCCTCAACTCCGGCACCAGAGTTTCTGTACCTCGACCACGTTGTGAGTTCAGTAGACTTCTGTGAGCTGGTCTGTCTGCACGTGAGGAGGGTTCCATGTCCTCCCCTAAAAGAATTAACAAGTGCACTTTGGAATCTAACTATTCCCTTTTAAGTTTTGTGATTATTTATATTTTTTAGAACATCTTCAAAAGACTTTTTTCTGTATTATTGGATACTTTACTCAGTAATACAAAGTTGCTTAAGTACATAGAAAAGATAGAAAACAAGTATTTTAGTACAAAAATAATTTATGACATATGGGTGCATTCCCCAGTTAAGAGAAATTTTTATTAAGCTGGAAATTTTCAGTCAGGTGAATTTAGGAATCTTAGCATTGCCAAATAATTCTAGTCCTTTTTACCTGAAAGGATGCATGGAAAGTTGTCTTATTTGCAAGAGTTCAGTTGAACTCCAACCCTTCAAAAACAAAAGAAACATATATAGTATGTATGAGCTTGAAATAGACTTTAAAAGGTCATCATTGTCTAAACATTTCTAGCAAATTGAATAAACTAGAATTAACAGAAAGCGGAAGTGTAATCTGAAGCTCACTGAAACGGGGACACTACAGAGTGGGCTTTAACTTGGGTTAATGACCAAGTCAACAGGGGGAAATGGCCCCAGTGTTGAGGCTGAAGAGTCAGAAGGCGTGTGCATACGTGAACCGGTGAATAAAATCTGAGCTAAAGCTGCACCGTGTGTGGGCCAGTGTGACACCCATCACGGAGCACGGGCTGGTTTAAGGCATGCTATCGCCTCTCAGGGAACTCACAGTGTAGGGGAGACACAGGCAGACTTGATGAGAAAATACATGGCAAGAGATAGCCTACAATTCATACCAAATAAGAGGAGAGAAAGTAACTTTTTGACTTCCTTCCAGGTTACCCCCAGAGCTTCTATGAATTAAAAGGAGACCAGTCCAACATACATTTATAATTCTTTAAAAGACATTAAATAAGGCTGAAGTTATTTGCAACCTAATTTATTTAGAATTATCCTGGGTTTCTTGGTTTATTGGTATAAAAAAATAAACCCCTCCCACACTGTATTTAAAAGCTAAGTGAAAAGTTAGAATCCGAAAGAAGATGGCAGAGCTACAAAATATAATAAAGATAAATGGAAAATAAAGCCTGTGGATACTTTTGGCTATTTTGTGCCACATATTCAGTGGGAAATGAGTTATGACGAGACCCTGGAGGAGCCTCATTGGCCCCTAGGACAAGGGAGTTGGTCCCAATGAGAAGAAGCCACAGAGAGGAGCACACTTCATCTCAGCACAACTTCCAGGATTTAGAATTCAGTCTTGATTCAGGCTGAACAGTACAGAGAGAAAGTGTAAGCATATACGCTCAGCTTCGGTCATCTCAGATACCAGGAGCTAGATTTAAGCCAATTGCCTGCTAAAGAACCAAGGCACCTCCCTAGCCACTTGAGATAGACTCTCTTGAGCAAATGGACCAGGCAAACGGATACAACATTAGCAGATGGAACTAGGAAGGGGAACTCCTGCCTCCTCCGGGAAGTACTGGATTCCCAAGGCTGATGAAAGAAAAATTGATATTGAACTGGAAGGCACCCTGGTGATGTGATCCAACATTGTCAGTTGGTAAAATTTTTTCAGGAATATAATTAATGGCAAGGCCTGGAAAGAGGCTCCAGCTCTTAGAAGTCCATATTCCTTCTATGAACTATTTAGCAGAAGTCACTTGAAACCAGAAAATGATTTCTTTGGGCTCCTTTTCTTGCCAGCCTCCTCCCAGATCTCAACTCTTCGTCCCTAAATCTCCAAAAGTACTGGAAGCCATACGCAAAGCTGAGGTATCGGATCAGTGGCAAGTGCCGCATTCCTTGGCTCTGGATTTGCAGCCTTTCACTCATTCAAAGCAGAGTCTCCAATCTCCATTCCCAGGGTTTCAGGTACTAAGTCTCCTGTACCAGGATGTCATGTAGCAGCCCTTCCCAGAAGACCTGGAGGTGTCAGTGTAGCTTTTCTAATAGTATATGAGTAGCCCGTGGAGAACTTCCAGGTCACCCACGTTTCCTGACAATAAACAGGTCATTCAGTATTCACTCAGGATAATTTGCTTTTAGTTATGCCTTTGGTTTGCGAGAACAGAGATTTGATTTTACATCTTTATTCTTCACATGTGATTGCAGAGTTGTAAATAGTGTCCCTTGGGATACTCCTACAGATTTTTATCAATTTGAGTTGTCACCGAGTAGCTGATTTAACTACAGTCACTCATACTCTCTCGAGGGCTAACTGGTTAGCACTCCTAAAGATACAGGACTGTAAGATAACTTCATCTCCCTTACTTTTAAGTTCCATCCATTAAGTAACAAAAGGCAGATGAAAATTAACTTAATGGTATGCTTCTCATAATATTGCTTTTAATGAATACACGCAGATCTTTTGATGGTCTTTTTGAATAAATGTTTTGAATGAGAATGGGAGAAATTACTTGGTTTCAACAGCTTCAAAGAGGTAAAATTCACACAAAATAAACTGTGCTTATTTAAAGTGTGAAAATAGATGTTCTGAGTATGCACATCCTGTGAAATCACGATTAAGATAGTGAACATATCCATCCAACAGTGTCCTGGTGCCCATTTGTCCCCTTTGCTCCTGCTGCTCACCCCCCACCCCAGGCAATCACTGGTCTGCTTGCTGCACTGTGGATTGGTTTGTGTTTTATAATTTAATATACATGGAATTATATAGTACATACTGTCATTTGTCTGGACTTCTTGCAGTCAGGATGATTATTTCAAAATCTGTCTGTGTTGTTTTGTGTATCAACAGTTCATTCCTTTTCACTGTTAAGTATTAGTCCATTGTGTGGCTATACCATGGGTTGTTTATCCGTTCATCTGTTAATGGACATTTGAGTTCCAGTATTTGGCTATTACACATAAAGCTGCTATGAACCTTTGTGTTTGTATGGACATACACTTTTTTCCTTTGGGGTAAATACCTATAAGTGAAATGGCTGGGTCGTATGTAGGTGTATGCTTAACTTTTTAAGAAACTCAAAGTATTTTCTAAAGCGGTTGTAGCATTTTTACATTCCCAGTTTGAGAGATTTGAACTCACATGTCGAAGTTAATTATAGTATTTGTGGAAATCGTCTCTTATTTTGATATGTACATCTCCAAAATTAGAAGAAGTTAAGAAGGAAAATGGAATTGACTTTTCATGGTCAAAGTCTTAATGAGCACAAAATATTATCTATTTTACAATAATTATTTGGAATAAATATCCTTATTGTTAATGTTTACTTGAAATTTTTTTGCATATAGACAGAGTTAACCAAAAGCTGAGTAGATGTCTGTGTCATGAAAAAAGTGCTTAAAAGTTCAACAATTAGGACGGTCTTTAAATTTACAACTTTAATGATTTTCAATGATCTAAATGATGTAAAATTTCCTGCCTCAGTTTGCTAGGGGAAAATTACAAATGGGCTTGTTCTTTATCAGTTTCTGTCTGGGTTTTATAGTCTCACTTAGTTGATATATGTGTTGATAGTTCTAATTCAGTGTATCATAGCACTTTATTTCAATTTACAAGAAATTATCCTACAGAGTAAAATTTGGTAATACACACAGAGGCTGCAGCCTCTTTAATACATGCACTCAAGTCCCAGTAAGCTTTGGTCACTGTATTATGATCCTCTTAAGAACATCAGTTGATTCATCAATTAGTGTTTATTACCATGTGCTGGCAGAAACCAGACTATGGCTGGCCCATCTTTGCATTCCCCAGGTCACAAATACTTGTCATTTAATAGATAAATGACTGTTATCTTAGCGTAAATTCTGTATCTCTCTCTGTAATATGACTAAAACCTTACCTACTGGCTTAAACCTACAGCCTTTGCCATAGTCACAGATTAAGACCTTTTTAAAGATCCTGTTGCTCAGGCAGTAAGATTTTTCCATGCATGTTTGCATCCTGTTGCCAAGGAAACAGGGTAGCACGGGCAGGCTGGTTTGAGACATGGGATAGTTGGGGGTATCAGAGATGCCTGCGGTTCACAGCTTCTTTGGCAAATCAGGGTATGCATAACTGTATTCAAGGGTGTGTGCCTGACTCCAGGCTTTGTGTATAAAGATGACTGTGAACGTTTGTGTCCATCCAGTATCATACATGTGACTCGAAAGTCCTTGTGTAACCTCAGGACCTTGGGATCTGGCCTCTCGGTAGCAGAAGCCTTGCTTATTTTGAGTTGCTGCTGTTCTCTCCCCTCAACTCCTTTTTCAAAGCCCAGATCTAGTTTCATTTAAGTTGAATAAATACTTGCCAGAATTGACCTGGCCTATCCGCCAATGTCACAATCAAGCAGTTTTACAACAACAATTTACTGTCAGTAAGACCGTTGTATTCCTTTTCTGTGACAGTTCTAAAATTCCCTGGCTTATTGCTTATTAGTTTCTAGCTGTCAGTGGAGGACAGGTGGAGAGCCACAGGAGTGCCATACCCCTTCCTGTAGTGGTACCAGCTCCATTAACGTTATAGGTGGATAAGAGGCCCTTACTGAGCCGGAGAAGGCAACTCTCCATAGTGTCACTTCTTCACACGGGACGTGTTTATGAGCATCACCACCTGAAAGAGACTCTCCTGCTCTAAAACCCTAGTTAGCTCAGATGGTGTGGTTGCATCATCTTAATGTGTAAGCCACGACTCTCATTTCATAAGGTTAAATGTCTCTTCTTTTTATCAGCGTTAGTGTGTTGACTGCTTTACAAGATTGAATTAAATGATGGGCTGCACTCACAATGCATGTGAAAATATTTCCTTGTTTCGGAGAGATATTTGAAAGAATTTATGAGGTATCAAGTTCTAGATTCCATCTCCTTCATGCCCAAGACTCCCCTGACAAGAAAATTATCCAGATAATCTACCTCCCATTGAAACAATCATTGCAAACTTGGTTTTAAACATTACAAAGCTAGTACCTCCAATTGCCACCTTACATGGAGTGGTCTGGGGTGGGAGTCGTAGGCTAACACTCATAGTCAGGGCTTCAGTTTCTGGTGTGGCTTATGAATTCTGCATAAGTCGCACCAGGGCTGAAGAGAGTTGGAAGTGATGACCTTTCAGAATTTTTTTAACCTTCCATTTCTCTGAAATTCTGTTTTATCAGTCTGAAGTGCTATTGGTCAATGCCCATTTCCAAACTTTCAGAGGACACAAGCTTCATTATGATAAGCTTTTTCACCATAAAACGTTTCTGGAATGTCCTCTTTGTGTTAAACCATTTCTATCTTTTCTAGCTTGTGTTGTCATGGAAACTACCCTCTACAACCGTAATGTTATATTGGACATAAACATTCAATCTGGTCCAGTCTAGAGGCAGACTGTCCTCAGGCTCTGCATAATTTCCATCTTTTGTCCACCCTTGTGGACCAAACAACTTTATCGTTAAAAGTTGTCCTTTCTGATTAAGAGTTTGATCTATTTTGAAATTACAGATAACTGTTTTCTTGTGATCTGTGATATAATTCCCAGAGATATGAACAGTTTTTCTGCTCGACCTGTGCAATCTTGTAACTTCCAAGATTATAGAAACTATTTCTTTTCACCACACACAGTGGGCACTTACTAAATATTTTTGAATGAATGAATGAATGAATATGTGATAGTTATTTTTAAAGATTCCCTGAAGTTTCTTAAAGAGTAACTTAGAATTCTATGAAGGGGCAGCAAAGTTGAAAGCAACTCAGCCTAGCCAGAGAGGTCTATTTCACACATACCCAGTAGCACACTTTTTCTTAGACAAAGTATCTTTTTAAGTGAAGTACACTTGATTTACAATATTGTGTTAGTTTCAGCTGTACAGCATAGTGATTCAGTATTTTTGTAGGTTGTACTACTTCTCAAGTTATTGCAAGATAATATCTGTAATTCCCTGTGCTATACAAGATGTCCTTATTGTTTATTTTATACATAGAGGTTTGTATCTCTTAATTCCATTCCCTTAATTTACCCCTCCCCTTTCCTTTTCCCCTTTGGTAACCACTAGTATGTTTTCCATATGTGTGAGTCTGTTTCTGTTTTACATAAATGTTTATATTATATTTTAGATCCCACGTAAAAGGATAGCATACAGTATTTGTCCCTCTGTATCTGACTTATTTCATTAAGCATAATATTTTCCACATCCATGCATGCTACTGTAAGTGGCAGAATTTCATTCTTTTTTATGGCTGAATAATATTCATATATGTGAATACACACACACACACACACCCCCCACACACACCCCCCATATCTTCTTTATCCATTCATCTGTTGATGGATTGCTTGGCTATTGTAAATAGTGTTCCTTTCAACATTGGGATGCATGTATCTTTTCAATGTTTTTTTTTTTTTCTGGATACATACCCAAGAATGGAACTGTTGTATCACATGGTAGTTCTATTTTTAGCTTTTTGAGGAACCTCCATACTGTTTCCCATAGGGGCTGTACCAATTTACATTCCTAAAAACATTTATGAAGTTTCCCTTTTCTCCACATCCTGTCCAACATTTGTTATTTGTAGACTTTTTGATAATGGCCATTCTGATAGGTACGAGGTGATATCTCATGGTGGTTTTGATTTGCATTTGTCTGATGATTAACAGTGTTGAGCATCTGTTCATGTGCCTGTTGGCCATCTGAATATCTCCTTAGGAAAAATGTCTATTCTGGTCTCTTCCTGTTTTTAATTGGGTTGTTTGTGCTTTTTAAAAAATACTGAGTATTACGAGCTTTTTGTATATTTTGGATATTAACCCATTGTTGGTCATATCATTTGCAAATATTTTCTCCCATTTCATAGGCTGTCTTTTCATTTTGCCTGTCTGTGGTTTCCTTTGCTGGACAAAAGTGTTTAAGTTTGATTATGTTCCTTGTTTAGTTTTACTTTTCTTTGTTTTGCCTTAGGAGACAGATCCAAAAAGATATTGCTACAATTTATGTCAAAGAGTATTCTGCCTATGTTCTCTTCTAGGAATTTTTTTGGTATCATGTCTTATATTTATGTCTTTAAGTCACTTTGAGTTTATTTTTATGCATGGTCTGGGGGACTGTTCTGATTTCATTCTTTTACATGTAGCTGTCCAGTTTTCCCAGCACCACTCTTTTCTCAATTGTGGATTTATTTATGGGCTCTCTATTCTGTTCCATTGAGCTATATGTCTGTTTTTGTGCTAATTCCAAGCTGTTTTAATTACTGAAGTTTTGTAGTATTGTCTGGAGTCTAGAAAGATTATGCTTCCAGCTTTCTTCTTTTCCCTCAGGATTGCGTTGATAATTCTGGGTCTTTTGTGATTCCACATAAATTTTAGGTTTATTTGTTCTAGTTCCATGAAATACGTTCTGAGTATTTCAATAGGGATCACAGTAAATATGTAGAATGCTTTGGGTAGTACAGCCCTTAGACAATATTAATTCTTCCAATCTAAGAACATGGGCTATCTTTCCGTTTCTTTGTATCATCTTGCATTTCCTTTATCAGTGCTTTATGGTTTTTAGCATATAGGTCTGTCAGATCCTTGGTTAAGTTTATACCTAGCTATTTTATTCTATTTTATAATCTGGTGTGATTTTATTTTATTTTTATTGAAGTACAGTCAATTACAACGTGAATCTTTGGTGTACAGGACAATGTCCCAGTCATGCATATACGTACATATATTCATTTTAATTTTTTTCCATTAAGGGTTATTACAAGATATTGAACATAGTTCCCTGTGCTGTACAAAAGAAACTTTTTTAAAGTATTTTTATATACAGTGGCTAGCATTTGTAAATCTCAAACCCTCAAATTTATTCCTTCCCACCCCCTTTCCCCAGTAACCAGAAGATTGTTTACTAAGTCTGCAAGTCTGTTTCTGTTTTGTAGATGAGTTCGTAGTGTCCTTTTTTCTCTTTGTTTGTTTAGATTCCACATATAAGTGATATCATATAGTATTTTTCTTTTCTCTTTCTGGCTTACTTCACTTAGAATGATGATCTCTAGGTCCATCCATGTTGCTGCAAATGGCATTATTTTATTCTTTTTTATTGCAGAGTTGTATTTCATTGCATAAATATACCACGACTTCTTTATCTGGTCATCTGTTGATGGACATTTAGGTTGCTTCCATGTCTTGACTGTTGTATACAGTGCTGCTATGAACATTGGTGGGCATGTATCTTTTTGCATTAGAGTTCCCTCCAGATATATACTCTGGTGTGATTTTAAACGGTATTGTTTTTTCACTTTCTCTTTCTGCTATTTTATTGTTAGTGTAAAGATGTGCAACAGATTTCCGTATATTAATCTTGTACCTTACTACATTGCTGAATTCATTTGTTCTAAAGATTTTTGTGTGGAGTCTTCAGGTTTCTCTATATAGAGTACCATGTCACCCACAAATAGTGAGTTTTACCCCCTCCCTTCCAATTTGGATACATTTGTTTCTTTTTCTTGTCTGATTGGTGTGGCAAGGACTTTAAATGCTATATTGAGTAGAAGTGGTGAGAATGGGCATCCTCGTCTTGTTTCTTGAATTTAGTGATAGGCTTTCAACTTTTCACTGTTGAGTGTAGTGTTGATTCTGGGTTTGTTGTAAATGGCTTTTTATTATGTTGAGATTTGTTCCCTCTATACCTGCTTTGGTGAGAGTTGTCATCAGCGGATGTTGAATTTTATCAAATGCTTTTTCTGCATCTATTGAGATGATCATGTGGTTTTTGTCTTTTGTTAATGTGCTGTATCACATTGATTGATTTGTGTATGTTGAACCATCCTGGGAATGAATCCAACTTGATCATGGTGTATGATCCTCTTTATGTATTGTTGGATTCAGTTTGCTAATACTTTATTGAGGATTTTTGTATCTATATTCATAAAAAAATACTGGCCTATAATTTTCTTTCTTTTGTAGTCTTTGTCTGGTTTTAGTATCAGAATGATGGTGGCTTCATGGCATGACTTTGGGAGTGTTCCCTTGCTTTTCAATGTTTTGGAAAAGTTTCAGAAGGATAAGTTTAAGTTCTTCTTTGTTTATTTGGTAGAATTTCCCAGTGAAGCTGTTCAGCCCTGGATTTTGTTTTCAGGGAGTTTTGTTTTTGTTACAGATTCTCTTTCGCTTCTACTGATCGGTCTATTCAAATTAATCTGTTTTTTTGACTCAGTTTTGGCAGGCTGTTTCTAAAAACGTACCCATTTCTTCTAGATTGTCTAATTTGTTGGCATGTAACTATTCGTAGTATTCTCTTACAGTTTTTTTTTTTCCTATTTCTGTGGTATCAGTTGTTTCTCCCCTTTCATTTCTTATTTTATTTGGGTCCTCTCCCTTTTCTTCTAGGTGAGCTGGTCTAGAGGCTTGTTGATTTGCTTTGGCTTTTCAAAAGCCTAGCTCTTGATTTTATTGATCCTTTCTATTTTTTTTAATCTCTATGTTGTTTATTTCCTCTCTGATCTTTACTATTTCCTTCCTTCTACTGACTTTGGGTTTTGTTTGTTCTTCTTTTTCTAATTCTTTTACATGGTATGTTAGGTGGTTTGTTTGAGATTTTTCCTTTTTTTTTGTGGAAATCCTGTATTACTATGAACTTCCCTCTTAGAACTGCTTTTGCTGCATCCCAGAGATTTTGTGAGGTTGTGTTTCGTTGTCATTTGTCTCGAGGTATTTTCTGATTTCTTCTTTGATTTCATCATTGACCCATTGGTTTTGTAGTAGAATGCTATCTAGTGTATATGTGTTCATTTTTTCCCGTTGTCTTTCTTTCTGTGGTTGATTTCTAGTTTCATACTGTTGTGGTCAGAAAAGATGCTTGCAATTTCTATCCTCTTAAATTTGTTGGGGCTTACTTTGTGACCTAGTATATTTGGTCTATTCTAGAGAATGTTCCATGCAGTCTTGAAAAGAATGTGTATTCTGGGCTTTTTTGGACATAGTGCCCTGAAGATATCAGTTAAGTCCAACTGGCTTGTTTTGTCCTTTAGGCCCTCTGTTGCCTTATTGATTTTATGTCTGGAAGGTCTGTCTATTGATGTCAGTGGGGTGTTAAAGTCTTCTGTTATTGTTTTCTTGTCCGTTTCTCCCTTTATATCTGTTAGTATTTGTTTTTAGTATTTGTATTTGGATGTTCTTAAATTGGGTCTATATATCATAACAAGTATAATATCCTCTTCTTTTATTGACCCCTTACCTTTGTATAATATCCTCCTTTGCCTTTCTTTATGAACTTTGTTTTAAAGCCTGTTTTGTCTGATATAAGGTATCGCTACCTTCACTGTCTTGTAGTTTCTATTTGCATGAAATATCTTCTTCCATCCCCTCACTTTCAGTCTGTATGGTTTTCACCCTGAAGTGAGTCCCTTGTAGGCAGCATATTGTTGGTCCTTTTTTTAGAATCTAATCTGCCACTGTATATTTTTTGATTGAAGCATTTAATCCATTGACATTATAGTAATTGTTGATAGGTATGTGCTTTTTTCATTTTAAACCCTGTTTTCTGTTTGACTTTGTAATTCTTCTTTCATCATTCCTTCATTTTGTTTTTCCTTTCATGGTTTGATGGTTTCATTTTGTATTATGCTTGAGTCCTTTCTTTTTGGTTTTTGCGAATCTTCTGTATGTTTTCATTTAGTGGTTACCCTGGTTTTCAAGTTTGTTGACCCATAACTGTATCTACTTTTTTTAAACTGATGGTCATGTGAATTCAAACACATTCTAAAAGATCTACATTTTTACCACCCTATCCCCGAATTATGTATTTTGGTGTCCTAGTTTACATATACATGTTTATCCTTTTGCTGTTAATTGTAGTTATAATTGCTTTCACAAAAATAATTTATTTTGTTTGAAGCTGTGTTGTACTCTCTTATTTAAGTATCATCAATCCTTTTATTTATTTGCCTTCCCTATTGTGATTTTCCTTTTCTGGTGGATTCTTGCATCTTTTCCATTTAGAAATGACCCTTCAACATTTTTTTTTAGGGTAGGTTTAGTATTGCTGAATTCTTATAGTTTTTGCTTGTCTGAGAAGTTTTTTATTTCTCCTTTTATTCTAATTGATAATCTTGCTGGGCAGAGTACCCTAGCTTGCAGGTTTTTCCCTTTAAGTACATTAGATATATCATGCCACTCTCTTCTGACCTGCAGAATTTCTGCAGAGAATTAGCTGATAGCCTTATGGGGATTCCCTTGTATACAACTGCTTTTCTCTTGATACCTTTAGAAAACTGTATTTTTAACTTTTGCCATTTTAGTTATGCTATGTTTTGGTGTTTCGTTTCATCTCGTTTGAGACTCTGTGTGCTCCTGTACCTAAATATCTGTTCACTTTTTTAGTTTTCAGCTATAAGTTCCTCAAGTATTTTTTGATCCCCCCCTTCCTTCTGGAACCCGTATAATGTGAAAGTTGGAATCCTTAATTTTATACTAGAGATCTGTTAAATTACACTCTTCTTTAAAATGTGTTTTTCTTCCTGCTGTCTGATCCAGTGATTTCCATTATTCTGTCTTCCAGATCATTTATGTGTCTTCTGTATCACTAAGTCTGTTGTTTATTTCTTCTGGTGTGTTTTTTATTTAAGCTATTGAGTCATTCATTTCTGGTTGAGTCTTTTTTTTATATTTTCTAATTTCTTGTTAAAATGTTCAGTGTTGAAATCAATTATTTCCCCTTATTCAGTTAACTTTTTTATTACCTACATATGAATTCTATATCTGATTTAGTGTTTATTTCTGTTTCGTTATTTATTTTCACAGGGTTCCTTTTGCTTTTTAATCGAGAGTAGTTCCTCTGACTTTTTATTTTGCTTAACTTTCTCTCTGCCTCTACAAACTGAGATGAGACAGTTATCCACTGCAGTCTTGAAATGGGTGTTCTTGTGTGGGACCATCCCCATGCAAACTGCATGTGCCCAGGGCCTTTTGTGGGAGAGCTGGATTTGATGTTGTTGCAACTCACCCCTTTCCTCAGGGTGTATTGGTAGCTATCACCTTGGTAGGAGGTGAGGCTGGAGATGGAGGAGCTAGAGCTGGCATCAGATCTGAGGCAGGACTTCCTCTTGGACCAGTGGCCATCACTGCCCTGTTAGGGGTGGGGTCTGCTCCCAAGTTGCTGGAGCAGAAGTCCCGAGAGTCAAGCTCAAGCTGGCTCTGTTCCTATAAGTGTGTTTTTTTCCCTCCTCCCTGAGCCGGCCCTTTGCCCCAGAGGAGTGGAGAGCTGAAGCAGATATGGTCCATATATGGACAGAGGTTCAGTGCACTGCCTGTGTAGGCACCTGCCACTCCACTCAGATATTTGATGCACCTTTGTTGTATTGCATTAAATTAAAGTATGGTTCTCATAACTTGTCAGGGCATAGATGGTTCTTCTTTCATTAAAAAAAAAAACTAATAAGAAATTTGCTCTACCAGTCTGAAAAGGCTACAAACTATATGATTCTAACCAAATGACATTCTGGAAAAGACACAGCTACAGAAACAATAAAAAGATCCTGGTTTCCAGGGGTTTGGGGAGAGGGAGGGAGGGAGGAATGAATAGATGGAGCACAAGGGATTTTAGGGCAATGAAATTATTCTGTATGATACTATAGTGGTGGCTACATGTGATTATGCATTTGTCAAAGCCCATAGAATGTACAACATCAAGAGTGAACCCTGATGTAAACTATGGACTTTGGTTGATAATAATGTGCCCATGTTCATTCATCGACTGTACCAAATATGCCTCACTGATGAGGGATTTTGAGGGAAGGGGAGTATATACGTGTGGGTGGGAAGGGCTATGTGTGAGCTCTGTATTTTGTTCAATTCTGCTGTGAACCTGAAACTGCCCTAAAAAAATAAAGTCTATTAAAAATTTTAAAAAGAAAAATAAATTGACTTGATTACAGTACAGAAAAAAACAAGGTTGAAGTTTATTCATGGCTCCCCTTTGTAGGGTCTAATGCCTCTTCCACTAGGTGGAAGGTGCTGAGACCAAGTTGCAAAATGATCAGGAAATCGAGAATTTTAGGGTAGGGCAAATGAGTGATGTTAATAACAGTGGGGAATTAAGGAAAAATATAGTCATCTTAAATGCAAAACTCATCTCATTTTATAGGAATACTGATAATTTTTCTTCAAGACAGCAGGAGTAAAGCATGAAAAATATTACATGTAAAATTTTTAATATCATTTCTTTCTAATACAAAATGAGTTGTTTTGATTTTAAATGTGACAAGAAAATCACTCAAGGTAGTAAGATTTAGGCTCGGAATCATTCTTAGAGCTTATAAACAACTGTGGCAGGAAGAGGCCTTGGTCATAGAGTGTCTGCTCTGCTCTGGTTTCAAATATGTTTATTTTCACTCTTTATTGAACTCTTGAGAGCCTCCTCAGAGAAAAGTACCTTTATGTTCACACGTGAACCATAGTAGGGTATAGGTTTTCAGTAAGTGTTAGTCACAATCCAAGTCAAATAAATCCTTCTAATTCTGTTTTCAGAGACTTCACTGGTGGAATAGGATCAAGACCAAGACCAGGTAATTTAGTGTTGGAGGCAGTAAAATCATCCATACCTCCCTGAAATTCAATGTATTGTATCTTAAAGTCTCATATCTTTCCCCCTTTTATTTCTTCAGCTTTGCTGCCTCTTGACCTGCTTCTGAAAGTGCCACCCCTCATGCTCAGGGCCCACGTTAAGGAGCTAGAGGCCGAGGTAGTGACAGGGTGGCAGGCCCACAGCCTCCCTGCTGTGATTCTTCGCAGTCTCAGACACCATGGTAGTACCCGTTAGGTCAAGTTGATGTCAGATGCACGTGGGTGGAGAAGGTTGATGGTTGGGCCTGAAATGTCTGAATGATGCTTGGGAGGTAATTTTCCTACAAAGAGCAGGAGAGTTTTGTTTCGTTTTCCACCATTATTAGTTTGGCAAGTTAACAGAGTCTAAATGCTTTCTGTGTTCACTTATTTAATGAGCTAGTGTAGGTTGTTTTTCTAAAAGCTGCATTTTTGCTTTGGTAGGAATGTTAGCCAGTTGAATTTTGAGGCTGACAGTGCATACCTACTAACAAAAAGTAGTAATTGTGTTTTACATACATACTTATGTGAGCCCTACACCTAATGATACAAGAGAGTAAAGTGTATCTTTTTCTTATCTCCTTTACTCTGACACAGATACTTCTTTACAGTTAGTAAATTTGATTAAAACAATATTATATATTGTTTCTCAAGGAATGTAAAAATTATGGATTCTTAAGATATAAAATTTTACAGTAATGGTTTGAGAAAAAAGTATGTGAATTAATATTTCTAATTTCTGTTAAAGAGGACCAAAGTTCAACAGTGATAGTAAGTTTTTAGCTAAACCTGGACAATTCAGGGAAAAAAATTAGTGATTGTGCTTTAAACATATGTATGAGTGTATGACTCTCGAGTATAATGTTCTATTTTACTACTTTGGTTAATTCAGAATTATTTCTGGGTACTGTTTTCACTTTGGCTTCCTTAATTCACATTTTTTTTGTAGAGTTAACAGGTATAGTGAACATAGGAGATGTGAATTGATTTACTGTAATATTAGTCCGTGTCTCCACATTTATTAAATGTGCTTTGGAAGAGTTACTGACAGTTTGGGGCCATTTACACCATCAGCATAGATGCGAAAAATAGATGGCTTTGTTATTAAGATGTTCAAAACTATCTGTTGACCATGCTCTATGCCTGCTATTTTGGCATAAGGTAAGTTCATAACATAATCATGAAGCTAAAATGATTGTTGATTGGCTTTATAATAGTGAGAACAGAACACATACATAGATAAGCAATTTCAAGTTCTGTTGTGACTCCTAATAGAAATTGCTTTTAATGAAGGGAGTGTTGGGTTTGAGACTTGGCTTGATGTCAGCGATCTCTGGATATTTAAACAAACCATTTAGCACAGTTCACATGTAATATATTTCTTAGACCTACAGTTTGTAATACTGTCTAATTTTTAAAAATTTACTGATTCATGTATTTTTATTTAAAATAATACATAAATATATAAAATATATATTATATATTATATATATATAGCATCTTAATTGTTGTCAGTGAATGCTAAAGTTTCCCTATAAAGAATGATTAGTTTCTACTAATATTAGAGAATACACTGTGATGCATATGGGAAAATTTGGGTTACTATCTATGAATTATCTCACTTTCAAATAAAAAAGCCAAAGTCTTTGTTTTCTTTCATCTTAATACAAAATGGTTTTTCTCCATATTATAGAAGTCATACATTTTTAAATGCTGCAGGTAAACTTGGACTATTGGTTGCTTTATCAAGTCATAAAAAACTGGTACCAGCCCCTTCCACTTCGATGTCCTCATCTGCAAACCAGACTTCATTCCATTATGCATAACCAACAGCTAGGGTCGTGTATTGCCTGAATGTTCTGGGGGAAAAAAAAGTGTTGGGGAGGAGAGAATTTTGTCAAACCCTGGACATGCTCCCAAGACTGTATCTAGTGCATGAGCATCATTTTCTGTGTGAACAAAGGTGGGAACTGTTCTCTTAGAGGGCCAGGTGGCTGTGTTGGAACGTGATCTTGCCTGTGTTGACCTGTAAATGCGCACTTCTGGCTCATGCTGTGGTGATACAGCAGAACTTTGTGCACTGCCAAACTCCCGTAGCTTGGTTAGCTTTTGCATCTGTAGTGCTGAACGTAGTATTTTCCCACCACAGTATTTTCTCCTGGAGAATTCTGAGCTTCTTCAAGAGAACTGACTTTCAGAGAAAAAAGTTCCCTCTAGTAGGAATAACGGGAGCCAGTACGACTCTGTTAGTGATGGTAGCATATCCCAGGAAAAACTAGGCCTGGCAGGGGCCAGGCGATATGAACTAAACCAGATGCATATGTTCTTTTTTGATCACAAATTCGGGGGGGAAAAAATAAACCTGTCTGTAAAACATTTCCCCAAAACTGAACTTAATTTTTCTATTGAGACCCTATTTCACACATCAGAAAACATAATCAGTTAGCCTACAGGCAAATCACAGCCCACGTTTCCATTCGGGCCTGTGTCCCCTTTACATGAAGGCAGGACCTCTGTAGCACTTACTCTGTCCATTCACCTCCCCAGGGCCTGGGAGGTCTGGCCTGTTCTTCCCCACCTCTTGAGACGTGGAGATGTGGGAGCTGAGCAGAGGCCCTGTGTTCTGACACCCCAGGAAGCCATCTTTACTGCCCTGTTCCATCCCGTGTCATATGACACAGGGCACTTCTGCATGGCTGACCCCCCAGAGTTCCCTGTGGGGACCAGGCCCCCAGACTTACCACTCTTGAACCCCCAAAGTTAGAGAGATTCCCATCAGCCACTCTGCCCATCTCACAGCCCCCACCCCAGGCTTGGCCCAAAGTGAGCTGGAACTTGAATCTTTTCTGACACTCTCTTTTCTTCTCCTTGTTCCTTCATCCTCCCTCCTCGGAGAAGCTTTCTCTTACCCAGAAGGGGCAGGAAGAAGAGTTTGTTCAGCTGTAGGTCTGTTGACTCTCTCTGCCTTTTGCTTAGACATTGCTTTTTAAAGCCCAGGAATGTACCCTCTCTGTTCCCTGGCTCCTTTCTCCTCCCCGTCTTGGGGAGGTGCTAGCCTCACGCTCTGCTTCTTGATGATGGGAGTCTTCTGAGGTCAAAAGTGAGTGTGAGAAATAATACAGCAGTGAATGTTCCACACGGCATCTTGCCATGTGTACTAGGTAGTCATTTTAAGGGACTTAGCAACTTTAAAAATGCTCAGATGATATATTTTGAAAAAAAAATAACAAAAGACACAGAGTTTGGAACTGGAGGAAACCCTAATCCGTACACACGCACAGATTCAGCCCATTGTATAAAGATGATTCTGCCAGAATTCAAGATTGAAGGGCCTCAAAGCAGCCTTGCTTCTTTGGCCTTTAAACAGCTAGTTCCTGAGGCTGGAATGAAAGGAGGTGTTACTCCCAAAGGGGCAGGGAAAAGACCCCAGTTCTTGTATTACTCGAAAGATAAGAATACAGACGGTAGATGGTGGTTTGTGCAGAAAAGATTGTAAAGGATTTATTTAGGGAAGGGAAAGTACACCCCTAAGAACAGGAGGCAGGCTGATCCAAGGGCAGATAGCAATGGTCTTTGTCCCTCCTCTTTTACCCTCACTTAGAGGTGATCTTTTGATTGACAGCTCTTGCCCCTGGAATGCCCAGTCATGTTTATCCCCTTTGCACATGTCCTTACCCATGATACACACAGAGAAACCCATGGGGGGGCCTAAGCTGCAGTGCCAATTATATTACAGTGAGCACCGGGTCATGTCAGGTTAGGTCCTTGTCACTGCCATGCAGTTACACCATTGGGTTCTAACCGGTTCCTTGCTGGCACTCACTTAGAGGAAGTAAAACCCCTTTATGCTGGAGGTGGGCATAACACCATCTTCTGGACCATCCTCCCCCTCCCCACCCATCTGCCCAGTGCCCCCACTTGTCTAGATACCAAACAGAAGGGCTGAGGCTTTGATGCAGCTTCCTGCCGTCCCATGGGAAGTTCTGCCAGGGAGCACGCGGTGGGGGCACTGGGCCCAGACTGTCGAGTCTCTTGCTTATCATTTCTCCTTACTGTGGAGCTACTGGTGGTCTGTGTTGGGAAGGATTCCATGCCGCCCCCACCTCCACTCCCGCCATCATCTCTCTCACTTCCTCCCCACTCTCCTCCAAGAGAGTCGTTCTCTCAGTGATTCAGGTCGGAGCTTCAGCCCCTCCTGGGCTCCTGCTCCCCACAGTCACCATGTGCTGCTCCACACGGGCCTGGCTTCGGCTCCAGCCTCTTCTCATGAGATCATCTTGCCTGAGGTCACCGTCTCATATGGCCCCTGACTACCCCTTCAGCTCACCCAGGACTGTACCTCTCCATGGTCCTGAACGCAGGACAGACTGGGCACTTGGCTGACTCCTGTCCTTTGCTGCAACTTCCTCTCACTCAGAAGCTGCCACTAAAATAGACCTTCCCTCACACCAAACCCCAGTCATACACCTATTGAAATTGTACTCATTCTTCATGGTCTTCTCAAATGGGACTTTGGCATCAACTCTCTGTCCCCCATCCAGTGGTTCTCCAGGTGGACCTCCCGAGAACCCCTTGTGAGTTCAGTGTTCTTGGCCCAACTTCTGGTGCCTTCCACACTGTTGTGCAGAGATTGACTGCTGAGCATTTGTAGATTTAAACTACAGTTGAGTTCCTTTATTGCATTTTACAAAAGGAAAGGAAAGAGGCCAGAGCAAATCTGTTCACCGTCCTTAAGTTTACAAGGTTGTACGGTCTTTCAGCAGGGTGGTTCGTCCCATATTGAGAAACCCATGTATGTTTTGGCCCCATTCACAAAGGGAAAATATTTTTTACTTTTTCAAGGAGCTCCTGCTTGAAACTCTCTTCCCTAGTTGTTCAAAAATTCCCAACGCTTAGCAGAGAGAATTCAGAAATAGGCTGGTACTACACTTTGAGCAACTGAGGGAATGTATGTAATCCATCTTTATTCAACTTATAGTACTTAACAGCTCCGGGCTTGTGTTGTGAATTGTAGTTTCAGGAGACGGGATATATAATATAAATCATGCCTCAAAGCACCAGGAATGGGCAACTAACTTGGCCACCGTAATGTGCCATGAGACGATAAGGCAGACTGATGTGCACTGCACAGCTGCAGAGACCCCACACTTCCAGTTTATTACATGTACCTGTTTTCCAAAAAGATTTGACCATTAAATGTTCAAAGGTACAGGTAAAACATGTTAAACACAGCAACTCCTTTTAAGAAGAGGAATAGTATTTCAGGCCTGGGAAGGAGCATAAATATTATTTCATATTTGAAGTAACCCGAGGAAATGTCCGTGATTTCACAGTCTCCCAGTGCTGAGTCAGGAGGCTGAGTCAGGGTAGTGTTAAGGGGCCGCCTCGTTTCATATCCCAGCTCTGCAGTCTTGGTTGGACAGTTCTCTTAATCTCAGTCATCTATAAAATGAGGATAAAAATGACTACCCTTCAGAACGGTTCTTAGGATGACATGAGATGAAATGTGTAAAACCCTCTCCCGCACCTTGCCCAAGTCCATGCTAGCAAAGCACTGGTCTTCCTCCCGGTCCTCCTGCCACCCCAGAGGGAAATGCTGGCTGTCTAATGTCATGCTTATGCTAGTAAATACAATTTTTGACACTTTAAGTAAATTGCCTCTTACAGTGAATTTCGTAGTTTCCTTCTAAGTTTTAAAAACGTAATAAGGTTCACTATTTTAACAAAACTATAAAAGGAACATGGAGTATTCCAATTTTAAACTTGGATCTCATTTAAATTTTAATGAGACCAAATACTGTCTATCTTTTGCAATAGGAACCACATAGATATGAATCATGGACATACTCTGTAGATCTGACATTGCAATATGGTCAGCTTCTATGATGTCTTTTTAAGGGAAGTTTGTTTTAATAAAAATAGAATAATATTGTCTATGTAAACACGGGTTGCAATGTTTTTGAGTATTTAGGATGCATAGTATTTTCAGTGTGCTAAACTGAAAGATTGAGAGAATGCTTTAAAACTCAAAATGATGTGGCTAACGTTTGCTGCAATCTTGGTAGTTACTAATATTTAACTAAAGAACACAAATTTTAAAAGATATCTATGTGAATTTTTATCATTTTTGCTTTCCTAAAATTATTAAGACCTAAATAAATACACATTTTGGGATGGGGAATAAAAAAAAGAGCAATGATTTAATAAGATAGAAAAGGAGGAATAATAATTCTCCTACCCAGTATTAGCTGAAGTTGTTCAGGAAATCAAGAGGACTTGCAAACGTTACAGCCAGACTCCCATCACTACCAGTCTCAGATTTAACTCTTTCTCCCCAACTCTAACCCCTGTGATCACTCACATCTCAGTAATCCTGCCAGAGCAGCCCAGAGTGCTGAAGTAGTCATGACATCCTGTCTTGTCACGATACGGCAGCAGCAGGGACCTGAGACACTGTTTTGGTGGCGAGATTACAAATTGCCTGTAGTCTAGGTAATGGGGTTGGGAACTGCCCTTTAAGTTGAAAAGAAATAGCAGATTAGGTAAAAACACAGGTAAAGTGTAAAATACAATAAAGGGAGTAGTAATCAGACAATGTAAAGAGTATTTACAAATCAGTAAGAAAAAAGAAGCTTGGGACCCAAACAGAAAATTCACCAAAGTGCAGTAAACCTCATCAGCATTCAGATAAATGCAAAATAAAACAAAATCAGATTTGCAGAATCGAAGCATTTGATAATAGTGTTGATCAAGGTGTAGAAAAATGGATTGTCTTCTGGTCAGAGTGCAAATTGATTTATCCACTATAGAGTGTATTTGTTAAAATAGGAAATATCTATACTCAGCTATTTAATTTCTCCTCATTTACTCTAAAAGACTAATTGTGCTTATGCACAATGCGGCATGTGCATGTATACTCACTGTAGCATCACTTAGAACAAAATTTAAAGCAAGCTAAGTTCCCAGAAGAGGCTGAGAAACTATGATGCATTCAGAACACGTCATACTGCTCAGTAGCAGTTATAAATAATGAGCTGTAACTGCGTGTTGACAAGAAGAATCTTTGTGACATACTGAAGATGAAAACTGTAATGGGGGAGGGTATAGCTCTGTGGTAGAGTGCATGCCTCGCCTGCATTAGTCTTGGGTTCAATCCCCAGTACCTCTAGTAAGAAAATAAGTAAATAAATTAGCCTAATTACCCCCCCAAATATTTTTTTAAAAAATTGTAAAACGGTCTTATGATGTGTCACCATTTATTGCAAAAGAGGAAAGGAAAACATGAGGTAATACTATAGATTTTCTACAGCAGTGGCTTTCAAAGTCGTTTTGGAAATGACCCTCAGTAAGATACACAGTTTATATGACTGAGTGGGCCCTTACTTCATGCAGTGCACTCTGAATTTTTTCTATCCTGTTCTATTTCTTTTCATCTGATTCCACTCCCCCCCTTTTTTTTTTCCCAAAATGCTGGTCATGACTCATTAAACTGATTTTAAGACTCAACCACAGACTGAAAAATACTGTTCTGAAGATACACACTTAAGTATGTCAATGGACAGAAGAGCAACTGGAAGGCAATGCGCCACGCTAACAGCAGAGATTTCTTCCGGGGGAGGTGGCTGGTGGGTGGTGGCTGCAGGGAGCCTCGAGCTGCTTCTGTGACACTTAACGTTGTTTCACATTTGTTTGGTCATTTTACAGTGGGCATGTGTAATTACATATTTTTCAGTTATTTTTTTAGACAGTAAGCAATCAAAACTGTTTTCAAAAGTCAAAGACTTACTGGGATTGACAGCGTAGTGGTCAAGGGCCTTAAGAAACATGATTTTAAGTTACATTGCATAACTGAGCAGTTCAGAAGGCAGGCGTTCCAGCTAACAATCTCTGTTTTTGCATGTAGGGCCACAGATGAGCACATTCCTGTGGCAAGGTAGAGTGAAAGCCATGTGACACCCCACTCAAAGTGTCATCACAAATCTGAGAACTCTCTGCCATGCTGTCAGATTTTAACTCATTACCTATGAACATTAAGTCCACATGCCAGGAACATAAACTAGTCAGCATAAAACTGATCAAAAACCAAGCCCTCTGGTTTCTGAAAATGCAGAGCTAATGTTCCTGTAGCAGCGTCAACTTGGCCACATTAGTTTTGGGTATCAGTCTAGACAATTACATTTTAAGAATTATTTCTGCAAAGGAGCACAACTGTGGGAAATACAATGTACGTACACTTTGCCATCTCTGCAGGCCAGAGCAGATACCTCCAGCTCTCTGCTTTCTATTTTTGAGCTACCTTAATCCTCTCTGGTTTACCATCACATTTTTACCCTAAGGGTAATTTATTAAACCTCATCTTTTAAACGATCAAGTAGTTGATACTTAAAAGGAGTTAGATACAGTGCCTAGCAGAGGTAGATCCTTTAAATTTCAAACATTTAAACAGGGTATTAAATGTACACAAACTAGAGCTAGATTATTTCTTGAATGAATTTCTCAACAAACTCAGGAAAGATACCCATGAAGAAAATAACATTTCTTTTAATGTTCCATTTATTTTCTCTTTTGGGGTTTGTCTTCTAAATATAAATTTTCCTATGCTAATAAAAAAAAGTTGACTCTTTTAATGACTACCTTAAATTTTCTCTTTAAATGTTTTGAAAACTAAAGTTTTTATGCAAGCTTTCCCAGAAAGCATTTCTATAAGAATCATTTTTTCTAAATCCTAGCTGTTGCTGAAGCAATGATTGTATTCACATTTAATTTTATACAGACTGGTTGATTTCAAGGTTGTAAATTCAAGGTTGTGTGGAGGTAAGGAAAGAAAGATCTTGTACCTTTTCTTTGAATGAAGAGAAACTGGCAAGAAAAGCATTGTTTCAGAAAGTGTGCAACTGGTTCTGGGGAGGAAGGGATAGAGCATGAAGGTGGGGAGAAGACAGCCTACATCCATGTATCTGAAGTGTCTTCCACTTTCTCCAGTGTGGATCTGAGTGCGAGGAGAGGCAGAGGTGGCCTTGTGGCTGATCTAGGGGTCTAGGTCATTCCTTTAAATAGCTTTACATTCCTCAGAGTTAAAAACAGGCCACGTGTGACTCTGACATTTGAATCTGGGAAAGCAGCTTATATGCAATTGTACACCAGGCTAGTCTTGAACTGTGAACGTGATGTGGTGCTCTGATGAGAATTCAGGAAAAATTATATGTGTCTTATTTAGACCTGAAGAGAAATGAAGGTGAAAAGTATACTTTGTGATAATCAGAGTTTGAAAGTAACATGATTTTCAAACCCTTGATTATTATAAATCAGAATTTTTTGGGTTTTTGTTTGCTAAGATTGCCTATTCAATATTTTCATTGGGTAGTTTCAATAAATTAGTTTTTTATGTTATTGAGGGCATAATGAATTTAAAAATTTTAAGTATGATAGTCTCTTAACTGCATATATGTGAAACCTAGCTTTTCAATGACCACAGTAGCCAAGACACCACTGACTCCTGGTGGCAGCATAATGTAATTGCAGGCAAAATTCCCAAGTGATAAAACAGTCTTTCAGATGTTATAAATGATGACATCATTATGTTACTTAGAAGTCTGAGAAATAGAGGGAAGGAATTACACCTCCAGTGTCGTACGATATTGAAGTGTTACAAGGTCTCTACATACTGTCTCATTGGTAGGATGAAAGTTTTTCCTTTAAATCTTTTATTTATTTATTTTTTCAGAATTTTACCCCATTTCCCACAAATGCCACTTTTGAAGGGGAAAACCAGGGTCTTAACTAACTGGATAATTTGTCATCCACAGCATCTGCAGGAATTGCTGTGTCCCAGAGGAAAGTACGTCAGATCAGTGACCCCATCCAGCAGATCTTAATCCAGCTGCACAAAATCATCTACATCACTCAGGTCAGTGTGCTAACTTCTTCCTTCCTTTTCATTTTAAGTACAAGTTCGGGGCACAACTGCTGTGTGGAACTTTCAGTTAGAGCCATGCTTGTTCTTACTCCCTCCAACTGCATATGACTGGGAACATTTTGGCTTAGCAAAACTGTTCCTAAATCTCAGTGACCCTTAGGCCTTGGGAAAGCAAGCACTGGCTACACATTATTTACATAAATCTGTGTCTTGATAAGCAACTTGAATGTTCATTTACCAAAGGTAATGTCCTGTTAGTATGAAAATAAATTTTTAGAGACAAATAAGTGTAGACATTTGGACAAGAAAGTGACTATTATTTTGAAGTTTAAGATTATACATCTTCATTCATTCATTTTCTTTAATTTGACATACAATTATTAGGTGCCTGCTATGTACCAGCCACTGTTCTAGGCACTTGAGACATATCGATGAGCAAAACATACAAACGTTGCCTCACGCTAAGTTTCAGAGAACCAGTCTGGTGATTCTGTCTGTTGCCAATTGTGGTGACTCCAACTAAACATTCAAGTAGTAGAGAGAAATCCCGCCAGGCAAGTGGAACAGCTGGGCCCATTGTATGTCTAACTTGGGCTAATACGCCTTCTGCCCCCCAAAAGCAAACATAACAAAACAAACAAGAAACTATTTGGATTAGTGTATTGCAGTGACATTATAAGACCGTAGGACTTAAAGTCACTTGATTTCTGGTGTCTGAGCTTCCCTAAAACCCTGTGGATTTCCTTCTTCTCAGCGTACAGTCACTCTGGTAAGCATCTGGGCATCTCTTTGGGGAAGGCTTGGAGGAAAATTTATATTGCATACTTACAGCAGTGCTCAGGGCCCTTCCACAAGGGGCCTCAGCTTTCATGCCCATCGAGAGGCTCTAGGTCTTGGAACTGACTGAGGTCTGGAAACTGCGTGAGAGGCTGTGACTCTCCACTGAGGCAGCAGCCACTGACGTCACATTTTTGTCTGGCAGACATAGGGTTCCTTTTCTGTCATATGGATTAAGGAATGCTCTAGTAGGCGGCCACTTTTTCCTTCACAAGAACACCCCAACCAGTTAAGGGCCATCAGAGATCTCTATGGGCCAGGCATTCTAGTTATCAGGATACATCCCTGCCACCCTTTCTGGTAAATGCCCCCAACTTGTTACTGGTGGTCAGGTGCCGCCTCTTGGCCCCTGCTTCTCTGGGATCACATCATCCCTGTTGGGATCACGTACTGACCGTGTCTTCCCCAGCCTACAAAGGAGACCAGCCACAGAGGTGTTCAGGGATGCTGGTGCTTCCCTCCCGGATGTGTTTCTCAGTGCTTTCATACAGGGAGCAGCTTCTGAGTGTTCTTGCTGAATATTGAGGGAGTGAGTTTGCAGGTCACATGTGGTAAATCCTCCCCAACATTCCTGTCTCTCCACGCCTTTGAATCCCCCTCCTCTACCAGCCAGGGAAACTGGCATTTTATCCTCATTAAACACAGACCATGACTGAGTCCAAGTCTTTGTGCCCCAGCCAATCAAGTTACCACCTCCGGCTTCACAAACTAACAGATTAAATCTGGACTCTGTAGTAAGTGCACATGTATGAATGAATTCGGCCTGATCGAGTCCTATATTTTGTCCTTCTCAGCCTAACACCCTTTGAATCCACTCCTGCACGTGGTCTCTGGGATGCTTCGGATACATAATAGCCAGGTCTTGCAATTTCCTTGATGTGCTAGCTGTTTCCTCCTGGATCTTACTGTGCACCAGTTCCCCTGGATCGTACTGAGCTGTGTCCCTAGTTACTGACTGGACGCTCCCTGTTGTGCATCTAAGAGGGATAAGCACCCCTTTTAAAGGCAGTACCCCTCATCTGTCCCAGGGGAGGTTAGTATAGAGTTTTCAAGCAAAAAGAAGGCTTGTCTCCTCAGATGCCAAGTTTCAAGCTACTTCCACTGGCAATGATGGCTCCCAGTGACTTGGGTTTTGACTTTGTCCATTTCACCTGGGTCCAACAACATGTCCTTACTTGGAGTTTTAGTATCCTAATCTTTTTTTTCTAACTGGCACATGAGAATCTTGGTGAAGTGTGCATTCAGGTGACACTGTCATTTAGCAACCTGCTTAATTAAATTTTTGTCAGCCTTGTCAGTGCTATGGTAGCAAGAAATACGTTCTGTTAGGGCTGTTGTGGAATCTTTCTAGGTCTTGGGCCATGACCTGAGCTGAGAGTTAAAGGACCCAAGCTGGTCGTTTTCTTTCTGTAAGTGTCCCAGTGCATTTGAAGGACGCACCCCTCCACCCCGAGTCCCCACGGCCTTCACATGTCCTGATGGCCGCGTGCAGCAGCCGCTCAAGCTTCCAGGGCAGTCGCTTCAGTTGGCTCTTCATCCAGGTGACAGCCTGATTAACTGTGACGCCGTGGATTAACTGTGATGCTGGGGATTACTGGCAGAAACCCAATCACTGGGCTCAGCTCCAAGGGTACAGTCAAACCAGCTTCCACATGCAGCTGTGTGGCTCCTTCTCCTGGACATTCCTGGTACCAGATCTGTTCCAGTGAGGGTCCAGTCGGGGGACAGAAACCACACAGTGATTTCCACAGGGAATGTTTCATATAAAGGACTGTTTAGGAATTAATAATAATAACAGGGTATTATCTCCTAAGGAGAGGAAGAGAAATCTGAAGACTGTAAGAAGAGCAGAAAGGGAAGTCACTACTTACAGGGCTGAGGTCCAGACCTCACCAGAAATGTCAGAGAAATATCCTGAGGAGCTGCTCTGTGGAACTTGCTGGAAATCAACATGTGAGGATGATGTGCTGGGGAGAGCACTCTGTGGGGCCAGGGGAGGCTGCCCACGGGTGGCTGCTGCTCCATGGAACTCTGGGAAGCTGCCTGCAGGGTTCGTGCCACTGCATCTGGCTGGGGGTGAGCATGGCTAGGAGTTCCTGTTGCTGCTGACCATTCAGTGCTGTCGGACTGAAGCCAGGCAGGAGCATCCCTGGAACCAGAAAGAACCTCCGTCCTCCGCTAGCGCCCTCTGCTGATGGAGTGGAACATCCTGCTGGCTGGCAAGGGAGAGATGTTCCAGTATCACAAGCAGGGCAACAAAGGGTGGACTTGGAGCCAAGGGGAAACAAATTGACAAGTGGCACCAGTAGCCTGGGGGGCCAGGCAAGGGGCTCCCTTCTTGGGGGCCTGCGCATCTCTGACTTCTCACTGTTCCCCTTTGATTTCTGCCCAGCCTGGGGAGTAGCCAGGCTCTTATCTGTCGTGTCTGGGGCTTTGTGTGTGTGTGTGTTTAGCAAATCTGCTATTCTTTTCATTACCCTGAGGGCCAGCCTTTTTGAGACTCAAGAATCTAAAATTGATTACCTTTTCTCTGTTTTCTGCTGTCAACTTCTGTCTTAGGCAATCCCACAGAATTGTCTCCCTGATTAAATGAAAGCAGGTGAAGGACATGTGATGGAGCAGAAAATTGGTCAATAAATCAAAATATAATCTGCCATGTCTGTACTGAGTAAAGAGATTATGTTCAAAAATACATTTCCATTTAAATACTGATATAGACATAGTGAGGAGCATGCTTAACATCAGTGTTACAGAAATAACTTCAAATAGCTTATTGGTTACCTTAATGATTAACTACTAAGTTGGGAAAAGATATCTTCTGAAATTTAGATATAGTTTCCATATCCATGTCTTGATCATTTTTACGTAATAAAAAAAACATTTTTAATGGAAATGTTTCATTTCTTTATTGGATTTCAAAGTATTTTAAAGCCAGAATGAAGCAATCACAGATACTATGTTGCTTTTACAGTGCCAGCATAACACACAATTTCATATTTTTGGCCAGATGGCATTACTTGTTACAAGTTCAGCTAGAACCATGTTGGTTGTAAGAGTGTATTTCCAGAATACTTGAAAGTTTAGGACATTGCACAAAGTAAGAAATGATGGCTCTTCAGGAGAACTCTAAATTACAGTGCTAACCAAAGTCAGAGCCTTTCAAATAAAGGAGATAAGTACAAGTCTAAAGGTCACACTCATATATTTCCCGAAGTTTGAAGACCATGGTCAGATTTCCCTCTCTGCTAATTGCAAAGGAAACTTCTGAAGTAAAACTGAAATGACAAAACCAAAAGCCCTTCTTGTTCACATGTTTATTTACTAGACAAACTCTCCCAAACTTAGGCTGAGGTAGCCATCCTGAATTGCAAGGCCAGATCCCTCCTGACAACCAGCAAGTAACCTTAAAAGGGAAACTGCTAACCTTGTGTTGGTGGTGGCCTTTCCTATCCAGTTTCCAGAGATAAGTCTGGAAATCATCTAAAAGTAACTGTAAAAGGATGTTAGAATCCTTACCCAACCTTCACTGATTGGATATCTGTTTTCATTAAAAATAAGACAGTAATCTTTTTTTGCATTTTTTATTTTATTGAGTTATAGTTTACACTGTTGTGTCAATTTCCAGTGTAGAGCACAATTTTTCAGTTATACATGAACATACATATATTCATTGTTGCATTGTTTCTCATTTTGAGCTACCATAAGATCTTGTATATATTTCCCTGTGCTCTACAGTATAATCTTGTTTATCTATTCTATATATACCTTTCAGTATCTACAAATTTTGAACTCCCAGTCTGTCCCTTCCCAACACCCTCCCCACTGGCAACCACAAGTTTGTATTCTATGTCTATGAGTCTCTTTCTCTTTTGTATTTATATTCATTTGTCTCTTTCTTTTCTTTTTTTAGATTCCACATATGAGTGATATCATATGGTATTTTTCTTTCTCTTCTGGCTTACTTCACTTAGAATGACATTCCCCAGGGACACCCATGTTCCTGCAAATGGCATTATGTTGTAATTTTTATGGCTGAATAGTATTCCATTGTATAAATATGCCACCTTTTCTTTATCGAGTCATCTGTCGATGGATATTTAGGCTGTTTCTATCTCTTGGCTATTGTAAATAGTGCTACTGTGAACATTGGGGTGCAGGTGTCTTTTTCAATTTGGGTTCTTTCTTGACATATGCCCAGGAGTGAAATTGCTGGGTCATAGGGTAAGTCTATTCCTAGCCTTCTGAGGAATCTCCATACTGTTTTCCACAGTGGCTGCACTAAACTGCATTCCCACCAGCAGTGTAGGAGGGTTCCCCTTTTTCCACAGCCTCTCCAGCATTTGTCATTTGTGGATTTTTGAATGACGGCCATTCTGACTGGTGTGAGGTGATACCTCATTGTAGTTTTGATTTGCATTTCTCTGATAATTAGTGATATTGAGCATTTTTTCATGTGCTTTTCGATCATTTGTATGTCTTCCTTGGAGAATTGCTTGTTTAGGTCTTCTGCCCATTTTTGGATTGGGTTGTTTATGTTTTTTCTTATTGAGTCATATGAGCTGCTTATACATTCTGGAGATCAAGCCTTTGTCAGTTTCATTGTTTGCAAAAATTTTCTCCCATTCCATAGGTTGTCGTTTTGTTTCACTTATGGTTTCCTTTGCTGTGCAGAAGCTTGTAAGTTTCATTAGGTCCCATTTGTTTATTCTTACTTTTATTTCTATTGCTTGAGTAGACTGTTCTAGGAGAACATTTTTGAGACGTATGTCAGAGAATGTTTTGCCTATGTTTTCTTCTAGGAGGTTCATTGTATCTAGTCTTATGTTTAAGTTTTTGATCCATTTTGAGTTTATTTTTCTGTATGGTGTAAGGGATGTTTTAGCTTTACTGACTTACATGCAGCTGTCCAGTTTTCCCAACACCATGTGCTGAAGGGACTGTCTTTATTCCATTGTAAGTTCTTGCCTCCTTTGTCGAAGATTAGTTGACCAAAGGTTTGTGGGTTCATTTCTGGGCTCTCTGTTCTGTTCCATTGGTCTTCATGTCTGTTTTTGTACCAATATCATGCTGTCTTGATGACTGCAGCTCTATAGTATTGTCTGAAGTCTGGGAGGGTTATTCCTGCAGCCTCTTTCTTTTTCTTCAGTAATGCTTTGGCAATTCTAGGTCTTTTGTGGTTCCATATAAATTGTATTATGATTTGTTCTAGTTTTGTGAAATATGTCCTGTAGATCGCCTTGGAGGTGTGACCATTTTAACAATATTGATTCTTGCAATCCAGGAGCATGGGATATCTTTCCATTTCTTAAAGTCTTCTTTAATTTCCTTAATGTATGTTTTATAGTTCTCTTTGTATAAGACTTTTACTTCCTTGGTTAGATTTGTTCCTAGGTATTTTATTACTTTGGGTGCTATTTTAAAGGGGATTGTTTCTTTACTTTGCTTTCCTGTTGATTCATTGTCAGCATAAAGAAATGCAACTGATTTTTGTACGTTAATCGGTAACCTGCTGCCTTGCTGAATTCTTTGATTATTTCTAGTAGTTTTTGTGTGGACCTTTTAGAGTTTTCTATATATAGTATCATGTCATCTGTATTTAGTGGCACTTTTACCTCTTCTTTTACAATTTGGATCCCTTTTATTTCTTTTTTATTTCTATTTTTATTTCTCTGTCTTGCCTGATTGCTGTGGCTAGGACTTCCAGGAATATGTTGAATAGGAGTGGTGATAGTGGGCAGCCTTGTCTTGTCCCAGATTTTAGTGGGAAGCTTTTGAGTTTTTCACCATTGAGTGCTATGCTGGCTGTAGGTTTGTCATATATAGCTTTTAGGTTTTGAGATATGTTCCCTCAGTACCCACTTTGGTGAGAATTTTTATCATAAATGAGTGTTGAATTTTATCAGAAGCTTTTCTGCATCTATTGAGATGATCATGTGGTTTTTGTTCTTTCTCTCGTTGATGTAGTGTATCACATTGATTGATTTGTGTATGTTGAATCACCCTTTGGTGTTTGATTTAGGGAGGTGGCAACAGTAGGGAATTGTCAGATCAAAAAGGTGCCTTCAGGTACTTTTCCATGCCTTCTCCACTCTAACCTGTGACTTCCTACTACTTAGTTCTCAAATCTAACTCATCCTGGCTGGGCCCTAATGTATACGAGTTCATTTCTCTTTCTTCCTGATAAGATTGGTCCCTGCCGTCTGATTTCTCTCTCTGATCAGGTGCACATTCAGACACACTCACAGGCAGGCTTCTGATGATGTGCTAACACAGATATGGGCTTCCTGGTCCATAGTATCAGGTCCTTCAGGACAAGGACCAAGATTAGCGTGTTTAGCATGGTTCTGGGCATGACACAAGCGCTGGAGCATCTCACAGAATGCATCTTTCTTTGTCAAGCCTGTTATTTGCAAACTTAATTCAATTCATATGTGCGACTAATATGTAATTGAGTTGTTTTATGAAAAATAATATCAATAAAATGAAAAAAACAGTAACATAAGTAGAACTAGCCTTTTGAAAGAGAACAGAGTAATATATTTGTTCTGGATTGTAGAATGAACCAGTGGAACATCAAGTCATGCTAGTTAGGGTAAAATTTTAATTCTTATTTAGTCCCATGCAGGGAGTACTGTGACTGACCCTCACTAATTCTTGCTGGGAGTCAGCTATGCATTGCTAATGACTTGCTGATAATGATTTTCTCATTTTATGCAGCTTCCTCCAGCTCTGCACCACAACTTGAAAAGAAGGATTATAGAGAGATTCAAGAAAAACCTCTTCAGCCAGCAGAGTAACCCTTGCAACTTGAAATCTGAAATTAAAAAGGTATGGTGCTCTACATACAGGAATTCTTTTTGGCTACCAAACAAAAACACATCGTAGGAATTAATTTGTCTGCGTCCTGAGCTTTCGTCATCTACTTAAGCTCTGCCCACTATGAAAGGATATTGTCCATGGTTGTCTTAGTCCATTTGGGCTGCTATAGTAAAAATACCATAAGACGATGTGTTTATAAACAGCAGAAATTTATTGCTCATGGTTCTGGAAGCTGGAAGCCCAAGATCAGGGTGCCGGCATGGTCGGATCTGGCGTGGACCCGCTTCCGGGCTGCAGACTGCTGACTTCTTGCTGTGTCCTTACATGGGAGAGGAGGCAAGGGAGCTCTCCCAGGGCTCCTTTTATGGGCATTTTAAAAAATAAGAACACTTATATAAGGACTTTATCCTTCTGGCCCAATTTACCGCCCAAAGGGCCCACCTCCCAATACCATCACCTCAGGGTTAGGTTTTAATATACAACTCCGTGGGGGACACAGACATTCAGACTGTAGCATCACTTGAGATAGTAAATCAAGGCTATGCCTTTGCCTCTAATTTTCTGACCTTCATTTCTGAAGCTATCAGTCTCAGAAGAGTAATAGAAAGTTCTTTCAATATTATTGCATGTTTCCTAAAAAATGTTATTAAATATCTCTAAGTGTGTATCTATATATACATTTAATATAAAATATATATAATTTAATATCTCATACACACACACACACACACACATTAGATAATTCTAGTCCAATCTTTATTAGGATACTCTTCAACAGACCCCTGAGTTGAGCTTTGCAACTTGGAACAAGTCAGCTAACATCTGATGCCATGACTTTTCTCAGCTATGAGAATGGAATGAACCATTTCTAAGGTTCTTTCCATAATCGACATTCTGCAGTCTCCTAGACAGTGGGTGCTGGTAGATATTTCTATTCTTAAATAAGGAAACCAAATCACCAGCAGGTTAAGCCAACCAGGCAGAAGGAGAATTGCTTATCTCTGGTTAGCACAACTTGGTGACAGAAGCCCGTTTGTCCTGTTTGGCAGCTGTAGGGACACAGGATCATCTTTGCTTTCAACCTGGCTGAGAGGCAGATTCAGTTACCCTCTGTAGGGTGCTCTGCCCCCTTGTCTGATATTTTAAGCTCGTGGTGGTTCACGCCCTTACGAAACCGTACAATTAGGGAGGCAGGCCTTGCCTCCTGTGAGCTAAAGAAAGCTTCCACTTGGCGTATTAACCAGTTCCTCCACTGAAACTTTGTTTCCGCATCAAGAATTAATCTCCCCTTTCTCTATGAGTTTTCACTCTTATTGTTGTTTTAAGTAGCTCATCATTCAAACAGACTTGCATTATTATGGTTTCTCCAAAGGCAGTGAGTGTGTCTTGCTCATCTTTGATTCCCCAGGGTCGTACCCAGTGCCTGGTAGGTGCCTGATGGTTAATATTGTTGAGTATCAAATAGGTTCTAGGTTGGTGCACCTGCACGCTGTCTAACATGGCCTATGTTGGTTCTATTCTTTATTGCTATGTATGTATTGATACATTTATATACTTCTGCCTGAGAAGAAAGAACCCACCTTGTCCCTAGTCTGAAAGCTAAATGAGGCGTTTGTGACCTGTTTTTCCCCCTTTGTGATGTAATCTTTAGCAGCGGGTTTTGTTCAGAAATGGCTTTTTCATCCACTCTGCCATCACAGAGGAGGGGCCCATTAGCTTTGACTTCCACAGCCGTCCCACACCATGGCCGTGGAAGCAGTGGTGACAATACACGAAGTGCTCTCAGTTTCCACCTCCCCCTCTGAAGCTCCCCCTGAAATCCAGTGACTCCGCACCTGCAGTCTGAAGGTATTTTCATGGGATGACTGTGCCTTACTTACGAACCACCTGAGACCTGGGGTATACAGATGAGCCAAAACATGGACGAGCCCTTTTCTGAAAAATGAAGCTCTTTATTTTTTGACTCACCTGATGTGTCTTCGGTCCAGCCTGCTCAACCTTGGCTAGAATTGCAGGAGAAATAAAGCATCTGAGTAACTGGATAGGTGTCTCTGAGGACCAGGATTTTCAGCATGGGAGAGAAAAGCAGCAGAGACAAAACAGAAGGTATTAATTCAAATTAGAATTGGAAAGATCAGTATGAATGAGTATGAATTTATGATAAATCTTATCTTTTAAAAAATGCTCATACTTCCAAAAATTTCACTAAGTTTGTTTAGAAACTAAGCAAGCAGCAGTGTGCTCCCTCTGCACCCACAGCTTTGGAAATACAGCCACTGGCAGCTCTAGAGCAGAAACTGAATGAGACTAGGCTGGAATATCTTAACATCATAGGGTGCAGGGCAGGGATTCTGTCCAGTGCTCCCAAGGGTGTGTCAGAGGACTCAGGAGCCCACTGCTCTCTGTTGTATAATTAGAGTATTGAAGAGAACGATATCCACAGTGGATCAAAGGCACCAACTAATGTTTAAATCTAAGGCTTCATGGTAGTGGAAAAAAAAAGGAAATCACTTACTGGTTACCTTTGAAATTCAGTGAGTGACCAACACCTTATTTCAAAAATTGTTTACAGAAGGAAAGAATCAAACATTTATTCTGCCTTTGCCTTGTGAATTCTGTCTCAGGGTAACTAAATTGATGAGAGGGAATTCTCTCATTACAGAACTCCCTCAGCTAATAAGTACCGAAGGTGTAAAAACACTGTCATTTTGCAGCCCCTTTAAAGAAGTGATGGGTCTTGACATGCGCCTTCTTGGCCACTGACATCTCGAAAGAGGGACAGCCGGGCATCCCATGCTTCCTCATGGGCGTGCGTAGCACCATCTGTGAAGTTTACCGTAAAGTAAACTCTTGAACCTGCATCTGATGAGCCGCTAAGATTTAATTATTAGAAAATAGTGAGAGTAAATACTGATATTTGTGTAACAAAATGTCTCAAAAGCCTAATAAAACCTAATATAAAGGAGCTGTAGGTTAGAAGAAATGAAAAAAAAAAAGGTAATACTTTGTGACTTAATATGTTCACATAATTCAGTGAAAGCGGACAAGGAAAACCTAAAGAAAGAAAGATCAGAGGCCTGGCGAGTGAAGTGTGATGAGAAAAGTGCTGAAACTTTTCTCACTTCTGACACCTAATCTCATTCATTTTGGCTTAATTTCCTTCCGAGTCCTTCCTCAGTTGATTAGCTTCGAACTCGTTTATGTAGTTGTCCCACAACAAAGATAACCTTATTTTATGATATGAAAAGAAGATACAGTTTGGGGAATTTAATGAGGATTACATTTGTAGTTTCTTATTGTTTTCTTCTATTTAGTTTTTTGCCCAGAAAGTAACTGTGTTCTCAGTTGACCAATGAGGCGGTAAAATTGTTCAATATTTGCTCAACATCAGTGTGTTTGGGGAGGGGGAGGGTAGTGACAGTGATAGAGCTTTTTCTCTTTAATAGTGACTTGTTTAGTTCAAAAGTACACACAACCATTTGCCCTTTGGAACTGTAGGTGTTTGTTCAGAGCAGAAGAGCCCTTTTATATCAGTTCAGAAGGAGGATCGTACACGTTCTTCCAAGCAGAGCATAATGCCAAAGAGAGCAGGTATCCCTCAACTCAATATTCATGAGCCAAGAGAGGGCCCCACGGTGCTGGTCTGGGACTGGTGATCCACCTCGTGACATCAGCCGGCCGGAGAGGCCACTGCTCAGAAAGCTTCTGTCGTATCACCCAGATTTCCACCTGCTGGGCGAACATTTACTTGCCATCTGGTATGTCCAGGCTTGAACTCACCATCTTCCTCCTTTCTTTGCATCAAATATCACTGGCAGCATCCTTTTTCCTTCTGCTCGGTCTTCAAACCATGTGGTCACCTCCAGATGTTCCACTTTATCTCTTGCATCTCCTACCTCATTAACACCTGAGGAGTCTTCATTGTGCACGTGGTTTTGCTTGGCCTTTGATATTATAGCCCAAGTCCTGCCACTTAGTAGCGAATTACTTTACATCCCAGATTCCTCATCTGTAAAGTGGACATAATGCCTTCCTTACAGGATAGTTATAAAAAAACAAATAGAACATCAAATCTATCTAGAATTCAGTAAGCACCAACAAGTGGCCGTAGGTTCTACTGTTATTAATTAAGTATATTTGATCTTCAGTAGCTATTCCTTCCTTCTGGTTACCACCTAGTCTGAAGTCTTGGTACCCTTCTGATACTGATCTCCTGTTTTTTTTTTTTAAAACAACTTTTATTGTGGTATGGTTCCTATAGAGTAAACTAAACATATTTGAGATATACCATTGATGAATTTTGATAAATATATACACCCATGGAACTACTGCCACACTCAAGATAACATATCCAGCACTCCCCAAGAGGTGCAATTTTCAAAATCCCAGTTTATACCTTCCCACCCCCTTTAATGCCTGGTAACTGTAAGTTTGTTCTCTATGTCTGTGAGTCTGTTTCTGTTTTGTAGATAAGTTCATTCATGTCCTTTTTTTTTTTTTAGATTCTACATATAAGTGATATCATGCAACATTTTTCTTTCTCTTTCTGGCCTCACTTAGAATGACATTCTCCAGGTCCATCTATGTTGCTGCAAATGGCATTATTTTTTTACGGCTGCATAGTATTCTGTTGTATAAATATACCACAGCTTCTTTATCCAGTCATCTGTCGATGGACATTGGTGTTGTTTCCATGTCTTGTCTATTGTAAATAGTGGTGCTGTGAAAATTGGGGTGCATGTGTCTTTTTGAATTCTATTTTCCTCTAGATATATGCCCAGGAGTGGGATTAATGCATCTTATGTTAGGTCTATTCCTAGTCTTTTGGGGAATCTCCATACTGTTTTCCATAATGGCTGCACCAAACCACATTCCCACCAGCAGTGAAGGAGCGTTCCCTTTTCTCCACACCCTCTCCAGCATTTGTCATTTGTGGACTTCTGAATGATAGCCATTCTAACCGGTGTGAGGTGATACCTCATCGTAGTTTTGATTTGCATTTCTCTAACAATTGTTGATGCTGAGCATCTTTTCATGTGCTTGTCGGCCATCTGGATGTCTTCTCCAGTCGGTTTTGCCAGACGTTGGCAGTGTTCTTAATCACTTGCTTCCAGTTTCCTGCCTCCCCATCTGACTCCAGGTTCAGCTGCCTCGGCCTGTGCTCTCTGCAGGTGCCTCCTCATGATCTGTCTGCATTCACCCCACGGCCCCAGCCCCATTCAGACTGTTATGTGTATATTGCATCCATAGTGATCCTTTTAAAACAGAATGTGGTCATGTCTCTCTCTCTCTCTGTCTCACACACACACATGCATACACACACACACACACACACACACACACCACACACACACACACACACACACACACACACACACACTGTTCATGGGTCTGAGTATAAAATGCCAAAATTCTCACCACAATGTTCATATCCTGTTTGGTCCAAGCCTGGACCCCTCTCCCCACCCTCACCTTTTACCGCTCTTGCCCTTTGCTGTCTCCTCACCGGCCACAGGGCCCACCTACCATGCTGCTTCCTCCCCAGCCTGCACATGCTCTTTCCTCTGCCTGTGATGTTCTGCCCACTCCATCCTTTACTCACTCTTGCTCATTATTCTGTCTCTCAACAGAAGCATTATTTCAGGAAAGCCTTCCCTGTCTCAGTTAGGTCTGTCTGTGACCTCCTAGAACCACCGCCCTGGCCTTCAGTGCATTCAGCTCAGTTGCAATTTTACATATATCCAGGCGGGTATTTCACAGACACATTTTTCCCTAATTAGGAAGTCAGCTCCAAGAATACGGTTCTTGGCCACCATTGGTGGTTTTCGTAGCTTGGATGTGTGCATGGGAACACAAGGGTTGGTTTATAATATACTCCCTGAATGAATGAACAGCACTTGCCTTCCTCTCTTCAGCCTAAATCCCCATGCCTCTAGATCATTGGGTTAATGTCCTAGCCCTGTATCACCATGCCCCTTTTGTGCAATGCTCAGCCTCTGCCCTCGATGTCCTCTCACCTGGAATGTCCACTTGGCTTCCTTGTGTCCAACCAAATCCAGCCTTCGAAGTTCAGCTCCAGTGTCCCCTCTGCAGAGCTTCTGAAAACCATGTTGGTAAAGGGGGTGAGAAGGGATAAATTGGGAGTTGGAAGTTTGCCCTTTTCAGGGAGTGATGGAAATGTTATGTGGTGACGGTTTCCTCGGTGTATCTGTCTATCAAAATTCATCAAATTGTACATCTGAAACATGTACAGTTTTCTCTACAGAAATTATACCACAATAAAGTTATTTTAAAAAACAATTTATAAAAACCACATTGGTCTTCATAGCTTTAGCATCCTTCTCTGTGCAAGTTTCGATCTCAGCACCTCATTTCAAAATTACTTATTTAATGAACAGAGAATATGAATCCAAGTTAACTACTGTGGCAAAGTCTAAATTGTTCCTTTTGCTTCTGGTTTGTTAATATGAATCGACATTTTTAAAGCATATTGTATTACACAGGCACAAAACTTGGCCAGCCCAAGTGCTGGTTAAAATGAAAGTTGAAAGGAAGTTGAAAATTTCATTAAAAAATTCAGCTGTATAGAGGGGAATTAAATGATTGGAATTTTAATAAATTCTGGCTTTTAGTGAATTACTCTTTCCTTTGCAATGTTGAGAATTAATCTGTGGAGATTAAAATTAATTAATGGTGACTGAGAAAGATGTATTAAAAAACTTGTTTGCCTTGGCCGGACAAGAAGGCATTTTCAAAGCAGATACATGACAAAGTATAGAATTGCTCTATACATAATGTTCTGTTGAATAATTGGAGTTTATTCCTCCCACACTTGATAAAAATAACATTTTGGCATTGCAGACCCCATGCCATTATTTTTCTATCCATTTTAAGTTTGTTCTCATAAGACTGTAAAGTGTAGGATGTGTGTGTGTGTGTGTGTTTCACCTGACCAGCGAACTGTCTGCTTGCTTTCACTGTAATTTGCCTGCCTCTAATTTATAAGTCCTTTTTTCTGGACGGTGGGGAGGGTGGTTGGGGGAGGTAGTTCAGTTTATTTACTTACTTATACTTAGAGGAGGTACCAGGGCTTGAACCCAGGACCTCATGCATGCTTAGCATGTGCTCTACCACTTGAACTACACCCTCCCCTCTTAAAAGTCCTTTTGAAAGGAAGAAGATGGGTCTTTATCTGTGTCAGAGGGATTGAGAGCCGAAGAGCCCCGGTCCCTCTTGCAGAGACACGCACGGAATTCTCATGTCACTTGACTCTGAATGTGAAATAAGATGCAGTTTTACTTTTTCTGTTTCAGTTATCTCAGGGATCTCCAGAACCAATTGAGCCCAGCTTTTTCACAGCAGATTACCATTTATTGCATCATTCATCAAGGGAACACAGCCTGTCCCCAAATAACTCAACAGGTAATGGTCTTCAACACAGGAATCTGGCTTTCATGAAGAAACAGATTGTTTGGTATTTT